>NC_035440.2:146343464-147624297 GCF_002127325.2 Helianthus annuus
GGATAGTGTTCGATGATGGAGCGCGTACCAAGTCCTGTACTTATAAGTACTTTGTTTCCTGCAAACCCCGGGATTTCACTGGGGAGAAAGGGGCAATAGATTGTATGACTTGGTTAGATGAAATGGACACTGTAGTAGATATCAGCGGTTGTGCTGAAAGGGATATAGTAAAGTATGTATCCCAATCGTTCAAGGGAGAGGCATTGGCATGGTGGAAGTCTCTCATTCAAGTTGCTGGGAAGATCCCACTCTATAATATGTCATGGGAGCAGTTTGTAGTCCTCATAAGGAGAATTATTGTCCACAGCATGAGGTGGAAAGGATTGAGTCAGATTTCCTATCATTGGTGATGAAGAATTTAGATTGTCAAGATTACCTCACCAGTTTCAATACCATGTCCAGACTGGTTCCGTATCTAGTAACCCCGGAACCCAAAAGGATTGCTCGCTTCATTGGGGGTTTAGCCACAGAGATCAAAGCCAGTGTTAAGGCTTCAAGACCTGCTACTTTTAGATCAGCAGCTGATCTATCTTTATCCCTCACCTTAGATGCGGTCAGGCTAAGATCGCTCAAGAACTCTGAAGAGAGTAAGAGGAATCGTGAGGATGATACCTCATGAAGATTTGAGAAGAAGCATAAAGGTAACACAGACCCCAAGAAAGAGTCTGGGACCAACAAAGGCAATCAGTGATCAGAGGAAAAGCCAAAGTGCACGACTTGCCAAAAACGCCACTTTGGAAAATGCAGGCTTGAGACCAAGTCTCAATCAGGATCACCTGCATGTGGGTTATGCAAGTCTAAGGAGCGTAAGACTATTGATTGCAAAAAGATTAAAGATGCCACATGATACAATTGCAATGAGAAGGGGCACATTAAGACCAACTGCCCTAAATACGCCAAGAAGCCCGAGGAAGCCAAGAAGACCAATGCTAGGGTCTTCCAGATGAACGTACATGAGGCAATTCAGGACGACAATGTGATCACAGGTACCTTCCTCATAAATGATATCTATGCAAGAGTACTTTTTGATTCAGGAGCTGATAAGTCATTCGTAGATGATAAGTTCTGTAAGTTGCTGAATTTACCTGTTAAAACCTTAAGTGTGAAATATGAGGTGGAATTAGCTGATGGTACCTTAGAAACCGCCTCAACCGTTTTAGATGGATGTTTTATATCCATTAGGAACCACTCCTTTCCTATGTCTTTGCTTCCTTTAAAGTTAGCCGGATTTGATATAGTATTAGGCATGGATTGGTTATCGCATAACCAAGCCCAGATCATTTGCAGTAAGAAGCAAGTGGTAGTCAAGACTCCATCTGGTGAGTCACTTACCATTCAAGGAGATACCCGGTATGGACTACCTGAGCAAGTGTCTATGCTCAAGGCATCTAGATGTCTGAAGAAGGCTTGTGTCATTTATATGGCACAAGTGACTATTGATGAGCAAAAGCCCAAGGTTGAAGATATTCCAGTCATTTCTGAATACCCTGAAGTTTTCCCTGAAGAACTACCTGGCTTGCCACCAGATAGACAAGTGGAGTTTAGAATTGACATCATCCCTGGAGCAGCGCCTATTGCGAGGGCACCTTATAGGTTAGCACCAACAGAGATGAAGGAATTAAGGACGCAGTTAGATAATCTGCTAGCTAAAGGTTTCATTAGACCTAGTTCGTCTCCATGGGGAGCGCCAATCTTATTTGTCAAGAAGAAGGACGGATCGATGCGTCTGTGCATCGACTACCGTGAGCTTAATAAGGTTACTATCAAGAATAGGTATCCTTTGCCTAGGATCGACGATCTGTTCGATCAGCTTCAAGGGGCAAGCTACTTTTCTAAGATCGATTTGAGGTCAGGCTATCATCAATTAAAGGTCAAAGATGAAGATGTGCACAAGACTGCATTTAGGACTCGCTATGGTCATTATGATTTCTTAGTGATGCCTTTTGGGCTCACTAATGTACCAGCCGCATTCATGGATCTCATGAATCGTGTCTGCAAGCCATACTTGGACAAATTTGTTATTGTATTCATTGACGACATCCTGATTTATTCAAGGAATCAAGCTGATCATGAGAAGCATCTTAGATGTATTCTGAAACTGCTCCATCAAGAAAAGCTCTATGCCTAATTTTCTAAATGTGCGTTCTGGCTTCGTGAAGTCCAATTCCTTGGAGATGTTGTTAGTGAGCGTGGTATCCAAGTAGTTCCCGCTAAGGTTGAAGTTGTCATGAACTGGCAAGAGCCGAAGATGCCTACAGAGATTCGCAGCTTTCTAGGACTGGCAGGATATTATAGGCGATTTATCAAAAACTTCTCAAGAATTGCAGCACCCCTGACTTTACTCACTCGCAAGAATAGCAAGTTTGGTTGGGGGCCTAAGCAGCAAGAGTCTTTCGACATTCTGAAGCAGAAGTTAAGCAACGCTCCTGTGCTGACGTTGCCTGAAGGAATAGATGAGTTTGTAGTATATTGTGATGCATCACACATCGGGATGGGATGTGTGCTTATGCAGAAAGGCAAGGTCATTGCCTATGTTTCACGTCAGTTAAAGGTGCACGAGAAGAATTACACCACCCATGATTTAGAGTTGGGTGCCGTTGTATTTGCAATAAAACTGTGGAGGCATTATTTATATGGAACTAAGTGTGTGATCTATTCTGATCACAAAAGCCTTCAACACTTGTTTAATCAGAAGGATTTGAACATGAGGCAGCGAAGATGGATGGAAACTTTGAATGATTATGACTGTGAGATAAGATACCATCCAGGCAAGGCAAATGTGGTTGTCCATGCCTTAAGCAGAAAGGAAAGGGTTAAGCCTATAAGAATCAATTCCAAGAGCATTGAGATAAAGAACAGTTTAAATGAAAGGTTGTTAGCTGCACAGAAGGAAGCTGTGTTGGAAGCTAACTATCCTGATGAGAAGCTAGGAGTAACTGAAGAGCAGTTATCCTACGGCAAGGACGGAATCCTAAGGTTGAATGGACGAATATGGGTTCCAGTTTATGGAGGACTTCGGGATGTTATCCTACAGGAAGCCCACAGTTCCAAATATTCCGTTCATCCTAGAGCTGATAAGATGTACCAGGATCTAAAGGCGAATTATTGGTGGATAGGCTTGAAGAAGTCTATAGCTGCTTATGTAGCTAAATGCTTGACGTGCGCACAAGTCAAAGCTGAACATCAGAAGCCGTCAGGTTTGCTACAACAGCCTGAAATTCCCACATGGAAATGGGAAATGGTGACGGTGGATTTCATCACCAAGCTGCCAAAGACGAAGAAAGGAAATGATACTATATGGGTAATAGTAGATAGACTGACTAAGTCAGCACATTTCCTGCCCATTAAGGAAACATACAGTTCTGACATGTTAGCCCAATTGTACGTTGATAAGATTGTGTCTCTACATGGAGTACCAGTGGCTATTATCTCTGACAGAGATACCAGATACACGTCACACTTTTGGAAAAGTTTCCAACAGTCTTTGGGCACACGCTTAAACTTTAGTACGGCTTACCGTCCTCAGACGGATGGGCAGCGTGAGCGTACCATTCAAACCCTGGAAGACATGCTACGTGCATGTGTAATTGATTTAGGAGGTAGCTGGGATAAGCACCTACCATTGTTCGAGCTCCTATAACAATAGCTACCATACAAGCATTCAGGCTGCGCCTTTTGAGGCATTATATGGTAGGAAATGCAGAACGCCCATTTGTTGGGCAAAAGTAGGAGAAACTCAATTATCAGGACCTGAACTAGTGTTCGAAACGACGGACAAGATTGTCCAGATTCATGATCGCCTGAAAGCTGCCAGGGATAGGCAGAAGAGTTATGCTGATAAAAGGCGAAAACCTCTGTAGTTTGAGGTTGGTAATAAAGTTTTGCTTAAAGTATCACCTTGGAAAGGGGTGATGAGATTTGGTAAGAAAGGTAAGTTAAGCCCAAGGTACATAGGACCATTCGAGATCATCAAATGTGTAGGATCAGTGACTTATAAGTTAAACTTACCTGAAGAGCTCAATGGTATTCACAATGTCTTCCGCATCTGCAATCTGAAGAAATGTCTAGCTGATGAGTCACTAGTCATACCGCATACAGATGTGCACATAGACGAGAGCTTGAAATTTGTGGAAAGACCTTTGTCGATTGAGGATCGACAGGTTAAGAAGCTTCGAAGGAAGCATGTGCCTATTGTAAAGGTTAAATGGGATGCCCGTAGTGGTCCCGAGTACACGTGGGAGGTAGAGTCCACAATGAAAGAAAAGTACTCTCATTTATTTCAGTAAATCTCGGGGTCGAGATTTCCTTTAAGGGGGTGAGGATGTAACACCTCGAAAATTCATGTCCAATAATGTATTAACACGTGTCAAAAGCTTTGAACGTGTGAAAGATTACGTATGAAGGACTAAAGTTGACAAACAGAGAAGGTATGTGAATATAAGGGTTCAAAATGTCAACAACGGATAAATATATCTTTCAATAACCCTACATGATGTTTATAACCTTAAACGAATAAATCATGGATCATACGAAGCTAATTGTGAAAGAAAGTGAGGAATTACAAACTACAGGGGCTAAATGTGTCAACATGTGTAAAGTATACCTCTGAGTGACCTTTTAGCGAAACTGAAGCTTTGTGATGGTTAATTATACTCACATGAATGTGTGATAAAAATTTCACAAGGTTTCGATTAAGTATGAGAAAGTTATGACAATATTCGTATACGAGGGGTTAAAAGCGTCAATGTTGAAATTTAAGACTTTTCGGTGAACGTATAAATAACCGGGGACTTAACAAAGTTGGTTTATGACTTGGGGTCCTTAAAAGTCAAGTTTGGGGGTTAAAAGTGCAAGAAAACAAGTTAAAAAATGAGTTTAGAAGGACCAGGGACCTAAATTGCAAATATGGGAAACTTGTTGACCGGATCAGACCTTTACACGGGGCGCGTAAGGTCCCTATGGACTCTTACGCGGGCCGCCTAAGGTGCCTAGATGCAGAAAAATGATGGCAGCTGCCTGTACAGCCAGTTTAACCGACTTAAATTACCATTTTTCGATTCAAGGGGCTTGTTTGATGGTTTTAAAGGGTCTAGGGACACTTGGAATGATCCCATATCATCCATAGACTTGTTTGTAATGATCCTAAGGCATCAAGAACTCCTATATAAAGATCAATATGTTGCAACACTTGGACTTGCACTTGAAAACTTTCATAACTCACTTCTTGGAGGTTCCTGGAGCTCAAGCACCTTTCCTAGTGATCATTAGTTGTGCTTAGGACTATTGTAAGTATATTTAACCTTTCTTAATTCAGTTTTGCTTAGTATTTTAGCGTAAAGTCAAACCGTCGTAATTAAGATTTGACTTCGTCATTAATCTTAATCCCTTCAGTCAAAATTCAAATTGAAAGTACCTATGAGTTGGTAATTATGTGGGCAATAAACCATTAAAAGGGTATTCTCTGATTCCCACTCTAATTAGGTCAATTGTCGAGTCAAACTTGATTATAAAAAGTCAACAGGAAGCCTATTTTCAAATAAATGCATAATTAGCAATGTAAAGGCTATGCAACCTGTTTTATTATTAATATAACTTGGTAATTAATATAAGAACATGTCTAAACATGTTCAACTCGACAATTTTCAGTTTAGGATCGGTTCGGGACCGAAAGTCGCATAGTTTGACTTGTGCTTTGACTTTCAGTTCTGACCCGTTTAAGCATGTTTTAGAAATGCATTAAAGCCTTATTAGGACCAAGTTACCAATAAGTATAACCCTCTGTGATTATACAACTTGGTTCATTAGTTATCCGATTCATATGCATATTTCCGTTAAATGCCTAAATGTTGACTATTATGCCCATATGACCTTAAAACATGAATTTTGAAAATGTAAAAGAGTAGAAACCTTAGGTACTGATTTATAAACTTGTACCTAAAATTTGACATCAGTTTGAGGTCTAGATTAAGAGTTACGCTCAATAGCGTAATTAGAAAACTTTTTTGAAATTAAAAGGCGTAATTAGCATATAGCCTATCTAAACCCAATTTTTGATACCAAACTTTTTACCCACTGATGTAAAATGACATTTTTGGATTTTTGGTGATTTTTATTTATTTTTAGGCTGATCATAACCTAGAGTTCTAAGCTTATTTCGGTAGTTGTCGGTTTTACCCTTTTAAGCTATAAAATGAGTTTTACCAAACCTTTTGATACCAAACCTTTTTCTACTGATCTAATATGATAAATAGAATATTTTAAGCCTTCTTGTAGGATCGTTAGATGACCTGATGAGTCGATCAGAAGAGTACTCAGACAGAATCAGAGGCGGAATTCATTGATTCTGTCTTTGTTCAGCTTGATTTCACTATTTAACGTCTCTTTTATTGATTTTCTAACAAGTTACAAGAGCTGGAGACAAACTGGCAGGGCTTCGCCGTAACACACACACAACTGCTCTCTAGATCCGCTCATCAGTCACCTGTTTATAGGCTGATGGGTTCGCTTATATGGACATGACCATAAAAGCGGACCTATCAAGTGACATATGAGCGGACCTATCAAGTGACACATAAGCGAACCTACAATATTGACATATAAGCGGACCTATCTAATCTTATGTGTTTCTTGATTTCCGTTCACTGTACAATCAGCCCTAACCTTAGACTCGAACTAAGATGTAGTCGACAGACAACTGCACCAACAGACTCCCCCTTGAATGTTGACGGAATCTTTAGTGAGAGTCTTCAAACATGACAGCTCTTCAATCTTGATCGGTCTTCTTCAGGAACTCTTCCTGAAATTAAGTACCCGGATCTTTCTCTGGCTCTAACTTTCAACAGACTCCCCCTATCATCATGCTGGGATCGCTGTCTGGAATTCGTTATCACCATTGAAATCAACTCCTGGCTTTATCAGTTTTAACTTCTTCTCAGGTTCTGATGTATCTTCTGGCTTTCCATAGCAACAGGATCAGAAACCTGCACAACTCAAACAATCTATCAAAAACAAACACAATTGTGATTCAACTTAATGAATCAACTAATCATTTAAGAATATTCAAGAATTTTTCACATTTAACAATTTATTAAACTTTCCAAAATCTGATTAACCATTTCAAATCAATTTAACCAAACCAACTGTTCATCTTGTTTAGCCTTTGAGATTTTGAATTTCAGCTCTTCAATATCAGTTGTCGAAAATATTTTTGGATTTTTCAAAAATGAAACATAAATGCAATAACAAAAAATTAAATGCAGAAATGAAATATATACAAACATATTTTTGTGAGTTCGTGCAAGAGGATTATATCAGCTGTTGACAAGACACTAGCACCGTTAAGCTGTTATTTCATTTTAAGCTTTTAAACAGTTCGCGTTGATTGTCGATATATTGATCCACTTAAATTCTCACAAAATGTTCAACCTGTTCGGGATACAGAATTAGTGTTTTAGAACTTAAACCTCTACATGTGTCCCACCTCAGTATATACTCCCGTATCCAGACCCCAGTATTCAGTCTTACAGGTGAGTATACCACAACTGATATCTGTTAAGGGGTTATGTGTGAGGGCTGTGAGAGCTCAGGTCGATACTTCCGTATACGCAGAGAGATGACGGCTTCGACTTTTGGTGGGTCCCCTTTAAAGGATCTTTTGTTACAACAGCAAAGATTATCAATTTTATTGTTTAATCAAATTGCTGAGGGCGAGCTTGTATTTCAAAGCTTTTTGCAGAAAGTATTATCCGGGGACTAGGTCAGTACTTCCATACAGCAGAAGTCCCGGGATAATACCCCAGATATCACTGAGCATAAAGACCTAGTATCTCAGAATACGGGACCCTTCAAACAGGATTTCAGGGGTTACCTATATATCCTGGAGGTGTTCCCCACGTAGATGCAAGTGAAATTTATGTTTATATCCCAAACTGATCTACTAATTCTGTGAAAACCTACCGGCACATCTTTAGCGAGACTGCTTAATTGCATTTATACATTACAAATCTTTAGCGTACTATGCCAGTCTAGCTGATGTACTATCATTTCCCCTATTTGCACCAAAAACTCATTTTTCAATTTTTCAATGTTTTTGACATTTTCAAATTTTCAAATTTTTTTAAAATTTTCTCCCCCTAAAATCAAAATATGTTTCAATTTTGATTTTCTGGGAAAATTTGAAACAAAACTGTACAAAGTTTGACAACATGATATCGAATTGCTTCGATTCGCCATCCACTTGGCGTAAACAATCAGAACTCCCCCTCTCAACAAACTATTTTCCCATTATGATCTCAAAACACTTAAGTTTATTTTAATCAAAATGGTTTTTCCGGAAAAATTAGTTTGTTTACCAAACATTTGTAGGTTCGGGGTTACTTCATCACATTGTTCTTTTCAAACATTTTAAAAATTTATCATTTCCAGATTTACCATAAATCATATGTAGAAAATTAAGTACAATTTAATGTCCCTGATTTACCACATTTAAGTCGAAAAATCACCAACCTGGGAACTCCGGCAAGTCAGGTTTTTCATTTAAACAGATTTACCTAAGCCTGACGGTCCTTGGGTGATTTCGAATTCTTGTTCAACAATGGTGGAAAATTTGCATCGTCCATTGTTAAACCTGAATTCTCCTTTTTTAACTCAACCAATGGCTCCTCTGGCTTTGACGAACCAGAATCATTGCCTGAGTGTGGCTTGTCTGACTTAGATGAGCCAGATTCATCGCCAGAAGGTGGCTTGTCTGACTTTGACCTGTCAGATTCATCGCCGACCATCTTATTTTTCTTCTTTCCTTCTTTCGTCCTCAGATTTGTATCCGATGAATTCGCCTTGCTTGACTTAGCATTCGAGGGAATTGATTCATCAGAACTCTTATTCGATCTGTTCGGTGAACCCGAGGACAATATCTTCTCGAGATACTCTCTCGCCTTCTTCCTCTTTTTCCTCAGTCTGTCTTTCTGCCCCTGTGAAAGTTTAACTTTCTTTTCTTAAATTGTCTGTTCTTGAACTTTAGGTTTTAGAACCTTCTGTTCATGGGGCTTGACTTTGACTGGAATATTTGCCAATTTCTGAGACTTAGCCCTCAATCTTTCATTTGATCTCCTTGGGCAATCTCTGGCTATGTGACCTTTGATCTGACAGTTAAAGCATTTCCTCATCTCAAAATTCCTTCTCTGGCAGTTAACAGCAATGTGTCCTTGATAACCGCATCGGTAACACACTCTGTTATCATACCATGTACCATCTTCACACCAAACGCTCAGATCATAGCATTGTCTGGCTTGGTGATATTCTTTCCTCAAGTTTGCTGGATTTGGCTTTTGAGCACTGTGGTCCGACCTGCACCACTTATTACCAACAATTTTTGAGTTTTCATTTTTTACTTTTTGTAATTTTTCATTACGATTGGATGATCGATCTGATGAACTTTTATTATCTTTTTGAACATTTTTCAAATTTTTATCTTTTTGTTTTTGTTCCACTTTCTTCTTCAAAGGTTTTTTCTTAGAGCATTCTCCCTTTTCAGTCGATTGTAGAACAGTTTTCTGAAATTTTTCTTTCAATTTCAAAAACAATTTTTGTTTTTCTATTTTTTCATTTACATCATCAGATTTCTCATCGCAATCTTCAACTTTGACATTGTCAAAGTTTGTGACATTGTCACTTATTGGAACTGAATTGATTGGTTTTGGACAGGGAAAATTCAAACTGTCTGATGCAGTCACAAAACCTATCAATTTCTTTTCAAGTTCATCAATTTTGTTTCTTGAATTCTCGGCTTCATTTTCAAGCTGAGATATTCTTTCAAGATGAGACTTGATTGCTTTTTTATTCTCAATTTTCACATTTTCAAGAACAAACTTTTCATTTTCCAAATCTTTTATCTGTTCCTGAAATTTCGTTTCATTTGCTTTCAAGTTTTTGTTCTCAAGCTTTATCCAGAAATCTTAATATTCTGATGATTTCTTGTTGCTTTCAAACTCTTTTTCTTTTTCTTTCAAAAACTTGTTTTCAGATTTCAAACTGTTCAAACCATCCAACAGTTTGTCATTTTCAGCTTTTATTTTCTCACAATTTTCTTGCAACATAAGAATCTGTTTAATATCAGCTTGCTTCTCGTTTTCCAACTTCTTGACTTTCGATGTCAAACTTTCCGCATCCTTCAAGAGTTTGTCATTTTCAGTCTTAAAGTTGTCACATTTGAAGCACACTGATGCAGAATTTGAAGTTTCATACTTCACAAATTCTTCAACCTTTGGCACTTGTTCTTTCTCTATCTTATATGTACCTGCACCAAAGATTGTAACAAAATCAATAGGATTTTCATTATCATCAATATAACAACCTCTTTTCATATCATATATCAAATTTCTTTTTGCTGCCCAACAAACATTGATTCTTTTGTTTATTTCTTTTATCACATCTAAACTCAAATCTTCCAAATTCATTTTTATCTTATCCAATATTTCTCTCTTCTTTTGATAATTCTCATAATCGTGATTTTTAAGTTTTCTAATGAATTTATTCAGAGATAATTGTGAAAAATTATAATTTTCTCTCAAAGTTTTCAAGCAATCATCCCATTCAGCTGATAATCCATTAGCAAACTTTGATATCTTATCAGCTTCTGTTATTACTATTTGATTATCCTTCAAATAGTCAATCAAACGATCAAAACGTTTCTCCAAATCATCCAAGTTTTCATCTTTCTTACTCAGAAAACATTCGAAACGTTCACACCAAACCTCTTTGGGTAATTTCTGATAAGAACTACTAAGATATCCTCTATACCAATCATTCAACCTTTTAAGATCATTGTTTTCCTGGTCATCAAACATCATTGTCATCTTTCAAATAATTCCGACAAATCTTTGTTGTTCACAAAAGCGAAACAGGTAGTGTCCAAATGAGGGAAACTACTGATGTCTTATAAGCGAACCTCAAGTTTTGTCTGTTGATGTGACTAAAATGCAACATATAAATTACATCAAATGAGCCATAAAACTAACCCCTTTTAAGTACTAATGTTGGAAAAAGTGTACTTTTGTCTTCCTTTTGTATTTTCAGGGTTAAAAGAGCTTAAATGAACAAAAGAAGCAAAAATGCAGCCAAATCCAACATAAATACAAAGAAAAGGAAGAAACGTGGCATGCCCGACTCCTCGACAGCATCTCCCAAAGAAAAAACAAGAAGAAAGCTGAGCATGGGGTTGTGCCCAGTTGAGCATGGGGCTGTGCCCAGCTGAACACGGGGCTGTGTCCAGCGGACACGGGGCGTGTCCAGCTCAACACGGGGCCGTGCTCAGCGAGCACGGGGCAGTGTCCAGGATGGTCAGCCCTGGCAGAAAAGACAAAGTGATAGAAGCTTCTATTGCCCACCACGGGGCCGTGCCCACTGAACATTAATAACTAGTTGCATATGTTGAAGGTGATCTTTCCTTATCGTTTGTCCGTGGTGTCTTGGCATTATTTTACTGTCTATATAAAATAAAAGATTTTCACCATTCATATCTCCACGGTCTATATGGAGGTATGTTGGCTACCTGGTCGGGGGTTAAGGGAACGGTTTGGTTAGGGTCTTGCCCTTGTTCAGCGTTTAGAGGTCCTGCTTGGGACCTGGCTCAAATTTAGTAGGATCTCCTTCAATGCCCATAGGTAATGGAAGGCGGGGATCCAAACTCTTTGACCCCCTCATAAGTTAACTACTATTAATACTATAACCCGGCTATTTAGGACTGTATCCCTGCTGACTCAGACTACTTAGCCGAGGGTAACGTCACCGCCGAAAGCGGGGCCTACCACAATTTGCATTAATAACTTAATTCATTATCTTTCAATAATCCGACCCTTTAGGATTGTATCCTTGCTGACTCAAACTACTGGGTTGAGGGTAACGTCGCCTTCAAAAGAGGGGCCTACTACAATAACTAAGATAATCTCTTAAACAAGTGCAAAAGTGCGAAAATAATCAAAGGTTATACTAATACACGTGTCGGATCCAAGTGATTCATCTTGTCTATCTGTTTTTATTTTATTTTTATTTTCAGCATTTAGTTAGTTTTTATTTTTCTTAGTTTAAAACATTTTTCTAACTTTTTGATTTGATTAGACGTTGAGGATAAACCGGTATTAAAAGCTCTTGTGTCCTTGGACGACCTCGGTATCTTACCAACACTATACTACGTCCACGATGGGTGCACTTGCCCATATGTGTGTTTAGTGTTAGTGAATATCGTGTTTTATAAATTTAAAACTTGGCTAAAAGTGTAAAAAAGGGGCTTAAATACTCATCAAAAATATAACACACTTGACGCACATCAAGTTTTTGGCGCCGCTGCCGGGGACACAAGGATTTTAAGAAAGCTTAAAATCGACGGCCTAATCAGTTTTTCAAAACCTTTTCAAAACGCGCGCACATTTTTCTGCATTTTAGTTTAGTTTGCATTTACAGTAGCCTGAACACGGGGCCGTGCTCGCTGAACACGCCCCCGTGCTGCATATTTTTAGAGTAGATACCCAGATACAGAGTCTGAACACGGGGCCGTGCTCACTGAACACGCCCCCGTGCTCAACGTGACCAGTAAATTTAATTAAAACGCCCAGATACAGACCCTGAACACGGGGCCGTGTTCACCAGACACGGGGCCGTGTCCAGCTTCTGTTTCCGTCTTTATTTTTGTTTTCTGGTCCCGAGACTCAGTTGTGGTCTGTTGAGTGATTCTTATGGATCAATACTCAAGAGGTTACAACTACACCTATGATGAGGATGATTATAGGGGTAATTATTGCACTAATTGTCGTAACGCACGCTCGGTTCAATATAATACTTCTTATCAACCATCCAATTCATACAACTACTATGAGGAGCCCAGGTACGAGCCATCAACTTCATACAAATCCTATGAAGACCAAAGGTATGAACCTCCTCCCTCATACTCATATTTTGATGAACCAAGGTATGAGCCCTCATACTCATACTTTGAAGATTCAACATATGAGCCACCACCTTCATACTCTTATTATGAGGAACCATGGCGTGAACAACCCACCTCATATGAGTACTATGAAGAACAAAGTTTCGACCCTTATCCATCATATACTTACAATGAAGAACAATGGTGTGAACCATCTACTTCATATGAGTATTATGAGGAACCAAGGATCGAACAACCGGATTCAAGCTTTGAGGATCCAAATTCTTTTTCTCTCACCGAAGTAACTAATAGGATATTGGAACAACTTAAAACTATCGAACGTTATATAAAAGAATCTCGCGCAAGGGAAGAGGAATCCCGCGCAAGAGAAGAATTGAATAGTAATAATAACGTAGAGATAGTTGAAAATGTAAAAATGGAAGAACAAGAAAGTGAAAAACCGACACATGAGTTAAACAATGAAAAAGGTGAGTCCGATAATGTTAAAATTCATGAAGAATCTAATTTTGAAGAAATTAATCTCTTGTCACCTACTTTCGAAAATCATTGTTTAATAACCCCTCATGCCAAGTTTTTAAAAGAGTTAAACACTAGTGCTAAAATCAAAGAAATAGTGAGTGTTAAGTTAACTAATGATCAAACTTCGCTAATAAAAGAAGACCCTTTTGAAATTAACATTACACCGGTTCCATGTTTCTTTCAAAATTCCTTTATTAGTAATATCACCATTGATAAAGATCTTTGTGTTAACATAATGCCTAACTACATTTTCGAAAAATTAAGTATTAGTGATTTTACTCCACTTCAAATACCCATTTTTCTATCCGATCGAAAAGTAATGAAATCAATCGGTGTAGTTGAGGATTTCTTGGTTTAAACAAATCAAATGGTTATTCCAACCGACTTTGTCATCCTCGATGACGCTCCTCTAGTCTTGGGAAAACCTTTTGTAAAAACTCATGACGCTTTGAAAAACCGGAAGTTTAATAATCTACCTCTTCAATTAGGGGCATTCAAAAGGAGCATAGATCTTGAGCGCTCAATGAAATATCCTTTTGGCAATAATGACCCCCTAATTGAAGATGAGCCAGAACCACCCGATAAGGAGGGTCTAGCCAAGGACCCTTATAAACGTGGCGCACCACGGAGGCATTCCGCGGAACTATCCTTAGTTTTAGATTAGTTTAACTTTTATGCTTTCTAGTTTAGTTTTAATTTGCAGGAATAAAACACACTCGGGATGGTGAAGGATACTAAGGGAAACTTGAACCAACACCCCATGCGCAAAAAGAGAGCCTCTCGACAATTTTTCTTCATTACTGCAAGTTCAGCACGGGGCCGTGCTCACCCAACACGCCCCCGTGCCCAAAAATCTGCAGAAATGCCCAGTTCAGGTACCTGGACACGGGGCCGTGCTCACTGAACACGCCCCCGTGCCCAGCCTTCTGTTTACTTTTGGTACTGGCAGTCTGGACATGGGGCCGTGTTCAGCCAACACCACCCCGTGTTCAGCTACCCAGTACCATAAAATCTTGTTTTTAACCCACTTTTACACATTTTAATCAACCGAAAAACTTATTTTTGGGACACATTGAGGACAATGTGTAATTTAAGTGTGGGGGGATGCTAAAACCTTTAATTTTGCAAGTCCTAATAACAAGCCTTACACAAAACTCTATTGGAACCGCTAATCACCCCAAATTTTTTCAAAAACTTTTCATTTTTTTTACTTGTCTTGGTTTAATTTGGGAATAACAAGTTCTAAAAAGGTTATATTTTTATAAATTTACAACCGATAGCGTCGTGATAAAAAGAACCAAATAAGAAGATTATGAAACGGCATGACAATCTTAGTTAAAATTTGATTATATATACTTGATCACATAAAAACCCATTCCCACAAAAGTGAGTTTTGAGCCTTTATTGAGCATACAAATATACATCTTTAAACTAAATGCTCATTTTTCGTTTCTTGTGTGAATAGCCGCTTGGTTCTTACGACTCTAGAACTTGCCACGACGATACATTCCCGGTCCTTACCAACTTAAACCCGAGTAAGTAAATGATGGAGGCATTAGGACTAACCCCTTTTTATTTCTACACCATTAATTTTCCTTTTTTTTACCACCTACCCAAAAATCCCCCTAGTTAACCCCTTTCAGCCTAAACCTTTTCGTTTCTTTCCCCAAAACAAACACCCTTTACCCACCAAAAACCTTTTTCATTTTAAACCCTTTATTTTAGTAACAAAGCTCGGTTTTCTTGTGACACAAAAAAAAAAGAAAAAAAAAAGAGATGAAGTTAGCAATAAATAAACAAGCTCATCAAAAGAAACCTTGTTTGAAAAATGCTCCATTAGAATAAAAAGTGAAGAAAAAAAAAGAAGAAAAAAAGAAAAAAAAAACAAAGTGTTTTACGAAAACCGACGCTTTTTACGCTTTTCGCCCTTTTACTAACCACTAACCCAACCACCCACCTTTAGCCCAAGCCCCTTCACCCAAAAAGTCCTCTTGATATTTACAAAGGTATAAAGTTAAAAAGGAGGAGGATTGATTGCTTGGCAAGCTTATGGTAGGAATAAGTTCCATGCCGCTTTCGAGTGATTCACTAAAAATACACCTTCGGCCGAGTGTTGAGTGATCCCCCGTGAGGTATGTGAACTTGTATATAAATGAAATTTTAAAAAGGCATGTTATGCCCAAATAAGTAATTTCTCTTATGAAACGTTCTAAATAAATCACAACGAATAGGATTGTAAATAGTATAAAAATAAAACCCAATAAAGATCTTGGATTCCCGACACTCAAGACAAGCCCAAAACTTTCTCTTCTACCCATTCCATTTGGGAGTGTAAGCCATATATTAAAGAGTTTTGCTTGAGTACAAGCAAAGATTCAAGTGTGGGGGTATTTGATGTGACTAAAATGCAACATATAAATTACATCAAATGAGCCATAAAACTAACCCCTTTTAAGTACTAATGTTGGAAAAAGTGTACTTTTGTCTTCCTTTTGTATTTTCAGGGTTAAAAGAGCTTAAATGAACAAAAGAAGCAAAAATGCAGCCAAATCCAACATAAATACAAAGAAAAGGAAGAAACGTGGCATGCCCGACTCCTCGACAGCATCTCCCAAAGCAAAAACAAAAAGAAAGCTGAGCATGGGGTTGTGCCCAGTTGAGCATGGGGCTGTGCCCAGCTGAACACGGGGCTATGTCCAGCGGACACGGGGCGTATCCAGCTCAACACGGGGCCGTGCTCAGCGAGCACGGGGCAGTGTCCAGGATGGTCAGCCCTGGCAGAAAAGACAAAGTGATAGAAGCTTCTATTGCCCACCACGGGGCCGTGCCCAGCGGACACGGGGGCGTGGTCAAAGTGCTGCAGGTGCATTTATTGTAATTGCGAAATACAATTAATGAAGAGAGAGAGTGTCAGACGGGCACGGGGCCGTGTCCAGCGGACACGGGGCCGTGCCCAGGCTTCTGTTCAGCCTATAAATAGGAGTGCTTGGAGCCATTTCAACTCATCCCTTGGCACACCACCTCTCTCACACTTCATCCACCACCCACCACCACCATAACACCATCATCCACCACCATCATCCATTGTCCATCGTAGAGTGTGTGAGTCGTCTCGGGATCCAAGATTGATCGTAAGAGTTCTTGACAATCAAGGCCATGTTTGCCTAAGTCTCTTACATCACTTGGTGAAGACAAGTGTTTAGTATAATACTTTTTATTTTTAATCTTTTGCACTTTTTATTTGGTTTTGTATTAATGACTTTAATAACTAGTTAGACTTATGTTGAAGGTGATCTTTCCTTATCGTTTGTCCGTGGTGTCTTGGCATTATTTTACTGTCTATATAAAATAAAAGATTTTCACCATTCATATCTCCACGGTCTATATGGAGGTATGTTGGCTACCTGGTCGGGGGTTAAGGGAACGGTTTGGTAAGGGTCTTGCCCTTGTTCAGCGTTTAGAGGTCCTGCTTGGGACCTGGGTCAAATTTAGTAGGATCTCCTTCAATGCCCATAGGTATTGGATGGCGGGGATCCAAACTCTTTGACCCCCTCATAAGTTAACTACTATTAATACTATAACCCGGCTATTTAGGACTGTATCCTTGCTGACTCAGACTACTTAGCCGAGGGTAACGTCACCGCCAAAAGCGGGGCCTACCACAATTTGCATTAATAACTTAATTCATTATCTTTCAATAATCCGACCCTTTAGGATTGTATCCTTGCTGACTCAAACTACTGGCTTGAGGGTAACGTCGCCTTCAAAAGATGGGCCTACTACAATAACTAAGATAATCTCTTAAACAAGTGCAAAAGTGCAAAAATAATCAAAGGTTATACTAATACACGTGTCGGATCCAAGTGATTCATCTTGTCTATCTGTTTTTATTTTATTTTTATTTTCAGCATTTAGTTAGTTTTTATTTTTCTTAGTTTAAAACATTTTTCTAACTTTTTGATTTGAGTAGACGTGGAGGATAAACCGGTATTAAAAGCTCTTGTGTCCTTGGACGACCTCGGTATCTTACCAACACTATACTACGTCCACGATGGGTGCACTTGCCCATATGTGTGTTTAGTGTTAGTGAATATCGTGTTTTATAAATTTAAAACTTGGCTAAAAGTGTAAAAAAGGGGCTTAAATACTCATCAAAAATATAACACACTTCACGCACATCATATGTATAAGCGAACCACAAGAGTGAACCTATACAATGTCATAATGAGCGAACCTATAACAAATATGCTCCTAAAAGCGAACCTCTAGAGCGGAACTAGGGTGATAGATGAGCGGACCAGATTGTTCAAATGAGCGAACCACTGGATAATCACAAGAGCGAATCTGTTTATTGTTCACTGAAGAGAATCTACTCAAATGTTTGAAAGAGCGAATCTAAGTCCGAAGATGTTTTGACCCATTTTTAGTCCGTAATTTGGTCCGAAACTTTCCAGGGTTTGTCTATGTTCAATAACACACAATCTGTGAACTTTTGATCCAATTTTGACCGGTAAAACTCCCTGAACTGATGAAAGAAGGTGTAGAAATCAGAATTTTTGAGTGAAAACGAGCTATACGGTAAGAACTCTTCCTCATGAGCTCTGATACCACATGTAGGATCGTTAGACGACCTGGCGAGTCGATCAGAAGAGTACTCAGACAGAATCAGAGGCGGAATTCATTGATTCTGTCTTTGTTCAGCTTGATTTCATTATTTAACGTCTCTTTTATTGATTTTCTAACAAGTTACAAGAGCTGGAGACAAACTGGCAGGGCTTCGCCGTAACACACACACAACTGCTCTCTAGATCCGCTCATCAGTCACCTATTTATAGGCTGATGGGTTCGCTTATATGGACATGACCATAAAAGCGGACCTATCAAGTGACATATGAGCGGAACTATCAAGTGACACATAAGCGAACCTACAATATTGACATATAAGCGGACCTATCTAATCTTATGTGTTTCTTGATTTCCGTTCACTATACAATCAGTCCTAACCTAAGACTCGAACTAAGATGTAGTCGACAGACAACTGCACCAACACTTCTGGAATTGTAAAAATATCAACTTTCCTTTAAGAACCCGGAAATAGCTCAAAATCGCCACTTTAAGCGTTTTTCAGCGTTTTAAACGCATAGTATGTATTAAAACCATATTAGATATATAGCACTTAATACCTACTGAAATTTTAAGTTAACATTTATCTTCCAACAGTAGGTAAAAGTTTTGAAGTCAGATTTCCGGATTTGACCTTTAAACCTTAGGTGAAATTACCAAAATGCCCTTTCGGTGCATAGTATGGTTAGAAATGATAAATTTCACATATAAGTTATACCATACTGATATAACTTAGTAAATTAAGTATTTTTACTGATTACATCAGACCCGGAACTCAGAATTATATTTAAACTGTGACAACTCAAGTTTCCGACTTTCACTTTCGCATTTATTGCGCGTTGACTTGACTGTTAGTTGTTTGACTTGTTGGACTTGTAATTGTACGCGTTATGTTTTAATAAAACGTATTGTCATGGTGCATATATGTGATTACGTGATGTTGTAAATATAATATTAGATTATTACAAAACACTTAGACTGATTAAATCACGTAATGCCCGACGAAACAGAATTTTATTCGCCCTTTAACCGACTCGACGAAACATATGTGTTTCGCCGAGCCCTGATTCGCCAAAACTGCCAAAGCCTAATTACGGCCCAAATTTGTTTGCGTGAAATATATATTAGATTAAGGGAACGGTTACCAAAAGATTGGAAACCCTAGAATCCTCCCCCACTAGCGGCAGCCTTGTGACTTAGTGAATCCTCAAAGAACGATAAGAATTACTTCTTTGTTCATCGTGGTTAGTGCATATTATTATTGTCCGATTATGTGTTAAAATGTTTATTTGAATAATATTCCTACTTGTGCATGTGATGATAAATGTCATGATATGTGGCGGCTACTGTTGATTCCTTTCGGTTTAATAACACCGCTCCGAGTAGCATCGATATCACAATTGTCCCTTACAATATTCTTTGATATGATTATTGATATGTAGAAGTCAAACCCACCATTTAATTTGGTCCAATGACACCAAGAGGTGGTCATGAATATCGCCGCCCATCATGCTAGTAGTGCACATGAATTATTTGTTGTAGATAATTGGAATTTGTGAGTCAGTATACAATTGGGGGAAAATGGCGGCCAGGTCAAGGGTGGTCCAATCGAAATTAATGGCATACTACACACTTAAAAACATTAAAGGTCAATTGTCAGTACATGTGATGGCTTATCAAATGTTTTGTTTTATATGGGATGGTGGAATAGTGCATAATAATGGCGGCCATGTGCAAACAGACATAATCATGCGGACATTTAAGAAATGGTCAGTAGGAACATAGGTGATTTATATTGTTTATGTAATCGAAATATGTGTAGGTGGTTGTATAACCTTTGACTTGAGAACATGATAAAAGGCAAACAGTGAGGGATTGGGTAGAATGGGCGGCCAAACATTCTAATTGGTAGTAGTGGGCGGCCCAAAGAATTATTTAGGAATTTGTCTTGTTGCTGTGATGATTTTTACGAAACAAAATTTACACCGACGAATCACCGGTTGACGAAACTGGACTTTGATTTCGCCAAGGGTGGTTGACGAAATAGAGGGGGTGTTTCGCCAAGGGTAGTTGGCGAAACAGAATGTGTCTCACCAATAAGTGTTTCGCCAAAATGTGTTTCGCCAAATGTATAACCTGTCCAGTAACTCAGTCTAATCCTTTTAAATGTTAACTGAGATATTTAACTGCTGTTAAGTGTTGTGCATGACTTTTATGATAGTGGATACATGCTAGTACTTCTGTGATTATACCTATACGTGAACAACTTGGATATAAACTGGTTATGTATACGTGCGTATTTAGGACGTGATTAATTAACTGCGAGCACTTATTTAGTATACCGAGCAAACCAAGGTGAGTTCACACTCTTACTAAGGCATGGGATTCCCAGGGCTTGGGAATGGGATTGAAAGGATAAGGTTGAATAGATTCATACGGACACTATTACTAGATTACCATACCATCGTCCTCGGTTGTGCAGGATATATATGTAAAACCTACGTATACTTGTATTGCTCACTGTCCTCAGGTTGCGAAGGACACTCACGTAAAACCTACGTGAACTGATACTCACTACTGCCTCGGTTGTGTCAGGCACTTACGTAAAACCTACGTAAACCCCCGCGTACCCCTATCCTCGGTTGTGAAGGATACTTACGTAAAACCTATGTAAACTTGTACGTATTATTGTTCTCGGGACATGTAGAACACTTATGGTTATGAATAGTCTAGTGGTTATACAACATGGGAAGCCCCACCAATAGAACGTACTATCGGCCCAGTAGAGCCACATGTTACAAACGAACTTACTATTACGCATTTACTTCCTGTGAACTCGCTCAACTAGTTGTTGATCCTCTGTTGCATGCCTTGCAGGTCGTTAGGTTCATGGAGCTTGCACATGGAGGAGCTGGTCGTTGTGGGCTTGGATCGTGATTATCTTATTAAACATTTATGACATTACATACTTACTTGTGTTGGGTTTTATTTATACGCTTTCGCTAAACAGTGATAACATACTTATGTTTTGGAACACCTTTTATATGGATTTGGTTTGGTTTAATTGCAATTACTTTACTTTACACAATGTTCTATATGATTGGCGGCTTGATCCTGGTCAGTCACGCTCCCAAGCGGTGATACTCCGCAGGTGGATTTTGGGGGTGTGACAGATTGGTATCAGAGCCATTGGTTATAGAGAACTCGGTTTTAATATGGGAAAACGTTTTTATTAAAACCAGACTATAACCAGAACAGTGCTCTCAACCATCCACAACAACGCTTCGCTCCACGTGCAAGACTCAACATCCTAGGTAATAAGGTTTATGTTTATTGCCTACATGCTAGAATTGCATAGAACTTTGCTCGTAGTATGCTTAGATTTCATTGCTCACTACTTGTTATTGCTTGAGAACATTTATGTGCTTACACTCTTCTGTCATCGCACTCCTCGCGAACCTTTCTCACTTATGTTGCCTTTGATGTGAAGATCAATGGCCGGACGTATTAACATGACTCAAGCCCAGTTGACGGCTCTTATCAATGAACAAGTTGCTGCGGTACTTGCAGCTGCAAACGCAGGAGGTATACCCTGCAGTCGTAACTCATCCTAGGATCTTTAGATCCTACGTTCCTAACCAACTCTTATGTTTAACCTCATTCTATTCTTACACATTAGGTCAACACGTTCAGCAACCTGTGTGTACCTTCAAGACCTTCATGGATTGCCGTCCTAGCACGTTTAGTGGCACTGAAGGAGTGGTTAGACTCCTCCACTGGTTCGAAAAGCTCGAGTCAGTGTTTGAAATGTGTGAATGCCCTGAGGCTCGCAGGGTGAAATATGCCACTGGTACTTTAGAAGGGATTGCGCTAACTTGGTGGAACGCGCAAGTGCAGATTTTAGGGTTGGTAGCTGCTAACGCCACCCCTTGGAATGATTTCAAGGAACTGATTAAACGTGAATACTGCACACGGGAAGACATTCACAAGTTGGAAGATGAGTTGTACCATCTGAAAATGACTGGGTCAGAGATCGAAGCTTATACCAAGAGGTCAAACGAACTGGCCGTGCTGTGTCCAACTATGGTGGACCCTCCAATCAAGCGCATCGAGTTGTATCTCAAGGGATTAGCACCGGAGATTCAGAGCCATGTGACATCGGCCAATCTCGACAACATCCAGGCTATTCAACGCTTCGCTCATCGTCTCGCAGATCAGGCAGTGGATCAGAATAGGCTGCCTAAACGTATCAGCGCTACTGCTACCGTTACCACTTCTGCTACACTTGCTACTCCCAGTGACAACAAGAGAAAATGGGATGGGGATTCCAGCAAGGGATCAGCTTCAGTTCAGTTACAGGTTCAGCAGCGAAAGACTGACAGTTATCAGAGTCCCAGTCAGCACTCCTCAGGCAGCCACAGGCAGGGTGGATATCGAGGGAACCTCCCAAAGTGCAACAACTGTAACAGACACCACAGTGGCCAGTGTAATAAGGGTCACTGTCAAAGATGCCTCAAGATGGGTCATGAGGCCAAAGATTGTAGAAGCCCTCGGCCTGCAAATCAGAATTAGCAGCAGCCACCAGCACAGCAGAATCAACAGCAGGGCAACAAAGGATGTTTTCATTGTGGTGCAGAAGGTCACTTCAAAAGGCACTGCCCTCAGCTAAACAGGAACCAGAACAACAACAATCATAACCAGGGAAATGGCAACAACAACAACAACGGTGGGAACAACAACGGCAATGAAGCAAGGGGTCGTGCATTTGTGTTGGGGCAGGGTGATGCCAGAAATGATCCCAACGTCTTTATGGGTAAGTTCCTTCTCAACGATATTTATGTTACTGTTTTGTTTGATTCGGGTGCGGATACGAGTTATATGTCTTTGAAAATGAGTAAATTGTTAAAACGTACATCAACACCTCTAAACACCAAACATGTCGTAGAACTAGCAAATGGTAAAAGCGTAGAAGCCACGCACATAGTCAAGGGTTGTAACATTGTTCTAGCGGGTCAGACCTTCTCGATTGATCTAATTCCCATAGTCTTGGGTAGCTTCGATATAGTCATTGGGATGGATTGGTTATCCCAACAGCAAGCAGAAATCGTATGCAAGGAAAAGGTAATTCGCATTCCTCGATCTGGTGGAGAACCTCTTGAAGTCCAAGGCGACAAGAGTGGTGCTGTGGTTGGCATCATCTCTTTCTTGAAGGCGCAGAAATGCTTGCGAAAGGGTCATACCGCCATTCTGGCACTTGTCACTGACGCATCAGCGAAAGAAAAGAAATTGGAGGATATTCCAATAGTATGCGACTATCCTCAAGTGTTTCCTGAAGACTTACCTGGTCTATCGCCTCATCGCCAAGTCGAGTTTCAAATCGAGCTAGCTCCTGGAGTAGCACCTATAGCTCGCGCACCGTATCGTTTAGCTCCAACTGAACTGGAAGAACTGTCTAAGCAACTACAAGAGCTCTTGGATAAGGGCTTCATTCGTCCAAGCTCTTCGCCTTGGGGAGCTCCAGTATTATTCGTGAAAAAGAAGGATGGCACTTTCAGGATGTGCATTGATTACCGTGAATTGAACAAGGTCACAGTGAAGAACCGTTATCCTCTTCCTCGTATTGACGACTTATTCGACCAATTGCAAGGGTCGAGTTACTACTCCAAGATCGATCTAAGGTCAGGGTACCATCAGTTGAGAGTCCGAGATGAGGACGTCTCCAAAACCGCATTCAGAACTCGCTACGGTCAGTACGAGTTTCTTGTTATGCCATTCGGGTTAACGAACGCGCCGGCCATATTTATGGATCTGTTGAACAGGGTGTGCAAGCCGTATCTTGACAAGTTCGTCATCGTTTTCATCGACGACATTCTGATCTACTCCAAGAGTCAGGAGGAACACGAGCAACACTTACGACTCATCTTGGAACTTCTTCGAAAGGAACAACTGTACGCCAAATTTTCAAAATGCGACTTCTGGCTTCGTGAAGTCCACTTCTTAGGCCATGTGGTGAACAGGGATGGGATTCATGTCGATCCATCCAAGGTAGATTCGATCAGAAACTGGCCTGCACCGCGTACACCGACAGAAATACGCCAATTCTTGGGTTTGGCGGGGTACTACAGACGATTCATTAAAGACTTCTCCAAGATCGCACAGCCGCTTACGCTACTGACACAGAAAGGAGTCACCTACCGTTGGGGTAATACACAGGAAACCGCTTTCCAGTACCTAAAGTATAGGCTTTGCAGCGCACCTATCCTCTCATTGCCAGAGGGCACGGATGATTTTGTGGTCTATTGTGACGCATCGATACAGGGTCTTGGTTGTGTATTGATGCAACGAGATAAGGTTATTGCTTACGCTTCGCGGCAACTCAAAGTTCATGAGCGGAACTACACGACGCACGATTTAGAGCTGGGAGCTGTTGTTTTCGCGCTCAAGATATGGCGACACTACCTGTACGGTACCAAGTGCACAATTTACACTGATCACAGGAGTCTCAAGCACATCTTCAAGCAGAAGGAATTGAACATGCGTCAACGGCGATGGGTCGAGCTACTTAATGATTATGAATGCGCCATCAAGTACCATCCAGGCTAGGCCAATGTTGTGGCTGACGCTCTCAGTCGAAAAGACACTCTACCTAGGCGTGTGCGAGCTTTGCAGCTCACTATTCAGTCTGAACTTCCTGCACAGATACGAGATGCTCAGGTGGAAGCATTGAAACCGGAAAACATAAAGGCTGAAGCTTTACGCGGCTCAAGGCAACGAATGGAACAAAAGGAAGACGGCGCCTACTATGTAACAGGGCGTATTTGGGTACCACTATATGGCGGTTTACGAGAACTTGTGATGGATGAAGCTCATAAGTCTCGCTACTCGGTACATCCAGGTTCGGATAAAATGTACCACGATCTCAAAACAACATACTGGTGGCCTGGCATGAAAGGCCACATAGCGACTTACATTGGCAAGTGTTTGACATGTGCAAAAGTCAAAGTGGAGTATCAGAAACCAACGGGCCTACTTCAGCAACCCAAGATACCGCAATGGAAATGGGAAGAAATTTCCATGGATTTTGTTACAGGCCTACCCAGATCCCAGCGTGGGAATGACACCATATGGGTGATCGTGGATCGACTCACCAAGTCTGCACACTTCCTGGCTATAAAGGAAACGGATAAGTTCTCCACTCTCGCAGACATCTATCTTAAAGAAGTTGTTTCGAGGCACGGGGTGCCCACCTCCATCATTTCGGATCGGGATGCACGATTCACGTCAGAGCTATGGCAAGCGATGCATAAATCTTTCGGCTCACGGTTAGACATGAGCACAGCGTATCACCCTCAGACGGATGGGCAGTCTGAGCGAACGATCCAAACTCTTGAAGACATGCTTCGGGCATGTGTTATTGACTTCGGCAACGGCTGGGAAAAGCACCTCCCTTTGGTGGAGTTCATATACCTGGGAACGAGAAGATCAAATGAAACTCAAGTATCCCCAGTTATTCGGAAACCGTGCAACCACTACTGAGGCTGAAGCTACTACTGCTGAATTTCGGGACGAAATTCCAAATCAACGGGGGGATGATGTGACACCCCAGGAAAACCAGTAAACGATATAACTTACCTAGCTTCCTCAGTAACTGCATGCTAAATTTCGGGACGAAATTTCTTTCAAGTTGGGGATAATGTGACAACTCAAGTTTCCGACTTTCACTTTCGCATTTATTGCGCGTTGACTTGACTGTTAGTTGTTTGACTTGTTGGACTTGTAATTGCACGCGTTATGTTTTAATAAAACGTATTGTCATGGTGCATATATGTGATTACGTGATGTTGTAAATATAATATTAGATTATTACAAAACACTTAGACTGATTAAATCACGTAATGCCCGACGAAACAGAATTTTATTCGCCCTTTAACCGACTCGACGAAACATATGTGTTTCGCCGAGCCCTGATTCGCCAAAACCGCCAAAGCCCAATTACGGCCCAAATTTGTTTGCGTGAAATATATATTAGATTAAGGGAACGGTTACCAAAAGATTGGAAACCCTAGACTCCTCCCCCACTAGCGGCAGCCTTGCGACTTAGTGAATCCTCAAAGAACGATCAGAATTACTTCTTTGTTCATCGTGGTTAGTGCATATTATTATTGTCCGATTATGTGTTAAAATGTTTATTTGAATAATATTCCTACTTGTGCATGTGATGATAAATGTCATGATATGTGGCGGCTACTGTTGATTCCTTTCAGTTCAATAACACTGCTCCGAGTAGCATCGATATCACAATTGTTCCTTACAATATTCTTTGATATGATTATTGATATGTAGAAGTCAAACCCACCATTTAATTTGGTCCAATGACACCAAGAGGTGGTCATGAATATCGCCGCCCATCATGCTAGTAGTGCACATGAATTATTTGTTGTAGATAATTGGAATTTGTGAGTCAGTATACAACTGGGGGAAAATGGCGGCCAGGTCAAGGGTGGTCCAATCGAAATTAATGGCATACTACACACTTAAAAACATTAAAGGTCAATTGTCAGTACATGTGATGGCTTATCAAATGTTTTGTTTTATATGGGATGGTGGAATAGTGCATAATAATGGCGTCCATGTGCAAACAGACATAATCATGCGGACATTTAAGAAATGGTCAGTAGGAACATAGGTGATTTATATTGTTTATGTAATCGAAATATGTGTAGGTGGTTGTATAACCTTTGACTTGAAAACATGATAAAAGGCAAACAGTGAGGGATTGGGTAGAATGGGCGGCCAAATATCCTAATTGGTAGTAGTGGGCGGCCCAAAGAATTATTTAGGAATTTGTCTTGTTGCTGTGATGATTTTGACGAAACAAAATTTACACCGACGAATCACCGGTTGACGAAACTGGACTTTGATTTCGCCAAGGGTGGTTGACGAAATAGAGGGGGTGTTTCGCCAAGGGTAGTTGGCGAAACAGAATGTGTCTCGCCAATAAGTGTTTCGCCAAAATGTGTTTCGCCAAATGTATAACCTGTCCAGCAACTCAGTCTAATCCTGTTAAATGTTAACTGAGATATTTAACTGCTGTTAAGTGTTGTGCATGACTTTTATGATAGTGGATACATGCTAGTACTTATGTGATTATACCTATACGTGAACAACTTGGATATAAACTGATTATGTATACGTGCGTATTTAGGACGTGATTAATTAACTGTGAGCACTTATTTAGCATACCGAGCAAACCAAGGTGAGTTCACACTCTTACTAAGGCATGGGATTCCCTGGGCTTGGGAATGGGATTGAAAGGATAAGGTTGAATAGATTCATACGGACACTATTACTAGACTACCATACCATCGTCCTCGGTTGTGCAGGATACATATGTAAAACCTACGTATACTTGTATTGCTCACTGTCCTCAGGTTGCGAAGGACACTCACGTAAAACCTACGTGAACTGATACTCACTACTGCCTCGGTTGTGTCAGGCACTTACGTAAAACCTACGTAAACCCCCGCGTACCCCTATCCTCGGTTGTGAAGGATACTTACGTAAAACCTACGTAAACTTGTACGTATTACTGTTCTCGGGACATGTAGAACACTTATGGTTACGAATAGTCTAGTGGTTATACAACATGGGAAGCCCCCACCAATAGAACGTACTATCGGCCCAGTAGAGCCACATGTTACAAACGAAATTACTATTACGCATTTACTTCCTGTGAACTCGCTCAACTAGTTGTTGATCCTCTGTTGCATGCCTTGCAGGTCGTTAGGTTCATGGAGCTTGCACATGGAGGAGCTGGTCGTTGTGGGCTTGGATCGTGATTATCTTATTAAACATTTATGACATTACATACTTACTTGTGTTGGGTTTTATTTATACGCTTCCGCTAAACAATGATAACATACTTATGTTTTGGAACACCTTTCATATGGATTTGGTTTGGTTTAATTGCAATTACTTTACTTTACACAATGTTCTATATGATTGGCGGCTTGATCCTGGTCAGTCATGCTCCCAAGCGGTGATACTCCGCAGGTGGATTTTGGGGGTGTGACATAAACTCTTTTATAATCTTTTAAATGACCAAAATACCCCTACGGGGCGTAATTTGAGTTTAAATTCATTTGGGGCATAATAGAAGATATCTTACTGATGTCACAACATATTTAAGGCATATTAACTTAGGAAACTTGTACATGACTCTTATGGTTACTCGTTACGCATTTTTCATGTTCGGATCGGCTTATATAACTCGTTTGCATACATTAGCCGAAACGGGTCAAACCCTATCGTTTTTGTCTCAAAATCCAGAATGTGTTTAAGTTACCCATATTAAACAAGCATGCAAGCTTGTCGGGTCAAAACCACGTTCTAAACCGGTCTTCGCTTTATCATGCGTTTGAACCGTGTCTTCCTTTTGAAAACTAACCGGTCTAAGTCTAAGCTTAATTAAAGACCCGTTAGGATTCTAATAGGTTATTAAAAACCTTCGTTCCAGATTAGGAGCCCAGTAAAAGCTACGTGCACTTGCTGTATTTGATTTATACTTTGCTCAGGTAAATACTCTTAACTTATTTTCCCTATACGGGCTTGGGATACGGTACTATAAAAGTACCACTTGGTCGGGTGTATGTAGTCATTTAAATCGTATTGTGATTGATGTATTTACATAACCTGTTTGATATGTATTATTTGGTGTATGGCCCTTGGGGGTTAAATGACCATGTCCCGGATATCCTTGGCATCATTCAAAGAAATGGCCACGACCTAAGCACGAGGTGTAGGCGTACACCTGACAGATGCATTATGTAAAAACTGGTATCCCACTTAAAGGAATCGACCTTGTGGGCATTATACCTGTGGCGTGTCAGTTAACTTAAGTCCGGCCTTGCAACCGGCCCTAATGGACGACAAATGAGTAAAACTGTATACAAGATTAGTTTGAATAATTGTCCCAAGTAATAAAAATATTTTTGCCGAAGTGCATTCAAATCAACTTTCAAACTCTTTTCAAAATGAGTCAGTTAAGTTGTATTTACCAGTGTAAACTGACGTATTTTCCAAAAAGGCTAAGTGCAGGTACTAGACGAAATAGGCTGGCTACTCCAGGCATCATTACTCAAGTCTCGCAAGCTTTAGATGTCAAAGTTTGTTGAACAGTTTTTCTTTTTATTTGATCCGCCTGTGGATCTATGTCGACTGTTTTGTGATACTTAAGCATTACAGATTATTCAGTTGAAATAAATCTATCTTTTGCTTCCGCTGTGCATTTATATGTTGTGTTGTTTGACTATGATGATATCAATTACGTCACGATACTCCCCACCGGGCCCACCGGTGACACGTGGAAAATAGGGGTGTGACATATTCAAGTCCTTCTGATAAAATATGTGTTATAAGCTCTTGTGGTCTGTAAAGATTGTGCAACGAGTACCATATAAGTAGTGACGCCAGATCTTTAACGCAAATACCACTGCACCTAACTCGATATCGTGCGTGGTATAATTTTTCTCATGTATCTTCAACTGACGAGACGCGTACGTGATGATCTTTTCTCGTTACATCAACACACAACCAAGACCTTAATGCGATGCATCACAATAGACCATGAAATTATCGGTACCGTCGAGTAAGGATAAAATAGGCGCGTCACAAAGTTTATCTTTCACTAGCTGAAAAACCGCCTCTTGTTTCTCGCCCCAATCAAATTTCTTGTCCTTTTGCGTTAGGGATGTTAGCGGTTGAGCAATTTTTGAAAAGTTCTCTATGAATCGTGTATAATATCCCGCAAATCTCAGAAACTGTCGTATCTCAGTAGGGGTCCTAGGCGCTTCCCAGTTGTTTATCGCTTCATACTTAGCCGGGTCGACATGAATTCCCTTCTCATTTACCATATGACCTAGGAACTATACCTGGCGAATCCAAAATTCGCACTTCGAAAATTTTGCATACAGTTGTTCGTTTTTCAAGAGTTCCAAAATAGCTCGCAGATGTTGCTCGTGTTCCTCCTTGGTCCGCGAATAAATTAGAATATTATCAATAAACACGATTACAAACTTGTCCAAATACGGCTTGCACACGCGGTTCATGAGGTCCATGAATACCGCCGGTGCATTTGTTAAGCCGAACGGCATAACAAGAAACTCGTAATGTCCATAACGAGTTCTAAAGGCCGTCTTGGGAATACTTTCCTCCTGTATCCTTAACTGATGGTATCCCGATCTCAGATCGATCTTCGAGTAGTAGCTGGAACCTTGTAGTTGATCGAACAAGTCGTCGATTCTCGACAAGGGATATCGGTTTTTGAGGGTTAGCTTGTTTAACTCCCTATAGTCAATGCACGTGCGAAAACTGCCATCTTTCTTTTTAACAAATAATACTGGAGCTCCCCAAGGTGAAAAACTCGGTCTGATGAATCCTTTATCTAGTAACTCTTGCAACTAGGTAGATAACTCCTGCATTTCTGACGGAGCTAACCGATATGGTGATTTCGCCACTGGTGCCGCTCCTGGCACCAAATCAATCCGAACTCCACTTGTGTGACACCTGTGTCACTTCAACCATCAAACAAATGCCAAACCAAGGAAATATTGTATTTCATACTTGGGATTTGTATAAATATGGGTATGCTTTGCACATATCAATTCTTGTTCAATTTCATACTCTACAACGCTTTCTGGAGAATTATACGCAAACTGGTGCATAAACGTACTCAGTTTAATGCGACAAATACTCCGGGAGACCATCATACACTTAACATACCTTAAATAACCTTTACATAACTTAGAAATAAGTTTTGAAGGCTTTGGTATGGCAAAAACAAGTTAATTCGCTTACAGGGACTAAACTTGACAAACTGCGAAAGTATGCCAATTTGAACTGTAACGAACATTCCTGAACATGTCCATAAGTTAAACATACCATATATATCCTTTACATAGCTTAGAAATAGGCTTTGAGGGGTTTGGTATGCTAAAACAAACTTTTGGATCATTCAGGGACTAAAAGTGTCAAAAAGTGCATAAGTTTGCACTTTCGCGCATAACTCACGTTCTGAATACATCCGGACATCCAAAAATTTATGTAAGCATCCTTATATTATGCCTTAGTGTTTGGCATGAGAAAAATTTATTTGTCGCGTCATTTGGATCGTCTTTCACACTTATGCGCATTCCGTCGTAATTAAGCGAACATCGCGATCGTACGGCCAAACGAACCGACATCCGGAATATTTTTGAGCATATTTCAAGTCCCCTACACTTTAGCTTCATCTTAGAGCCTTGAAATGAGGTTAACGGGGCTTAAACGTGCCAAAAATGGGCCAAAATACGTGTTTTTGAAGTGCAGGGACCAAAATTGAAAATTCTGGTCTGGGAACCTTAGGCGGGGCGCGTAAGGATTTGCCAAATCCTTAGGCGGGCCGCGTGAACATGTCTGACAGAAAGATTTTGCATTTAATGCAGAATCTGGCCTTTCGTTCGATCAAGGGGCGATGCCTTTTCACCCAATGAAGAGCCAAGGGTCAAGTTCACTGAACTTATCCACTGGACACATGTACGCACGAGATCAAGGCACGATATTCGATAAAACGATCCTAACGGTTCCACTTTTCCTATAAATACCCCCCTTTAGTGTAAAAATCACAAATCAGATCTTAAAGCTCTAAGTTGAAACCATTGTTTCATACCTGAGCTATTTGGTCTTGATTAGCACTCGGGGACCCTCCGTAAGTCTTCTTTCGCTCTTTTATTCGCTTTTCGAGTCCGAAAGTCAACGTTTTGTTGACTTTCTGCATTGACCAGCTTATGGTCGATGCGAAGTTCATGGAACTTCATAACGTGAGCGTGATCACGATGGTTATAGTCCGTAGTGACTATACCTACTGATCACCATGTTAACTAGGCTCAGTGACGAGTCGTAGTTTCGGCCAAAATGTGCATTCTTGCATATTTTGTAACCAAACTGCTCGTGGGCATCAAAGCCGTTTGTTTTGATGTCAAACCTGTTTTCAAACTTAGTTAAGCATGTTCTAACATGCTTAGCTCGTCACTTTTAGTTTAGTGCTTATATAGGGTCGTAAGGTAAGCGATTTAAACCATCGCTTATACTTTCGAACCCGACCCATTTGGTCGGTCATTAGGACCCGACCAAACACATTAGGTGACCATAGCTATAACCTTCCGAGGTTATACCGTGTGGTCGCAATGTTAGGCGTTCCGAACGCGTTCTACGCGAACGACGCGTTGGGGTAGCATAAGCTACCTAAACGGGTCGTGATGGACCGTAAGCACTTAGATTAGGTTTCATTTTAGTATGTAGGCTTTGCTAAGCCATATTACACGAGTCTCCATACTCGTTTGGTTTACGAACCCGCGTACTGTCCGATCCTTCCGATTTGGTCCGGTATATTAACATAAGCTACCTATTAGGTGCCGTTGATATTCCGTGATTTTTAGCATTATCCGGTTATTATATAAGGAATCCAAAGCAATCTCAGGTGAGTACATTGAACCCCTCTTTTACTGTTTTCCGAACTGTTTTGGGGTGAAGCATGTGTACCTATCTGTTATTTTCATGATTTCAAAGTATAATTGATTATACATGTTAGTATTTATCTTTTGACAAACTAAATGACTATCTATGGTTTAAACACTGATTTCTCAAAGATTACCAAAGTAATTGTTGGAATAGTACTTATTTTGTTCACCAGACCGATTGGTAGTATGATATAGCGCTATAGGACTAGACACCCCATTCCTGTTGTCATGGAATGTCTGAAACCAATTTGTTTCTCCATCCAAATAGGGATTTCCTTTGTGGTATCCTTATAGTCTCAAAGGTGTAGTTTGATACACCAGGTCTGAATGAATTCTTAAATCGCACCTTTAAAGTATATTTTGATATACTCCCAAAAAGTATAGTTTGATATACTCTCATGTGTGGTATTGTACAGAACCAACATATATTTTGTAATCATCCAAAGCATATTTTGATATGTTATTTACAAACCAAGACATAGTTTAATATGTTATTTATCACATCCAAAGCATATTCTGATATGTTACTTACAAAACTAAAGCATAGTTTAATGTGTTATTTATAAATCCAAGGTATACCTGTAATATACTACTGAAAACTATTATTTTGAACAACTAAAGTATATTTAATATACTATCTATCAAACGATTTGGTTTTGGTTAGTGTTTAGATAACAGAACGAGTGTAATGTGATGAAAACATGGTAGATACGCCGCTGGTACTTCTTATATATAAGTGTTTTCATTGCATTACATACCGTGGCGTTATTTAGTACACTTGGGGTTAACAATATTGGAACTGAAATATATTTTAATATATTACTTATTCAACTTTCTTAAAACCAAGGTATATTTTATATATACCATAAACGTTTTATTAAAACATTGTTTTTCAAACAAACTTAACTTATACAAACTCATTTTACATGGTTATTCAGTTAACCATACATTATTCTCTTATTTATACATATCATCTGATCCTATCGTTTTTCAAATGATTTACAAGACAAAGCAAAAATACGAGGTTCATGACTAAACATTTTCTCAAACTCAAGTCATGAACTCCGTTTTCACAAAACCTATGTATCTCACAGGCATTTTTATGCTGACGTACCTATTTTTACACATGTTTCAGGTGCTGTCTTGAGATGATTGTTGATGCATGCTACATTTAGGATGGACTCGTGCCTTAGCAACTTTAAAACTTGGAAGATCATAGTTGTACTTATGTGATTGTAATAGAACAACGAGTTCATTTAATCAATAAAACAATATTTAAATTTCCATGTGTTATGAAACAATGATTCTGTTACAACACTCCCCGACGTTTCCGCCACGTTTTGTATGTTCTACGTGGTCGGGGTGTGACAGAAAAGTTGGTATCAGAGCTCATGGTTATAGGGAATTAGGTTATTAGTAATGCTTTGACCTAGTCTATAACCTTCCTAGGACCCTAACGCGAGTTTACTTGCGTTTAGTCATAAAACAACACCGTCACCTATCCTTAGGCGACGACCGCAACAAGAACATAAATTTCAAAACCGCTTTGAAAACTAATCATCTGTTCGAGGATGATTGATTACTAGGTTTTGAACCCTCTGTTATAAGGTTTTGAACCCCTTTGAATTTTCAAAACTCTCGTCAAAGTTGGTCTAAATATTGTGAACACATGCAAACTGGAAGGGTGGGTGCCTGTACCCTGAGTTTTCTGTCTAAGGCTAGAGTGTTCGTACAAATCCACATAATCGGACCAGTCACTCTTACCTGGGAACTCTTGGGGTGAGTGTCCACTTATAGGCGAGCATGTCTTCGCGATACATTATTTTTGACCTATTTGCTTTGATTAATCACCAGGTCGTGTGTTGCTTTGTAGTAACAGACAGACGGCCACTATCCTTGCTTTCATCAGATTTGTTCCATCTCATTCTTTTCGTCTAATTCTCTCACTCGTTTCCTCTCATGTTTCCTCTTTTAGAATGCCTCCTCGACGCGACAATCAGATGGCGAATGCCGAACTGGCGGAAATCATCGCGCAACAAATGGCTGCTGCCTTCCCAATTCTTTATGCTCAAATAACTCAAGCCATCAACAACAACAATGCTCCATGCAATTTCAAGATTTTTAACTCAGCTAAACCGCTCAAGTTCAATGGTTCTGAGGGAGCAACTGGTCTTCTTCAATGGTTCGAGAGCATTGAGAACACTTTCCGTCACGTTCAGTGTCCTGAAAATCGCAAGGTCGAGTTTTCTTCGAGTGTGTTTCAGAAGAGGGCTCTTACATGGTGGAATGGGGTTATGAGAGACCGCGGTGCAGAGGTTGCATTAGCACAGACTTGGGCCGAGCTTAGGGCTCTTATGATGAAGGAGTTCTGTCCTCGTCATGAGCTTAGGGCTCTAGAAAGGGAATTTGATGATTTAAAGCAAGACAGTGGGGAACATCGAGCCTATACTGATCGCTATGAGGAATTGAGCTTGTTATGCCCTACTATGGTTACGCCTCTGGATAAGGCGATTGAGAAATACATTGATGGGCTTCCTGACGTAGTTCAGGACATCGTTACTGGCAGCAACCCTACTACTGTCAGACAAGCCATTGAATTGGCTGCCACTCTGACTGAATCCCAAATCAGGAAGCGCAAGCTGTTTCGGAAGGGCGACTTAAGACCATCTGACAAGACTGCTCATGTGGAACCAAAGGAAGAAAGTGCTGAGGTGTCCAAGAAGGAAAAGCGCAAAGCCTCTCAAAGCTACGCTGTAACTGCTCAAGACAAACAAGTTGCACCAAACCAGCCAACACAACCTCGTAAAAGACAAAACTATGTTGGTACTGCACCGTTGTGCAACAAATGCAACCGTCATCATCTAGAGCAAGAGCAGTGTCACAAATGTACCCACTGTGGGCGGTTGGGACATTTGATCAATGTTTGTCGTTATGCAAATCAAACTGCTGCAAACCCTGCTGCTGTTCAAGCACGGTTCCCTCCAGGGTCATGTTATAACTGTGGTGACCTTACCCACTACAGAAACAATTGCCCAAGGCTTGTTAACATACCTCCAGCGCGTGGACGAGTGTTCAACATCAATGAGGCAAACATGAACAATGATGCAGCAGTGAACAATTAGTGTTTTGTATTTCCTTAGTTGCTATCTTTTGGCACTTCAAGACAATCCCGTTGTTACATAAATAAAGATTTGTTGTTTTTATTTCTGCAAAATTTATGCGTTTGTGTGAATGCTTGATGCAACTTTATGATGTCAACCCAAAGACAAACTACTCGTATGGTTCTGTCATATTATGATCACTTGTGATCTCCCCAAGAACCTTAAACTCTCGTTTCTTTTAAGAAACAAAGTCAAACACTTATTGAGAATCCCTCTATCTTTATAGATAGATCTTCATAAATCGTTAAAGTGCCAAATGAAATCCATAGGTTGGATTCCTAGTGTGCCTTAATATCCATACCTAAGGATAACAAAATAAAGAATCAGGTTAACTAAATTTGTGCTTATGTGCTTTCTTACATGTTTTGTGGTTGTATATGATCCATCCAAATCCTCATAGAATCTTTCATATCTCATACGAGAGATTCATAATAGGATATCCAAAGATACTATCTTAAACCCTTAATGGATTTCAACAGTGTAGTTAAGTCCCTCGGGTTATAAAGTATTATTCTATAATTGGACCTCTTGAAAGGTCTGCTTAAACAGATTGATTTTGAAAATCTGATTAGAAATATCATGTGATGATATAAAAATGATCCCTTAAGCGGTCTATTTAAAGAGATCGTACGACGGTCTAGTTAAGAAGATCATGTGTTGATCTAGTTAAAAGATCGTTCGTTGATCGAATTAAAAGGATCCTTTGGTGGTCTAGTCAAATCGCTTCATATTTATTCAAGTAATTTTCCTACGGATTATGAAATGGACTGTGCGGACTGTGCAAGGAATTACGTAATTATGGAGGCCTACATAATTATGGAATTCAGTGCACAGGAACCACAGGAAGTTTCATCATGTGTTAAGACCTAGTGACAAGAATAATGATACGGGAGAAGTCTCGGACCTCGACCAATGTCATTTATTCTCACACTCCCCCAATTCTGATCTCAATCACACACCAAGTTTTCCTATGATAAGCCTTCATAAGAAACGTTCGTCAATCAGTAGTTCAAAATTTCATGTTTTACTATTTCAAGGAATTCACTCTGAGGGTTAACAAATTCGCTAAGAATCCTAACATGGCCCAGGGTTTTACCTAAGGGTTCAATGGATCTATTATAAGGCGAAACCTTCACAGCTGTCCTCACGAGTTTCCTCTAGAATTAAATTTCGGGACGAAATTTCCTAAAGTAGGGGAGACTGTGACACCTGTGTCACTTCAACCATCAAACAAATGCCAAACCAAGGAAATATTGTATTTCATACTTGGGATTTGTATAAATATGGGTATGCTTTGCACATATCAATTCTTGTTCAATTTCATACTCTACAACGCTTTCTGGAGAATTATACGCAAACTGGTGCATAAACGTACTCAGTTTAATGCGACAAATACTCCGGGAGACCATCATACACTTAACATACCTTAAATAACCTTTACATAACTTAGAAATAAGTTTTGAAGGCTTTGGTATGGCAAAAACAAGTTAATTCGCTTACAGGGACTAAACTTGACAAACTGCGAAAGTATGCCAATTTGAACTGTAACGAACATTCCTGAACATGTCCATAAGTTAAACATACCATATATATCCTTTACATAGCTTAGAAATAGGCTTTGAGGGGTTTGGTATGCTAAAACAAACTTTTGGATCATTCAGGGACTAAAAGTGTCAAAAAGTGCATAAGTTTGCACTTTCGCGCATAACTCACGTTCTGAATACATCCGGACATCCAAAAATTTATGTAAGCATCCTTATATTATGCCTTAGTGTTTGGCATGAGAAAAATTTATTTGTCGCGTCATTTGGATCGTCTTTCACACTTATGCGCATTCCGTCGTAATTAAGCGAACATCGCGATCGTACGGCCAAACGAACCGACATCCGGAATATTTTTGAGCATATTTCAAGTCCCCTACACTTTAGCTTCATCTTAGAGCCTTGAAATGAGGTTAACGGGGCTTAAACGTGCCAAAAATGGGCCAAAATACGTGTTTTTGAAGTGCAGGGACCAAAATTGAAAATTCTGGTCTGGGAACCTTAGGCGGGGCGCGTAAGGATTTGCCAAATCCTTAGGCGGGCCGCGTGAACATGTCTGACAGAAAGATTTTGCATTTAATGCAGAATCTGGCCTTTCGTTCGATCAAGGGGCGATGCCTTTTCACCCAATGAAGAGCCAAGGGTCAAGTTCACTGAACTTATCCACTGGACACATGTACGCACGAGATCAAGGCACGATATTCGATAAAACGATCCTAACGGTTCCACTTTTCCTATAAATACCCCCCTTTAGTGTAAAAATCACAAATCAGATCTTAAAGCTCTAAGTTGAAACCATTGTTTCATACCTGAGCTATTTGGTCTTGATTAGCACTCGGGGACCCTCCGTAAGTCTTCTTTCGCTCTTTTATTCGCTTTTCGAGTCCGAAAGTCAACGTTTTGTTGACTTTCTGCATTGACCAGCTTATGGTCGATGCGAAGTTCATGGAACTTCATAACGTGAGCGTGATCACGATGGTTATAGTCCGTAGTGACTATACCTACTGATCACCATGTTAACTAGGCTCAGTGACGAGTCGTAGTTTCGGCCAAAATGTGCATTCTTGCATATTTTGTAACCAAACTGCTCGTGGGCATCAAAGCCGTTTGTTTTGATGTCAAACCTGTTTTCAAACTTAGTTAAGCATGTTCTAACATGCTTAGCTCGTCACTTTTAGTTTAGTGCTTATATAGGGTCGTAAGGTAAGCGATTTAAACCATCGCTTATACTTTCGAACCCGACCCATTTGGTCGGTCATTAGGACCCGACCAAACACATTAGGTGACCATAGCTATAACCTTCCGAGGTTATACCGTGTGGTCGCAATGTTAGGCGTTCCGAACGCGTTCTACGCGAACGACGCGTTGGGGTAGCATAAGCTACCTAAACGGGTCGTGATGGACCGTAAGCACTTAGATTAGGTTTCATTTTAGTATGTAGGCTTTGCTAAGCCATATTACACGAGTCTCCATACTCGTTTGGTTTACGAACCCGCGTACTGTCCGATCCTTCCGATTTGGTCCGGTATATTAACATAAGCTACCTATTAGGTGCCGTTGATATTCCGTGATTTTTAGCATTATCCGGTTATTATATAAGGAATCCAAAGCAATCTCAGGTGAGTACATTGAACCCCTCTTTTACTGTTTTCCGAACTGTTTTGGGGTGAAGCATGTGTACCTATCTGTTATTTTCATGATTTCAAAGTATAATTGATTATACATGTTAGTATTTATCTTTTGACAAACTAAATGACTATCTATGGTTTAAACACTGATTTCTCAAAGATTACCAAAGTAATTGTTGGAATAGTACTTATTTTGTTCACCAGACCGATTGGTAGTATGATATAGCGCTATAGGACTAGACACCCCATTCCTGTTGTCATGGAATGTCTGAAACCAATTTGTTTCTCCATCCAAATAGGGATTTCCTTTGTGGTATCCTTATAGTCTCAAAGGTGTAGTTTGATACACCAGGTCTGAATGAATTCTTAAATCGCACCTTTAAAGTATATTTTGATATACTCCCAAAAAGTATAGTTTGATATACTCTCATGTGTGGTATTGTACAGAACCAACATATATTTTGTAATCATCCAAAGCATATTTTGATATGTTATTTACAAACCAAGACATAGTTTAATATGTTATTTATCACATCCAAAGCATATTCTGATATGTTACTTACAAAACTAAAGCATAGTTTAATGTGTTATTTATAAATCCAAGGTATACCTGTAATATACTACTGAAAACTATTATTTTGAACAACTAAAGTATATTTAATATACTATCTATCAAACGATTTGGTTTTGGTTAGTGTTTAGATAACAGAACGAGTGTAATGTGATGAAAACATGGTAGATACGCCGCTGGTACTTCTTATATATAAGTGTTTTCATTGCATTACATACCGTGGCGTTATTTAGTACACTTGGGGTTAACAATATTGGAACTGAAATATATTTTAATATATTACTTATTCAACTTTCTTAAAACCAAGGTATATTTTATATATACCATAAACGTTTTATTAAAACATTGTTTTTCAAACAAACTTAACTTATACAAACTCATTTTACATGGTTATTCAGTTAACCATACATTATTCTCTTATTTATACATATCATCTGATCCTATCGTTTTTCAAATGATTTACAAGACAAAGCAAAAATACGAGGTTCATGACTAAACATTTTCTCAAACTCAAGTCATGAACTCCGTTTTCACAAAACCTATGTATCTCACAAGCATTTTTATGCTGACGTACCTATTTTTACACATGTTTCAGGTGCTGTCTTGAGATGATTGTTGATGCATGCTACATTTAGGATGGACTCGTGCCTTAGCAACTTTAAAACTTGGAAGATCATAGTTGTACTTATGTGATTGTAATAGAACAACGAGTTCATTTAATCAATAAAACAATATTTAAATTTCCATGTGTTATGAAACAATGATTCTGTTACAACACTCCCCGACGTTTCCGCCACGTTTTGTATGTTCTACGTGGTCGGGGTGTGACAACTTGTCGCTGTGGAGGCAGTCCAGGTAAGTCTTCTGGAAAGACTTCAGGAAACTCTCTCACAACAGGGATGTCTTCTAACTTTGGCTCCTTGGTTTCCTTGTCAACTACATGGGCGAGGAAGGCTAAAGCCTTTTCGGAGACACTTGTGCGTCTTCATGCAATTAATGATTCGTAGGGGTGTCTCGCGCTTCTCCCCATGAATTACGAGCGTTTCTTCATTTAGCAGTGGGATGTGGATGGTTTTCTCATGACAAACCACTTCCGCCCGGTTGTTTGACAACCAGTCCATTCCGACAACTACATCAAAACTACCCAAACCAACGGGTAGAAGGTCGATAGAAAATTTTCGCCTCCCCCCCCCCCCCCGAGCTCGAGTGTACAACCCTTAATAACTTCATTCGCCTCGAAAAAATTTCCGTTTGACAATTCTATAGAATATGGTGTAACACCCCCAAAATCCCACTTGCGGAAATCCCGCGAGGCGTGTTACGCATCAGAGTTCGAGCCACCAATCACGTTGAACCAATAGTAAATACTTAAATAAAATATAATATCAAATCCCAAAGTATTGTGTAGCGGAAGCATTTAATAAATCGTTTAGCAATTGTTTCATAATACTTAAAACCAAAGTATCCAATGTAAATAAATCCAAGAGCCTCGATCCCTGACCACTCAGCACTCCCAGATAGCAAGTCCATGTTCCAAGTGTTAATGACCTACAAGCATGCAAACAAGTGTGTCAGACTACGCTGGTGAGTTCAAGGTGTTATCACGCGTTGTGTTACCAGATATACGTTAATAAGATTCAATGATATGTTACGATGTTGCTCAAGTTAGATTACCCTAGGGACTACGCCCTTACGTAACCGAGGAGTGTGCCTTTTAGCAACCCACTATGTTGTTCGGTTAGTTACCCTAGGGAAACCGCCCTTACGTAACCGAGGAGTGTGCCTCTAAACAACCATACTGAAACCCAGATAATTAGTACCTAATAGCGCTATCAACTAATTACCCCCATTGCCCTCCAGGCAATAACCAAAACCGATTAAGTTGTTTACCCAATGTTTCCCGTCCAATGTTTACCAGTTGTCCCAAACCACCGGGACGCATGCTTGAGAAAATGCAATGAACTCACCTGGGATTGCTCGGTATGATACACACAGTTCAATTAAGTTAAAAAGCGATCAACCACGTCCTACCAAAGTTATCATACCAATCAGATTCGTATTCAAGTATTGCACGTAGGTTCTACACGTATTGTAACAGGTTGTACAAATATTCATCATCGTATAGGTATCAGCGTAAACAGTTACATAACAAGCATAGTCCAAGTGTTCAGCCCAATCAGTTGGGCTCGTGATAGTGTGCAGGCCCAATAACAAAGCGTACGTGTAATAAGGGCCTCGAGTCGAGACCGGAGGTCTCGGGTCGCAACGAAGGAAGTTTCGAGTCATATTGGTGTTGAGATTTCGAGTCGCAACCAAGGGAGGTTACGAGTCGCAACGGGACTCGCAACTGTGGTTTCGGCTTGTCATGGTCCGGTTTCGAGTCGCATCCTGACTCGCAACCGTGGTCTCGGCTTGTGCGGTTTGTGTGGTCTCGAGTCGCAACGGGACTCGCAATCACTGTTTCGACTCGCAACCGTGTTAAGTCTATCAAATTTGTAATCACTTTCCTGATTTCATGCACATGATTTCCGTGATATCAGCTAACATATTCGGCAGTTTCACAATCAGATCAAACACGATTTCAAACAGTTTCATTCGTATTCATATCATTATCAAGAACAGTTAATTCATCAACAACTAATCATACTATCGGTTCATCAAACTAGCCGATTCTACACTAGCATGCAACCTAGTCATGTGCATAACAAATCTGTGAGCATGTTATATACCAAATCCATTAGGTTATATGATCAATATTCAATTCTATTCACAAGAACATAACCATCTAGTATAATCATCATGTAACATCCGAAGGTGTGATATGCTAACCGAGAACACTAAAAAAAATCATGAACCAAGCAATAGTGATATACTAACCGAGAGTGTGAAGTGAATAACTAGATCGCGATGTGAGCCGAGATCCTAAGAACTTCGATGTTGATGTGTTGCCGTCGGGTTCCAAGGGAAAACGAGAGGGAGAGAGTTCTTTAGGGTTTGTGTGTGTTTGTGTTGTTGTAACAATGAGAGAACAAAACCCCCCATAGTGTTTACATGTTTAAGAAAGGTGGGCCGACCCCTACTTAGGCCGTCCCCAAGGTCTCGAGTCCAACCGCATGGACCGAATGGGTTGTGTAGGCAAGTGGGTTGGAGTTTGGTCCGTTTATCCGATGCACAATGTCACAAAAATCATAATCACATAACCTCCAAGTTCACACAATTAGTTCAAATATTCACATAAGGTTCAAGCGAGTTATACTAGGTTAGGTTCAAAATACGAGTTGTCACAGTATCCCCAACTAAAAGGAAATTTCGTCCCGAAATTTGGTACGCACTCACTAACGTAAGCTATATAAGTTAAAGCTAGGTAGGTTACATCGTTTGCTGGTTTTCCTGGGGTGTCACATCCTCCCCAACTTGAATGGGAATTTCGTCCCGAAATTCACTAGTTGCGTCAACACCAGGTTCACTAGGTTTTGACTGGTCTTCGGGGAACAGATGTGGGTACTTAAGTTTCATCTGGTCCTCGCGTTCCCACGTGAACTCTGGACCACGTCTTGAGTTCCAACGAACTCTCACAATCGGTATACGGCTGTGTTTACGAACTTTAACTTCCCGATCCATAATCTCAATTGGTTCTTCGACAAACTGCAACTTGTCGTCTATCTTCAGCTCTTGAAATGGTACTACTAGTGTTTCATCAACCAAACACTTCTTTAGCTGCAATACGTGAAATACATCATGGACATTACCCAACTCAGCCGGTAATTCCAACCTGTAAGCCACCTTTCCAATTCGTTCTAGAATTTTGAACGGTCCCACGTAACGAGGGTTTAGTTTGCCGCGTTTCCCAAAACGCACCACACCCTTCCAGGGTGAAACCTTTAACATAACGCGGTCATTAACTTCAAATTCCAACGGTTTACTACGCTTGTCAGCGTAGCTCTTCTGTCGGTCACGAGCTGCGGCCATACGGTTTCTGATCTGCACAATGCTTTCCGTTGCTTCAAGAACAAACTCAGGGCCTGTGATCTGGCTATCACCCACCTCATGCCAACAGAGAGGTGAACGACATTTCCGTCCGTACAGTGCTTCGAACGGAGCTGCCTTAATACTTGAATGGTAGCTGTTGTTGTAGGAGAATTCTATCAACAGTAGGTGCTTCTCCCACCCTTTTCCAAAGTCGAGTACGCATGCCCGAAGCATATCTTCGAGTGTTTGGATGGTGCGCTCGCTTTGACCATCCGTCTGCGGGTGATAAGCGGTACTCATGTCGAGTTGGGAACCAAACGATTTATGCATAGACTGCCATAACTCTGAAGTGAAACGCGGATCACGGTCTGAAATGATAGAAGTTGGCACTCCATGCCTAGAAACCACTTCCTTAAGGTAGATTGCTGCCAATTGAGAAAACTTGTCTGTTTCCTTGATTGCTAGGAAGTGTGCTGATTTCGTGAGGCGATCAACAATCACCCAAATAGTGTCGTTCCCAGCCTGAGTTCTTGGTAGTCCTGTCATGAAATCCATAGCGATCTGTTCCCACTTCCATGTGGGTATCTCTGGTTGCTGCAGTAGACCTGAGGGCTTTTGATGTTCTGCTTTGACTTTAGCACAGGTCAGACATTTGCTTACGTAGGTTGCTATATGAGCCTTCATGCTGGGCCACCAGTAGGTAGTTTTCAGGTCGTGGTACATCTTATCTGATCCAGGATGTACAGAGTAGCGTGATTTGTGTGCCTCTTCCATTACAAGTTCTCGTAAGTTGCCAAAGAGTGGAACCCAAATGCATCCAGTTACGTAGTAGGCGCCGTCTCCCTTTTGTTCTAGTCGTTGTCTCGAGCCACGTAAAGCTTCAGCTCGAACATTCTCTGGTTTCAATGCTTCTAACTGAGCATCCCGTATCTGGGAAGGGAGATTGGACTGAATCGTGAGTTGCAATGCTCGCACGCGCCTAGGTGCATTATCCTTTCTGCTGAGGGCGTCAGCTACAACGTTTGCCTTGCCCGGATGGTACTTGATGGCACATTCATAATCGTTCAATAATTTCACCCATCGTCGTTGTCGCATATTCAACTCTTTCTGGTCGAAGATGTGCTGGAGACTTCTATGGTCGGTGTAGATGGTGCATTTGGTACCGTACAGATAGTGCCTCCAAATCTTCAACGCAAACACCACCGCTCCTAACTCCAAGTCGTGTGTCGTGTAGTTCTTCTCGTGCACCTTTAGCTGACGAGAAGCATAAGCTATCACCTTCTCGCGTTGCATCAACACACAACCGAGACCCTGAATCGAAGCATCACAATAAACCACAAAATCTTCGGTACCCTCTGGTAATGACAAGATCGGTGCACTGCAAAGTTTCTGCTTTAACAACTGGAAGGCCTCTTCCTGCTTCGTTCCCCAAGAGTACGCCGTGTTCTTCTGTGTTAGTGAAGTGAGAGGTTGCGCGATTTTTGAGAAGTCTTTAATGAACCTTCGATAATACCCTGCGAGACCAAGAAATTGTCGCACCTCAGACGGAGTCTTTGGTGCCGCCCAATTCTTTACCGCATCCACCTTCGCAGGATCCACATGTATTCCCTTCTCGTTAACAACATGCCCAAGGAAGTGTACTTCTCGAATCCAAAAGTCACACTTAGAAAATTTCGCATACAATTGTTCCCTTCTCAAAAGTTCCAAAATGAGGCGTAGGTGGCGCTCGTGATCTTCCTTGTTCTTGGAATAGACTAAGATGTCGTCAATAAATACTATAACAAACTCGTCGAGATATGGCTTGCATACGCGGTTCATGAGATCCATAAAAACCGCTGGTGCATTGGTCAATCCAAACGGCATGACCAAAAACTCATAGTGCCCGTAGCGCGTTCGAAAGGCTGTCTTGGGAACATCCTCTTCCCTAACCCTTACCTGGTGATAACCCGACCTTAAGTCGATCTTTGAATAGAAACTCGACCCTTGCAACTGGTCGAACAAGTCGTCGATGCGTGGTAACGGATAGCGGTTCTTAATGGTCACCTTGTTGAGCTCTCGATAGTCGATACACATACGGAATGACCCGTCCTTCTTCTTTACGAACAAAACTGGGGCTCCCCAAGGCGACGAACTGGGTCGAATGAAACCCCTATCCAATAACTCCTGCAGTTGATTGGACAGTTCCTGTAATTCTCCAGGTGCTAACCGGTAAGGAGCTCGAGCAATTGGAGCCGCTCCCGGTGCAAGATCAATCTGAAATTCTACTTGACGGTGAGGAGGTAACCCTGGTAGCTCCTCTGGAAATACATTAGCGAATTCTCGCACCACTGGTAGATCCTCAATCTTACTCTCTTCAGACTGAGCGTTGGTAACTAACGCTAACATTGCTGGGTACCCCTTTTGTAGATACTGTTGTGCACGCATGGCCGTGATAATCCCAACCATCGTCCCACTACGATGCCCCTGAACTAACAGTGACTCTCCATCAGGGAGAGGAATACACACAATCTTCTCCTTACATAGGATTTCTGCTTGGTGCTTAGACAACCAATCCATGCCTACCACTATGTCAAAACTACCGAGCGTAACGGGAAGGAGGTCAATATCAAACACCTGACCCACGAGATCTAGTTTGCACCCGAAAAGGACGTTCGAGGCTTCTATCGTTTTACCATCTGCTAGTTCTACTACCTGTTTAACTTCTAAGGGTGTTGGGGTTATCCCTAATCGCTGACTAAACTCTAGGGACACGTAACTCCAATCGGCACCCGAATCAAATAATACAGAAGCAATACGATTGTTAACAGGAAACGTACCAGTTACAACGTTGCCGTCATTCCTGGCATCCCCTGCTCCAAGCTGAAACACTCTGCCCCGAGCACCATTACCCCCGTTGTTGCCGTTGTTGTTATTGTTGTTGTTCCCAGCATTGTTGTTATTCGGGCGGTTGTTGTCGTTAGCGTTCTGGTTTAACTGAGGGCAATCCCGCTTAAAGTGACCCTCGTCACCGCACTGATAGCACCCCTTTCTGAAACCCTGGTTCTGCTGGGGTGGTTGCCCCTGTTGTCTCTGGTTTTGCTGGTTCTGTTGCTGCTGGTGTTTGGGTTGTGAGGTCCTACAATCCCTGGCCTCATGGCCTGGCTTACCACACTTGTTACACGTCCGACCACACGGCCCCCAATGATGATAGCCACATTTGTTACACCGTGGCTTCCTCCCTGCATATGAACCCTGGCTGTGACCACTCCCCTGACCTTGATTGACAGAAGACGACTGGCTGACGTTGCGGTTGCTGTTGTCTGGCCTTTTCTGAGTCTGACCAGCACTGGATGCTTTGTCGTAGTCGCTCCACTTTCGTTTGTTATCATTAGCAGATGTAGTAGCAGTGGGTGTCGCAGCAGCAGTGGCTGAAATGCGCGGAGGTAACGAATCGCTTTCCACCTCTTGATCCACAATCTTGTGAGTCAGACGAACGATCTGTGTCAAATCATTGAGATGGGCTGTAGTGACCAAGCTCTTCACACGCGGAGGCAACCCTTTGATGAATAACTCAATCCTCCGGGACATAGGCCGAGACAAGTTCGCGCACATGTCGGCCAGTTCGTACGATCGCTTCACATACGCTTCGACTTCAGATCCAACCATCTTCAAGTCGTAGTATTCGTTTTCCAACTTCTGGACCTCGTCCCGAGGACAGTACTCCTCCCTGATCAGTTCTTTAAAGTCTTCCCAAGTTGTGGCATTCGCTGCCTCGATGCCCAACAACTGTACTTGGGCGTTCCACCATGTTAGGGCACCATCAGCCAAGGTACCCGCAGCATATTTCACCCTGTCCCCAGCGGGACAGTTACAGATAGCGAACACAGACTCTGCTTTCTCGAACCATCTTAGAAGTCCCACAGCCCCTTCAGTCCCGGTGAAGGTCTGTGGCTTGCAGTCCATAAACATTTTGAATGTACACGCAGGCTGGTTAGGTTGAGGTTGCGCTTGTTGACCTAAATAACGGGAGGAAACACATTATAGGAATGAAAAGACGTGTACGGTGGTATAAGAGTAAAGAGTACTTGGTACATTCCGTACCAGCTTGATGGGCTGCTAAAGCCTCAGCCACGCGGGTATTGATTAGGTCATTCAACTCAGCCTGAGTCATGTTGATGTTGCCACGTCCGTGTCCTCGTCCACTCATGTTTCTATAGTTGGGAATAAACCGATTTAGAAATCGAAACGAGATGGAAGTCAGGTGTCATACAGATATCTATATACTACCAAGTTTACACATAGTAAGGCAGAACCCTTCTCACGCTCGATAAGCCGCACTGGGACTTGCATGCACCCCGCGTTATTATTAAGTGTGCACCCATAATAATAAGGCGATTTGCATGTTTATCTCAGAGCCTCTTAGCTTGCGCTCGAAGTTTCCCCCGTTCAAATAACACAACAGACGGTATTACAGGTCTATGATCTACATGTGTCGAAGAGTAGTGTCACACTATCAAGTCACTATAGTATTAAATGTGTCAGTTCATAGACGTTGTGGGTGTGTGACTGCTAAGCTAGTAATGTATAAAGGGAGAGACGAACCTTGCAATCTGGAGCTGAGTGTCATGATCGATGTTCGAAGGCGTTCGGTTATAGTCTGGTTTTACAAAACGTTTTAAAACCAAGTTCACTATAACCAGTGGCTCTGATACCAACTGTAACACCCCCAAAATCCCACTTGCGGAAATCCCGCGAGGCGTATTACGCATCAGAGTTCGAGCCACCAATCACATTGAACCAATAGTAAATACTTAAATAAAATATAATATCAAATCCCAAAGTATTGTGTAGCGGAAGCATTTAATAAATCGTTTAGCAATTGTTTCAAAATACTTAAAACCAAAGTATCCAATGTAAATAAATCCAAGAGCCTCGATCCCTGACCACTCCAGCACTCCCAGATAGCAAGTCCATGTTCCAAGTGTTAATGACCTACAAGCATGCAAACAAGTGTGTCAGACTACGCTGGTGAGTTCAAGGTGTTATCACGCGTTGTGTTACCAGATATACGTTAATAAGATTCAATGATATGTTACGATGTTGCTCAAGTTAGATTACCCTAGGGACTACGCCCTTACGTAACCGAGGAGTGTGCCTCTTAGCAACCCACTATGTTGTTCGGTTAGTTACCCTAGGGAAACCGCCCTTACGTAACCGAGGAGTGTGCCTCTAAACAACCATAGTGAAACCCAGATAATTAGTACCTAATAGCGCTATCAACTAATTACCCCCATTGCCCTCCAGGCAATAACCAAAACCGATTAAGTTGTTTACCCAATGTTTCCCGTCCAATGTTTACCAGTTGTCCCAAACCACCGGGACGCATGCTTGAGAAAATGCAATGAACTCACCTGGGATTGCTCGGTATGATACACACAGTTCAATTAAGTTAAAAAGCGATCAACCACGTCCTACCAAAGTTATCATACCAATCTGATTCGTATTCAAGTATTGCACGTAGGTTCTACACGTATTGTAACAGGTTGTACAAATATTCATCATCGTATAGGTATCAGCGTAAACAGTTACATAACAAGCATAGTCCAAGTGTTCAGCCCAATCAGTTGGGCTCGTGATAGTGTGCAGGCCCAATAACAAAGTGTACGTGTAATAAGGGCCTCGAGCTCGGGTCGCAACGAAGGAAGTTTCGAGTCATATTGGTGTTGAGATTTCGAGTCGCAACCAAGGGAGGTTACGAGTCGCAACGGGACTCGCAACTGTGGTTTCGGCTTGTCATGGTCCGGTTTCGAGTCGCATCCTGACTCGCAACCGTGGTCTCGGCTTGTGCTGTTTGTGTGGTCTCGAGTCGCAAAGGGACTCGCAATCACTGTTTCGACTCGCAACCGTGTTAAGTCTATCAAATTTGTAATCACTTTCCTGATTTCATGCACATGATTTCCGTGATATCAGCTAACATATTCGGCAGTTTCACAATCAGATCAAACACGATTTCAAACAGTTTCATTCGTATTCATATCATTATCAAGAACAGTTAATTCATCAACAACTAATCATACTATCGGTTCATCAAACTAGCCGATTCTACACTAGCATGCAACCTAGTCATGTGCATAACAAATCTGTGAGCATGTTATATACCAAATCCATTAGGTTATATGATCAATATTCAATTCTATTCACAAGAACATAACCATCTAGTATAATCATCATGTAACATCCGAAGGTGTGATATGCTAACCGAGAACACTAAAAAAAATCATGAACCAAGCAATAGTGATATACTAACCGAGAGTGTGAAGTGATTAACTAGATCGCGATGTGAGCCGAGATCCTAAGAACTTCGATGTTGATGTGTTGCCGTCGGGTTCCAAGGGAAAACGAGAGGGAGAGAGTTCTTTAGGGTTTGTGTGTGTTTGTGTTGTTGTAACAATGAGAGAACAAAACCCCCCATAGTGTTTACATGTTTAAGAAAGGTGGGCCGACCCCTACTTGGGCCGTCCCCAAGGTCTCGAGTCCAACCGCATGGACCGAATGGGTTGTGTAGGCAAGTGGGTTGGAGTTTGGTCCGTTTATCCGATGCACAATGTCACAAAAATCATAATCACATAACCTCCAAGTTCACACAATTAGTTCAAATATTCACATAAGGTTCAAGCGAGTTATACTAGGTTAGGTTCAAAATACGAGTTGTCACATATGGGACGTCTAGTTTACTCGACTTTAGACCAAGTATTTTCTTAAATTCTATAGATATAAAACTAAAGTCGGCGCCAGTATCAAATAGAACCGATGCAAAGTGTTGGTTTATATGGAACGTACCCGTAACTACATTCGGGTCTGGCGTGCCTTGCGTGCTCCTATCGTAAAAACTCTTCCACGGGCTTGGTTTTCCTTCGGGAAATCTTTCTTAAAATGCCCCATGTCTCCACAGTTGTAGCATCCTTGCCAATTTCCTCCTCCATTTCCGTTGCCATTGCCATTTCCACCCTGATTGTTGTTACCATTTCCTCCATGGTTTGTGTTTCTCCTTCCCGTTCCTACCCAGCATGTTTCTTTGCTATGCCCATCCTTACCACATTTTTCACACTTAACGCTCGTGCGGCCTACATGATGAAGCTTACACCTATCACATTTGGGCTTGGAACCCAAATAACCTTTACCCCTGGTTTCGTGGGTTGCCACATAAGCTTTAGTACGACGGGGTGAGTTCACTTCCCTACGCTTGCTAGCATTCGAGTTGTCATTGTTTGCTCGGGTGCTTTTCTTAAAGTTCAAAAACTTCCGTTCGTTATCACTTGTAGACTCCACATGAATCTCATTTTTGTTAGCACCAGAATTTGAAAATTTATCTAAACGAAGAGCCTCCTCGGTGAGGGCGACAACCAAGTCAATCACCTCACTGATTGAAGGGGGTTTCGAAGAAGTAACCATGCTCAGAATTTCTGGAGCAAGTCCCCAGATATACCGCTCAATCCTTTTAAACTTCGGTTCCACCGGATATGGAACAACCCTTGACAAGTCATGGAAACGTTGAGTGTATCAAGCAATATCCGATCCGGTCATTTTTAAATTCCAAAACTCGGTTTCAAGTTTCTGAATCTCAGCCCTCGAACAATACTTTTTCCTCATCAACTCCATAAGCTATTCCCATCTCATAGCATACGCAGCTGTTTCTCCTTTAGTCTGAACCTGTAGATTCCACCATGAAAGCGCTCCATCCAAGAATAGCCCAGAAATGTAGGTGACCCTTTGTTCAAGAAGACATTTGCTCATTCTCAGGACTGAGTCTGTCTTCTCGGTCCAACGTACAAATGCTACGGCACCTCCTGTGCTATCGAAGTTCAGAGGTTTGCAATCCAGGAACTGCTTGTACGTGCAACCTGAAACATTTGCAACAACAAACCATGAATGAGCATTGTCAAAGCACGAATAGAACATAAGGGGGTATTGTAATGTGTCATAGACAACTTAACATTACCAGTAAGGGGATTGTTTCCTGATGTACCACCGCTTTGCTCGGAGCGGTTAGCTTCATACTGCGCGATCGCCTATGAGATGTGCTCATTAAGTTCAGCTTCCGTTCTTGGCAGAGGGTTTGGGTTGGTGTTTCGTCTCGGTGGCATTGTCTTCTAATAAGAAGTATCAAGTAGATTAGATAAATATTTATCAAATATGTGTCTACTAGGCTATATATGTATAATATAAATGATCATCACATCATTCAAACATGCAATCACATAAGCAACACATGCACACATATAAGCAACAATGTATAATAAAGGAAACAAACTACTGAGCTTTCATATATTAGACAACTTGGTACATTGTTTTGTAGAAGAAAAACAAAAGGACTCGAGGTTACATAACCCCGGTCGTACCAGTTCATAATACATAAAAGTAGTAAGTCTTTTCCTTCTACATTGGTCTTCAAAGATCCTCAAGTGCCTTCAGTTCAAGCTAGGTCTTCATGAATACACTGAAAGTGGGTCTACAACTCCCAAACAAAAGTATATGCAATAATCACCTAAGGAGTAGGAGAGGTGGGGTGTGGTGAAGGATAGATCAAGTTGTGAAGATGGGCACCCCCATCCTCCAGCTCGTAGACACTGCGAGAGAGGGCACTGACTTGCTATTGGAGCACTAAGACGAGTGCTCGAACAAAAATGTCAGGGTTGGCAGGTGCAAGTGTGGTGGTGATGATGGTGGTGGAGGGTAGGCTGGTGGTGGTGGCTAACAAATTTTGTTCGTTTAGTTGACTAGTCTCAACCGACTAATGATATAGATCAAATGCTAAGTGTGAACTAATAAGTGTGATCTTCTGGTATCGTAGGGTGTTATAGTACCACCCCGGTTAGTGTTTTACCAGATGGAAACTCGAGCAACTTAAGAATTTCGAATAGATAGTGATCATTAGCTTGACCCGCAGAGCCCATCAGGATTTCCATGCACTACAAGTTGTTATTATGTGAGCCCCCGTAATAATAACTTGCCATGCATGGTCACCCTAATGTTCTCTCGTTCAAAGCAGGCAATCAGTCAGAGAGGGGACACTACTGTCTTCATTCCTTCAACATTGAAGGGACCTTCATGATGGTCCACGTGCTAACATCCATTGTCATTACTCGCGAAGTGGCACAACGTTAGACGATGTAGAAATAAAGGGAATTTGTAACAATAGTAGCTGGAGGGTCACCTTCAAGATGAGTACTTCATCTTCCTGGTCTGGACAAGAGTGTCGTCAATCATGACTCGTAAAAGCCACAGGGACCTCGCCCCACAAATAGAGTTGTTGTCCAGGGTTGCCTCCTCCACCTCGTCGTCGTCACTACCGAAGTCAGGCATCTCCACATTCAAGGGAAGAAAAATCATCTTCTATGGCATCAAGCTTAAGGTATCACTTAGTAACTACATCCGCCATAAGCTCCGCAATAGATGCGAGGTCGATATTCTCACCGCGCGAGTTAAGAACAACAATAGAATTTGAAGTCGAAGGTATTCCATTTTCGGCAAAATATTCCGTACAACATACACACACACACATATATATATATCAATAAATAATATCATTACTTATTATATATATATATATATATATATATATATAATTAAACATAGCATATCAAATATAATCACATTGGTTTGCGCGAATCAATCTAGTTCGGCAAGTCTATCCCATATAGACTAAGCCCCGAAAAATGTCCTCGCTTATTTTCTTGAAAAGTGTTTTGTTAGTGGATCTTGGTGTCTTTGTTTATGCAATGAAAAACATTTTTTTTTGTTGTAAAAATGTTTTCGTAAGAGGATCCTAGTGATTGTAGACTAGACTCGAGAAGGAATCCTAGTTCACTGCAATCGAAGCTCTGATACCAATCTGTCACACCCGTTCATTAGCGGAAGCGCGCGGTGTGAACTTGATTAGTTTTCATTGCATACGATTTAAGTAAACAACTACATGATTAAAACAAACGATGTTCATCCATTGACATAATTTAAAATATTACACATCATAAGTTGTTTAAGATAGAAACCGACATAAGTTTTAAGTTTTACAAAAGGACTAGTTTGACATAAGATTAAAACATAAGGCTTTGCATCCTATATCTCATTGAAGATGAGATATATGGACAAAACCCTCCAAAAGGGATGACATCGATAACTTGTAATCCAAAAGCTTCATAGTAAACACCAGCACCAAGATCCTATTAGTTTCCTGAAATACATGTAAGTTTGAAAATATCAACAAAAGTTGAGCGAGTTCATGTGTTTTAAGTTCGTAAGTATCAAATGAATCTCCAAAAAAGATTTGAAAGTTCAAGTGCTATAAGTAGGTATGTAAAGCGTCTATGAATTTTATGATCATTAATGTTTTGCAAGGACATCCACATAGGAAGCACCCAACATAGGAAGCACTCAACCCGGTAGACGATTTAAGTGTTGATTCACTTCGACAGGGACACAAAAGCACTCTAAGTGGCCACACAAGGACCGTGAGTGGGGCTCGCCCGTACCCGATAGATCTACCCCTTGTTCCGTGGTCCTTAAAAGGATTAATGGTGCCTAAGTTAGTGCCTATTCGCACGTGATCCAAGAATTCATTCCACAGCTTAATCATACCCTAGTTAACATATATTTCCCCCCGAGAGTTGTAAAACCGAAAACGTTAAAAGAAAAGGGGGACATGAACTCACTGTAGTATAGCAATAAGTTCTAGCAACCGTGTTGCGTAAGCATGAGTCAACCTACAAGGGTTCTAACTCATTAGACACGTCGGTCTTTCCCAGACCTTGTACTCATTGTTCATCTTGAACGTTTATTATCTGTGTTTTGTTTTTGGAACACTTGTGTATTTTTATTAATATGTTGGCATTTGTTTTATGTGTATGCTTTGGTTCAAGGCTTTATATTTGTTCCTCAAATCTAGTTGTATATCTTTTATAGATATAGGTGTTAAAAATATTTATATTCAACGTCATCAATACGTTGTTGTACGTGTACGACATTCTTGTGAGAGTACACTTCAACAAGTGTATGTGAGTACATCATCATGTACGTGAGTCTTTTGATACGTAGGCATATACTGTATTATACGCGTGATATACCGTAATTATACGCGTGGTATACCGTATTTATACGTGTGGTATACCGTATTTATACGTGTGGTATACCGTATTTTTAATATATTATTACAATATATATTTAAAAATATATATATATATGTATTTTACATTGGGCCTAGCCCACCTTTTATGGTAATTGGGCCTTTATAAGTGTTTATCAAAATGGGCCATTGCCCATGTATTTAAGATATTGGGCCTAGCCCAATCTTATGTTATGTAAGTGGGCTTTAACCCCATTTATTGTATAAATGGGCCTTTATTAGCCCATTATTAGTCCAAGTATTTTTATACTTTTACAAGTGTATTTTATACGCATTATTATACATGTATCCTCAAATGTATATGTATACTCAGTCATATTTGCTTTATACTTTCCGGATTTTTTTAAGTGTTAAAATATGTAAGTATACTTTTCTTGTCTAAAAATAGCATTATTTTTAGAGTTCCGTCGTAGAGTCGAGAATTTATATCCTCGTGTCGAAAGTGTCCATTTGTCGTCCGCAATGAGTGCACGCTTCGTGCCGATACGTGGACGTGTTCGATGTCGGTGGCGACGCGTTTCATTCGGTGGAGCGTTTATTATATTTATTTTGCGTCGGTTCCAACATATATATAGTCTTGTTATTACTTATGGTTAAAATTAGTTTAATTCGGTGTCCGTTCGTCCGCGTTTTATTGTCCGTTTATTTGTTTTAACCACAATATATATAGTGTCACACCCCGGCCGCGTATAACGTGCAACCGCGGCGGAAACGCCGGGGAGTGTTGTGGACAGAGTTAATTGTTTCATAACCATAGAAATCAAAGTTACATTTTATTTATTAAACAAGGGTAGTACATTGTCTTAAACAGGAAAACAAAGAGTTTATAACATAATTAACTAAGTCTATCTTCAGTTTTAGTCTCTAAGGCACAGGTCCGCCCTAGTGTCATGATCATCATCCTATGGAATAGCTCCTGAAAACACATGTGAAAGTAGGTACGTCAGCATAAAAATGCCTGTGAGATACATAGGTTTTGTGAAAATGGGATTCATGACTTGAGTTTAAAGAAATGTTTAATAACAGTCAGTCATGAACCTTGTATTTTGTCTTGCTTTGTAAACCATTTGAAAAACGATAACATCAGATGATATGTATAGATAAGTGCAAGGTTAAACGAGTAACCAAGTAAATGAGTTGAATAAGATAAGTTGTTTGTAAAAATGATGTCTTGTGAAGAGCATGTTATTTGTGTAAAATGTAATGTGTCTAAACTGAAATGACTTAGATAATGCTACGATATGTAATATTATACAAGCATTTATATATAGGAAGTACCAGCGGCGTATCCACCATGTTTGTATCTTATTACATACGCCACGTTACTCCAACCATTTACCCAAACCAACCACCATGTAAATTGTTCATGTATAAATCAATTGTCAAGTGTTATTGTGTAAACCATGTCGAAATGTCTATGTTCAATGTAGACCACCAAGTATGTATATCAATGTCAAAATGTTTATGTTTAATGTAGATAATGTAATGTGTACCCAAAATATATCTTGTCTGGTAAGCGAGATGTATCCACTCAACCATATGTAAAATGCACAAAACAAGGTGTTGAAGTAAAACATGGTTTAAATCAACGTTATGTTTCGTGGAACAACATGCTCTACTGATATAAACATTTATGCGGTATTGTGAAATATGCATACATCCAAGCCTTGAGACTGTGGCGATAAACCCTTAAACAAATTAATGGTTTATCTAAGTTATGTATATCGAATTCGGTCATTCCTTCCAATCCAATCAAACCCAGGATTTCAGGAACAGGAGTTGTCAATTCCTATGGTACCACTACCTACTAACGAACGGCGTAGCTAATGTTAATGAATGTATTGTTCCATGTTAAACAAACCAAATGCTGTACCAAAATGAAGGCATGTGATGTAAACAATTGTACTAAGTATGCACACAATAGGCATAAATAGCATGAAATGTAATATGAAACAATGTACTAAGTACGCACATAATGGGCATACATAGCATGAAATGTAAATGTAAAGCAATGTACTAAGTACGCACACAATGGGCATACATAGCATGAAATGTAATGTGAAAGCAATGTACTAAGTACGCACACAATGGGCATACATAGCATGAAATGTACTGTAAAACAATGTACTAAGTACGCACACAATGAGCATACATAGCATGAAATGTAATGAAAACATGTACTATAATGTACTAACGAATATAGCAGGTATTTGATGTGAAAACAGGGAAAGCATGAAAGTAACAAGTAGGCACATGTGTTCCACCCCAAAACAGTTTGGAAAAACAGTAAAAGAGGGGTTCAATGTACTCACCTGAGATTGCTTTGAATTCCTTGTGTAATAATCACACAATGCTAGAGATCACGGGATATCAAACGGCACCTAATAGGTAGCTATATTAATATACCGGACCAAAATCGGAAGGATCGGATAGTTTGCGGGTTTGTAAACGAAACGAGTATGGAGACTCGTGAAATATGGTTTAACAAAGCCTACATACTAAAATGAAACCTAACCTAAGTGCTTGCGACCCATTACGACCCGTTTAGATAGCTTATGCTACCTTAACGCGTCGTTCGCGTAGAACGCGTTTGGAACGCCTAACATCGTGACCATAAGGTATAACCTCGGAAGGTTATAGCTATGGTCACCTAATGTGTTTGGTCGGATCCTAATGATCGACCAAATGGGTCGGGTTCGAAAGTATAAGCGATGGTTTAGATCGCTTACCTTACGACCCTATATAAGCACTATACTAAAAGTGACGAGCTAAGCATGTTAGAACATGCTTAACTAAGTTTAGAAAACAGGTTTGGCATCAAAACAAACGGCTTTGATGCTCACGAGAAGTTTGGTTACAAAATATGCAAGAATGCACATTTTGGCCGAAACTACGACTCGTCACTGAGCCTAGATAACGTGGTAATCAGTAGGTATAGTCGCCATGGACTATAACCATCGTGATCACGCTCACGTTATGAAGTTCCAATGAACTTCGTGTTGACCATAGGCTGGTCAAATGCAGAAAGTCAACAAAACGTTGACTTTCGGACTCGAAAAGCGAATAAAAGAACGAAAGAATCCTTACGGAGGGTCCCCGAATGCTTATCTAGATCAAAGAGCTCAGGTATGAAGCAATGGCATCAACTTAGAGCATTTTGATCAGATTTGTGTGGGTTTTACATCAAAGGGGGGGTATTTATAGGAAAACTAGAGCCGTTTGGATCGTTTCTTGAATATCGTGCCACGATCTTAAGCGTACACTTGTCACAATGTTGTGGTGGCTCAAAATGACCCTTAGCTCCTGAAATGGTGAAAGGGCATTGCCCTTTGGTGTGTTTGAAAGGCCAGATTTGCAAGGAAGACAAAAATTTTGTTACTGAAGGGGCCATGCGGCCCGCATCAGGATCTGACAGAACTCAGGCGGGCCGCCTGGCTATGTCTGATCTGCACAAAGTTTCAGAATTGGCAGTTTTGGTCCCTGTTGCATGTTTAAGCCATTTCCGAAACTTCTAAGGCCCGTAAAGCCAACTTTAAGGCCCTAAAATGATGCCTAAACATTGTGGACATGAAACATGCTCAAAAATGTTCCGGATGTTGGTTTGTTTGGCCGTACGATCGCGATGTTCGGTTAATTACGACGGAATGCGCATAAGTGCGAAAAATGATCCAAATGACGCGACGAGTGGATTTTTCTCATGCCAAACACTAAGGCATAATATTATAATGCTTACATAAATTTTTGGATGTCCGGATGTATTCAGAACGTAAGTTATGCGCGAAAGTGCAAACTTGTGCACTTTTTGACACTTTTAGTCCCTGAATGATCCAAAAGTTTATTTTAGCATACCAAACCCCTCAAAGCCTATTTCTAAGCTATGTAAAGGATATTTATGGTATGTTTAACTTATGGACATGTTTCGGAATGTTCGTTACAGTTCAAATTGGCATACTTTCACAGTTTGTCAAGTTTAGTCCCTGTAAGCGAATTAACTTGTTTTTGCCATACCAAAGCCTTCAAAACTTATTTCTAAGTTATGTAAAGGTTATTTAAGGTATGTTGAGTATATGTTGATGTTCCGGAGTATTTGTCGCATTAAACTGAGCACGTTTAAGCACCAGTTAGCGTATAACTCTCTAGAAAGCGATGTAGAGTTTGAAATTGAACAAAAGTCAAAACATGAAAAATGTAAAACACAACCAAACAAACATTGGGATCAAATAACATTGTTTTATATATAATAGAACTGTTCATGATGATTACAAGCACAAATGTTACAGTCTCCCCTACTTGTGGAAATTTCGTCCCGAAATTTATTTAGAGGAAACTCGTGGAAAAAGATGCGGATATTTTGCCTTCATTTGATCTTCACGTTCCCAAGTAAACTCGGGTCCACGCTTAGATTCCCAACGAACCTTGACCAAAGGAATGCGCTTGCGTTTAAGCCACTTGACTTCACGTTCCATGATTTCTACCGGTTTCTCAACAAATTTCAGTGTTTTATCGACTCGAATTTCGTCACGCGGTATGTGGAGGTTTTCATCAGCTAAACACCTCTTGAGATTGGACACGTGGAAGGCTGAATGAACATTTCCATGTTCAGGAGGTAACTCAAGTCTGTAGGCTACCTTACCGATTCTTTCGACGATCTTGAATGGTCCAACGTATCTAGGTGCAAGTTTTCCTTTCTTTCCAAATCTGATCACACCTTTCCAAGGTGAGACCAAAAGTAATACACGATCGCCGACTTGAAAATCCAAGGGCTTGCGTTTTAGGTCCGCGTAACTCTTTTGACGGCTTCTAGCTGTCTGAAGGTTATCACGAACTTTCTTAACCTTATCTGTTGTCTCTAAAATGAGGGCAGGTCCAGTAAGTTGAGCCTCGCCGATCTCGTTCCAGCAGACTGGTGAACGACATTTTCGACCATAGAGAGCCTCGAAAGGAGCCATGTTGATGCTGGAGTGATAACTGTTGTTGTAGGAGAATTCAATCAACGGAAGATGTGAATCCCAACTACCACCAAAATCAATCACACAAGCTCTAAGCATATCCTCCAGTGTCTGGATTGTTCTTTCAGATTGACCATCCGTTTGCGGATGATAAGCTGTGCTCAGATTAAGTTGGGACCCCATAGCAGATTGCATGGTTCTCCAAAAATTAGAAGTGAAACGGGCATCTCTGTCAGAAATGATGTTCAAAGGAACACCATGTCGAGCTACAATTTCATCTACATATATTTGAGCAAGTTTGTCAGCCGAAAAATCCTCACGGATTGGCAAGAAATGCGCTGATTTAGTAAGACGATCAACAACTACCCAGATGGCATCGTGACCTTTCTTTGTGCGCGGGAGTTTAGTAATGAGATCCATAGTAATGTTTTCCCATTTCCAAACTGGGATCTCTGGTTGCTCCAATAATCCGGAAGGACGCTGATGTTCAGCCTTAACCTTAAGACAAGTAAGGCATTTGGATACGTATAAGGCAATGTCTTTCTTCATACCAGGCCACCAATACTGAATACGAAGATCCTTATACATCTTATCTGAGCCAGGATGAATAGAATAACGAGACTTATGGGCTTCATCCATAAGCAAGGTACGAAGATTATCTTGGCTCGGGACCCACAAACGGTCCATGAAGTAATACGATCCATTGTCCTTCAGTTCTAGAGCAGGAGTTATGTGATAAGGAAATTCCTTATCCATCAAGCCTTGTGAAACACAAGCTTGTTAAGCCTGAGAAATACGGGCTTGGATATCGGTTTGAATAACAGATTGGACACGTACACAATGAAGCTTAGTACGTTCCTTGCGACTCAATGCATCGGCTACGACATTCGCCTTACCAGGATGGTAGCGAATTTCGCAGTCATAGTCGTTTAGAAGTTCAACCCAACGTCGTTGTCTCATGTTGAGCTCTTTCTGATTGAAGATATGTTGAAGACTTTTGTGGTCTGTGAACACCACACATTTTGTACCGTACAAATAGTGTCTCCAGATTTTAAGAGCGAAGACAACTGCACCCAACTCCAGATCATGAGTGGTGTAGTTCTTCTCATGTATCTTCAACTGCCTTGATGCGTATGCTATGACTTTGTTTCTTTGCATCAGGACGCAGCCAAGACCTAATTTAGACGCATCGCAATAAACGACGAAATCATCATTGCCCTCGGGCAAAGTTAGGACAGGCGCGTCGCAAAGTTTTTGCTTCAAGTGTTGAAAAGCTTCCTCTTGCTTGAATCCCCAATCAAAGGGCTTGTTCTTCTGTGTTAGGGCAGTTAGAGGAACTGCAATCTTTGAGAAGTTTTCTATGAAGCGGCGGTAATAACCCGCCAGACCAAGAAAAGAACGAACTTCAGTAGGGGTAGTAGGCGTATCCCAATCCTTAATCGCACTGATCTTGGAAGGATCTACATGAATACCTTGTTCGTTGACAATATGTCCTAAGAATTGAACTTCTTTAAGCCAGAATTCACACTTGGAGAATTTGGCGAAAAGTTGCTCTTTCTTTAGGAGTTCCAAAGTAAGACGAAGATGTTGCTCATGATCAGCTCGCGTCTTAGAATATATTAAAATGTCATCAATGAAAACGATGATGAACTTATCCAAATAAGGCTTGCAGACCCTATTCATCAAGTCCATGAAAACAGCAGGAGCATTAGTCAAACCGAATGGCATGACTGTGAACTCATAATGCCCATAGCGAGTACGGAACGCTGTCTTGGGAATGTCTTCTTCATGCACACGGAGTTGATGATATCCAGATCGCAGATCAATCTTTGAAAAATAAGAAGCGCCTTGCAATTGATCAAAGAGATCATCAATGCGGGGTAGGGGATATCGATTCTTGATGGTGAGCTTGTTAAGCTCACGATAATCGATACACATCCTAAAAGATCCATCCTTTTTCTTGACAAAAATAACGGGAGCACCCCAAGGTGAAAAGCTGGGACGGATAAAACCTTTGTCGGAGAGTTCCTGCAGCTGCTTAAACAACTCTTGCATCTCGGACGGTGCAAGACGATATGGAGCTCTGGCAATGGGATTTGCACCAGGTACGAGATCAATACGGAACTCGACTTGGCGTGCTGGAGGTAGACCAGGTAACTCTTCAGGGAAAACTTCAGAATAATCCCGAACGACAGGAATATCTGAAATAGACTTACCCTTGCCTTTATCTGATGTACATGTGCTAAGAAAGCCACATAGTACTTTCGCAGATACTTCCGAGCTTTAAAACAAGACATGAGTTTGAGACCACCGGCAGGCTTCTCACCACGAACCTGTAGGATCTCGCCTGTTGACAGCGGCACACGAACAATCTTCTCAGAACAAACTATCTCTGCGCGATGCTTAGATAACCAATCCATACCCACAATAACGTCGAAGCTTCCAAGTTGCATTGGCGTGAGGTCAATAGGAAAAATATGGTCGTTAAGGTTCAACTGGCAGTTGCGTAGAACAGAATCAAGAATAATGGGTTCACCACTGGCAACCTCTACTGTCAAAGGTTTACCTAGTTTCGTTCTAGACACGCGAAGCATTGTCTCAAAAGACAATGACACAAAACTCTTGTCGGCACCCGAATCAAAAAGAACAGATGCAGGCTGATTATTAATAAAGAACGTACCGTTCACCACTTCATTGTCTGCTTGTGCCTCTTGAGCATTCATGTTGAAGACTCGCCCTCGAGCCTGAGCCTGATTCTGATTCTGGTTCTGGTTTGCTAGCCTTGGGCACCGGTTTCTGTAGTGGGTCAGATCCCCACAGTTATAACAAGCACCTGGTAGGTAGTTTGGTCGTGCAGCCTGACCCTGTTGCTGAGCAGGAGGCTGAGCAACTTGTTGAGCCGGGTTCTGAACTGCACGATTTTGAGCAAACCGACAAACATCGGCAAGATGACCTGACTTCCCACAGTTAGTACAGAACGGCACTGATGTTGCGGATGATGGTGGCTGTTGCATCTATTGCACAAAGGTGCACTTCCTGAATAGGGTTTCTTTGCTGGAGGCTGTGCGGCTTGGTTGGGAGCTGCCTGGTTAGCTTGGGCAGTGACAGCATAGTTTTGGGAAGCCTTACGCTTCTTTCCCCTTTTTGATGAACCAGAATCCTTTCCATTCTTGTTTTGACCTTTCTTGCTATCTTCCTTGTCAGACGACTGTTTCTTGCCCTTGTCACCCTTTCTGTGTAATTTATTCTTTCGAATCTGCGACTCAGTCAGTGTCGCTGATAACTCGATTGCCTGATGGAGTGTGGTAGGGTTGCTACCAGTGATAATGTCTTGTACTGAGTCAGGCAGGCCGTCGATGTACCTTTCGATAGCCTTGTCGAGTGGGGCGACCATAGTCGGGCAAAGTAGACTCAACTCCTCGAACCTATCAGTATATGCCCTGTGCTCACCACTATCTTGTTTCAAATCATCAAACTCCTTCTCCAACGCTCGTTGCTCATGACGAGGACAAAACTCCCTCATCATAAGAGCTCTCAGTTCAGCCCACGTTTGTGCTAGAGCAACGTCTGCACCCTGGTCTCTCATTACCCCATTCCACCATGTAAGAGCCCTCTTCTGAAACACGCTCGAAGAAAATTCGACCTTGCGATTATCCGGACACTGCACGTGGCGAAAAGTATTCTCGATGCTCTCGAACCATTGAAGAAGCCCAGTTGCTCCCTCAGACCCACTAAACTTGAGTAGTTTAGCCGAGTTAAAGTTCTTGAAATTGCATGTACCATTGTTGTTGTTGTTGGCTTAGTTCCATTGAGCAAAGAGATTTGGGAATTGAGCAGCCATCTGCTGCGCAATAATTTCTGCCAGCTCGGCAGTTGCTATCTGGTGTTCGCGTCGAGGAGGCATTCTAAAAGAGGAAAAACATGAAAGGAAACAAGTGAGATGATTGGATGAGGAGAATGAGATGAAACAGAATCAACAAAAGCAAAGATGGTGGTTATGCATCGCAAAGCAAACAAGCGACACGAAATGTCTAGTCAAAGTAAATGGGTCAAAAAATAATGTATCGCGAAGACATGTTCGCCTATAAGTGAACACTCACCCCAAGAGTTCCCAGGTAAGAGTGACTGGTCCGATTATGTGGATTTGTACGAACACTCTAGCCTTAGACAGAAAACTCAGGGTACAGGCATTCACTCTTCCAGTTCGCACGTGTTCACACTATTAAAACCCAAAACCTTGACGTGATTTTTAAAAATTCAAAGGGGTTCAAAACCTTATAACAGAGGGTTCAAAACCTAGTAATCAATCATCCTCGAACAGACGATTAATTTTCAAAGCGGATTCGGAACCGAAGTTCTCGTTGTGGTTATCACCTAAGGATAGGTGAAGTGCATGTTTTAAAATCTAAACACAAGATAACTTGTGTTAGGGTCCTAGAAAGTTATAGTCTAGGTCAAAGCATTACTAATAACCTAATTCCCTATAACCATTGGCTCTGATACCAACTCTTCTGTCACACCCCGGCCGCGTATAACGTGCAACCGCGACGGAAACGCCGGGGAGTGTTGTGGACAGAATTAATTGTTTCATAACCATGGAAATCAAAGTTACATTTTATTTATTAAACAAGGGTAGTACATTGTCTTAAACGGGAAAACAAAGAGTTTATAACATAATTAACTAAGTCTATCTTCAATTTTAGTCTCTAAGGCACAGGTCCGCCCTAGTGTCATGATCATCATCCTATGGAATAGCTCCTGAAAACACATGTGAAAGTAGGTACGTCAGCATAAAAAATGCCTGTGAGATACATAGGTTTTGTGAAAATGGGATTCATGACTTGAGTTTAAAGAAATGTTTAATAACAGTCAGTCATGAACCTTGTAATTTGTCTTGCTTTGTAAACCATTTGAAAAACGATAACATCAGATGATATGTATAGATAAGTGCAAGGTTAAACGAGTAACCAAGTAAAATGAGTTGAATAAGATAAGTTGTTTGTAAAAATGATGTCTTGTGAAGAGCATGTTATTTGTGTAAAATGTAATGTGTCTAAATTGAAATGACTTAGATAACGCTACGATATGTAATATTATACAAGCATTTATATATAGGAAGTACCAGCGGCGTATCCACCATGTTTGTATCTTATTACATACGCCACCTTACTCTAACGATTTACCCAAACCAACCACCATGTAAATTGTTCATGTATGAATCAATTATCAAGTGTTATTATGTAAACCATGTCGAAATGTCTATGTTCAATGTAGACCACCAAGTATGTATATCAATGTCAAAATGTTTATGTTTAATGTAGATAATGTAATGTGTACCCAAAATATATCTTGTATGGTAAGCGAGATGTATCAACTCAACCATATGTAAAATGCACAAAACAAGGTGTTGAAGTAAAACATGGTTTAAATCAACGTTATGTTTCGTGGAACAATGCATGCTCTACTGATATAAACATTTATGCGGTATTGTGAAATATGCATACATCCAAGCCTTGAGACTGTGGCGATAAACCCTTAAACAAATTAATGGTTTATCTAAGTTATGTATATCAAATTCGGTCATTCCTTCCAATCTAATCAAACCCAGGATTTCAGGAACGGGAGTTGTCAATTCCTATGGTACCACTACCTACTAACGAACGGCGTAGCTAATGTTAATGAATGTATTGTTCCATGTTAAACAAACCAAATGCTGTACCAAAATGAAGGCATGTGATGTAAACAATTGTACTAAGTATGCACACAATAGGCATATATAGCATGAAATGTAATATGAAACAATGTACTAAGTACGCACACAATGGGCATACATAGCATGAAATATAAATGTAAAGCAATGTACTAAGTACGCACACAATGGGCATACATAGCATGAAATGTAATGTGAAAGCAATGTACTAAGTACGCACACAATGGGCATACATAGCATGATTTGTACTGTAAAACAATGTACTAAGTACGCACACAATGGGCATACATAGCATGAAATGTAATGAAAACATGTACTATAATGTACTAACGAACATAGCAGGTATTTGATGTGAAAACAGGGAAAGCATGAAAGTAACAAGTAGGCACATGTGTTCCACCCCCAAAACAGTTTGGAAAAACAGTAAAAGAGGGGTTCAATGTACTCACCTGAGATTGCTTTGAATTCCTTGTGTAATAATCACAAAATGCTAGAGATCACGGGATATCAAACGGCCCCTAATAGGTAGCTATATTAATATACCGGACCAAAATCGGAAGGATCGGATAGTATGCGGGTTCGTAAACCAAACGAGTATGGGGACTCGTGAAATATGGTTTAACAAAGCCTACATACTAAAATGAAACCTAACCTAAGTGCTTGCGACCCATTAGGACCCGTTTAGATAGCTTATGCTACCTTAACGCGTCGTTCGCGTAGAACGCGTTTGGAACGCCTAACATCGTGACCACAAGGTATAACCTCGGAAGGTTATAGCTATGGTCACCTAATGTGTTTGGTCGGATCCTAATGATCGACCAAATGGGTCGGGCTCGAAAGTATAAGCGATGGTTTAGATCGCTTACCTTACGACCCTATATAAGCACTATACTAAAAGTGACGAGCTAAGCATGTTAGAACATGCTTAACTAAGTTTAGAAAACAGGTTTGGCATCAAAACAAACGGCTTTGATGCTCACGAGTAGTTTGGTTACAAAATATGCAAGAATGCACATTTTGGCCGAAACTACGACTCGTCACTGAGCCTAGATAACGTGGTAATCAGTAGGTATAGTCGCCATGGACTATAACCATCGTGATCACGCTCACGTTATGAAGTTCCAATGAACTTCGTGTTGACCATAGGCTGGTCAAATGCAGAAAGTCAACAAAACGTTGACTTTCGGACTCGAAAAGAGAATAAAAGAACGAAAGAATACTTACGGAGGGTCCCGAATGCTAATCTAGATCAAAGAGCTCAGGTATGAAGCAATGGCATCAACTTAGAGCATTTTGATCAGATTTGTGTGGGTTTTACATCAAAGGGGGGGGGTATTTATAGGAAAAGTAGAGCCGTTAGGATCGTTTCTTGAATATCGTGCCACGATCTTAAGCGTACACTTGTCATAATATTGTGGTGGCTCAAAATGACCCTTAGCTCCTGAAATGGTGAAAGGGCATTGCCCTTTGGTGTGTTTGAAAGGCCAGATTTGCAAGAAAGACAAAAATTTTGTTACTAAAGGGGCCATGCGGCCCGCATCAGGATCTGACAAAACTCAGGCGGGCCGCCTGGCTATGTCTGATCTGCACAAAGTTTCAGAATTGGTAGTTTTGGTCCCTGTTGCGTGTTTAAGCCATTTCCGACACTTCTAAGGCCTGTAAAGCCAACTTTAAGGCCCTAAAATGATGCCTAAACATTGTGGACATGAAACATGCTCAAAAATGTTCCGGATGTTGGTTCGTTTGGCCGTACGATCGCGATGTTCGGTTAATTACGACGGAATGCGCATAAGTGCGACAAATGATCCAAATGACGCAACAAATGGATTTTTCTCATGCCAAACACTAAGGCATAATATTATAATGCTTACATAAATTTTTAGATGTCCGGATGTATTCAGAACGTAAGTTATGCGCGAAAGTGCAAACTTGTGCACTTTTTGACACTTTTAGTCCTTGAATGATCCAAAAGTTTATTTTAGCATACCAAACCCCTCAAAGCCTATTTCTAAGCTATGTAAAGGATATTTATGGTATGTTTAACTTATGGACATGTTTCGGAGTGTTCGTTACAGTTCAAATTGGCATACTTTCGCAGTTTGTCAAGTTTAGTCCCTGTAAGCGAATTAACTTGTTTTTGCTATACCAAAGCCTTCAAAACTTATTTCTAAGTTATGTAAAGGTTATTTAAAGTATGTTGAGTATATGTTGATGTTCTGGAGTATTTGTCGCATTAAACTGAGCATGTTTAAGCACCAGTTAGCGTATAACTCTCCAGAAAGCGATGTAGAGTTTGAAATTGAACAAAAGTCAAAACATGAAAAATGTAAAACACAACCAAACAAACATTAGGATCAAATAACATTGTTTTATTGATAATAGAACTGTTCATAATGATTACAAGCACAAATGTTACATATAGAACCTCATGTGTATAAGTTTGGTGTATTTTCCAAGTGTAGTGTATTTTTTTATATTTGGTATGTATTCTTCCAATCACTAATATATACACACATTATACAAGTAACATATACAAAATAGAGTACTTTCACATATGTAAATATAATTTTCTCAAAAATTACATTTATTGTTTTATTTATAACCTTTACCCACTTTTATATTATAAAAATATCTTTTTGAGTTAATAAAAATTCTTGGGTGGTTGAGACTTAACCATCGTCATTAGAGTTTGTATAATCATGATTAGGGTCATTAATCACAATTAAGTTTACTAATTACGATTACCCACGTTAATCACCCCGTTAATCTCTTTTTAATCGTGATTAATATTTTAGAAAAATTTCGTCATAGTTTCCCCTAAACTATGGCGTTTCCCCACGTTTTAAAACGTGTTTTAAGCATGTTTAGCACCCTTTATCATGATCAATCCAAACCAAGTTTCATTCCATCACTTAGCATTAATAATCCTACTTTTAACATCCTCATTTCCATGAACTTTCTATATATTTTTAAACACACTTTTTAAAATATATTGTGATATTTATGCTTAGTTTAACAAGATCCTAAAACAACATATTATTTCTTAAGAACTTCCATGTTGTTCTTACTTTTAAACAACTTGTTTAAACCACTTTTTAAGACGCTCTTAGTGAAAATTATGGTTTTAATTTATATAGAAGTCACATGTAAGTTGTAACTCATTTTTAAATCGTAGTAAAGTTCATGGATCATGAGATGGGTGATCTTATCTAGATTTAAACATCAAAATGTTTAAATCATCATTTTTGTTCTTAATCATGCAATATCATCCATGTAAATAACCTACTTTAACAATATATACACACGTAAAAGCATCATCTAGTAAATAACAACATAATCCACATAATATACATCACATTTAGTGTGCTTTTATGGTGTGTTTAGAGTTTTAAATTTTTTATTATTGTTTTGTTCAAGATGATCAACATATTTTATACTAAACTACATATTATAACAAGCTAAAAAAATGATAAAAGATGATCTCACAATTTTGCACAAGCTTAAGATGAATATTCGAGAAGATAATAAAGCTCCCAAGATGACAACAATGAGCTCCTAATGCATCTCCATGCTTGATCCTTTCTTAAATCATCTTAAAAAAAAACTTGAAATAAACTAGAAAATGGTGGTTTATGAAGTGAAATGGGTGTAGTGTGTGTATATTGGCCGAGAGTGTGAGGGAGTTTGTAGGCTGTTGTGTTGTGAGATTTTAAAGTGAAAAAAAATGATGAGATTGTTTATAAAGTGAATAATCTTGTTTAGTCAAGGAAGTCTTCATGCACCATACTCTTGTATCATCAAGGAAATTGACTTGATTGAAAAGGCATGGACTAAATAATGGGGCTGGTATCGTTATTTATTTATTCATTATCTTTTTTTATAAACTATATATAACATGTAAAAAAAAGTTAAGTTTATTAGATATTTTGGTAATTAGTTTAATTAGTGTAATTAGGGGTTAATGATGGTTTAGGATCATAAACAAAGTCAAATTAGTTTACTAGCTTAGTGGGTATAAGTTTTGGATGGTAAAAATACCACTAGTTCGCTCACCGGTTCGATATTGGGCGATATACGAAAGTTGTAGCGTAATACCGGGAGCTATGGTTTTAATTTACCATCGACACTATAGCGTTTATTTAAGGCGTTTCCGACACCAAAATATGGCTAACTAGTTCACTAGTATTTTAGTTTAGGAGATTGGATGGTAGGAATATAATTTATTCGCCTATCGGCTCGAACTTGGACAATGAGTGAAAGTTGCGGCGTAGCACCGGGAGTTTATATTTCGGATATCCCATTGATATCCTCAAGCTTATTTAAGATGTAATATATTTTTTACGAGTCCTACGGACATTAAAATGTTGAATTACTGTGTCGCGGACATTTTATTTGGTTACAGTTTGGCACAGAACGAACACCTTATAAATATACATTTTTTTGAAAGTTTATATGTTTTATCATCTGAGGCCCCTAGTTAGGGGTTTTTAGTTAGATTCCAACTATAATATTCTTTCATGTCATTCGTTGCTCGTTCGGACAGTTTTCAGAACTCGCTGGCATGAATAGTGTGATCCGGTGAATAGTGTTTTCAGCATTTTGCCAACATATTAGGACATAGTTTGTAGTTTTCTCGCGACGTGACGATTATGTTAATAATGTTTAGCATATTTAACCATGTCGTATGAGTGCTAGACTTTATTCGACCTAATCATGCAATAATTAAATCGAAATGAGAGAGATTAAATGTTAAATCAAGTGTTTAAGTTGTACGGAATTACCGTAATTTTTGCCGGTTGTCACACATCCATCATCCATCTTTAGAGTGTATAGTAGTCTCGGGATCCAAGATTGATCGTATGAGTTTTTGTCAATCAAAGGCCATGTTTGGTTAATCTCTTACATCACTTTGTGAAGACAAGTCTTTAATATATTACTTTTGATTTTCAATCTTTCGGCACTTTTTAATTGGGTTTGTATTAGTGACTTTAATAACTAGTTTCTTATGTTGAAAATGAATTTTCTTTACCATTTCTTCATGATGTCATTGATTTGCTCATTCGTGTCTTTACGGTCTATATAAAGCGCGTTAACTACCTGCACGAGGGTTAGGAGGGTGGTTTGGTAAAGTTCTTGTCTCGTTCAGTGTATAGATCCTGCGGGGACTTGGTTCAAGCTTACTAGTGTCACGACCCCCGACCCCATCCTGGCCGGAATCGGAAGCCGTGAGCAGTCAAGTGGTACCGGTGATTAGTTTGAAAAACATTGCAGCGGAAATTCCATCAGGACCGTGAGTTAGGAAAAATATCAGAGTTTAGAAACACCGGATTTTATTTAAATAGATGGAATAAATTCCATGTTTTACAAAGGTAGCTTTTAATACGGGATAAACCCAAAAACAATATTTCTTAAGTTGATTTAATTAATAAAATAAGCCACTTCTTGAAGTCCTTCAGTGCTGGATCCAATCCTTACTCCAATCTACTGTGATTACCTGAAATGTGTTTTAAAAAGGTTTTGTCAGCGGGAAATACTGAGTGAGTTCATTCAGGTTTTATACAAAACAGATTTGTTATAATTACAGCATTAAGAGCGATTACAATGTTTCTACATGTCAATCAACTACCCACAGTATTTGTTGTAACATTTGTGCTTGTAATCATTGTGAACAGTTCAGTTATCAATAAAACAATGTTATTTTATCCCAATGGTTGTTTGGTTGTGTTTTACATTTTTTATGTTTTAACTTTTGTTCGATTTCAAACTCTACATCACTTTCTGGAGCATTATACGCAAACTGGTGCGTAAACGTACTCAGTTTAATGCGACAAATACTCTGGAACATCAACATATACTCAACATACCTTAAATAACCTTTACATAACTTAGAAATAAGTTTTGAAGGCTTTGGTATAGCAAAAACAAGTTAATTCGCTTACAGGGACTAAACTTGACAAACTGCGAAAGTATGCCAATTTGAACTGTAACGAACATTCCGGAACATTTCCATAAGTTAAACATACCATAAATATCCTCTACATAGCTTAGAAATAGGCTTTGAGGTGTTTGGTATGCTAAAACAAACTTTTGGATCATTCAGGGACTAAAAGTGTCAAAAAGTGCACAAGTTTGCACTTTCACGCATAACTTACGTTCTGAATACATCCGGACATCCAAAAATTTAAGCAAGCATCCTTATATTATGTCTTAGTGTTTGGCATGAGAAAAATCCATTCGTCGCGTCATTTGGATCGTCTTTCACACTTATGCGCATTCCGTCGTAATTAAGCGAACATCGCGATCGTACGGCCAAACGAACCGACATCCGACATATTTTTGGGCATGTTTCATGTCCACAATGTTTAGGCATCATTTTGGGGCCTTAAAGATGGCTTTACAGGTCTTAGAAGGGCTGGAAATAGCTTAAACACGCAACAGGGACCAAATGTGTAAATTCTGCAAGTGGTGCAGATCAGAGAGGGCCAGGCGGCCCGCGTGAGTTCTGCCCAAATGTGAGGCGGGCCGCGTGGGGATGTCTGACAGAAAGATTTTGCATTTAATGCAGAATCTGGCCTTTCGTTCGATCAAGGGGCGATGCCTTTTCACCCAAATGAAGGGCCAAGGGCCAAGTTCAGTGTATTTAACCCCTGGACACATGTACGCACGAGATCAAGGCACGATATTCGATAAAACGATCCTAACGGTTCCACTTTTCCTATAAATACCCCCCCCCCTTTAGTGTAAAAATCACAAAATCAGATCCTAAAGCTCTAAGTTGAAACCATTGTTTCATACCTGAGCTGTTTGATCTTGATTTGCACTCGGGGACCCTCCGTAAGTCTTCTTTCGCTCTTTTATTCGCTTTTCGAGTCCGAAAGTCAACGTTTTGTTGACTTTCTGCATTGACCAGCTTATGGTCGATGCGAAGTTCATGGAACTTCATAACGTGAGCGTGATCACGATGGTTATGGTCCATAGTGACCATACCTACTGATCACCACGTTATCTACGCTCAGTGACGAGTCGTAGTTTCAGCCAAAATGAACATTCTTGCATATTTTTGTAACCAAACTACTCGTGAGCATCAAAGCCGTTTGTTTTGATGTCAAACCTGTTTTCAAACTTAGTTAAGCATGTTCTAACATGCTTAGCTCGTCACTTTTAGTTTAGTGCTTATATAGGGTCGTAAGGTAAGCGATCTAAACCATCGCTTATACTTTCGAACCCGACCCATTTGGTCGATCTTTAGGATCCGACCAAACACATTAGGTGACCATAGCTATAACCTTCCGAGGTTATACCTTGTGGTCACGATGTTAGACGTTCCGAACGCGTTCTACGCGAACGACGCGTTAGGGTGGCATAAGCTACCTCAACGGGTCGTGATGGACCGTAAGCACTTAGGTTAAGTTTCATTTTAGTATGTAGGCTTTGTTAAACCATATTACACGAGTCTCCATACTCGTTTGGTTTTCGAACCCGCGTACTGTCCGATCCTTCCGATTTGGTCCGGTATATTAACATAGCTACCTATTAGGTGCCGTTTGATATCCCGTGATCTTTAGCATTATCTGGTTATTATACAAGGAACTCAAAGCAATCTCAGGTGAGTACATAGAACCCCATCTTTTACTGTTTTCCAAACTGTTTTGGGGTGAAACACATGTGCCTATCTGTTACATTCATGCTTTCCATGTTTTCACATCATATGCCTGCTATGTTGTTAGTACATTATAGTACACGATTTCATTACATTTTATGCTATGTATGCCCATTGTGTGCGTACTTAGTACATTGATTTACATTACATTTCTGTTGCATATGTTTACTCAGCATATGGACACATTGATTTACATGAACATTTCTGTTGCATATGTTTACTCAGCATATGGACACATTGATTTACATGAACATTTCTGTTGCATATGTTTACTCAGCATATGGACACATTGATTTACACGAACATTTCTGCTGCATATGTTTACTCAGCATATGGGCACATGCCTTCATTTTGTAATGACATTTGGTTTGTTTAACATGGGACAATACATTCATTAACATTAGCTACGCCGTTCGTTAGTAGGTAGTGGTACCATAGGAATTGACAACTCCCATTTCTGAAGTCCTGGGTTTGATAGGACTGGAAGGAATGACCGAATTCGATATACATAACGTAGATAAACCATTAATTTGTTTAAGGGTTTATCGCCGCAGTCTCAAGGCTTGGATGTATGCATAGTTTACAATACCACATAAATGTTAATATCAATAGAGCATGCATTTCCCGCAGAACATAACGCTGATTTAAACCAGGTTTTACTTCAACGACTTGTTTTGTGCATATGGTTTAAGTTGATACATTTTGCTTACCATACATGATACATTTTGGGATTACACATTACATGATTTACATTGAACATAAACACGTCGACATTGACATATACATTTGGTGGTTTACACTTGAGCATAAACACTTGACATGGATTACAATAACACTTGACATTTGGTTTACACATGAACAATTTACATGGTGGATTGGTTTGGGTAAATGATTCAAGTAACGGGGCGTATGTAATATGATACAAACATGGTGGATACGCCGCTGGTACTTCCTATATATAAATGTTTGTATAATATTACATATCGTGGCGTTATCTAAGTCATTTCAGTTTAGACACATTACACTTTACATAAGTAACATATTCTTCACAAGACATTATTTTCACAAACAACTTATCTTATTCAACTCATTTTACTTGGTTATTCGTTTAACCTTGCACTTATCTATACATATCGTTTGATGTTATCGTTTTTCAAATGATTTACAAAGCAAAACAAATTACAAGGTTCATGACTGACTGTTATTAAACATTTCTTTAAAACTCAAGTCATGAACCCCATTTTCACAAAACCTATGTATCTCACAGGCATTTTTATGCTGACGTACCTACTTTCACATGTGTTTTCAGGAGCTATTCCATAGGACGATGATCATGATTCTAGGGCGGACCTGTGCCTTAGAGCCTAAAAATGAAGTTTGAACTAGCTTAATTATGTTTTGAATATCCGTACTCTCTTTCCAAGACAATGTAACACCTTTGTTTATAAATAAAATACAACTTGTATGCCATGGTCATGAAACAATTTAATTCTGTCCACAACACTCCCCGGCGTTTCCGCCGCGGTTGCATGTTATACGCGGTCGGGGTGTGACAGAAGAGTTGGTATCAGAGCCAATGGTTATAGGGAATTAGGTTATTAGTAATGCTTTGACCTAGACTATAACTTTAGGACCCTAACACAAGTTATCTTGTGTTTAGAGTTTAAAACATGCACATCACCTATCCTTAGGTGATAACCACAACGGGAACTTCGGTTCCGAATCCGCTTTGGAAATTAATCATCTGTTCTAAGATGATTGATTACTAGGTTTTGAACCCTCTGTTATAAGGTTTTGAACCCTCTGTTATAAGGTTTTGAACCCTCTGTTATATGGTTTTGAACCTCTTTGGATTTCAAAAATCCTGTCAAAGTCTTGGGTTAATAGTGTGAACATGTGCGAACTGGAAGGGTGAATGCCTGTACCCTGGGTTTTCTGTCTAAGGCTAGAGTGTTCGTACAAATCCACATAATCGGACCAGTCACTCTTACCTGGGAACTCTTGGGGTGAGTGTTCACTTATAGGCGAGCATGTCTTCGCGATACACTAATTCTGACCCATTTACTTTGACTAGACATTTCACGTCGCTTATTTGCTTTGCGATGCATAACCGCCATCTTTGCTTTTGATTGCTTTTGCTTCATCTCATTCTCTTCATCCAATCATCTCACTCGTTTCATTTCATGTTTTTCTCTTCTAGAATGCCTCCTCGACGCGACAACCAGATAGCCACTGCCGAGCTGGCGGAGATTATTGCGCAGCAGATGGCTGCTCAATTTCCGAATCTCTTTGCTCAATGGAACCAGGCCAACAACAACAATGGTACATGCAAATACAAGGATTTTAGCTCGGCTAAGCCACTCAAGTTTAGTGGTTCTGAGGGAGCAACTGGGCTTCTTCAGTGGTTCGAAAGCATCGAGAACACTTTCCGTCATGTGCAGTGTCCGGATAATCGCAAGGTCGAGTTTTCTTCGAGCATGTTTCAGAAGTGGGCTCTTACGTGGTGGAATGGGGTTATGAGAGATCAAGGTGCAGAAGTTGCTCTAGCTCAAACATGGGCTGAACTGAGAGCTCTTATGATGAGGGAGTTTTGTCCTCGTCATGAACAACGAGCGTTGGAGAAAGAATTTGATGTTCTGAAGCAAGATAGTGGCGAGCACAGGGCTTATACGGATAGGTTTGAGGAGTTGAGTCTCCTTTGCCCGACTATGGTTACCCCACTCGATAAGGCCATCGAAAGGTACATCGACGGCCTACCTGACTCAGTACAAGACATCCTTACTGGTAGCAACCCTACCACACTCCGTCAGGCAATCGAGTTATCGGCGACGTTGACTAAGTCGCAAATCCGAAAGAATAAACTACACAGGAAGGGTGACAAGGGCAAGAAGCAGTCGGCAGACAAGGAGGATAGTAAGAAAGGTCAGAACAAGAAGGGAAAGGACTCTGGTTCCTCAAGGGGGTCAAGGAAGCGTATGGCTTCCCAAAATTTTGCTGTGACTGCCCAAGCTAACTAGGCAGCTCCCAACCAAGCCGCACAGCCTCCAGCCAAGAAACCCTATTCAGGAAGTGCACCTTTGTGCAATCAATGCAACAGTCACCATCAGCCGCAATATCAATGCCGTTTCTGTACAAACTGTGGGAAGTCGGGTCATCTTGCCGATGTTTGTCGGTTTGCTCAGAATCGCGCAGTTCAGAACCCTGCTCAACAAGTTGCTCAGCAACAGGGTCAGGCTGCACGACCAAACTACCCACCAGGTGCTTGTTATAACTGTGGGGATCTGACCCACTACAGAAATCGGTGTCCAAGACTAGTCAACCAGAACCAGAATGCAAACCAGAATCCGGCACCGGCTCGAGGTCGAGTCTTTAACATGAATGCACAAGAAGCACAAGCAGACAACGAGGTGGTGAACGGTACGTTCTTTATTAATAATCAGCCAGCATCTGTTCTTTTTGATTCGGGTGCCGACAAGAGCTTTGTGTCATTGTCTTTTGAGACAATGCTTCGCGTGTCTAGAACAAAACTAGGTAAACCTTTGACAGTAGAGGTTGCCAGTGGTGAACCCATTGTTCTAAATTCTGTTCTGCGCAACTGCCAGTTGAACCTTAACGACCATATTTTTCCTATTGACCTCACGCCAATGCAACTTGGAAGCTTCGATGTTATTGTGGGAATGGATTGGTTATCTAAGCATCGCGCAGAGATAGTATGTTCTGAGAAGATTGTTCGTATACCGCTGTCGACAGGCGAGATCCTACAAGTTCGTGGTGAGAAGCCTGCCGGTGGTCTCAAACTCATGTCTTGTTTTAAAGCACGGAAGTATCTGCGAAAGCACTATGTGGCTTTCTTAGCACATGTTATAGCAGATAAAGGCAAGGGTAAGTCTATTTCAGATATTCCTGTCGTTCGGGATTATTCCGAAGTATTCCCTGAAGACTTACCTGGTCTACCTCCAGCACGCCAAGTCGAGTTCCGTATTGATCTCGTACCTGGTGCAAATCCCGTTGCCAGAGCTCCATATCGTCTTGCACCGTCCGAGATGCAAGAGTTGTCTAAACAGCTGCAGGAACTCTCCTACAAAGGTTTTATCCGTCCTAGCTTTTCACCTTGGGGTGCTCCCGTTCTCTTTGTAAAGAAGAAGGATGGATCTTTTAGGATGTGTATCGATTATCGTGAGCTTAACAAGCTTACCATCAAAAATCGATATCCCCTACCTCGCATTGATGATCTCTTCGATCAATTACAAGGCACATCTTACTTTTCAAAGATTGATCTACGATCTGGATATCATCAGCTTCGTGTACATGAAGAAGACATTCCCAAGACAGCGTTCCGTACTCGTTATGGACATTACGAGTTCACAGTCATGCCACTCGGTTTGACTAATGCTCCTACTGTTTTCATGGACTTAATGAATAGGGTCTGCAAGCCTTATTTAGATAAGTTCATCATCGTCTTCATTGATGACATCTTGATTTATTCTAAGACGCAAGCTGATCATGAGCAACATCTCCGTCTTACTTTGGAACTCCTAAAGAAAGAACAACTTTTCGCCAAATTCTCCAAGTGTGAATTCTGGCTTAAAGAGGTTCAATTCTTAGGACATATTGTCAACGAACAAGGTATTCATGTAGATCCCTCCAAGATCAGTGCGATCAAGGATTGGGATACACCTACTACCCCTACTGAAGTTCGTTCTTTTCTTGGCCTAGCGGGTTATTACCGCCGCTTCATAGAAAATTTCTCGAAGATTGCAGTTCCTCTAACTGCTCTAACTCAGAAGAACAAGCCATTCGATTGGGGAGTCAAACAAGAGGAAGCGTTTCAGACCTTGAAACAAAAGCTTTGCGACGCACCTGTCCTAACATTGCCTGAGGGCAATGATGATTTCGTCGTTTATTGTGACGCATCTAAATTAGGTCTCGGCTGCGTCCTAATGCAAAGGAACAAAGTCATAGCATACGCATCAAGGCAGTTGAAGATACATGAGAGGAACTACACCACTCATGATCTTGAGTTGGGTGCAGTTGTCTTCGCTCTCAAAATTTGGAGACACTACTTGTACTGTACAAAATGTGTGGTTTTCACGGACCACAAAAGTCTTCAACATATCTTCAATCAAAAAGAGCTCAACATGAGACAACGACATTGGGTTGAACTTCTAAACGACTACGATTGCGAGATTCGCTACCATCCTGGTAAGGCGAATGTCGTAGCCGATGCATTGAGTCGCAAGGAACGTACTAGGCTTCATTGTGTACGTGTCCAATCTGTTATTCAAACTGGTATACAAGCCCGTATTTCTCAGGCTCAACAAGCTTGTGTTTCACAAGGTTTAATGGATAAGGAATTCCCTTATCACATAACTCCTGCTTTAGAGCTGAAGAACAATGGATCATATTACTTCATGGACCGTTTGTGGGTCCCGAGCCAAGATAATCTCCGTACCTTGCTTATGGATGAAGCCCATAAGTCTCGTTATTCTATTCATCCTGGCTCAGATAAGATGTATAAGGATCTTCGTATTCAGTATTGGTGGCCTGGTATGAAGAAAGACATTGCCTTATACGTATCCAAATGCCTTACTTGTCTTAAGGTTAAGGCAGAACATCAGCGTCCTTCTGGTTTATTGGAGCAACCAGAGATCCTAGTTTGGAAATGGGAAAACATTACTATGGATCTCATTACCAAACTCCCGCGCACAAAGAAAGGTCATGATGCCATCTGGGTAATCGTTGATCGTCTCACCAAGTCAGTGCATTTCTTGCCAATCCGTGAGGATTATTCAGCTGACAAACTTGCTCAAATCTACGTGGATGAAATTGTAGCACGACATGGTGTTCCTTTGAACATCATTTCTGACAGGGATGCTCGTTTCACTTCTCATTTTTGGAGAACCATGCAATCTGCTATGGGGTCTAAACTTAATCTGAGCACAGCTTATCATCGGCAAACGGATGGTCAATCTGAAAGAACAATCCAGACACTGGAGGATATGCTTAGAGCTTGTGTGATCGATTTTGGTGGTAGTTGGGATTCACATCTTCCATTGATTGAATTCTCCTACAACAACAGTTATCACTCCAGCATCAACATGGCTCCTTTCGAGGCTCTCTATGGTCGAAAATGTCGTTCACCAGTCTGCTGGAATGAGATTGGCGAGGCTCTGCTTACTGGACCTGCCCTCATTTTAGAGACAACAGAAAAGGTAAAGAAAGTTCGTGATAACCTTCAGACAGCTAGAAACCGTCAAAAGAGTTACGCGGACCTAAAACGCAAACCCTTGGATTTTCAAGTCGGTGATCGTGTATTACTTAAGGTCTCACCTTGGAAAGGTGTGATCAGATTTGGAAAGAAAGGAAAACTTGCACCTAGATACGTTGGACCATTTAAGATCGTCGAAAGAATCGGCAAGGTAGCCTACAGACTTGAGTTACCTCCTGAACTTGGAAATGTTCATCCAACCTTTCACGTGTCCAATCTCAAGAGGTGTTTAGCTGATGAAAACCTCCACATACCGCTTGACGAAATTCGTGTTGATAAAACACTGAAATTTGTTGAAAAACCGGTAGAAATCATGGAACGTGAAGTCAAGTGGCTCAAACGCAAGCGCATTCCTTTGGTCAAGGTTCGTTGGGAATCTAAGCGTGGACCCGAGTTTACTTGGGAACGTGAAGATCAAATGAAGGCGAAATATCCGCATCTGTTTCCACGAGTTTCCTCTAAATAAATTTCGGGACGAAATTTCCACAAGTAGGGGAGACTGTAACATTTGTGCTTGTAATCATTGTGAACAGTTCAGTTATCAATAAAACAATGTTATTTTATCCCAATGGTTGTTTGGTTGTGTTTTACATTTTTTATGTTTTAACTTTTGTTCGATTTCAAACTCTACATCACTTTCTGGAGCATTATACGCAAACTGGTGCGTAAACGTACTCAGTTTAATGCGACAAATACTCCGGAACATCAACATATACTCAACATACCTTAAATAACCTTTACATAACTTAGAAATAAGTTTTGAAGGCTTTGGTATAGCAAAAACAAGTTAATTCGCTTACAGGGACTAAACTTGACAAACTGCGAAAGTATGCCAATTTGAACTGTAACGAACATTCCGGAACATTTCCATAAGTTAAACATACCATAAATATCCTCTACATAGCTTAGAAATAGGCTTTGAGGTGTTTGGTATGCTAAAACAAACTTTTGGATCATTCAGGGACTAAAAGTGTCAAAAAGTGCACAAGTTTGCACTTTCACGCATAACTTACGTTCTGAATACATCCGGACATCCAAAAATTTATGTAAGCATCCGTATATTATGTCTTAGTGTTTGGCATGAGAAAAATCCATTCGTCGCGTCATTTGGATCGTCTTTCACACTTATGCGCATTCCGTCGTAATTAAGCGAACATCGCGATCGTACGGCCAAACGAACCGACATCCGACATATTTTTGGGCATGTTTCATGTCCACAATGTTTAGGCATCATTTTGGGGCCTTAAAGATGGCTTTACAGGTCTTAGAAGGGCTGGAAATAGCTTAAACACGCAACAGGGACCAAATGTGTAAATTCTGCAAGTGGTGCAGATCAGAGAGGGCCAGGCGGCCCGCGTGAGTTCTGCCCAAATGTGAGGCGGGCCGCGTGGGGATGTCTGACAGAAAGATTTTGCATTTAATGCAGAATCTGGCCTTTCGTTCGATCAAGGGGCGATGCCTTTTCACCCAAATGAAGGGCCAAGGGCCAAGTTCAGTGTATTTAACCCCTGGACACATGTACGCACGAGATCAAGGCACGATATTCGATAAAACGATCCTAACGGTTTCACTTTTCCTATAAATACCCCCCCCCCTTTAGTGTAAAAATCACAAAATCAGATCCTAAAGCTCTAAGTTGAAACAATTGTTTCATACCTGAGCTGTTTGATCTTGATTTGCACTCGGGGACCCTCCGTAAGTCTTCTTTCGCTCTTTTATTCGCTTTTCGAGTCCGAAAGTCAACGTTTTGTTGACTTTCTGCATTGACCAGCTTATGGTCGATGCAAAGTTCATGGAACTTCATAACGTGAGCGTGATCACGATGGTTATGGTCCATAGTGACCATACCTACTGATCACCACGTTATCTACGCTCAGTGACGAGTCGTAGTTTCGGCCAAAATGTACATTCTTGCATATTTTTGTAACCAAACTACTCGTGAGCATCAAAGCCGTTTGTTTTGATGTCAAACCTGTTTTCAAACTTAGTTAAGCATGTTCTAACATGCTTAGCTCGTCACTTTTAGTTTAGTGCTTATATAGGGTCGTAAGGTAAGCGATCTAAACCATCGCTTATACTTTCGAACCCGACCCATTTGGTCGATCTTTAGGATCCGACCAAACACATTAGGTGACCATAGCTATAACCTTCCGAGGTTATACCTTGTGGTCACGATGTTAGACGTTCCGAACGCGTTCTACGCGAACGACGCGTTAGGGTGGCATAAGCTACCTCAACGGGTCGTGATGGACCGTAAGCACTTAGGTTAAGTTTCATTTTAGTATGTAGGCTTTGTTAAACCATATTACACGAGTCTCCATACTCGTTTGGTTTTCGAACCCGCGTACTGTCCGATCCTTCCGATTTGGTCCGGTATATTAACATAGCTACCTATTAGGTGCCGTTTGATATCCCGTGATCTTTAGCATTATCTGGTTATTATACAAGGAACTCAAAGCAATCTCAGGTGAGTACATAGAACCCCATCTTTTACTGTTTTCCAAACTGTTTTGGGGTGAAACACATGTGCCTATCTGTTACATTCATGCTTTCCATGTTTTCACATCATATGCCTGCTATGTTGTTAGTACATTATAGTACACGATTTCATTACATTTTATGCTATGTATGCCCATTGTGTGCGTACTTAGTACATTGATTTACATTACATTTCTGTTGCATATGTTTACTCAGCATATGGACACATTGATTTACATGAACATTTCTGTTGCATATGTTTACTCAGCATATGGACACATTGATTTACATGAACATTTCTGTTGCATATGTTTACTCAGCATATGGACACATTGATTTACACGAACATTTCTGCTGCATATGTTTACTCAGCATATGGGCACATGCCTTCATTTTGTTATGACATTTGGTTTGTTTAACATGGGACAATACATTCATTAACATTAGCTACGCCGTTCGTTAGTAGGTAGTGGTACCATAGGAATTGACAACTCCCATTTCTGAAGTCCTGGGTTTGATAGGACTGGAAGGAATGACCGAATTCGATATACATAACGTAGATAAACCATTAATTTGTTTAAGGGTTTATCGCCGCAGTCTCAAGGCTTGGATGTATGCATAGTTTACAATACCACATAAATGTTAATATCAATAGAGCATGCATTTCCCGCAGAACATAACGCTGATTTAAACCACGTTTTACTTCAACGACTTGTTTTGTGCATATGGTTTAAGTTGATACATTTCGCTTACCATACATGATACATTTTGGGATTACACATTACATGATTTACATTGAACATAAACACGTCGACATTGACATATACATTTGGTGGTTTACACTTGAGCATAAACACTTGACATGGATTACAATAACACTTGACATTTGGTTTACACATGAACAATTTACATGGTGGATTGGTTTGGGTAAATGATTCAAGTAACGGGGCGTATGTAATATGATACAAACATGGTGGATACGCCGCTGGTACTTCCTATATATAAATGTTTGTATAATATTACATATCGTGGCGTTATCTAAGTCATTTCAGTTTAGACACATTACACTTTACATAAGTAACATATTCTTCACAAGACATTATTTTCACAAACAACTTATCTTATTCAACTCATTTTACTTGGTTATTCGTTTAACCTTGCACTTATCTATACATATCGTTTGATGTTATCGTTTTTCAAATGATTTACAAAGCAAAACAAATTACAAGGTTCATGACTGACTGTTATTAAACATTTCTTTAAAACTCAAGTCATGAACCCCATTTTCACAAAACCTATGTATCTCACAGGCATTTTTATGCTGACGTACCTACTTTCACATGTGTTTTCAGGAGCTATTCCATAGGACGATGATCATGATTCTAGGGCGGACCTGTGCCGTAGAGCCTAAAAATGAAGTTTGAACTAGCTTAATTATGTTTTGAATATCCGTACTCTCTTTCCAAGACAATGTAACACCTTTGTTTATAAATAAAATACAACTTGTATGCCATGGTCATGAAACAATTTAATTCTGTCCACAACACTCCCCGGCGTTTCCGCCGCGGTTGCATGTTATACGCGGTCGGGGTGTGACATTTGTCACTCGACTCGTTTCGGTGACGGTGGTCATATCACTGTTGGGTCCGTTCACCCACAAGTGACGTCAATCACTAGTAGGTCCGTTCACCTAAAAGTGACGTATCAGGATTTAGGTACGCCCACCTAAACTGATAAAAACACTAGTAATGTGCACAATACCCCACATACCGGCTGTAATTGAAGACTACAAAGACTTAATCCCTGTAATTACAACTTTGGAAAATAATTTGGAGTATTGTAAACCAGTTGGTAAAAAGAGAATGACTCACTTTATAAGCATACAAGATTGAGTTAACAAGCTTCTTGATTCTACTTCTTCTGATAATTAAGCATGCACTTTATTATTCTTGGATCTTCTGATGATTTAATAGTTTGTTTGATGGTGAGTGTGTAGTTGGGAGTATTTTTGGTAGTTAAACATATAGTTTAACAGAATGGAATACGTATTTGTGTAAAACCCAAATCAAACCTTAACGATAGTCACGAGATTCGAACCTTAACGAATTTCACAAAGTGTAACACTTTGGATTCCGTTTACTGAAATCACAAACTATAGTACTTTGGCATCCGTTTAACGAACTCTCAAAGTACAGTACTTTGGCATCCGTTTAACGAACTCTCAAAGTATAGCACTTTGGCATCCGTTAGTTGGTTCCTGAATCGATCGGACAGAACATCGCATCGGTGATTATTGGTTAGAACACCAACGTATAGAGAAAAGAAGAAAAGAAATGAGCAAAGAAAAATGAATCCTAAGCTTCCTATTTATAGGTAGGAAATAGGAAATTTCTAGGAAGTTTCCCTTGTATTTCTAGGAAATTTCCTATAGCTTTTCTAGGAAGTTACTTATGTATTTTCTAGGAAGCTTCTTATCCACAGATATCTATCTTCTTACACCTTCCTAGCACCTTCCTTTGATTTTATCTATTTTATATGTATATATTTATTTATTTAGGTTTTTCATAAATCTTATTTAGCTGATTAATTAATCTTACTTGGCTTAATTAATCTTGCTTAATCTTAATTAATCCTGCTTAGTTTAATTAATCTTACTTAATCTTAATTAATTAATCTACTCAGCTAACCTAACTGCTAAGTTTATTTAACTATTAAGTTTACTTAGCTATTAAGTATTCTAGCAGCTCCTTGCTTACGAGTTCTAATTTCTAGATACAATGGAACGCGTATTAGTGTACTAACTCAATTCAACTTTAACGACAATCACGAGATAAAACCCTCACAACGATTTACAACTGCAATACTTAACAATTCAGCGGATTCACAACGAATGACAGAGTATAGCCCGAGTTCGGACAGCACTCAAACATTCAAGTCGAAATCACGATGAATAACAAAGTATAACTCAATTTGAGCAGCACTCAGACAATCGTTGGATAGTTATAATCGATCGGATGTTGAATCGTAATAGCGATTGAGTTATTACCCTGATTGCGGCAGCGTTTCGAGATTTGGTATGTGTTGCGAATTGTTTTGGCTATAACTCAGCCTACATACAGAGAATTTACGTCGTTTGAAAGACAGAATTCAAGTCCCAATGTCGGCTATTTATACAAAATTTTGGACCTCGCTTACGGACCGTAAGCCCTTATCCCTTACGGTCCGTAAGGGAAGCAGTCTATTATAGGGTAGCTGGGTTTGGGACTAGCCTTGCTGACTTGACAGAAATGTCCAATGAAATTTTAACAACGAGTTTTAGTGATAATCGTTAACTAGGGTTTACCCCCTTTGAGTTTTAGGGGCCCTGATCCTGATTTCGATTGTTCTGGAAATTTTAGGGTTTATGCAGAATCACTTGGGTGTCTCAATTAGGGTTTCCTTATTGGATAATTATCATACTAAATGTTAATTTTAGTGAGAGTTGTTACATCCTCCCCACCTTAATAAAAATCTCGTCCTCGAGATTTGGACTATGATATTTTCTTGGGGTTATGTTTCTTCTTTTAATTAAGAGAAACAATGTATCGTGGAATGGAATCAAAAGATATTTTGAGGGGTATGAATTTTAAAAATAAAAATGGTTTATAGAAACAATTGGATTCAATATCCGAAATGAACTTACTTTGATCAATTGAGGGAGATTCTGAATTGATAAATATCTATTTGTGAATGGAAGTATGGAAAATGATTTGTTAATGATTATCCGAAAATCAATATCGTTTACTTAAATGGTACTGGACCATAGAATTTAGTGTATCGTAATCTGAGTACATAATTGTACCAAGAATATGACAAATCAAACGAATGACGTATGAATAGGGTTTATTATTAGCACATGCTACAAATGTATATGGATACTGCAAGGTATTGTTATGATTGAAAGAACTTAATAATAAATTTACCGTTTTTGAAATTAATTGAGAGTTTCAAGGAAGCGAATCTAGATATTTCAAAAGATGAAACATTCCGATGAAATGATATAGTTTCCAAGGTGATTATGTTCAAGCCAAAAGATATATGATCAATTTAAAATGAATGTGAAAAACTTTTTAGAATTAATAAAATTCTTTGTCAGAAGAAAACTTACCTTGATTGGTACCTAAGGAAGACTTAAGATTAACAGGTTTAAAATGAAATGAAAACATGAAAATGATTCGTCAAATATTAAACTATGATATGAGAAATCAATGTGCTGAGATGGGTGATTTGTACGAAAAGACAATAAAATTAGTGTATTTTTGTCTTAATACATAATTGTATTCAGATGATTTTTAATCAAAATGTTTGATTAAAGATAGGTGATATTTTGATTTAAATACCTTTTCCTTTTATGTTATCATAAAGTAGAATAATAAGTAAATATAGATAGGTTTAAAATATCAAAACCCGTGGTAATTTTGACAAAATAATGATATATGTTTTATAAATAGGTTTACCCAATATCCTAGAACTCACGATTAAAATCAAGTATGTTTAACTATAAGATTTTATAATAGGGTATTTTAAATCATAGAAGTAAAATAATAAATGTTTATTTTAATATCAAGCATACTTAAATATTGGCTTGCGTAAATAACATTTGATATTTTAATATATATATATTATAAAAGAATATTTCTATAAGTATTTGATAGTTGTGAAATATTAATCAAGATAAACATTTATTTATAATATGTCTTGTTCATGAATACTTAGATAATTATTTAGATAATTTTATTCGTCCCTTTAATTGTTTTATGAAAATATGTCTTCTCATTACAGCACAAAGTATATATATTTCTATATATAGTATAAAAATATTTTTATATATAATTGAAATTTACTAAATAAGTATGATGACTTAATTTATATATATTAAGTAGTTATTATCATGGTTGGATATTGGTTAGTGCTGCCTTGTTTAAGCATGGGTGATCAGTCCATGCCTAACTAAGGCTAGGCTACCCAATACCTGTCCTTGACAATAACCCTAATACCTAAAAATAATATTAACACCACTATTATTAATATTTTATTACAAATATTAATTATCAAAAAGAAATAATAATAACTAGTCCTAAATTTAAACGAGAATAGCGCAATCTTCAAATTTGTGAAAACGTCACCACAAGGTGATCGTGATTTAAAGAAAATGATTCAATGAAGTTGAAGACCAATAAGCATGTTATAGTTCAAGAGAATTGAAGTGCTTGTTAGGATTAATTTGAATATGATGGCTTCAATTCATCATATGGGACCTTGAAAGGAATATGTATTGCGAGCAAGTTTACTGGGTTTGGATAAAACGAGTTCTAATAAGGAAGTTCGGACATGATCACAACAGAAACCATGTATACCCTTCAAAAGAAAATCGAGTTTTTTTTTTCAAGAAATTCATTAATTCGATATTAAAGAGTCATTGCTTTGTAAAAACGCAGTTTACAATTCAAAGATCAAGTATAGCGAAATGATATTTGAACTTTTGATAAAACAGCAGATTAGAATGAAGCCCTCCAGTGGTCTTCATAAATCAAACAAACCACATGCGCAACAAACAGTGCATGTGTAACGTGTGGATTTACCAAGAAATGAGACAGATCAATATTCGCTACCATGAAAGAAATCCTTATGGTATGATGACCATTAGGGGAAGTAGCAAGGCCAAAGTCTATTCACAGAGGTCAGAATTTTAACGAAAGAAATATAAGAACTTTATCTGGATTTTCGTGTGATAACTGTTGTTAAGTGACATTACCAGGGAATGTCGAATAAAATGAAATAGGGGATTTGCGAAGGTATGTGATTCCTTTTGCAGTCCTAATAATTATGACTCAGATTGGATTCTTGTTCTAACGTACCTCAGTGAGATTTAGATCGTTTGTAAGATCATGTGGCAAAGTGCTGCTTTTTGATTAGTAGTACTTCTACTGATGGAATTAGTATTGGTGTCATGGTGCCTAATTTATATTTTTCAAAGGTCTTTCCTTGGAAGTCTTGTGTGATAAACTTCGACGTCTATGGACATATAATTTAAGTTTCAGGTGTTTTCTTGTGCATTAGTACCACTTTACATGCTTCTTTACTTGTGTTAATGGTTTATGATAAGGCTTTGGAAATTCTTTATATTTTTGTTGGTGTTTTAACTTAAAGGGTTTCTATTGTTTATTTTGTCATACAAGCTGCGAGACAAATGATCAAACGAAATAATGTTTGACATCGAAATTATAGGTATATGCAAGAGATTCCTGATAAAGAAATCTAGATTTTATTATTGACACATATGCTTGTGCTTTATTCTTATTTGACTTTTGGAATTCCTTATAGATATATATATATATATATCTTATATAATCATATATTTCACATGCTGTAATATACATACCCTCTATAAGGTCAATGTATTTTAGCAGATTCATATTTTCAAAAACAAGTCAGATATCAGGTCATGATATTATTTAGGGAAATCTTGTCACTGGTTTGACATATTATTTACCCCATCTTATCCGGTTCGCGCCGAAGAGGTAATCTCACTATATCCGGACAAGCTGGAGAGTCTGCTACTCTATACCCAGTTTTGCCGGAGAAAATTTTCTATTTCCCATAAATAGTATCTTTTCAAGATTTTAAAAGTGCCTCTTTTATTAGGGCTTTTATCCAGAATCAAGGAAATTTGTATTTCCATAACATATCTTTATTCTAGACCAAATAATATCAATAAGCAAGAAGCAATTAAGTGCTATTGCCTGCTAATCGTCATTCTTATGGAATACCAATATCCATTACATTATACTTATATAAGTAATTCTGTCACACCCCGACCACGTAAAACAACAAAACGTGGCGGAAACGTCGGGGAGTGTTATAACAGAATCATTGTTTCACAACCATGGAATGAACAAATTTTGTATTATTGAATTAAATGAGTTACAATGTCTTAACAATAAAGAAACATAACAAAATTAACTAGTCTTGCATCTTTTAATGTCACTAAGGCCTCGTCCAATCCTATGTGAGCAGACATCAATATCATCATCAAATATCATCAACTATTGTACCTGAAACACATGTGAAAATACATCAGCATAAAAATGCCGGCGAGTACATAGGTTTTATTGATTTAGGATTCATGACTTATGAGTTTGGAAAAAGAAAGTTGTTTAACAAAAGTCAGTCATGATCCTTGTAAAATGTTTTGTTTTATAAAATCATTTGAAAATCGGTAATAGATATGTATAGTTAAAAAGAATGATGTAAGGTTAAATGAATAACCAAGTAAAAATGAGTTTGTGTATAACAAACTGTTTTGTAAAACAATGTCTTGTGAAAAATATGTTATTTGTGTAAAAATGTATAAATCCAAATGAATGATTCAAATAACGCTACGATATGTAATATATTACAAGCACTTATATATAGGAAGTACCATCGGCGTATCCACCATGCTTGTATCATATTACACACATATCATTACTTAAATCACTTAAACAAACCACCAAAGCATATAGTTCATGTTCAAACCAATCATCAAATGTTCTTGTCTAAACCATTGTCCATGTTTAAAACCCAAAATGTAGTTATGTAGTTATGTGTAAACAAAAGTTATGTATGGTAAGTAACAAAATGAGAATACTTAACCATAAGTAAATATGAACCAAAACAAAGTATTTTGAGTAAATCAAAAAGTTATGTTTTGCAAAGTAGAAAACTTGTTTTATTGATACAAACATTTATGTGGTAAGTTAAACGCATTACATTCAAGCCTTGAGACAGCAGGATAACCTTAGAGCAAGGATTATCAAAGTAAAATGTTCACGGATTCAGTCATTCCTTACATCCACACCAACCCAGGATGTAAGGAACGAGATTTGTCAAGTCCTATGGTACCATTACTTACTACCGAGCGGCGTAGCTAATGTTAATGAATGTAGTAAAGAACCGTTTATGCATACCAAATGTCATACCAAATGTAAACCAGTTACGTGAAAACAATGTGCTAAGTGTGCTAAGTAACATACAAAGCAGAAAAGTCATGTAGATCAATGTACTAATAGTGTACTAATGAACATAGCAAGTATATGATATGAAAACAAGAAAAGCACGAAAGTAACGAGTAGGCACATGTGTTTCACCCCAAAATGTTTGGAAAACAGTAAAAGAGGGGTCTATGTACTCACTTGAGGGTGCTTAGAAGTCTTGAACAACAACCAAGCAAAGGTAGAGGGATCACGGAATCAAACGGCACCCTATATAGATAACTACATAATTAACCGGACCTAAATCGGGGAATTGGATAGTATGAGGTTTCGTAAACCAAATGAGTATGGGAACTCATATGATATGGTTTAACAAGGCCTACATACTAAAAGGAAACCTAACCTTAGTACTTTCGACCCATTACGACCCGTTTAGGTAGCCTATGCTACTTTAACGCGTCGTTTGCGTAAAACGCGTTCGGACCGTTTAACTAGTCCTATGACAAGTATTATATGCCTAAACATGCTTAATTATGTTGCTTAATCAGTTAAGTGACAAAAGTTTGGGTTACATATGCTTAATTACCAATTATGTATGAAAAGGGCGTTTTGGTAATTTACCTAAGGCATATAAACTACTTATCATACAACTACCTAAACTAGGTTACCATAAGATATAACCTTGGAAGGTTATTCCCTATGCAACTATGGTCCCTAAATATGTTTGGTCGGATCCTAATGATCAACCAAATGGGTCGTGTTCGAAAGTCTAAGCGGGTGTTTAGTCCGCTTGACTTACGACTCTACACAAGCACTAACCTAAAAGTGACGAGCTAAACATGTCGAAACATGTTTAACAAAGTTAGAAAACAGGTTTGGTATCAAAACAAACGGTTTTGACACCTAAAAGTAGCTTGGTTACAAAATACGCGAGAATACGCATTCTGGCCGAAGCTACGGCTCGTCACTGAGCCTAGATAACGTGGTAATCAGTAGGTATAGTCACTAGGGACTATAACCATCGTGATTACGCTCACGTTATGAAGTTCAAACGAACTTCGCATTGACCATAAACTGGTCAATGCAAAAAGTCAAACAAAGTTTGACTTTCGGACTCGAAAAGCAATAAAAGAACGAAAGAATACTTACAACGGGTCCCCGCAAGGTTGAATTCCGAGTACTCTCAGGTATGAAGTGTCAAAGCACCCCAACTTAGAGAGCAACCTCAGAATTCAAGTGGGTTTTGCAATGGGGGTGGATGGGTATTTATAGGAAAACCAAGACCGTTAGGATCGTTCCTCGATAAACGTGCTTCGATCTTGGCCATACAACACACACCCACTGAAAATATAAACCCATGGGAGCCCCTAGTATTGATAAAAACCATTTGCAAGTGGTTTGGAGGTGCAAGACAGCTGCAACCAGCTGTTAAAAATATTTTTGCAGAACTGGGGACCTCACGCGGCCCGCCTAAGGAATGCATGAATCTTCACGCGGGCCGCCTGGGCAAAGTTTGACAGATTTGTCACTTTTGGTCCCTGCAGCTTAGAAACATGCGTTTCGGCCCATTTTTGACACGTTTAAGCCCCGTTAACCTCATTTCAAGGCTCTAAAATGAAGTTAAAGTATAGGGAACTCAAAACATGCTCAAAAATATCTCGGATGTCGGTTCGTTTGGTCGTACGATCGCGGTGTTTGCTTAATTACGACAGAATGCGCATAAGCGCGAAAAACGATCCAAATTGCGCGACGAATGGATTTTTCTCATGCCAAACACTAAAACATAATATTTTAATGCTTACATAAATTTTTGGATGTCCGGAAGTATTCAGAACGTAAGTTATGCGCGAAAGTGCAAACTTATGCACTTTTTGACGCTTTTAGTCCCTGAATGACCAAAAAGTTTATTTTAGCACACCGAATACCTCAAAGCCTATTTCTAAGCTATGCAAAGGATACTTAGGGTATGTTTAACTTATGGTCAAGTTCCGGAATGTTCGTTACAGTTCAAATTGGCATACTTTCGCAGTTTGTCATATTTAGTCCCTGTAAGCGAATAAACTTGATTTTGGCATACCAAACCATCCAAAACTTATTTCTAAGTTATGTAAGGGTTATTTAAGGTATGTTAAGCCAATGTTACTATTCCGGAGTGTTTGTTGCATTAAACTGGTTATATTTACGAATCAGATCGCGTATAACCTTCCAGAAAGTGTTTTAAAGCCCGAAATCGAACAAGAATCAATATGTGCAAACGATACACATATTTATACAAATCCCAAGTATTAAATACACTATTTCATTGGGTTGGTATTTGTTTGATGGCTGAAGTGACACAGGTGTCACAGTCTCCCCTACTTCAGGAAATTTCGTCCCGAAATTTATTTGGAGGAAACTTGTGAGAGCTTGAGACATGAAGTTGAAAAGATCGAACAATCACTGGTTAGAGTCCTGAACTTTTAGTAACTTTAATTAACATCATGCTTGCAATGTGAGAGGGTCACTTATATACAAGTATATAAAGCGTTGTTGGTGCGTCCACCGTACCTCTATCACATTGTTCACATTTCGTTATGGTTGTCACTATCGGTTCTTACACATAATAAGTCTTACCGCGGTTTCCATGCACTGAACTTCATAATTATGTATGCATCCATAATTACGTAATTCCTTGCATAGTCACGTGGTGCATCTTATAATGTGTAGGGGAGGAAAACGATGAACGAGCCTGTGATGATTGTGATTAGACCGTAATGGGGTCCTTTTTAATTGAGTCAATAAATGATCTCCAGACCGCCAAGGAGTCTTTTCAGCTTATATCATCGCATGTCATTCTCAACCAGAATTTGAATCAATCTTTTGACCTAGACCACTAAAAGGGGTCTCTATGAATGATGGAGTGGCACTTATAAAATCCATGGGTCTTAACTATCGCGTAGAAGCCCAATTAAGGATTCGAGATAGTACCTTCGAATATCCCACTACGAATCTCTCATATAAAAATACGAAAGGTTCTATGAGGATTTGGATAACGAATTATCCAGAGTATACAAAATCACAAAATGCATAAAAGAAAACGCAAGATGCATAAACACATAGTCACATAACCACAAAATTGTTTATCTTGATTTTAAACTTATCATGATTTTGTTAATTTGTTCTGCTAATTGAGCACATGCATTTAAAGCACACCAGGCATCCAATCAGTGGATTTTGATTGGTGCTTTAAACATTATCAAGAATCTAACTATGAAGTTAGAAAAGATCTTAAAGAGAAAATTCGATTTCGATTATAAGGAACCGAAATGTTCGAATTAAGGTACATAAAGAATCCAATTAAGGACTCTGATTTGAATGATAATTATGCACAAGGATCTAATTGTAATGATAAGAAGATCCCATATGGATTTTAGAAGTTGAAGATGTTTTGAAACCTTGCATTGGATGTGCTTAAGTCAAAACATGAAGTAAAAATGCTTATGAAGTTGAGATGCTAGATATGCCAAGGCGACACATGAAGCGGAATTTGAAGGTCAAGTCAATGTATGAGGAAAATATTTTGAAAACTATGCATGGGGTTCTAAATGTGTTTAATGTTTTTGAAACCTTATATATAATACTTTTTGAAATCATAAAGTAGATGTATTAGGTAGGTATATTTATAAAAATGTTTAAAAATCATGCGGGATGAATATGAAATTATGTATAAGGTTTTTGAAAACATGAATGATGCTTTTGAAATCATGCACTTGATATAAGTAATTATACTGTATTAATAACATTTTGAAATCATGAAGGTTGTTTTTGAAAACGTAGACATTGTTTTTGAAATCATGGAGGTTGTTTTTGAAAATACAGACAATGTTTTTGAAATTATGCATATGATATGTTAAGTAAATGCACTATATAAAAAAAACGTTTTTGAACTATATATGAAGATTGTTTTGAAAACTTATGTTATGCATGATGAAAAATCAGAACGTAACGAGTATGAGATTTGAAATTACCCTTAGTTATCTAACCAAGGATTCAAAGGCTCAAATGTGCAGAAGCACGATTACTCATAATTTTGCTTTATTTCTTTTACTTTGTCTCCTAGAATGAAACGAGTACATAAAATTTTGAGGAAATCATGAGCGATCACTTGAAAGGGAGAATCACAAGAGTAGTTCGTAAAGAACAAGGTTCCTTGATGTAGGTATTTATAGAGAAATGCCATACACACATGTAACTACATTTGTACATCAGAATTGTAAATAACAATTTATTTATAAACAAAACGGATTGTTTCACATTACAAGAAAACAAAAGAAACAGAAGCATGAGACAACAATATCTTCTAATCAGCCAACTGCTTATTCGTGGGTTGAATTTGCCTTAGCAAGCTTTGGGCATTTGTTCCTGAAATGGCTTGTCTCGCCACAGTTGTAGCACGATCCACGGGGAAAGCGAGCTTGAGCAGAATTGACTTGTGGTTGATTTGGACCACCTTGGTTTGGGTTGATTCGACAAACACTCGCCAGGTGACCAACTCGCCCACATGATTCACACAGACGACACTGTAAGTGAGCTTGGTGATGCCCATTACATTTGTCGCATAGTGGTGTCGTTCCCTTGTATTGCTTCTTAGCAGGTGGTGTTGCCTTTTGGCTAGGTCCTGCTGGATTAGGTGCAACTGCTGCGGGTTTCTTTGAAGCCTTACGTTTTCTTGATTTTGGTGCAGGGTTGACTTCTACTTTCCTCAGTGGTTCTTGAGTGGCTCCATTTTTGAGGCGGGACATGGCAATACCTAAGTCCACGGTCTTCAGAACTACTTCACCTATTTGCTGGGCAAGTTTGGCTGCTTGCTTGGACATCTGACCGTTGCTGAGATAAAGGGACACTCTAGAAGAAAATGAAGGACATAGGAAGAAACAAGTGAAAGGTTGTCGGGTGATGAAAACAAAATGACAACGCATAGAAATTGTGATCATTTGTTTGTTACCTAAGGTAAACAAATGAGATGGTGACGAATCAAAGTAAGCAGGTCATAATAATGCATCGCTGAAGACATGCTCGCCTATAAGTGAACACTCACCCCAAGAGTTCCCAGGTAAGAGTGACTGGTCCGATATTGCGGATTTGTACGAACACTCTAGCCTTAGACAGAAAACTCAGAGTACAGGCATTCACTCTTCCAGTTTGCACGTGTTCACATTATTTAGACCCAAACTTTGACGAGATTTTGAAAACTCGAAAGGCACTAAGCCAAATATGAGTTAAACTGGCAGGGTTCAAAACCTTATAACAAAGGGTTCAAAACCTAGTAATCAATCATCCTAGAACAGATGATTAGTTTTCAAAGCGGATCAAATTTATGTTCTTGTTGTGGTTGTCACCTAAGGATAAGTGACGGTATTGTTTTATGACTAAACGCAAGTAAACTCGCGTTAGGGTCCTAGGAAGGTTATAGTCTAGGTCAAAGCTTTACTAATAACCTAATTCCCTATAACCATGGGCTCTGATACCAACTTTTCTGTCACACCCCGACCACGTAAAACAACAAAACGTGGCGGAAACGTCGGGGAGTGTTGTAACAGAATCATTGTTTCACAACCATGGAATGAACAAATTTTGTTTTATTGAATTAAATGAGTTACAATGTCTTAACAATAAAGAAATATAACAAAATTAACTAGTCTTGCATCTTTTAATGTCACTAAGGCCTCGTCCAATCCTATGTGAGCAGACATCAATATCATCATCAAATATCATCAACTATTGTACCTGAAACACATGTGAAAATACATCAGCATAAAAATGCCGGCGAGTACATAGGTTTTATTGATTTAGGATTCATGACTTATGAGTTTGGAAAAAGAAAGTTGTTTAACAAAAGTCAGTCATGATCCTTGTAAAATGTTTTGTTTTATAAAATCATTTGAAAATCGGTAATAGATATGTATAGTTAAAAAGAATGATGTAAGGTTAAATGAATAACCAAGTAAAAATGAGTTTGTGTATAACAAACTGTTTTGTAAAACAATGTCTTGTGAAAAATATGTTATTTGTGTAAAATGTATAAATCCAAATAAATGATTCAAATAACGCTACGATATGTAATATAATACAAGCACTTATATATAGGAAGTACCATCGGCGTATCCACCATGCTTGTATCATATTACACACATATCGTTACTTAAATCACTTAAACAAACCACCAAAGCATATAGTTCATGTTCAAACCAATCATCAAATGTTCTTGTCTAAACCATTGTCCATGTTTAAAACCCAAAATGTAGTTATGTAGTTATGTGTAAACAAAAGTTATGTATGGTAAGTAACAAAATGAGAATACTTAACCATAAGTAAATATGAACCAAAACAAAGTATTTTGAGTAAATCAAAAAGTTATGTTTTGCAAAGTAGAAAACTTGTTTTATTGATACAAACATTTATGTGGTAAGTTAAACGCATTACATTCAAGCCTTGAGACAGCAGGAAAACCTTAGAGCAAGGATTATCAAAGTAAAATGTTCACGGATTCAGTCATTCCTTACATCCACACCAACCCAGGATGTCAGGAACGGGATTTGTCAAGTCCTATGGTACCATTACTTACTACCGAGCGGCGTAGCTAATGTTAATGAATGTAGTAAAGAACCGTTTATGCATACCAAATGTCATACCAAATGTAAACCAGTTACGTGAAAACAATGTGCTAAGTGTGCTAAGTAACATACAAAGCAGAAAAGTCATGTAGATCAATGTACTAATAGTGTACTAATGAACATAGCAAGTATATGATATGAAAACAAGAAAAGCACGAAAGTAACGAGTAGGCACATGTGTTTCACCCCAAAATGTTTGGAAAACAGTAAAAGAGGGGTCTATGTACTCACTTGAGGGTGCTTAGAAGTCTTGAACAACAACCAAGCAAAGGTAGAGGGATCACGGAATCAAACGGCACCCTATATAGATAACTACATAATTAACCGGACCTAAATCGGGGAATTGGATAGTATGAGGTTTCGTAAACCAAATGAGTATGGGAACTCATATGATATGGTTTAACAAGGCCTACATACTAAAAGGAAACCTAACCTTAGTGCTTTCGACCCATTACGACCCGTTTAGGTAGCTTATGCTACTTTAACGCGTCGTTTGCGTAAAACGCGTTCGGACCGTTTAACTAGTCCTATGACAAGTATTATATGCCTAAACATGCTTAATTATGTTGCTTAATCAGTTAAGTGACAAAATTTTGGGTTACATATGCTTAATTGCCAATTATGTATGAAAAGGGCGTTTTGGTAATTTACCTAAGGCATATAAACTACTTATCATACAACTACCTAAACTAGGTTACCATAAGATATAACCTTGGAAGGTTATTCCCTATGCAACTATGGTCCCTAAATATGTTTGGTCGGATCCTAATGATCGACCAAATGGGTCGTGTTCGAAAGTCTAAGCGGGTGTTTAGTCCGCTTGACTTACGACTCTACACAAGCACTAAACTAAAAGTGACGAGCTAAACATGTCGAAACATGTTTAACAAAGTTAGAAAACAGGTTTGGTATCAAAACAAACGGTTTTGACACCTAAAAGTAGCTTGGTTACAAAATACGCGAGAATACGCATTCTGGCCGAAGCTACGGCTCGTCACTGAGCCTAGATAATGTGGTAATCAGTAGGTATAGTCACTAGGGACTATAACCATCGTGATTACGCTCACGTTATGAAGTTCAAACGAACTTCGCATTGACCATAAACTGGTCAATGCAGAAAGTCAAACAAAGTTTGACTTTCGGACTCGAAAAGCAATAAAAGAACGAAAGAATACTTACAACGGGTCCCCGCAAGGTTGAATTCCGAGTACTCTCAGGTATGAAGTGTCAAAGCACCCCAACTTAGAGAGCAACCTCAGAATTCAAGTGGGTTTTGCAATGGGGGTGGATGGGTATTTATAGGAAAACCAAGACCGTTAGGATCGTTCCTCGATAAACGTGCTTCGATCTTGGCCATACAACACACACCCACTGAAAATATAAACCCATGGGAGCCCCTAGTATTGATAAAAACCATTTGCAAGTGGTTTGGAGGTGCAAGACAGCTGCAACCAGCTGTTAAAAATATTTTTGCAGAACTGGGGACCTCACGCGGCCCGCCTAAGGAATGCATGAATCTTCACGCGGGCCGCCTGGGCAAAGTTTGACAGATTTGTCACTTTTGGTCCCTGCAGCTTAGAAACATGCATTTCGGCCCATTTTTGACACGTTTAAGCCCCGTTAACCTCATTTCAAGGCTCTAAAATGAAGTTAAAGTATAGGGAACTCAAAACATGCTCAAAAATATCTCGGATGTCGGTTCGTTTGGTCGTACGATCGCGGTGTTTGCTTAATTACGACAGAATGCGCATAAGCGCGAAAAACGATCCAAATTGCGCGACGAATGGATTTTTCTCATGCCAAACACTAAAACATAATATTTTAATGCTTACATAAATTTTTGGATGTCCGGAAGTATTCAGAACGTAAGTTATGCGCGAAAGTGCAAACTTATGCACTTTTTGACGCTTTTAGTCCCTGAATGACCAAAAAGTTTATTTTAGCACACCGAATACCTCAAAGCCTATTTCTAAGCTATGAAAAGGATATTTAGGGTATGTTTAACTTATGGTCAAGTTCCGGAATGTTCGTTACAGTTCAAATTGGCATACTTTCGCAGTTTGTCATATTTAGTCCCTGTAAGCGAATAAACTTGATTTTGGCATACCAAACCATCCAAAACTTATTTCTAAGTTATGTAAGGGTTATTTAAGGTATGTTAAGCCAATGTCACTATTCCGGAGTGTTTGTTGCATTAAACTGGTTATATTTACGAATCAGATCGCGTATAACCTTCCAGAAAGTGTTTTAAAGCCCGAAATCGAACAAGAATCAATATGTGCAAACGATACACATATTTATACAAATCCCAAGTATTAAATACACTATTTCATTGGGTTGGTATTTGTTTGATGGCTGAAGTGACACAGGTGTCACATAATTTACCTTAAAGTTTATTTTAAGGCAAAATTCTTAAGTTCAAGTCTAAATATCATCCGGAGTGCTATCAGATAATATTAAGTTTCTAATTCTCCGTTTAAACTTAGGTATTATTATAACACCTAATTGCGTAAACAAGTGGCTTAGCTTATACTAAGGCATCTTTTCTTATGTTCAAGTCTAACTGCTATCAGTTATGCTACCATTTAATAGTAATCTCCTAACTCTTTTTATTTAAGCTTAAGTATTATTATCACAACACTTATAGGCTTAAAGCAGTGGCTCTGATACCACTTTCTGTCACGACCCCCGACCCCATCCTGGCCGGAATCGGAAGCCGCGAGCAGTCAAGTGGTACCGGTGATTAGTTTGAAAAACATTGCAGCGGAAATTCCATCAGGACCGTGAGTTAGGAAAAATATCAGAGTTTAGAAACACCGGATTTTATTTAAATTGATGGAATAAATTCCATGTTTTACAAAGGTAGCTTTTAATACGGGATAAACCCAAAAACAATATTTCTTAAGTTGATTTAATTAATAAAATAAGCCACTTCTTGAAGTCCTTCAGTGCTGGATCCAATCCTTACTCCAATCTACTGTGATTACCTGAAATGTGTTTTAAAAAGGTTTTGTCAGCGGGAAATACTGAGTGAGTTCATTCAGGTTTTATACAAAACAGATTTGTTATAATTACAGTATTAAGAGCGATTACAATGTTTCTACATGTCAGTCAACTACCCACAGTATTTGTCACTCGACTCGTTTCGGTGACTGTGGTCATATCACTGTTGGGTCCGTTCACCCACAAGTGACGTCAATCACTAGTAGGTCCGTTCACCTAAAAGTGACGTATCAGGATTTAGGTACGCCCACCTAAACTGATAAAAACACTAGTAATGTGCACAATACCCCACATACCGGCTGTAATTGAAGACTACAAAGACTTAATCCCTGTAATTACAACTTTGGAAAATATTTGGAGTATTGTAAACCAGTTGGTAAAAAGAGAATGACTCACTTTATAAGCATGCAAGATTGAGTTAACAAGCTTCTTGATTCTACTTCTTCTGATAATTAAGCATGCACTTTATTATTCTTGGATCTTCTGATGATTTAATCGTTTGTTTGATGGTGAGTGTGTAGTTGGGAGTATTTTTGGTAGTTAAACATATAGTTTAACAGAATGGAATACGTATTTGTGTAAAACCCAAATCAAACCTTAACGGTAGTCACGAGATTCGAACCTTAACGAATTTCACAAAGTGTAACACTTTGGATTCCGTTTACTGAAATCACAAACTATAGTACTTTGGCATCCGTTTAACGAACTCTCAAAGTATAGTACTTTGGCATCTGTTTAACGAACTCTCAAAGTATAGCACTTTGGCATCCGTTAGTTGGTTCCTGAATCGATCGGACAGAACATCGCATCGGTGATTATTGGTTAGAACACCAACGTATAGAGAAAAGAAGAAAAGAAATGAGCAAAGAAAAATGAATCCTAAGCTTCCTATTTATAGGTAGGAAATAGGAAATTTCTAGGAAGTTTCCCTTGTATTTCTAGGAAATTTCCTATAGCTTTTCTAGGAAGTTACTTATGTATTTTCTAGGAAGCTTCTTATCCACAGATATCTATCTTCTTACACCTTCCTAGCACCTTCCTTTGATTTTATCTATTTTATGTGTATATATTTATTTATTTAGGTTTTTCATAAATCTTACTTAGCTGATTAATTAATCTTACTTGGCTTAATTAATCTTGCTTAATCTTAATTAATCCTGCTTAGCTTAATTAATCTTACTTAATCTTAATTAATTAATCTACTCAGCTAACCTAACTGCTAAGTTTATTTAACTATTAAGTTTACTTAGCTATTAAGTATTCTAGCAGCTCCTTGCTTACGAGTTCTAATTTCTAGATACAATGGAACGCGTATTAGTGTACTAACTCAATTCAACTGTAACGACAATCACGAGATAAAACCCTCACAACGATTTACAAGTGCAATACTTAACAATTCAGCGGATTCACAACGAATGACAGAGCATAGCCCGAGTTCGGACAGCACTCAAACATTCAAGTCGAAGTCAAGATGAATAACAAAGTATAACTCAATTTGAGCAGCACTCAGACAATCGTTGGATAGTTATAATCGATCGGATGTTGAATCGTAATAGCGATTGAGTTATTACCCTGATTGCGGCAGCGTTTCGAGATTTGGTGTGTGTTGCGAATTGTTTTGGCTATAACTCAGCCTACATACAGAGAATTTACGTCGTTCGAAAGACAGAATTCAAGTCCCAATGTCGGCTATTTATACAAAATTTTGGACCTCGCTTACGGACCGTAAGCCCTTATCCCTTACGGTCCGTAAGGGAATCAGTCTATTATAGGGTAGCTGGGTTTGGGACTAGCCTTACTGACTTGACAGAAATGTCAAATGAAATTTTAACAACGAGTTTTAATGATAATCGTTAACTAGGGTTTACCCCCTTTGAGTTTTAGGGGCCCTGATCCTGATTTCGATTGTTCTGGAAATTTTTGGGTTCATGCAGAATCACTTGGGTGTCTCAATTAGGGTTTCCTTATTGGATAATTATCATACTAAATATTAATTTTAGTGAGAGTTGTTATAACTAGGACCTCCTTCAATGCCCAACGGTATTGGATGGTGGGGGTGTTAATATCTTGAACCCCTTATATGTAAACTACTATTAATACTTTAAACCGGCTTCTTGAGATTGTATCCTTGCGGACTCAAACCACTTAGCTGAGGGTAACATCACCTTCAAAAAAGGGGCCTACCACATTACGTATTAATAACTAAGTTAATTGTCTTTCAATATTCCGACCCTTTGGGATTGTATCCCTGCTGACTCAAACCACTGGGTTGAGGGTAACGTCACCTTCAAAAGAGGGGCCTACTACTATAACCAAGATAATCTTTTAAAAGGTCCGAAAGTGTGAAAATCATCAAAGGATACATTAAAGATGAGTTGGATCCAAGTGATTCTATCTTTATCTATCTGTTTTTTCATTTTATTTATCTTTTCATTTTTTGTTTTATTTTCATGTTACAAAACTTTTCTCAAAAAATTAGATCGATTAGACGTTGAGGATAAACCGGTATTAGAAGCTCTTGTGTCCTTGGATGACCTCGGTATCTTAACAACACTATACTACGCTCGCAATGGGTGCACTTGCCTAAGTGTGTGTTTAGTGTTAATACAATATCGTGTTTTATAAATTTAAAACTTGACTAATGCGTAAAATGGGCTTAAAATATTAATAAAATCGTATTGCACTTCACGCACACCAAGTTTTTGGCACCGTTGCCAGGGACACAAGGATTTTAAGAAAGCTTAAAATCGATGGTGTGACAACTCGAATTTCCAAGATTTCCTATTTTGCATTTATTGCGCGATCATGTATTGTTTGGTTGTTTATTTGCACAAATAATTGGCTATGGAACTGTAACGTTTTAATACAATGAAGTGTATTGTGTGATTATGCATGGTTATGTGTTAATTGTGATAAATTTGTTAAATGCATAAACTTGGTGGTGAAACTGTGAAATTGTTGTGAGATGGTGCACTATTGTAAAACATAATGATAAAGGGTGTAAAGAGTTATTAGTGAAACCTAAATCATGCTTAACCCTAATCCCTTGTTCACTAATCATTTTCACAAAAACCAAAGCACGTACATTCACTTTCTCTAGCAATCATCATCACCATCATCGTTGGCACAAGATAATTATCACTCTTGATTCCTCCTTCTTTAGAATCATTCAAGGTAACCGTTTACTGATTGTTTGATTGTATCAATTCTTGATTATTAGAACACTTGTAAACCCTAGCTTTCATATGATGGTTCTGCGTTTTAATTGGAATCTTGATTATTGTGTTATGATGATGATTAGTCGTGAAATCGTTGTTTGATGACAAGATATACTGATAGGATGAAGTTGTGAATTGTTAAAGTGATTCCTGTTATGCAATGTACGAATTAGGGTTTCCAGATCGTATGAAAAATAAGAAAGTAACTGTTGAATGTGTGTGTGTAACTGTTACAATTGTGATTGTGATTGTCTGAGTTTTGATTCATGAATAAAGTCCGAGTATTATACTTGATAACTTGTCCGAATTATTTGATGATCACACATGTTATCCGAGCTTTTAAACAAACATATGGAGGTCCGAGTTTCTATATGTTATTGAGTCCGAATTTCTTGTTGTTATAATGTGTCCGAGTTTTGATATATATCACTTGGTCCGACTTCTAAACCCTAGTGAAGGGGGTCCGACTTTTGTTGAGTTGTGATGTCTGACTTTTAAGCATAACATACTTGTCCGATCTTCATGTGGTGATTTCTTTGTCCGATGTTTAACCCTAGATAAGGGTGGTCCGAGTTTCATAACATGATGTCCGAGTTCTAAAGGCTCAAAGCCTTGTCTGAGTTTTAATGTTGCTAGTAGGTCCGAGTTTCTTAAGCTATTGATTGTGGTCCGAGTTTAGGGGTGAGGACATGTTGTCCGAGTTTGACAAGAAGACATGGGGAGTCCGAGTTTTAATCCCAACCCCATGTCCGACCTTTGTAACCCCCACGCTGTCCGACTTTTAATCCCCAAACCCCTCTAGTCCGACTTTTAAACAGGGGAAGCCCCCCCCCCACACTTGTCTGAGTTTTATGAAGGGCAAGGCCCTGTCTGATGTTGTGTATGTTTAATATGAAGCCCTGAATGTGTGTTACTAAATGCTGAAGTTGTTAAGATGTGTATGCTACTGTGTTAAGCCACAAACTCTGTTAAACCTGTTAACGATGTCAATATGTTAAGTATGATAACGGTGGCAATTTGGCTAACAACCACGTTAGATTAAACGGTGTAATCAAGGACACGACGCATGAATTATGTGAACGATTAATTGTTTACGTGGCGTATGATTCTATATAATCGTATGATACTGAATACAACTGTATGATCTTGCATGTATGAATCGGTCTATGTGATATCATGCTGTACACAATAAGCACACAAAACACCGTTGCTTGATTTCCAATAACTTGCAAACCCTAATTGGATGCAAACACTTATATCGTATCATGTGTAATATATCCTAGGTCGTGTGTAACGGACTTAGACGATTAATAAACCCTAGAAGCAATAACATACCGAGCAAACCAAGGTGAGTTCACACCCTTATTAAGGCATGGGATTCCCAGGGTTGGGAATGGGATTGAAGGAATAAGGTTGAATAGATTCATACTGACACTACCACTAGACTACCATACCAGCGTCCTCGGTTGTGCAGGACACATACGTAAACCTACGTATGCTTATACTACTTACTGTCCTCGGTTGTGCAGGACACATACGTAAACCTACGTATGCTTATACTACTTACTGTCCTCGGTTGTGCAGGACACATACGTAAACCTACGTATGCTTATACTACTTACTGTCCTCGGTTGTGCAGGACACATGCGTAAAGCTCACATATGCATATGCTTCTTACTGTCCTCGGTTGTGCAGGACCCCTACGTAAAATCTACGTGTACTTATACTTACTACTATCCTCGGTTGTGAAGGATACTCACGTAAAACCTACGTGTATTTATACTTACTACTATCCTCGGTTGTGAAGGATACTTACGTAATCCTACGTAAAGCTTGTACGTACTACTGTTCTCGGTTGTGAAGAACACTTATGGTTACGAATAGTCTAGTGGTTATACAACATGGGAAGCCCCCACCAATAGAACGTACTATCGGCCCAGTAGGGCCACATGTTACGAACAAACTTACTATTATGCATTTACTTTCTGTGAACTCGCTCAACTAGTTGTTGATCCTCTGTTACATGCCTTGCAGGTCGTTAGATACATGGAGCTTGCACAGGGAGGAGCTGGTCGTTGTGGGCTTGGATCGTGATTGTCTTGTTAAACACATATGACATGTGATACTTTATTGTGATGGGTTTTATTTATACGCTTCCGCTAAACAGTGATAACTTACTTATGTTTTGGAACACTTTTCATATAGAATTGGTTTGGTTTAATGGCAAATACTTTTACTATATATATATATTGTTCTATATGATTGGTGGCTTGATCCTGGTCAGTCACGCTCCCAAGCGGTGATACTCCACAGGTGGATTTTGGGGGTGTGACAGATTGGTATCAGAGCCATTGGTTATACAGAACTTGGTTTTAATATGGGAAAACGTTTATATTAAAACCAGACTATAAGCAGAACAGTGCTCTCAACGATCCACAACGACACTTCGCTCCACGTGCAAGACTCAACCTCCTAGGTAATAAGGTTATTGTTTATTGCCTACATGCTAGAATTGCATAGAATTTTGCTCGTAGTATGCTTAGATTACACTGCTCATTACTTGTTATTGCTTGAGAACACCTACTTGCTTACACTTTTCTGTCATCGCACTACTCGCGAACCATTCATACTTATGCTACCTTTACTGCTCGATCATGTCTGGACGTGTTAACATGACTCAAGCCCAGTTGACGGCTCTCTTTAACGAACGAGTTGCTGCGGCGTTTGCAGCCGCACGAGCAGGAGGTATAACCTGCTATTCCAAACCTATCCTAGGATGTTAGATCCTACTCTCGTGACCCAACTCTCGCGCTTAACCTTGACCTATCTTTCTCGCGCAACGGGTCAGAACGCACAGCAACCTACCTGCACATTCAAGAACTTCATGGACTGTCGACCAAGCACGTTCAGTGGCACGGAAGGAGGAGTGGGACTACTCCATTGGTTTGAGAGGCTCGAGTCAGTACTCGAAATGTGTGAATGCCCTGAGGCACGCCGGGTGAAGTACGCCACTGGCACTCTCGAAGGAATAGCGCTAACTTGGTGGAACGCGCAAGTACAGATCCTAGGGTTGGCAGCTGCTAACGCCACACCTTGGGAAGATTTCAAGGAACTGATCAAACGAGAATACTGCACACGCGATGACATCCACAAGTTGGAAGTGGAGCTTTATCATTTGAAGATGACGGGGTCAGGGATTGAAGCTTATACGAAACGGTCGAACGAACTGGCCATCTTGTGTCCAACCATGGTGGACCCTCCAAGCAAGCGTATCGAATTGTACCCCAAGGGTCTAGCCTCAGAGATTCAGAGCCATGCTACATCGGCTAACCTCGACAATATCCAAGACATTCAGCGTCTTGCTCATCGCCTCACAGATCAGGCAGTGGAACAGAACAAGCTGCCTAGACGCATTGGTGCTACTACTACTACTTCTGCTATTCCCAGTGACAACAAGAGAAGGTGGGATGGAACCTTCAGCAAGGGTTCAACTTCAGTTCAGTCTCAGGCACGGCAGCGAAAGGTTGATGACTATCAGAGCACTGGTCAGCAATCTTCTGGTAGTCAAGGGTTGTAACCTCGTCTTAGTTGGTCAGACATTCTCCATCAACCTCATTCCCTAGTCTTGGATAGTTTCGACATCGTCATTGGGATGGATTGGTTATCCCAACGGCAAGCGGAGATCCTATGCAAAGAGAAGATTGTTTGTCTTCCCCGTTCTGGTCAAGAACCTCTCGAAGTTCAAGGCGACAAGAGTGGTGCTGTAGTGGGCATCATCACCTTCCTTAAGGCCCAGAAGGGTTTGCGAAAAGGGCCACACTGCTATGTTAGCACTTGTTACTGACGCATCATTGAGAGAGAAAAGAATAGAGGATATTCCAGTTGTACGCGAATTTCCTCAAGTGTTCCCTGAAGATTTACCAGGTCTACCGCCTCATCGTCAAGTCGAGTTTCGAGTCGAACTAGCTCCAGGAGCGGCACATATAGCTCGCGCACCGTATCGTTTAGCTCCAACTGAATTGGAAGAATTGTCAAAGCAGCTACAAGAGCTCTTGGAAAAGGGCTTTATTCGTCCAAGCTCTTCGCCTTGGGGATCTCCAGTGTTATTTGTGAAAAAGAAGGACGATACCTTCAGGATGTGCATAGACTACCGGGAACTCGACAAGGTGACGGTGAAGAACCGTTATCCTCTTCCGCGTATAGGCGATTTATGCGACCAAAAGCAAGGTTCGAGTTACTACTTCAAGATTGATCTAAGGTCAGGTTACTATCAGCTGAGAGTCCGGGATGAGGATGTCTCCAAGACAGCATTCAGAACTCGCTACGGACAGTACGAGTCTCTAGTCATGCCTTTTGGGCTAACGAACGCGCCTGCAGTTTTTATGGATCTTATGAACAGGGTGAGCAAACCCTATCTTGACAAGTTCGTCATCGTTTTCATCGACGACATCCTGATCTGCTTCAAGAGTCAGGAGGAGCAAGAGCAGCACTTACGTCTTATCTTGGAACTTCTTCGAAAGGAACAACTGTACGCTAAGTTTTCAAAATGTGACTTCTGGCTTCGTGAAGTCCACTTCTTAGGCCATGTGGTGAACAGGGATGGGATTCATGTCGATCCATCCAAAGTAGATTCGATCAGGAACTGGCCTGCACCGCGTACACCAACGGAAATACGCTAATTATTGGGTTTGGCGGGGTACTACAGACGATTCATCAAAGACTTTTTGAAGATCGCACAGCCGCTTACTATGCTGACACAGAAAGGTGTCACCTACCGTTGGGGAGATTCCCAGGAAACCGCTTTTCGGTACTTAAAGGATAGGCTATGCAGCGCACCTATTCTCTCACTGCCAGAGGGCACGAACGATTTCGTAGTATATTGTGACGCATCGATACAGGGGCTTGGTTGTGTATTAATGCAGCGGGATAAGGTTATTTGTAGGTCCCTCGGAGGTTGAGGTTAAACCTTATCCTTGTTATGTTTAACACACTAGCAAGTGCGGAATCCAAGCTAGAATGCAAACCGGTAGTTTATATGAGAACACAAGCTACAAAGAGAAAGGTAGACACACGAGATATCAAAGTTTTCTCTTGTATTTCAGTGGACATGGTTACAGCCCTTGACCAAACTGAAAATGCTCTCTACAAGACTAAGTTCACTCACACACACTTTCTATCTTTCTGTCTAAAACTGTCTTTGTGAAGTGAACCCATACATGACTATATATATCCATAACAGACCATCTGATCGAAGGACCAAATTGTCTGATCGAAAGATCATCTATCGACCGGACACCTATCGAAGGATCCACATATACCTCGAAGGATGGTATATCCTTCGAGGTCCATCTACATCCATCGAAGGTTATCTTTCGAGCTCATCGAAGGATATAAACAATCCTTCGATGACTCATCCTTCGACACAACAACTTACAAATCATGTGTTAACTGTTTGGCCAAGTCAAACCAGGAGGATGGTTGATTTGGTCAAACTTACATCAAAACACATATTAACAACACAAGACGTAAACAAGACTAACAAAAGACATCATTTTATAACATTACAAAATACAGACAAAGTACAGACACAAGTGCACCAACAAACTCCCCCTTGGCTGTAGCTTTGTCTCGATCTTCGTGTCTTCACGTCTCTGACGTCCTTTCAACCGTCAAGTGATGCGTTGACCATGCACTTCCCGCATTCACAAGTAGGTTGAAGCAATACAAGGCCATCTTCTGAAACTTCATTGCTTGTTCCCGATCCCTAACCAAGTAGTTGATCTCGTGATCCTTAAGAACAATAATATCCGACCTGGACATGTTAGTAATCCACATCGGATCTATTATTCAAAAGTTCTCCTGACTGTCTTGGAATAGGATCACCGCTTCTCCAGTATCTGCATCATAAACCCAGCAACGAAAGTTACCCAGAAAAGCTGTCTTCATTTTCAACAACGGTATCTTCTTCATCAACTTCGGAGGTTCATAAACCAAACGATAACGAGCAGTATTTGTATCTGGATCACGCGTAAACCTGATCTGCTCGTATCGAGGAAACTGCGGCTTGTATAATGGATCCTTCCAACCCCTTCTTCGTTCCAACCTGATCTTCTTTGCAAACAGATCCACCATCTTGTCTTCGACTCGATTAATAACCTCCAGCTGAGTCAAAACTGCAACATCATAATAAGGAAGTGAAAGAATGCTGAGAAGAGACCTGAAGTACTGAAGGCCGCATTCTCGCTTCACAACCATGCAGTGAAGCTCCTTGATGAACATCCAGCTGATAATACGACCTCGAGCCTGATTCTTTTCTAGATTCATGTAGTTGACTTGATCCAACGGAGGGAGCGGAGGAGGATTCCTAGCTAGGAAATCCGCTCGCCATTCGTTCACGGTTTTCTTGAGCTGTAGGAGAATCTGAAGAAAGATTAGCAAATTCTGCTGTCTTTTCCGCCACATACCCATCATCAAGAGCATTAAACTCCGCATTATCTTGACCAACATAAACAGGACGTTCCGGATCCGAACCGATGAAGATTTCTTCAATCGTAGAGAAATCGGTTTCGTCCGGAACTAACGGAGTAGCATCAATCATCTTCAAATCAACTTCATCCAATTCCTTCAGAGCTAGTACACGTTCATCAGACATCTCTGTAACATGTTCTCCCTCTTCTAATAGTTCACCCGTGACTGGATGATACTGTTGAACAGTTGAGGATTCAGGGAGATCGGCAAACGCTTCCGGTTCAAGACTAACATGTTCAAACCCTTCCGAAGCTTCCAAAGATTCAGTCTGCTCAGACGGACCAGTAGTAGCTGTTGGAGGAGCAGTAGGAGCATCTTGAGACGTACCAGACCCACCTGCAGCACCGGATGCAGTTGCACCGGAACCTGAGGCAGCTGGTTGATCAGGATTTGCTTCATCATCGTCTTTGTCATCGCCATGCTTTGAGGGAACGATGCCTAAAGCGTTGCACCTTTCATTCCAAAGCGTACCTACTTTGTGATTAATTTTCTTGAAGTTTGCATGAACAGGCTTGAAGGCTTCTATTAAGCGATCATCACGATTTTTATAGCGCTCCGACAGCTCTTCATGCTTCTGCTTTAACACTTTTGCCTCATGCTCTAACACAGTGCTATGCCCTTTCATTATCTCAACTTCCCTATCACGAGCCCTGTTTGCTTCTTTCAGCCTTTCAATCTCTAGAGCTTGTTCTTTTATCTTAAGATTTTGAGCATCAACGATAGAGACTAGCTTGTTGTGTGCCACCACATCCTGTGTTCGCTGTACACGATACTCTTCGATCTTTCTAGTATTCCGAACGACTAAGTTACCCAATTCACTGATTTGTTCGATCAGGAAGTGAATTTTCTCAGCTTCAGACAAACTAGACAATGTTTCTGCTAGAGTCGGCCGTGAAGGCTCAGGTCCTGAGGAGCCAGACTGAACAGATGGACCGGAAGTACCTGTTGGTCCAGAAATAACAAGAGGAGGACGTACGTGTGTACCTGAGACGGGAGTTGCAGGTGGCTGTTGATCAACAGTCGCCGTGCGTGTCCCAGAAGACGTCTGAGGAGAAGAGACCAGCGCTAGCATCTCTGATGTAGTTAATTGATCACTGACAAGAGGTAGCTGATGCTCTGGAGGCGTTGAATGCTGGATCGAATCAGGTATAGGGGCATCACCAGCAGTTTCACCCATTGACCCTGATCCGTCCTTTGATTTCTTTGAAGTACGAGTACCCTGTCTTCTTGCTTTCCTCTTTCTAATCAAACCAGGAGCAGCAGGAATATAATCCTCATCTTTGTCAGATTCTGCGGTTCTAACCGGTTTCTCTATACGTTCAAAACCACGAAAATTCCCGCGCTGATCATAAGCCTTTCGCATCCCTGGAGGAGGAGGATTATCATCCTCAGAAGACGAATCACCATCACCAGAACCTCCTTCATCATCAGAAGACGAACTACTATCATCCACCAATTTCCTCGGCTCGTCTACCTTACCTTTACCTTTGTCGGTCGTATCATCACCTGACCGACATACAGTACCACCATCACCACCTGCACTAACCCGAACATCAGGATCGACAAACACTCCTTGAACTTCTTCTGCAGCAACATTCACATCAACTTCAACATGTGTTGCAGCACTGGAACTGCCAGCAGACTTCTTGCTCGATGCTTTAATTCCATGCTTAGCCCCAAGTTGTGTGTTAGCTAACTCAATTAACCTGGGCTCTTCATCATCAGAATCACTACCATCATGACGCCACTTGTTGTTTTGTGGTGCCTCGTAGGTCGGAACATCGAGGTGACCAATAAGCTTTCTGACTGGATCGGATTCCTTATACCTAGCCATAGACTTGAAGATCAGCAGTGTACGCTCGTTCATCGGATTAACAGGTAGAACATCTGCTTCAACCTTGGGAAGATCCGGAATCTGATCATCTATCATCATTTGCAAGAATCTTGGATACAACCAAAACTTGGTTGACGTCCGTTGATTTGCTGATGGAAGTGGCCTGCGGGCATTCTCTTTCAGATTGTCAAAGATGTAACGTGATATGTTGAACGGCTTGTTCAGAATTAAAGCCGTAAACAATCCCGTCAATTCAATAGGCGACAGATCGTATCCAGACCGTTTGTTGCTCAGGCAGTGAATAAGTATATGCAATAAGAACTTGTATCGTAACGGCATGGACCCTTTGTTTATTTGATTTGCTAGCACATTATCGGAGTAACGTAGCCTCATCAATAAACCACGCTGACACTGTAATCAATAGAAGTCGAATCTTCTGGTTGATCTCCCAATTGCAAACGCGCTCTGATGGTGTTCTCGGTGATCACCACGGGTTTCTCAGTAACGAATCCTCTTATCACTTCTTGATTATCCACTGTTTCAACCACAGCAGAATTCCAGAATTCCTTGATCTGAGACTGGTAAGCGGTGTGTTGAGTAGTAATGGCATAGTTGATTCGTGCCCGGTGAAGATACTCCATTATCCCATCGAATTCCGGACTAACTTTGCCTTCCGGTTGCAGATACGCGGCCATGTTGTGTCTTGGCTCCGACATTGATTCAACTTCGGACTTTTCTCTCTTAGTTGGTTTTGCCCGCTCCTTCTTCACTTTCGGTGCCATTTCTGTTCATGAAAAACAAAGACACGTAATGAGAAAATTGTCAAACAGTCATCAAGGATTTCACACTTGGAAAATTTTCAATTTCTTGAAAAATTTCTAAGTGTTGTTTCCTCGAAGGATGCCATTTAGACATCGAAGGATTGACACTTGGCTCGAAGGATGACAATCTGATCGAAAGATGTCATTTTGTTCGAAGGATGAAATGCCTTATCGAAGGATCATCTTTCTAAAGATCATTAATTTTGAAAGATGTTTTGGTCAATCGAAAGATCTGATCAATCGAAGGATGAATCCTTCGAAAAGCCTTGTATCCTTCGAGTCTCATTTCGAAGGATAATATGCAGTCCATCTTTCGAGGTTAGAAACCATCATCCTTCGTGTTGATTTCCGGCGACACTGTTCATCGGATGATTTTCCGGTGATTATTTTAAGTTTGTTTCAAGCATGTTTCAGACCAGTTAAAAACAACAACATCAAAGCCATTAAAAATCAACATCTTAGTGTCAAAAATATTACTTCTGTGTCCGATTTAGACCAAGTTCCCAAAACAAAACAATGGATAACCCAAACCAAAACCCTTGACATCAGAAACTACACTTCCATGTTTCATCCGAATAAGCCTGATGATCATCAAAACCTATTACTAACATTTGCAACATTATCATATTACATATAAATCACATTTCATCCATCATTGTCATAAGAATGAAAACAAGAACAAGAAGGATAATATCACATGATCACATGAAGTGTGCGTGTTGTTGTTTGTTAAGAGTACTAGGATTATCCTACCGTGAATGTTATCGAAATCCTGATATCTTAACTTTGTGTCGATTTTGGCAGAGTTTTGGTATGGTCAGAGGTTTTGTATGATGAAATTTTGAACTGTTATGTTGAAATGAAGAAGATGATCACTTTTATACTCTGACCTCGAAACTCGAACCGTCTCGAAGGATCAATGACCTTTCAAAAGATGAAAAGGTGTTCGAAAGATGAAACTTTGGGTCGAAGGATCCAGATCTGGATCGAAAGATACCAGATATTTGTGGATCTGGATCGAAAGATACCAGATATTTGTGGGGACCCTCGAAGGACATCTTTCGACCTGATCTATCTTTCGAAAAGTCTGATCAGCTCGAAGTATCCAATTGGTCAAATCCTTCGTTGACCAATTCATCTTTCGAGCATCAGATTGACTTTCATTGACTTTCATTGACTTTCATTGACCAGCTGATCTTTCGAGGGCCATTGCTTCCTCGAAGGATCAGATTTTCACCAATACTTTGGATTTTGGAAATTTGCAACTCAAACCCTTCAAATTCTTAAAAGTTTTGGAAACGACCGTTTTGAGAAATTGCCCGTTATGAAGTTCTGCAAAGGTCAGTTTATGAAGTATTTCGGCTTGCCAGGTATCGGGTCGAGCACCAACATCGGTTAATCAAAAATAATATTAAATTGAAAATCTTTTTGGATTTTGATAAAATAAAAGACAACAATTTTAATATCCTTTGAATGTTATCAAATGACATCACCGCTAATGTCGTGCTGATATGCACCAAACGACAAAAACTGTTTAAAATAAGACAATAAAAGTTAAGCAGTAAATAAATATGTACAAACACAACAATATTTTTGCGAATTTCTGGCGAAGAGAATCATATCAGTTTGCGGTCTTTTGTCAAAACACATTTCCTCTTAATATTCTTTTGCAGAAGTGGATAAGTATTCTACCACAATTACCGATATTGTTATCCACTTAAACTCAGCGATCAAGTGTAATCATAATACACTGAGATACATTTAAGGTATGATTTATACTTACCGACCGGTGTTCATCCACTCACGACACATTCCCGTATCAAGGTATGCACGAGAGTTCATCTTACTGGGGAGTATACCATTTATCATCCGTTTTTACGTATATAAAATGTGAACAAGTCACTTATTTGATTTGAAAACAAGCCCTATGTGATAGAATCACTTATTAATGAGGAACTTGATTTTCATATGCATGAGGGCACAGGAGCAAGTCCGTGAACAGGTCAGTACTTTCGTACAGCAGAGAGACGAACTTGACTCCCGGAAAGATGTGATATATTATCACTTATTTTGATTGGACATGTGATTGTTTATCACTTATTGAGGTCGAATGCAGTATGAGATATGTACACGTATGTATGGTATCATGGAAGAACTAGACTTTGTCTTTTATAGAAACAACCATGATACCCAGATGATAAACAGCATAAACCCCGAATATCTCAGAACCTCGGCAATCTATCAAACGAAATTTCGGTACCAAGACCATATGCCAATGAGCGGTTCCCACGCGGTTTTCAGTTCGTTATGTTTATATCTCCTGCATACTTTAAAATGATCGTGAGTCTACCGGTACATCATTAGTAGAGCTACTTATCATTTTCTTTTCTTTTGATTTCTAGAAACATGTTTCGACCGACCTCTGATGTAATATCATTTCCCTTATATTACCAAGAAACTCATTTTTGTTTTTCTATTGTTTTTGTGTTTTGCTGAATTTTCTCCCCCTTAAATGCAGAAAGTAAATAAATTAAAGACATATTTTTGTATTTTTGTGGTTTTTCAATGTTTTTGTATTTTTCTTGAAACTTTCTCCCCCTAAAATTTAAAAATAAAATAAAGTAAAAACATATTTTGGGATTTTTGGTTTTAGAAAAATATTTACAAAAACGATTTCCCGATGTCGGTTACTCTTGCTTCACCTTTATGCCGTTTACCAAAAGTAAATAATCGAATCTTGATTTATCAAATGCTTTGGTAAAAAGGTCGGCACGTTGGTGATCGGTATGAATGTGAACCACATCGATAAGTCTCTTTTCAAAGCAATCACGTATGAAGTGATATTTAATATCGATGTGCTTCGTTTTTGAGTGCTGTACAGGATTTCTAGTGATCTGTAAAGCAGCTTCATTATCAACATAAATAGGAGTAGTTAGGAATTCAAAACCGTAGTCCCGCATATGTTGTTGGATCCATAGAACCTGGGAGCAGCAACTAGACGCAGCAATGTATTCCGCTTCACATGTAGACGTAGCCACACATGTCTGCTTCTTGCACTGCCAAGTGACTAGGCGATTGCCTAAGAACTGACATCCTGCTGTAGTTGATTTGCCATCTTTCTTGCAGCCGCCGAAATCAGAATCACTGTAAGCCTTGAGATCGAAGTTATCATCCTTAGGGCACCATAACCCGGTGTCAGGGCAACCCTTAAGATAACGAAAAATCCTTTTGACAGCAGCATAGTGAGAGACCTTCGGATTTGCTTGGTATCTGGCGAGAAGGCACGTTGGATACATAATGCCGGGTCTTGATGCGGTGAGATACATTAAAGATCCAATCATAGCACGATAAAGTGAAGAGTCCACAGCTTCCCCTTTTTCATCCGGAGTAATCCCGTGATTCTGCGGAAGAGGAGTAGAAATTGGCTTCGAATCGGACATCTGGAACCGGCTCAAGATGTCTCCGACGTACTTGGTTTGATGGATAAAAATTCCAGATTCGGACTGATTAACTTGCAAACCCAAGAAGAACGTCATTTCACCCATCGCACTCATCTCGAATCGATCTTGCATCACCTTCTCAAATTCCTTGCATAACTTATCATTGGTAGAACCAAAGATAATGTCATCGACGTATACTTGTACCAACAGAAGATCTTCACCTTTTTCTTTGATGAAGAGGGTACAATCGATCAAACCCCGTCTAAACCCGTTGTTCAGCAGGTAGGTAGACAGTGTCTCATACCAGGCTCGAGGTGCTTGATGAAGACCATATAGCGCCTTGTTAAGTAGTAAAACCCTGTCAGGATGTAATGGATCTTCAAACCCCGGTGGTTGCTCGACATATACTTCCTCTTCGACTACTCCGTGAAGAAAAGCACTTTTAACATCCATCTGGTACACCTTGAATTTCTTGAAGGATGCGTAGGCTAGAAAGATTCTAATAGCCTCCAGACGTGCAACAAGTGCATACACTTCATTGTAGTCAATACCTTCTATCTGACTGAAGCCTTGAACAACTAACCTTGCTTTGTTTCGGACAACAATCCCACGGTCGTCCTTCTTGCACTTAAACACCCAACAAGTTCCGATCTTCTTGTAGTTGTCGGGCCTATCAACCAATTTCCATACGCCCAACTTCTCGAACTGCTGAAGTTCTTCTTGCATGGCTTCCACCCAGGAATCATCTTTCAATGCCTCCTTCCAAGATCTAGGCTCTTCTTGGCTAACATAGCAGGCGAAAGACCAATCATTTTGTTGTCCCGATTCTCGTATCTCAGCATACAAGCCAACATTTTCGTTATTTCTGATTTGATTCCTTGTCCTTACACCACTGAGAACATCACCTATAATATTCTGCTGAGGATGAATGTTATGAATTCGGGTTTCAGAAACTGGAGGAATTTCAACATTTGACCTCAAGTTATTGATATTTAAATTCCCGATATCATTCTGAAGCTGTTGAGTTGTAGAAGATGATGCATTTTCTTCTTGGACAATTGGCGCAGACACTGGATCCGTTGCTTCTGAAGTACCTTGAACCGGACGCGGTGCTTCACCATCATTTGCATCAACATACTCCTCATCTTCCGATGACAAATTGTAGTCAACAGCATCATTAAACACCTCATTTGAAACGAGATTGTTGACAGAAGAAGATGCTTGTGAGTCAACAATGATTGGGCGAGCTAACTGAGAGCCAGTCGCATTCTCGCTTTCAGACAACATTTGAGCAATTGCATTGTCATCATCAAATGTCGGCAGATTGAATGAGTCGAAAAGACCATCATAATCAAACATCCATGGATCTCCAGAAGGCTTCGGTGGATTAGAATATCTTTGAACTCTTACTTCACCCCATTCTTCAATCTTCTTGGTAGTCAGGTTCCATACTCGCAGATTAGGAGTAGCATACCCAAGGAAGTAACCTTCGATAGCTTTGGCACCAAACTTCCCGTCAGGCTCAATCATGGTACATGGTGCACCAAAAAGTTCTAGATATTCCAAGTCAGGAGTCTTCTTGTGTAGGAGTTCGAAGCACGTTTTGCCATGTCTTTTCACTGTGAGAACCCTGTTTAACGTGTAGCAAGCCGAGGCAACAGCTTCAGTCCAGAATCGAACTGGAAGCTGAGACTCAACCAACATGGTTCTTGCAGTCTCAATTAAGGTTCTGTTCTTTCTTTCAGCGACTCCGTTTTGTTGTGGCGTGTACCGAGAGTTGTATTCATGAAGGATTCCTTTTGCAGTGCAAAATTCATCCATAACCCTGTTTTTGAACTCGGTTCCGTTGTCGCTTCGAATTCGCCTCACCTTTAGATTATAAAGATTTTCCAACAAGGTGATCAAATTCTTTAGAATTTCTGGAGTCTCGCTCTTGTGGATCATGAAGTCAACCCATGAAAATCTTGAATAGTCATCAGTGACTACCAAGCAGAAAACCTCCCCGTGCACACTCTTGTGTTTGACTGGGCCGAAAAGGTCCATATGCAGACGTTCGAGTGGCATGTTTACAGTGTTAACCTTCTTCAATGGATGTGATTTCTTGATCTGCTTCCCTTTCTGACACGACACATAGACATCTTGAAGTTGAAAATTCTTCACATTGACACCTCTCACCAGATTGTTTTTGACTAGGTGATTCATTTTTCTGAGGTGAATATGACCCATCCGTCTGTGCCAAGAGATCGTCTCCTTTTCAGTGGCTTTTGAAATAAAGCAAGTAACTTGTTTGGACTTAGTTATTGCTTAGCTCATATCGAGGACATACAAATCATTAATTCTTGGAGCTGATAAGAGAATCCATTCTTCGGGAATCTTGAATCCTGGCTTCAGCACATAACAACCGGCATCATCAAAATGCACAGTGAACTTCTTGTCGCAGATCTGAGAAACACTCAGGAGATTGTGATCCAACTGTTGCACATAATTGATTTTGTCGAAACTCACAACTCCATTTGAGATCATTCCCTCGCCGGTGATATACCCTCCTATGTCTCCAGCAAACGCGACATAACCTCCTCTTATACTTCGCACATCGAAAAGAAGACGATAGTCGCCCGTCATGTGCCTGGAAGCCCCACTATCAACAATCCAATGACTATTAATAGTTCCTCCTGGAGCCGCCTGCACATGCAACTAACTTATCAGTTAGGGGGACCCAAGCCTTTGTGGACTTGGGTCGTCCTTGATCATCAAGGAAGGTGATTTCAATCACTTGATGATTAGGAAAAAGAACCTATGGTGCTCCCCCTGATTGAATTACCTGCTTTTGCTTCCAAGCTGTTTGTCTTTTACCAGTATTTGAATTTATTGTTTTAGCATTTACTGGTTTTACAGTTTCAGGTTTTGCTTGTACAGGTTTTTCTTCTTTGACCTCTGATTTTAAGGCTTTTTCAATTACCTTTTGATTCTTTTGCTTTAGCTTCTTTTCCCTTTCTTTCAAGACACGTGGGTCCTGTTTCGGGGAAACTGGTCGTTTTTGGTAATTGATTTCTTGGGGAGCACTCGTTTTTGACTTCAGCTTTTGCACGTATGGGCAATATCTTACAATATGCCCAACTGTGCCACATTCAAAGCATGTTCTCCGCTCTACAAACCTCGAAGAAACATGTTGATGACCAGACGGAGAACCAGACAATGAACTTTGTGATCTAGACGTGCTTGGACCTAAATCACATCCGTTGGTGTGTTGGGTGTAATTATTCTGATCATTTCTTTTTAAAATTCTAACTTGTTTTACAAAATCAACGTTAGATTTATCCTGAAATGTTTCAAGTTTGTCTGAACCCGTGGATCCAACAAAGTTCATTTTCTGTTCTCGTTTCTTAACAGGAGCTCTTTTGTTTTGCACCTTTTGTTGTTGAACCTTAGGTTGCTCAACCTTTGATTGTTGAATTTTAGGTTGTGCAGCCTTAGTTTGAGTAGCCTTAGACTGTTCAACTTTAGGTTGTTGAACCTTTGGTTGTTCAGTCTTAGGCTGCTGAACTTTAGGTGCTTGAACATTCTTGTTCTGAGCCTTCTTTCCCTGTACCTTACCCTTTCCGGAGTTGACTTGTTGTTTTCGCTCAATTGGTAGTTTTTGGTTTCCGTATTGTTTTCTAATTTGTTCACATGGAATTGGATCACATTGAGTGACGGTAACTTTGCCACTTTTGTTCCCCAAAAACTTATCAGTACATCCTTCAAAGATTTGCTCAATTAAATCTTGATTTACATTTTTAATTGGAAAATCTTTGTTAGAGTAGATTTTGCTATCTCCTTTGAGCGTATACAACAAGTTATTCCCTTCAGGGCTAACTATAAGGGACTCCATTGCTTTTGACATTTCAGTCTTACCCGGTTTCACTGGTGGATCACACAGAATGTGATTCTCGATAGGAATATCTGTTGTAACCGAGTTAGACTGTTGTTTCACAATTTCTTCAGATTCATCGTCCGAAGAATCAGCATCCTCAATAATGGGAGAACTCTGTTCCTTAACACACGATGAATCTGTCACATTCTCAGATTCTGATTGACCCGAGGATGATGTACCAGTTGTGAACCCGAGGCCTGCTGCAAAGTCATCTAGACCAAGTGGCACAGTAGGTTCAAAACGGGGCATATCCTCGTCATCAGGCAATTTGGAGTAATTGTGATTCATTGGGGGAGGGCATGATTTGAATCCAATACATTTTGTATCCCCCTTTTTCTTTTGAACATCAATGATGTGATCCAATACATAGCGGGAATTGGAATAGCTTTCCAATTTCTGCTTAATTGTCTCACATTCACATCGAGCTGTTGCTAACTCTACCATTTGCTTTTCAATTGTGTCAATAAGATTATTGTTAGCATGTTGTTTTCTCAAAACAGCCTTTTGTAATTCTGAAACATCATGTCTTAATGACGCAATTGTTGCTTTAAATTCCTTTTCATTTCTGGTTAAAAACAAGTTAGCTTCGGTTGCTTTAGAAAGATCTACAATCAATTCTTGATTGTGTTTGTGTGTGATTTCAAATTAACTTTCCTTTTCTGCATATTTTAAGCACTTTGCACATTCAATAGGAACAGAAATAGAGTCAGAATTAGTATCACATACCTGAGAAGTCTGACCTTCTACGTGAGCCATAAAGGCTGTATGAAAAGAAAAAGATCCATCTTCAGAGAAAAACTGAGCAAGCTTCTCGGAAGTTCCAGCAGATTTCTGGCAGAGAATAGATCTCCTCTTGCATAATGCTTCAGCTTCAGCCAAAAGCTCATCAACTTCCAAATCTAAAGCATCACTTGATAAATCACCAGCATCAAGTGATTCTCCATCCATGCTCCCACTATAACCCGAACTATCTTCATCTTCTGAAGATTCACCAGCAGACACGGGTTCCATTACCTTCTCAATCACTTTAGCATAACATGTTGTTCCACCATTTCCTCCTTCTCCAAGCTGAAGGTTCCAGTTGCAGATTTCATCAGCTTGAACAACCAATCCTCTGTGGGGATTAGTGTTTGTGGACCCAGATGCATTTCCTCCAACAGGAACTATTGATCTGACAGAATTGTTGTTCTGTTGCTGTTGTGGCTGTCCTTGATTCCTGAAGGGATTCTGATTTCCTTGCTTAGGTGGCTTCTGACACTCCCGCTTGAAGTGACCCTTTTCACCACAATTAAAGCAAGTGACAGCATTCTTATCAAAACCATACTTGGTGTTGTTGTTGCTTTCCAAGTTGGTTCTCCCCGTCCTTTCCATAAACTCCTTTGCTCTTCGAATTTCACTAGCAAGAGCCCATTTGATATCCATCATTTCAAACTCTTCTTTATCCACTTGCTGATAATCTTCATTGGTTAGATTGATATTCCCAATCTGACCTGCGACCAATCCACAATAAGCACTAACCAAGGTATTCAACATCTCCATATGCTCCTTGGCTATTTCAACAGTGACTTTAGAAAAGTTGGAAGTGTCTAATCTGACTGTGTTCGGATTGGAAGTGGCTTGAAAGTTTGAAGAGCTTCCATAAAACCCTTGCTGTTGCGGTTGTTGCTGCTGAGCTCTGCTTGGGTCTAAGAAAGGCGGTGGTGTGAATTGCTGAGCTGTCGGTTGCACATACTGTTGTTGAGAAGAAGAATCTGGTCTTGAATACATCATCGTGTATGCTGAAGGATCAAACTGATTTGTTGTGGAAGGTCCGGTGTTTGAGATGAAAGCTGTTTGAAGCTTCGCGTGTTGAGAGGCTGGTTTTTCTCCACTGATACCTCCTGCAATCCCATAGTACATCTCTGGATTTTGAGGAGTTAGTGTTCTTTTTGCCTTAAGCTTTTCTTCTACATCCTTGTTCTCCAATTTTTGAATTAACTCATAAACGGTGATTGTGTCTAGAACACCATTTTCTTTGAGAATTTCAAGAAAACTGCTCCACTTTGCTGGTAAGCTATCAACAAATCTCTTCACCATTTCTTGTGGAGTGGCAGTGACTCTAAAAGCAAACATCTCGCTCAACAAGTGATGGAACCTTGTAGATAACTCTGCCAAAGTCTCATTCTCCATACACGTGAATCCTTCAAATTCTTTCTTCAGTAATTCTTGCTTGATCTTTCTAGATTGAGCATTTCCTTCACATCGTAACGTGAGCATATCCCACAAGCTTTTAGTCGTCGTGCAATAAACAAACTGGTGTTAAATGTCTCTGTGAAGAGCTTGTGTGAGAATCATGAATGCTTTCTTTTCTAACTCAAATTTCTTCTTATCATCATCAGACATAATGCTGTAAGTTTCTGGATTAGATCCTGCAACTTCCAACTCATTGTCAAATGCGGTGAAAAAGCACATCCATAGATCTTGACCTTGCCCCTGAACATAAGTTCTCAGCCTTTCTTTCCACCATCCCCAATCATTGATGTGATTTAGCTTTGGCGGTTTTGTGCTTGTACCAGTTTCACTGTCGTTTTGCATCATTGCTTGAATGCTGCTGCTTTGATTTGTGACCAATGCCCATTGATTTGCAGTTATCATTGCAGCTTGAGGTGGGGCAATAGCCTGCATCCATGCAGTTTTGTTGAAATCTGACGCAGATTGCGTAGCTGATGATTGCGTAGCTGATGATTGTGGAGTCAAAGTTGTTTGAGTCCACGTTGTTGGATCCCACTGACCGTTTGTTCCCATTTTATAACAATTAATATATTAAGTGAAAATTGATTTAAAATTTGAAAAACACTTTTTCCCTTTTTTTTTTAAATTTAATTTTCACAAACTATGTTAATATTTCGAGGGATAACAACCAGCCGAAGGATCTCTAATCGAAAGACCTAAAAAACACAAACTTGTTAAACTTAGACAGACTAGAATCGAAAGATCAATACTTGTTCGAAGGATCAACAGTGTTCGAAAGATCACTGTTGAATTTCGAACAATGATTTCGAAAGATTCTCCAAAACGAAGGATCCTTATCTTTCGAATAATAACTGTAGATCGAACAATATATCCTTCGAAAAGATTCCTTGGATCGAAAGATAAGTCACAGACTTCGAAGGATGTTCGAAGGATGATTATCTGTCGAACCTCCTTTGATCGAAAGATAATCTTTCGACTTCGAAGGATATCTTTCGAACTGTACTGACGCAGCTGACACAGTTTGACAAAAGTTGACAGGTTGGTGAAAAGGTGATTGGTTGGTAGACAACTTTCGGCAGAAGGTATGTTCAGAACATGCTTTCTACCAACTCAGATTTGACTAATAAAATATTGCCTAAAAAGGAAGGTTCTTATCCAGAATCCGGTCACCGGAGTAAGCCGGAATTTTGGCCGGAAATTACCAACCTTCTTAAAAACAAGTTTTTAAGTTACCCAACCCGTCCTTTAACACACCCGGTTAGTTTAGAACACGTTTTTACGTCAAGAAATCCAAGAAAAACACTAAAAACGGGTGCTAAACCAAGTGAGTTTTGTCCAAACACTCCAAAGTCTTGTATAAACTCGGTTTTTAACAAGGAAAAGAGCCACGGCTCTGATACCACTTGTAGGTCCCTCGGAGATTGAGGTTAAACCTTATCCTTGTTATGTTTAACACACTAGCAAGTGCGGAATCCAAGCTAGAATGCAAACCGGTAGTTTATATGAGAACACAAGCTACAAAGAGAAAGGTAGACACATGAGATATCAAAGTTTTCTCTTGTATTTCAGTGGACACGGTTACAGCCCTTGACCAAACTGAAAATGCTCTCTACAAGACTAAGTTCACTCACACACACTTTCTATCTTTCTGTCTAAAACTGTCTTTGTGAAGTGAACCCATACATGACTATATATATCCATAACAGACCATCTGATCGAAGGATCAAATTGTCTGATCGAAAGATCATCTATCGACCAGACACCTATCGAAGGATCCACATATACCTCGAAGGATGGTATATCCTTCGAGGTCCATCTACATCCATCGAAGGTTATCTTTCGAGCTCATCGAAGGATATAAACAATCCTTCGATGACTCATCCTTCGACACAACAACTTACAAATCATGTGTTAACTGTTTGGCCAAGTCAAACCAGGAGGATGGTTGACTTGGTCAAACTTACATCAAAACACATATTAACAACACAAGACGTAAACAAGACTAACAAAAGACATCGTTTTATAACATTACAAAATACAGACAAAGTACAGACACAAGTGCACCAACATTATTGCTTACGCTTCTCGTCAACTCAAGGTTCACGAACGGAACTACACGACGCACGATTTAGAGCTGGGAGCTGTTGTTTTTGCGCTTAAGATATGGCGACACTACCTGTACGGTACCAAGTGCACTATTTACACCGATCACAAGAGTCTCGAGCATATCTTCAAGCAGAAGGAATTGAATATGCGTCAGCGAAGATGGGTTGAACTTTTAAACGATTACGAATGCGCTATTAATTATCATCCAGGCAAAGCCAATGTTGTGGCTGACGCTCTCAGTCGAAAGGACACTCTACCTAGACGCGTACGAGCCTTGCAGCTCACTATTCAGTCCAGTCTTCCTGCACAAATACGAACTGCTCAGATGGAAGCATTAAAGCCTGAAAACGTCAAAGCTGAAACCTTACGCGGCTCAAGGCAACGAATGGAACAAAAGGAAGATGGCGCCTACTATGTAACGGGGCGTATTTGGGTCCCACTTTTTGGCGCTTTACGTGAGCTGGTAATGGACGAAGCTCACAAGTCCCGCTACTCGGTACATCCAGGGTCGGATAAAATGTACCACGACATCAGAACTACATACTGGTGGCCTAGCATGAAAGCCCACATCGCTACTTACATCGGCAAGTGTTTGACATGTGCAAAGGTCAAAGTGGAGTATCAGAAACCAGCGGGCCTACTTCAGCAGCCCAAGATACCGCAATGGAAATGGGAAGAAATTTCCATGGATTTTGTTACAGGCCTACCCAGATCCCAGCGTGGGAATGATACTATATGGGTGATCGTGGATCGACTCACCAAGTCTGCACACTTCCTGGCTATTAAGGAAACGGATAAGTTCTCCAATCTCGCAGACGTTTATCTTAAAGAAGTTGTTTCGAGGCACGGGGTGCCCACCTCCATCATTTCGGATCGGGATGCACGATTCACGTCAGAGCTATGGCAAGCGATGCACAAATCTTTTGGCTCACGATTAGACATGAGCACAGCATATCATCCTCAGACGGATGGGCAGTCTGAGCGAACGATCCAGACTCTTGAAGACATGCTTCGGGCATGTGTTATTGATTTCGGCAACGGCTGGGAAAAGCATCTCCCTTTGGTGGAGTTTTCGTATAATAACAGTTATCACACCAGCATACAAGCCGCTCCATTTGAGGCATTGTACGAACGTAAATGCCGGTCACCTCTCTGTTGGGCACAGGTGGGGGATAGTCAGATTACAGGTCTAGAAATGGTAGTTGACGCTACTGAACGAATAGCACAAATACGACAACGCATGGCGGCAACTCGTGATCGCCAGAAAAGCTACGCGGATAAGCGTAGGAAGCCATTGGAATTTCAGGTCGGGGACCGGGTTTTACTCAAAGTGTCACCCTGGAAGGGTGTGGTTCGATTTAGTAAATGAGGCAAGCTCAATCCACGGTATGTTGGACTATTCGAAATCACTGAAAGAATAGGCAAAGTAGCCTACAGACTAAACCCACCAGCTGAACTCGGTGCAGTTCACAACGTATTCCATGTCGAATCTGAAAAAGTGCCTGTCAGATGAGACCCTCATAGTTCCTTGTAAGGAACTCACTATCGACGAGCGGTTGCAGTTCGTCGAGGAACCAGTTGAAACCATGGACCGGGATGTTAAGGTCCTCAAACACGAGAGAATCCCTCTTGTCCGAGTTCGTTGGAACTCCAAACGTGGCCCAGAGTATACCTGGGAACGCGAAGACCAGATGACAGAAAAGTACCCCCAGTTATTCGGAACCAATGCATCTACTACTGAGGCTGAAGCTACTACTGCGGAATTTCGGGACGAAATTCCAAATCAACGGGGGGATGATGTGACACCCCAGGAAAACCAGTAAACGATACAACTTACCTAGCTTCCTCAGTGACCGCATGCTAAATTTCGGGACGAAATTTCTTTTAAGTTGGGGATAATGTGACAACTCGAATTTCCAAGATTTCCTATTTTGCATTTATTGCGCGATCATGTATTGTTTGGTTGTTTATTTGCACAAATAATTGGCTATGGAACTGTAACGTTTTAATACAATGAAGTGTATTGTGTGATTATGCATGGTTATGTGTTAATTGTGATAAATTTGTTAAATGCATAAACTTGGTGGTGAATCTGTGAAATTGTTGTGAGATGGTGCACTATTGTAAAGCATAATGATAAAGGGTGTAAAGAGTTATTAGTGAAACCTAAATCATACTTAACCCTAATCCCTTGTTCACTAATCATTTTCACAAAAACCAAAGCACGTACATTCACTTTCTCTAGCAATCATCATCACCATCATCGTTGGCACAAGATAATTATCACTCTTGATTCCTCCTTCATTAGAATCATTCAAGGTAACCGTTTACTGATTGTTTGATTGTATCAATTCTTGATTATTAGAACACTTGTAAACCCTAGCTTTCATATGATGGTTCTGTGTTTGAATTGGAATCTTGATTATTGTGTTATGATGATGATTAGTCGTGAAATCGTTGTTTGATGACAAGATATACTGATAGGATGAAGTTGTGAATTGTTAAAGTGATTCCTGTTATGCAATGTACGAATTAGGGTTTCCAGATAGTATGAAAAATAAGAACGTAACTGTTGAATGTGTGTGTGTAACTGTTACAATTGTGATTGTGATTGTCTGAGTTTTGATTCATGAATAAAGTCCGAGTATTATACTTGATAACTTGTCCGAATTATTTGATGATCACACATGTTATCCGAGCTTTTAAACAAACACATGGAGGTCCGAGTTTCTATATGTTATTGAGTCCGAATTTCTTGTTGTTATAATGTGTCCGAGTTTTGATATATATCACTTGGTCCGACTTCTAAACCCTAGTGAAGGGGGTCCGACTTTTGTTGAGTTGTGATGTCTGACTTTTAAGCATAACATACATGTCCGATCTTCATGTGGTGATTTCTTTGTCCGATGTTTAACCCTAGATAAGGGGGTCCGAGTTTCATAACATGATGTCCGAGTTCTAAAGGCTCAAAGCCTTGTCTGAGTTTTAATGTTGCTAGTAGGTCCGAGTTTCTTAAGCTATTGATTGTGGTCCGAGTTTAGGGGTGAGGACATGTTGTCCGAGTTTGACAAGAAGACATGGGGAGTCCGAGTTTTAATCCCAACCCCATGTCCGACCTTTGTAACCCCCACGCTGTCCGACTTTTAATCCCCAAACCCCTCTAGTCTGACTTTTAAACAGGGGAAGCCCCCCCCCCCACACTTGTCTGAGTTTTATGAAGGGCAAGGCCCTGTCTGATGTTGTGTATGTTTAATATGAAGCCCTGAATGTGTGTTACTAAATGCTGAAGTTGTTAAGATGTGTATGCTACTGTGTTAAGCCACAAACTCTGTTAAACCTGTTAACGATGTCAATATGTTAAGTATGATAACGGTGGCAATTTGGCTAACAACCACGTTAGATTAAACGGTGTAATCAAGGACACGACGCATGAATTATGTGAACGATTAATTGTTTACGTGGCGTATGATTCTATATAATCGTATGATACTGAATACAACTGTATGATCTTGCATGTATGAATCGGTCTATGTGATATCATGCTGTACACAATAAGCACACAAAACACCGTTGCTTGATTTCCAATAACTTGCAAACCCTAATTGGATGCAAACACTTATATCGTATCATGTGTAATATATCCTAGGTCGTGTGTAACGGACTTAGACGATTAATAAACCCTAGAAGCAATAACATACCGAGCAAACCAAGGTGAGTTCACACCCTTACTAAGGCATGGGATTCCCAGGGTTGGGAATGGGATTGAAGGAATAAGGTTGAATAGATTCATACTGACACTACCACTAGACTACCATACCAGCGTCCTCGGTTGTGCAGGACACATACGTAAACCTACGTATGCTTATACTACTTACTGTCCTCGGTTGTGCAGGACACATACGTAAACCTACGTATGCTTATACTACTTACTGTCCTCGGTTGTGCAGGACACATACGTAAACCTACGTATGCTTATACTACTTACTGTCCTCGGTTGTGCAGGACACATACGTAAACCTACGTATGCTTATACTACTTACTGTCCTCGGTTGTGCAGGACACATGCGTAAAGCTCACATATGCATATGCTTCTTACTGTCCTCGGTTGTGCAGGACCCCTACGTAAAATCTACGTGTACTTATACTTACTACTATCCTCGGTTGTGAAGGATACTCACGTAAAACCTACGTGTATTTATACTTACTACTATCCTCGGTTGTGAAGGATACTTACGTAATCCTATGTAAAGCTTGTACGTACTACTGTTCTCGGTTGTGAAGAACACTTATGGTTCCGAATAGTCTAGTGGTTATACAACATGGGAAGCCCCCACCAATAGAACGTACTATCGGCCCAGTAGAGCCACATGTTATGAACGAATAGTCTAGTGGTTTACTTCCTGTGAACTCGCTCAACTAGTTGTTGATCCTCTGTTACATGCCTTGCAGGTCGTTAGATACATGGAGCTTGCACAGGGAGGAGCTGGTCGTTGTGGGCTTGGATCGTGATTGTCTTGTTAAACACATATGACATGTGATACTTTATTGTGATGGGTTTTATTTATACGCTTCCGCTAAACAGTGATAACTTACTTATGTTTTGGAACACTTTTCATATAGAATTGGTTTGGTTTAATGGCAAATACTTTTACTATATATATATTGTTCTATATGATTGGTGGCTTGATCCTGGTCAGTCACGCTCCCAAGCGGTGATACTCCGCAGGTGGATTTTGGGGGTGTGACAGATGGCCTAATCATTTTTCAAAACATTTTCAAAACCGCGCGCTTGTTTTTCAATTTTTAGGATTTTTTAGCATAATAGTAAGCTGAACACGGGGTCGTGCTCACTGAACATGCCCCCGTGCTGCACATAACTAGTAACAAGTCTTAAACGCCCAGATACAGAATCTAACCACGGGGCCGTGTCTGCTGACCACGGGGCCGTGGTGAGCCTCTGTTTCAGCTTTTTAATTTTGTTTTCTGGTCCCGAGACTCTGTAATCTGCTGAGTGATTCCTCATGGATCGATACTCAGGAGGCTACACTTACTACTATGAAGAGGATGACTACGAAGAAGAATATTGTACCGTTTGCAGTAATCCTCACTTAGTGCAATATTGTGACCTTTTCAAGCCATCCACCTCATACGCTTACTATGAGGAACCAAGGTATAAACCTTCCACCTCATATGCGTACTATGAGGAACCAAGGTTTGAACTTCCAAAATCAAGCTTTGATTGGGACACTTATCCCTCTAACCTTCACGAAACACCACCAACTATCCTCCTCGAAGCCGAGAGAATTGTACAATGTCTCAAAGATCTTGAATGCTTAATAAAAGAATCCCGCGAGAAGGAAGAGGCAATTTGTACTAAGGAAGTAATAATTGAAGAAGTAAAAATGGAAGAACAACTAGGTGAAAAACCAACGCATGAACCAAATGACGAAAGAGGTAAATCCGAAAACGATAATTTTCAAAAAGAGTCAATTTTTCAAGAAATTAACCTTTTGCCACCTTCTTTCGAAAATCATTGTTTGGTATCCACTCATGCTATGTTTTTATAAGAGTTAAACACTAACACTAAAATCAACGAAATAGTTAGTATTAAATTAACAAACGATCAAACTACGCTAATAAAAGATGAGCAATTTGAAATTAACATTACACCGGTTCCATGTTTCTTTCAAAACACTTTTACTAGTAACATTACAATTGATAAAGATCTTTGTGTTAATATAATGCCAAACTACATTTTTGAAAAATTAAGTATTAGTGATTTTTCTCCACTTCAAATTCCTATTTTTCTTTCTAATCGAAAAATAATAAAAACAACAGGAGTGATTGAGGGCGTGTTAGTACAAACGAATCAAACAATAGTCCTAACCGACTTCATCATTCTTGATGATGCTCCACTTGTGTTAGGATAATCTTTTGTGAAAACCCATCAAGCCTTGACCACCTGGAAGCAAAACAACCTACCAATTCAATTAGGGACTGACAAAAGGTACGTCAATCCCGATACGAAATATCCAATAAGCAATGGCGACCCTCTAATTGAAGATGAACCAAAACCACCCGATAAAATGGGTCTAGCCAAGTACCCTTATAAACGTGGCGCACCATGGAGGCATTCCATGGACTATCCATTAGTTTAGTAGTTTTAATCTTAGTATAGCTTTTAAGTTTTTATTTTTGAGTTTTTCTTTTAGTAGGAATAAAATGCACTCAAAGAAGGATTGGAGATGGAAAAGGGACGTTGAACAAGGGACCCCATGCACGTAAATAGAAGCCTCCTAACAAATTTCCAGCATTACAGCATGTGCAGCACGGGGCCGTGGCCACCCAACATGCCCTCGTGCCTAGGGTTCTGCAGAAAAATTTTCTAACAGGTAACTGGCCACGGGCCGTGTCCACTGGGCACGCCCCATGGTCAACCTTCTGTAACTTTCTGTTATTAGCAATCTGACCACGAGGCTGTGGTCAGCTTAACATGGCCCGTGGTCAGCTGCCCAGTAACATAAAAACTTGTTTTTAACCCACTTTTACACATTCTAATCAACTGAAAAACTTATTTTTGGACGCACTGAGGACAATGTGTAATTTAAGTGTGTGGGGGGAGGGAGCTAAAACCTTGAATCATTTAAGTCCTAATAACAAGTTTTACACAAAACTCGCATTGGAACCGCTAATCACCCAAAATCTTTTCAAAAAAAATTCATTTTTTTGTACTTGTCTTGGTTTAATTTGTGAATAACAAGTTCTAAAAAGGTTATGTTTTTACAAATTTACAACCGATAGCATCGTGATAAAAAGAACCAATCAAGAAAATTATAAAAAAAGGCATGACAAATCTTTTAAAAATTTGATTATATATACTTGTTCACAATATAAACCCATTCTCACAATAAGTGAGTTTTGCGCCTTTACCGAGCGTACATGCATACACCTTTAAACTAAATGCTCATTTTTCGTTTCTTGTGTGAATAGCCGCATGGTTCTTACGACTCTAGAACTTGCCAAGACGATACATTCCCGCTCCTTACCAACTTGAATCCAAGTAAGTAAATGATGGAGGCATTAGGACTAACCCATTTTCATTTAAAACCATTATTTTCTTTTTCTCCCCTACCAAAAAAAATCCCCATAGTTAACCCCTTTTAGCCTAAACCTTTTCATTTCGAAACCCGTGCCCATTACCCACCAAAGACCTTTTTCATTCAAACCCATTTATTTTAGTAAAAAGCTCGGTTGCTCTCAAACTTGTGACACACAAAAAAAAAAGAAAAAAAAACATAGTTCTTACAATAAACAAACAAGTTTCTCAAAAATCTTGTTTGAATGTGCTTAGTTCAAATAAATGTCACTAAAACAAAAAGTTTTACGACAACCGACGCTTTTACGCTTTTTGCCATTTTACTAACTACTAACCCAAAAAAAAAACTACCTACCCTTAGCCCAAGCCTAACCCCTTCCAAAGTCCTCTTGATATTTACAAAGGTTTATAGTTAAAAAGGAAGAGGTTTGATCGCTTGGCAAGCATATAGTAGAAGTAAGTCCCATGCCGGTATAGAGTGTTTCACAAAAATACACCTTCGGCCGAGTGTTGAGTGATCTCCTGTGAGGTATGTGAACTTGTACATAAATAGAATTTTAAAGAGGCATGTTATGCCTAAATAAATAATTTTTCTTTACAAGTGTTCTAAATAAATCATGATGAATATGATTGTAAATAAATAAAAATAAAACTTAATAAAGATCTTGGATTCCCGACACTCAAGATAAGCCACAAACTTCTTCTCTACCTATTCCATTTGGGTGTGTAAGCCACATATAAAAGATTTTTGCTTGAGGACAAGCAAAGATTCAAGTGTAGGGGTATTTGATGTGTACAAAATGAAACATATAAATTACATCAATAGAGGCATAAAACCAACCATTTTTTAGTACTAATGTTGGAAAAAGCGCGTTTCTTTCATACTTTTGAATTTACAGGACCAAAATAGCTTAAAAGAACAAAAGGAACAAATAAGCAGCCAAAAACCAACATAAATACAAGAAGAAGGAATAACGTTACATGCTCGACCCCTCGGAAGCATCTCCTAAGACAAAAACAAGAAAGCAGAAGCTGACCACGGGGCCGTGCCCAGCCACCACGGGGCCGTGGTCAGACCTTACACATAAAGACAAAGCCTGTAGAAGCTTCTACGCCCACCAAGGGGCTGTGCCCAGCTCACCACGGGGCATGGTCAACTCTAAGATTTGTAGAATCTTGATAGTACAGCGAAGAGTTGACCACGGGGTCGTGTCTAGGGGCCACGGGGTCGTGTGGGGCCATCTGCTGACAGCTGCAATTAATGACAGAAGAGAAGGAGCTGACCACAGGGCCATGGTCAAGGCTCTGATCTGACTATAAATAGAGGTGCTTGGTTCCCTTCAAAGGCATCCCTTGGCAAACCACTTCTCTCCCACTTTGCCACCACTCCACCACCACTACAACACCAACACCCACCACCATCATCCATCATCCATCTTTAGAGTGTTTAGAAGTCTCAGGATCCAAGATTGATCGTAAGAGTTTTTGTCAATCAAAGGCCATGTTTGGCTAATCTCTTACATCACTTGGTGAAGACAAGTCTTTAATGTATTACTTTTGATTTTTAATATTTCGATACATTTTAATTGGGTTTGTATTAATCACTTTAATAACTAGTTTCTTATGTTGAAAGTGAATTTCTTTACCATTTCTTCATGATGTCATTCATTTGCTCATTCGTGTCTTTACGGTCTATATAAATCGCGTTAACTACCTGGAAGAGGGTTAGGAGGGTGGTTTGGTAAAGTTCTTGTCTCGTTTAGTGTATAGATCCGACGAGAACTTTGTTCAAGCTTACTAGGACCTCCTTCAATGCCCAACAATATTGGATGGTGGGGGGTGCGAATAGCTTGAACCCCTCATATGTAAACTACTATTAATACTTTAAACCGGCTTCTTGGGATTGTATACTTGCTGACTCAAACCACTTAGCCGAGGGTAACGACACCTTCAAAAGAGGGGCCTATCACTTTTCGCATTAATAACTAACTTAATTGTCTTTCAATATTCCGACCCTTTGGGATTGTATCCCTGCTGACTCAAACCACTGGGTTGAGGGTAACGTCACCTTCAAAAGAGGAGCCTACTACTATAACTAAGATTATCTCTTAAGAAGTCTAAAAGTGCGAAAATCATCAAAGGGTACGTTAAAGATGAGTTGGATCCAAGTGATTCTATCTTGTCTATCTGTTTTTTCATTTTATTTATCTTTTCAGTTTTTGTTTTATTTTCATGTTTCAATAGTTTTGTTAAAAAAATTAGATCAATTAGACGTTGAGGATAAACTGGTATTAAAAGCTCTTGTGTCCTTGGACGACCTCGGTATCTTACCAACACTATACTACGCTCGCGATAGGTGCACTTGCCCATGTGTGTGTTTAGTGTTAGTACAATATCGTGTTTTATAAATTTAAAACTTAACTAATACGTAAAATGGGCTCAAAATATTAATAAAACCATATTGCACTTCACGCACACCAATGTTGTATTTTGATCACATCAGATACCCCCACAGTTGAATCTATGCTTGTCCTCATGCAAAACTCTATTACATGGCTTACACACCCAAACGGAATAGGTAGAAGAGAAGGTTTTTGGGTCCTATCTTTAGAGTGTTGGGTATCCAAGTTTTAAATATATTTTGTTTTTATTTTATTTACAATCCTATTCGTCATGATTTATTTAAAATTTAATTTACGAAAAATTATTTACTTTGGGCATAATATGCCTATATAAAATTTTATATAGTTATATACAATTTTACACACCTCATAAGTATTCACTCAACACTCGGCCAATATTAAGTGAAACGTTCATGCCCGATTTGGAACTTACTCCTACCATAGGCTTGAAAATCGATCAAACCTTCTCCTTTTGACACTAAATCCTTATAAATAACAAGAGGACTTTGAAGAGTAGGTGGTGGTTCGGGTTTGGTAAGTTTTATTCGAGAAAGGGGTAAAAACGTAAACTATCGGTTTTTCTATTGCTTTTTTGGGTTAGCAAAAAATACTTTGGCATATTTTTCGGATTTTTCATATTATTTTTTTGAGCCGAAATGGTAACTTCATAACCGATAAGTTTACAAAAATGAAAGAAAAAAAAGGCTAGTTTTTGTGGGTTTGAAACGAAAAAGGTTTCTAAGGTTCAGAAGGGTTTAACTAGGGGTTGTTTTTTGGTTAAAGCAAAGAAAATAAAAAATTTTGTTTTAAAGGTGGGTTTGTCCTAATGCCTATATCATTTACTTGCTTGGATTTTTGTCGGTAAGGATTTGGAACGTATCGAGTTGTCAAGTTCTAGATTCGTAAAAACCAAACAGGCTATTCACCCAAGAAACGAAAATTGAGCAATTAGTAAAGATGTATATTCTATGCTCGATAATGGCTCAAAACTCACTTTTGTGGGAAAAAGGGTAATAGTGTAAAAATGTATATATAATCAAATTTTACAAAGATTTATCATGCCTGTTTTCATAATTTTTCTAAATTGGTTCTTTTTATCATGACGCTATCGGTTGTAAATTTGTAAAATCATAATTTTTAGAACTTATTTATCCAACTAAACTTAAAATAAGTGAAAAAATATGAAAAGAAAATTTTTGAAAAAGTTTGGGGTGTTTAGCGGTTCCAAGGTGAGTTTTGTGTAAGGCTTGGTTTAGGACAAACGATTCAATTGTTTTATTATCCTCCTCCCCACACTTAAATTACACATTGTCCCCAATGTGTCCCAAAAATGATTTATTTTGGAAAAATGTGTGTTGGTGCATATGTATGTCGACTTCGTCTTGTATCGAGTCTTGTGTCTAGGCTAGATAGAATGGAGCTCGGTAGGCTAGATAGTAGGATTTTGGAGTTGTGAAACCATTTCGCACGAAATGAATAAGACCATTTCGTACGAAATGACCTTTGCTCATTTCGTACGAAATGGAACCTAGCCATTCCATGCGAAATGCCAAGTCTATAAATACCTGAGTCTCCAATTCATTTGTAACAGTTCTGATTCCGGTACCAAAGTGCCGACGAGGTGTCTTCTGACTGTAAATCGTTGTCAAATCAATATACTAGACATTATAAGTGATTATGTGTGCAATTCAAGCTGATTCTACATCAATATGTCTTTTTCCGCCTTTCATATTGATTAGAACTCTTCTGAACGACTCGTTTTGGTCGTGCAAACAATCCTACAAGTGGTATCAGAGCTCAGGAGGAAGAGTTCTTACCAAATCAGCCTGATTTCACCAAAATTTCTGACTTCTACACCTTCTTTTTCAAAATTAACAAGATTTTACGGTTAAAATGGATTGATTTTCACACATAACAAGCGAAACACTGTTTTAAACAATCCTTGAAAGAATTGGACCTAAAACCGATCTAAAACTTGTTAAATTTGTTCATTTCGCTTGAAAAGGACATCAACATCATTCCGTACAAAATGGTCCATTTCGTTTGAATCAGATCACTCATTTCGCACGGATTGGATTGTATAGTTTGCATTTCGTACGAAGTGGAACTGCATTTCGCTCCAAAGGTTATTTCGCACCAAGTGACTTCATTCCATTTGAAAGTGTCATTTCGTTTGAGAAGCCATTTCGTTTGAATCTTCATTTCGTGTGAACTTTGAGATTTTGTGAAAGTTGTTACCGAAACATGGAAGAAGAATTTTACAACGCGTTTGCTACTACAACTGCCCCAATCACAGCTGCTGAAACTATTGAAATCGAAAATGAAATGGGAACTTTTCAAAAGCCTCCGAAGCTTATGTACATTGAGGATTTCAAAGGATGGCAGAATAGGTTTGAAAACTGGGTGCAAGCTTATAAGTTTGATGCATGGTGCTCGTTAGATGTAGATTACGTTAAACCGACAGATGATCGTGGAAATGAAAAACCTTTAAGTGAATATTCAGCGCAAGAGAAGTTAAAATACACCAGTGAAAAAATGATGATTAGCATTCTTCAACAAGCGGTAAAAGAAGATATCTTTGTTTTGCTTCAACATGAGGAAACTGCTAGATCAATTTGGTTGGCATTGATTCAGAAGTTTAAGGGAAGTGCTGATATGATAAAAAAATAAACGTGCATTACTAAAGAAATCATTTGACATGTTTATAGCTTTTGAAGATGAGACGACTAAGAAGACTATCGACAGATATTGTCATCTTGTTCAGGAAATGAGAATATTAGAGATCAAGAAAGAAGACGATGAATGGGTTGATAAGCTTGTTGATGCACTACCACAGCATAAATGGGGAACATATTTGTTGATCTTAAAACATATGAGAAAATCTAAAAGTATGAATTTGGCTAAGTTCATTCAGAAGATTGAAGAACATGAATTGGATATTTAGAAAACTGCTATCATGAATAATCCAAATGCTCAACAAGATGTTAGTCTATACTACAGAGGAAGCAAATTTGAGACTACTCCGAGTCCGAAGATTAAAACTGCTTTCAGTGCTGATGGATCTTCTGGAACAAATTTTAGCACTACAACTCAGAGTGGTGGATATTCATCATCGTTTTCAAGTTTTGATCCAAATTTCACAACACCAAGTTCTCAACGACAGAGCTCAACAAATCTACAATGCAATGTTACATTAAATATTCGAAATGGTCAAAATCTCTCTCCAAAAATGGCTAAGCAACACATGGCATCACTTGTTACTATGTTAGAGTCGTATGAAAGTTTAGTTGCTGGAAGAATTGGTAATCCAATGCTCACCAAAGAGGATTATGATCAGATTGATTCTAAGGAACTTGAGTTGATGGACATCAAGTGGTGTTTGGCCAGTGCTGTAAGAAGAGCAGAAAAATTCACACAAATTACCGGAAGAGATGATCTTCGTGATACTGCTACATCTCCGATAGGGTTTGATAAATCAAAGGTTACTTGCTTTCGTTGCAAAGAAAAGGGGCATTTTAAACGAGAATGTAAAAATAAAGAAGCAACCAGAAGACAAGATCCGTTTGGAAAGAACGATTATTATCAAAAATCAATTTTTCATCAGATTGCTCAACAACCATCATCATCCCGTGCTATTGAAGACGGAAAGAAGAAAGCTTATCTTGTTAATCAAGATGATGAAAAAGTGGCAGAGGGATTTAGCTGGGACAAATATGTTCCGGCTGATTCAGGACTTGTTGCTCGAATCTTGGAAGAAGAAGAAGAAGAAATCAAATCTAAGCCAAAAAGAACGAAGATTTTCCGATCATCAGAAAGTGATGAAGATACTGATGATGAGGAAGAATACATTAATAATGCTAGAAAAAATTTAGACTCATTCAGTTTTAATTTTTTTTTTTGCAGATAAAATTGAGATGTTGAAAGAGAAGAGGGCTGCTCGTCTGGAGAGAGAATTGGAAGAATTAGAAGCAAGAAAGATTGCTGAAGAAAAGGCAAAAATGGAAGCTGAGAAAGCAGAAGTTGAAGAAAATTCGACGGAAAAGGTCGAAGTTGAATGGTGGGAAGCAGAAATAGAATTCGATGAAGAACCAATGAAGACTAAAAAGGTAATTGAGAAAATAGTTGAAAAGATCGTTGAAGTTGAGAAGATCGTCGAAGTTGAGAAAATCGTCAAAGTTGAAAAAATCGTTGAAGTTGAGAAGATTGTTGAGATCACAAAACCTTGTCTGAAATGTTTGGAATCTTGCAAACATTGTGAAGAGAAAGATAAGAAGATTAGTGAACTTGAAGAGTTGAAAGAAAAATTGTTGTTTGATGTGAAGTATGTGAAGGAATCATATGATGTGCTGAACAGAACGGTTGATAATTTGAACAAGACAAACCTAGAAATGGGAGCTGCTCTGACAATGATGAGTTCAACTTTAATGACTAAACAGAAGGTCATTAATGAATATATTGAAGATTGCGCAAAGTTGAAGCGGGATTTGGAACTTGAAAAGATTGAAAATGAGAGAATCAAACGATTGCTGTTGAGTTATACAACTTGTGATTATTTGATTGACAGAGTTTATCCTACTGTTGCAAGTCTTGAAGCTTTTCAAGATAAAAAGACGGAAGATACGGATACCGGTAAAAAACAGAGTGTCAAGTATAACAAGTGTCCGCCTCCGATCTGGGAAAGTTATTCTCCCAGAAAACCAAATGAGGAATGATTAAAAAAGGCAATCAACATAAAGTTAAAGTCTGAAACCATTGATGAGTTACCAGACAACATTGATGTCACATTCACAGCGTCTGACACTGATCATGAGTCTGAGTTATTAAAGAAAGTGGTCGATCAGGTGTTGGATATGGATGAAGAGTCAAAGTCAGAGTCTAAATCTGAAAGTTCGAGTTCATCAGACAAGAGTCCGAGTTCACCGGTCAAAAGGGTTTACAATAAAGAATTCCTGTTATAAAAAAAATAATTTGAATGACGAACCAATTAAAGTGGCATATACTTTGAATAATTCAGACAAATTATATTCTGATGAGGAATTTCCAATAAGAAGTGTCAAAACTGAACAGATCAAACAGGTTTTCAAATTAACAGAAATTAATATTTCTAAAATAAAAGATATAAATCTTACTGAAAAACCTAAAAATACACTTCAAGAGTTCAACAAAGAATGAACAAGAAAAAGGGTTACAGTTCTGGTTATGGTTTTAAAAAAATCAAACCATAATGGTAATTTCAAAAAGAATGGTTTGGGTTTTATTCCTCCAGAAAATTATAAAAATAAGAAAAATTATAAATCAAAAACTAAATTTGTTGCAGGTACAAGTTCGGAAGAAGAAAAGGAGAAACTGTTAAGGAAGCAGTCAAATCAAGAGTTTCTCGCTGAAAGAAAGAAGAATATAATGATGAGATCTGAACGAAGAATTGACAGAAGAACCTGTTTCAAGTGTCAAGAAGTTGGACACATTACTTGGAATTGCCCCAAGTCCAATAATACAAAACAGGAAGTTTTTTTCTAACTCAGATTTGAAAAAGAAATGTCTTGATAAAACAGAACAACCAGCAGAAAAATTCAAAGTTTTCAAAAATTCAATTTTCGAAATTGATGAAAGTTCAAAACGTTTTTACAAAAGAAAAGTCGATTTGAACAAACAGAAATGGGTTGTTAAATCAGAGAGTAGTTCTGACAATGAATATGACTCGTCAAAGTCAGAAGAGTCATTTGTTGAGAAAAGTGATGAAAATTCCGTTCCAGAAATGAACGATGAAAACTTTCCACCGTTGTCAAAAGAAAACTTGAAGTTAAAAGTTTGAAAGATTGAGATTTCAGATCAATTCTTCTCTGGTAAGGAAGAATTTGATGCTGAAAAAGTGTTTAATGGAAAAGTAAAACATATTTTTGAGAAGATGGTTGACAAGAAGGTGAAAGGTGCTAAAGAGTTTTATAAATAAAAAAGATGGTGGGATAAAGATGATTCACAATCACCCAAGGCTGGTCAGGCTTGGGTGACAGCATTTTCTACTTAAAATTCGGGCTTGCCGGAGCTCCCAAGTTGGTAATCGTGGAGCAGGAATCGGCATTTTTCTTGAGAAATTCACAACTGTGATATTTCGATCTACAAGTGGTTGAAAAAGTGGTTTTCACCTACAGGTGGTTAATCAAGGTCATTAAGTTGAACTTGATTTAACTATCATTCAAATGGTTGAGAAAATCAATGTGATGAATGAATCCCTAACCTACAAGTGGTAAAATCAACAAAACTTATTTTCCGAAAAAACCATTTTGATTAAAACAAACTTAAGTGTTTTGAAATCATAATAGGAAAATAGTTTGTTGTCAGGGGGAGTTCTGATTGTTTATGCCAAGAGGATGGAGATTTGAAGCAATTCACATCAGTTTGTCAAATTTTCTTTAAATGGTTTTGAATTTTAGGGGGAGTAAGAAATTTCAGAAAATCCAAAAACATTAGAAAATTTGAAAAAGTCAAAAACATGATAAAATCAAAAACGAGTTTTGTTGTGAAAAAGAGGAAATGATAGTACATCAGTGGACTATCACAGCACGCTAAAGAATTGGAAAGTTAAATGTGATAAACGGTCTCACTGATGATATGCCAGTAGGTTTTTACACGCTTAATAGATTGTGTTCGAGATATAAATCTAAAATATCAAACTTACTTATTTCGTGGGGAACATCTCTCGGATATATAGGTAACCCCTGAAATCTTGTTTGAAGGGCTTTCTATTTCTGACATACTAGGTCTTTGTGCGTGATGATATCTGGGGTATTATACCTAGACTTCTGATTTTGCGGAAGCAATAGCCTAGTCCTCGTATAATACTTTGCACTGCTTAAATCTTTAAGCTCACCCTCAGTACAAAAATGATGAAACATTGAAAAATGCTAATCATGTGCTGTTGAAGAAAAGATTCCTAAACGGGACACACCTAAAGACGAGCCATCATCTCTTTGTCTGAACGGAAGTTCTAACCTGAGCTCTCATGGTCTCGCATTACCCGTTTAACAGATATCATTAGTGTACACTCACCTGTAAGACTGAATATAGAAGTCTGGATACGGGAGTATATTCTGAGGTAGGACACTTGATTAAGTTCAGGTTAATTAAAACATTAATCTCGTATCTCGAAACAGCTGAACTTTGTGTGAAAATTTAAGTGGATCAGTATACTGATAATCTAAGTGAATCGTTTTGATCTTAAAATGTTTAACGCTTAACGATGTTAGTGATTTGTCTCATAAACTGATATGATCATCTTACACAAACTCACAAAAATATTGTTTGTAAATATTTCTTTACTGCTTTATGTTAAAAACAAAAATCCAAAAAGATTGTGTTTTTGTATAAAATTTTGATAAATCAAAAGGATTTTATTTCATCTTATTTTCGACAACTGATGTTGTCACACCCCCAAAATCCCACACGCAGAGTACCACCGCTTGGAGGCGTGACATGACCAGGATCAAGCCATCAATCATATCAAACATAGCATTTAAGTGTAAAAGTAGAAAATGTAATTCATCGTGACATGACTGATGTTCATAACCAACATTGTTTAAGTAGCGGAAGCATAATAATGAAAACCCAAAGTAAGTTATAAGTTCAAATATCGTTTACGATCCGTATCCCACAACGACCTGCTCCTCCCTGTGCAAGCTCCATATCGTACCTAAGGTCCTGCAAGGCATGCAGCAGATAATCAACAACTAGTTGAGCGAGTCCACGGAAAGTAAGTTCAGTAGTAGTAATGGTATAGTAAGCGTTGCGTTCGTTCATTTAATCATGTATCGTATTAGTTCGTATCGCAGCCCTCTAGGCATGTATGCGAAGATTAGGGAAAGTTCTCAAGTATTCTAGACTATGTATATTTGTATCGCTGGCCACCCTGGCATGTGTGCGAAGTTTAGTATGTATAGTTCGCAGCCTTCCTGAGGCATGTGTGCGAAGATTAGTCATAATATCGCAGCCAACCCCTGGCGTGTGTGCGAAGATCAGTTCAAGTAGGTATACTAGTCTAGCCGTATCTTATCATTTACCATCCTCACCCTGAGGACCATATCATTAGGTTCCATTAACTAAGTACGCACGAAATAATCATCCAATCCCATTCCCACCCTGGGAACCCCATGCCTTGGCTGTGTGAACTCACCTTGGGTTGCTCGGCAGATACACAGAAAGTACAGGTAAGCTAGTAAGTGGTCAACCACGTCCTATCATGGTTATTATACAAGTCAGGTTCGTATATAGCACGTATGTTCTACACGTATTGTATCAAGCATGATCATGGCATGCACAAGTATATCATAGCAGTCCAATAACAGGCACGTAAATAAGTCCAAGTATCTGGCCCAATCAATTGGGCTGTAACAGTGCAGGTCCAATAACAAGTATTGTCGGTCTCGAGTCGAGACTATCGGTCTCGAGTCATATTGGTGTCGAGATCTCGAGTCGCAACGAAGTGTTCTCGAGTCGCAAGTGAGCTGGTCTCGAGTTGTCATGGTCCGGTCGAGATCACGCGGTCTCGAGTCGCAATCCGGACCCGCAACCAGGGTCTCGAGTTGTGCTGTTTGTGTGCGAGTGTTGTGGTCTCGAGTCGAGACTAAGAGTTCTCGACTCGCAACCTTGGTCGAGACAAGCAGATTGTAACAACTTTCCTGATTTCCTTAATTCAATCTCAATCAATTCCGTGATTTCAGCTAACACATTGGGCAGTTTCGAAAACAGATCAAATCAATAATTAATCCATATTCAAGCATGTTCATAATCATCATCAATTCAAGAACAATTAATCAATCTTGTACAGAACATATGATCGGATCATGTGATAAATAAATTCATAGACTATCATGCAACCTAAATCATTCCCAACTGATTTCTTAAACACAATCATATGCATACCGCCGATTATACATATCCATTCGGTTCTAATCATGCAATTCGATTTATATAGACATCACCACATATCACTTAGTTCTAAACCAACACATAATATCATTGATAAGCATCACTAGCATGAACCCTAGTTCGTAACATGACATTAAACATAGCAAGCAATCAAGAAGTAACACTAACCAGAAAACCGAGAAGCCTAGATTGTTCGAGATGGTTGGTTTCGGGTGGGGCTGTCGTCCGGTTCCAAGGAAAACGAGAGAGAGAGAGATAGAGCTCCTAGGGTTTGTGAGTGAAAAGTGTTTTGCAAGTAATGAGGATTACACATCCCTAAGGGTTCATGTACGTACATAAGGGGTGGGCCGAACCCATTCACGGGCTGCCCTTGGTCTCGGGTTGGGTAAGTGGTTGCGAGTGAGGTTGGGCCGAGTAAAAGGTGTGCGGTCCAAATGGTTTAAGTGATTGGTTCAAATAACACATGTAACACATAGCAAAAATTATGCATTCACTCAATAAATAAAGCTTCACGTAAGCATATAACGTTACACAAGATAGGTCCGAAATACGAGTTGTCACATTATCCCCAACTTAAAAGAAATTTCGTCCCGAAATTTGGTATGCACTCACTGAGGAAGCTAGGTAAGTTGTATCGTTCGTTCACTGGTTTTCCTGGGGTGTCACATCCTCCCCCCGTTGATCTGGAATTTCATCCCGAAATTCCGCAGTAGTAGCTTCAGCCTCAGTAGTGGTAGCATTGGTTCCGAATAACTGGGGGTACTTTTCTGTCATCCTGTCTTCGCGTTCCCAGGTGTACTTGTCACACCCCCAAAATCCCACACTGCGGAGTACCACCGCTTGGAGGCGTGACTGACCAGGATCAAGCCACCAATTATATCAAACATAGCATTTAATAATAATCAAAGACATAATTGGTGTTCAAAACCAAACACTGTTTAAGTAGCGGAAGCATTAAATGTAAAACCCAAAACATAAGTATCAATGTGTGAATGTAAAAGTGTTTAATAAGCATTCACGAGTTCTTGTCCACAACGACCCGCTTCTCCTCTGGTGCAAGCTCCAAGTACCTAAGGCCCTGCAAGGCATGCAGCAAATAATCAACAAACTAGTTGAGCGAGTTCACAGAAAGTAAGTTCATAATCATAGAGCGTGAGATAACTAGTGGGGGCTTCCCATGCTTATCCTGGCTAATGAGGGCTTCTCATTAACGGTACTTACTAGACTAACTTCCGACCATGTGTTCTTCTTTACCGAGAACAGGAAAACGTACAGGGTCACGTAGGCTTTACGTGACGTGCCCTTCCCCGAGGACAGTGGTACGCGTGGGGGCTACGTAGGCTTTACGCAGCGTGGCCTTCCGACCTGGAAGCCAATGAATGGTATTGGGTTACGTAGGCTTTACGTAACGTGTCCTCCCGACCCGGGAGACATATGGCAATAATACTGGGTTACGTAGGCTTTACGTAACGTGTCCTGACTAACCTGAGGACGATGGTCTATAGTCTGGTATATGCGTAAGTACGAGTAATCATTCCATTTCATCATATCCAACCCAATTCCCAACCCGGGAATCCCATGCCTTGGCTGTGTGAACTCACCTTGGTTTGCTCGGCAGATACACAAATAAAAGACTCTTGACTAACAGGTTAACCACGTCCTAACAGGTTACCACACAAGTCAGGTTTGGTTCAAATATTGCACGTATGTATCATACAGGTGAACACGTTGTTAGCACGTAAATATCATGGCAACCACGTAATCAGTCAAACAATATGGTTAACATGTGTGAAGTAGAACAAGCCCAATAACATGCATAAGAGATCCAATATAAAACGATCCAAACAAATCAAACATAATGGTCTCGGCCCAACCTATTAAACGTATGGCAGTTTTGTGCGATCCAATTGGGGTTGTGCGACCCGTCCAGCCCAACAGTTCATCCGGCCCAACTAATCAAGTAACACATGTACGGCCCACATGATTGTGCGATCAGTGTGTGCTTGTGCGAGTGGGTATTTGGGCTGTCCGGCCCAAAGTACAGCCTTGTGCGACCAGACTGCCTTTGTGCGACTGGGCTGCACTTGTACGACTGGACCGGTTTGTGCGATTGGTTTGTTTGTACGTGTGGAACCTTGGGCAGTCCAGCCCAACACATCACAGCGTAACAGGCCCAAACAATTGGACCTTGTGCGATCCAGGAAGCTTGTACGGGTGAGGCTCCCTTGTGCGATCGGTCGGTCTTGTGTGGTTGATCCAATTGTGCGATCAATTAACAACTTCCCTTGAATTATGCTATCAGTTATCACAATCAATTGTTTCCCAATTCAACATTCTATCAATCAATTAACACAACATCGATTCACTTAATATCGATCAAACAAGCCAAGTTCAAATGTTTTTATCAAGAATTCTTATGAATCGAACATGAACATCATCTAAACAATACATCAACATACTAACAAATCAACATACTAACAACCTAGCATTCATGTCCAAGCCGATTGTATGAACAATATATATCATAACAGCCGATATCTTTATATCATCACATTCGATTCTAAGCTAACCACAACTACCATCTGATTGTATTTATCATCATAACAATCATGCTAGCAGCTTATATTCAACCGATTACTTGCAAGATATCAACACATAGATCATATTTTTATTAAATCAACAACCCTAATCGATCTAGTTTCAAGCATGAGATCATGAAATCATCAATAAACAAAATAACACAACACTAACCGGTTGCTAGTAGGAGAGAATGATCCGAAGCAAGGGGTTGATCTTGTGCCGTCGGTGTTCACGCAAAAGAGAGAGAGTTTGTGTGTGTGCCAAGATTGAAAACTAAAAACCCTAGTTGTGTATGTGAGCATGTACGTAGAGGAGATGTGGGCCGAACCCCACATGGGCCGCCCTATTGGTCCGCGTACAAGAGTGAGGCCCAACCGGCCTTGTGCGGGTGTTGTGGGCTTGTGCGGTTCGAGTTATTAACATTTATATATATACAAAGCACACAATAACAAAACGTTTATTAAATCCAAACATATAATCCAGTTCACATATGCACGTAGCGTTACAAAAAGCGAGTCTAAAGTTCGAGTTGTCACATTATCCCCAACTAATTGGAAATTTCGTCCCGAAATTTGGTATGCACTCACTGAGGAAGCTAGGTAAACTGTACTGTTCACTGGTTTTCCTGGGGTGTCACATCCTCCCCCCGTTGATCTGGAATTTCGTCCCGAAATTCCGAAGTAGTAGCTTCAGCCTCAGTAGTGGTTGCCCGGTTCCCGAATAAATGGGGGTACCTTTCTGTCATCCTGTCTTCGCGTTCCCAGGTGTACTCTGGGCCACGTTTGGAGTTCCAACGAACTCGTACAAGAGGGATTCTCTTGTGTTTGAGGACCTTCACATCCCGGTCCGTGATTTCTACTGGTTCCTCAACGAACTGCAACCGCTCGTCGATAGTGAGTTCCTTAAAAGGAATGATGAGGTTTTCATCAGATAGGCACTTCTTTAAGTTCGATACATGAAAAACATTGTGAACTGCCCCGAGTTCAGCTGGTAGTTTTAACTTGTATGCAACTTTGCCAACCTTTTCTATGATTTCGAATGGTCCGACGTACCGCGGATTCAGTTTACCCCGTTTGCCAAAACGAACCACACCCTTCCAGGGTGAAACTTTCAATAAGACCCGGTCCCCGACCTCAAATTCCAATGGCTTTCTACGCTTGTCCGCGTAGGCTTTCTGACGGTCTCGTGCTGCCGCCATGCGTTGTCGTATCTGTGCTATCTTTTCTGTGGCGTCCACAACAATCTCTGGACCCGTGATCTGGCTATCTCCCACCTCTGCCCAACAGAGAGGTGACCGGCATTTACGCCCGTACAATGCCTCGAATGGAGCGGCTTGAATGCTGGTGTGATAACTGTTATTGTAAAAAAACTCCACCAAAGGGAGATGTTTTTCCCAGCCGTTGCCGAAATCGATAACGCATGCCCGAAGCATGTCTTCGAGAGTTTGAATCGTACGCTCAGACTGCCCATCCGTCTGAGGGTGATATGCTGTGCTCATGTCTAGTCGTGAGCCAAAAGATTTATGCATTGCTTGCCAAAGTTCTGACGTGAATCGTGCATCGCGATCCGAAATGATAGATGTGGGCACCCCGTGCCTCGAGACAACTTCTTTAAGATAGACGTCTGCGAGAGTGGAGAACTTGTCCGTTTCCTTAATCGGTAGGAAGTGTGCAGACTTGGTGAGTCGATCAACTATGACCCATATCGTATCGTTTCCACGCTGGGATCTAGGTAGGCCTGTAACGAAATCCATGGAAATTTCTTCCCATTTCCATTGAGGTATCTTTGGCTGCTGAAGTAGGCCAGCTGGTTTCTGATATTCGACCTTGACTCTCGCACAAGTCAAGCATTTTCCAACATACGTAGCAATGTGGGCCTTCATACTAGGCCACCAATAAGTGGTGCTGATGTCGTGGTACATTTTATCCGACCCTGGATGTACCGAGTAGCGAGACTTGTGTGCTTCATCCATCACAAGTTCGCGTAGACCGCCATAAAGAGGGACCCAAATCCGGCCCGATACATAGTAGGCGCCGTCTGCCTTCTGTTCCATCTGTTGTCGTGAGCCGCGTAGGGCTTCAGCCTTGACGTTTTCGGGCTTCAATGCTTCTACCTGAGCATCTCGTATCTGTGCTGGAAGGCTAGACTGAATCGTAAGCTGTAGCGCTCGCACGCGCCGTGGTAGAGTGTCTTTCCGACTGAGGGCATCAGCCACAACATTGGCTTTGCCTGGATGATACTTAATAGCACATTCGTAGTCGTTAAGTAGCTCGACCCATCTTCGTTGACGCATGTTCAAATCCTTCTGCTTAAGAATATGCTCGAGACTCCTGTGATCGGTGTAAATCGTGCACCTGGTACCGTACAGGTAGTGTCGCCATATCTTAAGCGCGAAAACAACAGCTCCCAGCTCTAAGTCGTGCGTCGTGTAGTTCCGTTCATGAACCTTTAGCTGACGAGAGGCGTAGGCAATAACTTTATCTCTCTGCATCAATACGCAACCCAGACCCTGTATGGATGTGTCACAATATACTACGAAGTCATCTGTGCCCTCTGGCAATGAAAGAATAGGTGCACTGCAAAGCCTATCCTTTAGATACTGAAAAGCAGTTTCCTGCGTGTTGCCCCAACGGTAGGTGACACCCTTCTGTGTCAGTAGTGTAAGTGGTTGTGCAATCTTCGAGAAATCCTTGATAAATCGTCTGTAGTAACCTGCCAGACCCAAGAATTGGCGTATTTCTGTTGGCGTACGCGGTGCAGGCCAGTTCCTGATCGAATCTACCTTGGATGGATCGACATGGATCCCATCCTTGTTTACCACATGGCCTAAGAAGTGGACTTCTCGAAGCCAGAAGTCGCATTTAGAAAGCTTGGCGTACAGCTGTTCCTTTCGAAGGAGTTCCAAAATAAGGCGAAGATGTTGCTCGTGTTCCTCCTGACTCTTGGAGTAAATCAGGATGTCGTCGATGAATACTATGACGAACTTGTCAAGATAGGGTTTGCACACCCTGTTCATAAGATCCATAAATACAGCAGGCGCGTTCGTTAACCCGAATGGCATGACGAGAAACTCGTAGTGACCGTAACGAGTTCTGAAGGCTGTCTTGGAGATGTCCTCATCCCGGACTCTCAGCTGATGATACCCAGACCTCAAGTCTATCTTCGAATAGTAACACGACCCTTGCAACTGGTCGAATAAGTCGTCGATGCGTGGAAGAGGATAACGGTTCTTCACCGTCACCTTGTTGAGTTCACGGTAGTCGATGCACATCCTGAACGTACCGTCTTTCTTCTTCACGAAGAGTACTGGAGCTCCCCAAGGCGAAGAGCTTGGTCGTATGAAACCCTTTTCCAAGAGTTCCTGCAGCTGTTTTGACAGTTCCTCCAATTCCGATGGAGCTAGACGATATGGTGCGCGAGCTATGGGTGCTGCTCCTGGAGCGAGCTCGATCTGGAATTCGACCTGACGATGAGGCGGTAAGCCAGGTAAGTCTTCAGGAAACACCTGAGGAAAATCACGTACGATTGGAATATCTTCCAATTTCTTTTCCTTTGCTGAGGCGTCTGTAACAAGAGCCAGAATGGCTGTGTGACCTTTACGTAAGCATTTCTGAGCCTTCAAGAAAGAGATGATGCCAACCACTGCACCACTCTTATCGCCTTGAACTTCTAGAGGTTCCTGACCCAATCGAGGAATGCGAATAATCTTTTCGCTGCATAAGATTTCTGCCTGGTGTTGGGATAACCAATCCATCCCAATCACGACGTCGAAACTACCCAAAACTATGGGAATGAGGTCGATAGTGAAAGCTTGGCCAGCTAGGATAAGATTACAACCCTGAACTACGTGCGTGGCTTCTAGACTTTTACCGTTAGCTAACTCGACTACGTGTTTGGTGGGTAAAAGTGTTGGTGCACGTTTTAGCAGTTGACACATTTTCACAGACATATAGCTTGTATCCGCACCCGAATCAAATAAAACAGTAACGTAAATATTGTCGAGGAGAAACTTACCCATAACAACGTTGGGATCGTTCACTGCGTCACCTCGACCTAGCACAAAAGCACGACCACGAGCTTCATTGCCGTTGTTGTTGTTGTTTCCACCGTTGTTGTTGCCGTTGCCCTGGTTATTGTTGTTGTTGCGATTCTGGTTCAACTGAGGACAATCGCGTTTGAAGTGACCTTCAGCCCCACACTGGAAACATCCCCGGTTTCCACGCTGTGGCTGCTGCTGCTGATTCTGGTTCTGTGGAGCTGGTTGCTGAGGCTGCTGATTCTGATTTGCAGGACGAGGGCTCCTACAATCTTTAGCCTCGTGCCCCATCTTAAGACTCCTCTGACAGCGACCCTTGTTACACGGGCCGTGGTGATGCCTGTTGCAGTTGTGGCACCTGGGTTGGCTACCCTGATATCTCCTCTGTCTGTGACCACTAGAGGATTGCTGACTGGGACTCTGATAGTGATCGATCTTCTGCTGCTGAGCTTGTGGCTGAACAGATGCTGAACCTTTGCTGGAATCCCCATCCCATTTTCTTTTACTGTCACCCGATGTAGCAGGAGTAACTGAGGTGGTGACGTTAGCAGTAGCATTGACACGCTTGGGCAGTTTGTTCTGATCCACTGCCTGATCAGTGATACGGTGAGCAAGGCGCTGGATTTCCTGGATGTTTTCGAGGTTAGCCGACGTCACGTGGCTCTGAATTTCTGGCGCCAATCCTTTGAGATACAACTCAATGCGCTTGTATGGAGGGTCCACCATAGTAGGACACAGAACGGCCAGCTCATTGGACCGTTTGGTATACGCTTCGATTTCCGATCCAACCATTTTCAAGTTATAAAGCTCGTCTTCCAGCTTGTGTATGTCTTCCCGCGTGCAATACTCACGCTTGATGAGTTCCTTAAAGTCGTTCCATGGGGTGGCGTTAGCAGCTGCCAACCCTAAGATCTGGACTTGGGCGTTCCACCAAGTCAGTGCTATTCCTTCCAAAGTACCAGTAGCAAACTTGACCTTGCGAGCTTCAGGGCACTCGCACATTTCGAATACCGATTCTAGCTTCTCGAACCAGTGAAGGAGTCCAACCGCTCCTTCTGTGCCGCTGAAAGAGTTTGGACGACAGTCCATGAAATTCTTGAACGTGCAGACAGGCTGCTGCGCGTGTTGACCTATTGTGTACGAGTAGGGCAAAGTTTAAATACAAAAGCTAGTTTAGGAGTGTAGGATCTAAAGATCCTAGCGTAAGTTATAACTACAGGTTATCCTACCTGCTTGAGCAGCCGCAAATGCTGCTGTGACTTGGGCTTGAACGAGAGCCTCTAGCTGGGCTTGTGTCATGTTGATTCTTCCAGACATGATCTTCATTGTAACAAGTAGCATACGTAAGAATGGTTCGCGAATAGGGCGATGACAGAAAAGCATAGGCATATAGGTGTTCTCATGAGATCAAAGCATGTGTATCTAAGCGTAATGCGAGCAAAGTTCTAAGCAATTCTAGCAAACAGGCAATAAACATAAACCTTATTACCTAAGATGTCGAGTCTTGCACGTGGAGCGAAGCGTCGTTGTGGATCGTTGAGAGCACTATTCTGGTTATAGTCTGGTTTTAATAAAAACGTTTTCCCATATTAAAACCAAGTTCTCTATAACCAATGGCTCTGATACCAATCTGTCACACCCCCAAAATCCCACACTGCGGAGTACCACCGCTTGGAGGCGTGACTGACCAGGATCAAGCCACCAATTATATCAAACATAGCATTTAATAATAATCAAAGACATAATTGGTGTTCAAAACCAAACACTGTTTAAGTAGCGGAAGCATTAAATGTAAAACCCAAAACATAAGTATCAATGTGTGAATGTAAAAGTGTTTAATAAGCATTCACGAGTTCTTGTCCACAACGACCCGCTTCTCCTCTGGTGCAAGCTCCAAGTACCTAAGGCCCTGCAAGGCATGCAGCAAATAATCAACAAACTAGTTGAGCGAGTTCACAGAAAGTAAGTTCATAATCATAGAGCGTGAGATAACTAGTGGGGGCTTCCCATGCTTATCCTGGCTAATGAGGGCTTCTCATTAACGGTACTTACTAGACTAACTTCCGACCATGTGTTCTTCTTTACCGAGAACAGGAAAACGTACAGGGTCACGTAGGCTTTACGTGACGTGCCCTTCCCCGAGGACAGTGGTACGCGTGGGGGCTACGTAGGCTTTACGCAGCGTGGCCTTCCGACCTGGAAGCCAATGAATGGTATTGGGTTACGTAGGCTTTACGTAACGTGTCCTCCCGACCCGGGAGACATATGGCAATAATACTGGGTTACGTAGGCTTTACGTAACGTGTCCTGACTAACCTGAGGACGATGGTCTATAGTCTGGTATATGCGTAAGTACGAGTAATCATTCCATTTCATCATATCCAACCCAATTCCCAACCCGGGAATCCCATGCCTTGGCTGTGTGAACTCACCTTGGTTTGCTCGGCAGATACACAAATAAAAGACTCTTGACTAACAGGTTAACCACGTCCTAACAGGTTACCACACAAGTCAGGTTTGGTTCAAATATTGCACGTATGTATCATACAGGTGAACACGTTGTTAGCACGTAAATATCATGGCAACCACGTAATCAGTCAAACAATATGGTTAACATGTGTGAAGTAGAACAAGCCCAATAACATGCATAAGAGATCCAATATAAAACGATCCAAACAAATCAAACATAATGGTCTCGGCCCAACCTATTAAACGTATGGCAGTTTTGTGCGATCCAATTGGGGTTGTGCGACCCGTCCAGCCCAACAGTTCATCCGGCCCAACTAATCAAGTAACACATGTACGGCCCACATGATTGTGCGATCAGTGTGTGCTTGTGCGAGTGGGTATTTGGGCTGTCCGGCCCAAAGTACAGCCTTGTGCGACCAGACTGCCTTTGTGCGACTGGGCTGCACTTGTACGACTGGACCGGTTTGTGCGATTGGTTTGTTTGTACGTGTGGAACCTTGGGCAGTCCAGCCCAACACATCACAGCGTAACAGGCCCAAACAATTGGACCTTGTGCGATCCAGGAAGCTTGTACGGGTGAGGCTCCCTTGTGCGATCGGTCGGTCTTGTGTGGTTGATCCAATTGTGCGATCAATTAACAACTTCCCTTGAATTATGCTATCAGTTATCACAATCAATTGTTTCCCAATTCAACATTCTATCAATCAATTAACACAACATCGATTCACTTAATATCGATCAAACAAGCCAAGTTCAAATGTTTTTATCAAGAATTCTTATGAATCGAACATGAACATCATCTAAACAATACATCAACATACTAACAAATCAACATACTAACAACCTAGCATTCATGTCCAAGCCGATTGTATGAACAATATATATCATAACAGCCGATATCTTTATATCATCACATTCGATTCTAAGCTAACCACAACTACCATCTGATTGTATTTATCATCATAACAATCATGCTAGCAGCTTATATTCAACCGATTACTTGCAAGATATCAACACATAGATCATATTTTTATTAAATCAACAACCCTAATCGATCTAGTTTCAAGCATGAGATCATGAAATCATCAATAAACAAAATAACACAACACTAACCGGTTGCTAGTAGGAGAGAATGATCCGAAGCAAGGGGTTGATCTTGTGCCGTCGGTGTTCACGCAAAAGAGAGAGAGTTTGTGTGTGTGCCAAGATTGAAAACTAAAAACCCTAGTTGTGTATGTGAGCATGTACGTAGAGGAGATGTGGGCCGAACCCCACATGGGCCGCCCTATTGGTCCGCGTACAAGAGTGAGGCCCAACCGGCCTTGTGCGGGTGTTGTGGGCTTGTGCGGTTCGAGTTATTAACATTTATATATATACAAAGCACACAATAACAAAACGTTTATTAAATCCAAACATATAATCCAGTTCACATATGCACGTAGCGTTACAAAAAGCGAGTCTAAAGTTCGAGTTGTCACAGTACTCTGGGCCACGTTTGGAGTTCCAACGAACTCGAACAAGAGGGATTCTCTTGTGTTTGAGGACCTTCACATCCCGGTCCGTGATTTCAACTGGTTCCTCGACGAACTGCAACCGCTCGTCGATAGTGAGTTCCTTAAAAGGAATTATGAGGGTTTCATCTGACAGGCACTTTTTCAGATTTGACACATGAAAAACGTTGTGAACTGCACCGAGTTCAGCTGGTAGGTTTAGCTTGTAGGCCACCTTGCCTATTTTCTCCATGATCTCGAATGGTCCGACATACCGCGGATTTAGTTTGCCCCGTTTGCCAAAACGTACCACACCCTTCCAGGGTGAGACTTTAAGTAAAACCCGGTCCCCGACCTGAAATTCCAAAGGCTTTCTACGCTTATCCGCGTAGGCTTTCTGACGGTCGCGTGCTGCCGCCATGCGTTGTCGTATTTGTGCTATCTTTTCTGTGGCGTCCACTACAATCTCTGGACCCGTAATCTGACTATCCCCCACCTCTGCCCAACAGAGAGGTGACCGGCATTTACGCCCGTACAGTGCCTCGAATGGAGCGGCTTGTATGCTGGTGTGATAACTGTTATTATATGAGAACTCCACCAACGGGAGATGTTTTTCCCAGCCGTTGCCGAAGTCTATAACGCATGCCCGAAGCATGTCTTCGAGAGTTTGGATCGTACGCTCAGACTGCCCATCCGTCTGAGGATGATATGCTGAGCTCATGTCTAATCGTGAGCCAAAAGATTTGTGCATCGCTTGCCATAGCTCTGACGTGAATCGTGCATCTCGATCCGAAATGATGGATGTGGGCACCCCGTGCCTCGAAACAACTTCTTTAAGGTAGATGTCTGCGAGAGTGGAGAACTTATCCGTTTCCTTTATAGCTAGGAAGTGTGCAGACTTGGTGAGTCGATCCACGATCACCCATATGGTATCATTCCCACGCTGGGATCTGGGTAGGCCTGTAACAAAATCCATGGAAATTTCCTCCCATTTCCATTGCGGTATCGTGGGTTGCTGAAGTAGGCCCGCTGGTTTCTGGTATTCGACCTTGACTCTCGCACAGGTCAAGCATTTGCTGACATAAGTGGCAATGTGGGCCTTCATGCTAGGCCACCAATAAGTAGTTCTGATGTCGTGGTACATTTTATCCGACCCTGGATGTACCGAGTAGCGAGACTTGTGAGCTTCATCCATTACAAGTTCGTGTAGACCGCCATAAAGTGGGACCCAAATACGCCCCGTTACATAGTAGGCGCCGTCTGCCTTCTGTTCTAACCGCTGTCGTGAGCCGCGTAGGGCTTCAGCCCTGACGTTTTCTGGTTTCAATGCTTCTGCCTGAGCATCTCGTATTTGTGTAGGGAGGCTAGACTGAATCGTAAGCTGTAGCGCTCGCACGCGCTTAGGTAGAGTGTCTTTCCGACTGAGGGCATCAGCCACAACATTGGCTTTGCCTGGATGGTACTTAATAGCGCATTCGTAATCGTTCAGTAACTCGACCCATCGCCGTTGACGCATGTTCAAATCCTTCTGCTTAAGTATATGCTCGAGACTCCTGTGATCGGTGTAACTTGTGCACTTGGTACCGTACAGGTAGTGTCGCCATATCTTAAGTGCGAAAACGACAGCTCCCAACTCTAAATCGTGCGTCGTGTAGTTCCGTTCGTGAATCTTAAGTTGGCGCGAAGCATAAGCAATAACCTTGTCGCGCTGCATTAACACACATCCCAGACCCTGGATGGATGCATCACAGTATACTACAAAATCGTCCGTGCCCTCTGGCAATGAGAGGATAGGTGCACTGCAAAGTCTATCCTTTAAGTGCTGAAAAGCAGCTTCCTGCGTGTTGCCCCAACGGTAGGTGACACCCTTCTGTGTCAGTAGTGTAAGCGGCTGAGCAATCTTTGAAAAGTCTTTAATAAACCGTCTGTAGTAACCCGCCAAACCCAAGAATTGGCGTATTTCCGTTGGCGTACGTGGTGCAGGCCAGTTTCTGATCGAGTCTACCTTGGATGGATCGACATGGATCCCATCCTTGTTTACTACGTGGCCTAGAAAGTGGACTTCACGAAGCCAGAAGTCGCATTTCGAAAACTTAGCGTACAGCTGTTCCTTCCGTAGGAGTTCCAAAATAAGGCGTAGGTGCTGCTCGTGTTCCTCCTGACTCTTGGAGTAGATCAGGATGTCGTCGATGAAAACAATGACGAACTTGTCTAGGTAGGGTTTGCACACCCTGTTCATAAGGTCCATAAATACAGCAGGCGCGTTCGTTAATCCAAATGGCATGACGAGAAACTCGTAGTGACCGTAAGGAGTGCTGAAGGCTGTCTTGGAGACGTCCTCATCCCGGACTCTCAGCTGATGATACCCTGACCGTAGGTCTATCTTGGAGTAGTAACACGACCCTTGCAACTGGTCGAATAAGTCGTCTATGTGTGGTAGTGGATAGCGGTTCTTCACCGTTACCTTGTTCAGTTCCCGGTAGTCGATGCACATTCTGAACGTACCGTCTTTCTTTCTCACAAATAATACTGGAGCTCCCCAAGGCGAAGAGCTTGGACGAATGAAGCCCTTTTCCAAGAGCTCTTGTAGCTGCTTTGACAATTCCTCCAATTCTGATGGAGCTAGACGATATGGTGCGCGAGCTATGGGTGCTGCTCCTGGAGCGAGCTCGATTTAAAATTCGACCTGACGGTGAGGCGGTAATCCAGGTAAATCTTCAGGAAACACCTGAGGGTAGTTGCGTACTACTGGAATATCCTCCAGTTTCTTTTCCTTCACTGATGCATATGAAACGAGTGCCAAGATTGCGGTGTGACCCTTCTGCAAACATTTCTGAGCCTTCAAGAAAGAGATGATGCCAACCACAGCACCACTCTTGTCGCCTTGGACTTCGAGAGGTTCTTGACCAGAACATGGAATGCGAATGATCTTCTCACTGCATAAGATCTCTGCCTGATGTTGGGACAACCAATCCATCCCAATAACGATATCAAAACTTCCCAAGACTATGGGAATAAGGTCGATGGAGAAAACTTGACCGGCTAAGACGATACTACAACCCCTGACTATCTGCGTGGCTTCTAAACTCTTACCATTAGCTAATTCTACTACATGGCTGGTGTTTAGGGGTGTTGGTGTACGTTTTAACAATTTACTCATTTTCAAGGACATATAACTTGTATCAGCACCCGAATCAAATAAGGCAGTAACATAAATATCGTCGAGAAGAAACTTACCCATAACTACGTTGGGATCGTTCACTGCGTCACCTCGACCTAGCACGAAAGCTCGACCCTTGCCTCGTTGCCATTGTTGTTGTTGTTCCCACCGTTGTTGTGCCCTTTGCCCTGGTTGTTGTTGTTGCGGTTCTGGTGCTGGTTCAACTGAGGACAATCGCGTTTGTAATGACCTTCTTCCCCACACTGGAAACATCCCCGGTTTCCACGCTGTGGTTGCTGCTGCTGTGGGTTTTGGGGAACTGGTGGCGGAAGTTGCTGGTTCTGGTTCGCAGGTCGTGAGCTCCTGCAATCTTTGGCTTCGTGCCCTAGTTTGAGACATCTCTGACAACGTTCCTTACGACACCTTCCACTGTGGTGTCTGTTACACTTGTTACATAGTGGGTGAACTCCCCGGTATCCACCCTGCCCCTGACTGCCAGATGATTGCTGACTCGAATTCTGGTAGTCATTCGTCCTGCGCTGCTGTGCTTGAGACTGAACGGAAACTGATCCCCTGCTGGAATCCCCATCCCATTTCCGTTTGTTGTCGTTGAGTGTAGCAGGAGTAGCAGCTGGAGTAGTAGTTGCACTGACGCGTTTGGGCAGCTTGTTCTGTTCTACTGCCTGATCGGTGAGTCGATGAGCAAGACGCTGGATGTCTTGGATGTTGTCGAGGTTTGCCGATGTAACATGGCTCTGGATCTCTGGCGCAAGTCCCTTGAGATACAACTCAATGCGCTTCACTGGAGGGTCCACCATAGTTGGACACAGAATGGCCAGTTCGTTTGACCGCTTTGTATAGGCTTCAATCTCTGACCCCGTCATTTTCAAGTGATAAAGCTCGTTCTCCAACTTGTGGATGTCATCACGCGTGCAGTACTCTCTCTTAATGAGTTCCTTGAAATCATTCCAGGGTGTGGCGTTAGCAGCTGCCAACCCTAAGATCTGAACTTGGGCGTTCCACCAAGTTAGTGCTATTCCTTCTAGCGTGCCAGTGGCGTATTTCACCCTGCGAGCCTCAGGGCATTCACACATCTTGAATACAGACTCTAGCTTCTAAAACCAATGGAGGAGTCCCACTGCCCCCTCTGTGCCGCTGAAAGTACTTGGACGACAGTCCATGAAGTTCTTGAAAGTGCAGACAGGTTGCTGCGCGTGTTGACCTATTGTGTACGAATAGGGCAAAGTTTAAATACAAGGGCTAGTTTAGGAATGTAGGATCTAAAGATCCTAGTGTGTGCTATACTGCAGGATATACTACCTGCTTGAGCGGCTGCAAGTGCCGCAGCAACTTGAGCTTGAACGAGAGCCTCTAACTGGGCTTGAGTCATGTTAATTCGTCCAGACATGATCTTCATTGTAAAAGTAGCGTAAGTGAGAATGGTTCGTGAGTAGGGCGATGACAGAAAAGTGTAAGCACGTAGGTATTCTCATGTAATAAAGTCATATGTATCTAAGCGTAATGCGAGCAAAGTTCTATATAGTTCTAGCATGCAGGTAATAAACATAAACCTTATTACCTAGAATGTCGAGTCTTGCACGTGGAGCGAAGCGTCGTTGTGGATCGTTGAGAGCACTGTTCTGGTTATAGTCTGGTTTTAATAAAAACGTTTTCCCATATTAAAACCAAGTTCTCTATAACCAATGGCTCTGATACCAATCTGTCACACCCCCAAAATCCCACACGCGGAGTACCACCGCTTGGAGGCGTGACATGACCAGGATCAAGCCATCAATCATATCAAACATAGCATTTAAGTGTAAAAGTAGAAAATGTAATTCATCGTGACATGACTGATGTTCATAACCAACATTGTTTAAGTAGCGGAAGCATAATAATGAAAACCCAAAGTAAGTTATAAGTTCAAATATCGTTTACGATCCGTATCCCACAACGACCTGCTCCTCCCTGTGCAAGCTCCATATCGTACCTAAGGTCCTGCAAGGCATGCAGCAGATAATCAACAACTAGTTGAGCGAGTCCACGGAAAGTAAGTTCAGTAGTAGTAATGGTATAGTAAGCGTTGCGTTCGTTCATTTAATCATGTATCGTATTAGTTCGTATCGCAGCCCTCTAGGCATGTATGCGAAGATTAGGGAAAGTTCTCAAGTATTCTAGACTATGTATATTTGTATCGCTGGCCACCCTGGCATGTGTGCGAAGTTTAGTATGTATAGTTCGCAGCCTTCCTGAGGCATGTGTGCGAAGATTAGTCATAATATCACAGCCAACCCCTGGCGTGTGTGCGAAGATCAGTTCAAGTAGGTATACTAGTCTAGCCGTATCTTATCATTTACCATACTCACCCTGAGGACCATATCATTAGGTTCCATTAACTAAGTACGCACGAAATAATCATCCAATCCCATTCCCACCCTGGGAACCCCATGCCTTGGCTGTGTGAACTCACCTTGGGTTGCTCGGCAGATACACAGAAAGTACAGGTAAGCTAGTAAGTGGTCAACCACGTCCTATCATGGTTATTATACAAGTCAGGTTCGTATATAGCACGTATGTTCTACACGTATTGTATCAAGCATGATCATGGCATGCACAAGTATATCATAGCAGTCCAATAACAGGCACGTAAATAAGTCCAAGTATCCGGCCCAATCAATTGGGCTGTAACAGTGCAGGTCCAATAACAAGTATTGTCGGTCTCGAGTCGAGACTATCGGTCTCGAGTCATATTGGTGTCGAGATCTCGAGTCGCAACGAAGTGTTCTCGAGTCGCAAGTGAGCTGGTCTCGAGTTGTCATGGTCCGGTCGAGATCACGCGGTCTCGAGTCGCAATCCGGACCCGCAACCAGGGTCTCGAGTTGTGCTGTTTGTGTGCGAGTGTTGTGGTCTCGAGTCGAGACTAAGAGTTCTCGACTCGCAACCTTGGTCGAGACAAGCAGATTGTAACAACTTTCCTGATTTCCTTAATTCAATCTCAATCAATTCCGTGATTTTAGCTAACACATTGGGTAGTTTCGAAAACAGATCAAATCAATAATTAATCCATATTCAAGCATGTTCATAATCATCATCAATTCAAGAACAATTAATCAATCTTGTACAGAACATATGATCGGATCATGTGATAAATAAATTCATAGACTATCATGCAACCTAAATCATTCCCAACTGATTTCTTAAACACAATCATATGCATACCGCCGATTATACATATCCATTCGGTTCTAATCATGCAATTCGATTTATATAGACATCACCACATATCACTTAGTTCTAAACCAACACATAATATCATTGATAAGCATCACTAGCATGAACCCTAGTTCGTAACATGACATTAAACATAGCAAGCAATCAAGAAGTAACACTAACCAGAAAACCGAGAAGCCTAGATTGTTCGAGATGGTTGGTTTCGGGTGGGGCTGTCGTCCGGTTCCAAGGAAAATGAGAGAGAGAGAGATAGAGCTCCTAGGGTTTGTGAGTGAAAAGTGTTTTGCAAGTAATGAGGATTACACATCCCTAAGGGTTCATGTACGTACATAAGGGGTGGGCCGAACCCATTCACGGGCTGCCCTTGGTCTCGGGTTGGGTAAGTGGTTGCGAGTGAGGTTGGGCCGAGTAAAAGGTGTGCGGTCCAAATGGTTTAAGTGATTGGTCCAAATAACACATGTAACACATAGCAAAAATTATGCATTCACTCAATAAATAAAGCTTCACGTAAGCATATAACGTTACACAAGATAGGTCCGAAATACGAGTTGTCACAGATGTTGAAAAGCTGATTTTCAAAATTCCGAGTGCTAAACATGATGAACAACAGGTTTGGGAGAGTATGTTTGAAACATGAGTTGATTCTGAAAAGATTAAATGCTTCATTCAGTTGAAACCAAATTTTGAATGTTATTCCTACAAGTGGTCATCAAAGATATAAATGTTAAATCATTTTGTTCAACACCTGTTTTGGTCAAAAATTACCGAAGCAATTAAGTGATCAAATTAGTTAAGTGAGGTAGTGTGCTAGAAATGAGTGTCGAAAAAATGTTAATCAAATTAATTGCAAAAACAGTTTCAGGATATGGCTCAGGATATAGAGCTGTATTTGTGATCAAACAATGAGCAAAAAAGTAAAGGTTGACATGTGATGTACGAGGAAAGCCCTTGATCAATCTAGATCGCCGGCACAAAACCTCAGGAGCTGACAATCGCAGCTGCCTTGTTCTTCTATTACTTCAAATGTCAGGATACAGTGCAGGATGTAATGCAGATCAACTAGGTGTTACAATGTAACTCGAGTACAAGTGTTTGTGTGCAGTGTTTACTATAAGCTAGAGAGCTAAAGTGTGCAAAAGAGTGTGAGTGTAAAGTTGTGTGCCTTAATCTGATCCGCCCCATCTATTTATAGTAAAAGAAATTTAACAAACTATCCTATTAAACCGGGATCCAGCGGATATTCCCCACTTGAACATTGTAGACCTGGTCTTTCGGGTCCAACGTCTCTCAAATAACTGATTTGCCCGAGTCTCTAGCAGAAGAAGTCCATCTGACCGTTAGTGACCTACAGCTTCTTACCTGCACGTGGATTATTTAGTTAACACCAGGATATCGCCCAAGATGTTACCAATATCCCGATCCAGTATCCTGATCACAAGCAAACAGTCAAAAGCAAGATATTAGTCAGGATATATACGCTCAGAAACAATACCTGCAAGTGATATATAAATTTGTCAAATATTAAATTTGTGAAATTTACTTTGAGGTAGAGATTGTGCAGGTTGAAGAGCCAGGCTACGATTCTAAATCTGTGAGGGCTGCAAAGCATAAGCAGAATGTTAGCCAGGTTTCGATCTTAGAACGAAAGCTATGTCAGATTGCGATCCCGGAACGGTTTAAGAGGGAGTCTGCTAGCAAAGGGGAATCTGAAAATAGTAGAGTCAGTTTTAGATCCTGAAGATCACGCAAGTTGCTGATACTGAAGATCTTAAGGAATCAAGAGATCTGATCAAGAGAATGAGAAGAGCAGATTAAGATTCAGAGTGAGAGAAAGAGGAGATTGAGGTTTGTTAGATCAACATCCAAGAGGGAGATTAGTTGATGATAAAAGAAGAGAAAAGATTGAAGGATGCTTACACTGTCAGATACTTTAGCAAGAAAACTGATAAAGACTGGAGACTATAAAGACTCGACACCGAAGACTTCGTCAACATCCAAGGGGGAGTCTGTTGGTGCATATGTCTGTCGACTTCGTCTTGTATCGAGTCTTGTGTCTAGACTAGATAGAATGGAGCTCGGTAGGCTAGATAGTAGGATTTTGGAGTTGTGAAACCATTTCGCACGAAATGAATAAGACCATTTCGTACGAAATGACCTTTGCTCATTTCGTACGAAATGGAACCTAGCCATTCTGTGTGAAATGCCAAGTCTATAAATACCTGAGTCTCCAATTCATTTGTAACAATTCTGATTCCGGTACCGAAGTGCTGACGAGGTGTCTTCTGACTGTAAATCGTTGTCAAATCAATATACAAGACATTATAAGTGATTCTGTGTGCAATTCAAGCTGATTCTACATCAATATGTCTGTTTCCGCCTTTCATATTGATTAGAACTCTTCTGAATGACTCGTTTTGGTCGTGCAAACGATCCTACAATGTGTAAAAAGTATGAAAATAACAAAAATTTTTGGTTACTTGCACTTGCAGCACGACCCCGTGCTTTGGAGACACGGCCCCGTGCTCAAAGTGCCAGTAACAAATGAAACCAGAAGACTTACAATGGGGTGGCCACGGGGGCGTGCTAGGTGAGCACGGCCCGTGCCACCTTCTGGACGGGTTTTATGTAACAATAGCAAGATGGGCACGGGGGCGTGCTGAGTGAGCAGGGCCCTATGTTGCATCCACTGTTTTGTAGAAAACGAGTCGGGAGGCTTTTGTTTTATGTGCATGGGTTCCATTTCATCATCCATTTTATGTTTCCATTTTCTCTAACACATTTATTTGAAGTACCATCATCCAAACATCCATTTTTTTCCATTAAAAGAGAAACATTACACAGAAAAGAAAAATTACAAACCTCCTTTAACTAAAGCTAGATAGATAGAATCTTGAAAATACCTTTCCGAGATCAATTTTAACAACCTAAAAGCTACATTCCTAGATTTATGAATGTTGGAAGATGGAGGACTAATAGCTTTTATCGGAAATACCCAAGCTAGAGGTCATTGAGCATTTCTTCAATCTCCCTTGGTAGGAAGATAAAGGGCTCTTCTTATGCCTCATCTTGAGCGGGTACGTGGTTGATCGGGACCTCAAAAGTGGCATCAATAGGAGGAGGTTCCGGAATCTCCACATCCCAACCCGTAGGTTGTATGATCTCGTTGGCTAGGTTCCAATATTCTTGTGGGAAGATTGGCTCCATGGGAGGTAAAGCCAAGATGTTCAAGCTTTGATGCAAAAGGTTGATTTCTCTAAAGCAATCCTCCAGCCCCATGGTAAGGTAGTTAACTCAGTCAATGAGAACCTTCTCTACCAATGTCATTTCATCAAGGGTTTCCCTTAAGGCACTCACGAACCTTACGAGAGTGGCCTCAATAGAGAGCCTTCTTCCTCTCCTTTGACTTCTAGAGCTCGTCGATGATGTTCCACTCTGTTGGCTCACAATCTTGGGAGAAAATGACCAACCGTTAGAAAGAAATGAAAGAACAGAACATTCAGCAGACCCCGTTCCAGCCTGACACAGCCTCGTGCTGCTCCATCTGCTCCAGATTTTTAGCTCTAAAATTTTTGTTTTAAGTTAGTACAGACTGATTTTTGATTTTCTGAACGTAAATAACTTAAAATAATGTTTTACTAACGTGAATTTGCAAAACTTTGAGCTAAAAATCAAGAGTATGAGCCTCCTATTGAAGCTTCAAGCTTCAATGGAGTTCATGGAGGATGAAGAAGAAGAAATGTACAAAAGAGGAAAAGACAAGAAGGTTGAATGAGAACTTTTTAAGAACATACCTCTTCAGGTATGCGTGAAGAATCTCAAAGATCTTGCCATTTAGAATGGTTCCAAACGTTCTCCTAAAGGCTCACTTTATAGACAGTGACAGCACGTGAATTACGGCCTCGTGCCTGGGCAGCACGACCCCGTGCCGGATTCATGTGTCAGAGAATGTTGTCCGTTAGTTGAACACGACCTACATCACTATTGACATGGCCCCGTGTCAAAAAAATACGAGTGGCACGGCCCCGTGTTTAAGGAACACGACCCCGTGTCAGAGTTTTTATTTAAACTTTTACCTAATTATTTTAAGGAATTATCCGATGTCGGGTGGTTCCTTACGGGTTAGAAAAACACCGTACTGTCGGATATAACGCAGACTTAGGCGAGGGATACAAAAACGCAAGTGTTGGGATTGAACCCTGCCAAAGGAACATATAATAAAAGCCAAAACTGGATCAAAGCAGTGGATCCAGAATAAGCAGATGTATGGTTGCAAGTCTCTCCCCTTGAAAGTGGTTTCAACATCTGCTGACCTCCTATCTGCTGATCATGCAAACTGCTGACCTACAACTGCTGATCAAGTCAAAGTCTGCTGAAGAACTAAAGCTCTGCTGCTCAATCTACTGCCTTGTTTCAAGCACTGCTGATCATGACAAGTATTGCTGGGTTCACAGCAGTGGAAGGATGCAGCAGCTGTTTATGTTTACTTCATGTAATGAATTGTAACATCAGTAGTTAGCATAGCAGTGTTTGTATAGGTCAGTTGTTAAGAGTTTGTTAGGAGGTTAGATGTCACTTTCATGGTGACGTCAGCTTTGATGCTCAGTAGTTTGCTAGTGCCTATAAATAGAACAGTGCTCTGTACTGTTCTGTTCAGCTCTTTCACCATCTTTCTTCCTGCACGAACAAATACTGAGCTCGAGCTGAGGGGGAGTTTGCAAATCATACATGCATTGTAATCAAAGCTTGAAATAAATTTAATCATTTGATTCTGTGTTGAAAATGTATGATTGAAAGCATTTCTTCTGTTTGATTGTGAAAAGTTTGCTTCCATTTAATTTCCGCTGCACTACTCTTCCATTATTCATCTAAATTCAAACACAAATCACAATTAATCCAAACTCAGATCCTAACAATTGGTATCAGAGCTTGGACAGTCAAATTTGATTTAATAATCATTTTGACGTAAATAGTTCAGCTCGAAATCGTTGATACTGATAGTTTGTTTGTTGTGTTGAAAAACAGAGCAAGGTTTAATCACCGATAAAGTTGATTAATCAGTGCCTGTAAAACAACCAATATGTCCTCATAGTCTCAAGATGATAAGAATAACATTGGCTCGCTTTTTAAACCTCCTATGCTTAAAAGAAATGAATACAACATCTGGGAGAGAAGGATGTGTCACATCCTTGCTCAACAGAACACTGGATGTTGGAGGTCGGTTGTTTTCGGTCCTCATGTTCCTATGGTGCCAAGTGCTGAGGACACCAAAAAGTTCGTTCCTAAACCAACTGAGAATTATACTGAATCTGATTTTCAGAAGTTCGAACTTGATGCCAAAGCATTTAGCATCATAGCCTCTGCACTACCCAATGAAATCTATGCTGGGCTGTTACATTGTAACAGTGCCAAAGAATTATGGGATGCATTGAAGGAACAATTTGGGGGAATGGAAGAGGTTATTGAAAACAACAGGGAAATTCTGAATCAGCAGTATGAAACATTTTGTCATATCAAAGGGGAGTCACTAACCCAACAATTTGAACGCTTCAGTTGTCTCATTAGTGAACTAAGGCTTGTTAAAGTTATATTTCCAAATGCAACTCAAAATAGCAGGTTCCTTAGATCACTGCCCGAAAAATGGGACACAATTGCTTTTGTCACCAGGAATTCAGTTGAGTTCAAAGATCTGACCCTGACCCAACTCCATGGTAGACTCCTGACCTATGAAAGGGAGTTAAACCAGAAAAGGAAGTTGCAAGAGTCTGGAAAAGTTGCTGATGACTATTCATTTGGCAGCACACCTCTGTTTGGTCAGGAAGAATCTGGTAGCAGCAGTAAGGATCAGAGTTATGATCACTTTATTGACATAACTGCTGGGGGTAATTTTAACAACTCTGATTCTCACTCTGCAAATTATGCTTTCACTGCAAATACTGAAAACCAGATATCAGATAACTTGTGCTTTGAACTGAATGATTTGCAACATTTTGATCCCACTGACTTAGAAGAAATGGACATTTTGCATCAACTGGCTTTGCTTAGTGTCAGAACAAGCAAATTCTACAAAAGAACAGGGAGAAAATTCCCAGGGCTTCATGAGAATTTAAGGGTGGTGTTGGATAAGTCAAAAATCAAGTGCTACAAGTGTAATAGGCTAGGTCATTTTGCTAGGGAATGTAGGAGTCAAACCACTGGTCCCATAATCACTCACCCTGGCTCAAACCCTAGACCACAACAACAAAACACTGTGCACTATACCCAATATGCCCCTACAACACATGTTAACACTGCTCATTATGCTGCAACCCCTGTGCCTGTGCATTATGTTCAAACCACTGTTCCACAAATTCAGTATGTTCAGGCCCCTGTTCCTCAGGCACAAGTGCAACCAGTTGCACCTCAACAAGCTGCTCCAACAATGACACAACCAGATCAGCAAAGCTTTTTTCACACAAGGCTTTGTTGATTGGAGCAGCATGCCTGATGAACTTGGTGATGAAAATTTTGCTCTCTATGCTTCTAATGATACTTTTGATGATGAATTTTTTTGATGGCATTAGAGTCAATACCAGAAGGGGTTGAAACTGAAGGTGAACAGCTAAGTGCTGAAACAGTGGATGAAGTTGCTGAAGCAGTGGTTACTGCAGTTGCTGGTGAACTACTGCTGGGAGAAAATTCAGAAACCCTGCTTGAACCACTGTCTGACCCCTGGTCCAAAGAAGACAAAAAGGAAGAAGAAAAGAAGAAAGCTAGTGAGGAAGAAGTTAGAGCTGATGAAGAAGGTGATCATCAATGTGATTGTGCCATGATGGCTGCTGCTAAGGTATCACCTCAAGTTCTTGAAAAATTGTGTTCAGACAAATGTATTATTGCATTTGCCAACATGAAAGAGGTAAATGAAAACCTTAGGAATAAAATCTTATCTGATGAAGTCAAATTTGAAAAGTCATTAAAAGAACTTAGAAACAAATTGACTGAAAAAGATAAAGAGATCAGCAGTTTAAAAGAAGAGCAGAGCATAACCAAAACTCAACTCCAAACTATGGTAGAAAAATACCAAGTTTGCAAAAAGGAGTTGGAGTCTACCCAGATCACCTGTGAAAGATGGGTGGAGTCTTGTAAAGGGTATGAGGTTATGCTTGCAAAACAGCTTGAAAGCAATGTTAAATTTGGTATTAGACATAGAAAATATGATGATCTTCAAAACACTGCTGGAAAACAAGCTGGTTCTACTGAGATAATTCCAACCAACAAAAATGGCCAAGAGGTTAAAATAACCGACAAACTTGGTAACAAAATTACTCTGGAAAGATCTATGGGATCCTCAACTTTTGAGGAAATTGAGAAATACCAATTTAAACCCACATGGTCTGATGAGTGTGATATCCTGGAAAACTTCAAACCAATGGATTTCACAACCACTGATGGTGTAAAAGCTCCAAAAGCAAGAATCACTCCTATCAAAGATATCCCAACAGAGGTTCAAAACTCTGTTGCAAAGGAATCTGAGAAAAGGAAGAAAAGATTAAAAACCTGTTTTGTGATTTTTGTGAAAAGAAGAATCATCTAACAAAAGACTGTTTTCATCTTAAAGCACATGATCTAAACAAAACAAATGTTATTGTTTCTGCTGAAAGCTGCACCATCTGTGGTAAAAATAACCACAAAACTAAGGAATGTGTGTATCTCAAAAACTTTGATGAAAAGAAGAAAGAGTACACTACAAAAACATTCTTAAGTTCATCAGCATCATCTGTTAAGTTCACCAAGAAACAACCACTATTCGTCCCAGTCCAAACAGCTGTCACAAAACAGCTGAACCAAACATCTGTTCAAAGAGATGCTCAGGTGACTGATGCACCCCCCGCCAATCAATTCAAAAGAAGTAAGGGACAACCATCATACCATAGGATCCCACATGTTTATGAGACTTACAAAAAGCCCTCTAAACCCAAAGTGAACAGGTATCCTTTTGGTTATCAACAGATGATTGGTCAAGACCCCCAACAGTGGTTAGAGAAAAACATTCTCAAAAATGTTCAAACCCCTGAGCTAACCACTCAGCCCAGACACTGTTGAGACCCCCATCCAAAGCCTTATTGGCTTTGGAAACCTTAATGAACTAATCCTTTTACTTCATGTGCAGGGAGCTTCTGCATGCTTAGATAGTCTTTGGTATGTAGACAGTGGAGGCTCTAGGCACATGACAGGATGTAAAGCCCTACTCAAAGATTTCAAAATCCATGGAGGGGTGATATATCCTTTGGGAATAATAGTAAAGAGAAAGTTCTGGGGTCTGGTACAGTTCAGTCTGGAAATGTAAAATTTGAAAATGTCAATCTGATAGATAATCTGAAATTCAACATCCTGAGTGTCTCACAAATGAGTGCCAAGGGGTATGGGACATTCTTCACAAAGGAGTGTTGTAAGATTGTTGGACTAGATGTGGTTGAAAAGATTGAAGCAATAATAAAATTAGGAAAAACAAAACTTGTTGCTCAAAGAAGTGGCAATGTTTATGTTGTTGATATGTCAAGAGAGTGTCCCAGAGCTGATGCCTGTCTGTTCTCAGCTGCCTCTAACAAAGAGACAGAGCTATGGCACAAAAGACTGGGACACACAAATCTCAAGACAATCAATGAAATTTCAAAAAATGGCTTAGTGAGAGGCTTACCACAAAAAATGTTTTCATGTCCTGAACACTGTGTTTCCTTTTTAAAAGGAAAACAGCATAAAAGCTCTTTCAAGCCCATTGAGGAGTCCAAAACAACCCAGTGTTTGCAAATGCTGTACATGGATTTGTTTGGCCCAGTGCAAGTCATGAGTCTCAAAAAGAAGAGATATTGCTTGGTTATTGTTGATGACTTCTCTAGGTTTACATGGACCTTCTTTTTACACTCAAAAGATGAGAATGCAGGCATTTTGCAAGACTTTGTGACACAGGTTGAAAAGCAATTTGACCTTCCAGTGAAAGTCTTCAGGAGTGACAATGGCACAGAATTCAAAAATAAGGAGTTGGATGCCTTCTGTGTGAAGAAAGGGATTGTAAGGCAGTACAGCATCCCTAGAACAACAGAGCAAAATGGGGTTGTTGAAAGGAAGAACAGAGCATTGATTGGGGCTGCCAGAACCATGCTTGCAGATTCAGGTTTGCCATTGACTTTTTGGGCAGAGGCAGTAAACACTGCTTGCTATGTCCAAAACAGAGTTTTGATCAACCCTAGGCACAAAAAGACTGCTTATGAAATTCTGTATAAAATAAAGCCATTAATCTGATATTTCAAAGTTTTTGGTTGCCCATGTTTAATTCTAAACTTAAAAGATTCTATCTCAAAGTTTGCAGCCAAAATTGATATGGGATACCACCTGGGATACTCAACCACTGCTAAGGCCTACAAAGTGTTCAATACACGGACCAAAGCAGTGGAAGAGACTTTGAATGTGAAGTTCAATGAACTTTCATCAATGAAAATACCTGCAAATCCTGCAGAATTGTTTGATCTTGAAAAATTCACTTTTGAAAATACTACTGTCAAGACTAACAGTGCAGGTTCATCAGAAGATTCATCACCAGACTATGGATATGAGATCATCATTCCTCAAAACTCTGCTTCAATAGGGAGAGCATCAGTTGTTCAAAACAGTTGTCAAAGCTCAACTACTGCTACCTCAACAGTTGTTGGCCAAAGGAGCCCTTTAACCACTGCTTCTACCTCATCAAACACTGCTGACAAAAGTCCTCAAACAGTGGATCAAAGTCAGCAGGTGTCCACACCTTTACCCCCTATGCCACCACCTTTTGAAGCCACTGCTGGGTCATCAAAGTCACCAGCAGTGGTTAGCTCAGATGATACACATCTGCAGCCCTCACCACTCAATGCCATTATTCCATACCAAGGAGAGCTCATTTTCCTGAAATCTCATCCACCAGATCAAATCATTGGCAACATCAATGAAGGGGTGCTCACAAGAAGGCAATCCCAAAACATTTGTCTTTTTGCAGGTTTTCTATCACACCATCAGCCAGTCAAGTACCAAGAGGCACTGAAAGACAACAGCTGGGTAGAAGCCATGCAAGAGGAGCTCCAACAGTTTAGAAGACAACAAGTATGGGAGCTTGTTCCATTGCCAGAGGGTGTGAGTCCTATTGGCACAAAATGGGTCTTCAAAAATAAAACTGATGAAAGGGGTATTGTTGTCAAGAATAAAGCCAGGCTTGTGGTTCAAGGTTTTAGACAAGAAGAGGGCATTGACTATGATGAAACATTTGCCCATGTAGCAAGACTTGAAGCTATCAGACTCTTTCTGGCCTTTGCTGTCAACCACAACATCAAGGTGTATCAAATGGATATCAAATGTGCATTCCTCTATGGTAAGATTCAAGAGGAGGTTTATGTTTGTCAACCTCCAGGTTTTGAGGATCCATTTAATCAAGATCATGTCTACAAGCTCAATAAAGCTTTGTATGGCTTGAAACAAGCACCAAGGGCCTGGTATGAAACTTTGTCCACCTTTTTACTTTCCATTGGTTTCACTAGAGGCAGGATTGATAAAACACTGTTTTTAAAATGGAGAGGGAAGGATTTGATGATTGTCCAAATTCATGTGGATGACATCATTTTTGGAAGCACATGTAATAAAATGTGTGAAGAGTTCAGACAACTCATGACAGCTGAGTTTGAAATGAGTGCAATGGGTGAACTCCAGTGCTTTCTTGGTCTCTAAGTAAGGCAGCTGCAAAATGGTACTTTCATCCATCAAGGCAAATATGCCAAAGAACTTTTAAAGAAATTTGATATGGATGATTGTAAGCCATGTAGTACACCCATTGCAACCAATAAATTGGTCATGTCTGAAGAAAAGGATGATTTGGTTGATCAGACCTTATATAGAAGCATGATTGGGTCTTTATTGTACCTAACTGCATCTAGACCAGATATCATGTTTGCCACATGTGTCTGTGCAAGATCCCAATCAGCCCCTAGAAAGTCAAACCTTATTGTTGTAAAAAGGATATTCAGATACCTCAAAGGTGCTCTCACACTTGGTATCTGGTATCCAGCTGATGGTAAAATTGAGCTTTCAGGTTTCTCAGATAGTGACTTTGCTGGATGTGATAAAACAAGGAAGTCCACTTCAGGAGGGTGCCAATTCCTAGGCAATTGCTTAGTGTCTTGGCAAAGCAAAAAGCAAGCAGCTGTTTCCACATCCACTGCTGAGGCAGAATACATAGCTGCTGCAAAGCTGTACAGCCCAACTGCTCTAGCTTCAAAATCAGTTACTGGATTTTGGTATCACCAGAATACATAGCTGCTGCAAGCTGTACAGCCCAACTTCTCTGGCTTCAAAATCAGTTACTGGATTTTGGTATCACTTCCTTGAAGACACCACTTATGTTGGACAGCCAGGCAGCAGAAAATATCATCAAAAATCCAGTTTCCCACTCAACCACCAAACACATCTACATCAGACATCACTTTGTGAGGGATTGCTATGAAAAAGGTTTGATTTCTCTGCATCATTGATGTGCTGAAAGTGGGTTAATTAAAACAACTAAAATTACCCTAATTCTAGACTCTGTAAGCTTTAAATTTATAAAACTAAGACTCTCTAAACCCTAAACCACACAACCGGCAAGTGTACCGATCGGTGTAGTATAGCCTAAGGAAGTCCGAGTATCGAACCCAAGAGACTCTACTGATTACGCTAACGACTCTATCTAGACTTAGACTGACACGGACTTAACTAATTGTTTATTTGATGGGGGGGTTTTTCTAAATATCCTAAAAAAATAATTAAAATTATACTAACTAGACGCGAACTTGAACGAAGGTTTTGACCAGAGATGATGAAGACTACCTAGGCTAGACGCAAGCTAAACTCAGAATGGATCTCTATTCGATGATTTTGTGGTGTGGAACCAGGATCTTTGAATGCTAAACCTATTAAGACGCCACTAAGCCCCTCAAACACTCTCAAGGCGATTCTTATGGCACTACCTAGGCTGTTACGCTCACCGGTTTTCTAGATTTCTTTTCCGTCCTCTAGTTTCTTGAAAGTGCCTATGTAAGACGCTCTACTTTGCCGCGCGAACGTCTAAAGCAACTACGGGTTTAATCTTGGCTTAATAGACAATGGGTTGTTAATTCCTTATAACTACACCGAGACCTATTAATATCCTCGAGCCTTTCCGCGACGAGTCTAGCAGCACACTTGATTTTATTAAATTACCGAATATTGTTTCTAAGGTTACTTACGCAATTTTCACCCTAAAGGATTAGAGATTTATTATGTGATATAGACACTCACCAAAACCTAAAACCCTAGCCCAACCCTATTCCATGATAAAGACCGTCACCAAGAATCGAACGAAGCAACAAACAATAATAAAACAATCACAAGCACACATACGCACCAAGTTAAATTCCCATAGCTTTTACAGTGCAAGAAAGACCCACAACCACGACAAAAATCGAATAAAAATCCAAACTTTATTAAACTATTGTCATCAGCCTAGGTAGTTAAAGGTTTTTAGCCGAATATCATAGTCAAGAACAAGAAGCAAATCTCAAATAACAAACAATCCATAATTATGAGTTCGAATAACATAAAGTATATCAAACTAATAAAAATAATTATTTGCAAACCCGGGATTGAATCTTGATCGTGGCCTGAACCCTCGAACCAACTCTTTTCTTTCCTTCTCAACCGTCAGAATTATCCTTTGTTTCTCGTTCGTTGCCTTCTTCGTTCGATGTTGCTGCCCTCTATAAATAATATATGTCTCCTATATAATCCCTTCTGCCGTCCCTTTAATAATCTTGATATTGTGTATAACGAACTTTAAGTGGGCCTGGTCCCTCCTAACCGTAGCCCTATGCTTGCTGCCGCCTCTAAAATTGTTCTTGTAGCCGTCCGCTGTGTTGAAAAATAAGTGGTCTCCTCCCTTTTCACTTTCACGTGCCCATATCTATCAAAATAAATGGGCTTCGGCCCTTTAATGTGCCGCCCCCAAATATTAGTTGCCTCCTTCAATCTCCATATGGGCTTGCGGCCCATTCTAACCAATAAGGGCTTGCCACCCTTTCAATAATTGCCGCCTTTAAAAACTTGTGGGCTTGCGGCCCAATCAGCAAACTACCCCTGTTGTGCCGCCCAATTAACTCCTTTTCGTCTGATGCTTATGTCTATATGCTCTTTTTATAATATGGCCACAATCTCATATATAATAATAATATAGAGATAGCGGGCTCGGCTCAATCACAGAAAATAGTGACGAATTTCCTTCGGTCATTGGCGCCCCACTCTGTCCAACTGACTGGTCATTTTCATATTACTCGTTTTTGCTCCATTTACACCAGGACATGCCAAAACACAAAATTATATAATATAACACTAAAACTAAATAAAAACAAATAAAACTTGTACAATAATTATACACTTTACACGGGACAAGTATGTATATTTTATCGCATATCAATCATGTTCCAACTAAGGATCAGCTGGCAGATGTGCTAACCAAAGCATTAGACACATCCACCTTTGAAAGCTTGATCTCTAGGATTGGCATGCTAAACATGGAATAACAGGCAAAATCCTGTTTTTCTATGAATAAAAGCATTAAAATGTTTTCAGAAAATCAAAAATCCATCCTTAAAAATAGCTAAAAATGAATTTTTCATTAAAAATCCTAAAAGTCTGCCATAACCACTGATGGGTTCAAAAGTCTGCTCTACCTCAAAAGTCTGTCCACTGCTGAAAGTCATCCCCTGTTCTTATTTTCCTCTGATAAGCACTAATGTTCAAAATCAGTGTTGTATCCACTGTTGTGCTATCCACTGATAGTTAAAAGCATCCACTGTTCTTCATTACCGTTACAACTACTGTCTTCACCAGTTGTTTTCACAAAAAGTACTGTTCAAAAGTACTGTCCTTCATTTCACCAAGGGATGGCATGCGGACAGTACATAGTGGTCAGACCTTTTGTAACCGTTGCCACGTCAGCATTCACTTTTCCTCTATAAAACCCCCTTTTCAAAGCCCAAACAGGGTTTCACTGTCGAATTGAATTCTTAAAAATTCTCTTCTCAAAGCAGTTTCCATCCCATTCCATCAAATTTCTTCACAAACTCATCTTCGATCCTCATCTTCAAAATGACAAAATCGAAATCATCCGCAAAATCTTCCAAAGGGGCCTCTCAAAAGACTACCTCCACAGAAATCCCACACAAATCGTCTCATAATCTTCTGGGTCTTCTCACAAAGCCCGGCACCACCGATACCTTTGATTCCATTCTTGATATGCTTAATGCAACAAAGTACAAAACTTTGTTAACCGCCGATGCACCAATTTACTTGACGACCCAAAGAGAATTCTAGAAGAATGCAACCCTTGAAAAACAAGGTGAAACTGTCACTTCCATTACCTCTTCTCTAAAGGGTAAAACTATCAACATCACACCGCAATCCATATCAGAGGTCTTTCAGCTCGCTGATCAAGAAGGTAAAGATTCTTTCCCTAAAAACAAGTTAAAAATTGACTTCATTAAGAGAGGGTATACAGACACAATGAGGAAGAGGGATACCTTACAAAAAGGTTTCTTCCCTCCTGCAACAAGATTTTTATTCCATACCCTTCTCATGTGTGTTTCAAATAAAACCACTTCTTTTAATGAAATACCACTGAAGATTTAAAACTTGGGATATGTTATTTTACAAGAAGAAAATTTTAACTATTCCAAGGTAATCTTCAATGATTTGGTTAAAAATGTTGAATCAAAATAATTCTTACTGTTTCCAAGATTTTTAAGTTATTATTTTGAGAAAAAATTCAGTAAGAATGATATTGCGGTAATAAACCAAGGTGAATCTCTCCAAATGCACAGCTTAACTGCTGAAACTTTTACAAGAATGTCAACACCAGGCAAAACACAAGCAAAGGTGCCTGAGCAGACTTTAGCAGCAAACACTGCTCCTCAGGCATCTGCTGCTGAGCCCACTACTCAAGGTGATCAAGGTAGCAAAACAACTGCCTTGAAACCCACACCTAAAATCACCAAAAAGCCACAGAAAAAGAAAAATCAAAAACCCCCAAAACCTACCAAAAAGGCAACTCTGGAGGATGAGATACCAGAGCAACTGCCTGTGACAACACAAAAGTCACAACAAACCACTGTTGCTTCTTCCTCACAGCAGTTGGTAAAAAATATCTCAACCCATACCTGAAACTCCTCCTGTCTCTTCACAAAAAGAACAGGTTGTACAAATAGGGTCACCATATCATGATGCTCTGGAAGCACTCGTTTCCATCATCCACAGCCCAATGCCCGGGGCAATTTCGCTTTCTAAACCTACCTTCACATCCCTAATTCCACCAAATACCAAACTACTGTTGGATGCAATTGATCTGAACCTGGCACAAACCAATTCTTCTCAATCACTTGTCCATGAGAATATACCTCAACAACAGACTGGGCCTGATGTATCAATCTTTGCTAACCCACCAACACAACCTGAGGAGGTTACACCCCTTAAGTTACAAGTAACTCTTGGTGGTAATCCAAGTGAAGCAGCCACTACAAGTGTTGAACCTACAGGTTTACACTTGGACAGTGGTTACATCAATAAGACTTCCTTGGAGGCAATTCCTTCCATAACACCTCTGTTATCTGCTAGTGAGTTTGTATTAACCACTGGTTCCATCAAAAGATTATCAAGTGTTGAAGAAAGAAGACCCCAGTACCAAGAAAAAGGGGCATCTACACTCCCTACCTCAACATCTGATACAACCACTGCTAGTGGGAAATCAGATGATCCCGTTAAATTGGGTGATGGTTTAAAATACCAGGAATTGACGGAAAGAGTTAAAAAACTGGATACATCTGTTGTAGAAATCAAAGAAATGTTGCAACAGTTGTTAACAGTTCAAATGGTACCATCCACTACTGTTCCACCTCAAGCACCTGCTCCACCACCAGCAGATGTTACAAATGAGCTCTGTAATCTTTTTCAACCATTTCTCCACCAACAACAACAGATGGCTGAGCAGCAGCATGAAAAACATGTTCAAGAGCTCAGAGAAGCAATGGAGTCTAGTTTCAAAACCACACAAGCAGACATCAAGGCTCTAAAAACATATATGTTGGCAACCACTGGCACTGCTCCTCAAACAGTTCTTTATATTGATGAAATTCCCTCAGATAATGCCAAAAAGGGGGAGAAAATTAAGGAGTGGATAAAGAAAGGGATTGATAATGGGGTGTATCTTGATCCAGAAAAGGATGCAATGCTCAGAAATATTCCTTTGCCAGATGGTAGCAAAAAGGTTGATGTTACCCATAATGCACTTGATGATGGTGTCATAAGTGTAAAAAGGGATAGAGCGGCAAAGGATTTATCAAGGTGGAATGAGGAGAAGAGAGCTTTCATGGAGCTGAATGAGCAGGGTTGTTCTGGTGAAAAGGATGATCAAAATCCTGTTCCAAAAAGAAATCTTACTAGAAAAGTAAGGAAACCCAAATCCACACCATCCAGCCTTCCTAAGCATACTTCAAAACCACCATCCAAAAGCCACCAACATCAAACCTCCACCCAAACAGTTGCTGAAACTTCTGTTGTTCCAACACCTGCTGGTACTTCAGTTGTTACAACAACTGCTCTCACTCCACACCACTTCAACACACACCACTACCACTGCCTTATCACCATCAAAAACAACATCTCCACCATCACTTCCTGCCTTAAAGCAGAAGACAGCAGATGTTAAAACATCTGTTGTAATGACAACAGTGGTTGAAACACCAGTTGTTTCAACAACTGTTAGTCAGTCACAAACCACTGCCACTCAAATCACCTCCACTGTTCCACCCAAAACATCATCTGCCTCTCCTAAAATTAAAAGGAGAAGGATTATCATACCAGATGATGATTCTCCATCACCACCACCAACAGCTTCAAAATCCCAAGCACTTGTCACATTCCAAAACCCATTCCTCTCTCTTCAACTCAAACTCAAAAGCCATTACCTCCTGCAGGTGTTGTGTTTCCTTTAGAACTCATAGCAGTTAGAGATGAAATCAAATCTTTCTACTATGAGGATAACCCTGCCAAAAGGAGCTTGCCTTCAGTGAAAGGATATCCTAGGCCAAACAACATTGAAGAATATTTAGAAATTAAAGCCAAGCAAGCAAAGGATATTGCTAACAAAAATAAACAAGGGAAGTCTAATAGGGAATTTCAGCAAAACTATCAGTTTCTCCTCACACAGGTCAGAACAATGGAGCAATTTGCCAAAAATGTTAGTCAACAAATTTCAGAAAGGGCAGATGAGACCCTGAGAAAAGACTACATTGAAAATATCATGACCTACAAGAAATACAAGGGGGAGAAACACATGTACAAAAACTGGACCATTCGTGAGCTTGAAAAAGAAGTAGCCAGGATTCATGAAATGATCAAAAATAAAGTCCAGCAGACTCCTCCTGAAAAATTCAAACAATTTGAAGCTGAAAAGGCATTAGAGTTGAAGAGAATGAAAGAGGAGCTTATCACAGCTGATTATGGGTTAAGGAACTCTGTGTCAAAGTGGGGAGAAGCTAGGGTCAGGGCCACCTATAAAAGGTTGGAGGAACTTAGGAAGAAAGATCCAACAGCTCCACAAAAGCCTGACTACTCCAAAGCAGAGGTCTCGAAAAGACCACCAAAGCTGCAAGTCAAAAGAACCACTGCTCCTGCTGGTGCTACCATCTACAAAAGAAGGAGTCAAAACCGGTTGGATGCTGAAACAGTTCAAGATATAATTGCTAGTAATGACCTTGTAAAAGAGGGCATTATGTTAATAATGAAAGAAGAATCTGAACTGGAACAATCTGCAAGTACTGCTCAGCCAGTCATGAATAGGCCAGCATCACCAAATACCTCATCAAATAAAAATCTCCCAAGAAACCCACCAGGCTCAAAATTACTAAAGTGGAAAACTGATAAACAGACCCACGTACTGACAGTGTTCAAGTCTAGTAGAGAAGTGAAGAAATTAACAAGGGAACAAGCTCTTGGCCAGAGTCTTGAAGATTTGCAGGATCTCCTTGATCTTCCACTTAGTAGGGATAATGGTGATACAGATGCCTTAACCTTTGAATTACAACTCAAAGGGCAAATAAGGGAACTGCTGATGAGGCCATAAAGATCTACAATAATGGAGAGTTTTGGCATTATCTGTTCCAGGGGGAGATTGTTGGGATTGAACCCTGCTAAAGGAACAGATAATAAAAGCCAAAACTTGATTAGAGCAGTGAATCCAGAATAAGCAGATGTTTGGTTGCAAGTCTCTCCCCTTGAAAGTGGTTTCAACATCTGCTGACCTCCTATCTGCTGATCATGCAAACTGCTGACCTACAACTGCTGATCAAGTCAAAGTCTGCTGAAGAACTAAAGCTCTGCTGCTCAATCTACTGCCTTGTTTCAAGCACTGCTGATCATGACAAGTACTGCTGGGTTCACAGCAGTGGAAGGATGCAGCAGCTGTTTATGTTTACTTTATGTAATGAATTGTAACATCAGTAGTTAGCATAGCAGTGTTTGTATAGGTTAGTTGTTAAGAGTTTGTTAGGAGGTTAGATGTCACTTTCATGGTGACGTCAGCTTTGATGCTCAGTAGTTTGCTAGTGCCATAAATAGAACAGTGCTCTGTACTGTTCTGTTCAGCTCTTTCACCATCATTCTTCCTGCACGAACAAATACTGAGCTCGGGCTGTGGGAGGGGGGGGTTTGCAAATCATACATGCATTGTAGTCAAAGTTTGAAATAAATTTAATCATTTGATTCTGTGTTGAAAATGTATGATTGAAAGCATTTCTTCTGTTTGATTGTGAAAAGTTTGCTTCCATTTAATTTCCGCTGCACTACTCTTCCATTATTCATCTAAATTCAAACACAAATCACAATCAATCCAAACTCAGATCCTAACAGCAAGAGCTTGTCGGAAAGGTAGAAGAGTTCTTTAAAAATGGAAAAAATGGGGTTTTTCCTTATTTACCTTTTCCGGGCTCTTGTTAAAGAAGGTGTGAGTCGATTCGCTCATGTCCATGCTGTTGGTGTGAGATTCACACACGTTTAGGGGGACCGTCATGGCTAAATCGATACAGGGACGACTATCGCTTTCGTGTTCAAGGTCGTCTATGGTAGAGGTTTGGTTGACCTCGGTGTTTTCTTGTGCGCCTATTTTTTTCTACATCGGTTCTCCATGGGATAGAATCTTTGATGAATTTTGTGCCTTCAAGATTCTATCTCTTAGAGTTTCTGGATGATCCTTTTTTTCTATTTCGCCTCTAGGTCGTCTAGAAAAGAGGATCGATGGGGTTCAGGCGTAGGGATTCCCTCATTATTTCCACTCTCGCCTTGTTTCGGGGGTTTCGTTATAGGAAAACGATGGGGCTAAATAGTGGGGAGTGAAGTTTAGAACGCCACATGTTGTTTCCCCATGATCCTCCCTACAAAAATCGCACCATAACCCGTGTAAGAGTAGCGGGGGTACAAATAATCAAAGAAATCCATATATATATATATATATATATATATATATATATATATATATATATAGGACAAAGATCTGTTAGGAACCACCCTTTATTGCGAGAACCAATGTGAACACAAACAAAAATGCCTAAAAATAGCTAAAACACACACAAAAAATTTTTTTTTTTTTAATATTTTTTTATAAAAAAATCGCTACTTTTAGTAGCCAAAAAAAAATTTTTTTAATTTTTTTTTTGGCTACTAAAAGTAGCGATTTTAACATAAAAATATTAAAAAATATATTTTTTTAGGTTTTTTGGGGGTTTAGTTTTTAGCATTTTAGCTTGGAGGGGGGGGGGGGTTAGGTTTTTTTTTTTTTTTTTTTTTGGGGGGGGGTGGGGTAGGTTTTTTTTAGGTTTTTTGGGGTTTTTAGTTTTTAGCATTTAGCTTGGGGGGGTTAGGTTTTTTTTTTTTTTTTTTTTGAGGGGGGGGGGGTGGGGTTTAGGTTTTTTTAGGTATTTTTGTATATTTTTTTACCTATTTTAGGTTGTGTTCACATTGTTTCTCGCGGTTCTCGCAATAAATGTGGTTCTCGCATAAACCTTACCCTATATATATAGGGGACCGCTAAAATGAAAACCACCTCCAGTTGTAAGAACCACGAGAACCACTTTCTAACCATTAGATCAAGAAGATTGATGGACAAGATTAAAAATAGTTAAAATTAATATTAAATAGATTTGTCTTATTATGTCTTTAATATTTTAATTCAAAAGGGTATATAAGTAAAATTGTTTTTTTTTTGTCTTTTTATATATATTATTTTTAATTGTCTTTTTTTGTCCTATTCATTAATTACCTTTTGTCTTAATTTATTTTTTATTAACAAACAGATTTTTTTGTTAAATAATTTTTTGAAATCAGATTTTTATGATAATTTTTTTTAAGATTTGTTAAAAAAACGTTTTGAAGAGCCGTTTTTTTACGCCCGGTTTTCACGTTGACGTTATTTACGTTTTACGCGCCGTTGTTTTACGTTAACGTTTTTTTACGTTTTACGCGCTGGTTTTTTACGTTTTACGCGCCCGGTTTTTTTTACGTTAATGTTTTTTTTACGTTTTACGCGCCCGGTTTTTACGTTAACTTTTTTAACGCCGTTTTTACGTTAACGTTATTTACGTTTTACGCGCCGGTTTTTTACGTTAACATTTTTTATGTTTTTACGTTTTACGCGCCGGTTTTTTACGTTTTACGTAAAACTTTTTACGTTTTACTAAAAAATTTTACGATTTACGTTTTACCTAAAACTTTCTACGTTTTACGAAAAACTTTTTATGTTTTACGTAAAACTTTTTACGTTTTTACGTTTTACATTAAAAAGTTTACGGTTTAACTTTTTTTTTTTACAAAAACGTTTTTACGCAAAACCGAACGCACCCAGTAAATCGTACACTCGGGAGGTGTCTCAGATAGTTTGCTATCATCATCGACGCCTAAAAAAAAGCCCAACAAACAAAAATCAAAAGAACGAGTGGATTCTTTAAAAAAACGAAATTTTGGCTCAGATTTTCCGATAATCAGAGGCTGCAAAGTGGGGTTGCAGGTTCAAAAACTTACCCTCCACCATCCTTGCCGCGCCATCGTCAGTTTTTTTTTTTCATCATCACCGCCGATTCAATAAGGCACCAGATTCAACCGATTTAAACATTCAAAAGGAACAAGAACATCATTCAAACATATTCAAACAGATTCAAACCTGTATCCAGATCCAAACCGATCAAAACCCACATAATCAAAGAATACAAATGGATCATTCAAGGAACCTGTATCTAGATCCAAAAAACATTCAAACATCAAACAACGTCAAGAACCGAACCAAAAACATCAAACAACCCACCAAAACAGAGACACTGTAACGCTCCGCATTTTCGAACCTTTCTTATTTTAGCAAATCATGTTGTACCTTCCATATTTAGGCACTTAAACTCTCTTTGTAATCTACTTTCGTTTCATTTGTAATTCGAGACTATTGATCATAATGAAAACGAAGGTATTTTATTCATGTTTGTGTTAGACTTATGTGCAATTTTCACATTTGAACGATATACTATTCAAAACCCTTGATTCGTTATTACGCTCAATGCTCGTTAAACTAGTTGAAACTCGTAAAATAGTGAAACTCGAAAGCTTCGTGAAATGAGTAAACGTTTAAAGATTTTTTTTTATTTATTCATTATAAATATGGTCATTATTCAAATTTAAACTAATTAAATTAATTAATTTTGTTATTTAAAAGTGTATTTTTTATTAATAAACTAGTTAATCTCGTTAGTTATTAAAGTTAGTAAACTAACTTAGTTAGTTTAAACTAAAGAAAAAGAAATAAAAAAAAAAGTTAGTTGTCTTTTAATATGACTTGGTGATCTAATAATTCAGGGGTGTGTTATGCAATTTTTGAGAGTTTAAACATATAGGGACCAATGGTGTAACTTCTGAAAGTTGGGAAATACAAAATAATAAAAACGTTAACCACGGGACTCGAACCCGGGTAACTCATCCCACACGCACGCGCATCAACCAGCCGAGCTGGATCTCAACTTTGTTTGAAACCCGACACTTAATACGTTTAAACACTCGCTCAGCTGATCCGCAGCCGCGACCAGAGGGCGTTTCAGCCTGTTTTAAGCGCGAATTTTGGGTTTGTTTTGAGTTTTAAACATGTTATAACATTAAATACTCAACTACAACCTAACCCAAACCTTCTCCTATAAATACCACACTAATCCAAGTCCTAAACACTTTACAAACTCATCTAAATCTCTCTCAAATCATCCAAAAACGCAGCTGCAAATTGGTGTTCGGGCAGATTCATCCTACTTCACAAAAGTGAGCATATCTCACTCGTTTCTTGTCTGTATTTGCTCATTCTTTTTCCTACTTGCTTGGTTAATCATGTAGTTTGATTCCTTGACTTTTCCTTGGAGAAATCAGACCTGGAATTGCTCCGAAATTGACCAAAAACTTTCTGTTTTGTTAAAAACTTATGCAAACTTCATCCAACTTGTGTGAAACACATCTCAAACCAATGTCCTAATGCTTACAACCTCTCTTATGGTTGGTTAGGCTTAAAAACATGGTTGAGACATTTAAATCAGAGGTTAAAACCTCACAAATATTCTGTTTTAGTTAGGGTTTTACCCACAAGTAGTGTTCAAGCATGAAGCTTGATGAATGTGTGATGGTTGGACTAGCTTGGGCTATCCTTCATAGAAATCCACTCACTACTTGATGTTTTTCCATAGATTAGTTGTTGTTATTACATTATTACTTGTAAGTTCATGACCCTCCTTGTTGTTTATAACAACAAGTGTAGTGGTGAACAATAGAGGTACCTAAATGGAAGCTTGTTCTTCCTACCTCATGTATGAATTCTATGACACAAAGAGGTCCCTAAATGGAGACATTAATCTCCTACCTCATGCTTGAACCATAAGACTTTGTAATCTTTTTATTATCTAAATTATTCCATATGTATACCTAAGTAACTAAACTTGATGATAACTTAATAGTTACTTGTCAAGAATATGTTACATCATCTATGACCATGCCCTTATTACGACTCTAATGGATCTTTGAATCCATGAAATCATACTAACTCTTTTGAGTTTTAATAGTGTCAAGAACAAGAGTTATGCGTACAAGATGATTATTTTCACTTATGTTATTTTCCATACATTTTAGACTCCAAATCTATAATCTTCCGTTTTCCCCAAACTCACACACCTATGTTTTCCTTGTGTAGAAGGACAAGGTGCTCCGAACTAATTCATCTACAAACTTGCCCTCGGAACTTCAAGTCACCACTTGTAAACCGTGAGTATACTCGAACCCATTTTTACTTTTAACACTTTGGGTGCAACATGTATTCTATATTAAACGCAAATGACACTTGAAACTTATTTGAAACTTACTCTATCCATTTAAACATGAAACATGAAACTTGTGAATCTTGAGACTATTTTGTGCTATGTGAACGTTTAATTCTTGTGTGTAGTTCCGCCTTAACAATAGTAGCGCTATAGGAGTAATGCACCTCCCCGTTAGTCTTTGGGGTATTGTTAGGAGGAGACATATCAACCTCCTGTGATACTTTGGGTTAGGTACTTTAACGCATTGGGAAACTTGGGCTATCACTTGGACTACGTAAACTAGCATGGTTGAAACTATTTTATTATGTTCATGTTGGATATGAGTTTTATTCTAATATGCTATGTAAACAAACTTGTATACTCGCTCTTTGCTTTTGCATTGAACTCTATTTTAATACATGTTGCAGGTTGATTATTGAAGTATGGATGAATGATGAAACAAGATTTAGGGTGGACTAGATACACACCTAGATTAATCTATCTTTTATTGTTATGTTACAATTTGAAACAATGTTGTTATTTCTATTTGAATCTTGTATGACAATTTAGTATTGCAATGAAATTTGAATTTAATTAAATATTGTCACATAGTGTTATGAAGTCTCTAGCAATCTATACATACTTCGTCTCATCCCGATGTTTCCGCCATCGGTTGGGGTGTGACAGATTGGTATCAGAGCCATAACTATAGGGAATTAGGAAAATTGCCATGCTTTTGCCCTAATCTATAGTTCTAGGAATTTTGCCTCTTATTTGTTGTTTAAAACTTTGTACTCTACCATGCATGCTTCCTAGCTATACTTTTGATTAAATTTATGAGCCTTTCCTAAGGCTAACACGAATACACTTATGCTATTTCTATACTCTTGTAACACCAACGAGAAGAATTTACCAAAATAGGCGTGAAACCCACAATTTGGTAAACGACTCTCATTCTACCTCTAATCTATTTTTGCACGAAATTTCACCATTAAGCTAGGAGTGACATCCACAACTTAATGGTAATTTCCATTTCAACTCTAGTGGACCCTCGTCAAAGTGTCGAAATTTTATTTTGGCCGATGAGTACCAACCACATTTAGGGTACGAAATTGGCAAGTTAGGGGTGAAACCCGCATCTTGTCGATTAAGTCCCATTCCTCGATTTTTATTCTCGCCAAAGTCCCGAATGTTTCAATCATTTAGAGATATGTAGTAACCGGAAGGGTAAGATACCGTTAGTCGCTTCTCGATGAGAGTATCTTACTTATAGGCCAAAGCACAATATCTCTAAATCGAAAGAACTTTCGACCCACTTTGGAATAGTCGACGTTTCTCTACCCGAAACAATCCGATGTTTTATTGAGCCTCTCTTTTATGTATCTCAATTTATATGTGATTTTATACTTGAACGTTCATTCATTTCAAAATGTCGTTTTAAACATTTCGCACGCTATCGCAATCACAAACAATAATAATCCCTCGTGAACAAACTAAATTTACAATGCTTTCATTCATTCATGTTATGCTATGTGGAATCCATGATTATGCTATATGAGATGTTTAAACATTTGTGCTATGAAACTTTTATGCAATGAGTCTTTTGTGCCATGAACTCTATATGCTATGTGAATAACTATGCTACGTGAACAAATTTATTTTCTTAATCAAGCATTATGACCAAGTCTCACCTATTCGTTCTTTTGAATCTTAGATGTCTTCTCGTCTCTCCAATGCGTCTAGGAAGTCAAAGTCTCGCTCTACCAAGAAGATGATGGCTTTCATGGCCGATCAATTTGCGCGTGTCGTTCCAAAGGTCATTTCCGAGATTCGTGCCTCTGAAACTCCTCACTCATCCGTCGACTCTAAGGTCGAAATACGCAAACCCGCCTCGTTCAACTTTAAGCACTTCTCGTCGTGCAATCCCAAGCCATTCACCGGCAATGATGGGGTGACCGCTATGCTCGAGTGGTTTGACAGCATAGAGGTCACATTCATCAATAGCGATTGCCTTAACGAACTCAAGACACGTAGCGCAACCGGGGTATTCCAAGCCCGCGCTCTTGAGTGGTGGTCGAATGAAAGAAACATCCGTTCGAACGAGTTGGCTTATGCGTTGACCTGGGAGGAGACTAAGGCCCTAATGATGGATGAGTTTTGTCCTCCGCATGAGCAAAGAAAGTTGGAAGAAGAATTTTGGGTTTTAAAGCAAGTTGGTGATGACAACCTAGCTTACACCACCCGTTTCAAACAACTTAGCTTCATTGTCCCTCACCTTGTTTCAACCCCTGATCGCAAGAATAGCAAGTACATCAATGGTTTGCCCCCTACCATGCGAGACACCATCGAGGCAGCCAAACTCGATAGCATCGAAGCCATTTACCGATTAGCCGCGTCCTTGAACAACAATCGCGTTCGCGATAAGCAAGCCGCAAACCCCGTTTCTTCTAAGCCAGCCCATCAAATTACCCAACAATCGAATAACAATAGGGGAAAGAAGCGAAAGCAATCCAACCCCGTTTGTAACGCGATTGTGCCGCCTGTTAACCCAAATCCTATCGCTCCTGTTGATGCCCCCAAGTCGTACACTGGGATTCACCCCAAGTGTACCACTTGTAACTTCCATCATCCCGCTAATGCTAGGTGTCGTCGTTGTGAAAATTGCAACCGTTATGGTCATACCATCAACTATTGTCGCCAAGGGCAGCCAGCTCAACCAGTTCAGCAAGCTCAGCCAGCTCAGCAAGCTCAGCCAGCCCTACCTGCTCCTCAAAATGCAAGACCCGCTAGGGCATGTTTCAAATGTGGGGATGTTAATCATCTTCGTCCCCAATGCCCTCAATGGATCCAAGAGCAGCAGCAGCCTCCTCATGGACGCGTCTTCAACCTAAACGCAAATCAAGCACGCAACGACAATGATGTCGTTAACGGTACGTTTCTTGTTAACCATCTTTATGCTTCGATACTATTTGATACTGGTGCGGACAAAAGCTTTGTGTCCTTAGAATTCGAATCATTGTTAAAATATGCACGCTCTAAGCTACCTAAGTCGTTTTCCGTTGAAGTCGCCAATGGCAAGTCTATCCTAGTCGAATCCATTCTCCTCGATTGTCGTCGCATTCTTAACGAGCACGTTTTCTCTATCGATCTCATACTCATGCAACTGGGTAGTTTCGACGTCATCATAGGCATGGATTGGCTTCAAAAGAACCATGCCGAAATCGCTTGTCACGAGAAATTCGTTCGCTTACCTCTTCCCTCTGGTGATGTTTTACACGTTTATGGAGACCGACCTTCAAGGGGACTAAAGCTGATGTCCTGCACACAAGCAAACAAGTACTTACGCAAACAGTACTTTGCCTTTTTAGCCCACGTTGTGGAAGAAAAAGGCAAGGGAAAGAGCCTAAGTGATGTTTCAGTGGTGCGTGATTTCCCTGACGTCTTCCCTGAAGAATTGCCCGGTCCTCCTCCTCCTCGATCCGTTGATTTTCGTATTGACCTCGTACCTGGTGCAACTCCTGTTGCCAAGGCTCCTTATCGTCTTGCACCTTCTGAGATGCAAGAATTATCCTCGCAACTCCAAGAACTCCTCGAGAAGGGTTTCATTCGTCCAAGTACCTCTCCTTGGGGTGCTCCCGTGCTCGCTATGGACATTACGAGTTCGTGGTTATGCCTTTTGGCTTAACCAACGCACCCGCTGTGTTCATGGACCTCATGAATCGTGTTTGTAAACCTTACTTGGATCGCTTCGTGATCGTCTTTATTGACGATATCCTCATTTATTCTAAATCTCGAGCCGATCATGAGCGTCATCTTCGTCTTATACTCGAACTCTTGCGTGGTGAACGTTTATACGCTAAGTTTTCTAAATGCGAGTTTTGGATCAAAGAAGTTCAATTCCTTGGACACGTTGTTAGTGAAAAAGGAATCCATGTCGACCCTTCAAAAATCGAAGCTGTGAAGAATTGGACCGCGCCTAAATCTCCTTCTGAAATCCGTTCTTTCTTAGGATTGGCGGGTTACTACCGTCGATTCATCTCGAATTTTTCAAAAATCGCCGTTCCTCTCACCTCGTTGACTCAAAAAGAGAAACCTTTTGCTTGGGGTCCTGAGCAAGAGGAATCTTTTCAAACTCTCAAGGAGTTGCTTTGCAACGCTCCTATCCTCGCTCTCCCTGATGGGAATGATGATTTCGTGGTGTATTGTGATGCCTCGAATCGTGGTCTTGGTTGCGTCCTCATGCAACGAGACAAGGTCATCGCTTACGCTTCTCGTCAACTCAAAATACATGAGAAAAATTATACTACCCACGACCTCGAACTTGGCGCAGTTGTTTTTGCGTTAAAGATTTGGCGACACTACCTATATGGTACTAAGTGTGTGGTTTTCACTGACCATAAGAGCCTGCAACACATCTTTGACCAGAAAGAACTCAATATGCGACAACGACGTTGGGTGGAATTACTTAACGACTACGATTGCGAGATTCGCTACCATCCTGGTAAGGCGAATGTCGTGGCCGATGCACTTAGTCGTAAAGCTCATGTAGATGTCATTCGTTGTTTTCATATCTCGAGCGATCTTCACAATCGTATTCGTGAAGCGTAATACTCGTCTATCAATGAAGGTCCCATGTCGGTAGAAATACGTGGAGCATCTGAAAGTCAACTCGTTTCAAAACCTGATGGTCTTCTCTATTGTTGTGATCGCGTCTGGATTCCAGATCGCGACAACCTTCGTGACCTCATCATGAACGAAGCACACAAATCTAGGTACTCAATTCATCCTGGCGCTAACAAGATGTACCATAATCTACGTACATCCTATTGGTGGCCCGGTATGAAAAGAGACATTGCTGTGTACGTTTCCAAATGTCTTACCTGTTCGAAAGTCAAAGCCGAGCATCAACGACCTTCTGGTCTACTCGAACAACCTGAAATCCCCGTTTGGAAATGGGATAGCATTGCGATGGACTTCATAACTAAACTTCCTCGTACACCTGCTGGTTACGATAGCATTTGGGTGGTCATTGATCGTTTGACCAAGTCCGCTCAATTCATTCCCATTCGTGAGGATTTCAAGGTTGAACGACTTGCTCGTATCTATACCAATGAAGTCATACGTCATCATGGTGTTCCTCTCGACATCATCTCTGATCGTGATGGTCGATTCACTTCGCGTCTCTGGCAAACTTTTCAGTCCGCTATGGGTACTCATTTAAATCTCAGTACGGCCTTTCATCCTCAAACGGATGGACAGACTGAACGTACTATCCAAACCCTAGAGGATATGCTCCGTTCTTGTGTCATCGACTTTGGTGGTAGTATGGATGTGCATTTACCTTTGATCGAATTCTCATACAACAATAGCTACCACGCTAGTATTCAAATGGCTCCTTTCGAGGCATTATATGGTCGCAAATGCCGTTCTCCTTTAAGCTGGCACGAGATTGGTGATAAGCATTTTTCTGGGCCTGAGATCATTCAAGAAGCAACGGATAAGATTCTCCAAATCCGTGACAATCTACTCAAGGCTCGAAATCGTCAAAAGAGCTATGCTGACAAGGGACGAAAGCCAATGGAATTCAACGTTGGGGACCATGTCTTACTCAAGGTATCTCCTTGGAAAGGAGTGGTTCGTTTTGGTAAAAAGGGAAAACTTGCCCCTCGCTATGTCGGTCCTTTCAAGATACTCGAAAGGATTGGTAAGGTGGCTTATCGACTCGATTTACCTCAAGAGCTCAACAACGTTCATCCAACGTTCCACGTCTCAAACCTAAAGAAATGTCTCGCTGATGAAGGACTTCAAGTTCCTCTCGAAGATCTTCAAATCAACGAGACTATGCATTTTGTGGAAAAACCCGTCGAAATCGTGGATCAAGGAGTCAAGTTATTGAGGCGCAGTAAAATTCCTATCGTCAAGGTTCGATGGGAAGGAAAACGTGGCGCTGAATTTACTTGGGAACTCAAAAGTGACATGAAGACGAAGTACCCGCATCTTTTCGCTACTTCTTCCTAAATTTCGGGACGAAATTCCCTAAAGGAGGGGAGACTGTAACGCTCCGCATTTTCGAACCTTTCTTATTTTAGCAAATTGTGTTGTACCTTCCATATTTAGGCACTTGAACTCTCTTTGTAATCTACTTTCGTTTCATTTGTAATTCGAGACTATTGATCATAATGAAAACGAAGGTATTTTATTCATGTTTGTGTTAGACTTATGTGCAATTTTCACATTTGAACGATATACTATTCAAAACCCTTGATTCGTTATTACGCTCAATGCTCGTTAAACTAGTTGAAACTCGTAAAATAGTGAAACTCGAAAGCTTCGTGAAATGAGTAAACGTTTAAAGATTTTTTTTTATTTATTCATTATAAATATGGTCATTATTCAAATTTAAACTAATTAAATTAATTAATTTTGTTATTTAAAAGTGTATTTTTTATTAATAAACTAGTTAATCTCGTTAGTTATTAAAGTTAGTAAACTAACTTAGTTAGTTTAAACTAAAGAAAAAGAAATAAAAAAAAAAGTTAGTTGTCTTTTAATATGACTTGGTGATCTAATAATTCAGGGGTGTGTTATGCAATTTTTGAGAGTTTAAACATATAGGGACCAATGGTGTAACTTCTGAAAGTTGGGAAATACAAAATAATAAAAACGTTAACCACGGGACTCGAACCCGGGTAACTCGTCCCACACGCACGCGCATCAACCAGCCGAGCTGAATCTCAACTTTGTTTGAAACCCGACACTTAATACGTTTAAACACTCGCTCAGCTGATCCGCAGCCGCGACCAGAGGGCGTTTCAGCCTGTTTTAAGCGCGAATTTTGGGTTTGTTTTGAGTTTTAAACATGTTATAACATTAAATACTCAACTACAACCTAACCCAAACCTTCTCCTATAAATACCACACTAATCCAAGTCCTAAACACTTTACAAACTCATCTAAATCTCTCTCAAATCATCCAAAAACGCAGCTGCAAATTGGTGTTCGGGCAGATTCATCCTACTTCACAAAAGTGAGCATATCTCACTCGTTTCTTGTCCGTTTTTGCTCATTCTTTTTCCTACTTGCTTGGTTAATCATGTAGTTTGATTCCTTGACTTCTCCTTGGAGAAATCAGACCTGGAATTGCTCCGAAATTGACCAAAAACTTTCTGTTTTGTTACAAACTTATTCAAACTTCATCCAACTTGTGGGAAACACATCTCAAACCAATGTCCTAATGCTTACAACCTCTCTTATGGTTGGTTAGGCTTAAAAACATGGTTGAGACATTTAAATTAGAGGTTAAAGCCTCACAAATATTCTGTTTTAGTTAGGGTTTTACCCACAAGTAGTGTTCAAGCATGAAGCTTGATGAATGTGTGATGGTTGGACTAGCTTGGGCTATCCTTCATAGAAATCCACTCACTACTTGATGTTTTTCCATAGATTAGTTGTTGTTATTACATTATTACTTGTAAGTTCATGACCCTCCTTGTTGTTTATAACAACAAGTGTAGTGGTGAACAATAGAGGTACCTAAATGGAAGCTTGTTCTTCCTACCTCATGTATGAATTCTATGACACAAAGAGGTCCCTAAATGGAGACATTAATCTCCTACCTCATGCTTGAACCATAAGACTTTGTAATCTTTTTATTATCTAAATTATTCCATATGTATACCTAAGTAACTAAACTTGATGATAACTTAATAGTTACTTGTCAAGAATATGTTACATCATCTATGACCATGCCCTTGTTACGACTCTAATGGATCTTTGAATCCATGAAATCATACTAACTCTTTTGAGTTTTAATAGTGTCAAGAACAAGAGTTATGCGTACAAGATGATTATTTTCACTTATGTTATTTTCCATACATTTTAGACTCCAAATCTATAATCTTCCGTTTTCCCCAAACTCACACACCTATGTTTTCCTTGTGTAGAAGGACAAGGTGCTCCGAACTAATTCATCTACAAACTTGCCCTCGGAACTTCAAGTCACCACTTGTAAACCGTGAGTATACTCGAACCCATTTTTACTTTTAACACTTTGGGTGCAACATGTATTCTATATTAAACGCAAATGACACTTGAAACTTATTTGAAACTTACTCTATCCATTTAAACATGAAACATGAAACTTGTGAATCTTGAGACTATTTTGTGCTATGTGAACGTTTAATTCTTGTGTGTAGTTCCGCCTTAACAATAGTAGCGCTATAGGAGTAATGCACCTCCCCGTTAGTCTTTGGGGTATTGTTAGGAGGAGACATATCAACCTCCTGTGATACTTTGGGTTAGGTACTTTAACGCATTGGGAAACTTGGGCTATCACTTGGACTACGTAAACTAGCATGGTTGAAACTATTTTATTATGTTCATGTTGGATATGAGTTTTATTCTAATATGCTATGTAAACAAACTTGTATACTCGCTCTTTGCTTTTGCATTGAACTCTATTTTAATACATGTTGCAGGTTGATTATTGAAGTATGGATGAATGATGAAACAAGATTTAGGGTGGACTAGATACACACCTAGATTAATCTATCTTTTATTGTTATGTTACAATTTGAAACAATGTTGTTATTTCTATTTGAATCTTGTATGACAATTTAGTATTGCAATGAAATTTGAATTTAATTAAATATTGTCACATAGTGTTATGAAGTCTCTAGCAATCTATACATACTTCGTCTCATCCCGATGTTTCCGCCATCGGTTGGGGTGTGACAGATTGGTATCAGAGCCATAACTATAGGGAATTAGGAAAATTGCCATGCTTTTGCCCTAATCTATAGTTCTAGGAATTTTGCCTCTTATTTGTTGTTTAAAACTTTGTACTCTACCATGCATGCTTCCTAGCTATACTTTTGATTAAATTTATGAGCCTTTCCTAAGGCTAACACGAATACACTTATGCTATTTCTATACTCTTGTAACACCAACGAGAAGAATTTACCAAAATAGGCGTGAAACCCACAATTTGGTAAACGACTCTCATTCTACCTCTAATCTATTTTTGCACGAAATTTCACCATTAAGCTAGGAGTGACATCCACAACTTAATGGTAATTTCCATTTCAACTCTAGTGGACCCTCGTCAAAGTGTCGAAATTTTATTTTGGCCGATGAGTACCAACCACATTTAGGGTACGAAATTGGCAAGTTAGGGGTGAAACCCGCATCTTGTCGATTAAGTCCCATTCCTCGATTTTTATTCTCGCCAAAGTCCCGAATGTTTCAATCATTTAGAGATATGTAGTAACCGGAAGGGTAAGATACCGTTAGTCGCTTCTCGATGAGAGTATCTTACTTATAGGCCAAAGCACAATATCTCTAAATCGAAAGAACTTTCGACCCACTTTGGAATAGTCGACGTTTCTCTACCCGAAACAATCCGATGTTTTATTGAGCCTCTCTTTTATGTATCTCAATTTATATGTGATTTTATACTTGAACGTTCATTCATTTCAAAATGTCGTTTTAAACATTTCGCACGCTATCGCAATCACAAACAATAATAATCCCTCGTGAACAAACTAAATTTACAATGCTTTCATTCATTCATGTTATGCTATGTGGAATCCATGATTATGCTATATGAGATGTTTAAACATTTGTGCTATGAAACTTTTATGCAATGAGTCTTTTGTGCCATGAACTCTATATGCTATGTGAATAACTATGCTACGTGAACAAATTTATTTTCTTAATCAAGCATTATGACCAAGTCTCACCTATTCGTTCTTTTGAATCTTAGATGTCTTCTCGTCTCTCCAATGCGTCTAGGAAGTCAAAGTCTCGCTCTACCAAGAAGATGATGGCTTTCATGGCCGATCAATTTGTGCGTGTCGTTCCAAAGGTCATTTCCGAGATTCGTGCCTCTGAAACTCCTCACTCATCCGTCGACTCTAAGGTCGAAATACGCAAACCCGCCTCGTTCAACTTTAAGCACTTCTCGTCGTGCAATCCCAAGCCATTCACCGGCAATGATGGGGTGACCGCTATGCTCGAGTGGTTTGACAGCATAGAGGTCACATTCATCAATAGCGATTGCCTTGACGAACTCAAGACACGTAGCGCAACCGGGGTATTCCAAGCCCGCGCTCTTGAGTGGTGGTCGAATGAAAGAAACATCCGTTCGAACGAGTTGGCTTATGCGTTGACCTGGGAGGAGACTAAGGCCCTAATGATGGATGAGTTTTATCCTCCGCATGAGCAAAGAAAGTTGGAAGAAGAATTTTGGGTTTTAAAGCAAGTTGGTGATGACAACCTAGCTTACACCACCCGTTTCAAACAACTTAGCTTCATTGTCCCTCACCTTGTTTCAACCCCTGATCGCAAGAATAGCAAGTACATCAATGGTTTGCCCCCTACCATGCGAGACACCATCGAGGCAGCCAAACTCGATAGCATCGAAGCCATTTACCGATTAGCCGCGTCCTTGAACAACAATCGCGTTCGCGATAAGCAAGCCGCAAACCCCGTTTCTTCTAAGCCAGCCCATCAAATTACCCAACAATCGAATAACAATAGGGGAAAGAAGCGAAATCAATCCAACCCCGTTTGTAACGCGATTGTGCCGCCTGTTAACCCAAATCCTATCGCTCCTGTTGATGCCCCCAAGCCGTACACTGGGATTCACCCCAAGTGTACCACTTGTAACTTCCATCATCCCGCTAATGCTAGGTGTCGTCGTTGTGAAAATTGCAACCGTTATGGTCATACCATCAACTATTGTCGCCAAGGGCAGCCAGCTCAACCAGTTCAGCAAGCTCAGCCAGCTCAGCCAGCCCTACCTGCTCCTCAAAACGCAAGACCCGCTAGGGCATGTTTCAAATGTGGGGATGTTAATCATCTTCGTCCCCAATGCCCTCAATGGATCCAAGAGCAGCAGCAGCCTCCTCGTGGACGCGTCTTCAACCTAAACGCAAATCAAGCACGCAACGACAATGATGTCGTTAACGGTACGTTTCTTGTTAACCATCTTTATGCTTCGATACTATTTGATACTGGTGCGGACAAAAGCTTTGTGTCCTTAGAATTCGAATCATTGTTAAAATATGCACGCTCTAAGCTACCTAAGTCGTTTTCCGTTGAAGTCGCCAATGGCAAGTCTATCCTAGTCGAATCCATTCTCCTCGATTGTCGTCGCATTCTTAACGAGCACGTTTTCTCTATCGATCTCATACCCATGCAACTGGGTAGTTTCGACGTCATCATAGGCATGGATTGGCTTCAAAAGAACCATGCCGAAATCGCTTGTCACGAGAAATTCGTTCGCTTACCTCTTCCCTCTGGTGATGTTTTACACGTTTATGGAGACCGACCTTCAAGGGGACTAAAGCTGATGTCCTGCACACAAGCAAACAAGTACTTACGCAAACAGTACTTTGCCTTTTTAGCCCACGTTGTGGAAGAAAAAGGCAAGGGAAAGAGCCTAAGTGATGTTTCAGTGGTGCGTGATTTCCCTGACGTCTTCCCTGAAGAATTGCCCGGTCCTCCTCCTCCTCGATCCGTTGATTTTCGTATTGACCTCGTACCTGGTGCAACTCCTGTTGCCAAGGCTCCTTATCGTCTTGCACCTTCTGAGATGCAAGAATTATCCTCGCAACTCCAAGAACTCCTCGAGAAGGGTTTCATTCGTCCAAGTACCTCTCCTTGGGGTGCTCCCGTGCTCTTCGTTAAAAAGAAAGATGGTTCCTTTCGCATGTGTATCGATTATCGTGAGCTCAACAAACTCACCGTCAAGAATCGTTACCCTCTTCCGCGTATCGACGATCTCTTTGATCAACTCCAAGGCGCTACCTGTTTCTCCAAAATCGATCTTCGTTCTGGTTATCACCAACTTCGAGTCCTCGAAGAGGACGTTCCCAAAACCGCTTTTCGTACTCGCTATGGACATTACGAGTTCGTGGTTATGCCTTTTGGCTTAACCAACGCACCCGCTGTGTTCATGGACCTCATGAATCGTGTTTGTAAACCTTATTGACGATATCCTCATTTATTCTAAATCTCGAGCCGATCATGAGCGTCATCTTCGTCTTATACTCGAACTCTTGCGTGGTGAACGTTTATACGCTAAGTTTTCTAAATGCGAGTTTTGGATCAAAGAAGTTCAATTCCTTGGACACGTTGTTAGTGAAAAAGGAATCCATGTCGACCCTTCAAAAATCGAAGCTGTGAAGAATTGGACCGCGCCTAAATCTCCTTCTGAAATCCGTTCTTTCTTAGGATTGGCGGGTTACTACCGTCGATTCATCTCGAATTTTTCAAAAATCGCCGTTCCTCTCACCTCGTTGACTCAAAAAGAGAAACCTTTTGCTTGGGGTCCTGAGCAAGAGGAATCTTTTCAAACTCTCAAGGAGTTGCTTTGCAACGCTCCTATCCTCGCTCTCCCTGATGGGAATGATGATTTCGTGGTGTATTGTGATGCCTCGAATCGTGGTCTTGGTTGCGTCCTCATGCAACAAGACAAGGTCATCGCTTACGCTTCTCGTCAACTCAAAATACATGAGAAAAATTATACTACCCATGACCTCGAACTTGGCGCAGTTGTTTTTGCGTTAAAGATTTGGCGACACTACCTATATGGTACTAAGTGTGTGGTTTTCACTGACCATAAGAGTCTGCAACACATCTTTGACCAGAAAGAACTCAATATGCGACAACGACATTGGGTGGAATTACTTAACGACTACGATTGCGAGATTCGCTACCATCCTGGTAAGGCGAATGTCGTGGCCGATGCACTTAGTCGTAAAGCTCATGTAGATGTCATTCGTTGTTTTCATATCTCGAGCGATCTTCACAATCGTATTCGTGAAGCGCAATACTCGTCTATCAATGAAGGTCCCATGTCGGTAGAAATACGTGGAGCATCTGAAAGTCAACTCGTTTCAAAACCTGATGGTCTTCTCTATTGTTGTGATCGCGTCTGGATTCCAGATCGCGACAACCTTCGTGACCTCATCATGAACGAAGCACACAAATCTAGGTACTCAATTCATCCTGGCGCTAACAAGATGTACCATAATCTACGTACATCCTATTGGTGGCCCGGTATGAAAAGAGACATTGCTGTGTACGTTTCCAAATGTCTTACCTGTTCGAAAGTCAAAGCCGAGCATCAACGACCTTCTGGTCTACTCGAACAACCTGAAATCCCCGTTTGGAAATGGGATAGCATTGCGATGGACTTCATAACTAAACTTCCTCGTACACCTGCTGGTTACGATAGCATTTGGGTGGTCATTGATCGTTTGACCAAGTCCGCTCAATTCATTCCCATTCGTGAGGATTTCAAGGTTGAACGACTTGCTCGTATCTATACCAATGAAGTCATACGTCATCATGGTGTTCCTCTCGACATCATCTCTGATCGTGATGGTCGATTCACTTCGCGTCTCTGGCAAACTTTTCAGTCCGCTATGGGTACTCATTTAAATCTCAGTACGGCCTTTCATCCTCAAACGGATGGACAGACTGAACGTACTATCCAAACCCTAGAGGATATGCTCCGTTCTTGTGTCATCGACTTTGGTGGTAGTTGGGATGTGCATTTACCTTTGATCGAATTCTCATACAACAATAGCTACCACGCTAGTATTCAAATGGCTCCTTTCGAGGCATTATATGGTCGCAAATGCCGTTCTCCTTTAAGCTGGCACGAGATTGGTGATAAGCATTTTTCTGGGCCTGAGATCATTCAAGAAGCAACGGATAAAATTCTCCAAATCCGTGACAATCTACTCAAGGCTCGAAATCGTCAAAAGAGCTATGCTGACAAGGGACGAAAGCCAATGGAATTCAACGTTGGGGACCATGTCTTACTCAAGGTATCTCCTTGGAAAGGAGTGGTTCGTTTTGGTAAAAAGGGAAAACTTGCCCCTCGCTATGTCGGTCCTTTCAAGATACTCGAAAGGATTGGTAAGGTGGCTTATCGACTCGATTTACCTCAAGAGCTCAACAACGTTCATCCAACGTTCCACGTCTCAAACCTAAAGAAATGTCTCGCTGATGAAGGACTTCAAGTTCCTCTCGAAGATCTTCAAATCAACGAGACTATGCATTTTGTGGAAAAACCCGTCGAAATCGTGGATCAAGGAGTCAAGTTATTGAGGCGCAGTAAAATTCCTATCGTCAAGGTTCGATGGGAAGGAAAACGTGGCGCTGAATTTACTTGGGAACTCAAAAGTGACATGAAGACGAAGTACCCGCATCTTTTCGCTACTTCTTCCTAAATTTCGGGACGAAATTCCCTAAAGGAGGGGAGACTGTAACGCTCCGCATTTTCGAACCTTTCTTATTTTAGCAAATTGTGTTGTACCTTCCATATTTAGGCACTTGAACTCTCTTTGTAATCTACTTTCGTTTCATTTGTAATTCGAGACTATTGATCATAATGAAAACGAAGGTATTTTATTCATGTTTGTGTTAGACTTATGTGCAATTTTCACATTTTAACGATATACTATTCAAAACCCTTGATTCGTTATTACGCTCAATGCTCGTTAAACTAGTTGAAACTCGTAAAATAGTGAAACTCGAAAGCTTCGTGAAATGAGTAAACGTTTAAAGATTTTTTTTATTTATTCATTATAAATATGGTCATTATTCAAATTTAAACTAATTAAATTAATTAATTTTGTTATTTAAAAGTGTATTTTTTATTAATAAACTAGTTAATCTCGTTAGTTATTAAAGTTAGTACACTAACTTAGTTAGTTTAAACTAAAGAAAAAGAAATAAAAAAAAAAGTTAGTTGTCTTTTAATATGACTTGGTGATCTAATAATTCAGGGGTGTGTTATGCAATTTTTGAGAGTTTAAACATATAGGGACCAATGGTGTAACTTCTGAAAGTTGGGAAATACCAAATAATAAAAACGTTAACCACGGGACTCGAACCCGGGTAACTCGTCCCACACGCACGCGCATCAACCAGCCGAGCTGGATCTCAACTTTGTTTGAAACCCGACACTTAATACGTTTAAACACTCGCTCAGCTGATCCGCAGCCGCGACCAGAGGGCGTTTCAGCCTGTTTTAAGCGCGAATTTTGGGTTTGTTTTGAGTTTTAAACATGTTATAACATGAAATACTCAACTACAACCTAACCCAAACCTTCTCCTATAAATACCACACTAATCCAAGTCCTAAACACTTTACAAACTCATCTAAATCTCTCTCAAATCATCCAAAAACGCAGCTGCAAATTGGTGTTCGGGCAGATTCATCCTACTTCACAAAAGTGAGCATATCTCACTCGTTTCTTGTCCGTTTTTGCTCATTCTTTTTCCTACTTGCTTGGTTAATCATGTAGTTTGATTCCTTGACTTCTCCTTGGAGAAATCAGACCTGGAATTGCTCCGAAATTGACCAAAAACTTTCTGTTTTGTTACAAACTTATGCAAACTTCATCCAACTTGTGGGAAACACATCTCAAACCAATGTCCTAATGCTTACAACCTCTCTTATGGTTGGTTAGGCTTAAAAACATGGTTGAGACATTTAAATTAGAGGTTAAAGCCTCACAAATATTCTGTTTTAGTTAGGGTTTTACCCACAAGTAGTGTTCAAGCATGAAGCTTGATGAATGTGTGATGGTTGGACTAGCTTGGGCTATCCTTCATAGAAATCCACTCACTACTTGATGTTTTTCCATAGATTAGTTGTTGTTATTACATTATTACTTGACCCTCCTTGTTGTTTATAACAACAAGTGTAGTGGTGAACAATAGAGGTACCTAAATGGAAGCTTGTTCTTCCTACCTCATGTATGAATTCTATGACACAAAAAGGTCCCTAAATGGAGACATTAATCTCCTACCTCATGCTTGAACCATAAGACTTTGTAATCTTTTTATTATCTAAATTATTCCATATGTATACCTAAGTAACTAAACTTGATGATAACTTAATAGTTACTTGTCAAGAATATGTTACATCATCTATGACCATGCCCTTGTTACGACTCTAATGGATCTTTGAATCCATGAAATCATACTAACTCTTTTGAGTTTTAATAGTGTCAAGAACAAGAGTTATGCGTACAAGATGATTATTTTCACTTATGTTATTTTCCATACATTTTAGACTCCAAATCTATAATCTTCCGTTTTCCCCAAACTCACACACCTATGTTTTCCTTGTGTAGAAGGACAAGGTGCTCCGAACTAATTCATCTACAAACTTGCCCTCGGAACTTCAAGTCACCACTTGTAAACCGTGAGTATACTCGAACCCATTTTTACTTTTAACACTTTGGGTGCAACATGTATTCTATATTAAACGCACATGACACTTGAAACTTATTTGAAACTTACTCTATCCATTAAACATGAAACATGAAACTTGTGAATCTTGAGACTATTTTGTGCTATGTGAACGTTTAATTCTTGTGTGTAGTTCCGCCTTAACAATAGTAGCGCTATAGGAGTAATGCACCTCCCCGTTAGTCTTTGGGGTATTGTTAGGAGGAGACATATCAACCTCCCGGGAAACTTTGGGTTAGGTACTTTAACGCATTGGGAAACTTGGGCTATCACTTGGACTACGTAAACTAGCATGGTTGAAACTATTTTATTATGTTCATGTTGGATATGAGTTTTATTCTAATATGCTATGTAAACAAACTTGTATACTCGCTCTTTGCTTTTGCATTGAACTCTATTTTAATACATGTTGCAGGTTGATTATTGAAGTATGGATGAATGATGAAACAAGATTTAGGGTGGACTAGATACACACCTAGATTAATCTATCTTTTATTGTTATGTTACAATTTGAAACAATGTTGTTATTTCTATTTGAATCTTGTATGACAATTTAGTATTGCAATGAAATTTGAATTTAATTAAATATTGTCACATAGTGTTGTGAAGTCTCTAGCAATCTATACACACTTCGTCTCATCCCGATGTTTCCGCCATCGGTTGGGGTGTGACAGACACCCCTCCTCACCCCACCCCACCCCTCCACCCATCATTCACCTCCCCCGCCGCCGCCGACACACCGCCCCCCTAACCCACCAAAACAATCCCCTTTCACCGGCCACCGCCGCCAAAAAACGTCAAGATCAGAACCAAAAAAACATCAAACAACATCAAAAATACAGAACCAAAAAAATCAAACAAAACCCCCAAAACAGAGACACAAAGAAAATATCGCTACCTTTGTCTCGTGTTCCACCACCACTGAAGAACTGAACCTTCACCGCCGTCTTACTTGTGTTCTTGTTATCTCTAGTCTCTTTTTCTCTCTCTCTCTCATTCTCTCGTCACTTTCTCTCTCTCTTTCGTCCTTTGAAATTCTGACCTTCACCGCAATCTTAACTTCGCCGGATACGGTGGCCGGCTACCACAGTCGTCTCCGGCTCAGCCCTGTGGGTCGCCGGTTCGAAAACGGGAGGGAGAGTGAAAGGGGGTGCGGCTGGGATGTTTCAACGGTGTTAGGGTGTCGGCTATGTTGAGAGAGAGATGGTCAAGATTTTGATTTCATGTGTCTGTGTGTTTTTAGTATAGATTGAGAGAGAAGAGTGGCCTGTTATTATGTGGGTTTTTTTAGGAAGAAGATGAATCTACAGGTTTTTGAAGAAGAGAGAGGAGAGAGAAATGAAAAAGGAAACAAAAGAAGAGAGAGAGAGAGAGAGAGACAGGTAGATATAAATGAAGAGAGAGGATGAGTTTGACATTTGGGGTAAATGACCAAACTACCTCTTTTTCTGATTGGTTGAGAATGGTTTTCGTTGTTCTTACAACTAGGGTGGTTTTCATTTTAGCGGCTCCCTATATATATATCGGATGGTTCAAATGAAAACCATTTTTATCGCGAAAACTCGAAAACTAACTAAAAAAGCCTAAAAACACACAGAATTTTTTTTATTTTTTCAATTTTTTATTAAAAATCGCAGGTTTTTTATATAAAAAACTTTTTCAAAAAAAAAAATTATAGTGCACATGTTTAATAATTCACATGTGTAGTACATATACACATGTGTAATATTACACATTTGCACTACAATTTTTTTTTTTTTTGAAAAAAAAAAGTTTTTTTATATAATTTAAATAGCGAAAATTGGTATGCAAAAAAAATGGTATGTTTTTTTGACTTTTTTAGTTAGTTTTCGAGTTTTTTTTAGTTAGTTTATATATATATATATATATATATATATATATATATATATATATATATATATATATATATATATATATATATATATATATATATATATATATATATATATATATATATATATATATATAGGGGAAGGTTCAAATGAAAACCATTAGTTAACGCGAAAACTCAAAAACTAACTAAAAAAGCCAAAAAAAAAACATACCAAATTTTTTTTTTTTTTTTGCGTACCAATTTTTTACATTTTTAGTATATAAAAAATTTCAAAAAAAAAAAAAAAAATTTGTACTGCACATGTGTAGTACACATACACATGTGTAATACAATTTTTTTTTTTAATTTATATAAAAAAACCTATGATATTTTATAAAAAAAATTGAAAAAAAAATTTGGTGTGTTTTTTAGACTTTTTTTAGTTAGTTTTCGAGTTTTCGCGATAAAAGTGGTTTTCATTTGAACCATCCCCTATATATATATATATGAGTACATCTTTCTCTCAACAACCTATTCTCACTTAACGCTCTCTCTATTTATTCTCCATAGCCACCACCCAATGACCATCACCACCACCGACCACCACGACCACCAGCACATCCCCCAACACTACCACCCACTCATCGCCACCACTTACCCCCATGACCATCACCACATACCCCACGGCCACCAGCACCTCCCCCTACCACTACCACCCACCTGCCTCCACCACGTACTCCCATGACCATCACCACCTTCCCCCACCTCTACCACCCACCTGGAAATGATGGCTACGAGATTGAAAGGTAGTTTGGAGATCCATGCATGGTCTCTAAAGGAAGAATGATTGATCATTTGGTATGGGTTATGTTCATTGTTTTGTTTTGATCACGTTTTTTTTGTTGAAATTGGGGATCTGAAAAACAGAGGAAGAATAAGATAGAATTATGATTTTAGAGCATACATTTTTGTATTGGAGTTGTGGGGGTTTATGGTGTTATTGTAATTTACGCCATGTTTGGGATTGAGTTTGGAAACTCCTTATAACTTTTTGGAAAAGTAAATAAGTTTCAATGGATTGACTTATTGACTTTTCCCCTTGTATACAGTCACAATGCCGAACGCCTTTAAACTTTTCGAAAAGTCAGTAAGCTAATAAGTCACTAAAATAAGCAAATACAAACACCCCCTTAATATATGAGCAAATGAGTTGAAACCAATTCCGAGTATGAGAGTTTATCAATTTTAGATTGACTTTGAATGTTATTTATTTTTTAGGCTTGTAGATTTTCGATTAAATATTAATTTAAGTAGTGAGTCATAATAGGTTTATGTTTTTCAAGTTTAAATATATACCACTTCATGTTTAATTGTTTTATGTGTCGAGTTTTTGGAGTCTCAGTGGTTTATTGAATTGATTTTAATGATTAAGTTCAATCGTGTCCAGATAGTTTTCCACAAGTCTGAGTATTGTTTTTCTACACTTTTATTTGTTGAACATCATGTTTTAATTGTGTGTGATATGGGCCCACACTCATGCTCTTACAATTTCACTTATCACAGTTGGTGCTGCAATGGCGGTGTTGGCCACAGGTGGGTGGTAGTGGTGGTCGGGGGTGTAGGTGTCGGTGGTAGCGCAGTTAAAGATAGAGAGAGAGAATAAGTGTGTATGTAATATATGTATAATTTTTTTTATCATAATTATTTTTATTTACTTTTTTTTATGGTTGTGATTTTTATTTTAAAATACTCGTATGCAGGGTCCACATGATCAGATTTAACCATGAAATTTAACTAGGTTAGGGTTAAAGAGCATATTGTGCAAGTTTTTGTAAACTTAAGTATGAATCCCTTCAATTTTAAAGACAAATGACATAATTTGCAATTTGGTGTAAATATAAAGGACGATTTTTGCAATTTACTCTAAAAATAACTTATGGTGAGCTATGTAAACCAAACCGAGCCGAAAATCGAACAAGTATTATTTTATGAGTATTTTCTGAGCGAGTTTCTATTTAGGACAATCCTAGACGACACAAAGTTATAGAGGTTTTTAAAAGAGTAATAAAAACCCGAATGCTAAAACAAAATTGCATTCCATAACCTTTACATGGTCACACACTCATTTGCTAATAGAATCCTACTTTTAAGCTTCACATGAAACTCAAGTTTCTTTAATCAAAAACCATGTATGGTTATTTGGTAAAACCATTCTCGATATTTTTTTAAGCGACATCTAAGTTATACTCAGTAAATCTTATCGATAGTAAAATTAAGATAGGCTTATTCTAGTGTGTATAGTGAATTGATTTCATTTCTTTTAAACAAAAATAAATATACGTGTAATGTAGGCCTAGCATGAAGTATCCGTTTATTTGTATATTGTTTACAATATAGACTATCAGATAACCTTATATGGACTATTCTTATTAAAACTTGCATATTAATATTTTATATATAACTCATACCATAGGGGACGGTTATCTTGAGAACGTTAAATATACCGAGAACTCTGAGAACGAATGGAAAAACCAGTCAAACTCATTTTTTTAATACAAATCTCAATGTAATTAAAGTACAACATCAAATAATTCATTTCTCCTCTCAAAATCACTCTTATTAGATTTTTTACACATATGTAAATACAACAAATTTACATATGTATAAATGGTAGACTTATACATGTGTAACTTTTCTTTATTTATGAATTCACGTAAATTTAAACATGTAAAGTAAATTTCTAAATTTGTATTAGAATAATAATGATAAGTGCTAAAATAATTTTTGAATTTGAATTGTTTTTGACAAATTTCTCACGATTTTTCATTCATTCTCACGAATCTCACTATATTTAGGGTATGTTTGGTATGGGGTAATGTAATAGACGAAAGAATGGAATGGACGCGGTAATGGAATGGAAGAGGGAATGCAATTGATCATTACCATTCCATGTCTTGTTTGGTTATCATGTGTGAATGGAATGATTTATTATTGTGTATTGTTCGGTGGGCAAGAAAAACAGAGTAATAAAATAAGCAGTGAGTGGTGGTGGTGTTCGGTGGTAGTAATTGTGGGTGGTTATAGGTGGCGGTGGTGGGTGTCGGCGGCGACGATGGGTGGTGGTAGTGGTGGTGGCGGCAAGTGGCGGTGTGGCGGTGACGACGAGTGGTGGTGGCGGCAAGGTGGCCGTTGGTGGTGAGTGGCAGCAGAGGTGGCGGTGGGTGGTGGCGGCGACGGCGGTTGGTGGTGACAGTGGTGGTGGCATCGACGATGGTGGTGGGCGGCAGCAGCGAGTGGCGTGGTGGTTGGTCGCGGCTGTGGGTGATAATGGTGGCGAGTAGTGGTGGCGGTGGCTGTCGAGGTGAGGTGGTGGCGGGTGGCGGCGATGTCGGCCATGGCGTCGGTGGTGGGTCGTGGTGGTTGTGGGTTATGGCGAAGGTGGTGGGCTGTGGTGTTGTTGATGAATGGTGCAAGAGGGGATGGAATGGAAAAAATAAAACATGGGGGTGGAAGGAATAATTTTGAGGGAATGGAATGCCTTTTGGAATGGGTGATTCCATTCCATTGACCAACCAAACACCCTTTTTCTTTATTTCCTCGTAATCATCCATTCCATTCCACCTCTCATTCATGCATACCAAACACTACCTTAGCATTCTTATTTAAATCTTCCCCTTATATCATAGTTTTGATAAAAAATTATCGAGGCAATTAAGTGATCAAATTAGTTTGTAAGGTAGTGTGCTAATGATGTTTGCAAAAGATATGTTGAGTTGATTGCTTTATAAAAACAGTTTTAGGATATAGCCCGAGGATATCAAACTATGCCAATAATCAAACAATGAGCAATAAATGTAAAGGTTGACACGAGATATACGAGGAAAGCCCTTGATCAATCTAGATCTCCAGCATAAAACCTCGAGAGCTGACAATCATCGGCTGCCTTGTTCTTCTTATTGCTTGAACAACCAGGGTACAGTGCAGGATAATGCTCAGATCGATTCTAAGTGTTACAATGATTGCAAATAGTGGGCGTTAGAGTGTAATCGCTGCTAGAAAAGAGAGTGAATGAGTAAAAGAGCTCAAAAGTGTGTGTGTCATACGATCTATCTGGCACTCCATATTTATAGTTACAATAAGAAATAAACTATCCTATAATCTTGGGATACTTTCGGATATTCCCTCTTGACCGTTGCAGGCCTATTCTTCCGCTTCAACGTCTTTCTCCCAACAATATTGAGCGATTCTTTAGGGGAATAAGTCCTTGTGAACGTTGTAATCCTGCAGCCGTAGCTTACAAACAATTCATTAGTAATAGCCAGGATACTGTCTCAGGATGTTACCAATATACTGGTCCGGTATCCTGATCATAAACAGCTAATATAAAATCAAGATACAATGTCAGGATATGGGCTCAGAATTTCACCCATAACAATTGTCCCCAAAAAATGTTGTCGTTGAGGATCTCCTATTTTAATGGTAATATTTTTTCTTTATCTTATCGAGGTGATTAAGTGATTAGAGATGTGATTTGACATGGTGCAACTTCCGAAGCTACAATCACTCATTACTTCACCTATATCTTCTCGTCTTTTCTTCCTTTTAACCGTTCAGGCAAGAAATCAAAAAGGTAATTTCTTTCTTATCCTTTATCCCTCTTCATCTTCTTCCTCTCTACTGTTTCTGATCGATCATGGCGAGACAAACCCGCTTGTCCTCCGGTGACTCGGCTCCCACATTCACGCCCCAGAATCTGCTCCAATACCTGGAGAAAGAAGTATGCACGTTTAACAATGGCTACCTGTCGGCCCTTCGTTCCTCCGGTATCTTCCCAGACAGAACAGTATTCCGGCCATATGACCGGGACCTCCGATCAGATGCATCGTCAACAGAGTGGCTCTGTTTTAATGCCTTCCCCTTCATGTTGGGTCTCCGGTTTCATTTTTCTGATTTCATCATGGATTTCTTTCGCACCACTGGTCTTAGCTTTAGTCAAACTATGCCAATGCTTTGGAGGGTTTTGGTGCTTCTTGATCGGATCAAGAATACCCATATCCCCAAACTCTGCGTTAATGATCTCCCCGTAGTATACTGGCTAAGATCCCATGGGTCTAGCAGGTTTCTGTTTTATTCCACCTCCAATAACCCTCTGGTCCTCCGGGCCACTAGGAATGAAGAGGAATGGAAGTCCAAATTCTTCTTTGCATAAAGAAGTTCAATCCCTGGTGGAGCGGATTTTCCGATGAAATGGTTAAAAAGGGGTAGGATTTAGGGTTTTAGGATTATCCCCAAAAATATCTTGTATAGACATCCTTCTTTTGTTTTGTGCAACGGACTTCAAAAAGCTAGCACCTCCCCTTACTGACTCAGCAAAGAGGATTGAAGCCATCTACAAGTTACCAGAAATCGAAAGAAGTTTTGTTCCAAATCAAGCCACCTCGAGCCAACACTCAAGCTCAAACATGTCCGGTAAGGATTCTGTCCAATATCCCTACACAAGTCGTTATTTAAGATATTGTATGATAAAGTTTAGAATTACTCCCTTGTTTGTGCAGACACCAGCAAGATGCCTGTTTTCGTGGATCTCGAAGAACTGGACACCTACCCCACCTCCGTTCAGGTCAAGAAAGAGACACCAGCCACCACAAGCTCGAAGCGAACCGCTGTTCCCAAGCCTACTCCTCAGCCCAGAGCCCGTGCTTCCTCATCCAAAAAGAGAAAAGGGTTCTAAAACTGCCACTGTTGCTCCTGAAGGTTTCTCTTATGAGGACCTTAGCTTCACCGACTCCCTTGAGCCCATGACTTCCTTCCTCCACAAGGTAAATATTCTGACCTTGTATCCTGTATGTACATATTAAGTAGATATCTTGGTTAGTTAATACCAATTGATACTTGTGCTTTGCTTTGTAGGGTCTGCAACATCTGCCGAACCTCTATATGGAATCCTGTGAGGCAGTGAAGGTCCTTGAAGCCAGGATCAAGAGCTGAGATCACCATCTCAGACCAGGGAAAAATCGCTGACGCCAAGACCTAGTATTACTAGGACAAACTGAAAAAGGTCACCCAAGATGCTGAAGTAAAGCTGACCGCTGCCAAGTTGATCAAGAACAGGCCATGATTTCCTCCCGAGAGGGGGTCAAGAACTCAGCTATCATCTCCCTTCTCCAGGCCAGGATCAAGATGGCGTATGAGGCCAGAGACACAGGCTTAGAATGCCCAGCCTAGCCGGTTGATTCCTAGGTGGCGAAGCTAAAGGATCTTGGAGGGAATCCTGTGCCGCATCCTGTCAAGTCTGGAGTTGGTGAGCCTTCGAAGGCGGCTGATGTGGCGGTTGAAGCTGGAAGGTGGAGGCTGGAGCTGATGCTGGAGTGGATGCTGGTTAGGATGCTAGTGGTGATGGAGCTAAGAAGGTTGGCGAGGATGCTGCTGCGTGAGAGAATCGAAGTGGGTAATGATGGATACTATTACTTAGGCCGGAGCCCACTTTTTTAAATTTGAATGGTCTGCAACCCCTAAACAATTTACATTTCCTGCACTTTACTTTTCTTGCACTTGAACAATTTATAATTTCCTGCATGCTTAGAACAATCTAACAGTTGGAGGTAGAGGGATCATGTATTTTCAGGACAAAGCCTTCAGTTTTTTTTGTTAATATGTTTTTAGAACTAGTTGTATTCTTGGTGGATGGGTCTCGTTTTGAGATAAAGCCAAGAATATAACCTTTTGAACCGTTAATAAAAAACTAACCTTTCGAACTTATCTCTGTTGTTATATTTTATTTTGAAAAGTATGTTCTGAATATCCTGATCAGGATACTGACACGATGCTTAATTGTTTCATCATTTCCATTTAAAACTTAGTCAAATACAACTTTTTATAAAAAAAACTTATATCACTTAGATAAGGCCTTCAAACTTAGGAAAAGTAGGAATCCATACAAGAAACACTTAGGCAATAATCTTCATTCTTAACCATTGAACCATTTGCAATGTCCCCAGCATGGATGTACCGTGTCTGTGTAGGACGTTGCATTAGCATAATTGAGTATTTCTTCACTCAGTGATAAGACTTCATAACTTTTCAAAAATGTGTGTAAACACAATCGTAGTTTATCATATTTTTGAAACTTGTCCAAAAATCTCTAGTTTTACTGGGGATAAACCCTTCATTTTCTGGGGACAAACCCTTAATTTTCTAGGGATAAACCCATATTTTCATGCGCTGGAGGTGGAAGTGTATAAACTCCAAGACTTAGAAAGGTGAAAACCTTTAAACCTTAGAGAATATGAAAATACCCTTTCGTGAGAGAGGGTGATCAATCCTCATATACCTTAAGGATCCATGATATAGCCAATAATAATGAAATTGTCAGCCACTGTTACATGAACTGGTCCCGCGATCTTGAACTATACCCGGATAACTTACGCTCCAAGCAGGGTGTATAAACCCAATTCGAGAGAAAGGTAAATACCATTAAACCACTGAAGGGATATAAATCCCTTATACGTGAGAGAGGGGGCCAATCCTTTAATCTTTCGATTCATCTTGGGTAAACATCCTGGAGTATCATCCTGAAGCATATCCTACAAAACACCTTTAAACTAAGGTGGGTGTTAGCTTGGCTAACACCCCTCCGAAGCTTAAGTCGGTACAAGGTTTCAAAAAAGAATAATAAATGAAATAAATCAAACATATTTAAATAATGTAGAGTTCATACCATCTGGAATTAGAATTACTAAACTCACATGAAATAAGCTTTAAGGTGTATGGCATTCCAGGATCTTGGCAACATATCCCCCTCCATGGTCTTGAGCCGGTATGCTCCCTTTCCGGATTCTAATTCAATTTCATATGGTCCTTCCCACTTCGGGGCTAATTTCCCATCAGCAGGGTTGGTTGTATTCTGAAATGCTTTCCTCAACACCCAATCTCCAACTTGGAATCTCCTTGTCCTTAAATTCTTGTTGTATAACTTGGCTATCCTCTGCTGATATGCTGCCATCCTTAGCTTTGTTGCATCTCTCGTTTCATCAATAGTATCTAACTCTTGACATAAGGCTTCAAGGTTTGATTCAGGATCCTGTAGGCTTGATCTAGCTATAGGTATCACCATTTCTGTTGGGATCACTGCTTCTATCCCAAATACCAAAGAGAATGGGGTTTCTCCAGTAGCATTCTTCACAGTTGTTCTATCAGCCCATAGGACAAATGGTAGTTCCTCTGCCCATTTTCCTTTTTTGGCACCTAACCTCTTCTTTAACTTGTTGACGATTGTCTTGTTTCAGGATTCTGCTTGTCCATTTGCTTGAGAATGCACTGGTGTTGACGTAACCATCTTGTTTCCCCAACTCTTACAAAAATCAGTAGTTCTTTTGCTGGTGAACTGGGAACCATTACCACAAATTATCTTAGCCAGTACCCCGAATCTTGTCAGTATATTCCTCTTTATGAAGGATACCACTTCTTGATTCCTAACTTGGACAAAGGCTTCTGCTTTATGTGACAACTGTCAAATTTGCATGCATCCGTACAATTAGTTAACTATGATTAGTGCTCAATGGCTGTGTTGAATTACAATTAATGATTTAAACTGCTTTCTGATTGCTGCATCATACTTACATGTGCATCACGTATTGCATACTGTCACATCATTTATCACATACAAACTTTAGTGACATAAACGATGCACAAAGCACAGTTGGCACAATTAGCGAATAACTCCACCATTTTCATTCCACTAACAAGCATTCCAAGGTGATCTAGTGGTGTAAGGAGCGAAGTTAGGAAGCTTGGAGCTTTCGGAAGTTGAAGGACCTTCAACGTTTGCTTTTATCCACTTGTTATCTTCACTTGAATCATCCCTAGCCTTGAGCTAGTGGTAAGAACTTCATACACTCCATTGTTCGTCATATATTAGTGGTTAAAAGAAGATTCATGTTGATTATTATGAAGAACACTAAAGAACATTAATGAACATGAAGATGGAACTTTAACATAAGCTTGAAAACCATAAAAATACATGTTGATTAGTGTTATTTTGCTTCTTGGTGATTGATTATTTGTGTCATGATGTTAGACATCATATGGAACCTACTAGATTGTGATTAAACACATGATCTTGTAAGTTAAGGTGGTGACCTTGTGAAAGAACAAGATCATCATACTTTATGTTTCACATGAACTTGAAGAATGAAAATGATTTTGTAAATGATGAAGTATGTAACATAAACTTGGATGATTTAAAAACTAGATTTCTCAAGAAACTAAGTGAAATCACAAGACTTACATGAGCATGGATTTAAAAAAAAAAAAAAACTAAATATGTTTCTAGTGGTGAAACAAGTCTAAAAATACATTGTTAACAAGGAAAATTCAAAAAGATATATTTTTAGAAAATATATTTGAAAGTTGTGAAGACCTAAAATCTTCAAGAATGATGATATTAAACAAATGGCCACACTTTGAAAGATAACTAGGCTTACTAAAAACACTAGTAAGTTACTGCGAGTTTTTCTAAAAATTCAAGTTCATGTTGTTATATAAATTGCAATATTTTGGCACTTGGTAAGTGTTGATTGAGTTGTTGATTGTTTGTGATGATTTTTGAAAAGAAAGTGATATGCTTTAATAGCATGGACACCTCCATTTTTAGGGGAAACTATGGTGAAATTTTCTAAAAATACAAACACTTAGAAAAATATTTTCTAAAATGAATATTTACAAGTATGTTTAAGCCATGGTTTTCAATATAAACTTTGCCATAGATTTTGTTACAAAATTACAAGCATTGGAGGTTGGTTTTTACAAATAAAAATGGATAAATATGTATTTAGAATATAGAGTTAAATGCCCAGATAGTCCCTGTGGTTTGGTATTTTTTCACCTTTATTCCTTAACTTTCTAAAATTACAGCTATAGTCCCCAACATTTTCAATTTCGTTCCCAGATAGTCCCTGGCGTGGATGAAGGTTAGTTTTTAGTGTTAAATGGGTGTGAAGTGACCAAAATGCCCTTAATAATAAAAAAATATTAATTAATTATCTATTTACATCCCACCATACACCCACCCCACTGCCATCCCCCACTCCCCTTTTCTCTTTTCTTTGCTTTATCTGCAACCATCAGAATTATCAAACACCCCCAAATATCAACCACCATCATCTTCAACCTTTCTAAGCCATAAGTTTTTGGATTCAAAATCAAAAAGTCCCCAAATCACGAGATCGTTTCTTCGAAATCGCATCAGTTAATTCAGACGGAACATACATCGGCATCGGAATCACTCCGTGCTCCATCTGATTCAGTCCGTAACCAAATTTCAACTCATTTCCGGACACAATGATGTTTCCGTGATCAATCATCTCCCTACAACATCACGAATTTCAATTTTTTAACAAAAACTAACAAAATCTGAAACTAACAGGAATGAATATGATGAAGTTTCAGATGAATACCTATTTGATATCATTTTCAGAGTGCGTCCGCCATTAACAAGTGAATTTGATCTCTGTGATTCAGGTTTATAATAAGTTTTTTAATCAAGGTTTGATATTTTTAGGTAGAAATTGAATATGTTGTGGGGTTTTGTTTATTCAAGGTTTGATATTTTATGTTGAAATTGGGCCACTTGCAGATTTCAATTCTTTAGTCTACTGTTGGAACAACAATTGTGGCAACAGGATAATGATTGGGAACCTCGTTAAAATTTGGGGACTTTTTGATTTTGAATCCAAAAACTTATGGCTTAGAGAGGTTGAAGATGATGGTGGTTGATATTTAGGGGTGTTTGATAATTCTGATGGTTGCAGACAAAGCAAAGGAAAGAGAAGAGGAGAGTGGGGTGGGGTGGGGTGGGTGTATGGTGGGATGTAAATAGATAATTAATAACATTTTTTATTATTAAGGGCATTTTGGTCATTTCACACCCACTTAACAACAAAAACTAACCTTCATCCGTGCCAGGACTATCCGGGAACGAAATTGAAAAAGTTGTGGACTATAGCTGTGATTTTAGAAAGTTAGGGACTAAAGGTGAAAAAATGCCAAACCACAGGGACTATCTGGGCATTTAACTCGAATATATATTTACATTAAAGACATGATGTGTGTGAATACTTGTATACTGTGTGGGTTAACTATATTATTTTAGGGATAAAATAATATAACTTAACAAATACCAAGAAATCACAATCCAAAATATTACCGGAAATCTCAGGGAATAAATATATAAGTTACACACATAATATTGTGGAACCGAACGATAAAACGTAACTTACAAAATATTCCGGAGAACACCGTTATAAATATATTTTTGGTAAATATTATTTTGGATACGAAAGAAATGAGAATATGGTTTTTGTATTATTACAAAGTATATCATATTTTCGACAAAGGGGAAATATATTATTTTTGGAAGTAAAAATATATTTTCCTAAAGTATTTAGAAGATATATGATTTTTGGGAAAAATATATATTTTCTGGAAATACAGTATTTTTGGGCAAAATAAGTTTATATATATATATATATATATTCTAAGTAAGACTTGAAAATATATTGTTTTGGAAATATATATTGGATATTTATTAAGAAAATACGTACACACAGGAATACGACGCCAATAAATGATACACAAATACAAGAATACGGATATACATGTATGAGATACCCCCATCCTTGGGAAGGAAATACGAGTATAAATACTTGAGAAGTATTATTACAAAATATTGTTTAACAATTATTCCAAAACTAAATAAATATAATTTAAGTTAAAATAATTATTATTTTAACAAATAATTATATGCTTGGACTAATAACCAGTATACTTTAAAAAGTAACTCAAAGGCACTAATTAATACCAAGTCAAGGCACGACCTGCTCGTCAAATGGACCATAGTACGCATGTAGGTAATCGTGCGTTCTAGAGGAAGCTTTGAGTTACATCGGATACAAGGAACGCAATACTGCGAGTTCATGTCCCCCTTTTCTTTAAACTATTTTGTTTATTTACTTCAGGGGTGAAATACATGTTACAAAAGGATTACTTACAATGCAAGTGGTATGGTTAGCCTAGGAATGAATCATGGATCATGTGAATGGGTAGGCGAATACTTGAGGCCATCAATCCTCTTGTAGGACCGAGGGGCATGAGTGATAGATCTATTTGGGTGTTGCGAGCCCCATCCATGAGTCCGCTGAATGGGCCATGAGGTGACTATGTCTTACAGCCGGAAGCCCGGTACAAAGTCTGCTAGGTTTGAGTCTTCCTGCACCATGTCACGTATATTAATGTATTAGCTACACATTAATTGATCTGTTTCCTTGTTGCTTTCATACCGGGACTTATAAACTTATATACATACTTACAACGATTTCAAAGGTTTATACATACACTTAAACGAACACATGAACTCGCTCAACTTTTGTTGATGTTTTCAAACTACATGTATTTCAGGGAATTTGTAAGTGGATCTGGCGGGCGTTGGAACTTTTTATGCTGCGTTAGAAATAAAGATGTCATCCATGGTCTTTGGGTTTTGGTCAGTTTGTCTTATTCCTGGACGAGACACGTCTTTCGAACCTTGGTGTTATTTAATGTCTTTGACGAGTCCTTAATGAACTCATAAACAATTTGTATGGTTTGTAAAACTTGAATTTGAAGTCTACGTTTTAAAACAACGTTGTTATGTTTTGAACTTATTTAATGGACGACAACCCTATGGTTTTATCATATAGTTGATGTTATGATTGAATGCAATGATATTAAGAAAGTCACACCATAATCACGCTTCCGCAAAAGTCAGGGTGTGACAGCTTGGTATCAGAGCTTCGATCGTAGCGAACTAGGATTCTTTCTCGAGTCTAGACTACGATCATTAGGGCTCTCACGAAAATGTTTTCATAACGTATTTTCATTGCATACGCGAAACGCCTAGATCCAGGAAACAAACATTTTTACAATAAAAGATACAAATCACATTTCAAGGAGGTTCAGTCTTAGAGACTGGGGAGGTTCAGTCTTAGAGACTAAGGAGGTTCACTCTTAGAGACTAGGGAGGTTCAGTCTTAGAGACTGGGGAGGTTCAGTCTTAGAGACTAGGGAAGTTCAGTCTTAGAGACTGGGGAGGTTTAGTCTAAGAGACTTGGGAAAATGAGTCTGAGAGACTCGGAGTTTATTCTGAGAGATTCAGTCTGAAAGACTAGGTAGTTCATTCTGAGAGACTAGGTAGTTAGTCTGAGAGACTAGTTGGGACAGTTTGGGAAACTGGGGGTTTAGTCTGGGAGACTGGTTGGTTTAGTTTGGGAGACTAGGTGGGTTAGTCTGGGAGACTAGGAAGGATAGGAAGTTTCATGAAGAATAATGTGAATACATGATTACATGATGAATTGTCTTTGCTTGTAATACACTAAGTGTTAGTAATTACTATGGATATCCATGCTATGATTATTATGTACCGGCACACAGGTCACCTTCTTTAGAAAGCGATTTATCAGACATTGATAACCCTACGGCCACCGCCACAGATAATGAGATTGCACCTGCGCCGGAGATATTTACGTCAGACACTGAGGGTGATCCTGATATGCTGACCGAGGACGAGGACGACTTCCAACCGTCCGCGCTACTAGACTTTGGTAACGATTTACCCTTGCTGATTGCTTCCCCGACAAGGATCTTTTGTCATCCTAGTTGCAGTCCATGATCACCTCATCACTGGTCATCCCGCTGGTGAGCGCACCATGGCTCCGATCCTTGGTGATGTACCTCCTATGGACATCCCTCCCAAAGGTTGGCTACTCGACGAGTAGTTGGTGATAATGTTGACATGTTATTGATGATCCTCCAGATGACGCCCATGATAATGAAAAGTTAGACGAGAATGTTGTTACTAATTTCACTTCTTGAGACCCCTGTTATCAAGCTATCCTCTGATCCTAGTATACACTCGATTTCAGACTCCTTTGAGTCTACGACAATTTCAGCTTTACAGACGGTCAGGTGACCGCTTTTTACTACTGACTTGGACGACGGCACCGCTATGACTGCTGCACTATCACCTTCTCGAGATCCCACACCTTCACACGACCTAGAGCCTGCTCCTGGGACAGCTCCAGTTCCTTTTGGGTCAGCCTGATGTTGCACCTGCTGATCCTGCGCCCTTACATGATCATGACCCAATTCTTCTGGTTTATCAAACATTGCACCCCTTATACCTGACCCAGTACCTGCACCCGATGACCTTCTCTTTTGATGGGACTTTTGTTCCTGCACCCGAACCCGCTGATGTTGCTCCTTTTCCCCTATGGAAACTGATGTCCATTGTACCGACGTATCTATCGCTTCTTTCAGGACATACCCGCACCCCGGGAAGGTACTCCAGGTCAGCACCCACATGACGATTCTTTTACTACAGCAGCATTTTCCCCGACCTCACAGGACGCACCGTTTGCTCCTTTCAATACTTTACGATGGACGAGCCATTTCGATGGTCCCTACCATGCATCATGTTGATTTCAGACTCCTACCACCCCTCACATTATGGAGACTATACACAGAATGAGTTGCTCCTGTCACATCAGCTACAGTTGAGGATATGAGTCGCAGAGTTTTGGAGCTTAAGCTGACACCATGTCCTCCACCCTGTCTATTGTCAGTATACTTTGATCCTCCACATTTATCAAAAATTCCTTTTGCGCTCTCACCTACTGCTATTACACCTTTCCCAGGTTTTTGATGCTCGTTTCTTTACTGTCGAGCGGCAGATCAGTTAATTACTTCGACATATATACAAGCTCGAGGGGGGAGTTCACGCATGTTAGCAGTTTACTTCTCTTTCTTCCTCCACCTCAGTCACCAGTATAGTTGGTTTTTGGATTATGTGGATTGCATTACAATGGGGTAAAGAGACTAATGATAAGCCGAGATTGTGGAGACTTTTGAAGACCACTTCTTACTACGTAATTTTGATACACTGTTATACCTATTGGACAAGGGTAGGGTGACCCTGTGCCCCTTTTGATGTTATACATTTTGTAAGACAATGCAATTGTGGTCGAAGAATAATGAGAGCCCAATCATCATTAAACATGCGACAATACTTTGTGGCCAATAACCAATGAAAGCTCAGTCGCTACGTCTTCGTTAAGCACGTTGTTGATCTATATGTGTGTGCTATAACTATAATGTTACGTGCTTGCTTGCAATGCTCTCATTAAACATAATTCCCAAATTACTTGGTTATGCTATGATTATGCTATTGCTTGATTGGTTGATCTGATAATCTATTATGTGTATGTACGTATGACCTCTAAAACAACTATATGTACTCCCTAAACAAATAAGACCTGACCTAACCGATCTTCTTCGTAGAAGATGTCGATACAAGGGAACGTCGATACCAACAACCCTCTGCCGACGACAGCGGCAGAACTACAAGAGCGCATCTCACAGGCCATTGCACAGCACGAGGCCCTTCGCTCCAAACGCAGCAGAAGTACCATAGGAAATAACCCACCCAACGGCTGCACCTATAATCTATTCTTGAGCTACATACCTCGAGACTTCGACGGCACTGGGGGTGCCATAGCTTTTGTGCGTTGGGTTGAGAAGACGGATTATGTTTTGCGATTAAGTAAATGCGCCCCAGAACATCAGGTCATGTACATAGCTGGATTGTTGCTAGATGGGGCTCTGTCATGGTGGAACCTTCAGGTTCAGATAATGGGCGAGACTGCTACGTATGCTTTGACATGGGACGAACTGAAAGAACTGATGCGTAAAAGATATTGCTCTAGGGCAGAAGTCTAGAAGTTGGAGACTGAACTGTGGAACTTGAAAATGGAAGGTTCAAAGATAGCAGAGTATGTACCGAGATTTCACGATTTATCACAAGTTGCTTCGCATCTGGTGGAACCAGAGTTTAAGAGAATCGAACGCTTCATTGGGGGATTGGCACCTCAGATTCTAAGTCTGGTGACAACATCGAAACCCTCGACGATCACCGATGCTATCGACTTAAGTGTGGCGCTCACTGAAGAAGCGGACAGACTAGGGAAATTTTCCACTTCGGAAGAGAAAAAGGAGACTCCTGTAGAGTCATCTGGAGATAACAAGAGAAAGTTCGCAAAATTCTAAAAGGGTACTCGGGTGAATAGCAAGAACAAGGCCAAAAAGGGAAAAGACTACATAGGTATCCTACCTAAGTGCGACAATTGTCTACGTTACCATGTCGGGCAATGTAAGTATGGAAAATGCAATAACTATGGCAAGAGGGGACATCCCAAGGAGACGTGTATGAAAGGTACTGAACCTAGAAATGGAGGCCAAGATGGTAGCATGAATCACGGAGGAAACAACGACAATGACAACTATCAAGGAGGGATGAGTGACAAACAAAAGCGTGCTCAAGGTTGTCTTAACTGTGGGAGCAAAAAGCATTTAAGAAAATACTGCCCTAAGAAGAATCAGGCACAAGGATGAAAGCTCAATAGCGGAGCTAGCGAAGTACGCCAGAATCTAAACAAGGTTATCCATACGTTCCATATTAGTCAACATTATGCATCTGTGCTACTTGATATTATTACAAATTTTAGCTTCGCATCTCTAGAATTTGAGAGTATACTTGGTTTAGTATCAAGTAAGATAACTTGTGCTAGCTAAAAGAAAACTTTAAAGACGTATTTGGAATGGATTAGTCGTCAAGCAATTGAGCGGAGATTGTTATCCGAATGCCGATGACGAACGACGAAACGATCGTGAATCATGAAGCAGGATACGCCTCTAAAAATTACTAGTTGCTTGAAGGCACGAAAGTTGTTGCGTGAAGGATGTGTTGTTTTCTTGGATCATGTCGTGGACAAGGGAGCCGAAGAACCAAAACTCGAAGATATCCCTGTGATAAGGAAATATCTTGAAGTCTTCCCCGGAGACTTGCCAGAATTATCTCCTCGACGACAAGTCGAATTTCGCATCAATTAGATTTCCAGGCGCCGCACCTGCAGTCAATGCACCTTAACGACTTATACCTTCGGAGATGCAAGGATTGTCAGTGTAATCTCAGCAATTGATAGAGAAGGAAGATAACAGACTAAGTTTCCCGTTTTGGGTAACCCCAGTTCTGCTCATCAAGAAGAAGGACGATGATTTTCAAATGAGTCATCAACTACCAGGAGCTGAACGAGCTAACCAACAAGAGTCAATAACTCTTGCAGAGGGTTAACGAATTATTTAACTAGCCGTGAGAATCCAACTACTATTACACGACTGATCAATGATCGAGTGTCATTAGCTGTGAATTCAGGAAGAAAGTATACCAGGAAATTGTAGGACAATAACTTGTTTTAAACATACACAAAATGGTGTTTCCTACACAATGCACAAAACAGTTTTACACAGAATATGAAACTTTGAGAATCTAGAAAACATGTACTTAGGATCTATGGGAACCCGGGTCCAAACTCGTAAAGGTTGATACCTAGGTACCACATCTGTTAACCCAAGCAAACACCATTATCCTAGCATATATGCCATTTCAGTTAACCAAACAGAAAGTACTTAAATTCTTTTGTTGAAATCTTCACTTTCGCTTCTAGCAAATTGATGTTTGCATCTCTACTCCCCTAATGATAGTTGCATCGCGCCAATTTTCTTCGCTGAGAGCGAACACACAATTGCTTCAATACTTGGTCATTTCTCCATCTTAGCAAATACTCATTGCTTCAGTACTCGGAAACTTATATGTCACACATGCACCATTTGCTACGCATGTGGTTTCGTTTCAAATAAACGCTTCATTGAAATTCAAATATTACTGATTTATGATTCGAATGACCTACCTTATTATAATTGTTGGCTCTTTTGTTACCAAGTCAACACACTTTCTTTAGACTTCTCTTCTTTCAATTTACACTCATGGTTTATCTTCGTAACCATGCTGAGATTCCAATGTTGATACATACATTTATTGTCGGATTGCGCTAAAACCAATTTCAATTGCTTGAACTTATCCATTTCGCATATTCAGTTTAAGACGTCATATGATGTATTGAGAGCATCATATTCAAGTATTTTTGCAAAGATTCTTTCATTTCGAGTCATAGTAGACTTGGTTGGTCTACGGCTCCACTAAATCATTTGTTGGTCTCAATACCTTGCAGTGATACTTTCACATAATTGAAGCTTGCGCTAATTTGGTTACGCACCCTATACACAGATTTAATTGTCTAATTATTTGTTCTAAATCCGTTTTGGTTATCACAATTAAAGCGGTCTCAACACAATTGTATGTTAAGGCAATGGTATATAGATTCGTTTCAAATCACAATGAACCTCCTAGCGATTCTTTCAATGTCAATCGAATGCCTTGCGGTACTTAATATTTTTCATCCTCGATCAAAAACAGTGGTTTTTTGATGTTCCGTGTCCAACTGAAAACTCTATGACATTGTGTAAATCAAATCTTCAGACTTGTCTCAGTACACTTCCTTGACTTCAAACACCGCGAACTCGTTCAGTCACCACTATTATTGAATTATGTCATTACGACACCTTGTGGTGTCATTACAAACTTGTAGCTTCTGCTAATCATGGTCAACCGTTTCACTCGGAACTATGCATACTTTTCTTTGACCTGTCATTTAAACATTCCTAATGCAACTACGAATTAAGACAATGATACACCAGATTCGCTTGTATTTCATTCGGCGTATTTTCACGATTACCATTCATCTATTCGGAAGTTGACAGATCATTTTCATGTTACTATCACATTTGAGTTGTCGATTTTGAATTCATATAAGCGGATGCTATGGTTTGTGAAAACTTGTTTGCTTATCGTGACCGATTGTTTGAGAATCCATCGGTTGAAACTCCTTTATTGCACCCCTGTTAACTACGTAACACTAGATTCTACATCTATACATCTCGTGTCCTTTGACATCAAATGCTAAAAGCACATATCTTTTAACCATTGGATTCGTGTTGTTATAATATATTCTTGGATGCACCTGATGTGAATAAGGTTTGATTCGGTTTTGTGATTACCTACCTCAATGTTATCCATATACATACACGCATAATGTAACCTTAAGGAGATAAGGTAATATAAATTTCGAGGACGAAATTTTCTTAACAGGGGGAGAATGTGACAACTGTCAAATTTGCATGCATCCGTACAATTAATTACCTATGATTAGTGCTCAATGGCTGTGCTGAATTACAATTAATAATTTAAACTGCTTTCTGATTGCTGCATCATACTTACATGTGCATCACATATTCCATATTGTCACATCATTTATCACATACAAACTTTAGTGACATAAACGATGCACAAAGCACAGTTGGCACAATTAGCGGATAACTCAGAAGAATGCCGACGATGTCAGTACATAGACAAACAGTGATTTGAGACCCCGTAAGGGCCAGAGACAAGGTACTACACTAGTATGGAGTGTAGGGAAGTAAGGACCATGAAACTGCGTCACTAAGTGATAGTTTAAGTGTCGGAAAGTGCCTAAAACCCACTAAAAGTGCATAATACTGCATATTTCAGCAAAATTCAGCTTTTTAACAAGCTAGTAATGTGCAATAATATGGCAAAATGGTCCTGAATGTTTTCCTAAGTGTCGGGAATTAAAAGTGTCACAAAAGGGTACTTAAAAGTCATTAAACGGAATACTTTGACACATTAACGAACCGGTATCTAACCGAACAACCGGACATTACCCGAAACACCAAAATTATACTGGAAGCATTGTTTTAATGTTTCTAAGCTAGTTATGATCCCCAAACAACATAACACCCCACTAAAAATATCTAGTAAATAACACTTGCAACTAACACTTCAAATGGAATCTTAAACTAACTACATGGTTCAATTTTACACTTAACCCCCCCCCATGCTAGTAATCGGTTCAAGGTGGCCCCACCATAATCTTCCATGATCTTGCAAGATCCTATACAATCTTCTCTAGATATTGCTTAGATCTTCTCTAGATATTGCTTAGATCTTCTTTACATATTGCTTAGATCTTCTCTAGATTCTCTAAGTTATCATCACCACCCAACTATACCCCCCCCCCCCGGAGTTACGGTTATGGAGGAGGCCCACCATCAAGATCCTACATGATCTCACTAGATATTACAAGATCTCTTTTGATTTTGCTTGGATTTGGGAAGATTCATTTAGATCTTGATTTGTACTTTAGATTATATAAACCCTTCCTCCTCATTCATCATCAACATCAAAACTTCTCTCTTCCTCCCCCTCTAAAGCTTACGGCCCAACACCCGCATTCTACCTCCACCATTTTCATTCCACTAACAAGCATTCCAAGGTAATCTAGTGGTGTAAGGAGCGAAGTTAGGAAGCTTGGAGCTTTCGGAAGTTGAAGGACCTTCAACGTTTGCTTTTATCCACTTGTTATCTTCACTTGAATCATCCCTAGCCTTGAGCTAGTGGTAAGAACTTCATACAATCCATTGTTCGTCTTATATTAGTGGTTAAAAGAAGATTCATGTTGATTATTATGAAGAACACTAAAGAACATTAATGAACATGAAGATAAAACTTTAACATAAGCTTGAAAACCATAAAAATACATGTTGATTAGTGTTATTTTGCTTCTTGGTGATTGATTATTTGTGTTATGATGTTACACATCATATGGAACCTACTAGATTGTGATTAAACACATGATCTTGTAAGTTAAGGTGGTGACCTTGTGAAAGACCAAGATCATCATACTTTATGTTTCACATGAACTTGAAGAATGAAAATGATTTTGTAAATGATGAAGTATGTAACATAAACTTGGATGATTTAAAAACTAGATTTCTCAAGAAACTAAGTGAAATCACAAGACTTACATGAGCATGGATTTAAAAAAAAAAAAAAAACCTAAATATGTTTCTAGTGGTGAAACAAGTCTAAAAATACATTGTTAACAAGGAAAATTCAAAAAGATATATGTTTAGAAAATATGTTTGGAAGTTGTAAAGACCTAAAATCTTCAAGAATGATGATATTAAACAAATGGCCACACTTTGGGGACTTTTTGATTTTGAATCCAAAAATTTATGGCTTAGAGAGGTTGAAGATGATGGTGATTGATATTTGGGGGTGTTTGATAATTCTGATGGTTGCAGACAAAGCATAGGAAAGAGAAGAGGGGAGTGGGGTGGGGGTAGGGTGGGGGTGGGGTGGGTGTATGGTGGGATGTAAATAGATAATTAATAACATTTTTTATTATTAAGGGCATTTTGGTCATTTGACACCCACTTAACACCAAAAACTAACCTTCATCCGTGCCAGGGACTATCCGGGAACGAAATTGAAAAAGTTTGGGACTATAGCTGTAATTTTAGAAAGTTAGGGACTAAAGATGGAAAAATGCCAAACCACAGAGACTATCCGGGCATTTAACTCGAATATATATTTACATTAAAGACATGATGTGTGTGAGTACTTGTATACTGTGTGGGTTAACTATATTATTTTAGAGATAAAATAATATTACTTAACAAATACCAAGAAATCACAATCCATAATATTACCGGAAATCTCAGGGAATGAATATATAAGTTACACACATAATATTGTGGAACCGAACGATAAAACGTAACTTACAAAATATTCCGGAGAACACCGTTATAAATATATTTTTTGGTAAATATTATTTTGGATACGAAAGAAATGAGAATATGGTTTTTGTATTATTACAAAGTATATCATGTTTTCGACAAAGGGAAAATATATTATTTTTGAAAGTAAAAATATATTTTCCTAGAGTATTTAGAAGATATATGATTTTGGGAAAAATATATATTTTCTGGAAATACAGTATTTTTGGGCAAAATAAGTTTATATATATATTTTCTAAGTAAGACTTGAAAATATATTGTTTTGGAAATATATATTGGATATTTATTAAGAAAATACGTACACACGGAATACGACGCCAATAAATGATACATAAATACAAGAATACGGATATACATGTATGAGATACCCCCATCCTTGGGAAGGAAATACGAGTATAAATACTTGAAGTATTATTAAAAAATATTGTTTAACAATTTTTCCAAAACTAAATAAATATAATTTAAGTTAAAATAATTATTATTTTAACAAATAATTATATGCTTGGAATAATAACCAATATACTTTAAAGGCACTAATTAATACCAAGTCAAGGCACGACCCGCTCGTCTAATGGACCGTAGTACGCATGTAGGTAATCGTGCGTTCTAGAGGAAGCTTTGAGTTACATCGGATACAAGGAACGCAATACTGTGAGTTCATGTCCCCCTTTTCTTTAAACTGTTTGGTTTATTTACTTCAGGGGTGAAATACATGTTACAAAAGGATTACTTACAATTCAAGTGGTATGGTTAGCCTAGGAAAGAACCATGGATCATGTGAATGGTTAGCCTAGGAAAGAACCATGGATCATGGATCATGGATCATGTGAATGGGTAGGCGTAAACTTGGCGTATAGTTGTTCCTTTCGAAGGAGTTCCAAGATAAGTCGTAAGTGTTGCTCGTGTTCCTCCTGACTCTTGGAGTAGATCAGAATGTCGTCGATGAAGACAATCACAAACTTGTCTAAGTACGGCTTGCACACCCTGTTCATCAGATCCATAAATATGGCAGGCGCGTTCGTTAACCTGAATGGCATGACAAGAAACTCGTAGTGACCGTAGCGAGTTCTGAATGCTGTCTTGGAGACGTCCTCACCCCGGACTCTCAGCTGATGGTAACCTGACCTCAAGTCTATCTTGGAGTAGTAACTCGACCCTTGCAACTGGTTGAATAAGTCGTCTATACGCGGAAGAGGATAACGGTTCTTCACCGTCACCTTGTTTAGTTCGCGGTAGTCTATGCACATCCTGAAGGTACCGTCCTTCTTTTTCACAAATAGTAATGGGGCTCCCCAAGGCGAAGAGCTAGGTCGGATAAATCCCTTATCCAAGAGTTCCTGTAACTGTGTAGAGAGCTCTTCCAACTCTGTTGGAGCTAAGCGATACGGTGCACGTGCTATCGGTGCTGCTCCTGGTGCTAGCTCGATTTGAAACTCGACCTGGCGTTGAGGTGGTAGACCAGGTAATTCCTCTGGAAACACTTGAGGAAAGTCGCGAACTATTGGAATGTCTTCCAATTTCTTTTCCTTCGTTGATGCGTCAGTAACGAGTGCCAAAATAGCGGTGTGACCCTTCCGCAAACATTTCTGAGCCTTCAAGAAAGAGATGATGTCGACCACAGCACCACTCTTGTCGCCTTGAACTTCGAGAGGTTCTTGACCAGAACGGGGAATACGAATGATCTTCTCGCTACATAAGATTTCTGCCTGATGTTGGGATAACCAATCCATCCCAATCACGATATCGAAGCTTCCCACGACTATGGGAATGAGGTCAATCAAGAAAGTCTGACCGGCTAAGACAATATTACAACCCTTGACTACATGCGTGGCTTCTAGACTCTTACCATTAGCTAATTCTACTACATGTTTGGTGGTCAAGAGTGTTGGTGCACGTTTTAACAATTTACTGACATTCAATGACACATAACTAGTATCCGCACCCGAATCAAACAAAACAGTAACATAAATATCGTCGAGGAGAAACTTACCCATAACCACATTGGGATCGTTCATTGCGTCACCTCGACCCAGTACGAAAGCACGTCCCCTGGCTTCGTTGCCATTGTTGTTGTTTCCCCCGTTGTTGTTACCATTGCCCTAGTGGTTGTTGTTGTTGCGATTCTGGTTCTGGTTCAATTGAGGGCAATCGCGTTTGAAATGACCTTCAGCCCCACACTGAAAACATCCCCTGTTGCCCCGCTGTTGCTGCTGCTGCGGGTTTTGTGGAGCTGGTAATTGCAGTTGCTGGTCTGATTCGCAGGTCGTGGGCTCCTACAGTCTTTGGCCTCGTGCCCCATCTTGAGACACCTTTGGCAACGACCCTTGTTGCACTGGCCGATGTGGTGTCTGTTGCAGTTGTGACACTTGGGGTGAAATCCTTGATATCTTCTCTGCCACGACTACCAGAAGACTGCTGACTGGGACTCTGGTAGTGGTCAGTCTTCTGCTGCTGAGCCTGAGACTGAACTGTTGCTGAACCTTTGCTAGAATCCCCTTCCCACTTTCTTTTGTTGTCACTAGGGGTAGCAGGAGTAGCGGCTGATGTGGTAGCAGTAGTAGCGCTGATACGTTTCGGTAGCTTGTCCTGATCCACTGCCTGATCAGTGAGGCAATGAGCGAGTCGCTGAATATCCTGGATGTTGTCGAGATTAGCCGATGTCACGTGGCTCTGGATTTCTGGCGCTAGACCTTTGAGATACAACTCAATGCGCTTAATTGGAGGGTCCACCATAGTTGGACACAAGATAGCCAGTTCGTTTGACCGTTTCGTATAAGCCTCGATTTCCGATCCTGTCATCTTCAGATGATAAAGCTCCACTTCCAACTTGTGGATGTCATCACGTGTGCAGTATTCTCGCTTGATCAGTTCCTTAAAATCATTCCAAGGGGTGGCGTTAGCAGCTGCCAGCCCTAAGATCTGAACTTGCGCGTTCCACCAAGTTAGCGCAATTCCTTCTAATATGCCAGTGGCGTACTTGACCCTGCGAGCCTCAGGGCATTCACACATCTCGAATACTGACTCGAGCTTCTCAAACCAACGGAGTAGTCCCACTGCTCCTTCCGTGCCACTAAACGTGCTTGGACGACAGTCCATGAAGTTCTTGAAAGTGCAAACTGGTTGCGGTGCGTGTTGACCTATGGTGTACGAATAGGGCAAAGTTAAACACAAGAGTTGGTCTAAAGGTGTAGGATCTAAAGATCCTAGTGTGAGTTTTAACTACAGGATATACCTCCTGCCTGTGCGGCTGCAAGTGCCGCAGCAACTTGTTCGTTAATGAGAGCCGTCAACTGGGCTTGAGTCATGTTAACACGTCCAGACATGATCTTCATAGTAAAAGTAGCATAAGTGAGAATGGTTCGCGAGTAGTGCGATGACAGAGAAGTGTAAGCACATAGGTATTCTCATGTAATAGGGTCATGTGTATCTAAGCATACTACAAGCAAAGTTCTATGCAATCTAGCAAGTAGGCAATATAAACAGAAACCATATTACCTAGAATGTTGAGTCTTGCACGTGGAGCGACGCGTCGTTGTGGATCGTTGAGAGCATTGTTCTGGTTATAGTCTGGTTTCAATAAAAACGTTTTCCCCATATTAAAACCAAGTTCTCTATAACCAATGGCTCTGATACCAATCTGTCACACCCCCAAAATCCACCCGCGGAGTATCACCGCTTGGAGGCGTGACATGACCAGGATCAAGCCACCAATCATATTGAACATAGCATTTAAATATTAAAAATAGTCAAAACAATCCATCACAATATAATTGGCGTTTATCAAAACGTAATTTGAGTAGCGGAAGCATAAGTATGTAAACCCAATGTAAATCATAAGTTCAAAGTTTAAACGTTAACATGGCATCCACGATCCATGTCCCACAACGACTTGCTCCTCCCTGTGCAAGCTCCATAAGTACCTAAGGTCCTGCAAGGCATGCAGCAGAGAGTCAACAACTAGTTGAACGAGTTCACAGAAAGTAAGTTCGTAATAGCAAAACGTATGTTCATTTAGTGGGGGCTTCCCATGTATATATGTACTACTCGTGGGGGTTTCCCATGATTATCTTTATTACTAGCGGGGCTTCCCATGTTTATACTTACTAGACTATTGTAACCATGTGTTCTTCTTAGTTTGAGAACAGGAATACGTACAAGGTCACGTAGGTTTTACGTGAGTGCCCTTCCCCGAGGACAGTGGTACGCGTGAGGTTTACGTAGGTTTTACGTAAGTGTCCTTCCGACCCGGAAGACAGTAGTAGGTATGAGTTTACGTAGGTTTTACGTAAGTGTCCTCCCGACCCGGGAGACAGTGATAGATACTAGTTTACGTAGGTTTTACGTAAGTGTCCTGACTAACCTGAGGACGATGGTATATAGTCTAGCAATAGTGTAAGTACGAGTAATTATCCATTTCAAATCTTCCAACCCAATTCCCAACCCGGGAATCCCATGCCTTGGCTGTGTGAACTCACCTTGGTTTGCTCGGCAGATACACAGAAAGTAAATCAAGCTATATGGTGATCAACCACGTCCTAGCATGGTTGTTATACAAGTTAGGTTCGTATCCAAGTAATGCACGTATGTTCTGCACGTATTGTACCCAAGTAACGATCACGGCATGCACAAGTATTCATAGCAGTTCAACAGTAATTATCACGTAACAACGAAGTCCAAGTGTCCGGCCCAATCAGTTGGGCTCGTAACAGTGAAAGTCCAATAGTGTTCAAGTGTTCGCGGTCTCGAGTCGAGACTAGCGATTTCAAGTCGAGACTAGTCGGTCTCCAGGTGTACTGGTTTCGGGGTCTCGAGTCGCAACAAAGGTGGTCTCGAGTTGTCATGGTCTGGTCGAGACTACACGGTCTCGAGTCGCAACCGGACCCGCAACCGTGGTCTCGAGTTGTGCTGTTGTGTGTCGGCAATGTGGTCTCGAGTCGAAACTATGGGTTCTCGACTCGCAACCCTGATCGAGACAATGTGTAACAGATTTCCATAATTAATCAGTAACAATCATTCCGTAATTTCAGCTAACAACTTAACAGTTTCACTAATCAGATCAAACACAAAAATTTCCGTATTCAACAGCAGTTAATCGCTATTCAACATATCAAGAACAATCAATTACCAGTATGCATAACAAATTATCGAATCACGTGATTAACCAAGTTATGGACTAACATGCAACCTAATTCATAATCACACTCATAAGTCATGCTCATCACAGCCGATTCACAAGAATTCGGTCCATCATGCAGTCAATCCGATTTACAACAAGAACAATAACAAGGATAGTAAACTTCGATCCGGTTATCATGCATACAACATATCATACAACATATGAACCGAGTCACTAGCATAAACCCTAACCGATCATGTAATCCGATTATCAATAATATCATCATCTAAACATACATATAAAACTTGCAATCGGTAAACATACTACTAACCGAGATGAGGAAGGGAATGATCCGAATCCAAAAGCTTCGATGGAAAGGGATGTTCGGCTCCTTGGTTCCGAGTCAAGAGAGATAGTTTAGTGTTTGTGTGTGTGTCCCTGATTGCGAGTTGTGGGAAGTAAAACCCTAATGGTGTGCGTATGCGTGTATACGTATGAGAAGGAAATGGGCCGAACCCTTACTTGGGCTGCCCCATGGTCTCGAGTCCAACAACATGGACCGAATGGGTTTGTGTCCGGTTGTGGTTCATGTGCGATCGGTTTCAAGTAACATTTACACATTCACATATCACATAATCACATAATCATTCTATTAACATAATCACACAATCACGTAACGTTACACAGAAATGAGTTCAAAATACGAGTTGTCACATTATCCCCAACTTAAAAGAAATTTCGTCCCGAAATTTGGTACGCACTCACTGAGGAAGCTAGGTAAGTTGTATCGTTCACTGGTTTTCCTGGGGTGTCACATCCTCCCCCCGTTGATCTGGAATTTCATCCGAAATTCCGCAGTAGTAGCTTCAGCCTCAGTAGTGGTTGCATTGGTTCCGAATAACTGGGGATACTTTTCTGTCATCTGGTCTTCGCGTTCCCAGGTGTACTCTGGGCCACGTTTGGAGTTCCAACGAACTCGGACAAGAGGGATTCTCTTGTGTTTAAGGACCTTAACATCCCGGTCCGTGATTTCTACAGGTTCCTCGACGAGTGCAACTGTTCGTCGATAGTGAGCTCCTTCAGAGGAATTATGAGGGTCTCATCTGACAGGCACTTCTTCAGATTTGACACGTGAAAGACGTTGTGAACTGCCCCGAGTTCAGCTGGTAGATTCAGTCGGTAGGCTACTTTGCCTATTCTTTCTATGATTTTGAACGGTCCGACATACCGTGGATTGAGCTTGCCCCGTTTGCCAAAACGAACCACACCCTTCCAGGGTGAGACTTTAAGTAAAACCCGGTCCTCGACCTGAAATTCCAATGGCTTCCTACGCTTATCCGCGTAGCTTTTCTGACGGTCGCGAGCTGCCGCCATGCGTTGTCGTATTTGTGCAATCTTTTCCGTGGTGTCCACTATAAGTTCTGGACCCGTGATCTGACTATCCCCCACCTCTGCCCAACAGAGAGGTGACCGGCATTTCGCCCGTACAATGCCTCAAATGGAGCGGCTTGTATGCTGGTGTGATAACTGTTATTGTACGAGAACTCCACCAAAGGGAGATGCTTTTCCCAGCTATTGCCGAAATCGATAACACATGCTCGAAGCATGTCTTCTAGAGTTTGAATCGTGCGCTCAGACTGTCCATCCGTCTGAGGGTGATATGCTGTGCTCATGTCTAGTTGTGAGCCAAAAGCTTTGTGCATTGCTTGCCATAGTTCTGATGTGAATCGTGCATCGCGATCCGAGATGATAGAGGTGGGCACCCCGTGCCTTGAGACTACTTCCTTCAAATATATGTCTGCTAGTGTAGAAAACTTGTCTGTTTCTTTGATTGCCAGGAAATGAGCAGACTTGGTGAGTCGATCCACGATCACCCAAATAGTATCGTTCCCACGCTGGGATCTAGGTAGGCTTGTAACAAAATCCATGGAAATATCCTCCCATTTTCACTGTGGTATCTTTGGTTGCTGCAGTAAACCTGCTGGTTTCTGATACTCTGCCTTGACTCTTGCACAGGTCAAGCATTTACTGACGTAGGTAGCGATGTGGGCCTTCATGCTTGGCCACCAATAAGTAGTTCTGATGTCGTGGTACATTTTATCCGACCCTGGATGTACCGAGTAGCGGGATTTGTGAGCTTCATTCATCACTAGCTCACGCAAACCGCCATATAGTGGGACCCAAATACGCCCCGTTACGTAGTAGGCGCCGTCTTCCTTCTGTTCTACTCGTTGCCTTGAGCCGCGTAGGGCTTCAGCTCTGACATTTTCTGGTTTCAATGTTTCTACCTGAGCATCTCGTATCTATGCTGGAAGACTAGACTGAATCGTAAGCTGTAGTGCTCGTACGCGTCTAGGTAGAGTGTCCTTTCGACTGAGAGCGTCAGCCACAACATTGGCTTTGCCTGGATGGTACTTGATGGCGCATTCGTAATCGTTCAGTAGTTCAACCCATCGACGTTGACGCATGTTCAATTCCTTCTGCTTGAAGATATGCTCAAGACTCCTGTGATCGGTGTAGATAGTGCACTTGGTACCGTACAGGTAGTGTCGCCATATCTTAAGCGCGAAAACAACAGCTCCCAGCTCTAAATCGTGCGTCGTGTAGTTCCGTTCATGAACCTTGAGTTGGCGCGAAGCGAAAGCAATGACTTTGTCGCGCTGCATTAACACACATCCAAGACCCTGGATGGATGCATCACAGTAAACCACGAAGTCGTCTGTGCCCTCTGGTAATGAGAGGATAGGTGCACTGCAAAGTTTATCCTTTAAGTGCTGAAAAGCAGTTTCCTGAGTATTACCCCAACGGTAGGTGACACCCTTCTGTGTCAGTAGCGTAAGCGGCTGCGCAATCTTTGAAAAGTCCTTGATAAACCGTCTGTAGTATCCCGCCAAACCCAAGAATTGGCGTATTTCTGTTGGTGTACGCGGTGTAGGCCAGTTCCTGATCGAATCAACCTTGGATGGATCGACATGGATCCCATCCTTGTTTACCACATGGCCTAGAAAGTGGACTTCACGAAGCCAGAAGTCACATTTTGAAAACTTGGCGTACAGTTGTTCCTTTCGAAGGAGTTCCAAGATAAGTCGTAAGTGTTGCTCGTGTTCCTCCTGACTCTTGGAGTAGATCCGAATGTCGTCGATGAAGACAATCACAAACTTGTCTAAGTACGGCTTGCACACCATGTTCATCAGATCCATAAATACGGCAGGCGCGTTCGTTAACCCGAATGGCATGACAAGAAACTTGTAGTGACCGTAGCGAGTTCTGAATGCTGTCTTGGAGACGTCCTCACCCCGGACTCTCAGCTGATGGTAACCTGACCTCAAGTCTATCTTGGAGTAGTAACTCGACCCTTGCAATTGGTCGAATAAGTCGTCTATACGCGGAAGAGGATAACGGTTCTTCACCGTCACCTTGTTTAGTTCGCGGTAGTCTATGCACATCCTGAAGGTACCGTCCTTCTTTTTCACAAATAGTAATGGGGCTCCCCAAGGCGAAGAGCTAGGTCGGATAAATCCCTTATCCAAGAGTTCCTGTAGCTGTGTAGAGAGTTCTTCCAACTCTGTTGGAGCTAAGCGATATGGTGCACGTTCTATCGGTGCTGCTCCTGGTGCTAGCTCGATTTGAAACTCGACCTGGCGATGAGGTGGTAGACCAGGTAATTCCTCTGGAAACACTTGAGGAAAGTCGCGAACTATTTGGAATGTCTTCCAATTTCTTTTCCTTCGTTGATGCGTCAGTAACGAGTGCCAAAATAGCGGTGTGACCCTTCCGCAAACATTTCTGAGCCTTCAAGAAAGAGATGATGCCGACCACAGCACCACTCTTGTCGCCTTGAACTTCGAGAGGTTCTTGACCAGAACGGGGAATACGAATGATCTTCTCGCTACATAAGATTTCTGCCTGATGTTGGGATAACCAATCCATCCCAATCACGATATCGAAGCTTCCCAAGACTATGGGAATGAGGTCAATCAAGAAAGTCTGACCGGCTAAGACAATATTACAACCCTTGACTACATGCGTGGCTTCTAGACTCTTACCATTAGCTAATTCTACTACATGTTTGGTGGTTAAGAGTGTTGGTGCACGTTTTAACAATTTACTGACATTCAATGACACATAACTAGTATCCGCACCCGAATCAAACAAAACAGTAACATAAATATCGTCGAGGAGAAACTTACCCATAACCACATTGGGATCGTTCATTGCGTCACCTCGACCCAGTACGAAAGTACGTCCCCTGGATTCGTTGCCATTGTTGTTGTTTCCCCCGTTGTTGTTACCATTGCCCTGGTGGTTGTTGTTGTTGCGATTCTGGTTCTGGTTCAATTGAGGGCAAACGCGTTTGAAATGACCTTCAGCCCCACACTGAAAACATCCCCTGTTGCCCCGCTGTTGCTGCTGCTGCGGGTTTTGTGGAGCTGGTAACTGCAGTTGCTGGTTCTGATTCGCAGGTCGTGGGCTCCTACAGTCTTTGGCCTCGTGCCCCATCTTGAGACACCTTTGGCAACGACCCTTGTTGCACTGGCCGCTGTGGTGTCTGTTGCAGTTGTGACACTTGGGGTGAAATCCTTGATATCTTCTTTGTCCACGACTACCAGAAGACTGCTGACTGGGACTCTGGTAGTGGTCAGTCTTCTGCTGCTGAGCCTGAGACTGAACTGTTGCTGAACCTTTGCTAGAATCCCCATCCCACTTTCTTTTGTTGTCACTGGGGGTAGCAGGAGTAGCGGCTGATGTGGTAGCAGTAGTAGCGCTGATACGTTTCGGTAGCTTGTCCTGATCCACTGCCTGATCAGTGAGGCGATGAGCGAGTCGCTGAATATCCTGGATGTTGTCGAGATTAGCCGATGTCACGTGGCTCTGGATTTCTGGCGCTAGACCTTTGAGATACAACTCAATGCGCTTAATTGGAGGGTCCACCATAGTTGGACACAAGATAGCCAGTTCGTTTGACCGTTTCGTATAAGCCTCGATTTCCGATCCTGTCATCTTCAGATGATAAAGCTCCACTTCCAACTTGTGGATGTCATCACGTGTGCAGTATTCTCGCTTGATCAGTTCCTTAAAATCATTCCAAGGGGTGGCGTTAGCAGCTGCCAGCCCTAAGATCTGAACTTGCGCGTTCCACCAAGTTAGCGCAATTCCTTCTAATGTGCCAGTGGCGTACTTGACCCTGCGAGCCTCAGGGCATTCACACATCTCGAATACTGACTCGAGCTTCTCAAACCAACGGAGTAGTCCCACTGCTCCTTCCGTGCCACTAAACGTGCTTGGACGACAGTCCATGAAGTTCTTGAAAGTGCAAACTGGTTGCGGTGCGTGTTGACCTATGGTGTACGAATAGGGCAAAGTTAAACACAAGAGTTGGTCTAAAGGTGTAGGATCTAAAGATCCTAGTGTGAGTTTTAACTACAGGATATACCTCCTGCCTGTGCGGCTGCAAGTGCCGCAGCAACTTGTTCGTTAATGAGAGCCGTCAACTGGGCTTGAGTCATGTTAACACGTCCAGACATGATCTTCATAGTAAAAGTAGCATAAGTGAGAATGGTTCGCGAGTAGTGCGATGACAGAGAAGTGTAAGCACATAGGTATTCTCATGTAATAGGGTCATGTGTATCTAAGCATACTACAAGCAAAGTTCTATGCAATCTAGCAAGTAGGCAATATAAACAGAAACCATATTACCTAGAATGTTGAGTCTTGCACGTGGAGCGACGCGTCGTTGTGGATCGTTGAGAGCACTGTTCTGGTTATAGTCTGGTTTCAATAAAAACGTTTTCCCCATATTAAAACCAAGTTCTCTATAACCAATGGCTCTGATACCAATCTGTCACACCCCCAAAATCCACCCGCGGAGTATCACCGCTTGGAGGCGTGACATGACCAGGATCAAGCCACCAATCATATTGAACATAGCATTTAAATATTAAAAATAGTCAAAACAATCCATCACAATATAATTGGCGTTTATCAAAACGTAATTTGAGTAGCGGAAGCATAAGTATGTAAACCCAATGTAAATCATAAGTTCAAAGTTTAAACGTTAAGATGGCATCCACGATCCATGTCTCACAACGACCTGCTCCTCCCTGTGCAAGCTCCATAAGTACCTAAGGTCCTGCAAGGCATGCAGCAGAGAGTCAACAACTAGTTGAGCGAGTTCACAGAAAGTAAGTTCGTAATAGCAAAACGTATGTTCATTTAGTGGGGGCTTCCCATGTATATATACTACTCGTGGGGGTTTCCCATGATTATCTTTATTACTAGCGGGGCTTCCCATGTTTATACTTACTAGACTATTGTAACCATGTGTTCTTCTTAGTCTGAGAACAGGAATACGTACAAGGTCATGTAGGTTTTACGTGAGTGCCCTTCCCCGAGGACAGTGGTACGCGTGGGGTTTACGTAGGATTTACGTAAGTGTCCTTCCGACCCGGAAGACAGTAGTAGGTATGAGTTTACGTAGGTTTTACGTAAGTGTCCTCCCGACCCGGGAGACAGTGATAGATACTAGTTTACGTAGGTTTTACGTAAGTGTCCTGACAAACCTGAGGACGATGGTATATAGTCTAGCAATAGTGTAAGTACGAGTAATTATCCATTTCAAGTCTTCTAACCCAATTCCCAACCCGGGAATCCCATGCCTTGGCTGTGTGAACTCACCTTGGTTTGCTCGGCAGATACACAGAAAGTAAATCAAGCTATATGGTGATTAACCACGTCCTAGCATGGTTATCATACAAGTTAGGTTCGTATCCAAGTAGTGCACGTATGTTCTACACGTATTGTACACAAGTAACGATCACGGCATGCACAAGTATTCATAGCAGTTCAACAGTAATTATCACGTAACAACGAAGTCCAAGTGTCCGGCCCAATCAGTTGGGCTCGTAACAGTGAAAGTCCAATAGTGTTCAAGTGTTCGCGGTCTCGAGTCGAGACTAGCGATTTCGAGTCGAGACTAGTCGGTCTCCAGGTGTACTGGTTTCGGGGTCTCGAGTCGCAACAAAGGTGGTCTCGAGTTGTCATGGTCTGGTCGAGACTACACGGTCTCGAGTCGCAACCGGACCCGCAACCGTGGTCTCGAGTTGTGCTGTTGTGTGTCGGCAATGTGGTCTCGAGTCGAAACTAAGGGTTCTCGACTCGCAACCCTGATCGAGACAATGTGTAACAGATTTCCATAATTAATCAGTAACAATCATTCCGTAATTTCAGCTAACAACTTAACAGTTTCACTAATCAGATCAAACACAAAAATTTCCGTATTCAACAGCAGTTAATCGCTATTCAACATATCAAGAACAATCAATTACCAGTATGCATAACAAATTATCGAATCACGTGATTAACCAAGTTATGGACTAACATGCAACCTAATTCATAATCACACTCATAAGTCATGCTCATCACAGCCGATTAACAAGAATTCGGTCCATCATGCAGTCAATCCGATTTACAACAAGAACAATAACAAGGATAGTAAACTTCGATCCGGTTATCATGCATACAACATATCATACAACATATGAACCGAGTCACTAGCATAAACCCTAACCGATCATGTAATCCGATTATCAATAATATCATCATCTAAACATACATATAAAACTTGCAATCAGTAAACATACTACTAACCGAGATGAGGAAGGGAATGATCCGAATCCAAAAGCTTCGATGGAAAGGGATGTTCGGCTCCTTGGTTCCGAGTCAAGAGAGATAGTTTAGTGTTTGTGTGTGTGTCCCTGATTGCGAGTTGTGGGAAGTAAAACCCTAATGGTGTGCGTATGCGTGTATACGTATGAGAAGGAAATGGGCCGAACCCTTACTTGGGCTGCCCCATGGTCTCGAGTCCAACAACATGGACCGAATGGGTTTGTGTCCGGTTGTGGTTCATGTGCGATCGGTTTCAAGTAACATTTACACATTCACATATCACATAATCACATAATCATTCTATTAACATAATCACACAATCACGTAACGTTACACAGAAATGAGTTCAAAATACGAGGTGTCACATTATCCCCAACTTAAAAGAAATTTCGTCCCGAAATTTGGTACACACTCACTGAAGAAGCTAGGTAAGTTGTATCGTTCACTGGTTTTCCTGGGGTGTCACATCCTCCCCCCGTTGATCTGGAATTTCATCCCGAAATTCCGCAGTAGTAGCTTCAGCCTCAGTAGTGGTTGCATTGGTTCCGAATAACTGGGGTGTCATCTGGTCTTCGCGTTCCCAGGTGTACTCTGGGCCACGTTTGGAGTTCCAACGAACTCGGACAAGAGGGATTCTCTTGTGTTTAAGGACCTTAACATCCTGGTCCGTGATTTCTACAGGTTCCTCGACGAAGTGCAACTGTTCGTCGATAGTGAGCTCCTTCAGAGGAATTATGAGGGTCTCATCTGACAGGCACTTCTTCAGATTTGACACGTGAAAGACGTTGTGAACTGCCCCGAGTTCAGCTGGTAGATTCAGTCGGTAGGCTACTTTGCCTATTCTTTCTATGATTTTGAACGGTCCGACATACCGTGGATTGAGCTTGCCCCGTTTGCCAAAACGAACCACACCCTTCCAGGGTGAGACTTTAAGTAAAACCCGGTCCCCGACCTAAAATTCCAATGGCTTCCTACGCTTATCCGCGTAGCTTTTCTGACGGTCGCGAGCTGCCGCCATGCGTTGTCGTATTTGTGCAATCTTTTCCGTGATGTCCACTATAAGTTCTGGACTCGTGATCTGACTATCCCCCACCTCTGCCCAACAGAGAGGTGACCGGCATTTATGCCCGTACAATGCCTCAAATGGAGCGGCTTGTATGCTGGTGTGATAACTGTTATTGTACGAGAACTCCACCAAAGGGAGATGCTTTTCCCAGCTGTTGCCGAAATCGATAACACACGCTCGAAGCATGTCTTCTAGAGTTTGAATCGTGCGCTCAGACTGTCCATCCGTCTGAGGGTGATATGCTGTGCTCATGTCTAGTTGTGAGCCAAAAGCTTTGTGCATTGCTTGCCATAGTTCTGATGTGAATCGTGCATCGCGATCCGAGATGATAGAGGTGGGCACCCCGTGCCTTGAGACTACTTCCTTCAAATATATGTCTGCTAGTGTAGAAAACTTGTCTGTTTCTTTGATTGCCAGAAAATGAGCAGACTTAGTGAGTCGATCCACGATCACCCAAATAGTATCGTTCCCACGCTGGGATCTAGGTAGGCTTGTAACAAAATCCATGGAAATTTCCTCCCATTTCCACTGTGGTATCTTTGGTTGCTGCAGTAAACCTGCTGGTTTCTGATACTCTGCCTTGACTCTTGCACAGGTCAAGCATTTACTGACGTAGGTAGCGATGTGGGCCTTCATGCTTGGCCACCAATAAGTAGTTCTGATGTCGTGGTACATTTTATCCGACCCTGGATGTACCGAGTAGCGGGATTTGTGAGCTTCATTCATCACTAGCTCACGCAAACCGCCATATAGTGGGACCCAAATACGCCCCGTTACGTAGTAGGCGCCGTCTTCCTTCTGTTCTAGTCGTTGCCTTGAGCCGCGTAGGGCTTCAGCTCTGACATTTTCTGGTTTCAATGCTTCTACCTGAGCATCTCGTATCAGTGCTCGAAGACTAGACTGAATCGTAAGCTGTAGTGCTCGTACGCGTCTAGGTAGAGTGTCCTTTCGACTGAGAGCGTCAGCCACAACATTGTCTTTGCTTGTAATACACTAAGTGTTAGTAATTACTATGGATATCCATGCTATGATTATTATGTACCGGCACACAGGTCACCTTCTTTAGAAAGCGAGTTATCAGACATTGATAACCCTACGGCCACCGCCACAGATAATGAGATTGCACCTGCGGCGGAGATATTTACGTCAGACACTGAGGGTGATTCTGATACGCTGACCGAGGACGAGGACAACTTCCAACCGTCCGCGCTACTAGACTTTGGTAACGATTTACCCTTGCTGATTGCTTCCCCGACAAGGATCTTTTGTCGTCCTAGTTGCAGTCCATGATCACCTCATCACTGGTCATCCCGCTGGTGAGCGCACCATGGCTCCGATCCTCGGTGATGTACCTCCTATGGACATCCCTCCCGAAGGTTGGCTACTCGACGAGTAGTTGGTGATAACATTGACATGTTATTGATGATCCTCCTGATGACGCCCATGATAATGAAAAGTTAGACGAGAACGTTGTTACTAATTTCACTTCTTGAGACCCCTGTTATCAATCTATCTTCTGATCCTAGTATGCACTCGATTTCAGACTCCTTTGAGTCTGCGACAATTTCAGCTTTACAGACGGTCAGGTGACCGCTCTTTACTACTGACATGGATGATGACACCGCTATGACTGTTGCACTATCACCTGCTCGAGATCCCACACCTTCACACGACCCAGAGCCTGCTCCTGGGACAGCTCCAGTTCCTTTTGGGTCAGCCTGATGTTGCACCTGCTGATCCTGCGCCCTTACCTTATCATGACCCAATTTCTTCTGGTTTATCAAACATTGCACCCCTTATACCTGACCCAGTACCTGCACCCGATGACCTTCTCTTTTGATGGGACTTTTGTTCCTGCACCCGAACCCGCTGATGTTGCTCCTTTTCCCCTATGGAAACCGATGTCCATTGCACCGACGTATCTATCGCTTCTTTACAGGTCAGCACCCACATGACGATTCTTTTACTACAGCAGCATTTTCCCCGACCTCACAGGACGCACCATTTTCTCCTTTCAATACTTTACCGATGGACGAGCCATTTCGATGGTCCCTACCATCCATCATGCTGATTTCAGACTCCTACCACCCCTCACATTATGGAGGCTATACACAGAATGAGTAGCTCCTGTCACATCAGCCACAGTTGAGGATATGAGTCGCAGAGTTTTGGAGCTTGAGCTGACACCATGTCCTCCACCCTGTCTATTGTCAGTATACTTTGATCCTCCACATTTATCAAAAATTCCTTTTGCGCTCTCACCTACTGCTATTAAACCTTTCCCAGGTTTTTGATGCTCGTTTCTTTACTGTCGAGCGGCAGATCAGTGAATTACTTCGACGTATATATAAGCTCGATGGGGGAGTTCACGCATGTTAGCAGTTTACTTCTCTTTCTTCCTCCACCTCAGTCACCAGTATAGTTGGTTTCTGGATTATGCGGATTGCATTACAATTGGGTAAAGACACTAGTGATAAGCCGAGATTGTGGAGACTTTTGAAGACCACTTCTTACTATGTAATTTTGATACACTGTTATACCTATTGGACAAGGGTAGGGTGACCCTGTGCCCCTTTTGATGTGATACATTTTGTAAGACAATGCAATTGTGGTCGAAGAATAATGAGAGCCCAATCATCATTAAACATGTGACAATACTTTGTGGCCAATAACCAATGAAAGCTCAGTCGCTACGTCTTCGTTAAGCACGTTGTTGCTCTATATGTGTGTAGGATCATTTTCGGCCCTGAATGAGTCGATCAAAAGAATTCCTATCCAAAACAAGAGGCGGAAACTAATGCTTTGGTGCGATTTCGGCAGTATTCACTTTAAATTGTTGTTGTATTGATCACGGATGAAATTACAAGCTCTGACAACACTTCGGCAGCACTTTGTGGCTCACCGGAAGAAAACACCTACAACTATGTGTTTGATTTCGCCCCTAATACCCTATATATAGCATTCTGATTTCGTTCCTACACACCATGTACACAAGAGCGAAATCATGAAGTTGACACATGAGCGAAATCAACTCTATAATGACATATGGGCGAAATCAGAACAATGGGGTTTCGCTCCAAATGACCACATGTCATTTGGGGCGAAATCACCTCTAATACAAGTTTCTTGATTTCTGTGCCCTGTTTTATCCTATACAACGCAAGACTCGATACAAGACGTAGGCGACAGACGGATGCACCAACAAACTCCCCCTCGGATGTTGACGGAGTCTTCAGTGTTGAGTCTTCAATTGTCAACCTTTTGTCTTTATCAGTCTTCAATCTTCCTCTGAAGTATTTGTCAATGCAAGAATCCTTCCTCAAACTTTATCATCAACAAACTCCTCTCCTTCGGATGTTGAATCTTTAAACTTAGTCAGCATCAGCAAATCCAGGATCAGTACTGGCTTTCCCAGCTTTTTCAACTTTGTCTTCAGTCTCCCCCTCTCAATCTGCTGGGATCGTAGTCTGGAATTCACAGCTTCAAGATTCATTCCAAGATCATTACTTGGCTCTTTTCAGCTCAGAATTTTCACCTGGCTCAAATCTATACCTGCACACTCTCTACCCAACACATAAGTTTCTCAAAGATTAAATCTTTTAAAAATTTAGAAACTATGTCAGACATTCTACAAAAAGATTTGTTCTCAGAAGACCACTTGCAGAAATAAAACATTTTCACACTCTTTCCCAAACCTGTTTTTCATGTTTAGTACTTAGAATTTTGAAAATCAGTTTCTCAACATCAGTCGTCGAAAATCTTTTTGGATTTTTTTCAAAATTTATGCTAAAACACACTAAAATTTTTATGAAAGAAAGAAAATGCAGAAATGAAATATTTACAGACAATATTTTTGTGAGTTTGTGCAAGAGGATCATATCAGTTTATGAGACACATCACTAACACCGTTAAGCTAGATTTCATTTTAAGTTCTAAACAATTCACCTAGATTGTCAGTATGTTTGTCCACTTAAATTCTCACACAAATTTCAACTGTTCTGAGATACGTGATTAATGTTTTAGAGACTTAAACTTATTCGTGTGTCCCACCACTTGTATATACTCCCGTATCCGGATCCCAATATTCAGTCTTACAGGTGAGTATACCACAGATGATATCTGTAAAGGGGTTAGATGCGAGGGCCGTGAGAGCTCAGGTCGATACTTCCGGATACGCAGAGAGATGACAGCTTCGACTTTTCGGTGTGTCCCCTTTAGAGGATCTTTTCGTTTCAACAGCAGTGACTATCAATTTTATTGTTTCATCAGCTTGCTGAGGGCGATGCTATGTTTCAAGCATTTGCGGAAAGTATTATCCGGGGACTAGGTCAGTATTTCCATACAACAGAAGTCCCGGGATAATACCCCAGATATCACTAAGCATAAAGACCTAGTATCTCAGAAAAAGGGACCTTTCAAACAAGATTTCGGGGGTTACCCGTATATCCAAGAAGTTGTTCCCCACGAGATAAGTAAGTTTGAAATTTAGGTTTATATCTCGTCTCAGTTTACTAAATGTGCGAAAACCTACTGACACATCCGCAGTGAGATTTTTTATCACATTTTGACTTTACATTTCTTTAGCGTGTTGTGATAGTCTACTGATGTACTATCATTTCCTCTTTTCTGCAACAAAAAAAAAAAAACTCATTTTTCATTTTATCATGTTTTTGGCTTTTTCAAATTTTCTAATGTTTTTGGATTTTCTGAAAATTTCTTACTCCCCCTAAAATTCAAAAACATTTGAATGAAATTGAAAACAAACTGTACAGAAATGTGACAACTGACATCGAATTGCCTCAATTCTCCATCCGTTTGGCGTAAGCAATCAGAACTCCCCCTCACAACAAACTATTTTCCCATAATGATTTCAAAACACTCAAGTTTGTTTTAATCAGAATAGTTTTTCTGGAAAATAAGTTTTGTTGATTTTACCACTTGTAAAATTGGGGATCAAATCATCACATTGTTTGCCAATTTTATGAATAATAGTTAACTCAAGTTCAAATTAATGACCTTGATTTAACCACTTTGAAGGATCAACCTCAAATTCTGAACTACTTGTAACAACAAACATACATATCAAACCTGTTTTTCAACCAATTACCATCTGTTGGTTGAATTCTCAAGGTGTCGATTCCTACTCCACACTTACAAACCTGGGAGTTCCAGGAAGTCCTGCAAAACTTCTCAAACACAGATTAAGAAAGATGCCGATTCATGATCCACGATTACCAACTTGGGATCTCCGGCAGTCAGGTTTTTACCCTTTGAAAAATATATCCACCCAAGCCTGACCTTCCTTGGGTATAACAACATCTTCTACTTCATCTTTACTTTCAACAGACTTGTTAACACGTCTTTTAGAAGCATAAAATTCTTTGACACTTTTGGCCTTACCATTGACCATTTGTCCAAAGATACGTTTCACATTTCTGTTGAAAGTCTTTTCAACATCAAATTTCTTCTTGTCAGAATAAAATTGATTTGAAATTTCTACTTTTCCAACTTTCTTCATAAAATTTTCAGCACGCAAATATGGAAAATTTTCATCATTCATAGTTGGAACTGATCTTTCAACCTTTCGTTCAACACGTGGCTCCTCTAATTTTGTGGAATCAGATTCATCACCAGAATTGTTACCTGAACCTTTCACAACCCATTTTTTATTTTTTACATTTTCTTTTCTTTCAAAGAACTCTTTGAACATTCTTCCTTTTCAAAAGTCGAATTTTCAAAGCTTGTAAATTTTCGGGTTGAAAGTTCAGTTTTCTCAACAACTTTCTCTTTCAGTTTACCAGAGATTTCCCGTTTTGGTTTGAATGTCTTCGGACAGTCCCTAGCAACATGACCAGCAGTTTTACACTGAAAACAAGTTCTCTTTTCAATCTTCTTCTGAACAACATTTTTCTTCAACTCTTCTTGCTTCTTGGCAAGAATTCCTGATTCCTCTGCTTTCTGAAAGCTTGTTCTTTCTCAGCTTCTAACGTTTTTCCTGAAACAAACACAGTTTTTGGTTTATACATTTTTTCATTTTTATAATTTTTTGATTGATTAAAACCAAGACCTTTCTTTTTGAAATTACGATTATGGTTTGGTTTCTTTTGGAAACTATAACCACAATTGTAACCCATTTTCTTGTTAATTCTTTGTTGTTCTCTTGAAGTGTATTGTTTAGTTGTCCGATAAGATTTAAATCTTTTATTTCAGAAATATTAATTTCTGTAATTTTGAAAACCTTTTGAATCATTTCAAATCTGACACTTCTTATTGGAAAACTCTCATCGGAATATAATTTGTCAGAATCTTTCAAAGTATATGCTACTTGACCGGTTCGTCATTCAAATTAGATTTCGATAGCAAAAATTCTTTATCATAAACCCGTTTGTCCTTTTTGATAGATGACTTTGACATATCGGACTCTGACTTTGACTCGGGTTTTGACTCTGGTTTTGATTCCTCACTATCTTCTTTGTCTAACACCTGATCAACCACACTTTTTATCAACTTTGACTCATGATCAGTATCGGATGACGTGTACGTGACATCAATATTTTCTGGCAAGTTATCTGACGGCACAGACTCCCATTGTAAATTAATTGCCTTTTTGACTCTCTCGGAATTTGGATTTCGAGGTGAATATCCATTTTCAACCGGGGGCGGACATCTGTGATAGATAACACTCGGTTTCTTACCAGAAATCTCCACTATATCTCCATTTTCTGTCACGGATTCCTTTTCTTCCGAAGTCTTCACTCCTTCAAACGTCTTCAATTCCTCCACGATTGGATAAATCCTGTCAACAACAAAAGTAGAACATGAGTAACTATGCAATAAATTGCTAACTCTCTCAGTTTCTATTTTCTGTGTTGCCAGCTTTAGTTCCAGATCAGCACATTTCTTTATGTAAAAGTTGACATCATCAAGATGTCTTATATAAGCTCCTTTGAGTGTGTTCATTGCTACAGCTTGTTCACTGATTGACTCAGTGTATTTGTTGATCTCTCTGTTCATTGTGTCATATGATTCTTTCAATCTGTTAATGTTGTGTAGCAACTCATTGTTCTGCTTGATTAAAGAATCACAGTTCATGCACTTTTCAGGAACTTTGACAGGTTCTGTATCAATTTTGATCTCAAATTCAGGAACGTCTTTGACTGTTCTGTTTGACTGGAAAAATTTATTCCTTCTCTTTCTCTCAGCTTCAGCTTCAGCTTTCAATCTCTCTTCCTCTTCTTCCTCTTCTTCCTCTTCTTCCTCTTCTTCCTCTTCTTCAATCTTTCTCCGTCTTTCTTCAGCAGCTTCCATGACTTTTCTGCACTTTTCTGCCCATTTCTGATCATAAGCATTAGCAATGAAAGCTTTAGCATTTTTCGTCCCATTTGATATTTCTTTGTTCATTAATTCTTGATCCGGGCAAAAATTGTCCCAATTGAAACCTTCAGCCAATTTTTCATCATCTTGTTCTGCCAAAGACACTTTGCTGTTTGTTGGAAGATATTTATCCCAGCTAAAATTATCATATTTGTCCTGATTCACTAGACACGCTCTTTTTGAATCTTCAATACTTCTTCCATGAGCAGTTTGTGCCTGATGCGGTGCTGGTGGTGTGATTTGATGATAAATCGCCTTTTTGTGATAATCGTTGTTTCCAAAAGGATTCTGGGCTCCACTAGCTTCACGATTTTTGCACTCCCTCTTGAAATGCCCCTTTTCCCTGCAACGAAAACATGTAACTTTAGATTTATCAAAGCCTAAAGTTGAAACATTTGCATCACGGAAATCATCTCTTCCCGTAATTTGTTTAAACTTCTCAGCTCGTCTCAACACACTAGCCATGCACCATTTAATGTCCATCAATTCCATTTCCTCAGCATCTATTTGATCGTAATCCTCTTTCGTGAGCATTGGATTACCGATCTTTCCGGCCACAAAACTACTATATGATTCTAAAATCATTCCCAACAAAGACATTTGATTTTTAGCAACCTCTTCAGTATAATCTTGATCATTTTCAAGACTTAGAGCAATATTGCACTGAAGTTTTCTTCCATTCTTTGTTACTGAAATGTTTGGATCAAATGATGAAAATCTTGTGCTGCTTGATCCCTGGGACTTCTTCTCAGAAGAATCTTTCACACTGAAAGCGGTTTCAATTTTTGGAGAATGATTTGTCGTTCCAGTAACACCACTCTTGTAATACAAGCTGATGTCCTGTTCTCCATCATAATTTTTCATCTTGGCGATCTTTCTCTGCTCCATCTCTTGAGCTTCCAGGTGTTTGATGAAATCCCCCAGTGTCATACTTTTATAATCTTTTCTGTTGGATCTCAGCATCATCAGAAATGTTCCCCAGATTTCATGAGGTAGCGCATCTGCAAGTTTTTCAATTAATTCATCAGTATCCTTTTTAATACCAAGTTTCGACATATTTCTCACCAAGTTACAATATCTCTCGATAATTTGCTTGGTGTTCTCAGATTTCAAACCACGAAATAGATCAAATTCTTTCTTCATGAGAGACATTTTGTTTTTGAGCATATCATCACTTCCAACAAATTTTGCTTCCAATTCTGTCCAAATTGAATAAGCAGTTCCATCATGTTGAAGCAGGATCAAAATGTCCTCTTTTATCGCTTGCTGAAGCAGGCTTACCATCAATTTCTCATCCCTATATTTCTTTTTCTCTTCAGTACTCATTTCTCTAATTGTTAACTGAGTATTATTCCTTGTGGGCCTTTCATACGGCTCTTCAGCGTGTTCCCACGCATCCAAATTATAAGCTTCAACCCAATTTCCAAACCGTTCGGACCATGCATTGTAATCATCAATATCCATGAGTTTGGGTGGTTTCTGAGATGTCCCGGTTTCATTTTCCAGCAATGTATTTTGAGTGATTGTAATCGGACTAGCAAAAGCATTATAAAATTCAGTGTCCATTGTTCAAATGTCCAATAGTTCATAAATTCCAAAGTTTAGGCAAAGTTAGGGTTTGGAGCGAAATCCCAAGTGCTGTTTGAGCGAAATCCTTAATTGATCTTATGAACGAAATCAAACTTGATTATCAGCAGGAGCGAAATCACGTTTTCTGCTTTTGGAGCGAAATCAACTTTTGACTTGGAGCGAAATTTGATCTAGGAGCGAAATTAGACTATGACACTCGAGCAAAATCACTGGATTGTGTTTTTGGAGCGAAATTTGCTTGATCTTTGGAGCGAAATATCAACCAACTCGTGATTTTGAACGAAACCAGGTCAGAATTGCTGCTGACATAATCATGTGCACTAACCGTTTGAGCGAAATCAAGCAAAACTTAGTTTCTAGGTTGATTTTAACTTTGAAACTTTCAAGGGTTCATTAGTACATGATTACGAGTGCTGTGTGTGAAATTGAGCTGGTTTTACCGAGAAAATTTTTCAAAAATGAGAAAGAAGGTGTAGAAAATCAGAATATGCAGCTGAAATGGCAGAACTCTTCCTCCTGAGCTCTGATACCACTTGTAGGATCATTTTCGGCCCTGAATGAGTCGATCAGAAGAATTCCTATCCAAAACAAGAGGCGGAAACTAATGCTTTGGTGCGATTTCAGCAGTATTCACTTTAAATTGTTGTTGTATTGATCACGGATGAAATTACAAGCTCTGATAACACTTCGGCAGCACTTCGTGGCTCACCGGAAGAAAACACCTACAACTATGTGTTTGATTTCGCCCCTAATACCCTATATATAGCATTCTGATTTCGCTCCTACACACCATGTACACAAGATCGAAATCATGAAGTTGATACATGAGCGAAATCAGCTCTATAATGACATATGGGCGAAATCAGAACAATGGGGTTTCGCTCCAAATGACCACATGTCATTTGGGGCGAAATCACCTCTAATACAAGTTTCTTGATTTTCGTGCCCTGTTCTATCCTATACAACGCAAGACTCGATACAAGACGTAGGCGACAGACGGATGCACCAACAATGTGTGTGCTATAACTATAATGTTACGTGCTTGCTTACTATGCTCTCATTAAACATAATTCCCAAATTACTTGGTTATGCTATGATTATGCTATTGCTTGATTGGTTGATCTGATAATCTATTATGTGTATGTACGTATGACCTCTAAAACAACTATATGTACTCCCTGAACAAATAAGACCTGACCTAACCGATCTTCTTCGTAGAAGATGTCGATACAAGGGAACGTCGATACCAACAACCCTCTGCCGAAGACAGCGGCAGAACTACAAGAGCGCATCTCACAGGCCATTGCACAGCACGAGGCCCTTCGCTCCAAACGCAGCAGAAGTACCACAGGAAATAACTCACCCAACGGCTGCACCTACAATCAATTCTTGAGCTACAAACCTCGAGACTTCGACGGCACTGGGGGTGCCATAGCTTTTTTGCGTTGGGTTGAGAAGACGGATTATGTTTTGCGATTAAGTAAATGCGCCCCAGAACATCAGGTCACGTACATAGCTGGACTGTTGCTAGATGGGGCTCTGTCATGGTGGAACCTTTAGGTTCAGACAATGGGCGAGACTGCTGCGTATGCTTTGACATGGGACAAACTGAAAGAACTGATGCGTAAAAGATATTGCTCTAGGGCAGAAGTCCAGAAGTTGGAGACTGAACTATGGAACTTGAAAATGGAAGGTTCAAAGATAGTTGAGTATGTACCGAGATTTCACGATTTATCACAAGTTGCTTCGCGTCTGGTGAAACCAGAGTTTAAGAGAATCGAACGCTTCATTGGGGGATTGGCACCTCAGATTCTAAGTCTGGTGACAACATCGAAACCCTCGACGATCACCGATGCTATCGACTTAAGTGTGGCGCTCACTGAAGAAGCGGACAGACTAGGGAAATTTTCCACTTCGGAAGAGAAAACGGAGACTCCTGTAGAGTCATCTGGAGATAACAAGAGAAAGTTCACAAAATTCTAAAAGGGTACTCGGGTGAATAGCAAGAACAAGGCTAAAAAGGGAAAAGACTACATAGGTATCCTACCTAAGTGCGACAATTGTCTACGTTACCATGTCGGGCGATGTAAGTATGCAAAATGCGATAACTGTGGCAAGAGGGGACATCCCAAGGAGACGTGTAGGAAAGGTACTGAACCTAGAAATGGAGGCCAATATGGTAGCACGAATCACGGAGGAAACAATGACAACGACAACTATCAAGGAGGGATGAGTGACAAACAAAAGCGTGCTCAAGGTTGTCTTAACTGTGGGAGCAAAAAGCATTTAAGAAAATACTGCCCTAAGAAGAATCAGGCACAAGGATGAAAGCTCAATAGCGGAGCTAGGGAAGCACGCCAGAATCCAAACAAGGTTATCCATACGTTCTATATTAGTCAACATTATGCATATGTGCTACTTGATATTATTACAAATTTTAGCTTCACATCTCTAGAATTTGAGAGTATACTTGGTTTAGTATCAAGTAAGATAATCCGTGCTAGCTAAAAGAAAACTTCGAAGACGTATTTGGAATGGATTAGTCGTCAAGCAATCGAGCGGAGATTGTTACCCGAATGCCGATGACGAACGACGAAACGATCGTGACTCATGAAGCAGGATACGCCTCTAAAAATTACTAGTTGCTTGAAGGCACGAAAGTTGTTGCGTGAAGGATGTGTTGTTTTCTTGGATCATGTCGTGGACAAGGGAGCCGAAGAACCAAAACTCGAAGATATCCCTGTGATAAGGAAATATCTTGAAGTCTTCCCCGGAGACTTGCCAGAATTATCTCCTCAACAACAAGTCGAATTTCGCATCAATTAGATTTCCAGGCGCCGCACCTGCAGTCAATGCACCTTAACGACTTATACCTTCGGAGATGCAAGGATTGTCAATGTAACCTCAGCAATTGATAGAGAAGGAAGATAACAGATCAAGTTTCCTGTTTTGGGTAACCCCAGTTCTGCTCATCAAGAAGAAGGACGATGATTTTCAAATGAGTCATCAACTACCAGGAGCTGAACGAGCTAACCAACAAGAGTCGGTAACTCTTGCAGAGGGTTAACGAATTCTTTAACTAGCCATGAGAATCCAACTACTATTACACGACTGATCAATGATCGAGTGTCATTAGCTGTGAATTCAGGAAGAAAGTATACCAGGAAATTGTAGGACAATAACTTGTTTTAAACATACACAAAATGGTGTTTCCTACACAATGCACAAAACAGTTTTACACAGAATACGAAACTTTGAGAATCTAGAAAACATGTACTTAGGATCTATGGGAACCCAGGTCCAAACTCGTAAAGGTTGATACCTAGGTACCACATCTGTTAACCCAAGCAAACACCATTATCCTGGCATATATGCCATTTCAGTTAACCAAACAGAAAGTACTTAAATTCTTTTGTTGAAATCTTCACTTTCGCTTCTAGCAAATTGATGTTTGCATCTCTACTCCCCTAATGATAGTTGCATCGCGCCAATTTTCTTCGCTGAGAGCGAACACAAAATTGCTTCAATACTTGGTCATTTCTCCATCTTAGCAAATACTCATTGCTTCAGTACTCGGAAACTTATATGTCACACATGCACCATTTGCTACGCATGTGGTTTCATTTCAAATAAACGCTTCATTGAAATTCAAATATTACTGATTTATGATTCGAATGACCTACCTTATTATAATTGTTGGCTCTTTTGTTACCAAGTCAAGACACTTTCTTGAGACTTCTCTTCTTTCAATTTACACTCATGGTTTATCTTCGTAACCATGCTGAGATTCCAATGTTGATACATACGTTTATTGTCGGATTGCGCTAAAACCAAGTTCAATTGCTTGAACTTATCCATTTCGCATATTCAGTTTAAGACGTCATATGATGTATAGAGAGCATCATATTCAAGTATTTTTGCAAAGATTCTTTCATTTCGAGTCATAGTAGACTTGGTTGGTCTACGGCTCCACTAAATCGTTTGTTGGTCTCAATACCTTGCAGTGATACTTTCACATAATTGAAGCTTGCGCTAATTTGGTTACGCACCCTATACACGGATTTAATTGTTTAATTATTTGTTCTAAATCCGTTTTGGTTATCACAATTAAAGCTGTCTCAACACAATTGTGTGTTAAGGCAATGGTACATAGATTCGTTTCAAATCACAATGAACCTCCTAACGATTCTTTCAATGTCAATCGAATGCCTTGCGGTACTTAATATTTTTCATCCTCGATCAAAAACAGTGGCTTTTTGATGTTCCGTGTCTAACTGAAAACTCTATGACATTGTGTAAATCAAATCTTCAGACTTGTCTCAGTACACTTTCATTTGACTTCAAACACGGTGAACTCGTTCAGTCACCACTATTATTGAATTATGTCATTACGACACCTTGTGGTGTCATTACAAACTTGTAGCTTGTGCTAATCATGGTCAACCGTTTCACACGGAACAACGCATACTTTTGTTTGACCTGTCATTTAAACATTCCTAATGCAACTACAAATTAAGACAATGATACACCAGATTTGCTTGTATTTCATTCGGCGTATTTTCACGATTCAAGAATGTTAACACACTAAACCTTACCATTCATCTATTCGGAAGTTGACAGATCATTTTCATGTTACTATCACATTTGAGTTGTTGATTTTGAATTCATATAAGCGGATGCTATGGTTTGTGAAAACTTGTTTGCTTATCGTGACCGATTGTTTGAGAATCCACCGGTCGAAACTCCTTTATTGCACCCCTGTTAACTACATAACACTAGATTCTACATCTATACATCTCGTGTCCTTTGACATCAAATGCTAAAAGCACATATCTTTTAACCATTGGATTCGTGTTGTTATAATATATTCATAGATGCACCTGATGTGAATAAGGTTTGATTCGGTTTTGTGATTACCTACCTCAAAGTTATCCACATACATACACGCATATTGTAACCTTAAGGAGATAAGGTAGTATAAATTTCGAGGATGAAATTTTCTTAACAGGGGGAGAATGTGACAACTATCAAATTTGCATGCATCCGTACAATTAATTAACTATGATTAGTGCTCAATGGCTGTGCTGAATTACAATTAATGATTTAAACTGCTTTCTGATTGCTGCATCATACTTACATGTGCATCACATATTGCATACTGTCACATCATTTATCACATACAAACTTTAGTGACATAAACGATGCACAAAGCACAGTTGGCACAATTAGCGGATAACTCAGAAGAATGCTGACGATGTAAGTACATAGACAAACAGTGATTTGAGACCCCGTAAGGGCCAGAGACAAGGTACTACACTAGTATGGAGTGTAGGGAAGTAAGGACCATGAAACTGCGTCACTAAGTGATAGTTTAAGTGCCGGAAAGTGCCTAAAACCCACTAAAAGTACAGAATTCTGCATATTTCAGCAAAATTTAGCTTTTTAACAATCTAGTAATGTGCAATAATATGGCAAAATGGTCCTGAATGCTTTCCTAAATGTCGGGAATTAAAAGTGTCACAAAAGGGTACTTAAAAGTCATTAAACGGAATAGTTTGACACTTTAACGAACCGGTATCTAACCAAACAACCGGACATTACCCGAAACACCAAAATTATACTGGAAGCATTGTTTTAATGTTTCTAAGCTAGTTATGATCCCAGAACAACATAACACCCCACTAAAAATATCTAGTAAATAACACTTGCAACTAACACTTGAAATGGAATCTTAAACTAACTACATGGTTCAATTTTACACTTAAACCCCCCCCCCCACCATGCTAGTAATCGGTTCAAGGTGGCCCTACCATAATCTTCCATGATCTTGCAAGATCCTATATAATCTTCTCTAGATATTGCTTAGATCATCTCTAGATATTGCTTAGATCTTCTCTAGATATTGCTTAGATCTTCTCTAGATTCTCTAACTTATCATCACCACCCAACTATACCCCCCCCCCTTGGAGTTACGGTTATGGAGGAGGCCCACCATCAAGATCCTACATGATCTCACTAGATATTACAAGATCTCTTTTGATTTTGCTTGGATTTGGGAAGATTCATTTAGATCTTGCTTTGTACTTTAGATTATATAAACCCTTCCTCCTCATCCATCATCAACATCAAAACTCCTCTCTTCCTCCCCCTCTAAAGCTTACGGCCCAACACCCCCATTCTACCTCCACCATTTTCATTCCACTAACAAGCATTCCAAGGTGATCTAGTGGTGTAAGGAGCGAAGTTAGGAAGCTTGGAGCTTTCGGAAGTTGAAGGACCTTCAACGTTTTCTTTTATCCACTTGTTATCTTCACTTGAATCATCCCTAGCTTTGAGCTAGTGGTAAGAACTTCATACAATCCATTATTCGTCTTATATTAGTGGTTAAAAGAAGATTCATGTTGATTATTATGAAGAACACTAAAGAACATTAATGAACATGAAGATAAAACTTTAACATAAGCTTGAAAACCATAAAAATACATGTTGATTAGTGTTATTTTGCTTCTTGGTGATTGATTATTTGTGTTATGATGTTAGACATCATATGGAACCTACTAGATTGTGATCAAAACACATGATCTTGTAAGTTAAGGTGGTGACCTTGTGAAAGACCAAGATCATCATACTTTATGTTTCACATGAACTTGAAGAATGAAAATGATTTTGTAAATGATGAAGTATGTAACATAAACTTGGATGATTTAAAAACTAGATTTCTCAAGAAACTAAGTGAAATCACAAGACTTACATGAGCATGGATTTAAAAAAAAAAACTAAATATGTTTTTATTGGTGAAACAAGTCTAAAAATACATTGTTAACAAGGAAAATTCAAAAAGATATATTTTTAGAAAATATGTTTGGAAGTTGTAAAGACCTAAAATCTTCAAGAATGATGATATTAAACAAATGGCCACACTTTGAAAAGTAACTAGGCTTACTAAAAACACTAGTAAGTTACTACGAGTTTTTCTAAAAATTCAAGTTCATGTTGTTATATAAATTGCAATATTTTGGCACTTGGTAAGTGTTGATTGAGTTGTTGATTGTTTATGATGATTTTTGAAATGAAAATGATATGCTTTAATAGCATGGACACCTCCATTTTTAGGGGAAACTATGGTGAAATTTTCTAAAAATACAAACACTTAGAAAAATATTTTCTAAAACGAGTATATACAAGTATGTTTAAACCATGGTTTTCAATATAAACTTTGCCATAGATTTTGTTACAAAATTACAAGCATTGGAGGTTGGTTTTTACAAATAAAAATAGATAAATATGTATTTAGAATATACAGAGTTAAATGCCCGGATAGTCCCTGTGGTTTGGTATTTTTTCACCTTTAGTCCCTAACTTTCTAAAATTACAGCTATAGTCCCCAACATTTTCAATTTCGTTCCAGGATAGTCCCTGGCGTGGATGAAGGTTAGTTTTTAGTGTTAAATGGGTGTGAAGTGACCAAAATGCCCTTAATAATAAAAAATATTATTAATTATCTATTTACATCCCACCATACACCCACCCCACTACCATCCCCCACTCCCTTTTTCTCTTTCCTTTGCTTTGTCTGCAACCATCAGAATTATCAAACACCCCCAAATATCAACCACCATCATCTTCAACCTCTTTAAGCCATAAGTTTTTGGATTTAAAATCAAAAAGTCCCCAAATCACGAGATCGTTTCTTCGAAATCGCATCAGTTAATTCAGACGGAACATACATCGGCATCGGAATCACTCTGTTCTCCATCTGATTCAGTCCGTAACCAAATTTCAACTCATTTTCGTACACATTGATGTTTCTGTGATCAATCATCTCCCTACAACATCACGAATTTCAATTTTAAAAAAAAACTAACAAAATCTGAAACTAACAGGAACGAATATGATGAAGTTTCAGATGAATACCTGTTTGATATCATTTTCAGAGTGCGTCCGCCATTAACAAGTGAATTTGATCTCTGTGATTCAGGTTTATAATAAGTTTTTTAATCAAGGTTTGATATTTTTAGGTAGAAATTGAATATGTTATGGGGTTTTGTGTATTCAAGGTTTGATATTTTAAGTTGAAATTGGGCCACTTGCAGATTTCAATTCTTTAGTCTACTGTTGGAACAACAATTGTGGCAGCAGGATAATGATTGGGAACCTCGTTAAAATTTGGGGACTTTTTGATTTTGAATCCAAAAACTTATGGCTTAGAGAGGTTGAAGATGATGGTGGTTGATATTTGGGGGTGTTTGATATTTCTGATGGTTGTAGACAAAGCAAAGGAAAGAGAAGAGGGGAGTGGGGTGGGGGTGGGGGTGGGGTGGGTATGGTAGGATGTAAATAGATAATTAATAACATTTTTTATTATTAAGGGCATTTTGGTCATTTCACACCCACTTAACACCAAAAACTAACCTTCATCCGTGCCAGGGACTATCCGGGAACGAAATTGAAAAAGTTAGGGACTATAGCTGTAATTTTAGAAAGTTAGGGACTAAAGGTGAAAAAATGCCAAACCACAGGGACTATCCGGGCATTTAACTCAAATATATATTTACATTAAAGACATGATGTGTGTGAATACTTGTATACTGTGTGGGTTAACTATATTATTTTAGGGATAAAATAATATAACTTAACAAATACCAAGAAATCACAATCCAAAATATTACCGGAAGTCTCAGGGAATAAATATATAAGTTACACACATAATGTTGTGGAACCGAACGATAAAACGTAACTTACAAAATATTCCGGAGAACACCGTTATAAATATATTTTTGGTAAATATTATTTTGGATACGAAAGAAATGAGAATATGGTTTTTGTATTATTACAAAGTATATCATATTTTCGACAAAGGGAAAATATATTATTTTTGGAAGTAAAAATATATTTTCCTAGAGTATTTAGAAGATATATGATTTTTGGGAAAAATATATATTTTCTGGAAATACAGTATTTTTGGGCAAAATAAGTTTATATATATATTTTCTAAGTAAGACTTGAAAATATATTGTTTTGGAAATATATATTGGATATTTATTAAGAAAATACGTACACACCGGAATACGACGCCAATAAATGATACACAAATACAAGAATATGGATATACATGTATGAGATACCCACATCCTTGGGAAGGAAATACGAGTATAAATACTTGAAGTATTATTACAAAATATTGTTTAACAATTATTCCAAAACTAAATAAATATAATTTAAGTTAAAATAATTATTATTTTAACAAATAATTATATGCTTGGAATAATAACCAAGATACTTTAAAAAGTAACTCAAAGGCACTAATTAGTACCAAGTCAAGGCACGACCCGCTCGTCTAATGGATCGTAGTACGCATGTAGGTAATCGTGCGTTCTAGATGAAGCTTTGAGTTACATCGGATACAAGGAACGTAATACTGTGAGTTCATGTCCCCCTTTTCTTTAAACTGTTTTGTTTATTTACTTCAGGGGTGAAATACATGTTACAAAAGGATTACTTACAACGCAAGTGGTATGGTTAGCCAAGGATAGAACCATGGATCATGTGAATTTGAAACTTGAATTTGAAGTCTACGTTTTAAAACAACGTTGTTATGTTTTGAACTTATTCAATGGATGACAACCCTATGGTTTTATCATATAGTTGAAGTTATGATTGAATGCAATGATATTAAGAAAGTCACACCATAATCAAGCTTCCGTAAAAGTCAGGGTGTGACAGCTTGGTATTAGTCATAGAGACTGGGGAGGTTCAGTCTTAGAGACTGTGGAAGTTCAGTCTTAGAGACTGGGGAGGTTCAGTCTTAGAGACTGAGGAGGTTCAGTCTTAGAGACTGAGGAGGTTCAGTCTTAGAGACTAGGGAAGTTCAATCTTAGAGACTGGGGAGGTTTAGTCTTAGAGACTGGGGAAAATGAGTCTGAGAGATTGGGAGTTTAATCTGAGAGATTCAGTCAGAAAGACTAGGTAGTTCAGTCTGAGAGACTAGGTAGTTAGTCTGAGAGACTAGTTGGGACAGTTTGGGAAACTGGGGGTTTAGTCTGGGAGACTGGTTGGTTTAGTCTGGGAGACTAGGTAGGTTAGTCTGGGAGACTAGGAAGGATAGGAAGTTTCATGAAGAATAATGTGAATACATGATTACATGATGAATTGTCTTTGCTTGTAATACACTAAGTGTTAGTAATTACTATGGATATCCATGCTATGATTATTATGTACCGGCACACAGGTCACCTTCTTTAGAAAGCGAGTTATCAGACATTGATAACCCTACGGCCACCGCCACAGATAATGAGATTGCACCTGCGCCGGAGATATTTACGTCAGACACTGAGGGTGATCCTGATATGCTGACCGAGGACGAGGATGACTTCCAACCGACCGTGCTACTAGACTTTTGTAATGATTTACCCTTGCTGATTGCTTCCCCGACAAGGATCTTTTTTCTTCCTAGTTGCAGTCCATGATCACCTCATCACTTGTCATCCCGCTGGTGAGCGCACCATGGCTCTGATCCTCGGTGATGTACCTCCTATGGACATCCCTCCCAAAGGTTGGCTACTCGACGAGTAGTTGGTGATAACGTTGACAAGTTATTGATGATCCTCCCGATGACGCCCATGATAATGAAAAGTTAGACGAGAACGTTGTTACTAATTTCACTTCTTGAGACCCCTGTTATCAAGCTATCCTCTGATCCTAGTATGCACTCGATTTCAGACTCCTTTGAGTCTGTGACAATTTCAGCTTTACAGACGGTCAGGTGACCGCTTTTTACTACTGACTTGGACGACGACACCGCTATGACTGCTGCACTATCACATGCTCGAGATCCCACACCTTCACACGACCCAAAGCCTGCTCCTGAGACAGCTCCAGTTCCTTTTGGGTCAGCCTGATGTTGCACCTGTTGATCATGCGCCCTTACCTGATCATGACCCAATTTCTTCTGGTTTATCAAACATTGCACCCCTTATACCTGACCCAGTACGTGCACCTGATGACCTTATCTTTTGATGGGACTTTTGTTCCTACATCCGCACCCGCTGATGTTGCTCCTTTTCCCCTATGGAAACCGATGTCCATTGCACCGACGTATCTATCGCTTCTTTCAGGACATACCCGCACCCCGGGAAGGTACTCCAAGTCAGCACCCACATGACGATTCTTTTACTACAGCAGCATTTTCCCCGACCTCACAGGACGCACCGTTTGCTCCTTTCAATACTTTACCGATGGACGAGCCATTTCGATGGTCCTTACCATGCATCATGCTGATTTCAGACTCCTACCACCCCTCACATTATGGAGGCTATACACAGAATGAGTTGCTCCTGTCACATCAGCTACAGCTGAGGATATGAGTCGCAGAGTTTTGGAGCTTGAGCTGACACCATGTCCTCCACCCTGTCTATTGTCAGTATACTTTGATCCTCCCCATTTATCAAAAATTCCTTTTGCGCTCTCACCTACTGCTATTACTCCTTTCCCAGGTTTTTGATGCTCGTTTCTTTACTGTCGAGCAGCAGATCAGTTAATTACTTCGACGTATATACAAGCTCGAGGGGGAGTTCACGCATGTTAGCAGTTTACTTCTCTTTCTTCCTCCACCTAAGTCACCAGTATAGTTGGTTTCTGGATTATGCAGATTGCATTACAATTGGGTAAAGACACTAATGAGAAGCCGAGATTGTGGAGATTTTTGAAGACCACTTCTGACTACGTAATTTTGATACACTGTTATACCTATTGGACAAGGGTAGGGTGACCCTGTGCGCCTTTTGTTGTGATACATTTTGTAAGACAATGCAATTGTGGTCGAAGAATAATGAGAGCCCAATCATCATTAAACATGCGACAATACTTTGTGGCCAATAACCAATGAAAGCTCAGTCTCTACGTCTTCATTAAGCACGCTGTTGATCTATATGTGTGTGTTATAATTATAATGTTACGTGCTTGCTTGCTATGCTCTCATTAAACATAATTCCCAAATTACTTGGTTATGCTATGATTATGCTATTGCTTGATTGGTTGATCTGATAATCTATTATGTGTATGTACGTATGACCTCTAAAACAACTATATGTACTCCCTGAACAAATAAGACCTGACCTAACCGATCTTCTTCGTAGAAGATGTCGATACATGGGAACGTCGATACCAACAACCCTCTGCCGACGACAGTGGCAGAACTACAAGAGCGCATCTCACAGGCCATTGCACAGCACGAGACCCTTCGCTCCAAACGCAGCAGAAGTACCCCAGGAAATAACCCACCCAATGGCTGCACCTACAAGCAATTCTTGAGCTACAAACCTCGAGACTTCGACGGCACTGGGGGTGCCATAGCTTTTGTGCGTTGGGTTGAGAAGACGGATTATGTTTTGCGATTAAGAAATGCGCCCCAGAACATCAGGTCACGTACATAGCTGGACTGTTTCTAGATGGGGCTCTGTCATGGTGGAACCTTCAGGTTCAGACAATGGGCGAGACTGCTGCGTATGCTTTGACATGGGACGAACTGAAAGAACTGATGCGTTAAAGACATTGCTCTAGGGCAGAAGTCCAGAAGTTGGAGACTGAACTGTGGAACTTGAAAATTGAAGGTTCAAAGATAGCTGAGTATGTACAGAGATTTCACGATTTATCACAAGTTGCTTCGCGTCTGGTGGAACCAGAGTTTAAGAGAATCGAACGCTTCATTGCGGGATTGACACCACAGATTCTAAGTCTGGTGACAACATCGAAACCCTCGACGATCACCGATGCTATCGACTTAAGTGTGGCGCTCACTGAAGAAGCGGACAGACTAGGGAAATTTTCTACTTCGGAAGAGAAAAAGGAGACTCCTGTAGAGTCATCTGAGATAACAAGAGAAAGTTCACAAACTTCAAAAAGAGTACTCGAGAAAAAGGAGACTCCTGTAGAGTCATATGTGATTTCTAACATGAAAACCTTTCCTCCTGGAGCCTTCGGGAGTTTTTCCACTATGTCCATCCCCCATTTCATAGACGGCCAAGGGTATATTATAGGATATAACGGTTCTGTAGGCTGATGGAGTATGTGGTTATGTCATTGACATGCATCACATTTCTGAGCATACTCAATAGCATCCTTTCTCATGGTTGGCCAGTAATATCCTATTCTCAACACCTTTGAAAACAAAGCTCTGCCCCCAGTATGGTTGCCACAGTCTCCTTCATGTATATCCTGAAGTACCTCCTTGGTTTCGGGATCCTCCAAGCATCTTAAGTATGGACCTGCAAGAGATTTCTTATACAAAGTATTATTTATTATAGTAAAATAAGATACTTTCATCCTGAAAGCCCTAGGATTTTCATCCTTTCGATATTTCCTTCTTGAAGATACTTCACAATTAGAGCCATCCAAGAGTCAGGATCCTTCTCAGGATTTCCATCACCAGGATCGTGGACACTTGCAACTTCTTTATCCTGAGATTTGAAATGTTCCATCACAGGCTACAAGATGTGCACTATTTGTATCTGAGTTCCTTCTGGTATCTTGACAGTAGATCCTAAGTTTGTTAGAGCGTCTGCTTCAGCATTCTCTTCCTTTGGTACCTGTTCAAGTGTAAATATTCGAAATATCCTGCTAATTTTTTAACAATTTCAAGATATTCAGCTAACTTTTCACCTTTTACTGCATAAGATCCATTGAAATGGTTAGTAATCAACAGGGAATCAACATATACTTGTAAACATTTAATATTCATATTCTTAGCCAATTCTAATCCTGCTATCAGAGCTTCATATTCAGCTTCATTATTTGTAGTAGAAAATTCACATCTAATAGCCTGGGGTAATATGTCCCCCTGTGGTTATTTTAGTAGGATCCCTAATCCTACACCTCTTATGTTGGATGCACCATCAGTATGCAATATCCAAAATTCTGAACTTTAACCTAGTTATTGTACTTCTAGGTCGGCTTCTTGTATATCACTACTAAAATCAGCCACAAAATCTACTAAAGCCTGAGACTTTATAGCATTTCTAGGTTCATATACTAAATCATATGCACTTAGTTTTACGGACCACTTAGCCATCCTACCAGACATTTTAGGTTTCCTAAGCACATTTTTAATAGGATAATTAGATTTTATATGAATCCTGTGCGTTTCAAAATAATGTCTAAGCTTAGTTGATGCCATGACTAGAGCTAATATCAGTTTTTCTAAGTGTGGGTATCTAGTTTCGGCATCTAACAAACTTTTACTAACATAGTAGACAAGATACTGTTGACCTTCATGATCCTTTACCAAGACAGCACTTACTGCATTCCCTGATACTACAAGATAAAGGGACAGCGGTTCACCATCTTCGGGCTTCATCAGCAGAGGTGCACTTGAAAGATATTGCTTCAATTCTTGTAGAGCATCTTCATGTCTTTCTCCCATTCAAACTTTTTGTTCTTCCTCAGGATATCACAAAATTCCTTACACTTTTCTAAGGATCTTGATATGAATATGTTCAACGCTGCAACTCTTCCAGTTAACCTTTGCACATCCTTCATGTTAGATATGTTAGATGGTGACTTGAGGTCCAGGATAGCTCTGATCTGCTTCAGGCTCGCTACTATCCCTCTTCTGGTCACCATATATCCTAAAAATTTTCCTGCCCCCACTCCGAAATGGCACTTAGCAGGATTCAGCTTCATATTATACTGGTCCATGATATTGATGGCACACTCTAGATCCTAGAGGTGATTCTCTGCTTTCTTAGATTTTACCACCATATCATCGATATATACCTCCATTGTGTCCCCTAGTTTATCTTTGAACATCATATTGACCAACCTCTGATATGTCGCACCTGCATTTTTTAAACCAAAAGGCATGGCAGTATAACAGTATATACCCGTGGGTGTCATGAATGTTGTGTCTTCCTGGTCGGATGGTTCCATTTGGATTTGTTGAAATCCTGAGGATGTATCCATGAAAGTCATCATTTCATGTCCAGCAGTTGCATCAACCATAGAATCGATTTGAGGTAATGGGAACGGATCTTTAGGGTATGCTTTATTGAGGTCTGTGTAGTCAACACAGACTCTCCACTTCCCATTCTTCTTATGGACCACCACCATGTTTGTTAGCCACTTAGGGAACTTGACTTCCCTAATCATCTTGGATTTCAATATCCTTTCTACCTCCTCTTGTATAATTGCATTCCTCTCAGGAGCAAATTTTCTTCTCTTTTGTTGAACAGGCCTGAAAGACTTGTCAATTCAAGGTTAATGAGTTATGATATCTTTCGATATACCTGTCATATCTTCGTGCTTCCATGCAAATGAGGACATCCTGCATTTCAAAAAGTTAGTAAGCTGTTTTTCAATATCCCGAGGGATATTGACCCCTACAAGCACCGGGATATCCGGATTATTCTCATCGAGGATGACTTTCTTGACATCATGCTTCGAAGCTTCCACGATATCCTATGCTTGTATCCTTAATTGCTATCCTACCTGGGATTTCGTTGAGGCCTTCATCGAAGAGGAGTAGCATTCCTTCGCCTCCTGTTGGTCACTTTCAACTTTGACTACTCCCCAAGGAGTAGGAATCTTGACACATTGATGATAGGTGGAAGGTAAAACTTTCATATCATGAATCCATGGCCTGCCTAATATAATATTATAGGAGGATAATTAATCCATGACACAAAATCATTGCATCGAGTTTACCCCTTCAACATATACAGGCAGCTTTATCTCTCTGGCAGTATTCTTCGCTTCTCCTCTGAATCCTACGAGCACAGTGGACTTTGAGGTAATCTCCATTTCTGGGATGTTAATTCTCTTCAAGGTTTCCAATTAGATGATGTTGACTGTGCTGCCATTGTCTACCAATATCCTGCGTACAAAATGGTTAGCAATATATAAAGTAATTACCAGACCATCATGGTGAGGATCCTGGACGTTATCCCGGTCATCACTGTCGAATGTTATCACTTTGTCATCTGTGAGCATCGTCATCCTTGTTGGTTTGTCTCCTCTATCTGCCTTAGCTTCCTTGGCATGCCTTTTAGCTGCAAAATATGTAGTTCCACATATATCGGATCCTCCGGATATAAAATTGATTATCTTGGCGTCTGGTGGCGGGGATGTTGCTTGCTCAGGATTCTTGTCAGTATCCTGGCCCTTATTCTTCTTCCTGCCAAGAAGATTCTTCAAATAGCCTTTGCTCAGCAAGTAACTTATCTCCTTTCTTAAGGCTATGCAATCCTCTGTTACGTGCCCAAAATCTTCGTGGAAGGCACACCATTTAGACTTATCCTTCCAATCAGCCTTTTGTTGATTCTTTCTTGGCCATCTTGCTTTATCTCCCAAACCCTGCATGGTATACATTAGTTCAGGAATGTTAACTGAAAAACAATATTCTGATAATTCAGTATATTCTTCTCCATCCTCATCTTCAACAACGTTCACTCTTTTGTTGCCATTTTTGCCATACGGCTTAGAGCAGTATGGTTTATATGAAGATTCCGACTTCCTGTTTGTTGACTCTTATGTTGAGGATGCATTCATGTCTCTTGCATTTTCTTGTCATCTTCAAGCCTTATATATCTCAAGGCCCTGTTTCGAGCTTCGTCCAAGTTCCTGCAAGGGTTCATCACAAGATCCTGCTAAAACTGGGAATCCTTCTGTAGTCCCATATTGAATGCTTGTACTGTCGTAGCAACAGCAAGGTGTGGGATATCCAAGTATTCCCTACTGAATTTGTTAATATAATTCCTCATGGATTCTTGAGGTCCCTGTGTTATCCTGTAAAGGTCACTTGCTAGCTTTTCAAAGCTTCTACTACAAGAAAATTGACTATTAAACAAATTGGCTAAATGAGCAAAGGATGTAACTGAATGAGGCGGAACATTTAAAAGCCATTTCAAGGCTGATCGTGTTAAGGTGGAACTGAAGCCTTTGCACAGGCGTGCTTCTTATCTCCATCCTCTCCCTATACTGGGCAATATGCTCTTCAATGCTCGTTATCCCATCATAAAGCTTCATGTTGGGAGTCTGGAATCTCTTCGGGATTTCAGCATCACAGATAGGATAAGCGAATCGAGATATCCTGGGATACTTCTGGTATAGGCTTCACTACCCCAGGCACACTTGATATCATATCCTTCAGTTTCTAGAGTTCTCTGGACAATGCCGATGTTACAGCTGTATCCTGTAAAGATTCAAAGTTATTAGTAGCAGGAATATTAGCGTTAATGGACAAGTTACCAGCATGGTGATTCTTGCCATCTCCTGGAGCGTATCCTGGATCCCTCACAGTCGACATCCTAATCGTTGAGGGTATCTCCGGAGCATTACTCTGGGAACGTCTTGGTATGATATTGCCCTGATTGTCCTCAGTATGTACTGTTGAGCTAAAGTTCAGCATCTTGGGCTGCAAAGGGGTAACAGTATCCTCAGCAGGTCTCTTGGAGTTGGACTTCAAGAGTTGTATTTCCTTCATTATGAGCTGGTTAGTTTCCTGTTGTTTCTTCATTTGATCCTGTATATTACCAAACAAAGACAAAATTTCATCATTAGAAGCCATAATAGGAGTTCTCCCTGGAACACCAGATCTGTAGACATTCTGAGCAGCAGGAGTGTCTCGGGGTATTTGGCTTTCACTACTCCTTGGGGGAGCTTGAACTTGTGGGGGTGGAGGAAACACCGAACCAATTGTAGCAGAGGTTGAGGTAGGCATCGAAGAAGAGCTCATGTTTGATTGAGAGGCCATTGAAAACAGTTGTGTAAAAAGTTTTGAAAATAGAAAACCAAGTAATGATATTAGTAAAGCTTTTAGTAAAAATAACACCACTTGCCCCATGGTTGGCGCCAAATTGTTTTGGTCAAAAATTATCGAGTCAATTAAGTGATCAAATTAGTTTGTGAGGTAGTGTACTAATGATGTTTGCAAAAGATATGTTGAGTCGATTGCTTTATCAAAACAGTTTCAGGATATAGCCTGAGGATATCAACTATGCCAATAATCAAACAATGAGAGATAGATGTAAAGGTTGACACGAGATATACGAGGAAAGCCCTTGATCAATCTAGATCTTCGGCATAAAACCTCGAGAGCTGACAATCGTCGGCCGCCTTGTTCTTCTAATTGCTTGAATAACCAGGATACAGTGCAGGATAATGCTCAGATCGATTCTAAGTGTTACAACGATTGCAAGTAGTGGGTGTTAGAGTGTAATCGCTGCTAAAAAAGAGAGTGAATGAGTAAAAGAGCTCGAAAGTATGTGTGTCCTACATCTGGCACTCCATATTTATAGTTACAACAAGAAACAAACTATCCTATAATCTTGGGGTACTTTTGGATATTCCCTCTTGACCGTTGCAGACCGAATCTTCCACCTTCAACATCTTTCTCCTAACAATATTGAGCGATTCTTTAGGGGAATAAGTCGTTGTGAACGCTGTAATCCTGCAGCCATAGGTTACAAGCAATTCGTTAGTAATAGCCAGGATACTGTCTCAGGATGTTACCAATATCCTGGTTCGGTATCCTGATCATAAATAGCTAATATAAAATCAAGATACAATGTCAGGATATGAGCTCAGAATTTCACCCATAACAATCATGTACCTAAAAATTCCAAACACTATTATCCTCGCAAATTCCATCTTAAGCAAAAATAAAAATTAGGAACATGTAATATAACCCTAAGAGAGTGTGTAGTAGGGCGGTATGCCTCTTCATAGCGCCCATATAAAGCCCCAAACACCACTACGAAGGGCTTTATGAGACAAAAAAAGGAGGGTGACGCGATATGCATGGCGCCGGTATGGGGGATGTTTTCAAAGTTTGGACCAATAAAAAATTAGTTAGTGTTTTTATAATTAATTAATAAAAACAAAAATTAATAATTAGGTATTGATGGGTAGGGGCTTTATGACTACGAGCTCTAGTAATATAACGCCCCATAAAGTCCTGTACGACGTGGCACGACATGTGTCGCATAACGCCCCACAAGGGCTTTACGACTACGGACGGTCCAAAAAATATCCACTTACATCAAACTCCCCTTGTATCATGTACCTAAATATTCTAAACACTATTATCCTCGCAAATTCCATCTTAAGCAAAAATAAAAATTAGGAACACATAATATATCAAGAAAACCCTAAAAACATTATCCACTTACATCAAATATTATAATTAATTAATTAAGAATACAATTCTCAAGCTGCTTCTCCCTTGACAAATAGTTCAAAAAGGTTTTCATGATGGATTTTACAAACTTCTAGCAGCTCTTTATGGGCTTGCTTTTTCTCCTGCTTCTTCTTGGTTGATCTTTGATACTAGTAGTAGACAAAGGAGATGGTTCTTCTGTTGCTTCTTCTTTGACCAGTTCTTCATTAGACTTTGCTTTCTTTGAGTCCATCTCTTGTTGCAAATCTTGATGTTTTTCTACTTCTGTTTCTTCTTCACATTCTTCTTCACTTTTCTCCACTATTTTTCTTGGCCTCCCTCTCTTTCTTGCAGTAATTAGTTGTACTAGTGAAGATTCCCCTACTGCTAATGATAAATCTTTTGTTTTCATTGGTATCTTGTTATTTCCCATCCCCACAAAACCCTAAAATCTTTTTCACCATGAAACACAAACCCACCAAAAAGATTCGAACATTTTTTTCTTTTTGCTTCACTTGAATATTTGATTAATCTTTATATAAAATAATCAATACCCTGTTGAAAAAAAGCCACAAGAAACTCATATAAAGTTAATGAAATTATATATATGAAAGAAAAATGACAATCAAGTGAGAGGAGCCATGAAAGCAAGCAAGGCTTGAGTATTTAGCAAGAAAGAAAAGACATGTAGGATGAGGAAAAATGAGGTCGAAAGAGGGTGTGTTGATAAGTGGGGATAATGAGAACCCTACTACTTTGTCTTGGCTTTGTTTTATTGTTTCAAACTTATTTTATTGTTCTTTTTGTATAATAATTCAGCCAATAGTCCTTAATCTTTCTTCAAATATAAGTGAGACCTCTAACATGAACATATGCAATTCTTGCCCTTTAATTAAGTTCACTAAACGAGCTTAAGTTTCTATTTAGGATGCTACAAATATAAAAGAGTTTGTGAATCACCTGGGAACATGGTACATCAAGTTGACTTAGAGTCAGTGTTGAAGTAATCTCTAGTTGCTAGTCGGGCGATGGGGTGAGGACTAGCGATTAACAGAATTAATCAGGATTAATTTTCATTAGTCTGGATTAACCGGGGATTAATCGGCGCCTAGTCGGAATTTTTACAATCATACTTTGAGTGGCAAAAGTGTAGAAAAATTCTATATTTTCTTTCATTCATGCCTTGGTCTTGAATATAAGCAATCATTATAACAATATACGCGGCGTTCTCAACATTTTTGAATATTCAAAGACATACCTATGGGTGAGGGAAACTCATGGTACAGCTTATAGGGCACACGGTATGGGTGTGGAAAAATGGTTTGGCAAGTAGCAGTGGCATGTTGCAACACGTAAAACACCATACCACGCACATTGGCAAGTGAAATTCGGTGTGTGGTGATACGTGGTCACCGGATACCTAGAAGGCTAGAAACATGTGTCGTTTGGGGTGGTTCCCTGTTAGGGGAGGATTTTCTAACAATTCGTGATCCTTACTTGTCATCCTAATAGTGATCCTTACTTCTGTGACAGATGGTGATCCTCAGAAGACCTTCAGGATCAGGATCATGGATCACCCTAAGGATCCTCATACTAACGATTGGCTGTTTATGTTTCGTATTGTTTTGCAAGAGTAATAAGCTTGACTTGGTCTTGGCAACGTTACTATGGAATATTCCACGGGTATTTCGCACACGTTTGAATGGAAATGGACGTTGTGGAGAACGTGGGAGCATGGCACAAAAGTCGGACAGTTTGTTAGCTTAGTTAGCTTTTATTTTTAAAGGGGTGACGAGCTATTTTTAGAACACTTAGCCATTTTCAGCTACATACACTCTCGTACAACTGCACTCTCGAAGCTTTCAGCAAACACTTAACAGTTTTCACACACTTTTACACAATTAACCATAGTGATCCTTGTACCTAGCTCGTCACTATCCGAAGTTGTAAACATTTATTGATTTATTTGAGCTTGGTGATCGGTAGTTTCCATCACCCGAGGTTTTTTATGCCGGAGATCATTCATTGATCAAGGGATTTTTCCTCGTATAAATCCTTGTGTTGTCTGTGCAATTTACATCGAAGTGATCCTTATTATTGTTCTTCATCTCAAGCATCATTCCCCGTAACTAAGAGTTTGGTTGCATTATCCTCGTTAGATTTTTGACCAAAACAGTTTGGCGCCCACCGTGGGGCAATTGGTGCTTCATTCCTAAGAAACTTTTCTGTTGGTGATCATTCCGGTTCATTGCATACAAGTACATGGCTTCATCATTGAAGAATACCTCTACTGCAATGTCTGCGGTCAATTCGTCTCAGGGCATTCCACCTTTGCCTCCACCACCTGCTGGATCTCAGAAAAATGCTGAGAAGAAACCAACTCCTATTTTCTCCAAACCTCCAACTTCTTCTGCTTCTTACACTCCCACTACTAGTGACATGTTTACTTTGATTTTGCAGATGAAGGATCATATACAACAACAGGATAAGACCAATGAAAGGATTCTCAAAGAAATCAGAGATCTCAAGAAACAAAAGAAAGCGGCAGAGTATCATTCCCCACTGGTGCCCAGATCTTTGAATTTTGATACTCCGGTGATTACTTCTCAGCCATCGGTGGTTCCAGATGTTCAATATATGGGTGGACCAAAAGGAGTGCACTACGGATCAACAATGGTGACTCAGCCATCAGGCTCATATTTCCAGCCAGCAGGATCCTACCCTCAGCATATGGGATCCTTCATGAATTCGGGAGGATACTCAGGAGCGCAGCAGAATCAAGGATCTTCCTTTGTTCCAGGATCATCCCAGGTTCAAGGATCCTCCTTCGTCCCAGGATCATCCCAGGTACAAGGATCCTCCTTCGTCCCAGGATCATCCCAGGTTCAAGGATCCTCCTTCGTCCCAGGATCATCCCAGGTTCAAGGATCCTCCTTCGTCCTAGGATCATCCCAGGTTCAAGGATCCTCCTTTGTTCCAGGATCGTCCCAGTTTCAGGGATCCTTCCAGATGCCAAGATCCTTGAGGAGTTTGCAAACAGGAAGTTCCAATGTCCATCAAGGAGATTTTATTCCGATGCAGACCATTGCTTCTACTGGTCCTTCCATCATTCCAGAGTCCCAGCAATATGGATTCACATCCGGTGTTCCTAATTTAAACCCGATGGGAGGTAACACTTTTAATAATTCTCTCACAACTAACCATGGATTCATGCAGGATACAGGTATCAACCATGCCATGGCCAGAGAGTTGCAAAAATTGAAGGATATGATATCAAGTGTTCCAGGAGTGGTCAAACCTATCCTGGAGATTGCAGATGGAAGCCATAAGATATCTCGTTTTGCACCACCAATTTGTGATGCTGAGATACCCAAAAGGTTCCATGTGCCAACCATGAAGCTGTATGATGGCTCGACGGATCCTGAGGAACACATAGCACAATACAGGGAGAGGATGGAGATCAATCCAATTCCAGAAAGGTTAAAGGAAGCATGCCTATGCAAGGGATTCGGATCCACTCTTACTGGATCAGCTCTCAAATGGCCGCTAAGTCTTCCCCCTTACTCTATTACCTCATTTGCTAATCTAGTTAACTTGTTCAATAATCAGTTTTCTTGTAGTAGAAAATTTGAACGATTAACTAGTGATCTATATAGGATAACCCAGGGTCATAATGAATCATTAAGGGATTACATTACCAAATTTAGTAAAGAATCCTTAGACATTCCCAACTTGGATATAGCCACGGCTGTTGAGGCCTTCAAAATGGGATTGCTTAGGGATTCATTGTTCTATGATGATCTTGTTATGACACCATGCAGGAACTTAGATGAGGTAAGAACCTGGGCACTCAGGTTCATCCGGCTAGAGGATGACAAGAGGATCCAGGAGAGATTAGCAGGATCCTCAAAGCAAGAGAAACAAGGATCCTCGTTCAAGAATAACAAGTTCAGATCCTATAACAGATCTGATAACCAGAATGTGCATGTTGTTGAACAAGAAGAGGATGATGAGGATTATCCTCCAATTTCTGAATATTGTTTTTCTGTTGATAACAATGAACTAATCCTTGCGATGCAGAATTTAGTTGATAAGGCTAGATGGCCCAGGAAAAACGACAGACCAGCTGCAACCAAAGATAAATCAAAGTGGTGTGCATATCATGAAGATTTTGGGCATCTAACAGAAGAATGCATTGCATTGAGAAAGGAAATTGGATACTTGTTGAGCAAGGGGCATCTAAAAGAATTGTTGGGTAGAAAAAAGTCAAGGACTCAGGATCCTGAAAGGATCCCTGAGAAAGCTCCGGCCCCTCCAGCAGATGCACAAGTAATAAACTTTATTTCTGGAGGATCAGACATCTGTGGTACATCCTTCTCTGCAGCTAAAAGGCATGCAAAGGAAACCAAGATGGATAGTGGAGAAAGACCCGTTCGAACATCCAGTATCTCCGAAGGAAAAGTCATAACCTTTGATGAGGATGATCGTGTTGATATCCAGGATCCTCATCACGATGGTTTAGTTATTACTCTCTTCATTTCTAACCATTTTGTCCGCAGGATTCTTATTGACGGAGGAAGCTCAGTGAACATTATCCAGCTTGATGTTCTAAAGAAGATGGGTATACCTGAATCAGATATCATACCAAGATCCTCCGTACTCGTGGGATTTAGTGGCGAAACTAAGAACACCCTGGGGGACATTAAACTCCCAATATACATCGAAGGCCTACATTCTTATCAAAAATTTTGTGTTATTGACTTTTTATCTTGTTGTAATGTTATCCTTGGCAGGCCCTGGATACACGATATGAAGGCAGTCCCATCTACCTACCATCAATATGTGAAGCTCCCTAGTCCTCGGGGAATAGTCAAGATTGATAGTGATCAGCAAGAGGCTAAGAACTGCTACACTTCATCAATGAAACCAGCCTCAAAGTCAAGGGAGCAATAGCAATCAAAGTATCCTCCAAGGGATGTCTTGGAGGCAAGAGAGCAGGATGTGGTAGAAATCCTCATGGATCCTGATGATCCTGAATCCAAAATCTATATCGGATCAGGGATCCTTGGCAAAATGAAAGAAGACCTCGTATCCTTCCTCAAAAGGAGGAAGACTACCTTTTCATGGAAACACGAGGATATGACAGGTATATCTAAAGACATTATAACTCATAAACTTGGCATTGACAGGTCATTCAAACCAATCCATCAAAAAAGGAGGAAGTTTGCACCCGAAAGAAATGCCATTATCCAGGAAGAGGTAGAGAAATTGCTCCGGGCAGGTATGATTACAGAGGTCAAGTATCCAAGATGGTTGGCCAATGTGGTTGTTGTTCAAAAGAAAAATGGAAAGTGGAGGGTATGTGTCGATTTCACATATTTAAATAAGGCATGTCCCAAGGATCCTTTCCCATTACCCCCACATTGACTCCATGGTGGATGCGACGGCGGGTCATGAACTGTTGACTTTTATGGATGATTCATCTGGATTTCAACAAATTCAGATGGAACCATCTGATCAAGAGGATACGGCTTTTATGACTCCAACCGGTATATATTGTTATATTGCTATGCCGTTTGGATTAAGGAATGCAGGTGCAACATATCAAAGGCTGGTGAATATGATGTTCAAGGATCAGATTGGACAAACTATGGAGGTTTACATAGATGATATGGTGGTAAAGTCCATAAAAGCTGAGGATCACCTAAGGGACTTGGAGGAAGCATTCGATATCCTTGACAAATATAACATGAAACTTAATCCTTCAAAGTGTCACTTTGGTGTTAAAGCGGGTAAATTCTTAGGATATATGGTGACCTAGAGAGGCATTGAAGCTAGCCCGGAACAAATCAAAGCCTTAGTGAATATCAAATCTCCTGCCAATGCTAAGGATGTTCAAAGGCTAACAGGCAGGATAGCAGCTTTGAACAGATTCATATCCAAATCCTCAGAGAAGTGCAAAGAATTCTATGATATCCTAAGGAAGAACAAGAAATTTGAGTGGACTGAGAAGCATGAGAATGCCTTACGAGCTCTCAAAGATTACCTATCCTCAGCCCCAGCCTTGATGAAACCAGAGAAAGGAGATGTGCTATCCTTATATCTTGCAGTATCCATAAAAGAAGTAAGTGCAGTCCTTGTTAAGGATCACGAAGGTACACAACATCCTGTCTATTATGTAAGTAAGAGTTTACTTGATGCCGAATCCAGGTATTCACACCTTGAAAAGCTTATTCTTGCATTAATCATGGCATCTACTAAGTTGAGACATTATTTTGAAACTCATGTTATTGTTGTCAAAACTAATTTTCCAATTAAGAATGTCCTCAGGAAATCGGAGATGTCAGGAAGGATGGCTAAGTGGGCAGTGAAGCTTAGTGCCTATGATATAAGATATGAGCCTAGGACAGCCATCAAATCCCAAGCATTGGCTGACTTTGTGGCTGATTTCAGTAGTGATTTACAAAAAGAGGCTGAGTTAGAAGTCCAACAGCTAGAGGAGACCAAGGATCCTTGGATACTCTATACTGATGGATCCTCAAATGTCAAAGGCACAGGGCTTGGAATACTACTAAAATCGCCACAGGGGGACATAATACCCCACTCTATAGCTTGTGAGTTTCAAACCACTAACAATGAGGCTGAGTATGAAGCCTTGATTGCTGGTTTGCAAATTGCTAAGCATATGGGGATCAGGTACCTTGAGGTACATGTAGATTCATTATTAATTACAAATCACTTTAATGGATCCTATACTGTTAAAGGTGAAAAGCTAACCAAATATTTAGAGATAGTCAAAGAGTTGGCACTCTCTTTTGTTTCCTTTAGTTTGACACAGGTACCAAGGGAAGAAAATACAGAAGCTGACGCATTGGCTAACTTAGGATCATCCTTGAAGATCCTGGAGGATATAAGTATCCCCATTATCCATATCTTGGCTCCTGCCATCGAGGATCATTTGGCCATGGAAATAGGGGAGGATTCTGCAATTATCCCTAGTGAGGATACTTAATCTTGTTCAGGATCAGGATCATGGATCTCACCAATCATGAGATACTTACAACACGGAGAGATTCCTACGGGAGAAAATCCTAGGGCTTTCAAAATTAAGGTATCTCAATTCATAATCTTAAATAATATGTTGTATAAGCGATCTCTTGCAGGACCATATTTAAGATGCATTGAGGATCCTGAAGTCCAAGAAGTTTTAAAAGACTTCCATGAAGGAGATTATGGAAACCACACTGGGGGCAGGGCATTGTTCTCAAGGATCCTGAGGACAGGATACTACTGGCCAACTATGAAAAGGGATGTTGTGGAATATGCTAAGAAGTGTGATCCTTGTCAGAGACACAGCAATATCCTTCACCAGCCGGCTGAATTCCTACATCCTATATCCTCTTCTTGGCCATTTATGAGATAGGGCATGGATATAGTTGGCAAGCTCCCTAAGGCACCTGGTGGAAAAGTGTTCATGCTAGCCATGACGGATTACTTCTCCAAGTAGATAGAAGCTGAAGCTTTTGCCCAAGTCAGAGAAAAGGAAGTGATATCCTTCATTAAAAGAAATATTATAACTAGATTTGGTATTCCTTCTGAAATTATATGCGATAATGGTTCCCAATTTATTGGGGGCAGAACTACTAACTTTTGTGACAGCTGGGGGATTAAGATGATAACATCAACACTAGTCCACCCACAAGCTAATGGTCAGGCAGAATCATCCAACAAGATCATCATCAACAATCTGAAGAAGAAGCTTGGATCCAAGAAAGGGAAATGGGCAGAAGAATTACCTTATGTGCTTTGGGCTGATAGGACAACCCCCAAGAATGCTACTGGTCAAACACCATTCTCTTTGGTATTTGGGGCAGAATCAGTGATCCCAACAGAAATGGTGGTTCCAACTGCTAGGACAAGTACCCGTGATCCTGAGGAAAATGATGAGAACTTGGCTCAAGACCTAGATACTATTGAGGAAATCAGGGATCTGGCTAGGATAAGGATGGCCAGTTATCAACAAAGAATGGCTGGTGCTTACAACAAAAATGTCAGGATCAGGAAATTTCAGATTGGTGATATGGTATTAAGGAAGGAATTTCAGAATACCACCAATCCTGCTGATGGAAAATTGGCACCAAAATGGGAAGGCCCTTATTTGATTGAAGCTGAAGCAGGAAAGGGGGCATATAGATTGCTGACCATGGAAGGTGATTTGTTACCAAGAGCTTGGAATGCTGTCCATTTGAAGAAATATTTCATGTGAGCAGGATCCTCATGGCACAGATGATCCTTACATTAGGGGTATCCTGGAATGATCCTTAAAGCATCAATGATCCTTACTCTGGTAACGTCCTAATCTTGAACTATTTCATTTCCTTATTTTCTCATATAAGGATAAGGATCATGTGTCCTTTATCCTTATCTCACATGATTCTGAGTTTTGAAAGTTCAGGTATCCTTAGCAAAGCGTTTATTATCTACAGAAGCAATCCAGTGCCTTGGGTTTAACCCCAGTTATTTGGGCTTGACCCCAGTTTCGCCAGTAGCGCACGATGATCCTGGTGAAGTTCAAGGCAGTGCGACCAGTACTCGTTTTAGGGGCTGACAATTACATTGTACTAGCTGTACCCAGGATCCTACGTATAATGGTAGACGTACCATACATCCGTTCCTAAGGTTTCTAACATTTTCACGTTAGCTAAGGTTTTGGCATTGTCATGTCACTAAGTTTGGATAGTCGCCAGTTAGGGCCATACTCCAGTTTACATACGATCCTTGGGCTTGTCCCCAGTTATCCTTGGGCTTGTCCCCAGTTATCCTTGGGCTTGTCCCCAGTTATCCTTGGGCTTGTCCCCAGTTGCTAACTCTTATCTTATGTTGGCTTAGTCCCAAGTTATGCTCTATTTCAGGTCCTTCTTGATCCTTAATTATCTCTAAGGTTTATCTTGTAATTGTCCTGATTATGGTACTAAGGGTTAGGATCCTAACTTGGATCCTCAGGTATGATCCTTAACTATTTTTAATTCTATTCATTGTTTATTTGAATAACCCTTGAAATTTGATAACTAAACTTGTGATCCTTAAAATATACTACTTTTTGGGATTTTTCAACTATAGGATATTTGATCATGGATCATATCCTAAATATTTTCAACCTGACTTATTCAAAACTGCTTATTTAATAAGTGTACATCAAAATAATTGAGAATTAAAGAGACAAAAAGGATAACAACACAAGATAAGCGACAAAAGATTAAGATTTTATTTATTAACAAAAGATTAACCCTTAAAAGTTGTCAAAATTACCTACCTCGAGCATCTACCAGCAATACGTGGCCCGTCCGCTGGGGTAGGTAAAGGGTGTCTGTTTTGGTCAAAAATCACACAAGGATAATGCAACCAAACTCTTTGTAAACGGGGAATGATGCTTGGTATGATGAACAAAGATAAGGATCACTTAAATGAAAATTGCACAAGTGACACAAGGATTTATACGAGGAAAAAGCCCTTGATCAATGAATGATCTCCGGCATAAAAAACCTCGGGTGATGGAAACTACCGATCACCAAACTTCAATATAACAAACAATGTTTACAATTTCGGATGGTAACGAGCTAGGTACAAGGATCACTATAGTATCGTATGCTAAAGCGTGTGAGAAATGTGTTGTCCCCTCCAAATGCTGAAGAGTGCCATTTATATAAGTGTGTGTGGTCGTATTTTAGGCAAGTCACCTAACTACTAGCTCGTTACCCCTTTAGGAATAGAAGTAAATTTAGCCTAACTAATTGCCCGTAATTTATGCTAAGTTTCCATATTCTCCATAACGTCCATTTTTGGTTATGCATGTGCGAAATTAGCGTGACAGATTCCTTGATAACGTTGCTAAGACCAGGTCCAACTCGTAATTCCTGCAAAACATCATTAAGTTCAAAGAGAACAATCGTTAGTATGAGGATCCTTAGGATGATCCATGATCCTGATCCTGAAGCTCTTCTGAGGATCACTATCTGCCAAAAGAACAAGGATCACTTGTTAGGATATCACGTAAGGATCATAGGTCATTAAAATCCTGCCCTAACAATTGCCCCCAAAATATAAGGAGTAATTATGTAATATTAACGAGTTATATTTTGTCGGATCTTATCTATAACTAACTCAACGGATATATAGCCGTTAAGAATGAACTATCCGTTATGATCTGACGTCATGGAGGTGACAGCCCTGCACAAATCATCATTATAAATAGAAATATGGATAGGATCGTTTGCATTTAAATTCAAGGACTCTTCCCTTTATAACCGCGACCAGAGGATTGAACAGGTATTCCCCTTCACCTTCTCTCTTGCTTGCTCTGTTTTTCTTATTTCGTTTAATATGTTGCTCCGGAACTCTCCTAGCAAGGATCCTAAGAAGGACAGCCCCTTGAAGGGTCAAGGGATCATCAAGGATTCCCCCACCGAGAGGTGTTGTTTTACTGATTCTCAAATTGACAAAATCCGTCATTGTTTTCCGGCGAATACCCTCTTTAAGTCTTTTAGCCCCACCGCTTTGAGTGATTACATCTCTGAGACTTGGGTTGCTTTCCCGGTCACTCCTTTCATGATAGGATACTCGTATCCTTTCCCTCAGTTCACCGAGTCCTTTTTCTCTCTTACCGGCATCTGCTATATCCAAGCTATACCGATGATCTGGAGGGTTTTATACACCCTTGAGAGGATCATCGAACAAGAAGGAATTGATCTGGGTATGGCGGAGTTAGCTGAGAAGTATGATCTTACAACTTTTGGATCCCACCGATACTTGTTTAAACGAAAAGCTGGAGAGGAGCACCCTGTTCTCAAAGTTACCAAAAATGACATGAACTGGAAGCGGCGGTTCTTTTTTGTGAAGAGAGATACCATCCCTGATGGGAGGGATCTGCCCAAGAAGTGGGCTACCCATGGTAGGATAGAGGATCCTGGAAGGATCACCGTAGAACTTATCCTTTAGCATAAGGATCACTGACATTCTTTTGTTTCCTTATTGTGCAGCTATATCTGTTTCTCATCTTAAGTTGACTCCTGCTGCAAAAGAGAGACTCTTGGCCTTTAGGAAGCTTGATCCTGAAATAAGAACTTTCCAGGTCACCACCCAGGATTCTCAGGAAGTATCCTCTGCTTCTGTCACAATGTCAAGTAAGTATCCTTTTTTAAGGAGTATTTATATAATGAGAGTCAAATAAAATTAAGATACTTATCTTGTTTTGGTTGTGCAGGCGCTGGAAAATCCTCTAAGTCTGCTTCGAAGTTCGGCATCGATGATCTTACTAATGTCAAATCCTCAAGGAAGAAGACTCCTGCTGCTAGCCCAACTGCTTCAGCCCCTAAAGCACCTATCAGGGGAAAAGGAAGCAAGAAGAGAAAGGCCTCTGAGGATTTGCAAGGTCTGCCCCTGCTCCGCCAACAGTGTCTGGATTACATCAATGAGGTAAGGATCACTGTCCTGCTTGTGTATCCTGCTAGTCTAAGGATCATTTGATTTCTGAGGTCATTCCTTGTCTTCCTTGCAGAAATTTGCTGAGGTAGAGACATATGTTGGCCACGTTGAGGATCAGGATCGCCAGATTGCTGACCTTCAACAGGTTGGGGTGTTGAAGGATCTCAAGATAGCTGATCTTGAGAAGGAGCTTCGAGCCACCAAGGATGATGCTGCCAAGATGCTGATCAACTTTGACTATGAGAAGCATGAGATCACCCAAGATGCCAAGGTCTCTGCTGCAATAGCTATGTACAAGATCCAGCTGCAAATGGCTATGGAGGCTCAGGATCCTGCTTTCGACAGGAGCACATGGGACGTGGAGGGCTGGAAGGCGAGGCTGGCAGAGCTGGAGGATGAGGAAGAGGCTGAGGAGATCCCGATGCTTGAGGGTGGAGGCGCTGGCAAGGATCATGGTGGAGAGGCAAGTGGAGCAGGTGGTGATGGTGCAGCGAAGGATTGAGCTGCAGGATTGGGCAATGATGGAAATTTCGAGACTTAGCCGGAGCCCAATTTTTTTTTGTTTGGTGGTTGTGATGTTTTAAAACAATTATGGTCTGTATTTGAACAATAGGTTTAGGGTTGAGGATCTAGGATCCTGTGAACAATAGGTAGGATTACATATGGTGGAGGGATCCTCTGTTTGGGGGATGAAGCCATTGTGATCCTGTCGCCTTTAATTTCCTGCACTTGCTATAACCGCATAAACAATGGACACCCTTTGCCAACCCATGTGGACGGGCCACGTTTTGCTGGTAGAAACGTGGGTTGGCAATTTTGACAACTTAAAAAAGGGGTTAAATATTCAATGAATAAAACTTTTAACTTTTGGCTTATCCTGTGATGTTATCCTTGTATATCTTTTGAACTTTCAATTGTTTTGATTTATACTTGTCTGAGTAAGAAAAGTTAAGCAAATTATGTTTAAGAAATTTAGGATATGATCCTGGATCAAATATCCTATAATCGAAAATTTTTAAAGTAGTTTATTTTAAGGATCATTGGTTTAGTTGTCAAAGTATATGGGTTATTCAAATAAATAATGAATAGAACCAAAACAGTTAAGAATCATACCTGAGAATCCAAGTTAGGATCCTAACCTGTAACACTGTAATCAGGATAACCATAAGAAAAACTTTTAATGGGTAATAAGGATTGAGGATTCTTAATTGTTTAACTTCGAAAACCTGAAAACAGAATATAACTTGGGACTAAGCCAATATAAGAGATAAGTTAGTAACTGGGGACAAGCCCAAAGGATAACTGGGGACAAGCCCAAAGGATCACTGGGGACAAGTGTCACACCCCGACCACGTAGAACATACAAAACGTGGCGGAAACGTCGGGGAGTGTTGTAACAGAATCATTGTTTCATAACACATGGAAATTTAAATATTGTTTTATTGATTAAATGAACTCGTTGTTCTATTACAATCACATAAGTACAACTATGATCTTCCAAGTTTTAAAGTTGCTAAGGCACGAGTCCATCCTAAATGTAGCATGCATCAACAATCATCTCAAGACAGCACCTGAAACATGTGTAAAAATAGGTACGTCAGCATAAAAATGCCTGTGAGATACATAGGTTTTGTGAAAACGGAGTTCATGACTTGAGTTTGAGAAAATGTTTAGTCATGAACCTCGTATTTTTGCTTTGTCTTGTAAATCATTTGAAAAACGATAGGATCAGATGATATGTATAAATAAGAGAATAATGTATGGTTAACTGAATAACCATGTAAAATGAGTTTGTATAAGTTAAGTTTGTTTGAAAAACAATGTTTTAGTAAAACGTTTATGGTATATATAAAATATACCTTGGTTTTAAGAAAGTTGAATAAGTAATATATTAAAATATATTTCAGTTCCAATATTGTTAACCCAAGTGTACTAAATAACACCACGGTATGTAATGCAATGAAAACACTTATATATAAGAAGTACCAGCGGCGTATCTACCATGTTTTCATCACATTACACTCGTTCTGTTATCTAAACACTAACCAAAACCAAATCGTTTGATAGATAGTATATTAAATATACTTTAGTTGTTCAAAATAATAGTTTTCAGTAGTATACTACAGGTATACCTTGGATTTATAAATAACACATTAAACTATGCTTTAGTTTTGTAAGTAACATATCAGAATATGCTTTGGATGTGATAAATAACATATTAAACTATGTCTTGGTTTGTAAATAACATATCAAAATATGCTTTGGATGATCACAAAATATATGTTGGTTCTGTACAACACCACACATGAGAGTATATCAAACTATACTTTAAAGGTGCGATTTAAGAATTCATTCAGACCTGGTGCATCAAACTACACCTTTGAGACTATAAGGATACCACAAAGGAAATCCCTATTTGGATGGAGAAACAAATTGGTTTCAGACATTCCATGACAACAGGAATGGGGTGTCTAGTCCTATAGCGCTATATCATACTACCAATCGGTCTGGTGAACAAAATAAGTACTATTCCAACAATTACTTTTGTAGTCCTTGAGAAATCAGTGTTTAAACCATAGATAGTCATTTAGTTTGTCAAAAGATAAATACTAACATGTATAATCAATTATACTTTGAAATCATGAAAATAACAGATAGGTACACATGCTTCACCCCAAAACAGTTTGGAAAACAGTAAAAGAGGGGTTCAATGTACTCACATTGGCTCCTCGAAAACATGTAAAAGATGGGGTTCAATGTACTCACCTGAGATTGCTTTGGAGTTCTTGTATAATAACCAGACAAAGCTAAAGATCACGGGATATCAAACGGCACCTAATAGGTAGCTATGTTAATATACCGGATCAAATCGGACGGATCGGATAGTATGCGGGTTCGTAAACCAAACGAGTATAGAGGCTCGTGTAATATGGCTTAGCAAAGCCTACATACTAAAATGAAACCTAATCTAAGTGCTTACGGTCCATCACGACCCGTTTAGGTAGCTTATGCTACCCTAACGCGTCGTTCGCGTAGAACGCGTTCGGGACGCCTAACATTGCGACCACACGGTATAACCTCGGAAGGTTATAGCTATGGTCACCTAATGTGTTTGGTCGGGTCCTAATGACCGACCAAATGGGTCGGGTTCGAAAGTATAAGCGATGGTTTAAATCGCTTACCTTACGACCCTATATAAGCACTAAACTAAAAGTGACGAGCTAAGCATGTTAGAACATGCTTAACTAAGTTTAGAAACAGGTTTGGCATCAAAACAAACGGCTTTGATGCCCACGAGTAGTTTGGTTACAAAATACGCAAGAACGCGCATTTTGGCCGAAACTACGACTCGTCACTGGGCCTAGTTAACGTGGTGATCAGTAGGTATAGTCACTACGGACTATAACCATCGTGATCACGCTCACGTTATGAAGTTCCATGAACTTCGCATCGACCATAAGCTGGTCAATGCAGAAAGTCAACAAAACGTTGACTTTCGGACTCGAAAAGCGAATAAAAGAGCGAAAGAAGACTTACGGAGGGTCCCCGAGTGCTAATCAAGACCAAATAGCTCAGGTATGAAACAATGGTTTCAACTTAGAGCTTCAAGATCTGATTTTGTGAATTTTACACTAAAGGGGGGGGGTATTTATAGGAAATGTGGAACCGTTAGGATCGTTTTATCGAATATCGTGCCTTGATCTCGTGCGTACATGTGTCCAGTGGATAAGTTCAGTGAACTTGACCCTTGGCTCTTCATTGGGTGAAAAGGCATCGCCCCTTGATCGAACGAAAGGCCAGATTCTGCATTAAATGCAAAATCTTTCTGTCAGACATGTTCACGCGGCCCGCCTAAGGATTTGGCAAATCCTTACGCGCCCCGCCTAAGGTTCCCAGACCAGAATTTTCAATTTTGGTCCCTGCACTTCAGAAACACGTATTTTGGCCCATTTTTGGCACGTTTAAGCCCCGTTAACCTCATTTCAAGGCTCTAAGATGAAGTTAAAGTGTAGGGGACTTGAAATATGCTCAAAAATATTCCGGATGTCGGTTCGTTTGGCCGTACGATCGCGATGTTCGCTTAATTACGACGGAATGCGCATAAGCGCGAAAGATGATCCAAATGACGCGACGAATGGATTTTTCTCATGCCAAACACTAAGGCATAATATTATAATGCTTACATATATTTTTGGATGTCCGGATGTATTCAGAACGTAGGTTATGCGCGAAAGTGCAAACTTGTGCACTTTTTGACACTTTTAGCCCCTGAATGATCCAAAAGTTTGTTTTAGCATACCAAACCCCTCAAAGCCTATTTCTAAGCTATGTAAAGGATATATATGGTATGTTTAACTTATGGACATGTTCCGGAATGTTCGTTATAGTTCAAATTGGCATACTTTCGCAGTTTGTCAAGTTTAGTCCCTGTAAGCGAATTAACTTGTTTTTGCCATACCAAAGCCTTCAAAACTTATTTCTAAGTTATGTAAAGGTTATTTAAGGTATGTTAAGTGTATGATGGTCTCCCGGAGTATTTGTCGCATTAAACTGAGTACGTTTATGCACCAGTTTGCGTATAATTCTCCAGAAAGCGTTGTGGAGTATGAAATTGAACAAGAATTGATATGTGCAAAGCATACACATATTTATACAAATCCCAAGTATGAAATACAATATTTCCTTGGTTTGGCATTTGTTTGATGGTTGAAGTGACACAGGTGTCACAGTCTCCCCTACTTTAGGAAATTTCGTCCCGAAATTTAATTCTAGAGGAAACTCGTGAGGACAGCTGTGAAGGTTTCGCCTTATAATAGATCCATTGAACCCTTAGGTAAAACCCTGGGCCATGTTAGGATTCTTAGCGAATTTGTTAACCCTCAGAGTGAATTCCTTGAAATAGTAAAACATGAAATTTTGAACTACTGATTGACGAACGTTTCTTATGAAGGCTTATCATAGGAAAACTTGGTGTGTGATTGAGATCAGAATTGGGGGAGTGTGAGAATAAATGACATTGGTCGAGGTCCGAGACTTCTCCCGTATCATTATTCTTGTCACTAGGTCTTAACACATGATGAAACTTCCTGTGGTTCCTGTGCACTGAATTCCATAATTATGTAGGCCTCCATAATTACGTAATTCCTTGCACAGTCCGCACAATCCATTTCATAATCCGTAGGAAAAATTACTTGAATAAATATGAAGCGATTTGACTAGACCACCAAAGGATCCTTTTAATTCGATCAACGAACGATCTTTTTAACTAGATCAACACATGATCTTCCTAACTAGACCGTCGTACGATCTCTTTAAATAGACCGCTTAAGGGATCATTTTTATATCATCACATGATATTTCTAATCAGATTTTCAAAATCAATCTGTTTAAGCAGACCTTTCAAGAGGTCCAATTATAGAATAATACTTTATAACCCGAGGGACTTAACTACACTGTTGAAATCCATTAAGGGTTTAAGATAGTATCTTTGGATATCCCATTATGAATCTCTCGTATGAAGATATGAAAGATTCTATGAGGATTTGGATGGATCACATACAACCACAAAACATGTAAGAAAATACATAAGCACAAATTTAGTTAACTTGATTCTTTATTTTGTTATCCTTAGGTATGGATATTAAGGCACACTAGGAATCCAACTTATGGATTTCATTTGGCACTTTAACGCTTTATGAAGATCTATCTATAAAGATAGAGGGATTCTCAATAAGTGTTTGACTTTGTTTCTTAAAAGAAACGAGAGTTTAAGGTTCTTGGGGAGATCACGAGTGATCATAATATGACAGAACCATACGAGTAGTTTGTTTTTGGGTTGACATCATAAAGTTGCATCAAGCATTCACACAAACGCATAAATTTTGCAGAAATAAAAACAACAAATCTTTATTTATGTAGAAACGGATTTGTCTTTGAAGTGTCAAAAGATAGCAACTAAGGAAATACAAAACACTAATTGTTCACTGCTGCATCATTGTTCATGTTCTCCTCATTGATGTTGAACACTCGTCCACGTGCTGGAGGTATGTTAACAAGCCTTGGGCAATTGTTCCTGTAGTGGGTAAGGTCACCACAGTTATAACATGACCCTGGAGGGAACCGTGCTTGAACAGCAGCAGGGTTTGCAGCAGCTTGATTTGCATAACGACAAACATTGATCAAATGTCCCAACCGCCCACAGTGGGTACATTTGTGACACTGCTCTTGCTCTAGATGATGACGGTTGCATTTGTTGCACAACGGTGCAGTACCAACATAGTTTTGTCTTTTACGGGGTTGTGTTGGCTGGTTTGGTGCAACTTGTTTGTCTTGAGCAGTTACAGCGTAGCTTTGAGAGGCTTTGCGCTTTTTCTTCTTGGGCACCTCAGCACTTTCTTCCTTTGTTTCCACATGAGCAGTCTTGTCAGATGGTCTTAAGTCGCCCTTCCGAAACAGCTTGTGCTTCCTGATTTGGGATTCAGTCAGAGTGGCAGCCAATTCAATGGCTTGTCTGACAGTAGTAGGGTTGCTGCCAGTAACGATGTCCTGAACTACGTCAGGAAGCCCATCAATGTATTTCTCAATCGCCTTATCCAGAGGCGTAACCATAGTAGGGCATAACAAGCTCAATTCCTCATAGCGATCAGTATAGGCTCGATGTTCCCCACTGTCTTGCTTTAAATCATCAAATTCCCTTTCTAGAGCCCTAAGCTCATGACGAGGACAGAACTCCTTCATCATAAGAGCCCTAAGCTCGGCCCAAGTCTGTGCTAATGCAACCTCTGCACCGCGGTCTCTCATAACCCCGTTCCACCATGTAAGAGCCCTCTTCTGAAACACACTCGAAGAAAACTCGACCTTGCGATTTTCAGGACACTGAACGTGACGGAAAGTATTCTCAATGCTCTCGAACCATTGAAGAAGACCAGTTGCTCCCTCAGAACCATTGAACTTGAGCGGTTTAGCTGAGTTAAAAATCTTGAAATTGCATGGAGCATTGTTGTTGTTGATGGCTTGAGTTATTTGAGCATAAAGAATTGGGAAGGCAGCAGCCATTTGTTGCGCGATGATTTCCGCCAGTTCGGCATTCGCCATCTGATTGTCGCGTCGAGGAGGCATTCTAAAAGAGGGAACATGAGAGGAAACGAGTGAGAGAATTAGACGAAAAGAATGAGATGAAACAAATCTGATGAAAGCAAGGATAGTGGCCGTCTGTCTGTTACTACAAAGCAACAAACGACCTGGTGATTAATCAAAGCAAATAGGTCAAAAATAATGTATCGCGAAGACATGCTCGCCTATAAGTGGACACTCACCCCAAGAGTTCCCAGGTAAGAGTGACTGGTCCGATTATGTGGATTTGTACGAACACTCTAGCCTTAGACAGAAAACTCAGGGTACAGGCACCCACCCTTCCAGTTTGCATGTGTTCACAATATTTAGACCAACTTTGACGAGAGTTTTGAAAATTCAAAGGGGTTCAAAACCTTATAACAGAGGGTTTAAAACCTAGTACTCAATCATCCTAGAACAGATGATTAGTTTTCAAAGCGGTTTTGAAATTTATGTTCTTGTTGCGGTCGTCGCCTAAGGATAGGTGACGGTGTTGTTTTATGACTAAACGCAAGTAAACTCGCGTTAGGGTCCTAGGAAGGTTATAGACTAGGTCAAAGCATTACTAATAACCTAATTCCCTATAACCATGAGCTCTGATACCAACTTTTCTGTCACACCCCGACCACGTAGAACATACAAAACGTGGCGGAAACGTCGGGGAGTGTTGTAACAGAATCATTGTTTCATAACACATGGAAATTTAAATATTGTTTTATTGATTAAATGAACTCGTTGTTCTATTACAATCACATAAGTACAACTATGATCTTCCAAGTTTTAAAGTTGCTAAGGCACGAGTCCATCCTAAATGTAGCATGCATCAACAATCATCTCAAGACAGCACCTGAAACATGTGTAAAAATAGGTACGTCAGCATAAAAATGCCTGTGAGATACATAGGTTTTGTGAAAACGGAGTTCATGACTTGAGTTTGAGAAAATGTTTAGTCATGAACCTCGTATTTTTGCTTTGTCTTGTAAATCATTTGAAAAACGATAGGATCAGATGATATGTATAAATAAGAGAATAATGTATGGTTAACTGAATAACCATGTAAAATGAGTTTGTATAAGTTAAGTTTGTTTGAAAAACAATGTTTTAGTAAAACGTTTATGGTATATATAAAATATACCTTGGTTTTAAGAAAGTTGAATAAGTAATATATTAAAATATATTTCAGTTCCAATATTGTTAACCCAAGTGTACTAAATAACACCACGGTATGTAATGCAATGAAAACACTTATATATAAGAAGTACCAGCGGCGTATCTACCATGTTTTCATCACATTACACTCGTTCTGTTATCTAAACACTAACCAAAACCAAATCGTTTGATAGATAGTATATTAAATATACTTTAGTTGTTCAAAATAATAGTTTTCAGTAGTATACTACATGTATACCTTGGATTTATAAATAACACATTAAACTATGCTTTAGTTTTGTAAGTAACATATCAGAATATGCTTTGGATGTGATAAATAACATATTAAACTATGTCTTGGTTTGTAAATAACATATCAAAATATGCTTTGGATGATCACAAAATATATGTTGGTTCTGTACAACACCACACATGAGAGTATATCAAACTATACTTTAAAGGTGCGATTTAAGAATTCATTCAGACCTGGTGCATCAAACTACACCTTTGAGACTATAAGGATACCACAAAGGAAATCCCTATTTGAATGGAGAAACAAATTGGTTTCAGACATTCCATGACAACAGGAATGGGGTGTCTAGTCCTATAGCGCTATATCATACTACCAATCGGTCTGGTGAACAAAATAAGTACTATTCCAACAATTACTTTTGTAGTCCTTGAGAAATCAGTGTTTAAACCATAGATAGTCATTTAGTTTGTCAAAAGATAAATACTAACATGTATAATCAATTATACTTTGAAATCATGAAAATAACAGATAGGTACACATGCTTCACCCCAAAACAGTTTGGAAAACAGTAAAAGAGGGGTTCAATGTACTCACATTGGCTCCTCGAAAACATGTAAAAGATGGGGTTCAATGTACTCACCTGAGATTGCTTTGGAGTTCTTGTATAATAACCAGACAAAGCTAAAGATCACGGGATATCAAACGGCACCTAATAGGTAGCTATGTTAATATACCGGATCAAATCGGACGGATCGGATAGTATGCGGGTTCGTAAACCAAATGAGTATAGAGGCTCGTGTAATATGGCTTAGCAAAGCCTACATACTAAAATGAAACCTAATCTAAGTGCTTACGGTCCATCACGACCCGTTTAGGTAGCTTATGCTACCCTAACGCGTCGTTCGCGTAGAACGCGTTCGGGACGCCTAACATTGCGACCACACGGTATAACCTCGGAAGGTTATAGCTATGGTCACCTAATGTGTTTGGTCGGGTCCTAATGACCGACCAAATGGGTCGGGTTCGAAAGTATAAGCGATGGTTTAAATCGCTTACCTTACGACCCTATATAAGCACTAAACTAAAAGTGACGAGCTAAGCATGTTAGAACATGCTTAACTAAGTTTAGAAACAGGTTTGGCATCAAAACAAACGGCTTTGATGCCCACGAGTAGTTTGGTTACAAAATACGCAAGAACGCGCATTTTGGCCGAAACTACGACTCGTCACTGGGCCTAGTTAACGTGGTGATCAGTAGGTATAGTCACTACGGACTATAACCATCGTGATCACGCTCACGTTATGAAGTTCCATGAACTTCGCATCGACCATAAGCTGGTCAATGCAGAAAGTCAACAAAACGTTGACTTTCGGACTCGAAAAGCGAATAAAAGAGCGAAAGAAGACTTACGGAGGGTCCCCGAGTGCTAATCAAGACCAAATAGCTCAGGTATGAAACAATGGTTTCAACTTAGAGCTTCAAGATCTGATTTTGTGAATTTTACACTAAAGGGGGGGGGTATTTATAGGAAATGTGGAACCGTTAGGATCGTTTTATCGAATATCGTGCCTTGATCTCGTGCGTACATGTGTCCAGTGGATAAGTTCAGTGAACTTGACCCTTGGCTCTTCATTGGGTGAAAAGGCATCGCCCCTTGATCGAACGAAAGGCCAGATTCTGCATTAAATGCAAAATCTTTCTGTCAGACATGTTCACGCGGCCCGCCTAAGGATTTGGAAAATCCTTACGCGCCCCGCCTAAGGTTCCCAGACCAGAATTTTCAATTTTGGTCCCTGCACTTCAGAAACACGTATTTTGGCCCATTTTTGGCACGTTTAAGCCCCGTTAACCTCATTTCAAGGCTCTAAGATGAAGTTAAAGTGTAGGGGACTTGAAATATGCTCAAAAATATTCCGGATGTCGGTTCGTTTGGACGTACGATCGCGATGTTCGCTTAATTACGACGGAATGCGCATAAGCGCGAAAGATGATCCAAATGACGCGACGAATGGATTTTTCTCATGCCAAACACTAAGGCATAATATTATAATGCTTACATATATTTTTGGATGTCCGGATGTATTCAGAACGTAGGTTATGCGCGAAAGTGCAAACTTGTGCACTTTTTGACACTTTTAGCCCCTAAATGATCCAAAAGTTTGTTTTAGCATACCAAACCCCTCAAAGCCTATTTCTAAGCTATGTAAAGGATATATATGGTATGTTTAACTTATGGACATGTTCCGGAATGTTCGTTATAGTTCAAATTGGCATACTTTCGCAGTTTGTCAAGTTTAGTCCCTGTAAGCGAATTAACTTGTTTTTGCCATACCAAAGCCTTCAAAACTTATTTCTAAGTTATGTAAAGGTTATTTAAGGTATGTTAAGTGTATGATGGTCTCCCGGAGTATTTTTCGCATTAAACTGAGTACGTTTATGCACCAGTTTGCGTATAATTCTCCAGAAAGCGTTGTAGAGTATGAAATTGAACAAGAATTGATATGTGCAAAGCATACACATATTTATACAAATCCCAAGTATGAAATACAATATTTCCTTGGTTTGGCATTTGTTTGATGGTTGAAGTGACACAGGTGTCACAGTCTCCCCTACTTTAGGAAATTTCGTCCCGAAATTTAATTCTAGAGGAAACTCGTGAGGACAGCTGTGAAGGTTTCGCCTTATAATAGATCCATTGAACCCTTAGGTAAAACCCTGGGCCATGTTAGGATTCTTAGCGAATTTGTTAACCCTCAGAGTGAATTCCTTGAAATAGTAAAACATGAAATTTTGAACTACTGATTGACGAACGTTTCTTATGAAGGCTTATCATAGGAAAACTTGGTGTGTGATTGAGATCAGAATTGGGGGAGTGTGAGAATAAATGACATTGGTCGAGGTCCGAGACTTCTCCCGTATCATTATTCTTGTCACTAGGTCTTAACACATGATGAAACTTCCTGTGGTTCCTGTGCACCGAATTCCATAATTATGTAGGCCTCCATAATTACGTAATTCCTTGCACAGTCCGCACAGTCCATTTCATAATCCGTAGGAAAAATTACTTGAATAAATATGAAGCGATTTGACTAGACCACCAAAGGATCCTTTTAATTCGATCAACGAACGATCTTTTTAACTAGATCAACACATGATCTTCCTAACTAGACCGTCGTACGATCTCTTTAAATAGACCGCTTAAGGGATCATTTTTATATCATCACATGATATTTCTAATCAGATTTTCAAAATCAATCTGTTTAAGCAGACCTTTCAAGAGGTCCAATTATAGAATAATACTTTATAACCCGAGGGACTTAACTACACTGTTGAAATCCATTAAGGGTTTAAGATAGTATCTTTGGATATCCCATTATGAATCTCTCGTATGAAGATATGAAAGATTCTATGAGGATTTGGATGGATCACATACAACCACAAAACATGTAAGAAAATACATAAGCACAAATTTAGTTAACTTGATTCTTTATTTTGTTATCCTTAGGTATGGATATTAAGGCACACTAGGAATCCAACTTATGGATTTCATTTGGCACTTTAACGCTTTATGAAGATCTATCTATAAAGATAGAGGGATTCTCAATAAGTGTTTGACTTTGTTTCTTAAAAGAAACGAGAGTTTAAGGTTCTTGGGGAGATCACGAGTGATCATAATATGACAGAACCATACGAGTAGTTTGTTTTTGGGTTGACATCATAAAGTTGCATCAAGCATTCACACAAACGCATAAATTTTGCAGAAATAAAAACAACATATCTTTATTTATGTAGAAACGGATTTGTCTTTGAAGTGTCAAAAGATAGCAACTAAGGAAATACAAAACACTAATTGTTCACTGCTGCATCATTGTTCATGTTCTCCTCATTGATGTTGAACACTCGTCCACGTGCTGGAGGTATGTTAACAAGCCTTGGGCAATTGTTCCTGTAGTGGGTAAGGTCACCACAGTTATAACATGACCCTGGAGGGAACCGTGCTTGAACAGCAGCAGGGTTTGCAGCAGCTTGATTTGCATAACGACAAACATTGATCAAATGTCCCAACCGCCCACAGTGGGTACATTTGTGACACTGCTCTTGCTCTAGATGATGACGGTTGCATTTGTTGCACAACGGTGCAGTACCAACATAGTTTTGTCTTTTACGGGGTTGTGTTGGCTGGTTTGGTGCAACTTGTTTGTCTTGAGCAGTTACAGCGTAGCTTTGAGAGGCTTTGCGCTTTTTCTTCTTGGGCACCTCAGCACTTTCTTCCTTTGTTTCCACATGAGCAGTCTTGTCAGATGGTCTTAAGTCGCCCTTCCGAAACAGCTTGTGCTTCCTGATTTGGGATTCAGTCAGAGTGGCAGCCAATTCAATGGCTTGTCTGACAGTAGTAGGGTTGCTGCCAGTAACGATGTCCTGAACTACGTCAGGAAGCCCATCAATGTATTTCTCAATCGCCTTATCCAGAGGCGTAACCATAGTAGGGCATAACAAGCTCAATTCCTCATAGCGATCAGTATAGGCTCGATGTTCCCCACTGTCTTGCTTTAAATCATCAAATTCCCTTTCTAGAGCCCTAAGCTCATGACGAGGACAGAACTCCTTCATCATAAGAGCCCTAAGCTCGGCCCAAGTCTGTGCTAATGCAACCTCTGCACCGCGGTCTCTCATAACCCCGTTCCACCATGTAAGAGCCCTCTTCTGAAACACACTCGAAGAAAACTCGACCTTGCGATTTTCAGGACACTGAACGTGACGGAAAGTATTCTCAATGCTCTCGAACCATTGAAGAAGACCAGTTGCTCCCTCAGAACCATTGAACTTGAGCGGTTTAGCTGAGTTAAAAATCTTGAAATTGCATGGAGCATTGTTGTTGTTGATGGCTTGAGTTATTTGAGCATAAAGAATTGGGAAGGCAGCAGCCATTTGTTGCGCGATGATTTCCGCCAGTTCGGCATTCGCCATCTGATTGTCGCGTCGAGGAGGCATTCTAAAAGAGGGAACATGAGAGGAAACGAGTGAGAGAATTAGACGAAAAGAATGAGATGAAACAAATCTGATGAAAGCAAGGATAGTGGCCGTCTGTCTGTTACTACAAAGCAACAAACGACCTGGTGATTAATCAAAGCAAATAGGTCAAAAATAATGTATCGCGAAGACATGCTCGCCTATAAGTGGACACTCACCCCAAGAGTTCCCAGGTAAGAGTGACTGGTCCGATTATGTGGATTTGTACGAACACTCTAGCCTTAGACAGAAAACTCAGGGTACAGGCACCCACCCTTCCAGTTTGCATGTGTTCACAATATTTAGACCAACTTTGACGAGAGTTTTGAAAATTCAAAGGGGTTCAAAACCTTATAACAGAGGGTTTAAAACCTAGTACTCAATCATCCTAGAACAGATGATTAGTTTTCAAAGCGGTTTTGAAATTTATGTTCTTGTTGCGGTCGTCGCCTAAGGATAGGTGACGGTGTTGTTTTATGACTAAACGCAAGTAAACTCGCGTTAGGGTCCTAGGAAGGTTATAGACTAGGTCAAAGCATTACTAATAACCTAATTCCCTATAACCATGAGCTCTGATACCAACTTTTCTGTCACACCCCGACCACGTAGAACATACAAAACGTGGCGGAAACGTCGGGGAGTGTTGTAACAGAATCATTGTTTCATAACACATGGAAATTTAAATATTGTTTTATTGATTAAATGAACTCGTTGTTCTATTACAATCACATAAGTACAACTATGATCTTCCAAGTTTTAAAGTTGCTAAGGCACGAGTCCATCCTAAATGTAGCATGCATCAACAATCATCTCAAGACAGCACCTGAAACATGTGTAAAAATAGGTACGTCAGCATAAAAATGCCTGTGAGATACATAGGTTTTGTGAAAACGGAGTTCATGACTTGAGTTTGAGAAAATGTTTAGTCATGAACCTCGTATTTTTGCTTTGTCTTGTAAATCATTTGAAAAACGATAGGATCAGATGATATGTATAAATAAGAGAATAATGTATGGTTAACTGAATAACCATGTAAAATGAGTTTGTATAAGTTAAGTTTGTTTGAAAAACAATGTTTTAGTAAAACGTTTATGGTATATATAAAATATACCTTGGTTTTAAGAAAGTTGAATAAGTAATATATTAAAATATATTTCAGTTCCAATATTGTTAACCCAAGTGTACTAAATAACACCACGGTATGTAATGCAATGAAAACACTTATATATAAGAAGTACCAGCGGCGTATCTACCATGTTTTCATCACATTACACTCGTTCTGTTATCTAAACACTAACCAAAACCAAATCGTTTGATAGATAGTATATTAAATATACTTTAGTTGTTCAAAATAATAGTTTCAGTAGTATACTACAGGTATACCTTGGATTTATAAATAACACATTAAACTATGCTTTAGTTTTGTAAGTAACATATCAGAATATGCTTTGGATGTGATAAATAACATATTAAACTATGTCTTGGTTTGTAAATAACATATCAAAATATGCTTTGGATGATCACAAAATATATGTTGGTTCTGTACAACACCACACATGAGAGTATATCAAACTATACTTTAAAGGTGCGATTTAAGAATTCATTCAGACCTGGTGCATCAAACTACACATTTGAGACTATAAGGATACCACAAAGGAAATCCCTATTTGGATGGAGAAACAAATTGGTTTCAGACATTCCATGACAACAGGAATGGGGTGTCTAGTCCTATAGCGCTATATCATACTACCAATCGGTCTGGTGAACAAAATAAGTACTATTCCAACAATTACTTTTGTAGTCCTTGAGAAATCAGTGTTTAAACCATAGATAGTCATTTAGTTTGTCAAAAGATAAATACTAATATGTATAATCAATTATACTTTGAAATCATGAAAATAACAGATAGGTACACATGCTTCACCCCAAAACAGTTTGGAAAACAGTAAAAGAGGGGTTCAATGTACTCACATTGGCTCCTCGAAAACATGTAAAAGATGGGGTTCAATGTACTCACCTGAGATTGCTTTGGAGTTCTTGTATAATAACCAGACAAAGCTAAAGATCACGGGATATCAAACGGCACCTAATAGGTAGCTATGTTAATATACCGGATCAAATCGGACGGATCGGATAGTATGCGGGTTCGTAAACCAAACGAGTATAGAGGCTCGTGTAATATGGCTTAGCAAAGCCTACATACTAAAATGAAACCTAATCTAAGTGCTTACGGTCCATCACGACCCGTTTAGGTAGCTTATGCTACCCTAACGCGTCGTTCGCGTAGAACGCGTTCGGGACGCCTAACATTGCGACCACACGGTATAACCTCGGAAGGTTATAGCTATGGTCACCTAATGTGTTTGGTCGGGTCCTAATGACCGACCAAATGGGTCGGGTTCGAAAGTATAAGCGATGGTTTAAATCGCTTACCTTACGACCCTATATAAGCACTAAACTAAAAGTAACGAGCTAAGCATGTTAGAACATGCTTAACTAAGTTTAGAAACAGGTTTGGCATCAAAACAAACGGCTTTGATGCCCACGAGTAGTTTGGTTACAAAATACGCAAGAACGCGCATTTTGGCCGAAACTACGACTCGTCACTGGGCCTAGTTAACGTGGTGATCAGTAGGTATAGTCACTACGGACTATAACCATCGTGATCACGCTCACGTTATGAAGTTCCATGAACTTCGCATCGACCATAAGCTGGTCAATGCAGAAAGTCAACAAAACGTTGACTTTCGGACTCGAAAAGCGAATAAAAGAGCGAAAGAAGACTTACGGAGGGTCCCCGAGTGCTAATCAAGACCAAATAGCTCAGGTATGAAACAATGGTTTCAACTTAGAGCTTCAAGATCTGATTTTGTGAATTTTACACTAAAGGGGGGGGTATTTATAGGAAATGTGGAACCGTTAGGATCGTTTTATCGAATATCATGCCTTGATCTCGTGCGTACATGTGTCCAGTGGATAAGTTCAGTGAACTTGACCCTTGGCTCTTCATTGGGTGAAAAGGCATCGCCCCTTGATCGAACGAAAGGCCAGATTCTGCATTAAATGCAAAATCTTTCTGTCAGACATGTTCACGCGGCCCGCCTAAGGATTTGGAAAATCCTTACGCGCCCCGCCTAAGGTTCCCAGACCAGAATTTTCAATTTTGGTCCCTGCACTTCAGAAACACGTATTTTGGCCCATTTTTGGCACGTTTAAGCCCCGTTAACCTCATTTCAAGGCTCTAAGATGAAGTTAAAGTGTAGGGGACTTGAAATATGCTCAAAAATATTCCGGATGTCGGTTCGTTTGGCCGTACGATCGCGATGTTCGCTTAATTACGACGGAATGCGCATAAGCGCGAAAGATGATCCAAATGACGCGACGAATGGATTTTTCTCATGCCAAACACTAAGGCATAATATTATAATGCTTACATATATTTTTGGATGTCCGGATGTATTCAGAACGTAGGTTATGCGCGAAAGTGCAAACTTGTGCACTTTTTGACACTTTTAGCCCCTAAATGATCCAAAAGTTTGTTTTAGCATACCAAACCCCTCAAAGCCTATTTCTAAGCTATGTAAAGGATATATATGGTATGTTTAACTTATGGACATGTTCCGGAATGTTCGTTATAGTTCAAATTGGCATACTTTCGCAGTTTGTCAAGTTTAGTCCCTGTAAGCGAATTAACTTGTTTTTGCCATACCAAAGCCTTCAAAACTTATTTCTAAGTTATGTAAAGGTTATTTAAGGTATGTTAAGTGTATGATGGTCTCCCGGAGTATTTGTCGCATTAAACTGAGTACGTTTATGCACCAGTTTGCGTATAATTCTCCAGAAAGCGTTGTAGAGTATGAAATTGAACAAGAATTGATATGTGCAAAGCATACACATATTTATACAAATCCCAAGTATGAAATACAATATTTCCTTGGTTTGGCATTTGTTTGATGGTTGAAGTGACACAGGTGTCACAACAAGCCCGAAGGATAACTGGGGATAAGCCCAAAGGATCACTGGGGACAAGCCCGAAGGATAACTGGGGACAAGCCCAAGGATCGTATGTAAACTGGAGTATGGCCCTCACTGGCGACTATCCAAACTTAGTGACATGAAAATGCCAAAACCTTAGCTAACGTGAAAATGTTAGAAACCTTAGGAACGGATGTATGGTACGTCTACCATTATACGTAGGATCCTAGGTATAGCCAGTACGATGGAATTATCAGCCCCTAAAGCGAGTACTGGTCCCAAAGACGTGAACTATACCAGGATCATCGTGCGCTACAGGCGAAAACTGGGGACAAGCCCAAGGATAACTGGGGTTGAACCCAAGGATCTGAGTTGCTTCTGAAGATTGTCGACAATATGCTAAGGATACCTGGACTATCAGAACTCAAAATCTCGTGAGAGAAGGATGAAGGATACATGATCCTTATCCTTAAATAAGAAAATATATAAATAAGAGTTCAAGCTTAGGACATTACCAGAGTAAGGATCATCGATACTTCAGGGATCCTTGAAGGATACTTCTAATGTAAGGATCATATGTGCCAGAAGGATCCTGCTCACATGAAATATTTCTTCAAGTGGACAGCATTCCAGGCTCTTGGTAACAAATTTCCCTCCATGGTCAGCAGTCTATATGCCCCCTTTCCTGCTTCGGCTTCGATCAAATAAGGGCCTTCCCATTTTGATGCCAATTTCCCATCAGCAGGATTGGTGGTATATTGGAATGCTTTTCTCAATACCATATCCCCAACTTGGAATTTCCTTATCCTGACATTTTTGTTATAAGCACCAGCCATTCTTTGTTGGTAGCTAGCCATCCTTATCCTAGCCAAGTCCCTGATTTCCTCAATAGTATCCAAGTCTTGAACCAAGTTCTGGTCATTTTCATCAAGATCACGGGTGCTTGTTCTAGCAGTTGGAACCACCATTTCTGTTGGGATCACTGATTCTGCCCCAAACACCAAAGAGAAGGGTGTTTGACAAGTAGCATTCTTGGGAGTTGTCCTATCAGCTTAAAGCACATAAGGCAATTCCTCTGCCCATTTCCCCTTCTTGGATCCCAGTTTCTTCTTCAGATTGTTGATGATGATCTTGTTGGATGATTCTGCTTGACCATTAGCTTGTGGGTGGACTGGTGTTGATGTTATCATCTTAATCCCCCAGCTGTCACAAAAGTTAGTAGTTCTGCTCCCAATAAATTGGGAACCATTATCACATACAATTTCAGAAGGAATGCCAAATCTAGTTATAATATTTCTCTTAATAAAGGATATAACTTCCTTTTCTCTGACTTGGGCAAAAGCTTCAGCCTCTATCCACTTGGAGAAGTAGTCAGTCATAGCAAGCATGAACACTTTTCCACCAGGTGCCTTAGGGAGCTTGCCAACTATATCCATCCCCCATCTCATAAACGGCCAAGAGGATGGTATAGGATGTAGAAATTCAGCCGGCTGATGAAGGATATTGCTGTGTCTTTGACAAGGATCACACTTCTTAGCATACTCCACAGCATCCCTTTTCATAGTTGGCCAGTAGTATCCTGTCCTTAAGATCCTTGAGAACAATGCCCTGCCCCCAGTGTGGTTTCCACAATCTCCTTCATGGAAATCTTTTAAAACCTCTTGAACTTCAGGATCCTCGATACATCTTAAATACGGTCCTGCAAGAGATCGCTTATACAGCATATTATTTAAGATTATGAATTGAGATACCTTAATTCTGAAAGCCCTAGGGTTTTCTCCCATAGGGATCTCTCCATGTTGTAAGTATCTCATGATTGGTGAGATCCATGATCCTGAACAAGATTGAGTATCCTCACTAGGGATCATTGCAGAATCCTCTTCTATTTCCATGGCCACCTGATTTTCAATAGCAGGAGCCAGGATATGGATGATGGGGATACTTATATCCTCTGGGATCTTCAAAGATGATCCTAGATTGGCCAATGCATCAGCTTCTGTATTTTCTTCCCTTGGTACCTGTGTCAAACTGAAGAAAACAAAGGAGAGTGCCAATTCTTTGACTATCTCTAAATATTTGGTTAGTTTTTCACCTTTAACAACATAGGATCCATTAAAGTGATTAGTGATTAACAATGAATCCACGTATACCTCAAGATACCTGATCCCCATATGCTTAGCAATTTGCAAACCAGCGATTAAGGCTTCATATTCAGCCTCATTATTAGTGGCTTGGAACTCACAAGCTATGGAGTGGGGTATTATGTCCCCCTGTGGCGATTTTAGTAGTATACCAAGCCCTGTGCCTTTAACATTTGAGGATCCATCAGTATGTAGTATCCAAGGATCCTTGGTCTCATCCAACTGCTGGACTTCCAATTCGGCTTCCTTTTGTAAATCACTACTGAAATCAGCCACAAAGTCTGCTAATGCTTGAGATTTGATGGCTGTTCTAGGCTCATATATTATATCATGGGCACTAAGCTTTACTGCCCACTTAGCCATCCTTCCGGACATCTCTGGTTTCCTGAGGACATTCTTAATTGGAAAATTAGTTCTAACAACAATAACATGGGTTTCAAAATAATGTCTTAGTTTAGTAGATGCCATAATTAGTGCAAGAATAAGTTTTTCAAGGTGTGAATACCTGGATTCAGCATCAAGTAAACTCTTACTTACATAATAGACAGGATATTGTGTACCTTCATGATCCTTAACAAGGACTGCACTTACTGCTTTTGAGGATACCGCAAGATATAAGGATAAAACATCTCCTTTTTCTGGTTTCATCAATGCTGGAGCTGAGGACATGTATTCTTTGAGGGCTTGTAAAGCATTCTCATGCTTTTCAGTCCATTCGAATTTCTTGTTCTTTTTTAGGATATCGTAGAATTCTTTACATTTTTCTGAGGATTTGGATATAAATCTGTTTAAGGCTGCTATCCTGCCTGTTAGCCTTTGCACATCCTTAGCGTTGGCAGGGGATTTGATATTCACCAATGCTTTGATTTGTTCCGGGCTTGCTTCGATGCCCCTCTGGGTTACCATATATCCTAAGAATTTGCCTGCTTTAACACCAAAGTGACATTTTGAAGGATTAAGCTTCATGTTATAACTATCAAGGATATCAAATGCTTCCTCCAAGTCCCTTAGGTGATCCTCAGCTTTCTTGGATTTCACCACCATATCGTCTATGTACACTTCCATAGTTTGTCCAATTTGATCCTTGAACATCATATTCACCAGCCTTTGATATGTTGCACCTGCATTTCTTAATCCAAATGACATAGCAATATAATAATATAAAACGGTTGGGGTCATAAAAGCCGTATCCTCTTGGTCAGATGGTTCCATCTGAATTTGTTGGAATCCAGATGATGCATCCATAAAGGTTAACAGTTCATGACCCGCCGTTGCATCCACCATGGAGTCAATGTGGGGTAATGGGAAAGGATCCTTGGGACATGCCTTATTCAAATCAGTGAAATCGACACATACCCTCCACTTTCCATTTTTCTTTTGAATAACAACCACATTGGCCAGCTATTTTGGATACTTCACTTCTCTAATCATACCTGCTCGTAGTAATCTTTCTACCTCTTCTTGGATAATGGCATTTCTTTCTGGTGCAAATTTCCTCCTTTTTTGATGGATTGGTTTAACTGACCTGTCAATGCCAAGTTTATGAGTGATAATATCTTTAGATATACCTGTCATATCCTCATGTTTCCATGCAAAGGTAGATTTTCTTCTTTTGAGGAAGGATACGATGTCTTCTTTCATTTGTCCAAGGATCCCTGATCCGATATAGATTTTGGATTCAGGATCATCAGGATCCAGGAGGATTTCGTCCACATCCTGCTCTCTTGCCTCCAAGACACCCCTTGGAGGATACTTTAATTGCTATTGCTCCCTTGATTTCGAGGCTGGTTTCATTGATGAGGTGTAGCAATCCTTAGCCTCCTGCTGATCACTATCGATCTTGATTATTCCCCAAGGGCTAGGGAGCTTTACACATTGATGGTAGGTGGATTGGACTGCCTTCATATCGTGTATCCAGGGCCTGCCAAGGATAACATTACAACAAGATAAACAGTCAATAACACAAAATTTCTGATAATTATGTAATCCTTCCACGTAAATTGGGAGTTTGATGTCCCCCAGGGTTTTCTTAGTTTCGCCACTAAATCCCACAAGCACGGAGGATCTTGGTGTGATGTCTGATTCAGGAATACCCATTTTCTTCAGAACATCAAGTTGGATAATGTTTACCGAACTTCCTCCGTCAATAAGGATCCTGCGGACAAAATGGTTAGAAATAAAGAGAGTAATAACTAAACTATCATGATGAGGATCCTGGATGTTAATTCTATCATCCTCATCAAAGGTTATGATTTTTCCTTCCGAGACACTTGATGTTCGAATAGGTCTTTCTCTATTATCCATTTTAGCTTTCTTTGCATGCCTTTTAGCTGCTGAAAAGGATGTACCACAAATGTCTGATCCTCCGGAAATAAAGTTTATCACTTGTGCATCTGTCGGAGGGGCTAGAGCTTTTTCAGGGATCCTTTCAGGATCCTGAGTCCTTTGCTTTTTTCTTCCCAACAACTCTTTTAAATGCCCCTTGCTCAACAGATATCCAATTTCCTTTCTTAATGCGATGCATTCTTCTGTTAAATGCCCAAAATCCTCGTGGTATGCACACCATTTTGATTTGTCTTTAGTTGCGGCTGGTTTGTCATTTTTTCTGGGCCATCTGGCTTTTTCTCCTAGATTCTACATTGCAAGGATTAGTTCATGGTTATCAACGGAAAAACAGTATTCAGAAATCGGAGGATAATCCTCATCATCCTCTTCTTGGTCAACAGCATGCACGTTCTGGTTGTCAGTTCTATTGTAGGATTTGAATTTGTTGCTTTTGAAAGAGGATCCTTGCTTTTCTTGTTTTGAGGATCCTACTTGTCTCTTCTGGATCCTTTTGTCATCCTCTATCCGGATGAATCTGAGTGCCCGAGTCCTTACTTCGTCTAGGTTCCTGCATGGTGTCATAACAAGATCATCATAGAACAATGAATCCCTAAGCAATCCCATTTTGAAAGCCTCAACAGCTGTGGCCACATCCAGGTTGGGAATGTCCAAGGATTCTTTACTAAATTTGGTTATATAATCCCTTAATGATTCATTATGACCCTGAGTTATCCTATATAAATCACTAGTCAATCGTTCAAATTTTCTGCTACAAGAAAATTGATTATTGAATAAGTTAACTAAATTAGCAAACGAAGTAATAGAGTAAGGGGGAAGACTTAGCAGCCATTTAAGAGCTGATCCAGTAAAAGTGGATCCAAATCCCTTGCATAGGCATGCTTCCTTTAACCTATCCGGAATTGGATTGATCTCCATCCTCTCCCTGTATTGTGCTATGTGTTCCTCAGGATCCGTTGTACCATCATACAGCTTCATAGTAGGAATATGGAATCTTTTGGGTATCTCAGCATCACAAGTTGGTGGTGTAAAACGAGATACCTTATGGCTTCCATCTGCAATCTCCGGGATAGGTTTGACTACCCCTGGAACACTTGAAATCATATCCTTCAGTTTGTGCAGTTCTCTGGCCATAGCATGGTTGATACCTGTATCCTGCATGAATCAATGGTTAGTGGTAAGAGAATTATTAAAAGTGTTACCTCCCATCGGGTTCAAGTTAGGAACATTGGATGTGAATCCGTATTGCTGGGATTCTGGGATAATGGAGGGACCAGTGGAAGCAATGGTCTACATCGGAATAAAATCTCCTTGATGGACATCTGAACTTCCTGTCTGCAAACTCTTCGAGGATCCTGGTATCTGGAGGGATCCTTGAAACTGGGATGATCCTGGGATAAGAAAGGATCCTTGACCCTGGGATAACAACCCTGGAACAAAGGAGGATCCTTGAACCTGGGATGATCCTAGAATGAAGGAGGATCCTTGAAATTACTGCGCTCCTGAGTAGGCTCCTGAATTCATGAAGGATCCCATATGCTGAGTATAGGATCCTGCCGGCTGGAAATATGATCCTGATGCCTGAGTCACTGTTGATGAGCCGAAATGTACTCCTCTTGATCCACCCACATGTTGAATGTCTGGGATCTCTGATGGCTGAGAAGTAATCATCGGAGTATCAAAATTCAAAGATTTGGGCATCAGTGGGGAATGATCCTCTGCTGTTTTCTTTTATCTTTTGAGATCTCCGATTTCCTTGAGGATCCTGTCATTAGTTTCATCCTGCTGCTGCATACGATCCCTCATCTGCAAAATCAAAGTAAATATATCACTAGTACTGGGAGCAGAAGAAGTTAGAGCAGAAGAAGATGAAGGTTTAGAGAAAATAGGAGTTGGTCTCTTCTCAGCATTTTTCTGAGATCCAGCTGGTGGTGGCGGCAAAGGTGGAGTGCCCTGAGATGAGTTGACTGCAGACATCGCTGTGGAGGTATTCTTCAACGATGAAGCCATGCAACGCTCCGGAATGATCACTAACAGAAAAACTTTCTTATGAATGAAGCACCAATTGCCCCACGGTGGGCGCCAAACTGTTTTGGTCAAAAATCACACAAGGATAATGCAACCAAACTCTTTGTAAACGGGGAATGATGCTTGGTATGATGAACAAAGATAAGGATCACTTAAATGAAAATTGCACAAGTGACACAAGGATTTATACGAGGAAAAAGCCCTTGATCAATGAATGATCTCCGGCATAAAAAACCTCGGGTGATGGAAACTACCGATCACCAAACTTCAATATAACAAACAATGTTTACAACTTCGGATGGTAACGAGCTAGGTACAAGGATCACTATAGTATCGTATGCTAAAGCGTGTGAGAAATGTGTTGTCCCCTCCAAATGCTGAAGAGTGCCCTTTATATAAGTGTGTGTGGTCGTATTTTAGGCAAGTCACCTAACTACTAGCTCGTTACCCCTTTAGGAATAGAAGTAAATTTAGCCTAACTAATTGCCCGTAATTTATGCTAAGTTTCCATATTCTCCATAACGTCCATTTTTGGTTATGCATGTGCGAAATTAGCGTGACAGATTCCTTGATAACGTTGCTAAGACCAGGTCCAACTCGTAATTCCTGCAAAACATCATTAAGTTCAAAGAAAACAATCGTTAGTATGAGGATCCTTAGGATGATCCATGATCCTGATCCTGAAGCTCTTCTGAGGATCACTATCTGCCAAAAGAACAAGGATCATTTGTTAGGATATCACGTAAGGATCATAGGTCATTAAAATCCTGCCCTAACAGTGTCCATGATAATAGGTTCAAAGTAGTGCAGGAATATAAAGGCGGCAGGATCACAATGGCTTCATCCCCCAAACAGAGGATCCCTCTACCATTTGCAATCCTACCTATTGTCTGAAGGATCCTTGATCCTTAATCCTAAAAACTATTGTTCAGTACAAACCATTAAATTGTTCAACAAACTACCATCAAACACAAAAAAAAATTGGGCTCCGGCTATGTCTAGAAGTTTCCATCATCGCCCAATCATGCAGCCTAGACCTTCACTGCATCACCACCTCCGGCTCCACTTGCTTCACCACCTTGATCCTTGCCACTGCCTCCAGCCTCAATTGTCAGGATCTCTTCAGCCTCCTCTTCATCGTCCAGTTCAGCCAGCCTTGCCTTCCAGCCCTCCACATCCTAGGTGCTCCTGTCAAAGTCAGGATCCTGAGCTTCCAAGGCCATTTGCAGCTTGGTGTTGTACATCGCTATGGCGGTAGAGACTTTGGCATCCTCGGTGATCTCATGCCTCTCGTAGTCAAAGTTGATCAACACCTTGGCCGTCTCGTTTTTGGCATTCTGTAGATCCTTCTGAAGATCAGCAATCTTGAGGTCCTTTAGCAGTGCAACCTGTTGGAGGTCAGCAATCTTACTATCCTGATCCTCAACGTGGCCAACGTAGTTCTCAATCTCAGTGAATTTCTGCAAAGAAGACAAAAGATAATTTAGGATCAGGTGATCCTCAAACAAGCAGGATATACAAGCAGGGACAGTGATCCTTACCTCACTGAAGTAGTCAAGGAATTGTTGGCGGATCAAGGGCAGACCTTGCAAGTCCTCAGCTTCGGAGGCCTTTCTCTTCTTGCCTCCCTTTCCTTTGAGGGGTGCCTTGGGGACCGAAGCTGTCGGGCTGGTAGGAGCTTTTCTCTTGGAGGATCTGACGGTGGTGAGATCGGTGACACTGAACTTTGAAGCAGACTTGGTGGATTTTCCAGCACCTACACAACCAAAACAAGATAAGTATCTTAATTTCACTTGTATTTCATTATTTATTTGAATTTTTAAGCAAAGATACTTACTTGACATCGTGACAGAACCTGAGGATACTTCCTGAGAATCTTGGGTGGTTGTCTTGAAAGCTCTTGTTTCAGGATCAAGCCTCTTGAACGCGGCGAGTCTCTCTTTAGCAGCAGGAGTCAGTCTAAGATGTGAAACGGAGATAGCTGCACAACAAGAAAGCAAAAGAATGTCAGTGATTCTTATATTAAAGGATAAGTTCTCTGGTGATCCTTCTCAGGATCCTCCATCCTACCATGGGTAGCCCACTTCTTGGGTAGATCCTTCCCATCAGGGATAGAATCTCTCTTGACAAAAAAAAACGTTGCTTCCAGTTGGTATCATTTTTGGTAGCTTTGAAGATCGGGTGTTCCTCACCAGGTTTACGTTTGAACAGATAACGATGAGAGCCAAAGGTAGTAAGATCATATAGCTCTCCCAGCTCTGACATACCTAGGTCTATCCCCTCCTGCTCGATGATCCTTTCAAGGGTGTACAAAACCCTCCAGATCATCAGCATGGCTTGGATATAAGATATGCCGGTTATGGAAAAGAAAGATTAGGTGAAAGCTGGAAAGGGATATGTATAGCCTATGGTGAATGGAGTAACAGGAAACGCAACCCAGTTATCAGAAATATGATCACTGAGGGTGTTGGGATCAAAAGATTTGAACACAGTGTTCGCCGGGAAGCAGTAGCGGATCCTATCAATTTGCGGATCGGAGAAGCAACATCGTTCTTTTATGGAATCTTCGATGATTCCCTGGCTCTTTAGCGGACTGTTCTTCGTGTGATCCTTAGATGGGGAGTTCCGGAGCAACATTTTGACAGAATAATAGAAAGAGAAGGAAAACAGAGTAAGAAAAGGAAGAAGATGAACGGAGAATACCTGTTTGATCTTCGGATGCGGTTATAAAGGGAGTAACTCTGGAATTTAAATGCAAACGATCCTATCTATATCTCCTATTTATAATCATGATTCTGCAGGGATGTCACTTCTGTGACGTCATAGTTGCAACGGATAGTTCTACATCAACGGCTATATATCCGTTAAGTTAGTTGCGGATAAGATCAAGAAAACATAACTCGTTCATTTTACATATTACTCCTTATATTTTGGGGGCAATTGTTAGGGGAGGATTTTCTAACAATTAGTGATCCTTACTTGTCATCCTAATAGTGATCCTTACTTCTGTGACAGATGGTGATCCTCAGAAGACTTTCAGGATCAGGATCATGGATCACCCTAAGGATCCTCATACTAACGATTGGCTGTTTATGTTTCGTATTGTTTTGCAGGAGTAATAAGCTTGACTTGGTCTTGGCAACGTTACTATGGAATATTCCACGGGTATTTCGCACACGTTTGAATGGAAATGGACGTTGTGGAGAACGTGGGAGCATGGCACAAAAGTCGGACAGTTTGTTAGCTTAGTTAGCTTTTATTTTTAAAGGGGTGACGAGCTATTTTTAGAACACTTAGCCATTTTCAACTACATACACTCTCGTACAACTGCACTCTCGTACAACTGCACTCTCGAAGCTTTCAGCAAACACTTAACAGTTTTCACACACTTTTACACAATTAACCATAGTGATCCTTGTACCTAGCTCGTCACTATCCGAAGTTGTAAACATTTATTGATTTATTTGAGCTTGGTGATCGGTAGTTTCCATCACCCGAGGTTTTTTATGCCGGAGATCATTCATTGATCAAGGGCTTTTTCCTCGTATAAATCCTTGTGTTGTTTGTGCAATTTACATCGAAGTGATCCTTATTATTGTTCTTTATCTCAAGCATCATTCCCCGTAACTAAGAGTTTGGTTGCATTATCCTCATTAGATTTTTGACCAAAACAGTTCCCCACCCACAAAATGACCTTTGGAATGTTTTAATTTTTCAAAAAAAAAAAAAAAATCTACTCTCAGTCCTATTTAAACAAACCACACTTCACAATTTTTTTTAATCTCATACTACTACTCTACTCTCCCTCTTATACAAATTATTTGTTTTTATAAAATGAAGGGGTCAAACAAGCAAAAGTCGTGGACTGACGCCGACGCAAAAGGTCCAACTTGTTTTAGCATCGTTGTCTGGACAATATTAAAGCTGAACTGGGAGGAAGAGAACGAATTGCATATCAACTCTCAGCTCGTTTCAAAGTGGAGAGATGGAAGAGTTAAAAACAAAAAAGAAGAAATCGTGTCTAACTTTTTACAATCGAACCCTTGATCACGTCTAGTTTATTGCTTGGTTTTGTTTTTATGAATAAGAGGTTTATTTATCTAGTTTATTTCTTGATTTTGTTTGTATGAATAAGAGGTTTATTTATTATGATGTCTTTGTATTTCCTATTTTTGTTTAAGTTAACTAGTAGGGTGTACGCGCGATGCGGCGGGGCCGATGCTTTGCATTGCGACGCTCGTTTCTAGTATTTAAAGTATTTAAGGAGTGAATTACTCGGTATTTTGATTAATCTAAGGGTGGATGGAGTGGTCAATCACTGGTGAGTGTTAAGTTATTTTCTAGCCAATTACCATGTCAAAGTCCACACTCCACTCCCCATTTTACAACTCAATCACTGACAATGGTCAAACACATGGAAAGTGGTAAAGAATTAAAAAAAATTGTGATTGGTTGAAAGGGGTTGGAGCCCACCATTAATCTTCTCTCTCTCCTCCATCACTTCTCTTTCGGTGAGTATACATCGCCTTGGCCCCTCACCGATCACCGCTCCACCCCTGGCAACACCTCCCCGCTCGGTAAACTCTCTCCCCCGCCCCACTCACCGAGACCACTCCCTCCACCCTAAAGTATTTAAGGAGTGAATTACTTGGTATTTTGAATCAAGCGTGAGCACCCTAATTTTTTTTATTATAACTTTTTGTAAGAAAGTAAAAAAATAAAATAAAATGGTTGAAAGTTTCATGTTTATAGTGGCTACTTTTTATTAGCAAATAGTAATAAAAATAATATCAAACCATTCGATATTACTTACAATAGAATACTTTATTAGATAATGAGAGGAGTAGCTCTGCACAGATAAAGTGCATCTCTTTCTGTAGAATACATGTACCGCCAAAAACAATGGAGCCAAAGACTGCATAGAATGAAGACTTGATAAACAGAAAGCAATCCAGCTCTCTGCCAGAGAACTATAAAGGTGGAACATTAAAAAATTCCAAAAACACTACGCAAATTAAACCACTCAAAACGAACAGTTTTATACCGCTTAGCACCCTTGACCCGCATATGATGCAAACTGAAACCAAGCAATATTCCCATTTAAACTCACGCCAAACACATACAAATATGCCCAAAGTGTATAAAACTGACCCAAACACACCCACACCATAAACTGCTGACCCGTGCCCTCCCAAACCCAATGAAGCGAGCCAAACGAGACGAAAACTATTGCTGATTAACCAATCGCCCAAGAAAACTACCTGCTACAAAACCAAATCGCAAGACGACACTAATAAACCCATTTAAATATGCTTTTTTTGTTTAGACAAACAAACTCCAAGTTTATTGTGTGTGTGTGTGTGTGTGTGGGGGGGGGGGGGGGGGCAGAAATTGAACCTGAGACCTTTGGATCAATGGAAAAGTGGGTTACAACTACAACACTTTTGAACCTATTACTATGGGTTCACTAAAAAAAAATTCATCGTGTCTAGTAAAAAAAAATTAAATTAAATGGTTCCGTGAACCCAATCCTTACTATGTGAGTCTGCCCTTGCCAATGGCGTAGCATGCACAGTATATGTAGGCTTACAGGTGATCATTCAATTGTAGCTGTCAGGAAAGAATTCGATGATGCACACAAGCCAAAATATAAACTTACTGGTCCAACTTTGAGGTCAAATAATATATTAAGAAAAACCGATGAATTTACTTCACCATTTTTCAAGAATATAGCCAATAAATATGCTGCTCAAGAATATGGCTTCAAGCTGGGAGTCCAAAAAGTTGGGATCCGTAGTAATTTGAACCAGGGGTGTGATCCATGTTGCCCATTTATTCTACCAACGGATTTTTATATCAAAGATGTGTATGAAAATTCGAATTTTTTAAATCGCAGGTGTAGAATAACTCACCTTGCATGAGAAACTGAACAACATTTCTCATGGATCCTTGTGCTTGAAGTAGACCACCAAAAAGGGTAGGAAAGCATCGGTACATGAGCCAGTCGTTTGGAAACTCCAAATCCTTGAACGTCTTCAAGAGAACCTGCAACAAATAGATGAATGATCATGAAGCTTTAGCCATGCCAGCCTGATCCGAGGATCCTGCCCTGATGATTTTCATAAATGTTGCAGGTTGATCATGATCAAACCAAAATGCATACAAACGACAAAATATAATCGTTTCAGAAATCTATAATTAAACCTTATCAAGCAAACCCCTAAGGAAGCTTCTGAAGTAACCAATTCTTAGTATATTTAACTTAAGAAGTACTATAACAATCATAGATTCCAAAAATATGTACTCTTTTATAAAGTCAGAGCTTCTCTTATATTGTACAAATTAAACAATCCAATGATCGGATAATTAAGCTAGCTTAATTTTTGAGTTAAAATGTAATACTATGTGTCATGAGAATGTTATTCTCGTTAAAAGCGAGCACATTCAGCCGAAATATTTCCTATGATCAAGGTTTAAAAAAACGGAAACGAGTTTCAAGGCGTTTTCCCTTAGCCTCACGAGGTGTAAGCCCGAGGCAGAGTTAAAAAATAAATATAAATTATATATCTTATAAAAATAGTAATACTAACTAAATTCATCATCAAATTCATCAAAATAATCAAAAAAATACATAAAAAAGACATAAATTGCTTGAAATTGACACAAAAACTCAAAAACATCAAAAACCCCTGGGGCGCACATACAGTATAAACCCCCTGAGGCGCCTCAGAATTGTTTTTTGGCCGTTTCGCCTTGAGGTGCGCCTCGAGGTGCACGCCTCAACCGTTTTTTAAAACCATGCCTATGATAACAAAATAATAAACCAATAAATAATAGTTATAACAAACTAAATACTTTGTTAAAAAAACATATTGGTTCTTAAAATATTTTCATAGTTTCATCCCTATAAGGCGGTTATGGTGTAGCTATTCTTGCTACTTCACAAAAAACACAATGCCACTTATTAGGGAAAAATAAGAGACACTATAGGCAAGTTAAGAACATTAACCCATCTAAATAATCAAGGAAGAAAGCGAATTAAACATATTCAAAAGCATATTGTGACTTCAAAGCCCTAAAAAAGCTAATGAGAGTTTGTTATCTGCTTCAGAATACACACATACACAATTTACAACCACAGGGGAAAACTAAGAGACATTAATTGGCAAGTTAAAAACATCAATCCATCTAAATTACCAGTAAAGATTACGAATTAAACAGACTTCAACACAAATTTTGACTCCAAAACCCTAACAAAGAGTTTACTATCTCGTTCAATATACACACATACACAATTTAACATTTGATCAATCATCGCATATTCACCCAAAAATGATATGTTACAAGACATTACAAAGTTAAAAGTTATATGTTGACCAGGTTTAAAGCATGTCTAAAGCATAAGAAATTTAATGATTGAACACCTAATAGAGCATAAATCATAATTCAAAAAACAACTATGAAATTAAAAGCCACCTATGTATATCTATTCTTACAAAAAGTTCAATCGGTTCCGTTGAAGATTCTGCTGCAAAACTCACTTCGTTAAGCGCGGCATGGTACTCAGGTTTTTAGATTTTGGTGCCCGAAACAGATACTTAGGTGCCGACGCTAACCCTGCCTTTTATGCTGTCAAATCACACATAAAATTTCATACAATCAAACATAAACGTGATAAAATTATCGTCAGAATGAATAAATTAACTGAACCCAATGACAAATGATTATGTTGTTTGGTTGAGGACTTACATCGAACACCATGAATGCAACATCCCTGAAAACCCCATCTTTCAACCCTAAGAACTTACAAACGACAACAGATTCTTGGTTCCATTCAACAATCCTATCATCTAACAAAGATCCTTCATTCATAACATTCCAGATTGAACAAATCAACGAACATAAAGCAAAATCGATGTCTAAAACTTACCTGATGTATCATCGCCGTCAAAGACAGAGGGATTGAAGCCTATATAATGAATATTACCTGGAGACAAATATGGATGTGAGATTAAAGAAAACAAAAGTAAATAACAAAGTGGAGATTGATGGTTTCTCGAATACTCTTGATGATCTAGTCTTGTACTCGGCTGAAGCTCAAATCGATCCGATGAATCCCACCAGATTTTCCATCTCTCTACTAAAATATCAGCATCATTAAAAAAAACAAAAGAAGAAGGGAGGATTTGAACCTACAGAGAAATCAGATCTAGAATTTTGAGAGAGAGAGAGAGAGAAATGATAACAAGAAAATACTGGGTTTAAATTTTGAAATGAGAATTAAGTTTTGGTTTGTCCCGCCAATGCGATGCGTGCATGAATGTAGCAACTAACTAATTATAATCATTCATATAATTTTGTTAAAATTAAGGATTAAAATGTAATAAGTTTAGGGGTTAAAAAATAAATAATGTTTAAAAGACCAAACTACCCTCATTTTAGGGGTCTTTCTATAAATAAAGAGGAGAAAAAGTTTTTATTTTTTGGGTATCTTAAAATACACTTCCCTCATGCATTATAATATAGTATAGATGTTTGCTCGATGTATTTTTATTTATAACCATATATTTATTATTGATAATTAAAACGTTACATAAGAAACCTACTTAATTAAAATCTTCCTATACTAATAAATGAAAATCGTTTTTGAACACATGTCATTTTCTGATGGATTCACAACTTGTTTTCCCATTTATCTTTCATATTAAATAATAATAATAATAATAATAATAATAATAATAATAATAATAATAATAATAATAATAATAATAATAATAATAACTTTAAACATAATATTAGATAAGAATGCATATTTGTTTTTCTATAAATAATTTTAAACAAAATTAAGATAAGAATAAATGTTTGTTTTTATTATGATCATATTAAATAATAATAATAATAATAATAATAATAATAATAATAATAATTTTAAACAAAAAATTAGATAAGAATAGAGTTAAATGCTTGGTTGGTCCCTGCGGTTTGCAAAAATTGTAGACTTAGTCCTAGTGGTTTACTAATTACACACGTTTTATCAAAACTTGTTAAAAATAAACTCACTTGGTCCCAACCCTAACATCACTTAAATATCTCTGTTAAAACACCCCATATGATTGGCACATAAGGATAATTTGATCTTTCAGTCCATCCCATTACAAAAAGAGTTAAACCCCACCCCATTCTTCTTCCCCAAACCACCACCAACGTCTGTGATCCATTACAAAGACCCCTCCTTTCTACGATGCTACTCCAATCGACTCTGTTCATCCCTATCATACTGACCACCTTCCCATGTTGGCCTACAAAATCACACAAAATCAGAAACAAAGTACAAACGTCATGTAATCTCCAACAACATTTATCAAAAAAATCAAAAGTCATTCTGTAATCAGATAATCATTGTGCCAATATCACTCTGAAGGCTCAATTTAAACCATACAAAATCACCTAACTAGTTGCAAACTCTTGCTATTTTGATTACACCAACATCATAACATCAACCAATTAATAAGACTAAGACTCGATTACTCAAACACTAAAAACCAAAATCATTGCATTCATATTATAAGACTTTCACACATAAAAAAAATATCACTTGTAAGTGAAAATAGTGGGGAGCTGACTAAGTTTAACTAGGGTTTGAATATCCTAACGAGCATTAACCACTTTCAAGCAATCCAATCGGATTTCCACACAGTCAGCACCACTCAAAAAGTCATAATTACTATCAAAATGATGCAACTGAAACGTTGTTTGAGCATAGAATTAGACATGCAGATAGAGAAATAGTTGAAAGAGGAGATAGATTGGGGACTTACAAGCTCCATAGTTGCAGGTGTGTGAGGAAGTTTGGTGGAGGAGAGATAATGGGAGTAGGAAGGATATGGAGGTAAGGGGTGGGGGGTTGGTGGAGAATGTTGACTGAAAGGACTAAATTACGCTTATGTGCCAAGCACATGGGGTGTTTTAACAACAATAATAATAATAATAATAATAATAATAATAATAATAATAATTTTAAAAAAAAATTAGATAAGAATAAATATTTGTTTTTCTATAATTAATTTTAAACAAACATTTAGAAATTATTAGTATATATATTCTCACCTTATTTTTCTATTTATCTATCATATTAAATAATAATAATAATTTTTAAAAGATAAATCTTGACGACTGTTTATGTTATCATATGACATTATATTTTATTCAACGCGTGCAATATACGAGTTTTTTTAAAGATATAATTTTATTATTATATAAAATTACACTTATCCAACCCGTGTAATACACGGGGTTCTAACCTAGTAAAACATTACATAAACCTAATGAAAATATTACATAAAGAACATAAAACATTACTTAATAACCAAATAGAGAATCAATGAGTAGACACGATCACTTTCACGTATGTCCAACCACTTGTATCAGTAACTAACCCCGGAGCTATCAGATGCATCAACTATCTCCTCCTCCAACCTTGGTATGTATTCCGCCCCAGGGTCGGTTTCGTACCCTTTAGCCCAACGTGGGACTTCTTGTGTCGGACGAGAGTTTACCATTGAAGGAGGGTTTGATACCAGAGGAGGGTTTCGAGTAATATTAGTTTGAGCATCACCAAGTCGTAGTGCGTTGAATCGTAGTTGACTAAAGGTTTAATCATACACCTCGTTTATCTCCTCATCTGTCACGTCATATTGAGCATTACCTGCAGAGGAAGCTATTGGAGGAAGGTTTGAAGGTGGAAAAAGGGTTGGCCACTTGAGGAGGGTAAACTACTAGGGGAAAAGGGTTTGTTATTGCAAGAGAGTAACCCGCTAGAGGAAAATAGTTTTCCATTGAAGGAGGGTTCGAAGATGGACGGTTTGAGCGTTGACGAGATAATCATCGAAGGTTTGAACATCCTGCTAGAATATAGCCACCACCTATATCTTAGAAGTAAAACCCAAGTGTTTGGAGTGAAAAGTGAACACGACCCCGTGGTCAGTGAACACGGCCCCGTGGTCAGATCCTGTATCTGGGCGTTTGAAAAATGTTTACTGGTTATGTGCAGCACGGGGGCGTGTTCAGTGAGCACGACCCCATGTTCAGACTACTGTTATGCAAAAATTTCCTAAAAATAAAAAACGTGCATGCAGTTTTGAAAAGGTTTTGAAAAATGATTAGGCCGTCGATTTTAAAGCTTTCTTAAAAACCCTTGTGTCCCCGGTAACGGCGCCAAAAACTTGGTGTGCGTTAGGTGTGATATGATTTTATTGATATTTTTAGCCTATTTTACGCATTAGTCAAGTTTTAAATTTATAAAACACGATATTGTACTAACACTCAACACACACTTGGGCAAGTGGACCCATCGTGAGCGTAGTATAGTGTTGGTAAGATACCGAGCTCGTCCAAGGACACAAGAGCTTTTAATACCGGTTTATTCTCAACGTCTAATCAATCTAATTTTTTGAGAAAAGTTTTGAAACATAAAAATGAAAACTAAAAATGAAAGGATAAATAAAATAAAAACAGATAGACAAGATAGAATCACTTGGATCCAACTCATCTTTAATGTATCCTTTGATGATTTTCACACTTTCGGACTTTTTAAAAGATTATCTTATTTATAGTAGTAGGCCCCTCTTTTGAAGGTGACGTTACCCTCAACCCAGTGGTTTGAGTCAGCAGAGATACAATCCCAAATGGTCGGAATATTGAAAGACAATTAAGTTAGTTATTAATGCGAAAAGTGGTAGGCCCCTCTTTTGAAGGTGACATTACCCTCGTCTAAGTGGTTTGAGTAAGCAAGGATACAATCCCAAGAAGCCGGTTTAAATTTTAATAGTAGTTTACATATGAGAGGTTCAAGCTATTCGCACCCCCGCCATCCAATACCAGTAGGTATTGAAGGAGGTCCTAGTAAGCTTGAACCAGGTCCTCGCAGGATCTATACACTGAATGGAGACAAGAACTTTACCAAACCATCCCCCTAACCCCCTTCCAGGTAGTTAACGTGCTTTATATATACCGTAAAGACACGAATGATGACATCATTTACTTTATATAGACAATAAAGTAACCTCAAGACACCATGAAGAAATGATAAAGAAAATTTACTTTCAACATAAGAAACTAGTTATTAAAGTCATTAATACAAACCCAAATAAAAAGTGCCGAAATATTAAAAATCAAAAGTAATGCATTAAAAACTTGTCTTCACCAAGTGATGTAAGAGGCTTAGCCAAACATGGCCTTTGATTGGCAAGAACTCTTACAATCAATCTTGGATCCCGAGACTACTACACACTTTAAAGATAGATGATGGATGATGGTGGATGGTGGTGGGTGTTGGTGTTGTAGTGGTGGTGGAGTGGTGGTAAAGTGGGAGAGTAGTGGTTTGCCAAGGGAGACCTTTCAAGTGAACCAAGCACCCCCTTTTATAGCCAGAACAGAGCCCTGGCCATGGCCCCGTGTCCAGCCAACACGGCCTGTGGCCATCCTTTTCTCTTCCTTCATTAGTTGCAAGTGTCAGCAGAGGGCCCCACACGACCCCGTGTCTCCTGGGCACGACCCCGTGGTCAACTCTTTGTTGTACTATCAAAATTCTGCGTATCTTAGAGTTGACCACGCCCCATGTTGAGCTGGGCACGCCCCCGTGGTGGGCATAGAAGCTTCTGCAGGTTTGTCTTGTTGTGCAAGCTCCTGACCACGCCCCATGCCCAGCTGGGCACAGCCCCGTGGTCAGGCTCTGTTTCCTTGTTTTTGCTTTGGGAGATGCTGCCGAGGGGTCGGGCATGCCACGTTTATTCCTTCTTTTTGTATTATGTTGGTTTTGGCTGCTTATATGCTCCTTTTGTTCTTTTAAGCTCGTTTGGTCCTGTAAATTCAAAAGGAAGGAAGAAAAACGCTTTTTCCAACATCAGTACTAAAAAGGGTTAGTTTTATGTTTCGTTTGATGTAATTTATATGTTGTATTTTGCACACATCAATTAAGGTGGTCGAACAAGCCGGTTGTGGAACGATGCGTACAAAGATTGATGGAGAAGCCACGATTTGTTGGGCAGTGTGGGCACACAGTAAAAAGAAAGGCGTTTAATAATATTTAGGGTTTTCAAGCAACATTTGTTATATATATTTAATAAATATAATTATTATATTATTTAAATTTTCGGATATCGGATATCCGAAAATTTTGAATATCACTATTCGAATCTGAATCCGAATTTTCGTATATCCGGAATTCGGATATCCGAGTTTTCGGATAATTTGGATTTGGATTTTTTTGAACACCCCTATATGGCATTAGCTCTTCTTAGACGAGCAAAGTGTGTGGCATAAGTTTTGCTTCAGCTTATGTAATCAACTGAATTGATGTAACTCAATGGCAACCGGCTGAATATTAGTATAAATCTAGCCCCGCATCGCGACGGGTTGGACATTTAGTTTTTTTTTTTTTTTTTTTGAACATTAACTTTCATTATTTTGGACATTTAGTTAGATAATAATAATACATAGTGACCAGCTACACTCTAAAGTTTCAATTTGATTGCGCAAAGGTAACATAGTAATAACTTTGTCTGTCACCATTAACTGATTTTTATCAGATAATATATAATAAAGCTATTTTTCATTAAAGTGAGATTCCTGTTTAGGAACAAAATGAAAATGAAAGTAATTAAATACAGGAGGTATCCACCAACAAATCATAATATTTATTTATTTAAGGTGAGATTAGACTTTTTCCCAAAGGAAAAAGCTGATGCGTGTTGGGTTCGTGATTCTCAATTTCTTCTTCTTCTTCTTCAGATCAATCTTGAAGAATCACGAACCTAAACCCTTTTCTTATCTTCAAAATCTCTCCCCAAAACCCTTTGTAATTTCCTTTAAACTTCATCATCATTCGACTGTAACTTACTTGGGGGATTCTAAAGGAGGATCATCGATTGTAATCGTAAGAACACTTTATTATTGATTGCCTTTACTGATTTCTTCTGTTCTGTTGTATTTTCTTCTTTAATAGTCATCACTGGTTGCTTTGGATTCTTTTGGTGTTTGATTATATTATATAACTTGCCATCAAATTGTGTTTGTATTTTTTTAATTAGCACTGAGTTTGATCATGATGTAAGCCGCTTCAGTGATTACTGGTTATGAAAATTTTAGTTTGTCACTTTCATAAGGTTTAGGCAATTGGCATGGTGGTTAGAGAAGTGGGTATGTTTTTTGTTTTAGGGAAAAAAATGTTCATGGTTGAGTTACTTGTTTTAATGTAGGTGGTGTTAGCATAATAAACTTATGTTGGCTCTTTTTGTACTGGTTTATGGTTAAGCCCATTTAGCTAGTAAGGGTGGAGGGAGCGGGGAGGGGAGTTTACCGCATGGTGATGTGTTGCCGGGGATTAATCGGTGATCGGGGAGGGGCTTTAGCGGTGAGTACTCACCGAGTCGGGGAAGAGGAGAAGAGTTGGGAGAGAGAGGTTAATGGTGGGCCCCAACCCCTTTCAACCAATCACATTTTTTTTTTTTAAATTGTTTACCACTCTCCATGTGTTTGACCATTGCTAGTGACTGAGTGCAAAATGGGAGTGGAGTAGGGACTTCACATGGCATGACATTATTGGTTAGAAAATAAGTAAAACTCCCCAAATGGTGACCACTCCCTTCACCCTAACCCTAGATAGCTTCTCTATATATAATCTTTTGTTTATGTATTCACTTTCATTATAATAAAACCCTAGCCGCTTTTTCTCTGACATGTTTTCCGATTAACATGGCATCAGAGCCGTATTCGATCTATAGTTTATTGATTTTATGATTCATGGGTAGAACGTTATGAAGGTTAATTGTTTTTTTAAGGATAATGGTTTGTCGCATCTTGTTCACTGCACTACAGGTTAGTTGGAATTTAACATTGGTTGCATAGATTGTTGTGAAGAATTAATTGCTGAAGAATTATCCATTTGGTTTCTTCAAAAATTATTTTATTGGTCCTTGGTGTTAAAAAATATTTAGACATCATCTTCAGTTTTGGTGTGCAAGTTATTTTTTGTTGGCAGAACCTAGGTAATCTTTCTTTCGTAAAATTATTAGTTCATTCATTGTTGCTTTTGTTGTTTCTTGTAATTTGTGTCGCGGTCGTACTGGTTTTAAGATTTGTTCATCATTTTTGGTGAATAGTCGATCTCTAGCGAATTGTTGGATTTGGCGAAAAGTTTGACTTTCTTGGTTATTGTTTGACCTTGGCATTTGGTATTAACGAAAAGTTTAACTTTCTTGGCGAATTGTCAGTCTAGTGAATAGTTAATTTGGTGAATTGTTGGTTTGAAGGATTACTGTATTTTTCTTTGAGGAAAGTTAGTTTGGGTGAAAAGATGGTTTTGGACGAAAAAAGTTTGACTTCGTTCGACTTGATTGGTTTTATTTGGTTTCGTGTTTTGGTTGCTATCATTTGTACAGCTGTTCTGTTTGGGTGGGTTTCAATTATTTTCAGAAATGGATAATTATACTGCAAAGAGAAAAACCACTGGAAGTCTCGGTGTCCGTTGTTGCTTAACAAGATAACACAACAGCGGCGGCACTTTTCAAATATGAATGAAACTTTGGTCCTCTTCCATTGCCGGCTTCGAATCACCAGGTTTTTGAGGTTTTTGAGCATTTGAGGTTGTTTCTAAATTCAGGCGTGTCTTCGGCTAGTACCTCAGGTATTCCTTCATCCATTTGGATATTGGATTCTAGTGCATCTCATCATACGTCACCCTATTTGTCATCGTTTGTATCTTTGAATATTGGCTCCCCTGCATCTGTTATGTCTGCTAGTGCCGCATCAATGGCAGTAGAGGGTGTTGTATCTATTGTTACTCGTCATATTTCTCTCACTAATGTCTATTATATTCCCAGTCTTGCTTTAAACCTTGTTTCAGTTAGCCAGTTGTGCAAATCTAGTCATTGGGTGTTCTTTTCTGAATCTGTTTGTTTTGTACTAGATCCACGTTCTATGAGGGTGATTGGGACCGGTCGTAGGGTAGGTGAAATGTATGTCTTGGATGAACTCAAAGAAATTGATGTTGTTGTTGCTAGTGATGAGGTTATGGCACTGCACAAAAAGGATATCGTTGTTTTGGTCTTGTCACTAAGAACTTGTGTGTGTCGAGGCATGTTATCTTCCTCGAGCATATTCCTTTCTATTCAATTCCATCAATTTTGCATGATGTAACAAAGTCGGATCTTTGAACATTGACCCATTCTCTTGTGATATTTGATGTATCTGCTGAACCTGATGAGCTAGTAGAATGTGATGAGCTAGTAGAACCTGATGGCCCCATACATCGCTAGACACAACTTCAGGTCCGGCAACACCTAAGACAACTCCTTCGTTTGTTGAAACAACCCCACCTCTGAGGAGGTCCACTCGTGAATGTAAGTCCACCAAGCTACCAGATTTTGCCTATTCTACTTACTCAGCTTCGTTTGCTTCCTTTATTGCAAATATACATCTGATATCTGAACCTGAATCCATAGTTATCAAAAGCGGTAGATTTTGGCGCCTAGGCGATTTTTCTGGGCGAAGCGCATTGAATGCGCTTCTATCTTTATATGTGGATGATATGATTATTACAGATGATGATTATGATGGCATTGAGTCATTGAAGTGTGATTGGCTCACCGTTTTGCTATGAAAGATTTGGGCTTGCTACGTTAATTTTTTGAAGGAATTGAGGTGACTCAGTCTCAGAAAGGATACCTTTTTTCTCAGACAAAATATATATCTGATTTGTTTTAGCGGGCATGACTTACTGATAATAGAACGGTAGACACTCCTCTTGAGACCAACGCACGGTATTCTCCTACTGATGGTGTCCCTTTATCTAATCCGAGCCTATATCGTACTATTGTAGGTAGGTAGTTTGGTTTATCTTACAGTTACTCGCCCGGATATAGCTCATACTGTTCATGTGGTTAGTCAATTTGTAACTGCTCCTACTTCTGTTCATTGAGGTGTTGTTTTTCATATTCTAAGATATCTTCGTGGCACCCAGTTTCAAATTCTCTTGTTTCCTTCGACATCTTCTCTAGAGTTGCGTGCATATAGTGATGCTAATTGGGATAGAGATCCTAATGATCGTAAATCCACTCATAGTTACCTAAATCGCTAGGGTACCCACGATCCACGTATTGGATCGTGGTGTACCCAATCGCAATTCGCTACCGATCCGGAACGTCCTGGTACGGCGATCCAAATTGATTAGGTCCGGCGATCCGAGTTGCTCAGGTACGGCGTTCCAGAATGATAAGGTTCGGTGTTCCAGAATGATAAGGTTCGGCGTTCCATATGCCGAATTCCGACGGCCAGTGTTGTTTTCAGCCGGAATCCAGGAAGAAAGGGAAGAAGTAGAAAACAAAAACATGAAGAAGACAGTGGCTGCTAGGTGTTTTAGGGCTTTTTAGGGTTTAAAGAAGTTTAGTTATTTCAACATTTAACCCCTCTATTTTTACTAGTTTACATTTAAACACTAAAACTTGTAGTTTTTTACATAAAAAGTATAAGAGTAGTTTGTGTATTTAAACATTTAACCCCCTCTATCTTCACTAGTTTACATTATGTTTGGTAATTTGAATTTTGGAATTTGGTAATTTGAAATTTCTGCTTTATTGGTGTACACTGAACCGGACTCCATGGTACACTGTACCGGTTCGTACCGAAATGAACCTACCCCCCTCCATACCGAAAACGTCACCTCTAGCGAATCGCGTACCCGAACCACGTACCCGTACTGGAGCGAACTGCGAATTAGGTAACTGTGAATCCACTACTGACGTGCTATGGCTGTGACTACATTTGAAATTGTTTGGTTGCATTGGCTTCTTGTAGATATGGGAGTTAACATTTATCAGCCTACTCCTCTACATTGTGATAACAAAGGTGCTATGCAGATTGCAAAGAATCCTGTTTTTCATGAGCGGACAAAGCATATTGAGATTGATTTGCACTTCACTCGTCATCATTTACAGCTCGGGACCATCTCGCTTCCATTTGTTCCATCAGCCTTGCAAATTGTTGATATTTTCACGAAGGCTCAGTTGATGTCTCGGTTTCGTTTCTTGTATGACAAACTCTCAATGCTTATTGTGGTTGCGTTGTGAATTTGAGGGGGGATGTTAGCATAATGAACTTAGTTGGCTCTTTTTCATGGCCTGCCTTGGGGTGGGCGGGGTGGACCACCGGCCAAGGGCCGATATTTCGAAGGGCACGTTATTTTATGAAAAAACCGATATGTATATGTTAAATATTTTTTTAATAGGGTATACCCGTACAAACACCAAAATAGGCCCACTTATAAAGCTATTATTATGGTTTAGATTAGTTATTAGCACGTTGGCATTAGGTTTAGACTTTTAGTGAGCTCAATACCCAATTTCGTTAAGGCCTAAGTGCATGTTTTTTCGAGCTCGAACAGAGTACACGAATTCTTAAGGCCGGCCTTTTGTACTGGGTTTATCGCCCATTTAGCTAGTAACCCTAGATAGCTTCTCTATATTTAGTCTTGATGTTTACTTGTTTATGTTCACTTTTCATTATAATAAAACCCTAGCCACTTTTTCTCTGACATGTTTGTCGATTAATAGGTGGTCCCGCAAAGTGCATTGCATTCGGCCTAGGTGCAAGGCAGCCGAGGGCTTTTGACCAATCCGTTAGGGCTAGTTTAGTAGTAGTCTGTTTCCAGGTCATTTTTGGATGCTTTAGACTAGTTTTAGTTAATTCAGACTGTTTTTTTTTTCAGAATTTGACTACTATGTGTGATGTTTTTGTCTTGTGAATTGAACCAGGTTTTAGTATTATTACAGGCGAGAAACATTAGATCATCGTATTTGTTACTAATTATTAGTTCCTAGGTTAGGAATCACGATGATTTACTTTGCTTTTTGTATCTATGTATTATTGAAAGATTGGCTCGCATTTCCTCCTGTCCTTGCGGAAACCTCGTGAAGATTAGTCTGTAAGCATGCTCAACTACATTGATGATTGATCTAAACGATGAAGTTTTGCACTGGATATGTACTTGTAGAATGTGACACCTAAGGCAAATTCCCACATTGTCTCGATTGGTTGTTATTAGGGGCCAAATGTTACATATAAATTATGATTTTTATGAAGGAGTTGAATTGCCATTGTAGTGCATGCAGACACAGTTGTCATGAATAAGGGGACAAACACATTTTTGTATTCAGAAAGGGATGGCGGCGCAGTTTGTTACTCGTCTACCTGCTCTCCTTATGTAATTTGCCCTGATGATTGGAATGATACAAATCATTCAATTTTTATAAAAAAAAAACCTCGATTAATATTTTAAATATATATATATGAAAATTTCCCAACAAATATCATACCTACCGCCATTATGTGACAATGAATTCTATGCAGGCAGGGTTGTATTTGAACCTGTACAGATAATATTTACTCGAAATGGGTTGGCTTAGCAAAATTTTTAAAGGCTCCAACCATGAAGTTTCAGAAGGGGGGGAATATAACTGGAGATATGAAGAGCATACCACGTCAAACGGAAATTATCCGTCTACATCATGGGTAAATTTTGCTTTCATCCATGTATTCTTTCATTTCTTGAGGCTTTGCTATAACATTTCTGTATGTTGATAATTTGTAAATCGATGTTTGACCTTTGCCAAGTATTCCATCGTAGGATAGAGGTGCACATAAACCGGTACTTAACCGAAACTGGAACCGGTTAATATTTGTTCAACTAGTAACCACTTTGAAGTTAACTTTAACTGCCGGTTCGTATTTTTTGGAGTGTAATTTGTTATTAACCAGTTTGTAACCGATTTACCTGTTAACCGATAAAAAGGGGAAAACATGGTTATTAACTGAACCGGTTAAAGTGAATAACCGTAAAAAAAAGAAACAAACCTGTTAAAGCATTAACTGGTTTGTTATTGTAAAATAACTGCCGGTTCGGTTATCCGAAGTGGTTACTGAAATTAACTGATTTGTGCACCTCTACTGTAGGACCTAGTGCCCTATCTTGTTTATAGACGATTAACCTGTCGAAACTCAGTCTTACTTTATTACTTGGATAAAACTTTAGCAGGATCCTCATTTTGAGATGGAAGAAATTGATCGTGCACTCGCGATGTCACTTGCAGAAGAAGAAGAAGAAGAAGAAGAAGAAGAAGAAGAAGAAGACGAAGAAGAAGAAGGGAGAGAGTCACATGTGATTAGTAAGTGATGTAATTATCTGTCATAATGTGTCCGTCATGGTTAATATTTGTTGTGTAACTATAGAGATTTACATATTTGTGTTTATATTGTTTTCGACATCATGCAGTTAGTCATGAGTCACCAATATGATCAGTTTAGTTCATCGGTTGTGTTCTTAGTCTTGTGTACGCATACTTAAGTACATGTTCTTAAATACGATGTCTAACTTTTCTGATGAAATACGAATATAACACATTCTTTTGAAATTTGTTGGGTAGGTGATGATTCTCAACTGAAAGAAGATGAACAGCTCGCAAGGGCTCTACAAGAAAGTCTGAAAATTGAATCTCCATCCAGATATAGAAACAAAAATAGAAATAGAAACGGAAATGTAAATGTAAATGTGAATGGGAATGGACATGTAAATGTAAACGGAAATGGGAATCTATATCAACCTATACCGTTCCCATATTCGACAGGATTCAGGTAATTCGATTTATTTATTTTTATTGTAATTCCATGTTTACATATGGAGATTTTTTTTTTTTTTTTTGCTGAGAATAACTGTTTTTATATATATTTTTGTGGTCAAACATTGTTATTAGCTCATTAAGGATAAGTAAACTCAGAAGTCACAGTATGCTATTTACTTACCACCTCAGTAGTTCTTTTTAGCTTTTAATTTTATTATTATAAAGAATAAGAGTGAAGCACACGGATGGTCCCTGTGGTTTACCAAAAATATTGGATTTGGTCCCTAGCTTTCCAAAAGTACATGGATGATCCTGGTGGCTTGCACTTAGTAACGCATTTAGTTCCCAACTTTGCCAAAAGTCACATGGATGGTCCATCTGGTTTGCACTTTGTAACGCATTTCATCCCCTAACTTGGACCTGCTGAAACCTTTAGATTCGTTGGCTGGGGACCAAATGCGTTACAAAGTGCAAACCACATGGACCATCCTTCTACCTTTGGAAAGCTAGGGACCAAATCCAAAATTTTGGTAAACCACAGGGACCATCCGTGTACTTTACGCTAAAGAATAATTCTATATTTTTTTTTAGCTTCACTGCTAAAAGTTGCGTGTAACCGCCTCAAGATTTTCTTATGACTTGTTTTTGTTGTAGGATATGTGCTGGTTGTAATTATGAGATTGGCCATGGAAGATTTTTAAGTTGCATGGGCGCAGTTTGGCATCCGGAATGTTTTAGATGTCATGCATGTAACCAACCAATTGCTGATTATGAGGTATTGTAGTTGGTCGTATATGATTGCATCAATACATAGTAATGCTACATTGACCTTTATTTTTTATTTTTTCAAGCTAATGTTAACTCGTGATATCTCTTTTTTTTCTAATGTAGTTTTCCATGTCGGGAAATTACCCTTATCACAAAGCTTGCTACAAGGAGCACTATCATCCAAAATGTGATGTTTGCCATCACTTTGTAAGTATCATTTATTAGGGGTGAGCAAAAGTTTTAGACTCAAGTTTGTTTTTGGGCCATATTCGTATTTATGGCCCATATTCATTATTTTGGACCAAAAGTTTTAGACTCAAGTTTGTTTTGGGCCATAAATGGTCAACAAAAATTTTAGGCCAAAAGTTTACGGCCCAAATTATTTATTTTGGGCCAATTTTTTTCAAGCCCAAATGTAAAACCAACTCAGAATGGAACATAACCCATACGTAAAACTGAAAAACCAAAACCGAGGTGTTTTTTAAAACTGAAAAACCTAAATTACGGTTTTAGTTCGGTTTGAACCCAAAACCAACCCATGCACACCCCTATCGTTTATATCACGGGGATACATTATCTCTCTTTTTTCATTGTTTTTTTATTCTGAATTATATGTTGTTGCTGAAAATCTCATTCGGTTTTGCAGATTCCAACAAACGCCGCGGGCCTTATTGAATACCGGGCACATCCTTTCTGGGCCCAGAAATATTGTCCATTTCATGAGCATGATGGGACTCCTAGGTGCTGTAGTTGTGAGCGAATGGAGGTAACATGTTAATGAATTTATTCAAGTATAATATGTATTTATAATTAAACTCGGAGATTAGAAGTGATTGCCAATGATTTTCAGCCACGTGGAACAAGCTATGCTGCTCTTAATGATGGTCGGAAACTTTGCCTAGAGTGTCTCGACTCTTCAGTCATGGATACAAGCGAATGTCAACCACTATATCTTGATATACAAGCGTTTTATGAAAGCTTAAATATGAAAGTGGAACAAGACGTTCCGTTACTTTTGGTCGAGAGACAAGCACTTAATGAGGCTATGGATGGTGAGAGGAATGTAAGGAAATCATTTTTGCTCTATTTACTCATGAATGTGTCGATTTGGGTTTGTGTTTGATTTCAAATGGGTCAAACTAAAAATGGGGTTGGGGGGATATGTCAAATTGGCCGAACAAGTTAAACATGTTGAAAATGTTTTCAAAGTTAATCTTTAATGTATACATTCTCCTAAATTGCTTTATTCAAAGATTTAGGTTACTATCGTAAAGAGTAAAGTACACGCATGGTCCCTGTGGTTTACCAAAATTTTGGATTTGGTCCCTAGTTTTTCATAGTACACAGATGGTCCCTGTGGTTTGCACTTTGTAACGCATTTAGTCCCTAACTTGGACATGGCTGGGACTAAATGCGTTACAAAGTGCAAACCACAGGGACCATCCATGTACTTTTGGAAAGCTAGGGACCATATCCAAAATTCTAGTAAACCACAGGGACCATCCGTAGACTTTACTCTATCGTAAAAATATTGTTTTGCGATAATTGTTAAGGCACGAGTTATTTGTCGATTTTCTTAATAATGGACAATAAATGGTTTCTGATCAAACCGACACCAACCGTTTCGATCCGTACTAACAATGGCACTTCTCAACCCGCAAGCAATACGCAATGTGCACATCTTACCACCTCTAGGTCTTTGTACGCATCTTGAACGGAAAGTTTGATGGTGTTACTTATTTTTTGTCAGGGTCATTCCCACATGCCCGAGACACGAGGACTTTGCCTTTCTGAGGAGCAGACTGTCAGCACGGTACGTGTGTGTGCATATTTGGAATAATTTGTTTAAATGTGCTGAAGCTTATGTGTGGGCAGGTTCTGAGACGACCAAGAAATGAGGTGGGGAATCGGGTCCCAGACATGAGAACAGAACCATATAAGCTGACACGTCGCTGTGAGGTTACAGCGATTCTCATTTTATTCGGGCTTCCTAGGTATTGTTGAGAAATTATTGTATAAAAGTTCTGATTATGTAGAGGTGATAGTTTTGACTCATTTACTGGTTAATATGGCTTATGCTTTTGTCTTTAACGGGTCACATAAAAAAGTTAGTATTATTGGATATGGATCATATGATTCCAACGGTTCACGGACTTAAAGTGGGCCGAAGTGTATTTCTAATGCATTAAACCTCCTAAGTCATTTTATTCTATATATTTGGATTATTTTTTAAATAATATTTGTTGTGTGATCATATTTGACACACTAATTATATATATTTGGTTGCCGTTTGGAAAAAAAATTATATATTTGGTTATGCATGCAGGTTGTTGACAGGATCAATTTTAGCTCATGAAGTGATGCACGCATGGCTGCGGCTTCAAGGTATTCACTGAAAAAGTTAAATAAGTTGTATTTTTTTAGTTGATAAAATATGTATAAAGGAGTCAATGCGGCTGTACAGAAAGATGTATCAATCATATCACTTACAATATTTCAAGCACATTAGCTAAAATAAATGATCAAGTTGGGACAAGAGTTGACGAAATTATCTCAATCTTTTTGATAATTCACAATTAACTAAATTTAGATTAAAACGATGTAATTGATATGATTACAAAGAGCATAAGTGTGTGATCGATATATCTTTTTGTCGTATTCAGTTAGAAGATTTAAGATAGAAAAATTACTTTTTTTTTTTAATTTTCATTCCGCTGTGTTTTTTTTCCTCAAATGGGTCAATCAGAATAATTTGAAAGTCTTCTTAATTTGTCCAAAAATATACTTTAAAAATGCATAATTCTGATTTACTATTTCTTTAATGATCTAATTTCTTTCATTTTTCTTACCCCAAGGCTATCGAACACTCAGCCTAGACGTTGAAGAAGGAATATGTCAAGTGTTAGCACACATGTGGTTAAGATCACAAACAGCCTTTATATCAAGTGGTAACACGTTATCAAGACAAGGGAAACGATCTCCATTTGACAAGAAGCTTGTAGAATTCTTCAAACACCAGATTGAATCTGACATGTCACCGGTTTACGGAAACGGTTTCAGAGCTGGCCATCAGGCAGTAGTTAAATATGGACTTCCAAGGACCTTGGAACACATCGGATTGACGGGGAGCTTTCCTTTCTAAATTTAGAAGATCATCGGCTTACATAATTTTTCAATGGATTCTTTTGTTAAGATTACAGAAGCTATAGAAACTACATTTGTATGCTACCTGTAGATATAGTCTTATGATAATAAAATCCCTTATTATTGTCTGATAGATCCATCGGATTGTTTTTACACTTTTACAAGAATAGTCCCTAGAGTATCACATTGTGACACTTTCTACCCAATCTATCATTCTAGTGTGGAACAATACTCCCTTCCCAGAAAAGGATTCATGTCCTCAAGAATCTAGTTGAGGAAAACACAGCTGGAATTCACTTGGATCTTCTAATGAAGGTTGCACATATGGTTGTCGTTACATAGACCCATGATCATACTTGGGAATCTCGCTCACATGTTTTGGCTTATGCCAACTGTTTCATACGGATGAAGAGACTATTTGAGGACCTCGGTCTTCCACTGCAGATTCACTTGTGTCATGAATACGAAGTGGAGGAGGAACACCATACAAGGCTTGGAAGGGTTGGTTACATGTGGATAGATGAATGCATCCGGTACCAATGATATAAAGTATGTTTCAAGACACCTATTTAAGATATTCGTCTATCCATCCGCTGGAGGATGATAAGCGGATGACATAGCTTGTGTTACTTGTAATACGAGAAATTCTTAAGAAAATTGGATCTCAGTCGGACCCTATAGATCGGCACCCATGCAGCCTAAGAGCAGTAAGGACACTTTTATGTCATTTTTACTATAATATCTTTTTGACCCGTAGGATAAAACCCTTCTGTCATTGGTTTCATAGTCGAAAAAGATGTAACCACGGTTATAGCATTCAATGAGATTTGAGGTTCTTGAATTAACTCTCACCAAATCTTCCTCTTTCACTTGGGTCGGTATCATCATCATCATGATCACAAATAACCAGGATAGTACTACATGTCGGTGTAGGCAATAAAGGTGGTTTTGGAACACTAAAGTTGGCTGTTATGGATGCATTCAACATTGAAGTTGTCTTCGTTTTAGACCCCACGGTTGCATTAGTTCCCTAAGCCGTATTAATGTTAATTAAACTTGGCTAAGCGATTAATCATCGTCATCGTCATGTTTGAATGCTTGTGAGTCTGAATGCTTTTAATCACATTATTGAGTGAAGATGGCATTAGTTTTCCAGCCTCAACAAAGATCGTTTGTGCTCCTTAATATCGACATGAACTGGATCAACTTCACTCAAACATAAAAGCCATAACTAAAGTTATTAGCCATCGCTGCTGCAACACCATCACCACTTGATTCTATTTCTACTTTGATCCCTGCTACCACAAGCCTCTTAGAATTAATAATATATATCGAGTGGAGTGGACTCATTTTGATGCCTCATTCTAACTCCAGTCCGAACCCAGTTTGAAACCCCTTTTTTGGGCACAAACCATTTCAGTTGTATTCAAAGAAAGTCAAAACCAGTTTTCGCCCAAACAAGTCCCGGTTTTTGAGAATATAAATGATGGGTTCAGCTTGAAACCGCTGGTTCAGTTTCATATTAGACAAAGTATCATAGGGTTACCCGTTTCACCCAAACCGGTTTCAAAATCTACTAACCGGTGTCAAAAGGGGAATGGGCTTAATTAATCTGATTGGGCCAAAACATTTTCAACAACTACAAATGAAAATGTCGGCGGGAATAGTTCCTGCCCCCTATTGGTTTAAATGGGCAGCATAGTCAACAGTGTCAGGCAGTTTTCAATAACTACAAATGAAAGTGTGGGCGGAAATAGTTCCTTCCCCCTATTGGTTTAAATGGGCAGCATAGTCAACAGTGCCAGGCAGTTTTCAACAACTACAAATGAAAGTGTCGGCGGGAATAGTTCCTGCCCCCTATTGGTTTAAATGGGCAGCATAGTCAACAGTGTCAGGCAGCTGCCTGACACTCCCTTATTGGCCCAACAAATAATGATTTTATCCCGCCTTAAAATTACGATTTTGCCATCATTACAAAATTATGTTTTTGCCCCCACTTAAAAATAAATTTGCGCTTTTACTCCCAGCTAAAATTTCGATTTTGCACTCGGTTAAAAATTACGATTTTGCCCTGTTTAAATTTACACTTTTTGCCATTAGTTTTTTCCCTTAAAATTACGATTTTGTCATCACTTCAAAATTATGTTTTTACCCCCACTTAAAAATAAATTTGCACTTTTGCTCCCAGCTAAAAATTTCGATTTTGCCCTCGGTTAAAAAATACGATTTTGCCCCATTTAAATTTATACTTTTACCGTTAGTTTTTTTCCTTAAAATTACGATTTTGCCATCAGTTCAAAATTATGTTTTTACTCCCAACTTAAAAATAAATGTACGTTTTTGCTCACAGCTAAAAATTTCAATTTTTCCCTCGGTTAAAAATTACGATTTTGCCCTGTTTAAATTTATAGTTTTGCCATTAGTTTTTTTTTTCTCACAGCCAAATTATGATTTTTCCCCCAACTTAAATTTACATTTTCTCCATCGTTTTTTGTTTGTTTTCCGGGTTAAATTACAATTTTGCTCCCAGTGTAAATTTGCAGTCATGCCGGCAGGTGCCTAACACTCCCCCATTGGTCCTTTTAATTTACGATTTCATCCCTGAATTAAAATTATCATCTCGTCCTCGGTTCAAAATTACGCTTTTTCCATCGTTTTATTTTTTTAGCAAGACTATAAATTTTTTTTGTTTTAATTGGTTTACTCCTTTTAATTTTTTTTTCGTGTCAAAGAGCTGTCTAACACTCGCTTATTAGTCCTAAAAAATTACATTTTTACCCTGAGTCAAAAATTACGATGTTATCATTGTTTTAGTTTTCCCCTAGCAAAATTATAATTGTATTTTTTTAATTGATTGAGAATTACTCCCATCGCCCCTCACATCAACTACTTCAGAAATAAAAAGCAGACCGGCCATCAAATCAAATCAAACTGAAGCTGAAAACTGAAAACTCCGATGACGACAGAAGCTGTCACAAATAATAACCAGAAGCTATCAAGGTTCATGAAGTCTGGAATATACCGTTTCCAAGGTTCAAACGCCGTAGTATTCGTGGATCCAGTTCGTCTTCTTAACCTCTCATACTCGCATTTTAGGGTTACACCCTCTTCTTACTACTCTCGTTTCTTCCAACCCAATCCCAGGGTTTCACAAAATCAAACAAAACGAAAACGAAAACGAAAACAAAAAGAGCTTAATCAAAGAGAACAAGCTGCCGATGAACGTCATCAGGTAATCATTTCACCGATTGCTAATTACTTTTAGGATAATTCCATTCATTATCTGCTTAGGAATATTTTATTATAATTACTGTAATGTAGTTTCCGTTTTTAGGTCTAAAATAGAGGATTATTATATTGAGTAAAGTTTCCGTACAAATAACTTTAATGTACTAAGGGTATAAGGAGTGGTTAAACACTTTAAAGTGGCAAACCAAAAAACCGACCAATGAGAGCGCGCCATGTCAATTAGGCAAAAGTGTTTAAACTTTGGTGAAAAATGTTGGCAATGGTTTAAACACTTGGTGAAGTGGTAAACTATTTTAAAAAAAAAAAGGAAAAAGGTGTGATTGGTTGAGATTGGAATGGACCCCACCCCATACCCCCTCTCTCTTTCCTTTCTCCTTTCCCGCAGCGGTAAAGCTTCACTGCATGAAACCACATTTGATCGGTAAATTTGGTTGGCAATGGTTTGCCATTTCGGTAAACTTGGTTTACCGACACACATTTGCTCCACACCGTATCCCCTAAACGTACGAATAGCTTAAAAAAGGCAAAAAAAAACACGGTGACATTTTCGTAAATATTTGCTGGTAGGGTAATTATCAAAATTACTCTACAAATTACAAATGATCCTGTAAAGTAATTTTGATCTTGTAGAGTAATTTTGTAAAATGTTTCTGTAGAGTAATTTAATTTTGTAAAATGTTTCTGTAGAGTAATTTTGATCAAAAAATTACTCTAACAGGAACATTTAACAAAATTACTCTACAGGATCATTTGTAGAGTAATTTTGATAATTACTAATAATTACGAAAATGCCACTGTGTTTTTTCAGCAAAACCTTCAGTTCTTACGTTAAAATTATTTGTATTTGATCTTTTGTCTATATACATTTAGACACAAATAAGCTTTATATATGTTTTAGTGTTGAAAATACATACATGTATAACCTGAAAACATGCTGCACAACAACCTGTTGCACTAAATATGGGATATACATGCCTCAGGGTCACATTTTTACTAGAAAAAGCGTGCCTCCCCTGCGCTTCATGTATTTCTCTTGTTTTATCTAAGCTGAAGCAAAAATATCTGCACCCGAGGTCGCCTAGGTGTGCCTCTGGCGCACTTTTTTAAATATGGAGTGCGGTGTGAAATTGTGTGCGTATTTGCTGCAGAGGGTGAAACCTTTGCTGATGAATGCTCACGAATGTTTGCTAAGAGCTGATGACCTTTTTCCAAGTTTGGGGAAATTGAGAATGGGAAAGTTTGAGCCAAAATCAACGGTGGCAGGCGACGAACAGTCGTTTGTTGAGCTTGGGAGTGTATGGCAGGCACCGTTGTTTGAGATTTCTTTGCATCTTAATCCGGATTATAGGCTCACTGCAGGTGATTATAATTTCACCAATAATCATATCAGTGTTGCTTTGTTAAATGTTTTGTACATTGCTTGAACCTTTGATTAGATTATAAAAATACCATCATGTTAGGGTTCTTGTTTATTTGGCTTCACAGATTGCACATCTCTTCAAAACTGTGAAAAAAAGAATGTTCCGGCATTCGGGAGCTTGGTTTCTAATGAGACCGACAGTGACATGGAGGCCGATTTTATGAATCGCAGATACATAATACCCAAACACAGTTCCTTCTACATGGTATGCTTATTATGTATCTTATCTATTAAACAATATGTTATTGCTCATTAAGAAAATGGTCTATAAATTAATGCAAGAGATTTTGTAATTTATCGTTGCGTGTTTTGATTTTCCTTTAAAGTTGCATTATTGTAACTATTAAACTTGCGTGAATACTTGAGTTTATTCTGTTTGGCTTACAGTCTTCATATGTTTGATTGGTTCACATGTGGAAGTCTGATTTGAAGCAGATTCATGGCCTAATCCCTGGTAATGTTTGATAAACAAAACCTACATTTAATTTACGAGCTAGTCATGACTGGATTGATGTGTCAGATATGGTTTAATTTAAAGGTGTTCATAAACCATTAAAACAGATCGAACCACCCAAATCAAAGCCAGGGGCGGATCTATAGCATTTTAGGGGGTTCCCAGGAACCCGTTCAGTTCGTATCTTATAGTGTTAAATCATTAAGAAACTTCTAAAGGAACCCTTTAATATTTTGAAAGGGAACCTTATAAATAAAGTTATGGATTGGTCTGGCGGTAACTATGCGCGCTGCCTAACCTAGAGATCCCGAGTTCGAGTCGGGTAAATACCTTTTTTCTCGTTTTTTTTAAACTCAAAAAACATTAGGGTTTAGTTTTCCCCTTTTCTGTTTACCCTCAAACCCAAACACGAACAGAACACACACTAAACACAGCGGCCGCTCCAGATCAGTCCTACCACTCATCCAATCGTCACAAAAGCACTTGCCAGAGCCACTCCAGCCTCAACGGCTCAGTCACGTAGCCCCTCCGGCCTTCCCTCAGTCCCTCACTTACTCACTCTCTTCGGCCCTTCACTCCTCCAGGTTCGTTTAAACTCTATAAGAGTATAAGTTGTTGATTTTATCTTTTAGTTTGTTGATTTACACGTTTGTTTTGGCATTCAAATTAATTTCTAGGTAAAAATTGTTGATTTTGACATTCAATTTGATGTAGCATTCGATATCCATATTCATATTCATATTAACTTGTTCAAGGAATAAAAAAATTAGTTTTTTGTTGCTTATTGAATCCGCCTATGAATCTTTATTATTTTGCCAATTTTTTATAGGAGTATGTCTATTTCTTCTTGTAGTTTAACTGCATAGAAAGATGTATTCTTAAGTTTTTATTCATCAAATTTGTGAGTGCTTATACACTTGCTGCTTAAGGTTCAAAAGCAACAGATATATGTATTGCAGTATCTTGCTTATAATGCATAGAAAATTGATGTAAAAGGAGAATTAATGTATTGTTAAAAATACATAAGTAAAATAACCTATTGGTATTGTTGATGCTTAACAAAATCAAAGGTTGTACAATAGTACATTAGCATAGGCTGCTTGTTCATGACCAGATCATTCAACCCTACACAATTGCAAGTGTACAGGTGTGCGAGTACGCAAGTGTGTAGGTGTGTTAGCATGATGGTATGAAGAAAATGGATTAGCCCGACATTATGCACAATTGTTAGATGATCGGTACATGTACTAGATTTTTGTTTATAAAAAAATAATACAGGCTGCTTATGAGATGAATGTTACCCGACCCGAACCGTCGAACCGACCCGAATTTTTTTATGTTCGGACATGTGAATTTGGAGCATTAAAAAAAGTGAACCCCTTGGAAAAAATTTCTGGATCCGCCACTGTTCAAAGCTAGTCGGCAGTTCGGCCGGTTAGAGATTTATATGATTCGGTTTAGGCTGTTTAACAGTCTGACAGATGGGTTGGAACTTGGAACCAGTCGTGGAAACTGAACAAGCTGTATGACCTTTTTTGTTTAATTTTGAAATATGCAATTAATATATAAGTATTGTATTCGTGAACCATTTTAAAATATCTTATACAAACTAACAATTTTGAAAAAAAAAATAAAATAAAATAAAATTGATTTAGACCGCCGTAGCCCAAACGTCAAAACTGGGTGGTTTGTTTTTATCATTTTTCAAAACCGAAAATTTTTGTCAAAACCTGTCGAACTAGACCATGAACACCTGTAGTTTAATTGTTATGAGTTGGCTATATCATTCTTCTACATATCACAATATTCATATTTTACTAGCCATCTGCCTATCTTATTTGTATATAACATGAATCTTTGAAACATCATTGCAGGGAAACATGAATGTGGATTCAATCTTATTGTGATTGATCCACCCTGGGAGAATGGCAGTGCTAACCAAAAATCGAAGTAGGTGTATTCATGCTAACCTTAATCAAAGGGTGCATAACTAGTTATATAAATGGCTGAGTTCTTGTACATCTTAAACAAGTTGGCCTGGCTAAATTATAATTATCTGAAAGCCTATGGTCAGCACAGAAGAAACATATACAAAACAGTTGAGAATGGGTATATTTGGTATTATGATTTTTTATTGGGTAAATAACGTGATACTAGGCCATGTTTTGAGGGGATATATGAAAATCTCTAGTTTAATGATGTTTAATTCTACATCTTTACACAAAGATTGTGCAGTTTTTTGCTAAATCAAGCTTCTCATGATTTTAGGTACCCGACTTTGCCCAATCGATACTTCTTGTCTCTTCCTATTAAAAGACTTGCTCATGCAGACGAGGGGGCGTTGGTAGCTCTGTGGGTAACCAATAAGGAGAAACTGCGGATATTTGTCGAAAAAGATCTGTTCCCTAAATGGGGAGTCGAGTACATGGCAACTCATTATTGGTTGAAGGTGATTTGTCCTTCATCTTTTACATATTTTTATGTTTTCTTGTATTAACAGTCCTTTCAAGTAATCCCGGCAAATTGGGAGGGTCTGGTATTAGATCATTTTGGTTGCGGAGACCTAAATGGTTACAAGTGATTTAGGGCTGCCTGCAGTTTCTCTGATTATTATGAAATGAAAGGATTGACCCAAGGCCTGTCATGACTATTACAGGTTAAAGCAGACGGTTCTTTGATAAGTGAATTGGATCTCTTTCATCATAGGCCATATGAATGCCTTATCCTTGGTTACTGCTATGGAAAGGTGAAGGAGCGATAACATGTTTTATAATAATCTATGTTTCACTTTTTTTTTTTTAAATTTGTTATATTTATATGTGATACAGGATGAAGATTCCGAGTATTTGTCAAAACTAAAATCCATTCCAGATTGTCAAGTGTTCATCAGCATCCCTGGAGATTACTCAAGGAAGCCCCCGGTTGGAGGTATATACGCTCTTAAAGGTGTTTATATTGCCATAACATCATTTTTCTGAATTCTGATCCAACGCTTGTTATTAGAGATGCTGCGTGAGTACATACCAGGCTTAGAACCCGCTCGTTGCCTTGAACTGTTCGCTCGAGAGTTGTTAGGTGGATGGACATCCTGGGGGAACGAACCACTTCGATTTCAAGATTCAAGATACTTTTCGAGAAAAGACCCATAAACAAGGCTTTTAACATTGTTAGACCACCATGACCTACTCACACAGCCGCGCCTTGATCATGGTCACAGATATTTGCACCCAAGTACTTTTACTTATGAATAGGTCGATTTGGCGGGCCAACCATACTGACCCGACTCAACTAAAAATGACCCTGAACCTGTGACCCGTTACCCAACCTTGTGTTTCTTGATTATGTTTTTGTCATTTGTTGAATAAAATCAAAGCTTTTATATTTTATAACTAAACAAACAGCTTCAGAATGATAATATAGGTGGTATATTGCAATCAAAAGAAAAATCTAATTTGCCTCCTGTTTCTTCAAGTCAATTAATCTTACATCATCAAACAGGTATGAATCAAATTGATGACAACAGCAACCTAGGTTACAATACAACAACATTAGTTCTGGCGGTAAGCTATATACTCCGCCAGAGCCAACAACGGCGCCACCGCCGCCTGCGATTCAAACTCCTCCAGCTGCTGTTTAGCCTCCGCCAGCAACTCCTCCGCAAACTGCCTCGACTTGTCCAACCCAAGCAGTTTCGGATATGTCGTCTTATCCACCAACAAATCTTTCCCTGCGGTTTTCCCCAATTCCTCGGACGACTTGGTCACATCAAGTATATCATCCACCACCTGAAACAACAACCCGATGCACCGCGCGAATGTCCTCAGCTTCTCCACCTGCGCATCACTCCCACCACCCAAGATAGCTCCCAACACAACAGAAGCCTCCAACAATGCTGCGGTTTTATGTATGTGTATAAACTCTAGCTGATCCAATCCGATATCTTGGCCCCCGGTTGAAGCAATATCCACCACTTGCCCTGCCACCAGCCCTTCGGTCCCAATCGACTTGGCGAGCTCCCCGATGGCAGCCAAGACGCGTGCAGGCGATGCGCCTTCCGTCCTACTAGAAACATACTCGAAAGCAAACGCCAGCAGCGAATCGCCTGCCAAAACGGCAACGTCTTCCCCATAAACCTTATGATTAGTGGGCTTCCCTCTACGGAAATCATCATTATCCATACAAGGAAGATCATCATGTATCAAAGACATGGTGTGTATCATCTCCACCGCACAGGCCGCCGGCATGGCGGTGGCCTCCTCCCCTCCGACGAGCTCACACGCGGCAATACAGAGAATGGGCCTGACGCGCTTCCCACCAGCAAGTAAAGAGTACCTCATAGCTTCATGTATTGTTGGTGGGTTTTTAATCATAATTGATTCATCAAGAGCTTTATGGACAGAATTACCCTTTCCCAACATGTAAGCGTTGAAATTGAAAGTGGGTTTGGGTTTTTGTTGCAACTCAACTACTTCTTCTTCAACAATTGCTGCAGAAATTGTGGATCTAATTGTGGGTCTTTGGTGAATCTTGAAAGTGGGTTTGTTGTTAATGGGGGTTGTTTTGATGAATGAAGATCCGGTGAAGATGGAACATGAATGAACCAAACTCATGGGTCTCATGGTTGAACAAGTGGATTTGATTTGATTGTTGTTGTAACAAGAAGAAATGGGGATCTGGGGTGGTCATTGGTGGAATGTGTAAATCCCACACAAAAAGGGGGGATTATGGACATCCATGTTGTAACCTCATCCTGCCACTTGCCTTACCTAGTGGATGGATGGATGGATAACCATGATCTCTATCTTTGTTGTTTAATCTTACTTTTAGGTGTTGATTGAAGTAAAACAATTATAAATTTACTTTTCTAATTTTACTGGGTTGTTTGTTTAACTTTTAATGGTTCAGTTTTTTTACTGGTTCAGCACTTAATGGTATAGACTGTTTGTGTCGCGAGCAGATGTCTGAATCGTTCAGATATTTGCTTCTGAATGGTTAAGCATTGTACAGAGTTTAAATGGTTAAGTCCTCTAATCTTAATTGGTTAGACATTTGCCTCTGAATGGTTAAATATTATACTGGCTCTTAATCGTTCAGACCTCTTACTGGTTCAACACTTAATGGTTTAGACCTATTACTGGTTCCAATACTTAACCATTCAGACGTTGTCAAACAGCCCCCTTAATTTTATAACTAAAACATGGGATTAGGATCAAATACAAAGGATCCTAATTCTAAGAAGTGTAAGAAGGATTTATAGAGTGACAAGTGTCCAATAACCTAAAAAAACCCACTACACAAAAAAATCCCACTACAAAAAAAAAAAAAACCCCTTAAACAAACATCCACCACCACCAAAAACCTAAACCACCACCCCCACCCACATCACCCACCCCCCAAAAAAAAGTTTTTTTTTTTTTTTTTTTTTTTTTTTTTTTTTTTTTTTTGCCGAGGGGGTGGGGGGTGGGTGTTTAGGTTTTTGGGTGGTGGTGGGTGTTTAGTTTTTGGTGGTGGTGGATGTTTAATGTTTTTTTAGATTTTTTTTTTAGGTTTTTGGGGGGTGGGAGTTAGGTTTTTTTAGGTTTTTTTTTGGAGGGGGGGGTAGGTTTTTTGGGGTTTTTTTGGTGAGGTATATATATATATATATATATATATATATATATATATTTGCGGGGGGGGGGGGGGGGGGTTAGGTTTTTGGGTGGTGGTGGGTGGGGTGGGGGTGGGTGTTTAGGTTTTTGGTGGTGATGTAGTGGGTTTAGTTTTAGCTTATTGGACACTTGTCACTCTATAAATCCTTCTTACACTTCTTACAATTAGAAGCCTTTGTAGAATAACTTGACCCCTAAAACATGTACTACTTGTAGAGTTAATTATAATAATTTTTTTTTGAAAGGCAAACAAATTTTATTCAACCAGAATCAACAATAGTTAGTTCACACCAGGTTACAATCACACCAAAAAATTAAACATTCATATAGGAAATATCCATACTACACCATTGCTCCCAAGAGAGGTTTTTGCGCCTTGAACCGATTCTTAATCCAAATATACCCATAGTGTGACACTTGGAATGAGACGTTGATAGATAATTACGTTCTCATAAGTTATATCCGTTGATTGTGAAAATGAATCTATACGCAGTTCAAGATCTGTCACGTAATTATTTGTTGGATATACGCATACCGTTAGAAATAGAAAAATAACAAATTTGTGAATTAGGAAATTATTAAAAGAAAATAAAGCATTAATAAATGGTTCAGCTAAATACTTGCAAATGTTTGTAACCAGGGCTGGCTTAACAAATAGGCCTAAAGCGAAAAAAAATTAAGGGCTTTTCTGGAAAAAAAAAAAAAAAAAAACATTTTTAAATGTCCAAATTCACTCTTTCAATTTTGATTTGACTTAGATATATGAGAATAAAAACAAACAATTAACTTTAAAGGAATATTGAAACCCAAAAGATACAGGTGATTAATACAATTATTATTATTACTATTACTATTACTATTACTATTACTATTATATGATAATAATACAACTGAATGAACAGTTGTTTTATAATATTATAATATAATAACCTATTAATACAATAATAATAATTATGAGTAAATGGTATCGAGTACCGGTATCGGTATCAAATTTAACAAATCGGGTATATTTTTGGTACTTGTACGACACCGAAATTCACAAACCCTCAATTACCGGTGTCGTACCAGTACCGACCGTTACCAAACCGCACCGTACCAAGTATAGTTGATACAGGTACCCACTTTTGGGCCTATATATTAAAAATATAATTAAATTAATAATAACATCACTAAGTGATGAGCAAATGGTATCGGGTACCGGTATCAAATTTAGCAAACCGGTTGTATTTTCGGTACCGGTTCGGCACCGGTATTCACCGGTTTTTACCCTCAAATACCGGTGTCGTACCAGTATCGACCGGTACCGAACCGTACCCTACCAAGTATATTTAGTACCGGTACCCACTTTTGGGGATTTCGGTAATGGTATTTTCGGTACCGGTTGGTACCGAGCTCATCAAATCCTGTAGCAACGTAACAATGCAAGTAATTGCACCGTTTAGATTACTTTTCATACACACAGTAAGTAAATTGTATTTCATTTGAATGAGGTTTTATATACACAACAACTTATTTTGCTTCCTTTTTTGTCTTTTTCTGTAATGAATGAATTATAGCATGTAAAATTAACTTGGATATTTAGATTATTGATGAGCAAATCGTATCAAATCCTGTAATCAAACCGGTATCGTATCGGTACCAAATTTACTATACCAAATCATTTTCGGCACCAATTTGGTACCCACCTTTTGGCGTTTTCAGAATCGTTACTTTCTTTTCAACACCGGTCTAGCACCATACCTGTATTTATTGATTTTTACCTTCAAATACCATACCGTATTCTACCGAGCATTTTTGGTGCAGGTACCTAATTTCGATGATTTTCCGGATCGGTACTTTCAATGCCGTTACCGATATCGAGCTCATCCATATTTTAACGTGTTAGCACCGAAATAACTGAACTGAAAACAACCGAATTTCTAACGTGTAGGACGTGTGGGGTTATTCTGTAATTGCTTTCCGTTGCTGACACGCGTTTTGCAGTCATTGGATCCCCGCCGCAACGCGCGGACATAAAATCAACTAGTTAAACATACATAGTAGATGAGAACAAATACCTTGGTGAATGGAGACGATAATAATACATTAATCCTTCTACATATAGACATTGAATTTTTTTAGGCCTTGAAGAGACCTGCCCACTAAAAAAAAAAACATAAAAATATTAACTAAAAAGCAAAGCTATGATGATTCGAACCATGAGCTAATCATTCGTAGTGGGCGTCATTTTTTTTTAAAATATTGTCAAATAACGCCCAATTCCGTCCCTTGCCCACCCCCATAGGCGTTTTCGGGCGTGTTTTCGCCTAGATTTTGTTTTGGCATGCTTTGAAACACGCTAAAGGGGGGATTTCATGGCCAATCACATTTGAGCTTCCATTTTTTGGTCAATAAGATTTTTTAATTGTTTTTTATTTTATTTTATTTTATTATAAATATAATGCCCCACAATCCCCGCATCCCCACTACACCCTTTTGTAAAAACGCCCAATAATGCCTCATTGCTGACTGGGCTGCCACTTGGCGCAAAACGCCCTAGGGTGGGGCATTATTCACCCCAACGACTATGCATGGTCTTAACAGATACTTAAGACTATCTCTAATGTTAGGCAAACCTTTAGGTGCCTGATGAAACAATGGTTAGCCGGGCAGGGTTAACACACTGGTCTCGCCAAGAAGGGTACCATCTAACATGTAGCATGAATACAACTTCACAAATACATCAGAATATCAAACCCTAATCATCTCCATATTGCATGTATATGTTTTCTAATAAACCCAAACCTCCATCCCTTCCTCTCGAGGATCGCTGGCTGGATCGCCTGCCGGTTGATCTCCTGCACAAGGAAACAAACCGTGACTCGTAACAAGGAGGATGGGGTGGGGGTGCTCCTTGTTACCACTCTCCGGCGTGAGAATCAGTAGTCTGCTTGGGAAGCAAAGTATGATAGTAGTAGTAGTGAGAGAGTTGTGTAGAGATGGCTCAAACCTGGTTTGGGGTTGGTATTTATAGCCGAGGAGTGAAGGAGGAGGTGGATGGATAGACTGACGGCATGCTGCACCTTTGCAGGTGTGTCAGGCATGTCGGTTGTGGAAGTGATGCCACGTCAGTCTGTCGCTTACATAGACCTGACAGGCGGCTGCCATTGGTGCTACTTGCTCTGTGGTGTCAGTCCCACTTGCTGAGTGTACAGGATGCGGTGCGGGCCACATCGCTCTTTGCGGTAACTGTAGACGTTCCGGCTTCTCACTCTTTGATCAAGAAATACGCGAGATGTGGTGCCAAGCCGCATCGTCGCCCGTGATGACTGTTGCTGTTATCCAGCTCCCTTGTATTGATAGAAGTGTTCAATGGATGCGGTGCTAGGCCGCATCGCTGTGGACGCTTCCGTTTTCATACACCAGATGCGGTGCCATGCCGCATCACTATACCGTTCTCATATTCCAGGTAAGTCCTCCATCATTGGGCAGATTGGATTCAACCACTGTGTCGGTGCGTCCCCGCATGGACACAGGTAGGTTGTTAGCTAGTGGGGGTTTTGATAAGGGTAATGGTCACTCGCGGTCAATGCTGACGCGAGATCTGGGACCATACCCCTTCAAGTCCCCCCAGTCTAGTGTTGCTGCCATATGCAAGTTGCATGTGGGAGGAGTACTGGACTATGGTGTCTAGAAGGTAGTTTGGAGTCTGGAGAAGATCCTAGGCCATGTAGATGGTCTTTTCTCTTTGTAAATCAAGCTGGAGATCTGGAAGGGTCATGTGATGCCTCTTCTGTACCGGTGAGAATGTTTCGTCTGATGCGAAATTCTCAGCCTCGGGTTGGGTGCCACCTGTTGGTGTGTCGAACCAACCTTGAAATCTTGCTAGGGATGTGCACAAACTTCGAACCAACCTCTGAGACGGGGGGTTGAAGATGTGCACAAACTTCGAACCAACCTTTGAGGTGGTGTGTGACACCCCAGGAAAACCATGCAACTTAACTAGCTTCCTCAGTGAGTACGTACCAAATTTCGGGACGAAATTTCTTTTAAGTTGGGGATAATGTGACAACTCGTATTTCCGAACTTATACATGTGCTTAATGTAACGTATGTGAACTTGGTGTAATTATTTGATATGCTAATTTAATGAATGTTATGTTTGATATGTGCTATGTGTAATATACGTATGTATGCAAACGAGCCCAAACGCACAACACTCACCCGATCGCACAAGCCCATTCGGGCCTTACTCTTTGTATTTGGATCAAGGGCAGCCCATGATGGGTTCGGCCCACCCCTCTTTGCACGCATAACCTTAGGAGAAGGGGGTATACTCATTATTTTGCAAAACACTTCACACACAAAACCCTACTCCCTCTTTCCCTCTCTCGAACCCGACGGCAGCCAAACACCCTCCCCATCGAAGATTTCTTGGGTTCGGATCACCTTTCCTGTTTGATTCTACTAATCGGTTAGTGTCTTACTATGATTTCATGATTTATGTTGTGATATTTGTGTTACATGGTGTATGGTTTCCATGATCTGATATGATGGTTAGGATTATATGATGAACAATGATGGTCATATGATAATGTCTTTGTGAATCGGATTGAATGATAATAGATGTTAATCGATTATTGTGTCCCGTTTTCAGATTGTTTGCTTGTTGATTTAGGAGTGAATGAATGCAATCGGCTGAATGTTCATGTGAACCGATAAAGTAGTGTGCATGCTCTGATTTTGATTAGGGTTGCTTATTAATATAAAGGTTTACTAATCTGATGATATGAATTGAATATTTGAATGTTTATTCATATATGATTAATTAGAGTTTATACGGATCAAATGATAATTTCCTAGTTTGATCGATTATTGGCTTGAATGGAAACTGTTAATTGATAATTGTAAATATGGGAAGTTATTTAGTTGGTCAAACGAATTGATTGAAATTGTAACTGATGTACATGATTTTTGGAATGTCATAACTAATCGCACAAGTCCTCTCAGTCGCACAAGATCAGGTCACACAAGACCTGATCTAATCGCACAAGTGCATCGCACAAGACAGGGTACAAACGCATAAGGCAGCTAGTACTGTTTATTTATGCATGATCGCACAAGATCGGGTGGATCACACAAGATCGTGCCGATCGCACAAGATCTTGGGCCTCACACACACCGTTTGAACTTAACATGTTATTGGACCGTGTGGCCCAAAACTCAGTCGCACAAGTTGTTATGTTGCTTAACTATTGGCCCGGATATACCTGTTGGGCTGGACTAGTTCCAATCGCACAACCCAAATGGATCGTACAAGCTCATCCGGATCGCACAAGACTTTTACATGTTATTAGATTGGGCCGCGTATTTTATGTTTGGGCTTTGGACTATTTGGGCCGGGTGTTTAACTGAATCGCACAACATGTTGTGGATCGCACAAGGCTGTGCTGAACGCACAACATGTTGGGCCGCCTGTTTATTGGGCTTTACCTTTGGATCGTACAAGTATAAGATATTGGGTAATTGACTGCTAATATGCTAACGTACATTATGTGTTTCCATGATCTATACGTGCTCGTAACTTGTTAACTTGTGTGAAACTTATGTGCACAATTCGAAACTAAAACCTGACTTATATGGTAACCCTGTTAGGACGTGGTTGACCACTCTTAGTTTAAGTAACCTTTCGTGTAATCTGCCGAGCAAACCAAGGTGAGTTCACACTCTTACCAAGGCATGGGATTCCCGGGGTTGGGAATAGGATTGAAGGAATGGGATTGTACTTACACTGTTACTAGACTATCTACCATCGTCCTCGGATGCGAAGGATACATACGTAAAACCTACGTATACTTGTACTCATCACTGTCCTAAGGATGCAAAGGGCACTTACGTAAAACCTACGTAAACTTATATTTACTACTGCCTCGGGTTGTGACAGGCACTTACGTAAAACCTACGTAAACCCTCGCGTACCACTGTCCTCGGGTTGAGAAGGACGCTTACGTAAAACCTACGTAACCCTTGTACGTACTACTGTTCTCGGGTTAGGAAGAACACTTATGGTTATCTCTAGTCTAGTACATATCGCATGGGAAACCCCCACTAATTGAACATACACTCATGGGAAGCCCCCACTAAATGAACATACAATTGACTTAGTTAATAACGCATGGTGATGCAACGGACTTACAATTACGAACTTACTTACTGTGAACTCGCTCAACTAGTTGTTGACTCTCTGTTACATGCCTTGCAGGACCATAGGTACTTGGAGCTTGCACGGGAGGTGCGAACGTTGTGGGCACATGGACTGTTGAGTTCCATGTTAAACATTTGCATTATGAGAACTTGATACTTATGTTGGATTTTTACATTAATGCTTCCGCTACACAAATGATTATGTTTGGTTTTGAAAACACCTTTCGTATTGATGAATGACATTTATTATTTACACTTATGTTCAAAATGATTGGTGGCTTGATCCTGGTCATGTCACGCCTCCATGCGGTGGTACTCCGTGTGTGGATTTTGGGGGTGTGACATGGTGAATGAAGAATAGAGTGGTCTTCCGCAATAATTGGACATCTAATGATGATCCCTTTTTGTGGGGTGTTCATGTTCTTCCAATTAGCTCTCTAGTAACCGTACGTCCTTTGCGGTTACCTCGTTGCTTGACATTGTTGGCCACGGTTGGGTGAACAATGTTGGATACTTGCGTCATTGTTGGCCACGTTTGGTCGAACAATGTGAATCTGGATAATGGTCAAATAAACATGGTCATAGGCATGGTAATGCCCACCATTGTTTATTCTATCCGTCTTACAAGTAGGGTAACAAAGTCATAAGCAGACTTGTTACTGTTGTTCGGCCGCTTGTTGTTCGACAAGATCTCTTATGAGCATTGGGGATCTCGTCCGCATCTCTTCCTTAGCCACTTTCCTTCACGCTCCAATACCGAGGAGTTTTCCTTGAAGTAGCTTCGTTCATATATGTGATGACTTAGTTGTGGCTCTTACGTAGCAACCATTTGCGGAGCTATGGGTGTGTCCGCAAGACTCATGAGTGTCTGCGGTTTGGTCACCCCATACTCGCTTGAAACGGGTGTGTTGCTCGGATGTGGCTCTTGAAGGATCAGGAGTCAGGGTTGCTGATGTGCGTGCACGTACATTCCCCTCCTTCTTTTTGTTGAAGAAGTTGTTTATGCACCCTCTGTGGTTGTGAACCGGACAGGAGGGATTTGAAGTTTGAAGAGAATGAAGGCAATGCGGTTTACTTGTTTTTGAGATGCGGTTCAGTCCAAAGAACAACGCTGGTTCTGAGTATCTGACACACCTGTACGGGCTCGTGTGTGTCATCTCCGCATGTTCCACGTGTGCTCGTGGGTATGTGCGGATATGTTTATACCCCCTTAACCATGGAAAGATATAATTTTTTGGCTATTTTATGGGGTATGTAAAAAAAAACGACATGCGGTATGGGTTATGGTGTGGTATACCAGAGAAACCGCATGCCGCTTGTGTGTGGATAATGTTGTCGCTTTTTGTTGTATACGTGGCTGAGCGCCCGTGTGAGTTGGTGGGAGTTGGTGAGATTTTCTGGCATGTGCTGAAATGAAAGGACATTTGCACTGCCCGAGGTCATTAAATGCACTGTAGCAGGAGTGTAAACGTCTCCTATGTCAGGCGCGTGTGCGGCACGCGCGCGTGGTAACCGTCAGCGGAAGCGTGGCTTGACACGTGGTGACGCATAATTCGCTCTTTTTGAACGTGATGATTCAGTTTCCATGTTGCATTAATTGCGATCGGTATATAAGGGGAAACCATTCGTGGTTTCCCCTCACTTGTTCAAAATTTCAAAAATTTTGGTGAGAGAAAAAAGATTTCTCTGTCTTCTCCGATATGGTTTCTTGAAATTCCGGTGAGATGGTTTGAGTTCTTAGCACTCATTTCCTTTTCTTCTATACTTCCGATGGCTGAACCATCAAATCCACACAATGTGGAGGGTGAAAACCCTGAACAGCCGGTGGCAGCGGCTGATGAAGATGAAGACGATGATGGTGGTGCTCCCGGTGGTGGGTTACCGGTATTGAAGTGGTCAAGGGAGCAGTTTAGGGTCCTGATGACCAGCCTGCAAATGGCAGATGAGTGGGGTGCCATGTACCCACAAGAGGGTGACACCGGTGCCGACGCCCCGGCGGGATATATCACCCTGTGGGCTGAGTTTTTCAATGATGGCAACCTCCGACTGCCGGTGACGGTGTTTGTTGCCGAGGTGTTAGAATACTATCACCTTCACATTTCCCAACTTAGTCCATTTGGGATGTTCCGAATCAGGAACTTTGAGCATACTTTCCGTGCTCATGGTTTGGACGTCACTGTTGAGAATTTCCAGCGGTTTTACCAGTTGACGGTAAACACCGGTTTTTTCTCTTTTAACCGGAGGTATGGGAGTCCCAAGCTGATGACCCCTCCGAAGGGTCTTACCAAGTGGAAAAAGAGATTTTTCTACGTTAAAGCCTATGCGGTGTATGCCAACATGACCTTTCGGGACGTGAGTGTGGGTGTTACTTCGGAGGATACTGTCCCCACCGCAAGGACTGTGGATTGGTTCTCTAGGTTGCGGCCTATTGAACTTAAGAAACTGGACAACAATCAGTTGTGGTTGTTGCGAATGATGCTCACCAGGCCGGATAGAAGGCAAGGCCCGTTCTGCGGGAAAAGAGTGGTGGTAAGCTTGTTACTCTTGATTGTTTTCCTTGCTTCTTTATCCTATTAGTAATGTGTATGTGTTTTATCAGAGGATGCGGTCGGCCTGTGGAGGATGTTTGAGCCCGATTTTGAGGGCAAAGTTGAGCTGATTCCGTGTGGGGTACGGGATGGTTTTAATATGGAGATTGTTGGCAATTTCCGCGTTCCCACACGTGATGTGTTGAATGCATCCATGCTAGAAGGTGAAGGTATCTTCTAAAATTCTCTTGTTTTTAAAGTTCACCCTTGTAATCTGCTTTCTTGATTGTTTACATGCAGGTACTCTTGGGGATCTGGGGAAGTTTGAAAAACCTGTCCCCAAGAAACATGCAGAGAAGAAGCAAGTGAAGAAAACCGCACGGGGTCGCGGTAAGGAGAAGACTGAGGGTTCTGCCGCCCCTCCTTTGGTGTCGCAGGCCGTAGGTACCTATCGTTCTTGTTACCGCAGATATACCGATTACGTGGTAGTATCTGACACCCTTGAGGGTTTGGGTGTTCCAGGTGGTGGTGCGGCTGTAGGTGGGACTACTGCGGGTTCCACCGTTGCTGGTGAGAAGAGGAAACCGGAGCAGACAGCTGCTGGTGCCGGTGAAATGAAACGTCGGAAGCTACAGTCCAAAAGGACTGGTCCGACACAAAAGAAACCTGCTGGTAAGTGTATAACTTTTGCAAGTGTTTTTGTATACACAACTTGTTTTCTGATAGTTGGTGCTTTCTTTGTATTTTAGAACCGCAAGATGCAGGCTTTTCTTTGACGCTCCTTCGTCTCCCCCGCATACCACGTCTGCGGATGCGGGTGTACCGAAGGATTCTGCGACACCGTTTATCAAGGTGGTGCCTGACCCGACCGTGCAGGCGGAGAAAAATGCGGAGAAGACTGCGGAGAAGGTTGCGACCCAGATTTTTGATACCGTTGATTCTTCTAACAACTTGATCTCTCCAAATGATGCTGATAATTTGAATCTACGGTTTTCTGATGCTGGGAAGCAAAAATCTGGTGCTGAGCCGCAGAAATCTCCTGCTGGTGAGAAGGTTACTGGTTCTTCTTCTGGTGGTGCGGGTTATGATGGGCCTCCGATTCAGCCTGGGGAGTCTGAATTGGAGTATTATTACCGCACTTACACGCAGGATCGAAGTACAAGTTATCATCGACCCCCCTGGACTGTTATGCAGGGGGATGATATTTCTAACGATCCTTCCGCTTGTAAGGAGATTCTGGGTGGCCTGGGCACCCCATTTGAAACTGCTCGTGCTTGTTCTGCGCCCCGTGAGCTGCGCATTAATGAACTTTCCACCATGCTGGTGGGAAGTTCCATAGTGGCGAATGCCATTCTGGAAGATTACAGGGTGTTAGGCCGCAGAGAGGAGGAAGCTATGCGCTTGCGGGCCGAGGCGGAAGAGTTAGTGAGAGCTGCTCGTTCGGGTGCGGAGCAGCTTGAAAAGGATAGGGCTGCTTTTGAGAAGCAGAAACAGACCGCGGAGTGGGCTGCGACTGCTGAGCTAAAACAGGTTCGTACTATTGCTAAGTTACTTTCTAATGAATGCAAGAGTTGGAACGAAAAACTTTCCAATGAGCGCAAGACATGGAAAGAATCTTAGGCTAAACAGAATGAAACTCTGTTTCGTGCTCGCCAGGAGTTGGCCAATCTGAAGGCCGCAAATGCTGCTTTGGCCAAGGAGAAGGCTGCGGCCGAGGCAGCTGCAGGCAGGGCTAAGGAGGATGAGGCCTGGACCGCTAAGGCTCTTGAAGAGGCCAAGAAGGCGGGGGCCCGTTTTGCCAATGCCCTTGATGAAGCGAATGCTGACCGCACTCGCTTAAACCAGACCGTTGTGAGCCTCCAGGTATGGTTTGCTTTTCCTGTTTTATTCTTCCTTTTGCCTTTCGAAAATGTTTACTAATTTTGTGCAAACTGCTTCTTGCTATTGAAAGGCTGAGGTTCAGACTCGCAAGGTTAAGCTCGCAGACATTACTGCCCGCGTGACTGTAGCGGAAGAGCGGGCGAATGAGGCTGTCAAGGCCAGAGATGCTGACCTCTTCGTTTAACCAGCTAGAGGCTGACCGTGAGTGGATGCGGAGTCACGGTATTGCATATGTAAGTATCCCGTGCCTTTGTATTTACTCGGATTAGCATGTGAATCTTATCGTTCCTTTGTTGCAGATTGTTCAAGCTATCATGGATGCGCCTGAGACCGCAACTGGCATAGACTTGATTAAGCAGCGTGCTCGTGATGCTGGTTTTAAAGCTGGTTACAGCCGCTGCACCGGCCATATAAACATTTTGTCTAAAGGCGACTACACCGATGAACGGTCCGGGTTTCGTGATATGGACACCGAAGCGCTTCTTGATGCGGCCGTTGCATCTTTTTATGACACGTCTCTCTCTTGTGTGGAGAAGCTTGATGAATGCTTAGAGGCCGCGGATTATGTAGACCGGTTGCGGATGCTATATGCCGAAGCGGAAGAGGAAAATACTGCCGGTGGTGGTCAAGATGGCGCGGGTACCAGTGGTACAAAATAGGACTTAGGTTGGCCTACATGCCCTTTTTCCCTCTTTGTATATGTTGGAACTTTATGTAAATTCATTGTGCACCGCGTAGGTGCACGAATTTTTTGAATATAAAGTTTAACTGTTGCTCAATTTGTACAAGTGTTTTTACTTCTTGCATATTTGAACGTATTTATGCGGAACTCTACCCATTGTGAATGGGGTTGAGTATACTCTATACCTTTGTCGCATGAGTATGAGTCAATTCCATCATTTGCCCTATTAGGGTTTAGGAATTGTGTAAGTTTTGTAAAAACTTCTGTATCCGGAACTCTACCCATTGTGGATGGGGTTGAGTATACTCGATACCTTTGTCGTACGAGTATGAGTCAATTCCATCGTTTGCCCTGTTAGGGTTTTGGAATTGCGTAAGTTTTGTAAAAACTTGTGTATTTGGCCGGATAGACATTTAATGTTTTGCCTTTGCTGGCCTATTACAATATTTGTGTGTGGTTAGCACTTTGTGTGGATATCGCGAATGAAGATTTTGCCAATCTATTTTTGCGGATACCGCAAAGTGGAGCACGCATTTTTAATAGTAGTAACAAACAATATTGCATTGAATTGCTCGTTTATTTATTTGCAAATGGCCTGCGGCCCGATAGGTTACATGAAAATGTAAAACACATGGTTTACATGTAGCAGCGTCTAAGCTGTTGTGCATTCCATGTGCGTGCGATAGTTTCGCCTTCTAACGTTTGTAATTTATACGCGCCTTTGCCCAAGACCTCTTTGATGAGGTAGGGTCCTTCCCACTTGGGGCAAGTTTTCCTGGGCGCTCAGCGTTAGATGCTTCGTTATCGCGCAGGACGTAGTCTCCCGGGTTAAATGTACAAACCCGCACGCGTGAATTGTAGTATTTTTCAAGCTTGGTTTTGTACTTGGCCTCATTGATGGCAGCGTTTTCGCGCCTTTCTTCTAGGAGGTCTAAGTCAAGTCTGCGTGCTTCATCGTTGGCTATTCTGTTGATAGCCAACATTCGAGGTGAAGGAAGCCCTACTTCCGCGGGGATTACCGCTTCTGAGCCATAGACCAGGCTGAAGGGTGTCTCCCCGTTGCTTGTTTTTGGGCTTGTTCGGTGAGCCCATAAGATGCTTGGGAGTTCATCGACCCAGCCACGCCTGGCTGTTCCCAACCTTGCTTTGATGCCTTCGACTAGACTTTTGTTGATACTCTCAACTTGTCCATTCCCTTGCGGGTGTGCCACGGAGGAGAATATATGTTCAATATGTAGTTCCTTTAGCCATTTTTGAAACTCGTCCGCAGCAAAGTTGGTGCCGTTATCGGTAACGATGCACATTGGTAGACCGAAATGGCAGATGATGTGTTCCCAAATGAATTTCCTTGTTATCATAGCAGTGGTGGAGGCAAGTGGTTTTGCTTCTACCCATTTTGTGAAATAATCGACGGCTACTATGATAAATTTGACTGCACCTGGTGCGTCTGGGAATGGTCCAACCACATCGATTGCCCATTTCTGAAAGGGCCATGCGGTGGTGATCGGGATCAAGTTGTTCTAGGGGCGCAAGGTCCTGGGGGCATGCCGTTGGCAATTAATACACTTGCGCAATTCTTTGACGGCATCCAGGTGCATGCCGGGCCAATAATACCCAGCATTCATGATTTTAGCCACTACCATGCGTGGTCCTGCGTGTATGCCGCACATTCCCTCGTGTATCTCTCTGATGAGGTATGTGGCATCTTGGGGGTCGACGCAGCGTAGGAGTGGGCCCAGGTATGACTTGCGGTATAGGATACCATCTCCCATTTGATAATGGCACGCTTTGTATTGCAACTTGCGTGCCTCAAACTTGCTTTCGGGAGTCACACCTGATTGTAAGTATGCAATGATTGGTGTCATCCAGGATGTTGTACCGTACTGGATGACGTTCACTTGGCACAGGGATACTGATGGATTCTGCAAAATTTCAATGCGTATCTCCTTTGCCAAGTGTTGGAAGCTGGTGGACGCGAATTTGGACAGTGCATCCGCGGATTTGTTTTCACTTCTGTTGATATGACGGATATTGAAGGAAGTGAATTTTGATTTTAGTTGCAAGGCTTGCTCGAGGTAGAGGATCATGATATCCCCTTTTGCGGTGTAGTCACCGCGCACCTGACCTGCAACTAACAAGGAGTCGACGTGTGCTTCCAAATGTTGCACGCCGAGCTTGACTGCTAGACGTAGCCCTGCCAATAGAGCTTCATACTCTGCCTCGTTATTTGTGCTTTTGAAATTAATGCGGATTGCATAGGTAAGCTCCTGGCCGTCGGGGCTGACGAGTCGCAGACCTGCGCCCGCACCTTCTTCGTTGGACGCACCATCGGTAAAAAGTGCCCATATTTCTGAAGAAGGTGGCGGTGGTGCAGGGTTTTGTTCTTGTTCGCATTCTTGGATGCGATTTGCCGGTACCTCAGCGACGAAATCTGCTAGGACCTGGCCTTTAACTGCGGGGCGCAGTCTGTAGTTTAGCGTGAGTGCGCCCAGCTTGATTGCCCATTTTGCTAACCTCCCAGAGATGTCAGGTTTGGATAGGATCGGGCCAATCCTGTAGTTGGTTAACACCGTGATAACGTGATTTGCGAAGTAGCGTCGCAACCGTCTTGATGCGTGTACCAGTGCTAGTACCAACTTTTCCATTATTGAATATCTTATTTCTGATGGGTGTTTGAACTCCCTCCCGCTCCACTATTAGTACCGCACCCACCACATTGTCTGCGGCGGATAGGTATAATATAAGTGGTTCGTCTTTGCGTGGTGCGGTTAGGGTTAGGAGTTGTATCAAACACTCCTTCATTTCCCGGAAGGCATCTTCAGCCTCTGCGGTCCACTGGAATTGTTCTTTCTTTAGACAGTTCCGCAGGGTCTTAATGAAAGGATAAGATTTAGCTGCATGGTTGGCTAAGAATCTATTTAGTGCGGCTAGCCTGCCGGCTAGTCGTTGCATCTCTTTCATTGTTGAAGGCGATGGCATGCGGTCGATCGCCTGAACTTTTTCCGGGTTTACCTTGAATCCATCTTTGGTTACGATGAATCCAAGGAATTTGCCTTCTTCTATTCCAAACGAGCATTTCCCTGGATTGAGCTTCATATTGACGCTTCGCAGAGTTTGGAATGTTCTTTCAATATCAGCGAGCATGGTATCCTCTTCCATGCTCATGACGACCAGGTCGTCTATGTAGATTTCGACACTTTTGCTGATTTGCCCGCGGAAAGTGTCGTTCATCAGTTTTTGATAGGTTGCGCCCGCGTTGCGCAACCCAAACGACATTTTTGTATAGCAGTAATTTCCTATAGGGGTGCGGAATGCCGTTTTGTCTTCATCCTCGATTGCCATCTGTACCTGTTGATAGCCTTTGTAACAATCGAGGAAGCACTTCCATCGAAATGGTGCGAGGTTATCGACCTTTTCGTCGATTTCTGGAAGTGCGTAACAATCCTTGGGACAGGCTTTGTTGAGGTATTTGTAATCGACACACATGCGCTAGCCCTCGGATGGTTTTTCTACCATGACTGGGTTGGACAACCAAGTCTGGTACTTGACTTCCCGCAGGATGCCTGCGGAGAGCAGTTCTTCGACCTACTCACGCATCGCCTGGTTTTTTGCGGATCCAAGGTGGCGTTGACCTTGGATCACTGGCTTGATACCTGGTAAGGTATTCAAGAAATGTTGCGCAATGTCGCGTGGGACCCCGGTCATGTCTGCGGGTGCCCACGCAAAAATATCTTGGTTTCTGAAGAGCAGCTGCTTCAGGTGCGCTTTGGTGTTGGGGTACAAGGCGTGGCCCAATGTTACCTTGTGCTCTGGGTACTTTGCGTTGAGGACCCATTTTTCTGGTTGGTTGTTGGGAGTTGGCCTTGCTATCTTGGTTGGACGCAGTTCGTCCGACGTCATAACTTCGCGACGTGCATAGATTATCGCGATCCCTGTTTCGGTTGTGAAACCGATTGCAGAATGGGGTACGGACGTAATCATGTTGAAATCACCTTGGGATTCTCTCCCAAGGAGCACGTCATATTTGTAAGTATGAGGTAAAACCATGAAGTTTACCTCTTCTGTTCGTGTGTGCCGTCCGCTGGTAAGGCGCACAGGAAACGTAATTTGGCCCAGGGGAAAGACAGTTTCTCCTGCGAATCCGACCAACGGGTAATCCACTGCTTGCAACCGATCTTTGTCTTCCTGATCGAACTGGTTGAAGCATTGCTCGTATATGATATCAGAAGTACTGCCTAGGTCGATAAATAATCGCTCGGTGCAGTAATGAGCTAGTTGGCCGGTGATAACGACGGCGCGCCTGTCGCGCGGACCGCCTCGGACTTTTGGGAAGACGTCTTGCTCGTCTTTCTAGTCATTGTCCGGTCTTCTCGCCGCCTTGCGCGGCCTTCCTTTGCCTCCATTGATCATATGGGTCGAGGCCACATACATGGTCCTCTTCCCGGAGGAGGTGCCTCGCCATGGGGGGTGATGCGTTTGGTGGCTTTGTGTCCACCTGGCAACAAGTGTTGTAGCTTCCCCTCCTTTAGGGCTCGCTCAATCTCCAGCCGGAGACTGATGCAGTTATTTGTTGTGTGGCCCAAGTCCTTATGATACTCACAGTAGAGAGTGAGATCTTGATTTTTCTTGGACTTCATTGGTTGGGCCGGTCGTAGGGTCTGCGCGTCCGTAAGGAAGACTTCGCTCGGCGACTTGGTGATCTCGGTCCAGTTGCGGTCCCGAGACTCTTTCTTTGACGCCCGGTTATCCCGTTGGGCGTTAATTGTTGCCCTTGCGCCAAACTGGTTGGTACGTGGGAAGTACGGTTTGGAATTGCTGCCGCGATTCCCTGCGTCCCGGTTGCGCTTATTGTTGCGCTTGGGTTCGTGGCGGGAGGTCTGACCTCCCGCTTGGGGTGGCGCCTTTGTCAGGTGCGGTTTAAGTGACCGCTGAGTCTGGGCGTATGTCTTGACCGCGGTCATGACATCCTCCCATTTTTTCGGCAGGCCGTCTTTGCCGGAGATAGTCATAACCATCTGTTCGTCTCTGACGGCTTTGATGAAGAGGTTACGTGCCATTTTGATGCGGGCCCAAGCGTGGAAGAGCGGGCCATCCGGGCCGAAAAAACGCTTATTTCTATTAGTTTTTTCCATTTTTATGTTTTTTCAAGTATTTTGGGCATTTTGTTTTTGGGCTTGTGTTTGGCCCGTTGTCTTTTTTAGGCCCGTTTCGAATTTCTGTCTCTATTTATGTATTGCCCTAATCATTTGATGAATCAGAATTGAATTTTGAGAAAAACAGTTTTTCACTTCAAATTCCGAGCCCTTTGGGTTGAATTTTGGGGTTGGGGAAGAACGACATGGGCATTCACAGAATCAACGTGTTTGATCTTCATTATCGTACTACTCACTACATCACATTTGGTCGGCAACATCGCTTATCTCCAGGCATTCTTTATTGTATCGGACGACGAATGCTTCGAGAGATTCGTCGTCCCATCGATAGATATTCATGACGTCCATCGTATCGCGTACGTGACGTCGCTGCTGGCTGAAATGTGCGTGGAACTTTGCATGTAGTTCCTCAAATGAGGCCAGCGACCCTACTAGCAAAGAATCAAACCAAGCCCTGGCCAGACCCGTCAGGGTCTGTGGGAAAAAAATGACACCAGGTGATCGGCCGGGTCCGACGAACCGTTGCACCCTGGGCCCATGAAGGACAAGAATCGAACCAAGCCCTGGCCAGACTCGTCCCACCTACCGTTGCACCCTGCGCCCATGAAAATGTTCATGTGATCGTCCGGGTCCGACGAACCTTTGTATTTCCCAATGTTGAATGGGAATTTTGTGGTGGTGATATGGGCGTGTGCGATTCTTCGGGCGAATTTGGAGTTTTCGGCCACGGCCCTTGGTCTGTAGGGTTGGTTCTCGGGGCGCTTTGCAGCGCGGAGGTATGTGTTGCGGCGGTGAGTGGGAGGAGAATAGTTGCGTCCTCCCAGTCTGCTGCTGGTGTCATGAGAATCCCCGCAATATGTATGGTCGTCCGGGTCAGTACGGCCATAACCTTCGTACTGGGGCAGCGGTCCCAGCCGGCTTTGGATGCCGGAACCGCGGTGGACTGTGGATTGCCGCCTGTTATCGCCTTGGGGGCCCAGGCGGTTTTGTATTGGGCCTCTGGTGCGAGACCCATATGAGGAATCGTCCTCATTTATTGTGCGGACCTCGCAGTAAGAGGATCCGCGGTCTTCACGCCTGCTTCTGGAGGCTGGACGTGAGGGTGCCCTGCCGTCATATTGTAATATACGACCCGTAGGTGTGTGTGGTGCCGGGGTAGGCCCGGCTTGTATCTGCGCTTCAGCGCAAGCTTGGTTATATGTTGCGGCCAGCAGGGCTGCCTGCTGGTCATACCAGGTGTGAGGGTCCATGTCCGGAGGGATCACAGATGCGTACTGTGATAGGTCGTGTCCGAACGTTAGAGATGGACCCCTTTGTGTTGATGTGCCAATGTGGCCAGGATTTAGGTCTGGGAGAGCGGTCCTCGGCATTCCCTGGTTTGGTGGGGTTTAGATTATCCCCGGTAGTGTTATGTATGCGATCTGACATGATCTTTTGAGAGGGAGAGGGATGGTACAAAAAGGTGCTTAAGAGTAGCGGTGGGCGCCAATGTTGAAACAATGGTTAGCCGGCAGGGTTAACACACTGGTCTCGCCAAGAAGGGTTAATCCCTTCCTCTCGAGGATCGCTGGCTGGATCGCCTGCCGGTTGATCTCCTGCACAAGGAAACAAACCGTGACTCGTAACAAGGAGGATGGGGTGGGGGGTGCTCCTTGTTACCTCTCTCCGGCATAAGAATCAGTAGTCTGCTTGGGAAGCAAAGTATGATAGTAGTACTAGTGAGAGAGTTGTGTAGAGATGCCTCAAACCTGGTTTGGGGTTGGTATTTATAGCCGAGGAGTGAAGGAGGAGGTGGATGGATAGACGGCATGCTGCACCTTTGCAGGTGTGTCAGGCATGTCGGTTGTGGAGGTGATGCCACGTTAGTCTGTCGCTTACGTAGACCTGACAGGCGGCTGCCATTGGTGCTACTTGCTCTCTGGTGTCTCCCCCACTTGCTGAGTGTACAGGATGCGGTGCGGGCCGAATCGCTGTTTGCGGTAACTGTAGACGTTCCGGTTTCTCACTCTTTGATCAAGAAATACGCGAGATGTGGTGCCAAGCCGCATCGTCGCCCGTGGTGACTGTTGCTGTTATCCAGCTCCCTTGTATTGATAGAAGTGTTCACTGGATGCGGTGCTAGGCCGCATCACTGTGGACGCTTCCGTTTTCATACACCAGATGCGGTGCCATGCCGCATCACTATACCGTTCTCATATTCTAGGTAAGTCCTCCATCATTGGGCAGATTGGATTCAACCACTGTGTCGGTGCGTCCCCGCATGGACACAGGTAGGTTGTTAGCTAGTGGGGGTTTTGATAAGGGTAATGGTCACTCGCGGTCGATGCTGACGCAAGATCTGGGACCATACCCCTCCAGTGCCCTTACCTGCTTAATTAGCTGTTACATCATATCCTTATAAATCCATAAAAATACTTAAAAAATCCCAATTTCATCTTTCACCATACAAACATTCTTACATTTTCCACATCATCACTTATTTTTCTTTAAATTTAATTACTCAAATTATTAACATGTCTAAAGAATAAATGACTAAGGGGCTGTTTGGTAGCATCTGAATGACATTAAGAGGCAACCTCTTAATGAAATCATTTAAGAGTTTAACAAAGATAATGTAGAAGAATGTGACATGTGATGGTTTACCATTCAGATGTTACCTCTTATCCAGTCAGACATAAGGTTTCCTCTTTTTCATTCAGACATAAAGGCCATAAATGATTTCATTAAGAGACAGCCTCTGAATGAATTAAGAGGCTACCAAGCAGCCCCTAAATGACTAAATAGCTAGTGTAAGTAACAAGTAATGGCTATTTCAAAAGTAAATTGGATTTCAAAAATATAAATACATAGAAACTACATCGATTTTTTTCTTAATTAGATTTTTAAAATTCAAATTAATCCTTAAGCTTGTAATCTACTTCAATTAAAAAATGTATTTAAATAACTAGTATAAGTGAAAATATTAATATCTAAATAAAAAACAAACTACATTAAAAAAAACATAGAAATCACATAACACACCTAACAAATTATTTTATTGGACTTTTTAAAACTAGTTTGTTTTAAATTGGATTATTTTTAATGGGTGTAGATAAATACTTTAATTAGAGGGTCTTACTATGTAGTTTACTTTAATTAAAAGGGTGAGTATAAAATTTCAAATATTAAAATGAGAGTTAAATGCTCGGATAGTCCCTGTAGTTTGCTCTTTTTTTCACCTTTGGTCCCTAACTTTTCTAAAATTACAGCTATAGTCCCTAACTTTTTCAATTTTGTTATCGGATAGTCCCTAGCGTGGAAGAGGGTTAGTTTTTAGTGTTAAGTGGGTGTGAAATAACAAGATTGCCCTTACTATTAACAAAAATAATTAAAACTCTTAACTAACTATAATATTAAAAAATAATGGCCCCACCTTATCCTATCCCCCACCCCCACCCCCACCCCTTCTTTTCCCTTTCTTTCTTCCTCTTTATGCTTTCTTGTCTACAAAACCAATTTAACCACCACCCCCACAATCCGCTTCATCTCATCTCCACCGTCTTTAAGCAATCCACGTGTCGCCGAAGCCACAAGCAAATCCTTCAACTTCTGCCTTACATCGCCATCGACAAACACCAAACACATCACCGGATCACTCAATTCAACCATCGAATTCCACCCCCAATTTTTGTCCTCTTAACTCAGAAAACTAATTTATCAACAGCTTGTAATCCGATGCCGAATTGATCGGTGAAAACGAAAGGTTACGGAGAGAAAACCTTCAACTCAACAAAGAGTTAAGCCAGATGAAGCAGTTATGCAACAGTATATGTGTAATGATGTCAAATTATGCAACCAACACAACCACCAGTCCTTCGGATTCCACCACCATCAAACCACTTGAACTCCTACTGTTGAAACGCTCTTCTGAAGACTCCGGTAGGGGTGGAAGTGGAATAACTGGAGAGTTTATAAACCCTAGGTTATTTAGTGTACCGATAGGTATGAAACGTGTGAGAGAGGACGACGGTGATGCGGCGGAGCTGCGGTTGGAACCGCCGGGAGATGGTGTTAAACTGGAGCTGTCGGATGGTAGCGTAAAGTGGAGTGGTGTTGATTTGAAGTAATCCACGTTAATGATGAAAAACCGTCATGTGTCAGATCGGATGCATTGTCATGATCAGGTTGACAAAAGAAAGTTGGGTTGGTGTGCAAGAAAAAAAATCTGTTTGAGATAGTAATGGAATCAACTTGTGGGGACAAGGAAAAATTCTTTTTTAACTTTGGAATTTGTTCATGTATTTATTGTGGTGGTGGTTGTTAAATTGGTTTTGCAGACAAGAAATGAGAAAGAGGAAGAAAGAAAGGGAAAAGAAGGGGTGGGGATAGGATAAGGTGGGGCCATTATTTTTTTAATATTATAATTGGTGTTAGGACCGGTTTGACTCCGAAACGATTGCGTAATCGAACGTGTGACGTGCGGAATCCGTACACGAACGCGACCGAACACACGAGATGTAATATAAACGTGATTCTATTGATAAATCTGAAAACGTACAGCACCTGAATCACAAACAATGAACTTTCTCTCTCTAGCTTCTCTCTCTAACCTCTAGCTCTCCAAGATGTAAAAATGGCAAAAGTTCTAAACTCTAAGCCCTAGAGTTCTATTTATAGGCTAAGGCATTTAATGAAGTTTCTCATTAATTACAATTATGCCACCTTGCCTTTTTGACTAACTATCATTAAAATAACAATATAACTCCCGTTTTCTTCGGTTTCTGCTATGGACTAGATTGACGGAGGCGATAGACAGATAATGCATTAACAGACTCCCCCTTGGATATTGCTGTAGTCAATCCATAGTCAACTCGTAGCATCTTTTCTTTCTCTCTCTCTTTGAGTCTTCTTGAAGCTTTAACACGTCTTTAGCAACACAAACTCTCCCTTGCTTAAACAGAATCCCGGTGGATCTGTCTTCAGCTTCAGCTTCCCCTTTTTGGTAAACTCTTCAGGCTCCCCCTTTCATCAAGCTTCCGTGCTTTGGGATCGACACCTTGCTTTCCGGCTACAAGCTCTTCCAGAAATGATATCTGGCTCTATGTATGCTTTCATTTTCGTTAAGCTCGTCTTCAGACTCCCCCTTAGACTCAGCTCTTGGGATCGTAGTCTGGATCTTTCCTGTAATCCTCAAACATTCATAAGTAACAATATTTTCGAAATCATTAAACATGTTCTCTAATACACTCCCCCTGTCAACAAACTTCATAGTTTTGACAATATTAACAAATCAGATCGTAAACTATCTCTATTACAAAGATTTTAACAATCTACACATCCAAATCCCTCTCAGTTAATCATTCAAGTTCAAATTAATGACCTTGAAGATATTCACAAACTGTTTTTGAAGTTTTTCTAGAAATTTCAAGTTTCAAATTAATGGACTTGTTTTATTTTCAGAAACACAATCAGCTTACTTAGATTTTGAAACTCAGCAACTCAGACATCGGTTGTCGAAAATAAAGCAGAAATCAAAATCTTTTTGCATTTTTTGAAAATATAAAGCAGTAAAGAAATATGTACAAACATATTTACAGATAATATTTTTGTTTGAGTATGCGTCAGAGGATCATGTCAGTTTTTGACAAGTCACAAGTACCGTTGAGCTTAAATTCACGTTAAGAACTAAACAATTCACTTAGATTGTCAATATACTGATCCATCTTAAATTTTCATACAAATTTCAACTGATTCAGGATACGAATTAGATGTTTTAAGAACTTAACTCATTCATGTGTCCCACCTCTTGAATATACTCCCGTATCCAAATCCCAGATATTCAGTCTTACAGGTGAGTATACAACAGATGATATTTATAAGGGGTTAGATGCGAAACCGTGAGAGCTCAGGTTAGAACTTCCGTTCAGCAGAGAGATGACGGCTCAACTTTTGGTGTGTCCCCTTTAGAGGATCTTTTAATTACAACAGCAGCGACTATCAATTTTATTGTTTCATCAGCTTGCTGAGGGCGATGCTGTGTTTCAAGCATTTTACAGAAAGTATTATTCGGGGACTAGGTCAGTACTTCCATACAGCAGAAGTCTCGGAATAATACCCTAGATATCACTGAGTATAAAGACCTAGTATCTCAGAATATGGGACCTTTCAAACGAGATTTCAGGGGTTACCTATATATCCAAGTAGTGTTCCCCACGAAATAAGCAAGTATTTGAATTTAGGTTTATATCCCGAAAAAGTCTACTAAATGTATAAAAACCTATCGGCATATCATCAGTGAGACTGTTTAACACTATTCAATCATTACAATTCTTTAGCATACTGTAACTGTCTACTGATGTACTATCATTTCCTCTTTTTACGCAAAACTCAAATTTTTGAATTTTATCATGTTTTTGACTTTTTCAAATTTTCTAATGTTTTTGTATTTTCTGACAATTTTTCTCCCCCTAAAATGCAAAAACATTAAAAGAAATTTGACAAACCGATACTGATAGCTTTGTCTCGCCATCCATTTTCTGCATCTCATGCTCCGTTTTGCAGAAAATATAACGTACCCCCATGATTTACAACCCATTGATTTTGACAGTTAGAAAACCGTTCTTCAACCTGTGACAGTAATCATGCTTGTTCAGCCGTGAGGGTTTCGGCGTAGTCACTCAACACTTATTCAAAGCAAACTAACATCAAACATCACAATCATCAACCAAACAAACAAACAACAAACAAGCAAACAACAATCATCAAACACAATTCAAATTTATACAAAACAACAAACAAACTCCCTGTCTGACCAAAACCAGGGATCTTCAACCTCTTCCTGTGCAACACTCTCACAATCTTCATCAGCATTTAGCACATGCACATTCAAACTTTATCAAATACTCAAACAATTTGACAAAAAAAATTCAATAAATAAAGATGCCGATTCATGCTTCGCGATCCAAGAAGCTCCGGTAATTCCAACCGCTTAATCAAACATGGTGTCCACCCAGGCCTCAGCAGCCTTAGGTGTAACCTTGATTCTAGCAACCTGAATTTTAAAGTTTTCAGCCTTGAGCGGTGGAAAATTTGCATCATAGGCAACCAAAACTGAATCCTCAGACGTTTTCACCTCAGAAGTTGAACTTATTGTTTCAGTTTTTGGTTTCCAAATTTGTTTCTGTTTCTCATCTTTTATCAAATCAACACGTTTCTTAACCGACCACACTTGACCTCCCAGAGTACCTCTTTTGTAAAAATTTGTTTCTTTCTGAACCTTTTGAGTTTGAACAACAGTTTTAGGTTTCCAAATCTCTTGAGGTTTTGTCACACCAACCGATGTTCTCCGACTCCATGATGTTCTCATTTTAGATGTGTGAGAATGCCAACTCTGTCTTAAATCGAACCTGTTCGGGTTTGATTTCCAATTTTGATTTGAAGCAAACTTGTTTGTGTTAAACCTCCACGTTTGTCTCGAATCAAATCTGGTTGACCTTGGTTTCTCATTCCCAGATTTCTGTTTTTCAACATCAACAGACTTTGGATTTTGACACTTCCGTACAACATGTCCAATTTGATCACATTTAAAACAAACTTTCTTTGACACATCTTTTGGCTGTTGTTGTTTCTTTTTCATGGCCTCAAACTCTGCATTAGATTGTTTTCCAATTTTGAATTTTTCTTCTTCGGTGAAGCTTTTTCCTTGAACAAAAGTCATTTTTGTCTGAAAATTGGACCTTTCAGTTCTGTTACGATTATGTTTCTTCTTATACCCCAAACCAGACTTCATGTTTTTCTTCTTAGAACCAGGTTTGTTATAAGACCCTTTGAAACCTTTACCAGCAAACTTCGACATTTCAGACTTCTCAATTTCAACCATCTTGAAAACTTTGTCAATTTTCTCTGAAATCACATTCTGAATCGGGAAAACAACATCTAAGAATAGTTTGTCCGATCCAATCATGGTATAAACCAATCCTTTTGAATCATCATTCAAATTCTTTTCGGATTTTGTGTCTTTCAGATATCCATCATAAAGATTTCCTTCATCTTCATCCTGTGATTCAGACTTATCTTTTGTAGACTCATCTTTCAAAACACTATCAACCACCTTACTCACCACCTCTGAATCATTAGCATCATCAGTTTTGGTGTAAATCACATCGATACTTTCAGGTAATTGGTCAGCTATGTTCAAACCCTTTGCCACCTTTTCCTCATCATAAAAAATATAATTATCTCTCAATGGTGGTGGTACCTGATGAAACTCTGAACCAATACCCTTTTTACAATTATTAGTATCTTTGTCATCCGGTGTGATATTGAAAATGCGTTCGAGAATGTACGAAGAGTTATGATAACTTTGAAGTTTTGTAACAATCTTTTCTTTTTCAGCCAAGACTTGTTTAAGATTAGCAATTTCATCAACACGCTTGTTTAATTCAATTTGCTTTTCTTTAAACTGTCTTTCATACATTTCTTTGGTTGTTAAAGTTTCAGACAATCTTTGGTCAAAACTTTTGACTTGGCTCTTCAAAGTATCATAAGCTTCTTGTACTCTCCGACTCGACCATTTTAAAGAATCATACTGTTTTTGTAATTCTAGAAACTTAGATTCTTTCTCAATGCAATCAACACATTTTGTGTCACATTTTTCTTTCAAAACCTTATTTTCTTTTTCAAAATCATGACATTTCTGTGTTAATTTCTCAACTTTTAATTTTAAACTTTGCTCTGTGTCAATCCTTTCTTTACATTTCAATTTTAAAGCATTTTCAAGTTTATTCATTTCATTATCTTTTGTTTTTATTATTTCTTCTTTTTCAGTACAGGCTTTGCACTTTTCAATGCAATTCCTGCACTTGTTTTCCTTTTCTACAACCAATTCAACATTTGATAATTCTGAAGATTTTATTACCTCAGTGATTGACACCTCGGCGTGCTCAGCTGCCTTTGTCTCCTGTATCTTCTCAACTTTTTCTTCCATCTCTCTCAGCTTCTGTTCTTCCTCAGCTTTTTGATTCTCTTCACCAGCAAGCTTTGCAACAGTCTTTACCTCTTCAATCATCTTCTTCAACTCTTCTTCTTTTCTCTTCTTCATCTCTACCACCTTCGGTAGACTTGCTTCAAAGACTTCTCTCAACTTGTTCATCAACTCTGGCAGATAGCTTTTATCAGAAAGCCTTTTTGTGTTGAAAGTACGTTCACTTGGAAACACATTGGTTACAGCATCAAAATCAACTTTTGACGGATCTACCACTGGATTACCCTGTGGATCCAAGTAACACTCCAACTCTTCATTCCATCTCTTGGCTCTCTGTGCTTCTTGAAATGGTTCATACAACTTGCCAATCTCCCAACTATCTCTTCGCCACCATCTATCATGATCATCATTTGCCATGTTCTTATATTTGTGAATTACCTTGTAAATTGCCTCGTGTTACCTGCAAATTTAACAATCAAACAATCAGTTTAAACAGAAACTGACTATGTAACAGTTTGTTGATGAAACCAATCTAAGATTCGTTGTCGAAGATTCGCGAAGTTGTTTCAATGTTGATGATGTGAGAACACGAATGAACACTCCACTTAGCCAACAATATCACTATGATGAAACTTGGGCTTTGGCTTGGGCTGAATAAATCGAGTTGATGTGGACAAACCTATAACTTTTGTTCAACTAAGCCCACCAACAAGTAACCGCTGATTGGGCCTTTATATTGCTTGTGAAAATATGATAGGGCCGCTGATGTATGCCACTTATAATAACAACAACCAATCAACAGTCTTACTTCAAATAATTTCCGACAACAACTTTAACCAAATCTTTGATCCTTGGATTTTAATTGATAAACGACAATCAATTTCAAGTTAGATTACACGTGACCTGAACTTGATGTTCAAACAATATATGCTGTCAATCATTAATAACACTAGAATTTGAATGAACCGCAAATCCCACTGAGCCGACAATCTTTACATGCAGCCGACAACAACACATGGGCCGCACATGGGCTTATCATAAATGTGGCCGACAATCAATGGGTTAATGGGCGGTGCAATTGATTGAAACACAATAATTGGGCCGGTAATAACACTCATGCATCTAATTAATACCCTATTGGACCTTCAATTCCACTATACCAAGTAGCCGACAACACTTAATTCTTATTCAATGCTCATTGGGCCGCTCAGCTTTAATTCCACATTCAAACAGAAATCGTGTTTCAAATGGTTATGTCAGTTTCAAACGGTCACGTGTAGATTTCAAACTATCAGTTCATTTTCAAACGATGGGATACATTTCAAACGATAGGTTAAAGTCCAAACGATGTGACAGACTTTCAAACGGTAGGCTAATGTTCAAACGATGATTCAAACAGAAAGCAACAATTTCAAACGATAGGACCTAATTTTAAACTATATACGTCACGGAACACTTCAAACGGTAATCAATTTTCAAACGGAGAACTGCTTCAAACGGCCAATTCAAACGATAGTGTCATTTTCAAACGAGAGAAGCCAATTTTCAAACGGAATAGGCTGTTTCAAACGACACTTCAAACGGAAGCCTAGTTTCAAACGGTCACTCACTGTACAGACGGAATCGGATCAAAAAATTCGAATATCTCCTAAACGGCTTGGAGTTTCGATCTGAAACTTGGAAGGATTGTAGATCAGGTCTATACGCACAACATATCCAAAAATCAGCTGAAACGGACCGTGAAAACCTGTTCGATTTGACGTTTTTAGTAAAAAACGTAATAAAATGTGAAAAATTAAGAAAATAGATGAAATTGGATCTGAATCGGCTGAAATCTGATACGAAAACGATGTGTTTGATCGTGCAATCGAGCTCCTGCTCTGATACCACTTGTTAGGACCGGTTTGACTCTGAAACGATTGCGTAATCGAACGTGTGACGTGCGGAATCCGTACACGAACGCGACCAAACACACTAGATGTAATATAAACGTGATTCTATTGATAAATCTGAAAACGTACAGCACCTGAATCACAAACAATGAACTTTCTCTCTCTAGCTTCTCTCTCTAACCTCTAGCTCTCCAAGATGTAAAAATGGCAAAAGTTCTAAATTCTAAGCCCTAGAGTTCTATTTATAGGCTAAGACATTTAATGAAGTTTCTCATTAATTACAATTATGCCACCTTGCCTTTTTGACTAACTATCATTAAAATAACAATATAACTCCCGTTTTCTTCGGTTTCTGCTACGGATTAGATTGACGGAGGCGATAGGCAGATAATGCATTAACAATTGGTTGAGAATTTTAATTATTTTTATTGACAATAAGGGCAATCTCGTCATTTCACACCCACTTAACACCAAAAACTAACTCCCATCAATGCTAGGGACTATCCTGGAACGAAATTGAAAAAGTTAGGGACTATAGATGTAATTTTAGAAAGTTAGGGACTAAAGGTGAAAAAAGGGCAAACCACAGGGACTATCCGAGCATTTAACTCTAAAAATAAAGATCATCTACCGACTCTTGTCCTTCATCTTCGGTCCATCCTCCATTGATTCATTGAAGCTTCAACCTTTCCAAAAGAACCCAATCTCTTTAATCGTCGTTGAAAAAAAAATATAAAAAACAAGGAAATGGCACAATAACCAACATAAACCAATCCCTTAGCTTCAGACGTTGTCACACCCTCATTTCCCATTGGTGGAGTATTATCGTAAGGCGTGTGACTGACCGAATCATGCCACCAATCATGTTGAACATTTTAAGATAAATAGAATAAAGCAATCATTACGAAATACGATCAGTGACATCACATTTAAAAGTCTAAAATAAAGTTTAAGTATTTAGCGGAAACATTAGGTACAAAAATCCATTAATAGTCTAAAACATAAGTTTCAAAATAGGAATCCAACAACGGACTCTAGATGACCACTACACTCCCCCGAGCAGACTTCAGCGCAACACCTAAGGACCTGCAAGCATGCAGTAGCATGTCAACATAAAATTGGCGTGTTCATAGTTTAAAAAGGGTTATTTGTCAAAAACATCAATTATTTAATTACCAAGTTGTAAAACACGCCATGGGGAGGTACCCCATATGTAAGCTACTAAACTGTGTGGTACCGAAACTACGACTGTAGTGCTCGTTGCCCAAGATCAATGTCTATCATCATTGATCAATCAGGTTATACTAGTTCACTCCCGTCCTCCAAGGCCCGGTGTGAGGTTTGTCATACCTAATAGCACAATCAACTAATATCATGTTCGCCATGTCCAACGACTAATCGATATAAGTGTGGGGGACTTCATGATAGAGTTTCGTTTAGTACGCTAGAGACATGAATCAATAATATCATTTAATTACTATTCCGTTCCCCTGGAATATTAGGTTCCCAATCCACCTGGAATACATGCTTTTAGTGTTAGTGTGAACTCACCTTTGCTTGCTCGGTGGATATAATATTTGTCCTAAGTTGGTCAACCACGTCCTATTATGGTTACCAATATTAGGCTCATATACAAGCAAGTCAAGTATTTGATACACGTATTTCTAACAAGTAGTGTGCACATAATACCCTCATTTATCATGCATGTATCATAATAGTCAAATGTCGAGCACATATATGTAAACAAAACTTCACAATAAAACAGTGTAGTGTGCGGCTAAACAAGGGCATTGGCCTTTATTAGTGTGTGGCCCGCTAATATTACAACCCATTATGTTAAAGTGTGCAGCCTACACAGGAGTGTGCGGCCTACTGACAAGTGTGCGGTTATGCAAGACTGGGTTGTACCTTGTGCCTTAGTGTCTTATACGAGGAGAGTATACGGATCATGAGGTGTGTGACGTTACACATCCAGCTTGTACTTTATGCAACAAGGGTTGCATATTTCAAAGGTGTGCGGCTATGGTGTGCGACCCGGCGCGTGTCTCTTGTACGTCGTGCAACAGAGGTTGTACACTTAGGAGTGTACACCCCTAAGTGTCCGGTGTGCGGTGTGTGTTTGTACATCATGCATTCTCATGTTGTATATACATATAAGCAGAATTCAAATATGCATAAATCATTTCTCAGATTCTTAATCAACTGGGACTACAACTTTTATAATCATCAAATAACTTAACATTCACGGATTCATTATTACTAAAAGAATCAACTCATTCATACCATATAAAATCAAATCACCATGATCACCATTCAACTCTTCTACTTAGATCTATGAATGACACATCATTTTATACAAAATCATTTGAGACTTGTATACATCAAAAATCCAACTCCTTCTAATAACATTCATGAACCAACAAAACATCCCAAAGACACTCATCGATGAAACAGTGACCTCCATCAAATCAGTCCTAACATCATTCAAACCTACTATCATTCTGCAACATACAAACCCTAAGTTATTCCGTCATATCATCACGTTTGTACAAAGGAATCATCAAGACAATGTCTTATAAACACTCATTTCTTAACATAACTAAAAACATACCATGAAGCACATCCGTTATTCATTCATTCATTCATTCACATGAAGGATCAAATGAAGATGCACATTTACAATCATCCTATTTATCAAACAAGCATGAGCACTAACCTGGTGGAGAGTGTGCGAAATGAAGAGAAGGTCTTCAAGAAAATAGGAAATCTTCAAAGAATAACTGCTGATGTCTTGTGGATTTCCTCAAAAGGAGAAGGATTCCCAAAGAGGAAATGTTTCTAAAATGAGGAGAGAGAGAAAGAGAGTGTATAGCCACCAAGGAATGTTTTTGGGGAAAAGGGTATTAGGGTTTTTGCAGACATGAGTATATATACTCATACAAGATGTCGCACACTTTCGTAGTGGGATCCAGCTGTCCAATTATACCACACAGATGCACATTTCATGTGGGTGTGGTCTGAATTATCAAAGGGTGTGCGACATAGGGTGTGGCCCAATGTATGGGAATGTGCGGTCCAAGAGACCTGGGCTCTGCAAGATAAAGGCCCACTTAGGGAGGGTGTGCAACTTAAATACATGTGTGCGGCTGCACTTATTATGAGGTTGGAATTTTTTGTTGTAAATAATCATAATATATTCTTTATAATAACGAAGCATTCAACACTTAAACACCTTATGTTAATATCAATTCTTATATTAATTAAGCACAAAAACACATACATTGAAACATAAAGGAAAACAATACGAGGTGAAACGTACGAGTTGTCACATTATCCCCAAGTTAAAAGAAATTTCGTCTCGAAATTTAGCATGCGGTAACTGAATAAGCTAAGCGTTCTCGCGAGGTGTCACATCATCCCCAACTTGATTGGGAATTTCGTCCCGAATTTCAGTGGTAGCTTCATTAATGGACATCTTTCTTTTAAACAACTGAGGATATTTGAGCATCATTTGGTCTTCTCTTTCCCAAGTAAACTCTGGACCTCATCGCGAGTTCCAGCATACTCAGAATATGGGTATCTTGTTGCGCTTGAGAGTTTTGATCTCTCGATCCATAATCTCAATTGGTTCCTCAATGAAACAAAGTTGATCGTCCATAGTGAGCTCCTTGAAAGGAACAATGAGAGTTTCATCTGACAAACAATTCTTCAGATTCGAAACGTGGAACACGTTGTGTACGCAACTGAGTTCTTCAGGCAAGTTCAGTCAATATGCCACAGTGCCGATTTTCTCGATGATTCAAATGGTCTGACATAACGTGGGTTCAGTTTCCACGTTTGCCAAAACGGACCACAACTTTCCAAGGTGAGACTTTCAGTAAGACTTGATCCCCAACTTGGAATTCCAACGGTTTTCTACGTTTATCAGCGTAGCTTTTCTAACGGTCACACGCTGCTACTATTCGTTGTCTGATTAGGACAATCTTTTCCGTTGTGTCTAGTACAAGTTGAGGGCCAGTGATTTGGTTGTCGCCAACTTCAGCCCAACACAACGGTGATCTGCATTTCCGTCCGTAAAACGCTTCGAACGGAGCAACCTGAATACTATTGTGGTAGCTTTTGTTGTAAGAGAGTTCCACCAAAGGTAGGTGTCTTTCCCATCCATTGCTGTGACATTTGTACATTTTCAATCATTGAACAATTCCAAACATTTTCTGTCACACCCCGGCCGCGTATAACATGCAACCGCGGCGGAAACGCCGGGAGTGTTGAGGACAGAATTAATTGTTATACAACCATGGAAATTAAAGTTACTTTTTATTTATTAAACAAGGGTGTTACATTGTCTTATAAGGAAGTACAGAATCCAAAACACAGTTATTCTAGTTCTATCTTCAGTTTTTAGTCTCTAAGGCACAGGTCCGCCCTAGTGTCGTGTTCATCGTCCTATGGAACAGCTCCTGAAAACACATGTGAAAGTAGGTACGTCAGCATAAAAATGCCTGTGAGATACATAGGTTTTGTGAAAATGGGATTCATGACTTGAGTTTAAAGAATGTTTAATAACAGTCAGTCATGAACCTTGTAATTTGTCTTGCTTTGTAAACCATTTGAAAAACGATAACATCAAATGATATGTATAGATAAGTGCAAGGTTAAACGAATAACCAAGTAAAATGAGTTGAATAAGATAAGTTGTTTGTGAAAATAATGTCTTGTGAAGAATATGTTATTTATGTAAAATGTAATGTGTCTAAACTGAAATGACTTAGATAACGCCACGATATGTAATATTATACAAACATTTATATATAGGAAGTACCAGCGGCGTATCCACCATGTTTGTATCATATTACATACGCCACGTTACTTAAATCATTTACCCAAACCAATCCACCATGTAAATTGTTCATGTGTAAACCAAATGTCAAGTGTTATTGTGTAAACCATGTCAAATGTTTATGTTCAAATGTAAACCACCAAATGTGTATGTCAATGTCGACGTGTTTATGTTCAATGTAAATCATGTAATGTGCATCCCAAAATGTATCATGTATGGTAAGCGAAATGTATCAACTTAAACCATTTGTAAAATGCACAAAACAAGTCGTTGAAGTAACACGTGGTTTAAATCAACGTTATGTTCTGTGGAAAAATGCATGCTCTATTGATATTAACATTTATGTGGTATTGTAAACTATGCATACATCCAAGCCTTGAGACTGCGGCGATAAACCCTTAAACAAATTAAAGGTTTATCTAAGTTATGTATATCGAATTCGGTCATTCCTTCCAGTCCTATCAAACCCAGGACTTCAGGAATGGGAGTTGTCAATTCCTATGGTACCACTACCTACTAACGAACGGCGTAGCTAAAGTTAATGAATGTATTGTCCCATGTTAAACAAACCAAATGTCATAACAAAATGAAGGCATGTGATGTAAACAATTGTACTAAGTATGCTAAGTAAACATATGAAGCAGAAATGTTCATGTAAATCAATGTGCCCATATGCTGAGTAAACATATGCAGCAGAAAATGTTCATGTAAATCAATGTGCCCATATGCTGAGTAAACATATGCAGCAGAAATGTTCATGTAAATCAATGTGCCCATATGCTGAGTAAACATATGCAGCAGTAATGTTCATGTAAATCAATGCACGAAGTACGCACACAATGGGCATACATAGCATAAAATGTAATAAAATCGTGTACTATAATGTACTAACAATATAGCAGGCATATGATGTGAAAACATGGAAAGCATGAATGTAACAGATAGGCACATGTGTTTCACCCCAAAACAGTTTGGAAAACAGTAAAAGAGGGGTTCAATGTACTCACCTGAGATTGCTTTGGAGTTCTTGTATAATAACCAGATAATGCTAAAGATCACGGGATATCAAACGGCACCTAATAGGTAGCTATGTTAATATACCGGACCAAATCGGAAGGATCGGATAGTACGCGGGTTCGTAAACCAAACGAGTATGGAGACTCGTGTAGTATGGTTTAACAAAGCCTACATACTAAAATGAAACTTAACCTAAGTGCTTACGGTCCATCACGACCCGTTTAGGTAGCTTATGCTACCTTACGCGTCGTTCGCGTAGAACGCGTCTGGAACGCCTAACATCGTGACCACAAGGTATAACCTCGGAAGGTTATAGCTATGGTCACCTAATGTGTTTGGTCGGATCCTAATGATCGACCAAATAGGTCGGGTTCGAAAGTATAAGCGATGGTTTAGATCGCTTACCTTACGACCCTATATAAGCACTATACTAAAAGTGACGAGCTAAGCATGTTAGAACATGCTTAACTAAGTTTAGAAAACAGGTTTGGCATCAAAACAAACGGCTTTGATGCCCACGAGTAGTTTGGTTACAAAATATGCAGGAATGCACATTTTGGCTGAAACTACGACTCGTCACTGAGCCTAGATAACGTGGTGATCAGTAGGTATAGTCACTACGGACTATAACCATCGTGATCACGCTCACGTTATGAAGTTCCATGAACTTCGCATCGACCATAAGCTGGTCAATGCAGAAAGTCAACAAAACGTTGACTTTCGGACTCGAAAAGCGAATAAAAGAGCGAAAGAAGACTTACGGAGGGTCCCCGAGTGCTAATCTAGATCAAATAGCTCAGGTATGAAACAATGGTTCCAACTTAGAGCCTTAAGATCAGATTGTGTGGGTTTTTGGAACAAAGGGGGGGGGGTATTTATAGGAAAAGTGGAACCGTTAGGATCGTTTATCGAATATCGTGCCACGATCTCGTGCGTACACTTGTCGCAATGTTGTGGTAAGTCAGAAAATGCCCCTTGGCTCTTGATTGGGTGAAAGGGCATTGCCCCTTGATCGAAGCCAACTGCATTAAATGCATACATTGAATCTGTCTGACTGTCCCACGCGACCTGCATCAGGATATGCAAAAACTCAGGCGGGCCGCCTGAGCCCGTCTGATCTGCATATACTTTGAAAAATGACAGTTTTGGTCCCTGTTGCGTATTTAAGCCATTTCTGACAGTTCTAAGGCCCGTAAAGCCAACTTTAAGGCCCTAAAATGATGCCTAAACATTGTGGACATGAAACATGCTCAAAAATGTTCCGGATGTTGGTTCGTTTGGCCGTACGATCGCGATGTTCGCTTAATTACGACGGAATGCGCATAAGCGCGAAAGATGATCCAAATGACGCGACGAATGGATTTTTCTCATGCCAAACACTAAGGCATAATATAAGGATGCTTACATAAATTTTTGGATGTCCGGATGTATTCAGAACGTAAGTTATGCGCGAAAGTGCAAACTTGTGCACTTTTTGACACTTTTAGTCCCTGAATGATCCAAAAGTTTGTTTTAGCATACCAAACACCTCAAAGCCTATTTCTAAGCTATGTAAAGGATATTTATGGTATGTTTAACTTATGGAAATGTTCCGGAATGTTCGTTACAGTTCAAATTGGCATACTTTCGCAGTTTGTCAAGTTTAGTCCCTGTAAGCGAATTAACTTGTTTTTGCCATACCAAAGCCTTCAAAACTTATTTCTAAGTTATGTAAAGGTTATTTAAGGTATGTTGAGTATATGTTGATGTTCTGGAGTATTTGTCGCATTAAACTGAGCATGTTTAAGCACCAGTTAGCGTATAACTCTCCAGAAAGTGATGTAGAGTTTAGAATCGAACAAAAGTCAAAACATGAAAAATGTAAAACACAACCAAACAAACATTGGGATCAAATAACATTGTTTTATTGATAACTGAACTGTTCACAATGATTACAAGCACAAATGTTACATTTTCGTATTCAATAAAATCTTGCATTTTATTTACGAAATGCATATTGTCAATCGTTGCACAATTTCAATCATTTTCGTGTTCAATAAAGAGTTATATTTTATTTACGAAACGCGTAACCATACGATCGAACAAAACGATATCCATGACATTTCCGGACAAAATCCAAGTTACACATGCCTTAACACCTTTATATAACCTAAATATTAGGTTAAAATGGGTTGAAAATGACAAAATGTGATAATACAAGTCCAGGGGTTAAATCTACCAAAGTTGTAAACTTCTGCCCAGCCAGGCCTTACGGACCGCAAGGGGGAACCCCATACGGTCCGTATGGGGTACCCAACACAGTAGATTGCTAGGCAGCTTCTCAGCCCACTCCTTGGCTCCCAAGTCGGGAATTTTCCAGCTTTTTACCACCTTTGGACATGTGTAATGACACTTATAAGTTCTTGACACCTCATGGGACACTTGGCTTGATCTTGTGAGCTCAAACTCACTATACATAGCCAAGAGTTTGGCCATTTCACTTGCTCATTTCCATTTTCTTTCTCCCATCTCCTTGGAGCTTGTTTCCAGTCATTTGGAAGCCTCCTACTGAGCTCTTATAGTGTTCTTTAACACAAATAAGTGCTTTATCCTAGTCTCTTTCATATTTTGGCATTTTTGATCCAAAAGTCAAACAATTTGACTTTCTGTTTGACTTTCGGTTCTGACCATTTTTGGTCAAGTCAAAGTTCAATTAAACTTTACAACATCCGTACCCCACATCCGTACAGTGCATAAACAACGCCAGGCTGTATGTCAACATCCACACATGGTGGGGGCCCCACACGTGATCCTTCACACCTTCTATTTGCACCTGATTACCAGAATACTTTAACACGGGATGGATAACCTAATGGACAAATAATAGATTTTTTTCCTAATACCAGTATTTAGCAGCCCGGTAATGCTATCCAAAACACTTATAATGGCTAACGTTTCCTTCTTCAAACTCAGGCTGTCTTGTGGCAAATCAACATGTGTTTCAACTCCCAAGCCCACGGGTTCAACTGAATCTATGTTTTCATTCTCACTACCACGACGTCCATCATCCTGAACCTGAACTCCCGGTAATTCATTTAAACTGGTCACTCTTGCCCCCTCAGCCATTGTACCTATCGTATCTATGACCTGCCTTGCTGACACACCAGAAACAACTTCCACACTTGTAACCTTATGTGTAGAGTTACTTAAATCAACCGTACCCCACTCGCCACTGCCTAACGCTACTGTATTGAAACTTCTCTCCATCTCAAACCCTTTGAAATCATAAATGTTTTCCACACGTCGGACTGGAGTTGTAGAGGTAGCTAAATCCACCATGTCCCTCTCATCACTACCCACCGTAATTGGTTCCAAAATTCTCATACCCTCAAACCCTCCGTAATTCTGATCCACTAGTGGAACAATAGGTGTAGACGCACCTAGATCAACCGTACCAATATCATCGTCACCCAATGCAACTGCCTCCAGATTTTCCAAACTGTCAATCACTTTGACGCCTGTTCACAAGTTAAGGTTATGAATAAAATAACAGGAAACATACTTTGGGGGCGGGCGATAGGGCAATAACTAATATTTTTAAAATAAGGACATACCACTTAGTCTTCTGAGTGATCTCTTTTTTTTTTGCACGCGCATGCCTTTTCAGCCGAATATGCATTCAACTCAACCAGTATTTGTGCTATTGTCTTCGAAGCGACTTCTTCTAACATTAGGTTTGTGACATTTTCAGATACACGTTTCGTTGAAAACCCCCCATGGGAAGGTGTTTTTGCTATGCCGGTTGGTGATGCTTGAATGAACATTTGGCCCTCTGCAAAGTTGTCCAATCCTTCCGGGGGCCATATCGGCTCATCATCCAACACCTCAACGTACCTACGCTTTAAACCCAGAAACACCGTGTTTTTTGGTTCCTCTATTAAACGAGCACCTAAGTGCGTTTCAATCTTAACCCGAAGTGCAGCCATCATAGTTACCCGCTTCTCAATGCAGTCTACCAAATCCTGTTACAAGTACACAAGTCTTTAAAAAAAGTACGGGGAAAAAGTTTTAGACGCAAAATACCTGTGTGTTCCCAAATGCCTCCTTGTCTTCGTCAAGATCTACATCAACAGCACCAACATTTATCGCCTTCAATTTACCATGCCCAAATCCACCATTTTTGATCTCGTATTCTTGCCGACATGACAACATATCCTTTGTCTAGAACTGAATAGCCCTAACGCCAGCCTTGGTGTTCATCGCAGGGAGCTCTGTGCTATCAAAATACAACAACTACACAACAAACCAGGTCGTTAACCACAGGGATCTTTTTCTCAAATCACTATTTTTCGTGAGACTTACCGTCAACATACTGAGGGGCCCCGCCCACCAACTATTCATGTCCTTTGGCTTCCATTTTTTCTTGCATTTGCGCAAATATTCTACAATGTAAGCTCACCAGTCATACTATTCGAAGTGTGTATCAGTCGTTAGACGTTTCAAAATTTGTCATTAACATATCCAATCATCTGTGACGTAGCCATCGTTGTCAGGAAAAGCAACATGAAATCAATGCGGAAGAACATCATGTCATCGTAATTGTCTTGTTGGATCTCGTTGGATATTAAAGTTGGGGATAGGTAAAAGCCTGAGGGGTACCTAGCACGCCATCGCTTCAACAACGGGTGTAATGTCTTCCATGGATGAAGGTCCCCAAAGCTCAAACCTCCTTCCCGGATACCTAACAACTTGCTGATCAAAGATGTGGTGACAACCAATTCAGTCTTTCCAATATTCAAAGTCAGATTATCGGCGTCAAATTATTCAACAACATGATAGCCGAGCTTTTCAGGGATGCCGTCCACAACAAATCCCAACAGGCCACCTAAACCCATTTCCCTGACAGCTTCCTCCTGCCTCCGTGACATGCATGAAATTGAATTGTGCAGCTGCTTTGGAGAGGAACGCGTCTTTAGGCTCGGTTTCGTCTCTTTTCGTACCCCGCAGACCCATCAGAAATAGTCACAATCTCTTTATGTTTCTTTATCAAAGACTGCGTGTCAAGAACTCACTTTGGAATGTAGCTATCATCTTCCGAGTTTGATGACACATTGTCATCCGTTTCCTTATACCTCTTTCTCGTCCGTCGACCCTCATTCTCTGCAACATTACGTATAACATACCAAATAATAAAAGCAGGATGTAACGAACCCATTTTTGTTACCTGAACTGAGGTATATCAGTTTAGATATCTCATTAATCTTCTGCTTCCCACGACTAGACCCGCGGGTGGTTGCAACCATGTTTCCTGTTCATTAACGAGAACAACAAAGCGTATTTTTATAATATCAAACTTACACTTAAAACGCCAATTGATGCGTGTGAAGTGTTATATATATTAGGTGTATATTTTAAGCCCTTTTTACACTTTTTAGACAAGTTTTAAATTTATAAAAACGATATTCACTAACACTAAACACACATATGGGCAAGTGCACCCATCGTGGACGTAGTATAGTGTTGGTAAGATACCGAGGTCGTCCAAGGACACAAGAGCTTTTAGTACCGGTTTATCCTCAACGTCTAATCAAATAAAAAAGTTAGAAAAAGGTTTTTAAACTAGAAAAATGAAACTAACTAAAATGCTGAAAAATAAAAATAAAAGTAAAACAGATAGACAAGATGAATCACTTTGATCCGACTCGTGTGTAGTGTAACCTTTAATTATTTTCGCACTTTTGCACTTGTTTAAGAGATTATCTTAGTTATTGGAGTAGGCCCCTCTTTTGAAGGCGACGTTACCCTCAACCCAGTAGTTTGAGTCAGCAAGGAAACAATCCTAAAGGGTCGGATTATTGAAAGATAATTAATTAAGTTATTAATACATAATGTGGTAGGCCTCTCTTTTGAAGGCGACGTTACCCTCGGCTAAGTAGTCTGAGTCAGCAAGGATACAGTCCTAAGTAGCCGTGTTAAAGTTTTAATAGTAGTTTAACTTATGAGGGGGTCAAAGAGTTTGGACCCCCGACATCCAATACCGTTGGGCATTGAAGGAGGTCCTACTAAATTTGACCCAGGTCCTTTGCAGGATCTATACACTGAACAATGGCAAGACTCTTACCAAACCATTCCCTTAACCCTCGACCAGGTAGCCAACATACCTCCATATAGACCGTGGAGATATGAATGGTGAAAATCTTTCATTTTATATAGACAGTAAAATAATGCCAAGACACCACGGACAAACGATAAGGAAGAATTACCTTCAACATAAGAAACTAGTAATTAAAGTCATTAATACAGAACCAATTAAAAAGTGCAAAAGATTAAAAATAAAAAGTATTACACTAAACACTTGTCTTCACCAAGTGATGTAAGAGACTTAAGAAAAGATGGCCTTTGATTGTCAAGAACTCTTACGATCAATCTTGGATCCCGAGACGACTCACACACTCTATGATGGACAATGGATGATGGTGGTGGATGATGGTGTTGTGATGGTGGTGGGTGAAGTGTGAGAAAGGTGGTGTGCCAAGGGATGAGTTGCAAGAGCTCCAAGCACTCCTATTTATAGGCTGAACAGAATCTCGGGCACGGCCCCGTGTCCATTGGGCACGGCCCCGTGTCCATCCTCCTCTCTTTCTTCATTAATTGCAGTTTGTCTGCATTAGTTGACCACGCCCCCGTGTCCGCTAAGCACGACCCTGTGTACAGAAGCATATCTGTACTATCAAGATTTGCCTGGATTCCGCGAATCTTATAGTTGACCACGGCCCCGTGTCCGCTAAGTACGGCCCCGTGGTGGGCGATGGAAGCTTCTACAACTTTGTCTTTTCTGCTGACACTTGGGCACGTCCCCGTGCTCACTGAGCACGGGCCGTGTTCAGTCTTCTGTCTTCTTGTTTTGCTTGGGAAGATGCTGTCGGGAGATCGGGCATGCCACATTTGTTCCTTTTCTTGTATTTATGTTAGACTTAGCTGCCTTTTTGCTTCTTTTTTTTATTTGAGCTCATTTAATCCTGAAAATACAAAAGGAAGACAAAAGCACACTTTTTCCATCATTAGTACTAAAAAAAGGTTAGTTTTATGCCACAATTAATGTAATTTATATGTTGCATTTTGTGCACATCAAATACCCCCACACTTGAATCTTTGCTTGTCCTCAAGCAAAACTCTTTATATGTGGCTTTTTCACTCCCAAATGGAACGGGTAGAAGAGAAGGTTTTTGGGCTTGTCATAGAGTGTCGGGATTTCCAAGATTCTTTATTAAGTTTTATTTTTATTTATTTACAATCCTATTCGTCATGATTTATTAAAAACATATCATAAGATAAATTACTTATTAGGGCATAACATGCCTTTTTAAAATTCCATTTATATATAAGTTCACATACCTCACGGGGGATCACTCAACACTCGGCCGAAGGTGTATTTTTAGTGAATCACTCGAAAGCGGCATGGAACCTACTCCTACCATAAGCTTGCCAAGCAATCAATCCTCCTCCTATTTAACTATATACCTTTGTAAATATCACGAGGACTTTTTAGGTGAAGGATTAGGCTTGGGCTAAAGATGGGTGGTTGGGTTAGTGGTTAGTAAAAGGGCGAAAAGCGTAAAAAGCATCGGTTTTTGAAAGACTTTTTATTTTTCACAATTTATTTTATTTTGATGAACCATTTCTTTCAAGCAAAGTTATTTTTGATGAACTTGCTTGTTTGTTTGGTTTCATCATATCATTTTTTTAAGTCATAAGAAAAACCGAGCTTTGTTACTAAAAGAAAGGGTTAAAATGAAAAAGGGTTTTGGTGGGTAAAAGGGTGTTTGTTTTTAGGTTAAGAAATGAAAGGGTTTAGGCTCAAAGGGGTTAACTAGGCGGATTTTGGGTAGGTAGTAAAAAAATGAAAAATAATGGTGTAGAAAGAAAAAGGGTTAGTCCTAATGCCTCCATCATTTACTTACTTGGGTTTAAGTTGGTAAGGACCAGGAATGCATTGTTGTGGCAAGTTCTAGAGTCGTAAGAACCAAGCGGCTATTCATACAAGAAACGAAAAATGAGCATTTAGTGTAAAGACATGTATTTGTATGCTCAATAAAGGCTCAAAACTCACTTTTGTGGGAATGTGTTTTTATGTGATCAGGTATATATAATCAAATTTTAACTAAGCTTGTCATGCCGTTTCATAATTTTCTTATGTTGGTTCTTTTTATCACGATGCTATCGGTTGTAAATTTGTAAAAATATAACCTTTTTAGAACTTGAAATTCCCAACTTAAACCTAGACAAGTAAAAAGAAAATGAAAAATTTTTGAAAAAATTTGGGGTGATTAGCGGTTCCAATAGAGTTTTGTGTAAGGCTTGTTAAATAGGACTTGTAAGATTCAAGGTTTTAGCATCCCCCCGCACTTAAATTACACATTGTCCTCAATGTGTCCCAAAAATAATTTTTTTAGGTTGATTGAATGTGTAAAAGGGTGTTAAAAGCAAAATTTTGTGTTACTGGGTTCCTGGACACGACCCCGTGTTGGATAGACACGACCCCGTGTTCAGGTGCCAGTAACGAAAACTTACAGAAGGTGGACACGGGGGCGTGTTGGCTGGACACGGCCCCGTGTCTGGCAAAAATCTGCAGAAATTAAATAAACAGCAAGTCTGGGAGGTGGGCACGGGGGAGTGTCGGCCAGACACGACCCCGTGTAGACAGTCTGCAAGATTGAAAAACAGGTTTCTAGCTCCGGTTTTCCTGTCCCGACTTTAGTAGTACTAATGTTTAGTACTCTAAGCCTCGTATGAACCTGTTTTATCAATTAAACACCACACCAAACAATACCAAACATCCTAGATTACCAAGTTCAACATCCAAACAAACAAGTTAAAAATAAAAACAAAAGCACAAAATAAAAAGAAGTTAGGGAAAGTAAATTATTTAACACTCGGCACGCAGGCCGGAAATTGTTTGATTGAAAAAGGGGGGTTTAACCTGTGGGATCAACAACCACCTGCTCCTGCTCCTACTCCACCCGCCTAGTCCATGTCTTCATCATTGTCCTCCTCATCACCTCCTCCTCCATGCCCCGCCATGTATTCCCGGATGCTTCCGATGTCATCTTGGATATCGGATATGTTTCTTTCAATGGCTCAGACCCGGTTGTATGTGTTGTTGGCGAGGTTGTAGGTGTTCCTGGTGCACATAAGGTTTTCCTGCAAAAGATCATGTAAATTTGAAAGTTAGGAAAACCTCCTCCTTGTGAGGAGGATTGACCCGGATCACCGTGAGGGTGGTACTGGTAGTGGGGGGGGGGTTGTTGAAATTGTGGAGCGTGAAGGACTAGTGCCTCTTGAGGGTTCCATGCATGCCCTTGCATCCTCTGAAAGCTAACCGACCCGTCTTCCGCCTAATATATTAGGTTCATGGAGCGGCAGATGTGTACATCGACTCTTCCTGACCATGGGCTTCTTTCGAAAGGCCTAGGTATGTTCACGAAGTGCTTGAAGAGACGGTATACCCACCCTGTGACAACTCGGACTTTAGACTCGTTTTGATGTAACATTACGTGCCTATCTGATACTTTGAATTAATGAACGTTATGTTATTATGTGCTACATGTGTTGTATGTGTATGTATAAATATCTAGAACCGCACAACACACACGCGAACACACACAAGGCCCTTGGGCCGTATCGAATGCATGCGAACCGAACGGACGGTCGGCTTGGGTCCGGCCCATTATGGGGTTAATTAAACTTAGGTTATGATAATTAGCTCCCATTTTTACAAACTCACAACACACAAAACCCTAGCTAATCTCTCTCTCTCTCTCACGCACAATCGGACGACACAAGCAATCGGAGATCGTTCTTGTGGTCGGATCACCCTCCTTCACTCTCGACCGGTTAGTGTTTGATATCGAGTTGCTTGTTAATTGATTATCGGATTGCTTGAATGTGATGTTAATTGGTGTGCTAACCGGCCGGATGTGTTGTTAACCGGCCGGATATTGTGTGCTTGATAACCGGATCGTATACGTGATTTGATTCGGATAGTTGTTAAGGATTATTGATAAACCAATTAGCATGATATATGTTCGGATCTGTTTGTAGGATGCTTGTTATAATCGGTGGTGTTCGAATATTAGTGTTAACCGGCCGGACATGTTTATTAATCGGCCCTTATGTAATCGGTTGTGAATTGATATCGGTTAAATGGATGATTAGATAATACGGTTTGATGATAACATGTTGATTTAGTTCTTGTTGATCGGCCGGATAGGCCTGATAACCGGCCGGACTTGCTTGTTGATCGATCGGACGGATTACATAATCGGATTTGTTGTTGTTGATAATGGTTAATGATGATGTCTCGTTGATTGGCTGTGAAGTTATGCAATTCGAGTATCAATGTTCATGAAATCGGAGTATAATATGAATAAGTGTCATTATTGTTCTTAATGATCGTATTAGGGTTCTTGATAAACATGTGAATTATGCGTGTTTGATCTTGTTGGTGTTAACTGATTTGTTGGAAATTATGTTAGTCGATTGAGGTAAAATTGGAAAACATGATCTAATTGTAATCGATTAGCTAAACTCATGGAAAATTGTTAATATCGCACAAGGTATACTGTTCGCACGAGTTACCCGCACGAATGGGCTGACCGGTCACACGAGTCCTGATCCGGACGGGCTGTTAAACCGGACGGACTGCCCATACCCATTGACCGCACGAGCGGAATTGCTCAATCGCTCGAACTGACCACCCGTGCGAGTGACAGTACGAGCTGACAGTCCGCACGGATTGTCACTCGCACGAACCCTCCATCCGGATGAAATGTTGAACCGGACGAAAGGCCACCCGCACGAACTGCCCACCCGGACGGACAGTTAAACCGCACGAATTACCCATCCATCCGCACGGACCGACTGTCCGCACGGATTGGCTATCCGCACGAGGTGCCACCCGGACCAACTGCCACTCGCACGATTTGATTAGTTTTGTTTGGGCCATGACTTATGCTTGCAACTTGTTACCTCTGTGTAACCCTACGTGCTATACATGAATCGAACCTGACTTGAATAAATGCATGATAGGACGTGATTGACCATTACTTGCTACCTGTTCACTTGTGTATCTGCCGAGCAAACCAAGGTGAGTTCACACAGCCAAGGCATGGGATTCCCGGGTTGGGAATTGGGTTGGATATGATGAAATGGAATGATTACTCGTACTTACGCATATACCAGACTATAGACCATCGTCCTCAGGATAGTCAGGACACGTTACGTAAAGCCTACGTAACCCAGTACTATTGCCATATGTCTCCCGGGTCGGGAGGACACGTTACGTAAAGCCTACGTAACCCAATACCTTTCTACTGGCTTCCGGGTCGGAAGGCCACGCTACGTAAAGCCTGCGTAGCCCCCACGCGTACCATGTCCTCGGGGAAGGGCACGTCACGTAAAGCCTACGTGACCCTGTACGTTTTCCTGTTCTCGGTAAAGAAGAACACATGGTCGGAAATTAGTCTAGTAAGTACCATAATGAGAAGCCCGTTATAAAGGATAAACGTGAGAATTCCTCACCAATAGAATACACTTGCTTGGGAAGCCTTATCAGATGAACTTACGCATGATTATTACAAACTTATTTTCTGTGAACTCGCTCAACTAGTTTGTTGATTATTTGCTGCATGCCTTGCAGGGCCTTAGGTATACTAGGAGCTTGCACCAGAGGAGAAGCGGGTCGTTGTGGACAAGAACTCGTGAATGCTTATTTAACACTTTTACATTCACACATTGATACTTATGTTTTGGGTTTTACATTTAATGCTTCCGCTACTTAATCAGTGTTTGGTTTTGAACACCAATTATGTTTTTGATTATTATTAAATGCTATGGTTGATATAATTGGTGGCTTGATCCTGGTCATGTCACGCCTCCAAGCGGTGGTACTCCGCGTGTGGATTTTGGGGGTGTGACAGATTGGTATCAGAGCCATTGGTTATAGAGAACTTGGTTTTAATATGGGAAAACGTTTTTATTAAAACCGGACTATAACCAGAACAGTGCTCTCAACGATCCACAACGACGCTTCGCTCCACGTGCAAGACTCGACATCCTAGGTAATAAGGTTATGTTTATTGCCTGTTTGCTAGAACTGCTTAGAACTTTGCTCGCATTACGCTTAGATACACATGCTTTGATTACATGAGAACACCTATATGCCTACGCTTTTCTGTCATCGCCCTACTCGCGAACCATTCATACTTATGCTACCTTTACTGTTCGATCATGTCTGGATGTGTTGACATGACACAAGCCCAGTTGACGGCTCTCATTAACGAACAAGTCGCTGCGGCGCTTGCAGCCGCACCAGCAGGAGGTATAACCTGCTATTCCAACCCTATCCTAGGACGTTAGATCCTACTCTCGTGACCCAACTCTCGCGCTTAATCTTGACTCCTCTTTCTCGCGCAACGGGTCAGAACGCACAACAACCTGCCTGCACATTCAAGAACTCCATGGACTGTCGTCCAAGCACATTCAGTGGCACATAAGGAGCAGTGGGACTACTCCATTGGTTCGGGGAGCTCGAGTCAGTATTCGAGATGTGTGAATGCCCTGAGGCTCGCAGGGTCAAGTACGCCACTGGTACTTTGAAGGAATCACGCTAACCTGGTGGAACGCGCAAGTACAGATACTAGGGTTGGCAGCTGCTAACGCCACCCCTTGGAACGAATTCAAAGAACGCACAAAAAGGGAATACTACACGCGTGACGACATCCACAAGTTGGAAGTGGAGCCTTACCATTTGAAAATGACGGGGTCAGAAATTGAAGCTCATACGAAACGATAGAACGAATTGGCCATCTTGTGTCCAACCATGGTGGACCCTCCAAACAAGCGTATCGAATTGTACCTCAAGGGTCTAGCCTCAGAGATTCAGAGCCATGCTACATCGGCTAACCTCGACAAAAATCCAAGACATTCAGTGTCTTGCTCATCGCCTCACCGATCAGGCAGTGGATCAGAATAAACTGCCTAAGCACGTCAGCGCTACTGCTACAGTCACTCCTTCAGCTACTTCCGCAGCTCCTAGTGACAACCAGCGGAAATGGAATGGGTATTCCAGCAAGGGGTCGGCTACCGTTCAGTCTCAAGCACAACATCAGCGCAAGAATAGTGATCATCAGAGCACAGCAGAAGCTAAGGATTCAGGAGTCCATGGCCTGCAAATCGGAATCGCCAGCAGCAGCAGTAGGCAGAAATCTTATGCAGTGAGAAGATTATTCGCATTCCTCGTTCGGGTCAGGAACCCCTAGAAGTTCAAGGCGACAAGAGTGGTGCAGTGGTTGGCATCATCTCTTTCTTGAAGGCTCAGAAATGCTTACGTAAGGGTCACACAGCCATTCTGGCTCTTGTTACAGACGCCTCAGCAAAGGAAAAGAAGTTGGAAGACATTCCAGTTGTACGTGATTACCCTCAGGTGTTTCCTGAAGACTTACCTGGCTTACCGCCTCATCGACAGGTTGAATTTCAGATCGAGCTCGCTCCAGGAGCAGCACCCATAGCTCGCGCACCATATCGTCTAGCTCCATCGGAATTGGAGGAATTGTCAAAGCAACTGCAAGAACTCTTGGAAAAGGGTTTCATACGTCCAAGCTCTTCGCCTTGGGGAGCTCCAGTACTTTTCGTGAAAAAGAAGGACGGTACGTTCAGGATGTGCATCGACTACCGAGAACTCAACAAGGTGACGGTGAAGAACCGTTATCCTCTTCCGCGCATCGACGACTTATTCGACCAGTTGCAAGGGTCGTGCTACTATTCGAAGATAGACTTAAGGTCGGGGTACCATCAGCTGAGAGTCCGGGATGAGGACGTCTCCAAGACAGCTTTCAGAACTCGTTACGGTCACTACGAGTTTCTTGTCATGCCGTTTGGGTTAACGAACGCGCCTGCTGTATTTATGGATCTTATGAACAGGGTGTGCAAACCCTATCTTGACAAGTTCGTCATAGTATTCATCGACGACATCCTGATTTACTCCAAGAGTCAGGAGGAACACGAGCAGCATCTTCGTCTTATTTTGGAACTCCTTCGGAAGGAACAGCTGTACGCTAAACTTTCTAAATGCGACTTCTGGCTTCGTGAAGTCCACTTCTTAGGCCATGTGGTAAACGAGGATGGGATCCATGTCGATCCATCCAAGGTAGATTCGATCAGAAGCTGGCCTGCACCGCGTACACCGACAGAAATACGACAATTCTTGGGTCTGGCAGGTTATTACAGACGGTTTATCAAGGATTTCTCGAAGATTGCTCAGCCGCTTACGCTATTAACACAGAAGGGTATTACCTATCGCTGGGGAGAGCCCCAGGAGACTGCTTTTCAGCATTTGAAGGATAGGCTTTGCAGCGCACCTATTCTTTCACTGCCAGAGGGCACAGAAGACTTTGTAGTATATTGTGATGCATCCATCCGGGGACTGGGATGTGTGCTAATGCAGCGTGACAAGGTTATTGCCTACGCCTCTCGTCAGCTAAAGGTTCATGAACGGAACTATACGACGCACGACTTAGAGCTGGGAGCTGTTGTTTTCGCGCTTAAGATATGGCGACACTACCTGTACGGTACCAGGTGCACGATTTACACCGATCACAGGAGTCTCGAGCATGTTCTTAAGCAGAAGGATTTGAACATGCGTCAACGACGATGGGTCGAGTTACTGAACGACTACGAATGCGCTATCAAGTACCATCGAGGCAAAGCCAATGTGGTGGCTGACGCCCTCAGTCGGAAAGACACTTTACCTCGGCGCGTGCGAGCGCTACAGCTTACGATTCAGTCTAGCCTTCCTGCACAGATACGAGATGCTCAGGTAGAAGCATTGAAACCAGAAAACGTCAAGGCTGAAGCCTTACGCGGCTCACGACAACAGATGGAACAGAAGGCAGACGGCGCCTACTATGTAACGGGCCGGATTTGGGTCCCTCTTTATGGCGGTTTACGCGAACTTGTGATGGATGAAGCACACAAGTCTCGCTATTCGGTACATCCAGGGTCGGATAAAATGTACCACGACATCAGCACTACCTATTGGTGGCCTAGTATGAAGGCCCACATTGCTACGTACGTTGGAAAGTGCTTGACTTGTGCGAGAGTCAAGGTTGAATATCAGAAACCAGCTGGCCTACTTCAACAGCCTAAGATACCGCAATGGAAATGGGAAGAAATTTCCATGGATTTCGTTACAGGCTTACCCAGATCCCAGCGTGGAAACGATACAATATGGGTCATAGTTGATCGACTCACCAAGTCTGCACACTTCCTACCGATTAAGGAAACGGACAAGTTCTCCACTCTCGCAGACGTCTATCTTAAAGAAGTTGTCTCGAGGCACGGGGTGCCCACGTCTATCATTTCGGATCGCGACGCACGATTCACGTCAGAACTTTGGCAAGCAATGCATAAATCTTTTGGCTCACGATTAGACATGAGCACAGCATATCACCCTCAGACGGATGGTCAGTCTGAGCGTACGATTCAAACACTTGAAGACATGCTTCGGGCATGCGTTATCGATTTCGGCAACGGTTGGGAAAAGCATCTCCCTTTAGTGGAGTTTTCGTATAATAATAGTTATCACACCAGCATACAAGCCGCTCCATTCGAGGCATTGTACGGGTGTAAATGCCGGTCACCACTCTGCTGGGCAGAGGTGGGAGATAGTCAGATCACGGGTCCAGAGATTGTTGTGGACGCCACAGAAAAGATTGCACAGATACGACAACGCATGGCGGCAGCACGCGACCGTCAGAAAGCCTACGCGGACAAGCGTAGAAAGCCATTGGAATTTGAGGTCGGGGACCGGGTTTTATTGAAAGTCTCACCCTGGAAGGGTGTGGTACGTTTTGGCAAACGGGGCAAACTAAATCCGCGGTATGTCGGACCCTTTGAAATCATAGAAAAGATTGGCAAGGTAGCCTACAAGTTGAACCTACCAGCTGAACTCGGGGCAGTTCACAATGTCTTTCATGTATCGAACTTAAAGAAGTGCCTATCAGATGAAAATCTTATCATTCCTTTTAAGGAACTCACTATCGACGAGCGGTTGCAGTTCGTCGAGGAACCAGTAGAAATCACGGACCGGGATGTGAAGGTCCTCAAACACAAGAGAATCCCTCTTGTTCGAGTTCGTTGGAACTCCAAACGTGGCCCAGAGTACACCTGGGAACGCGAAGACAGGATGACAGAAAAGTACCCCCAGTTATTCGGGAACAAGGCAACCACTACTGAGGCTGAAGCTACTACTTCGGAATTTCGGGACGAAATTCCAGATCAACGGGGGGAGGATGTGACACCCCAGGAAAATTAGTGAACAGTACAGTTACCTAGCTTCCTCAGTGAGTGCATACCAAATTTCGGGACGAAATTTCCAATTAGTTGGGGATAATGTGACAACTCGGACTTTAGACTCGTTTTGATGTAACATTACGTGCCTATCTGATACTTTGAATTAATGAACGTTATGTTATTATGTGCTACATGTGTTGTATGTGTATGTATAAATATCTAGAACCGCACAACACACACGCGAACACACACAAGGCCCTTGGGCCGTATCGAATGCATGCGAACCGAACGGACGGTCGGCTTGGGTCCGGCCCATTATGGGGTTAATTAAACTTAGGTTATGATAATTAGCTCCCATTTTTACAAACTCACAACACACAAAACCCTAGCTAATCTCTCTCTCTCTCTCACGCACAATCGGACGACACAAGCAATCGGAGATCGTTCTTGTGGTCGGATCACCCTCCTTCACTCTCGACCGGTTAGTGTTTGATATCGAGTTGCTTGTTAATTGATTATCGGATTGCTTGAATGTGATGTTAATTGGTGTGCTAACCGGCCGGATGTGTTGTTAACCGGCCGGATATTGTGTGCTTGATAACCGGATCGTATACGTGATTTGATTCGGATAGTTGTTAAGGATTATTGATAAACCAATTAGCATGATATATGTTCGGATCTGTTTGTAGGATGCTTGTTATAATCGGTGGTGTTCGAATATTAGTGTTAACCGGCCGGACATGTTTATTAATCGGCCCTTATGTAATCGGTTGTGAATTGATATCGGTTAAATGGATGATTAGATAATACGGTTTGATGATAACATGTTGATTTAGTTCTTGTTGATCGGCCGGATAGGCCTGATAACCGGCCGGACTTGCTTGTTGATCGATCGGACGGATTACATAATCGGATTTGTTGTTGTTGATAATGGTTAATGATGATGTCTCGTTGATTGGCTGTGAAGTTATGCAATTCGAGTATCAATGTTCATGAAATCGGAGTATAATATGAATAAGTGTCATTATTGTTCTTAATGATCGTATTAGGGTTCTTGATAAACATGTGAATTATGCGTGTTTGATCTTGTTGGTGTTAACTGATTTGTTGGAAATTATGTTAGTCGATTGAGGTAAAATTGGAAAACATGATCTAATTGTAATCGATTAGCTAAACTCATGGAAAATTGTTAATATCGCACAAGGTATACTGTTCGCACGAGTTACCCGCACGAATGGGCTGACCGGTCACACGAGTCCTGATCCGGACGGGCTGTTAAACCGGACGGACTGCCCATACCCATTGACCGCACGAGCGGAATTGCTCAATCGCTCGAACTGACCACCCGCACGAGCTGACAGTCCGCACGGATTGTCACTCGCACGAACCCTCCATCCGGATGAAATGTTGAACCGGACGAAAGGCCACCCGCACGAACTGCCCACCCGGACGGACAGTTAAACCGCACGAATTACCCATCCATCCGCACAGACCGACTGTCCGCACGGATTGGCTATCCGCACGAGGTGCCACCCGGACCAACTGCCACTCGCACGATTTGATTAGTTTTGTTTGGGCCATGACTTATGCTTGCAACTTGTTACCTCTGTGTAACCCTACGTGCTATACATGAATCGAACCTGACTTGAATAAATGCATGATAGGACGTGATTGACCATTACTTGCTACCTGTTCACTTGTGTATCTGCCGAGCAAACCAAGGTGAGTTCACACAGCCAAGGCATGGGATTCCCGGGTTGGGAATTGGGTTGGATATGATGAAATGGAATGATTACTCGTACTTACGCATATACCAGACTATAGACCATCGTCCTCAGGATAGTCAGGACACGTTACGTAAAGCCTACGTAACCCAGTACTATTGCCATATGTCTCCCGGGTCGGGAGGACACGTTACGTAAAGCCTACGTAACCCAATACCTTTCTACTGGCTTCCGGGTCGGAAGGCCACGCTACGTAAAGCCTGCGTAGCCCCCACGCGTACCATGTCCTCGGGGAAGGGCACGTCACGTAAAGCCTACGTGACCCTGTACGTTTTCCTGTTCTCGGTAAAGAAGAACACATGGTCGAAAATTAGTCTAGTAAGTACCATAATGAGAAGCCCGTTATAAAGGATAAACGTGAGAATTCCTCACCAATAGAATACACTTGCTTGGGAAGCCTTATCAGATGAACTTACGCATGATTATTACAAACTTATTTTCTGTGAACTCGCTCAACTAGTTTGTTGATTATTTGCTGCATGCCTTGCAGGGCCTTAGGTATACTAGGAGCTTGCACCAGAGGAGAAGCGGGTCGTTGTGGACAAGAACTCGTGAATGCTTATTTAACACTTTTACATTCACACATTGATACTTATGTTTTGGGTTTTACATTTAATGCTTCCGCTACTTAATCAGTGTTTGGTTTTGAACACCAATTATGTTTTTGATTATTATTAAATGCTATGGTTGATATAATTGGTGGCTTGATCCTGGTCATGTCACGCCTCCAAGCGGTGGTACTCCGCGTGTGGATTTTGGGGGTGTGACACACCCTGTGACAACTTGACTTTTCGACTTACACTATCGCATTTATTGCACGTTGACTTTGACTGTTACATTGACTGTTTGATTGTTTGCTTGGTTGTCTTGTAAGTGTACACACGGAGTCATATGTTGAGATGGTTGTTTGGCATGTTATCTGTTCTGTTTGATTAAGGTGTTTATCATTATTCTATTTACTTAAATCATGAACATGTGCGACGAAACACAAGCGTCTCGCCATAACTTCCATCGACGAAACTGGAGTTGTATCGTCACAGGCATCCCGGCGAAACAGAAGTGTTTTGCCGGCCCAGCTCACCGCAAAGCCCAGTATGGGCCCAAACCCTTATGCGTAGTTATATATTAGTTTAGGTTTATGTAAATGGAAAACGGTTATCAAATTCTCAAACCCTAGAGCCCCTCCCCTATCGACGGCAACCTTGTGATTTCGAGATCCTCAGAGAACGATCAAACTACTTCCTTGTTCATCGTGGTTAGTGTTTATCATTATCCGACTACATGTTTTAAAACATTTAATTGAATATTGGTTGGCTGTGTTTGTTGATGATCATCACATGTCGTCTGTAATGCACGTGATTGATATTATTCTTGCAAAAATCTGAACACGTTAATATATGTAATCATGATTATTGTGATTTGGATGGGTTGGTGATTTATTATTTAATAAAAGGCAATCAGGTGAGCCCTAGGGAATCGGTTAGGTCAGTGGTTTGGTCGGTTCACTATAACTTGATGGTGGGTGGAATGATAACTACTATCAACATCAAACCTAAAAGTGGCGGTTTAGCATATATATCTAGAGGTGCACAGATTACAAGAACAAAGTCAGTAACACATGGGGATATGGTGTGCGATTAGGAAATTGGTTTCTTTGTTTCAATCAAGAATATTTCAAAGGTCCAATCGGTTGATGACCTTAGAGGTCCAATGAAAAACCTTGTTTATGTATATTGGTCAAATAAGGCTTGGGGGGGGGGGGGAGTTTGATGTATGCATTGTGTCATTGTTTGTTTTGGTTTGATAAAAGAATAATTCATGAGTCAAATTTGATTGGTTGGGTTGGGCGGCCAACCAAAAGCCATTGGTTGAGGGCTTCGGCCCAATAGTATTTATGTAGGGAAACCCAAGTCAGACTTTTTATGTGTTATTTACAAGTGTCCGATCTTCTTTATGAAGCATGAGGTCCGACCTTTTTTTGCCAAAGGGGGGTGGTCCGAGTTTTAGTAGGGCTCCCTCTTGTCCGACTTTTGTTACCTTGGTTCGAGTTTGATGTGATGCATAGGGGGTCCGAGTTTTTGAGTAATATAAGGGGTAGGGTCCGACTTTATTAACATATGCATGATGTCCGAGTTCTTTATGCTTACCACATGTCCGACTTCCACTTGTATTAGTGTTAGGTCCACTTTTATTACTCATAGTGATAGTTCGACCTTTGAGATGATCTTGTCTAGATATTTTGATGAATGGTAAGCTTAGGGTCCGAGTTTAGTGGGCCGGTGGGGTTAAGATTTACCTGTTTGGGGCTTGCATAGTAGATGGGCTGCACATGTTTAGTATCTAGACTTGTAGTGTGTACGAGTAAACTATGTGTGTCCGTATGTTGTACAGTTGGACTATTTACATGTTAAGCGATTATTAGATGACACTTACATGAAACATGAATTGCACGACCTTGTTTATCTGCTTACGTGGTACGTGATAATTGCTCAAGTACCTGTTATTACATAGATTGCATGCGTATCATTACGAACATGAACCGATTTATTACACGTGCACAAAATAGGACTTGACTGATTACCTGTGAGTGCATAACCTAGCATACCGAGCAAACCAAGGTGAGTTCACACCCTTACTAAGGCATGGGATTCCCGGGGCTTGGGAATGGGTTTTAAAGGAATAAGGTTGAATAGATTCGTACTGACACTATCACTAGACTACCATACCATCGTCCTCGGTTGTGCAGGACACATATGTGTAATCTACGTACACATATACTTACTACTATCCTCGGTTGTGAAGGATACTTATACATACTACTATCCTCGGTTGTGAAGGATACTTATACATATTACTATCCTCGGTTGTGAAGGATACTTATACTTAATTACTATCCTCGGATGTGAAGGATACTCACGTAAGACCTACGTGAACTCATACTTACTACTGTTCTCGGATTGTGAAGAACACATATGGTTACGAATAGTCTAGTGGATATACAACATGGGAAGCCCCCACCAATAGAACGTACTATCGGCCCAGTAGAGCCACATGTTACAAACGAACTTACTATTACGCATTTACTTTCTGTGAACTCGCTCAACTAGTTGTTGATCCTCTGCTACATGCCTTGCAGGTCGTTAGGCATATGGAGCTTGCACAGGGAGGAGCAGGTCGTTGTGGGCTTGGATCGTGATTGTTTCTTTAAACACTTATGACATTACATTATTAATTATGTTGGGTTTACTTACATGCTTCCGCTACTTAAACAAATGTTTGGTTTAGAACATCAATCATGTTTTGTTGAATTACATTATCTACTTTTATTATTAAATGTTGTGTTCGATATGATTGGTGGCTTGATCCTGGTCAGTCACGCTCCCAAGCGGTGATACTCCGCGGGTGGATTTTGGGGGTGTGACAGATTGGTATCAGAGCCATTGGTTATAGAGAACTTGGTTTTAATATGGGAAAACGTTTTTTATTAAAACCAGACTATAACCAGAACAGTGCTCTCAACGATCCACAACGACGCTTCGCTCTACATGCAAGACTCGACATACTAGGTAATAAGGTTTATGTTTATTACCTGCATGCTGAAATTGCATAGAACTTTGCTCGTAGTATGCTTACATTACTTTGCTCACTACTTGTTACTGCTTGAGAACACCTATATGTCTACACTTTTCTGTCATCGCACTACTCGCGAACCATTCATACTTATGCTACCTTTACTGCTCGATCATGTCTGGACGTGTTAACATGACTCAAGCCCAGTTGACGGCTCTCATTAACGAACAAGTTGCTGCGGCGCTTGCAGCCGCACAAGCAGGAGGTATAACCTGCTATTCCAGACCTATCCTAGGATGTTAGATCCTACTCTCGTGACCCAACCCTCGCGCTTAACCTTGACCTAACTTTCTCGCGCAACGGGTCGGAACGCACAGCAACCTGTCTGCACATTCAAGAACTTCATGGACTGTCGTCCAAGCACATGTAGTGGCACAGAAGGAGCGGTGGGACTACTCCATTGGTTTGGGAAGCTCGAGTCAGTATTCGAGATGTGTGAATGCCCTGAGGCTCGCAGGGTCAAGTACGCCACTGGCACGTTGGAAGGAATCGCGTTAACTTGGTGGAACGCGCAAGTACAAATCCTAGGGTTGGCAGTTGCTAACGCCACCCCCTGGAACGAATTCGAAGAACGCATTAAAAGGAAATACTCCACGCGTGATGACATCCACAAGTTGGAAGTGGAGCTTTACCATTTGAAAATGACGGGGTCAGGAATTGATGCTTATACGAAACGGTCAAACGAACTGGCCATCTTGTGTCCAACCATGGTGGACCCTCCTAGCAAGCATATCGAATTGTACCTCAAGGGTCTAGCCTCAGAGATTCAGAGCCATGCTACATCGGCTAACCTCGACAATATCCAAGACATTCAGCGTCTTGCTCATCGCCTCACGGATCAGGCAGTGGAACAGAACGGGCTGCCTAGTTGTATCAGCGCTATTACTACCGCTACCACTTCTGCTACTCCCGCTACTCCTAGTGACAACAAGCGGAAATGGGATGGGTATTCCAGCAAGGATTCAGTTACCGTTCGGTCTCAAGCACAACAGCAGCGCAAGAACAGTGATCACCAGAGCCGAGTCAGCCAACTTCTGGTGGTCAAGGGCAGGGTGGATATCGGGGAATTCACCCAATCTGTAACTAATGCAACAGACACCACGGTGGTTAGTGCAACGAGGTACGTTGCCAGGGGTGTCTCAAGATGGGCCATGAAGCTAAGGATTCAGAAGCCCACGGCCTGCAATCGGAATCGCCAGCAGCAACAGCAAGCAGAAATTCTATGCAAAGAAAAGATTGTTCGCATTCCTCGTTCCGGTCAAGAACCTCTCGAAGTTTAAGGCGACAAGAGTGGTGCTGTGGTTGGCATCACCTCTTTCTTGAAGGCTCAGAAATGTTGTGGAAGGGCCACACCGCAATTTTGGCTCTCGTTACTGACGCATCAGCGAAAGAAAAGAAGTTGGAAGACCATCTAGTTGTACGTGCCTTTCCTCAGGTGTTTCCTAAAGATTTACCTGGTCTACCGCCTCATCGTCAGGCCGAATTTCAAATCGAGCTCGATCGAGGAGCAGCACCCATAGCTCGAGCACCGTATCGCTTAGCTCCACCAGAACCGGAAGAACTATCGACGCAGCTGCAAGAAATCTTGGATAAGGGATTTATCCGACCTATCTCTTCGCCTTGGGGAGCTACAAGAACTCTTGGATACCAATTATCTGTGAAAAAGAAGGATGGCACCTTCAGGATGTGAGATTGATTACCGTGAACTGAACAAGGTCACAGCGAAGAACCGTTATCCTCTTCCACGTATTGACGACCTATTCGACCAGTTGCAAGGGTCGAGCTACTACTCCAAGATTGATCTAAGGTCTGGTTATCACCAGCTGAGAGTCCAGGATGAGGACGTCTCCAAGACAGCATTCAGAACTCGCTACGGCCATTACGAGTTTCTTCTCATGCCATTCGGGCTTACGAACGCGCCTGCAGTTTTCATGGAACTTATGAACAGGGTGTGCAAACCCTATCTTGACAAGTTCGTCATTGTCTCATCGACGACATTCTAATCTACTCCAAGAGTCAGGAGGAACACGAGCAGCACTTACGTCTTATCTTGGAACTTCTTCGAAAGGAACAACTGTACGCCAAGTTTTCAAAATGCGACTTCTGGCTTCGTGAAGTCCACTTTCTAGGCCATGTGGTGAACAGGGATGGGATTCATGTCGATCCATCCAAGGTAGATTCGATCAGGAACTGGCCTGCACCGCGTACACTAACGGAAATACGCCAATTCTTGGGTTTGGCGGGGTCTTACAGACGATTCATCAAAGACTTCTCAAAGAATCGCACAACCGCTTACAATGCTGACACAGAAAGGTGTTATCTACTGTTGGGGAGATTCCCAGGAAACCGCCTTTCAGTACCTAAAGGATAGGCTTTGCAGCGCGCCTATTCTCTCATTGCCAGAGGGCACGGACGACTTTGTGGTTTATTGTGACGCATCGATACAGGGTCTTGGGTGTGTATTGATGCAGCGGGATAAGGTTATTGCTTACGCTTCACGTCAACTCAAGGTTCACGAACGGAACTACACGACGCACGATTTAGAGCTGGGAGCTGTTGTGTTCGCGCTTAAGATATGGCGACACTACCTGTACGGTACCAAGTGCACGATTTACACCGATCACAGGAGTCTCGAGCATATCCTTAAGCAAAAGGATTTGAACATGCGTCAATAACGATGGGTTGAACTTCTGAACGATTATGAATGTGCCATCAAGTACCATCCAGGCAAAGCCAATGTTGTGGCTGACGCCCTCAGTCGGAAAGACACTTTACCACGGCGCGTGCGAGCGCTACAGCTTACGATTCAGTCTAGCCTTCCTACACAGATACGAGATGCTCAGGCAGAAGCATTGAAACCAGAAAACGTCAGGGCTGAAGCCCTACGCGGCTCACGACAGCGATTAGAACAGAAGGCAGACGTCGCCTACTATGTAACGGGGCGTATTTGGGTCCCACTTTATGGCAGTTTACGAGAACTTGTGATGGATGAAGCTCATAAGTCTCGCTACCCGGTACATCCAGGCTCGGATAAAATGTACCACGATGTTAGAACTACATACTGGTGGCCTAGCATGAAAGCCCTCATCGCAACGTACGTCGGCAAATGTTTGACTTGTGCGAGAGTCAAGATGGAGTACCAGAAACCCTCAGGCCTACTTCAGCAACCCAAGATACCGCAATGGAAATGGGAAGAAATTTCCATGGATTTTGTTACAGGCCTACCCAGATCCCAGCGTGGGAATGATACCACATGGGTGATCGTGGATCGACTCACCAAGTCTGCACACTTCCTGGCTATTAAGGAAACGGATAAGTTCTCCACCCTCGCAGACGTTTACCTTAAAGAAGTTGGTTCGAGGCACGGGGTGCCCACCTCCATTATTTCGGATCGGGATGCACGATTCACGTCAGAGCTATGGCAAGCGATGCACAAATCTTTCGGCTCACGGTTAGACATAAGCACAGCGTATCACCCTCAGACGGATGGGCAGTCTGAGCGAACGATCCAAACTCTTGAAGACATGCTTCGGGCATGTGTTATTGATTTCGGCAACGACTGAGAAAAGCATCTCCCTTTGGTGGAGTTTTCATACAATAACAGTTATCACACCAGCATACAAGCCGCTCCATTCGAGGCATTGTACGGACGTAAATGCCGGTCACCTCTCTGTTGGGCAGAGGTGGGGGATAGTTAGATTACGGGTCCAGAGATTGTAGTGGACGCCACAGAAAAGATTGCACAGATACGACAACGCATGGCGGCAGCACGCGCCCGTCAGAAAGCCTACGCGGATAAGCGTAGGAAGCCATTGGAATTTCAGGTCGGGGACCGGGTTTTACTAAAAGTCTCACCCTGGAAGGGTGTGGTTCGTTTTGGCAAACGGGGTAAACTAAATCCGCGATATGTCGGACCGTTCGAAATCGTTGAGAAAATAGGCAAAGTGGCCTACAAGCTAAACCTACCAGCTGAACTCGGTGCAGTTCACAATGTATTTCACGTGTCGAATCTGAAGAAGTGCCTGTCAGATGAGACCCTCATAGTCCCTTTTAAGGAACTCACTATCGACGAGCGGTTGCAGTTCGTCGAGGAGCCAGTTGAAATCACGGACCGGGATGCTAAGGTCCTCAAAAACAAGAGAATCCCTCTTGTTCAAGTTCGTTGGAACTCCCGTCGTGGCCCAGAGTACACCTGGGAACGCGAAGACCAGATGACAGAAAAGTATCCCCAGTTATTCGAAACCAATACAACCACTGCTGAGGCTGAAGCTACTACCACGGAATTTCGGGACGAAATTCCAGATCAACGGGGGGAGGATGTGACACCCCAGGAAAACCAGTGAACGATGCAACCTATATAGCTTCCTCAGTGGGTACGTACCAAATTTCGGGACGAAATTTCTTACAAGTTGGGGATAATGTGACAACTCGACTTTTCGACTTACACTATCGCATTTATTGCACGTTGACTTTGACTGTTACATTGACTGTTTGATTGTTTGCTTGGTTGTCTTGTAAGTGTACACACGGAGTCATATGTTGAGATGGTTGTTTGGCATGTTATCTGTTCTGTTTGATTAAGGTGTTTATCATTATTCTATTTACTTAAATCATGAACATGTGCGACGAAACACAAGCGTCTCGCCATAACTTCCATCGACGAAACTGGAGTTGTATCGTCACAGGCATCCCGGCGAAACAGAAGTGTTTTGCCGGCCCAGCTCACCGCAAAGCCCAGTATGGGCCCAAACCCTTATGCGTAGTTATATATTAGTTTAGGTTTATGTAAATGGAAAACGGTTATCAAATTATCAAACCCTAGAGCCCCTCCCCTATCGACGGCAACCTTGTGATTTCGAGATCCTCAGAGAACGATCAAACTACTTCCTTGTTCATCGTGGTTAGTGTTTATCATTATCCGACTACATGTTTTAAAACATTTAATTGAATATTGGTTGGCTGTGTTTGTTGATGATCATCACATGTCGTCTGTAATGCACGTGATTGATATTATTCTTGCAAAAATCTGAACACGTTAATATATGTAATCATGATTATTGTGATTTGGATGGGTTGGTGATTTATTATTTAATAAAAGGCAATCAGGTGAGCCCTAGGGAATCGGTTAGGTCAGTGGTTTGGTCGGTTCACTATAACTTGATGGTGGGTGGAATGATAACTACTATCAACATCAAACCTAAAAGTGGCGGTTTAGCATATATATCTAGAGGTGCACAGATTACAAGAACAAAGTCAGTAACACATGGGGATATGGTGTGCGATTAGGAAATTGGTTTCTTTGTTTCAATCAAGAATATTTCAAAGGTCCAATCGGTTGATGACCTTAGAGGTCCAATGAAAAACCTTGTTTATGTATATTGGTCAAATAAGGCTTGGGGGGGGGGAGTTTGATGTATGCATTGTGTCATTGTTTGTTTTGGTTTGATAAAAGAATAATTCATGAGCCAAATTTGATTGGTTGGGTTGGGCGGCCAACCAAAAGCCATTGGTTGAGGGCTTCGGCCCAATAGTATTTATGTAGGGAAACCCAAGTCAGACTTTTTATGTGTTATTTACAAGTGTCCAATCTTCTTTATGAAGCATGAGGTCCGACCTTTTTTTGCCAAAGGGGGGTGGTCCGAGTTTTAGTAGGGCTCCCTCTTGTCCGACTTTTGTTACCTTGGTTCGAGTTTGACGTGATGCATAGGGGGTCCGAGTTTTTGAATAATATAAGGGGTAGGGTCCGACTTTATTAACATATGCATGATGTCCGAGTTCTTTATGCTTACCACATGTCCGACTTTCACTTGTATTAGTGTTAGGTCCGACTTTTATTACTCATAGTGATAGTTCGACCTTTGAGATGATCTTGTCTAGATATTTTGATGAATGGTAAGCTTAGGGTCCGAGTTTAGTGGGCCGGTGGGGTTAAGATTTACCTGTTTGGGGCTTGCATAGTAGATGGGCTGCACATGTTTAGTATCTAGACTTGTAGTGTGTACGAGTAAACTATGTGTGTCCGTATGTTGTACAGTTGGACTATTTACATGTTAAGCGATTATTAGATGACACTTACATGAAACATGAATTGCACGACCTTGTTTATCTGCTTACGTGGTACGTGATAATTGCTCAAGTACATGTTATTACATAGATTGCATGCGTATCATTACAAACATGAACTGATTTATTACACGTGCACAAAATAGGACTTGACTGATTACCTGTGAGTGCATAACCTAGCATACCGAGCAAACCAAGGTGAGTTCACACCCTTACTAAGGCATGGGATTCCCGGGGCTTGGGAATGGGTTTTAAAGGAATAAGGTTGAATAGATTCGTACTGACACTATCACTAGACTACCATACCATCGTCCTCGGTTGTGCAGGATACATATGTGTAATCTACGTACACATATACTTACTACTATCCTCGGTTGTGAAGGATACTTATACATACTACTATCCTCGGTTGTGAAGGATACTTATACATATTACTATCCTCGGTTGTGAAGGATACTTATACTTAATTACTATCCTCGGATGTGAAGGATACTCACGTAAGACCTACGTGAACTCATACTTACTACTGTTCTCGGATTGTGAAGAACACATATGGTTACGAATAGTCTAGTGGATATACAACATGGGAAGCCCCCACCAATAGAACGTACTATCGGCCCAGTAGAGCCACATGTTACAAACGAACTTACTATTACGCATTTACTTTCTGTGAACTCGCTCAACTAGTTGTTGATCCTCTGCTACATGCCTTGCAGGTCGTTAGGCATATGGAGCTTGCACAGGGAGGAGCAGGTCGTTGTGGGCTTGGATTGTGATTGTTTCTTTAAACACTTATGACATTACATTATTAATTATGTTGGGTTTACTTACATGCTTCCGCTACTTAAACAAATGTTTGGTTTAGAACATCAATCATGTTTTGTTGAATTACATTATCTACTTTTATTATTAAATGTTGTGTTCGATATGATTGGTGGCTTGATCCTGGTCAGTCACGCTCCCAAGCGGTGATACTCCGCGGGTGGATTTTGGGGGTGTGACACACCCCCCGAAGAAGATAGGGGTTAGTGAATGAGCTAGCCAGTTCAGATGCATGTTTCGGAGCAGGAGAAACGGAACATCGAGGTGTCTTCGGGTATGAATGCAGTGAAGAACTATCAAATCTCTCAACCCAAGAACGCCACCACTATCATGCCTTTGGCTTAGAGAGTAACCAAGGACCCTATGGATGTATCGGTAGAGTGGGTCCCTTAACTTGGTACTCTTTATGCTGCTTGGGTTGTAGTGCCCTTCACCGATCTGAGCCCACGCGGCTTGGCGCTTGTTCTTATCCAAATCTCGCACCCCTCCGGTGTTCTCTTCACTCCCCGAATCTTCCTCTGCATACAGCCCAACTATTTCCCCGAATTATGCCATTGAGATCGAGTACTTCGTTCCACCACATCGAAATGCCACCCCATCATTGTCGAAAGGGTCGCACCTTGAGTTGAAAGTGAATGTGCTATAGACTCCATAGTGCACTCATGGACGGAACGAAGTCTAGTGGTTAGGGCAATCCTTAGTGGGCCGGTAATGAGGTTGTTAAACCGGTCAAGTTGGTTCACCATTGCTAAGAGATCCGTGCACACTTGTCTTGGGTATTCTTCTGGTCTTGTTTGAAGTATGTCATATCTGGCCCTAGCATCGAGCTCATTTGCGTTGAATCTTGTGAACTTCTTCGACATCTGAAAGAATACACCAAAAGTTAGCACGAAATAATGAAATTTTTTGTAGAAAACTGAAAACAGTGGGCTGGACACGGCCCCGTGCTCAGCGGGCACGACCCCGTGTCCAGGCGTCTGTTACTCAAAAATTCCATTTTTCGACCCGATCCCGAAAACTTGAAAATTTTTGGTCAAGTATGTGCGGTTTCCCCCGAAAATGAAACCCCAAGTGCCGTTTTTCCCAAAATAACCTGTTTACCCCTTCGATTTTATCTTTTTCGGTTCAAAAACAAGGGTTTGAAGTTTTTGTGAGAAATCGGGCAAATCTATCAACAATACAAGTGGGTTTACTTCCCATAACACTAATCTATACTAATGCTAACAGATTCATGCAAAAATTTGAGGTTCGATCCGGATGAACTTCAAGAACCCTAGATTTTCCCCCAAATTTTTGATGTTTTAACTACATGCAAGTAACTAATCTAACTACTAATGATGATAGAATCATACCTTGATGTTTTTTTTAGTGCTCGTGTGAGTGCCCTGTTTTCCCAAAACTTGGTTAGAAGACTTACCAGTTTCGATGTTCATCCGCTTGTTCGTAACTTACCAGGTATGATGTTGATGCCTTTACTCGTCGACCGTTTGAAGCGAGATCTTTTCCTCCTCATCCTCAATGAATCCTTGATAGAGTTTCAGCCGTTGGCCATTGACTTTGAATGGAATTCCATTCCGAGATTTAATTTCTACTGCACCAAAAAAGAGGAAAAATATGGGTGATCGAAAAAGGTCCTGACCACCTAGATTTTAGTTTACCCGGAAATAATCGAAGTAGTGAATTGAAAAATAGAACTTGATCTCCTACTCGAAATTCATTAGGTTTAATGTGTTTGTCGTGTAAATTTTTCATTCTTTCCTGATAAATTTCGGAGTTAGAATATGCATAATTCCTTAGTTCGTCTAATTCATTCATTTGACAAAATCGATTTTTACCGGCAAATTCTTAAATCTAAGTTTACATTTTTTATTGCCCAGTAGGCCTTGTGAGCTATTTCTACCGACAAATGACAACTTTTTCCATAGACGAGCTTATATGGGGTTGTGCCTATTGTTGTTTTATAAGCAGTTCGAAAAGCCTATAAAGCATCATCTAATTTATCGGCCCATTCCTTTTTATTTAATCCTACGGTTTTTTCAAGTATTCGTTTTAAACCTCTATTAGTCACTTCGGCTTGTCCGTTTGTTTGAGGGTGATATGCTATTGAGACCCGATGAGACCCCATATCTTGTTAAGATTTTTTCGAGTTGATGATTACAAAAATGGGTACCTCTATCACTTATTAATGCTTTAGGTGTTCCAAAACGAGAGAATAATTTTTTCAGAAATCTTACCACGACTCTTCCATCATTTGTTGGAAGTGCCTCGGCCTCGGCCCATTTAGACAAGTAATCTACTGCCACAAGTATATATTTGTTTCCTTTTGACGGCGGGAAAGGTCCCATAAAGTCAAGTCCCCATACATCAAAATTTCACAAATGAGAATGCCGTTTTGTGGCATTTCGTTTTTGGAAGAAATATTACCTGTTCGTTGGCAAGCATTACATGTCTTAACTAGACTTTGCGCGTCTTTGTAAATGGTCGGCCAATAAAATCCTGAATCGAATACTTTTCATGCGGTTCTAGCGGCACCATGATGTCCTCCGTATGGACCTTCATGACAATGGCGGAGAATCTTCCTTGCTTCGCTACCATGTACGCATCTTCGGATGAGTTGGTCGGCACACATTTTGAAAAGATAAGGATCTTCCCAAAAGTAATGCTTCACATTAGCAAAGAATTTTTTTCTTTGGTGATGTGGCCATCCTTTTGCGACTATACCGCTAGCTAGGTAATTAGCATAGTCGGCATACCATTGTTCTTCCTTGTATTCCACCATTTCTAGGGACTCAGTTGGAAATTTTTCATTGATTTGCTCGTCCCTAGTGACCTCCAAAGCTGGGTTTTCTAAGCGCGAAAGATGATCTGCTGCTGTGTTTTCTGCTCCTCTTTTGTCTTTGATTTCAATATCAAATTCTTGGAGGAGTAGAATCCATCTGACCAAACGGGGTTTTGCGTCTTGTTTCTTGAAAAGGTATCGAATGGCTGCATGATCTGTATAGACTATTGTTTTAGAAAGAGCAAGATAAGAACGAAATTTATCAAAAGTAAATACCACAGCTAGTAATTCTTTTTCAGTTGTTGTGTAATTTTCTTGTGCATCGTTAAGTGTTTTACTAGCATAATAAATTGGGTGAAAATGCTTTTCTTTTCTTTGTCCCAAGACTGCTCCAACTGCAAAGTCACTTGCATCACACATGATTTCGAAAGGTAATTTCCAATCAGGCGCTATCATGATAGGTGTATTGACTAGCATTTCCTTGAGGGTTAGAAATGCTTGATTTCAATCCTTGTCAAAGATGAAAGGCGCATCTTTTTCATGTAATTTTGTTAGAGGTCTTGAAATTTTTGGAAAGTCTTTGATAAACCGTCTATAAAATCCGGCATGCCCTAAGAAACTTCTGATTGCTCTAACGGAGGATGGTGGAGATAATCGAGAAATAGTGTCTATTTTTGCTCGATCAACTCCCATTCCTTCGCTTGAGATCTTGTGACCGAGTACTATTCCCTCTGTTACCATGAAATGGCATTTTTCCCAATTAAGGGCGAGGTTAGTTTCCTCACATCGGGATAGCATTCGTTCAAGGTTATCGAGGCATTGGTCGTATGAGTCTCCAAAGATAGAAATGTCGTCCATGAAGACTTCCATTGTCTTTTCTATCATGTCATGGAAGATGGCCACCATGCAACGTTGGAATGTTGCGGGGGCATTGCATAGACCAAATGGCATGCGTCGATAAGCAAAAGTTCCATAGGGACATGTGAAAGTTGTCTTTTCATGGTCTTCGGGTGCTATCGGGATTTGAAAGTAACCTGAAAAACCATCCATAAAACAATAAAATTTATGACCGGATAATCTTTCTAACATTTGATCTATGAAGGGCAAAGGAAAGTGATCTTTCCTTGTTGCTTCATTTAGTCGTCTATAGTCTATACATACTCTCCATCCTGTGACGGTTCTCGTTGGTATTAATTCATTCTTTTCGTTAGTTATTACCGTCATACCTCCTTTCTTTGGAACTACTTGGACGGGACTTACCTAGGGACTATCGGAGATAGGATAAATAAGTCCAGCGTCAAGTAATTTGATGACCTTGTTTTTAACCACTTCTTGGACATTTGGATTTACTCTTCGTTGTGGTTGTATTACCGATTTGTAGTCATCGTTCATTAGAATTTTGTGCGTGCACATGGAAGGACTTATTCCTTTAATATCTACAAGCTTCCAAGCGATCGCATTTTTGTGTTTTTTCAAAAGTTTAATTGATTTTTCTTTTTCTAAACTACTTAATTTAGACGAAATAATTACAGGTGATTTACCATCTTTGTCTAGAAAAGCATATTCCAAACCTTTCGGAAGTTCTTTGAGCTCAAGGGGTGGGTCTTTAGGAGACTCCTTATTAGGTTGCTCATTTTGATCAAGAACCTTAAAAGTTTGTTCTATGGCGACCTCTTCTTCAACAAAGTTGTCAATCTTTTCACTTGTATCGGGTGACTCATCTTCATTTTCAATTAGGGGGTCATTGTTGCCAAAAGGATATTTCATTGAGCGCTCAAGATCTATGCTCCTTTTGAATGCCCCTAATTGAAGAGGTAGATTGTTGAATTTCCGGTTTTTCAAAGCTTCGTGAGTTTTTACAAAAGGTCGTCCCAACACTAGAGGAGCGTCATCGAGGATGACAAAGTCGGTTGGGATTCCCATTTGATTTGTTTGAACCAAGACATACTCAACTACGCCGATTGATTTTATTATTTTCCGATTGGATAGAAAAATGGGTATTTGAAGTGGAGAAAAATCACTAATACTTAATTTTTCGAAAATGTAATTAGGCATTATGTTAACACAAAGATCTTTATCAATTGTGACGTTGCTAATAAATGAATTTTGAAAGAAACATGGAACCGGTGTAATGTTAATTTCAAAAGGGTCTTCTTTTATTAGCGACGTTTGATCATTAGTTAACTTAACACTTACCATTTCTTCAATTTTAGTGTTAGTGTTTAACTCTTTTAAAAACTTAGCATGAGTTGGTACTAAACAATGATTTTCAAAAGAAGGTGACAAGAGATTAAATTCCTCAAAATTAGACTCTTCTTGAATTTTAACGTTACCCCTTTCGTTGTTTAACTCATGTGTCGGTTTTTCACTTATTTGTTCTTCCATTTTTGACTCTTCAACTATCGTTTCTTTATTTAATTCTTCTCTTGCGCGGGACTCCTCTTTCCTTGCGCGAGATTCTTTTATGTATCGCTCGATAGTTTTAAGTTTTTCTAATATCCTATCGGTCACTTTCGTGATAGAAAAGGACTGGGATCCTCAAAGCTTGAGTCCGGTTGTTCGATCCTTGGTTCCTCATAGTACTCATATGAAGTAGATGGTTCATACCATTGTTCCTCATTGTAAGCATATGATGGATAAGGGTCGTAATTTTGTTCTTCATAGTACTCATATGAGGTGGGTTGTTCACGCCATGGTTCCTCACAATAAGTGTATGAAGGCGGTGGCTCATATATTGATTCCTCAAAGTATGAGTATGAAGGTTCATACCTTGGTTCATCAAAATATGAATATGAGGGAGAAGGTTCATACCTTTGGTCTTCATAGGATGTGTATGAAATCGATGGCTCGTACATGGGCTCCTCATAATAATTGTATGAAGTGGATGGTTGAGATGAGTTGTAATATTGAACCGAGTGCGGGTTACCACAATTAGTGCAATAGTCTCTCCTATAATCATCCTCCTCATAGGTGTAGTTGTAGCCTCCTGAGTATTGATCCATAAGAATCACTCAGCAGACCACAACAGAGTCTCGGGACCAGAAAACAAAAATAAAGACGGAAACAGAGGCTGGACACGGCCCCGTGTTCAGTGGACACGGCCCGTGTTCAGTATCTGTATCTGGGCGTTTTAATCAAAGTTACTGGTCTTATTGAGCACGGGGGCGTGTTCAGTGGACACGACCCCGTGTTCAGACTCTGTATCTGGGTGTTTTTATAAAAATTATGCAGCACGGCCCCGTGTTCAGTGGACACGGCCCGTGTTCAACCTACTGTTAATGCAAACTAAACTAAAATGCAGAAAAATGTGCGCGCATTTTGAAAAGGTTTTGAAAAACTCATTATGCCGTCGATTTTAAGCTTTCTTAAAATCCTTGTGTCCCCGGAAACGGCGCCAAAAACTTGATGCGTGTGAAGTGTTATATATATTAGGTGTATATTTTAAGCCCTTTTTACACTTTTTAGCCAAGTTTTAAATTTATAAACACGATATTCACTAACACTAAACACACATATGGGCAAGTGCACTCATCGTGGACGTAGTATAGTGTTGGTAAGATACCGAGGTCGTCCAAGGACACAAGAGCTTTTAGTACCGGTTTATCCTCAACGTCTAATCAAATCAAAAAGTTAGAAAAAGGTTTTTAAACTAGAAAAATGAAACTAACTAAAATGCTGAAAAATAAAAATAAAAGTAAAACAGATAGACAAGATGAATCACTTGGATCCGACTCGTGTGTAGTGTAACTTTTAATTATTTTCGCACTTTTGCACTTGTTTAAGAGATTATCTTAGATATTGTAGTAGGCCCCTCTTTTGAAGGCGACGTTACCCTCAACCCAGTAGTTTGAGTCAGCAAGGATACAATCCTAAAGGGTCGGATTATTGAAAGATAATTAATTAAGTTATTAATGCATAATGTGGTAGGCCCCTCTTTTGAAGGCGACGTTACCCTCGGCTAAGTAGTCTGAGTCAGCAAGGATACAGTCCTAAGTAGCCAGGTTAAAGTTTTAATAGTAGTTTAACTTATGAGGGGGTCAAAGAGTTTGGACCCCCGCCATCCAATACCGTTGGGCATTGAAGGAGGTCCTACTAAATTTGACCCAGGTCCTTTGCAGGATCTATACAGTGAACAATGGCAAGACTCTTATCAAACCATTCCCTTAACCCCCGACCAGGTAGCCAACATACCTCCATATAGACCGTGGAGATATGAATGGTGAAAATCTTTTATTTTATATAGACAGTAAAATAATGCCAAGACACCACAAACAAACGATAAGGAAGAATCACCTTCAACATAAGAAACTAGTAATTAAAGTCACTAAAACCAATTAAAAAGTGCAAAAGATTAAAAATAAAAAGTATTACACTAAACACTTGTCTTCACCAAGTGATGTAAGAGACTTAGTCAAACATGGCCTTTGATTGTCCAGAACTCTTACGATCAATCTTGGATCCCGAGACAACTCACACACTCTATGATGGACAATGGTTGATGGTGGTGGATGATGGTGTTGTGATGGTGGTGGGTGGTGGGTGAAGTGTGAGAGAGGTGGTGTGCCAAGGGATGAGTTGCAAGAGCTCCAAGCACTCCTATTTATAGGCTAAACAGAAGCTCGGGCACGGCCCCGTGTCCATTGGGCACGGCCCCGTGTCCATCCTCCTCTCTTTCTTCATTAATTGCAGTTTGTCTGCATTAGTTGAGCACACCCCCGTGTCCGCTGAGCACGACCCCGTGTGCAGAAGCATATTTGTACTATCAAGATTTGCTTGGATTCCGCGAATCTTATAGTTAACCACGTCCCCGTGTCCGCTGAGCACGGCCCCGTGGTGGACGATGGAAGCTGCTATAACTTTGTCTTTTCTGCTGACACTTGGGCACGCCCCCGTGCTCACTGAGCACGGGGCGTGTTCAGTCTTATGTCTTCTTGTTTTGCTTGGGAAGATGCTGTCGGGATGTCGGGCATGCCACGTTTATTCCTTTTCTTCTATTTATGTTAGATTTAGCTGCCTTTTTTGCTTCTTTTGTTTATTTAAGCTCATTTAATCCTGAAAATACAATAGGAAGACAAAAGCACACTTTTTCCAACATTAGTACTAAAAAAGGGTTAGTTTTATGCCACAATTGATGTAATTTATATGTTGCATTTTTTGCACATCACCAATCAATCCAGCAAAAACATCAATTGTTTAATCCATTCAACACCTTCATCACGTGAAACCCTAGAATCTGATATGCACCCACAAACAACCCCCCCGGTTGTGCAATAATAACCACCCTGTTTCCAATCGGACTAACAAACAAAGACACATCAGTAACTATAGCAATGATAACACCTAACCTTTTTTCACCGGGTGAACGTAGTTCCGCAGCGTTTTTTCAAAATCGATGATCCGCTTTCAGTTGATCAACCGAATCGAACAATTTTGTAGTTCTGTATGTTCCTGTAATGCCTTGCATTTTGAAACTTTTATCTTTTGGCAAGTCTCATCCCTATAATATTTAGTGTTGCCTATTTGAGCCTTAAACTATGTTAAACTATGTGAAACTTTGCTCGATGTGATACTGTGTGAAACTTGACTCTTGATACTTGACTCCTATGATACTTGCATCTTGTGATACTTTGAAACTCGAATCTTGAAACTTGACACTTATTATGCTTGATACTTATTAAACAAGAAACTTGAGACTTATTGAACGAGAAACTTTGATTCTTATTGAACGAGAAACTTTAATTCTTTATTGAACGAGAGACTTTGATACTTGATACTTATTGAACGGGATCCTAGCTTAGACGCAGACTTGAAACATGGAAACTCTTGTGTATTTATATAATATTATCATGTAATAGTTACTTGCAATAATACGCAACGCAACGCTTAATCTAGCACGCAAAACGAACCAAAGTCGGAAAACTAGCAAACGGGTCTCGGCTGTCCGAATGGACATCCGATCGGATGACCATTCGACCGAATAGCCATCCGATCCCTCACACTTGCACTGCCTTAGCTGTCACTGTCAACTATAAATAGAGCTGTTCACCCTCATTCTCACACCTTTGCCGCTGTCATCCGACCACACGCACTCTCAGGCACTTTTCTCGAGATTCAAGATCATTCCGTAAGTATTTCATCTAGATTCTTGTACAACTTTCATCAATTATCACTTCTACACAAGATTCTTCATCAAAATCACACAAACACTTAAACTTTTTCATAAAAACCAACTGTTTTTGGGCCTCTTGAAGGTGTTTTCCACTCAATGGTTTGTACAACCTGTTGTGGAGCATCATCGGCCTCAGATCTAACAGATTTTCATAGTGCTTAAACAAAATCTAAGGAAAAGTCACACTTTTATACCAGTTCCAACGGAATTTCTTATGTTTCCGGCTCAGATCTAATGAACTTCACAGTTTACACTTGATTTTCGAGCTTTTCTTCAACTTTTAATATGTAACATGGGTGAAATCAGACTCAAACAAACTTTCGACTCGTTTCTTAGTCAAAAGCCGGCTTGAGAACTGAACTTCACCGGAAAACGAACAGTTTGACGAGTCCAAACATGAAACACACCAGAAACAGTTCGTTGGTTGGAGAAGGGGTGGTTCCCTACCGACCGACGAGCTGGGTTTGGTACGTTTCCGTTGTTTGACACGTCATTACACCGTCTCCGTTAACTCGAAACTTAGAAATTTCACGAAACTTCACTCACTGATCATATGTCCGGATGGCCATCCGATCGGATGACCATCCGTCTAGATGATCTGATTATCATGACACTTGTTTGATTTACAGGAAACTATGATCACAACACTTGAAACTTTATCTGTTCCCACGCAGGCCGATCCAACGCTCCCTTCGATCCAATTTAAGCAGTGTTTTGGTGGTTAGCACCCGTTGTGAGTATACTCGATCCCTTTTTGTTTTAAACACTTTTGGGATGCAACATGTATTCTATTATCAAGACACTTGACACTTGAAACTTATTTGAAATTTACTCTGTCCTCGTTAAACATGAAACTTGAAACTTGATACTTGAGACTTTTTTGCTATGTGAACGTTTAATCCTTGTGTGTAGTTTCGCCTTAACAATGGTAGCACTATAGGGGTAATGCACCTCCCCGTTAGTCTTTGGGGTATTGTTAGGATGAGATATTTAACCTACCGTTAGTCTTTGGGAAAGGCATTTAATACATTGGAAACTTGGGCTATCACTTGGACTGCGTAAACTAGCATGGTGAAACTTTTTATATGTTTACATGATGCATATGAGTTTTTAAACTATTATGCTACGTATTCAAACTTGTGTGCTCGCCAACATTTCGGTTGATAGTATTTTAATACATGTTGCAGGTTGATAGTAGCTAAGGAAATCAAGAAACAAACTAGGATGATGCTTAGAAACTCATCTTAGATAATTCAGAAAACTTGAACAATATTCAGTGTTGATGTTATTTGATACTTTTATGGTTATGTATCGTGATTGATGTTTTAGACTATTTTATTGAAACTTGATTAATCTATTATTGGAACAATTAGTGTTACGGAAACTCTTGAGCAATCTGATTCGCTTAGTGCCACGCCCCGATGTTGCCGCCATCGGTTGGGGTGTGACAGAATGGTATCAGAGCCATAACTATAGGGAATTAGGAAAAGTAGGAATGCTTTGCCTAGTCTATAGTTTTAGGAAACTTGACTCTTATCTGATGTTTAAAACTTATGCATTCTACCGTACTTGCTTCCTAGCAACACCTTCCTGTTAAACATTACAAGCCTTTCCTAAGACTAACACAATACACACTTGGATGCTTGAAAACACTCTCGAAACGACTCATCAAAACAGGAGTGATTCCCGCCTTTGATGACGACTTTCGCTCAATAGTGTTTGTATTTTGCACGAAATTTACCTCAAGTTAGAAGTGACATCCAAACCTTGAAGGGAAATTTCCAATTCGTAATCTAGTTGGTCTTATCTTTTGATAAGTACCGACACTATTAGGGTACGATGTTGTCAAGTTAGAGGTGAAACTCACATCTTGATAACTAGTCCCACTCCTTGATTTTTCAGTCTCGCCAAAGTCTCGAAATTCCCAATCAATTAGGGACGTGTAGTGACTGAAAGGACAAATAACGTAGGCCTAACATCGATGACATATTTGTCTAACTAAGCCAAGGCACGTTGTCTCAATTCGAGAGGGGTTCGATTCACTTTGGTTAGTCAACGTTCCTCTACTCGGAACAATCTTATGTTTTATGAGCCTATCTTTTATGATTATCTCGATTTTCATGTGGTTTTATACTTGACACTTTGTTCGTTTCGTAACTTTCACATGGATCGTACCTATCTCTGCAATCTAAAACATTAATAATAATCTCTCAGGATTGAACTAAATTTATGATGCTTTATTCATCGTGTTACACTACGTGGGAGACTTGATTAAACTATGAGAAACATGATTGAACGTTATGCTATGTGAAACAACTTGATCAAACTATGTGAAACATGTTGAACGTATTATGGTCTTAAATAATGTGAAACTTGTTGAACGTTTTGTGATGTGTGAGACAACTTGAGTCTTTTATGCAACCGTGTGAAACTTTATGCTATGCTACGTGTTCGTGAAACTTTGTGATCGAGTCTTACCCGATTCTTGTTCTGACTCTTTAGACGTCGTTGAGTCGTCTCTCTAACCCGCACAAGAGGTCAAAGGCCAACACTCAGAAAAAAGATGATGTTTCCTTTATGGCAGACCAGATCGCACGCATTTTTCCCAAGATCGTCTTTGAGATCCAGGGATCAAACACTCGTCCCTCCTCTATTGACTCTAAAGCTAACAAACCAAAGCCTGTGAGCTTCAACTACAAACACTTCGTCTCTTGCAACCCTAAGCCTTTCACGGGCACAGATGGGGTGACTGCAATGTTGGAGTGGTTCGACAACATCGAGGTTACCTTCATCAACAGTGAATGCCCTAAACACTTGAAGACTAGGAGTGAAACAGGCGTGTTTTAAGGCAGAGCTCTAGAATGGTGGAAAAACGAGAGAAACATCCGCTCCAATGATGAAGCTTATGCTTTACCCTGGCCAGAGGTTAGGGAAATGATGATGCTTGAATTCTGCCCTCCGCATGAGCAGCAGAAACTTGAGGATGAATTCTGGTATCTGAAACAAGTAGGTGACGATAATCTGGCTTATACTACCCGTTTTAAGCAACTCAGCATCATTGTGACTCACTTGGTGTCTACTCCTAAACGCATGATCACCAAGTACATTCATGGGTTACTTCCTGCTATGTGTGACGCCATTGAAGCAGCTCAACTCAGCACTATTGAAGAAGTTTACCGTCTGGCAACAAGTTTGAACAACAACCGTGTTCGTGATAAACAGCTTGGAAACTCTTCCCCATCGAAACCTGCTAACCAGATCACCCAGCAGCCAAGTGGCAGCAAGAACAAGAAACGAAAGTCTCAAGGTTCAGGCTGCAATGCCATTGTCCCTGTTACAAATGCAAACACTGTTGGCAATGCCATTGTGCCTGCTGCTGCTAACTCTCCTGCTCCAGAAAACGCCAAGAAGTACACAGGGGTTCATCCCAAGTGTGCCACTTGCAACTTTCATCACCCAGCCAACTCTGCTTGTCGTCTTTGTACCAACTGTAATCGCTATGGTCACACAACTCCTTACTGCCGTCAAGCCAATCAGGTGCAGTAAGCCCCACCAGCTCAGGCAGCCCAACCAGCTCAGCAGAACCCTAGACCAGCAAACAATGTGAAATCCTGCTACAAGTGTGGAGACGCCACTCATCTTCTTCCCGAGTATCCCCAGCTAAACCAGGAGCAACAGCAAGCCGCTCGAGGGCGAGCGTTCAACATCAATGTAAATCAGGCTCGTAACGACAATGACGTCGTTAATGGTATGTTTCTCGTCAATAATCTTTACGCTTCGATACTATTTGATACTGGTGCCAACAAAAGCTTTTTGTCCGTAGAATTTGAATCTTTGTTAAACTGTGCACACTCTAAACTACCTAAGTCGTTCTCTGTTGAGATTGCCGATGGTAAGTCTATTCTAGTTGATTCTTTTCTCCGTGATTGTTCCTTGACTCTTAACGATCACGTTTTCACTATTGACCTCATACCCATGAAATTGGGTAGCTTCGATATCATAATTGGCATGGATTGGTTGCGTAAGAACCATGCTGAGATCGCTTGTCACGAGAAGTACGTTCGTTTACCTCTCCCGTCTGGTGATACTTTGCACGTCTATGGAGACCGACCCTCTAGAGGACTGAAGTTGATGTCATGCACTCAAGCGAACAAATGCTTACGTAAACAGTACCTTGCCTTCTTGGCCCACATAGTGGAACAAAATGACAAGGCAAAGAGTGTAAGCGATGTTCCAGTTGAGTGTGATTTCCCTGACGTCTTTCCTGAGGATCTTCCTGGTCTTCCTCCTCCTCGATCTGTTGACTTTCGTATCGATCTCATACATGGTTCGACTCCTGTCGCCGAGGCTCCTTACCGACTTGCACCCTCTGAGATGCAAGAATTATCTAGTCAACTGCAAGAATTTCTCAACAAAGGATTTATACGTCCAAGTACCTCTCCTTGGGGTGCTCCTATGCTATTAATCAAGAAGAAAGATGGTTCGTTTCGTATGTGTATCAACTACCGTAAGCTTAATAAACTCACCATTAAGAATCGTTTTCCTCTTCCTCATATCGATGATTTATTTGACCAACTACAAGGCGCAAGCTGTTTCTCTAAAATCGACCTTCGTTCTGGTTATCATCAGCTCCGTGTTCTCGAAGAAGATATCCCTAAAACCGCTTTTCGCACTCGTTATGGGCACTACGAGTTCGTGGTTATGTCATTTGGTTTGACCAACGCACCCGCTGTGTTCATGGACCTTATGAATCGTGTTTGTAAACCTTATTTGGATCGTTTTGTGATAGTCTTTATTGATGATATTCTTATTTATTCGAAAACTCGAGCTGATCATGAACGACATTTACGCCTTATGTTAGAACTTTTACGTGGTGAACACTTATATGCAAAATTTTCTAAGTGTGAATTTTGGATTAATGAAGTACAATTTCTCGAGCATGTTGTTAGTAAACAAGGAATCCATGTTGACCCTTCTAAAATCGAGGCTGTGAAGAACTGGAGTACGCCTAAATCTGCATCTGAGATTCGTTCCTTCTTGGGATTGGCAGGTTATTACCGTCGATTCATCTCAGACTTTTCAAAGATCGCCGTTCCTCTCACTTCGTTAACTCGGAAAGAGAAACCTTTTGCTTGGGGTCCTGAGCAAGAGGAATCCTTTCAAACTCTTAAGAATCTTCTTTGTAACGCTCCTGTACTTGCTCTCCCTAATGGGAATGACGATTTTGTGGTGTATTGTGATGCCTCGAACCGTGGCCTTGGCTGTGTGCTGATGCAACAGGACAAGGTCATCGCTTATGCCTCCCCACAGCTCAAAATACATGAGAAAAACTATACTACCCACGATTTAGAGCTTGGAGCAGTTGTTTTTGCATTAAAGACTTGGCGACACTACCTATATGGTACTAAGTGTGTGGTTTTCACTGACCATAAGAGCCTGCAGCACATCTTTAAACCAGAAGGAACTGAATATGCGTCAACAACGATGGGTGGAATTGCTTAACGACTACGACTGTGAGATTCGCTACCATCCTAGCAAGGCAAATGTCGTGGCCGATGCTCTTAGTCGTAAGACTCATGTTAGCAACATTCTCTATTCTCAGGTCATTAGTGATCTTCATGCTTGTATCCGCGAAGCCCAGTACTCGCCAGTCAACGAAGGTAGTCTAAACGATGAAATACGAGGTACGTCTACTATTCAACTTGAAACAAAGTCTGATGGACTTCAATACTATCTCAATCGCATCTGGGAGCCAGATCGCGACAATCTTCGTGAACTCATCATGAATGAGGCTCACAAATCTCGATACTCTATTCATCCTGGCGCTGATAAGATGTACCATGATTTGCGTATGACTTATTGGTGGCCTGGTATGAAAAAGGATATCGCTGCGTACGTTTCAAATTGCCTTACTTGCTCGAAGGTTAAAGCCGAACATCAACGTCCTTCAGGTCTTCTTGAACAACTCGAAATCCTTGTTTGGAAATGGGATAGTATCACTATGGACCTTATAACTAAACTACTCCGTACACCTGCTGGTCATGATAGTATATGGGTTATCATCGATCGTTTGACAAAATCAGCCCACTTTCTTCCTATTCGTGACGATGTCAAAGTAGAGAAACTTGCTCGAATCTACACTGACGAAATCATATGTCGTCATGGTATACCCATTGATATAATATCTTACCATGATGGTCATTTTACTTCACGTCTTTGGCAAACTTTTCAATCCGCTATGGGTTCTCACTTCAATCTTAGTACAGCCTTTCATCCTCAAATGGATGGACAGACTGAATGCACTATTCAAACCCTAGAGGATATGCTCCGTTCTTGTGTCATCGACTTTGGTGGTAATTGGGATGTACATTTACCATTGATCGAGTTCTCGTACAACAATAGCTATCATTCCAGTATTCAGATGGCTCCTTTTGAAGCTTTATACAGTCGCAAGTGCCGATCTCCTCTCAGTTGGCATGATATTGGTGACAAGAAACTTATTGGCCCTAAAATCATTCAAGAGATGACGAATAAGATTCTTCAGATCCACGATAACTTGATCAAGGCTAGGAGCAGACAAAAGAGCAATGCTGACAAAAGGCGTAAGCCTCTGGAATTTAATGTTGGAGATCACGTTCTGCTCAAAGTATCTCCTTGGAAAGGAGTTATATTTTTTGGTAAAAAAGGGAAAGCTTGCCCCTCGCTATGTGGGCCGTATCAAGATCCTCGAAAGGATTGGTAAGGTGGCTTACCGACTCGATTTGCCACAAGAGCTTAGCAGTGTACATCCAACGTTCCACTATCTAATCACGGGAAGTGCTTAACTATGACAATTGTCAAAATTTCATGTATCCGAACAATTATTAAACAGTAATTAGTGCCTTAATGATTGTGCTGAATTACAATTAATGACATGAATGCTTTCTGATTATTGTCATAATACATACATGTGCATCACATACTTCATGAATTCATATCATTAGCGCATGCAACACCTTACTGATTCAAATAATGCACGAAACAAAGCTAGCACAGTTATCAGACAAATCATAAAATGCTGACAAAGTTCAGTACATAGACAAACATGGTATTAAGATACAGCATGTGCCAAAAGCCAAGAGTTACACTAGTATAGTGTGTAGGGAAGTAAGGATAAAAAAACTGCCTTCCTAGTGATATTTTAAGTGCCGGAAAGTGCCTAAAACTCACATAAACTGCTGAATTCAGCAAAATTCTGCAAAATTCAGCTTTTAAACAACTAAATATTATGCGGAAATATGGTTAAATGGTCCAGAATGTTTTCCTAAGTGTCTTGAATCAAAACTGTCACAAAAGGTAGCATAAAGCACACTAAATTGCATAGTTTAGCACCTTAACGAACCGGTAACCAACCGAACAACCGGACACTACCTGAAACACCAAATTTTCACTAGAAGCATTGTTTTATCATTTCCGAGCTAGTTATGGTCCCCAAACATCATAACACACTATATAACATTATAACAACTTAAACACTAACTAAACCTATTGAATTTCACCTAATATCCTAACTTACCATTGAAACATAACCAACCCCCCACCCCTCATATTTACGGTCACAAGGTGGCCCCCACCTTGGATTTTATTTGCTTATTTTATTTGATCTTGTCTAGGACTTTAGAGAACACATAACACAATGGACATTGAAGTGTTGGAAGAATTATATAATTAACCTAAAGACCATCATCCTCATTTCTCTAACACACCTACACTTGAACTCTTCTCCCTCTCCTCTCCTCCATTCTCTGCCGAAACCAACACCCACACCACAACCATTTTTCACTTCAATTCCATCCATTCTCTAGTGATTACAAGGTGTAAGGAGCTTGTTTAAGAAGCTAGGAGCCTTTGGAAGTGGAAGGACCTCTCTCACAAGCTATTAACCACCAAGATTGTCATCTTCATCTTCTTGAACATCATCCCTAGCTTTGTGCTAGTAGTAAGATCCTTATAATCCCATTTTACATCTTGTTATGTTGATTAAAAGTATATGTAAATCACTAATCATGAAGAACACTAATGATCAAGAACATAATCTTAAACATAAGACTAAGAATCATCATGAACTATGTTGTTTAAGTTTTTACATGCTTCTTGATTGTTGATTGTTTGTGATTATGATGTTAAACATCATATGAAACTTGCTAGATTGTGATTAAACACATGATCTAGCAAGCGAGAGGATGATTATGTTATAAATCAACATGATCATCCTTATGTGAAAGCATGAACTTGAAGTATGAAGTGTTTTCTTGAATGATGATGTTCAAAGCATAATGTAAGTCTTGTAAATGTGTGATTTCAAAAATGATTTTCTCAAGAAACTAAGTTAAATCACAAGATTTACATAAACATGGTTCTTAAAGAAACTAATCACATTTTTAGTGAATAATCATGTCACACCCCGACCACGTAGGACAACAAACCATGGCGGAAACGTCGGGGAGTGTTGTAACAGAAGCTATCGTTTCACAACCATGGATACAAAAAGTGTTTCGTTTTATTGATATAATTAAACATTACATAGTTTTAACACATAGAACAACAAGTTTCATATCGACTATCATAGTTTTAAAGTCACTAAGGCCTCGTCCAGATCCTATGTGACGCATGCATCCTAGAAAATCACATCATTTAACCACACCTGAAACATATGTAAAAACAAAGTCAGCAAAGAAATTGCTGGCGAGTACATAGGTTTTATAAGGGTATTGGAATCATGGCTCGTTTCTATGGTGCAATACTTTATTAGACTACGTCAAAATACAAACCTCGTTTTGAAAAGTGTATTGCAACATAGTTAACCAACTCAAATCAAGTTGATTACAGTTTATAAAATCTCGTAGCCATGATTCTTAACCCAAAAACATTTTGTTTTAGAAAAAAACATCTTGTAAAACATCTAGTAAAAACTCGTTAATAAAACATCATTGTGTGACATCGTTTTAAAAATCGTTTACCCAAGTGAACTAAATAACGCCACGGTATGTGATATGTTGAAAACACTTATATATAGGAAATACCAGCGGCGTATCCACCATCCTTTCAACATATTACACCCGTCTCGTTATCTAAACATTAACCAAAAACCAATCGTTTATCCAAATCGTTTAACTCGTTAAAATCGTTTCAAAATCGTTAACTCGTTTAAAATCGTTTAAATCATCCTCGTTTTAATTTGTGAAAAACTATATATGGTCGTCTCGCTAACAACATTCAAACCTTCGTGACTTGACCACCTCGCTTCTCGCTTCTTGAGTTACCAAACCACCAAAGGGTAAGTTAACAAACATCAGATTCAGTCGTTACCCACAACCCCCACACATAACCATGGGTGCAGTAAAATAACGGGATTTGTCAGATCCTATGGTACCATAACCTAATACTGGTCGGCTTGATCAATGCTAATGAATGTCATTTGTTATGTAACTACAACCAACAAGTTTGTTCACTTTATTGAAATCGTTATTAGTTTTGTAAAAATCGTTTTAATCGTTTTTGAAACCATCGTTTAAACCTTGAAAACATTTTGTACATATGAATCACCCCAAAACAATTGAAAACAGTAAAATAGGGGAACTATGTACTCACATGAAGTGCAAAGTATCCTCAATCAATAGAACTTCAAACAACCTCAAGCAAACCAAAGGAATCAAGTAGCACCTAGTAATCGAACCACTAGTCAAACAATAGACGCCTAAATCGGAAGATCGGACAGGATGAGGTCTTGTAAACCAAATGAGTGTTGGAACTCATGTGATATGGTTTAACAAAGCCTACATCCTAAATTGAAACCTAACCTAAGTGCTTTCGACCCATCGCGACCCATTAAGGTAGCTTACGCTACTTTAACGCGTCGTGCGCGCAAATGCGCGTTCGAGACGTCTAACTAGTCCTATGACAAGTATTATATGCCAAAACATGTTTTAAATATGTTACAAAATCAGTTATGTGAAAAAAGTTTAGGTTACATATGTTTAATTACCAATTACGCATGAAAAGGGTATTTTGGTAATTTACTTAAGGCATATAAACTACTTATCATACAACTATTTAAACTAGGCGACCATAAGGTATTACCTCGGAAGGTTATTCCCTATGCTATTATGGTCACAAAACATGTTTGGTCAGATCCTAATGATCGACCAAACGGGTCGTGTTCGGAAGTCTAAGCGGGTGTTTAGTCCGCTTGACTTACGACTCTACACAAGCACTAAACTAAAAAGTGACGAGCTAAACATGTCGAAACATGTTTAGTTAAGTTAAAAAACAAGTTTGGTATAAAAAACGGTTTTGATACCTAAAAGTAGCTTGGTTACAAAATACGCGAGAAAACGCATTCTGGCCGAAGCTACGACTCGTCACTGAGCCTAGATAACGTGGTAATCAGTAGGTATAGTTACTTGGGAGTATAACCATCGTGATGACGCTCACGTTATGAAGTTCAAACGAACTTCGCGTTAACCATAAACCGGTCAATGCAGAAAGTCAAACACAGTTTGACTTTAACGATAGAAACGAATGAAAAGAACAAAAGAATACTTACAGAAGGTCCCTGCAAGCTCTTGATCCGATTTACTCTTAGGTATGAAGCATAAACTTCAACTTAGAGAGCCAAAATTAGATTCAAGTGTGCTTTGGGAGTGAAATGGGTGTGGGTATTTATAGGAATTCAAGTACCGTTAAGATCGTTCGTCGAAAAACGTGCTTTGATTTAGACCTTACATGTGGGCACATGGTTTTCAAAACCATGGGAATACTTAAAACCATCAAATGGTATTGCAAAACAAGGATCAAAACCATCCATGTGTGGCACATTGTTTTGAAATACCATGGGTGCCTAAAAAATGGACCAAGTTCAATGTATCTGCCAGAAATTTCAAAAATGGTCCATGCACTTGTAAAACTTGATTTTTTGGCACTTTTAAACCCCTTTAACCTTATTTCAAGGCTCTAAAATAAAGTTAAAGTATAGGGATCTTAAAATATGCTCAAAAACATCTCAGATGTCAGTTCGTTTGGTCGTACGGTTGCGTTGTTCAGTTATTTACGCCGGAAATCGTAATGAACGCAAAAACGATCCAACTTACGCGACGAATGGAATTTTATCATGCCAATCACTAAAATGAAATATTTTAATGATTTCATAAAGTTTTTGGAAGTCCGGATGTATTCAGAACGTAAGATATGCGCGAAAATGCAAACTTATGCACTTTTTGACGCTTTTTGTCCCTATTGATCAAATAAATTTATTTTTGCGCACTAAACACCTCAAAGCCTATTTCTAAGCTATGTAAAGGTTATTTAGGGTATGTTTAACTTATGATCAAGTTCCAGAGTGTTCGTTACTGTGACAACCCTCACTAAACCAGGTATCCGTACGGTTTAATTAATAATTAATTGCTGCTTAATTACTGTGCTTACTTGAAATTACTGATGAACTGCTACTTGATTTCTGATACTTGTATATTCCTGCATCATACTTTACATACCGTCACTACATTATTTACATGCTGAACTCTAGTGACAAACATGATGCACAAAAGCATAGTAGCACTATGAACGGATAACCTATTGAACATGCTGATAAAGCCAGCATCAGGCAGATAGTGCCTCTAAGGCCTGTATGAGCCAGAAATATTTTACTACACCCATAGTGAGTGTAGGGATACAAGGGTTGTAGAACTGCGTCTCTAGGAATAAGTTACGATGACTGGATGTGCCTAAAACATACACTGAGCACAAAACACAGCACTTTAATGAACAATTCAGCTTCTAGCTGGCTAGTTAAGTGCCAAAACATGAGAAAAATGTTACTAGACACTTTCCAAAGTGTCGGGAATAGGTTGTGTCACTAAAAAGGGTATTAACGACACTTAAAAGCTTTGTTAAGCGCTTTAATGGATTACTATCCAACCGAACAACTGGACTATACCCGGAACATGAAAATATTGCCATAAACATTATTTATCTTTTTCTGAGCCAGTTAAGGTCCCTGAAAACCCTAACACCCACTATAAAACATAACACACAACTAACCGGGTTAAGTGCTTAACTAACCTACTTAACCTAACTATTAAACTAACTATTAGTTACAATCCAACCAAGACCCCCCCCCTTGCTAACCGGCCCCAAACTAGGAGGGGACACACTTTGTTCCTTTTTATTATTTTAATCAAGATTGTTTGATATCAAGGGGACACAAGAACCAATGGATCCTTAATATCTAAATTGTCTATAAGTTACTTGTTTGGCACAAATGAACACTCACAACACACAACACCACAAAAACTCATCTCTCTCTCCCTCAAGAGGCTTCGGCCGAACATCCCCTCCACTCCCATCCTATTGTTCGGCTTTGATCTTCACATTCCAACCACAAACAAGCATCAAGGGTCACATAAGAGGAGCCTTGGAGCAAACGGAAGACGAAGGACCTCTCTATCTAGCTTTTATCCACCTCATTTGCGCATAGATTCTTCCCTAGCCTCGAGCTAGAGGTATGATGCTTAAAACACTTACTTGAACTAATCTAAAGCGGTTAAAATGTGTTGTAACGGTTAAAACTCGGAATCTTACAAAATGGTGCATTAAAGTCTACTAAAAGCATGAAAAATGATGGTTAAAAGCTCACTAATTGTGTAAATGTTGTAGTAATTGAAATTTGTGATTATCTAGACCCGATCTATGTTGTGGTAGCTTGGAACATCATTTAACCCGGTTTGGTTAAGGTCATGGATCTTGACATAAGCTTGTTTTGAATAAAACAAGGGTTAAAAGGTGAAACTCTACCACACGAGAAACATGAACTTGTGTAAAAGTGCTTTTATTTGTAAAATAGTGTTTAAAACTAGCGGATCTACGTATCTGCAAGTAGTATTTTCAAAGAACCACGTATCAAGGAAACCATGTTTTCTAAAAACGGATCTTACACTAACAAGTATGATTTTATAAACCACAAGTGTGTAAACACTTTTGAAATGTAAAGTTTCGACAAAATAACAATCTTTGAAAAAGATGACGGGAAGTTGTAAAGACGGATTTACTTTAAAACGAGGTTTTTACGAGATCGAATTACTTTATATAAAGATCCACAAAATATAATGGGATTTACACTATAGTTTCGGAAAAACTACAAGTTCATGTGATTATGCGATTTACATACTTGTCGACTAGTTCGATGTGTCGGAAGTTGTTTGATTGAATAAAGAAGTTGTTGAAATTGATTTTGTAAAAGAAAATGATACGCTTGAAAGCGTGGCCACCTCCAGTTACAGAGGAAACTCTGGCGAAATTTTTCTAAAAACCTAACACTTAGAATTATTTTCACTATAAGTGTTAGAAATATCTTTTCGACATGTTTTCGAAATATAGATTTCGCCATGACTTTATTTACTAAATATTCGGAGGTGGGATTTTCACAAAACTAAACGTGATAAATATATATATTCAGTAAATATCTTTTTCACCACACTGTTTATGATTATTTTGTGAAAATACCTAAATATTATTTTTAGAGTAAAAATAATATTTTCGAACGATAATAACAGATCCAAAATAATACGAACGCCTCTACGATAACTATATAAGTTACACTGGTAATATTTATTACCACTCGAATGATAAAACGTAACTTACGCATTATACGGAAATATTTTTGAACGCGTATTTTATCAACGTATTATTTTTGGGGAATATTATGTGAAATGAAAATATAATATTTTTGAGAAAGATACTTATATTTTGGAATTAGAAGTAAATATATATTAAGTGAGACTTAATGATATAATTCGAACGCACATGTATTAAATCCCCCATCCTTGGGAAGGAGATTAACTACCAAGTATATACGGGAAGTAAACCCGAAATAGTTGTCTAACTATTTCCCAAAAACATAAACTAAAAAGCTAAGGCATGGCCGTCCGTCTAATAGAATTAACACATGTAGGTCGTTGCACAGCTGCTTGATTTGGAGTACTTGGTAGAGACGCACCGACTGTGAGTTCATGTCCCCCTTTTCTCATAACTGTTCTCAGTTTTCTAAACTGCGGGGGTGAAATACATGTTACTATGATTACGAATATTTCTTACATGGTATGGTCAGCTAAGGAAGGAACTGTTAGGTTATGTGATTTGGGTAGGTGAAACCTTAAGAACATTAGTCCTCGTAGTACGATCGAGGGATACAAGTGATAGGCCTATTTGAGCATAACAAACCCCACCCATGCGCCCTAAGGTTGGACCATGTGGTGACCTTGTCTTAACACCACCCATGCGCCCGCAGGTTGGACCATGTGGTGACCTTGTCGTAACACCACCCATGCGCCCGCAGGTTGGACCATGTGGTGATCTTGTCCTATCCCCTCCCATGCGCCCGCAGGTTGGACCATGTGGTTACACATTAACTGATAAGTTTCCTTATTTGCTTTCATACCAGAGTTTACAAAATATTCACACTTACAATGATTATAAAGGTTTATTCGCGCGCACATACTAAACACATGAACTCGCTCAACATTATTGTTGATTTTTCAACTTACATGTATTTCAGGGAACTAAGGGATCTGGCACGGTATGGCACGTTTTCCCGCTGCACTAGTACGAGGTCATCCGGGGTTTAGGGAATGTGACTCTTTCCTGGACAAGTCAAAGTCCTTAAACCGTGTTTATGTCATGTTTGTGTTGTTGAACGATGTTATGGTTGTTAGGGTGTTTTCCCGCTAAGACAATGGTATTGTATTTGAATTTTAAAACTTAATGGATGATCTTGAATGTTTTAATTCATATAGCTTTGTTATGATTAAGCTATGGTATTAAGAAGTCACACCAAATTAACCACGCTTCCGCAAAGCCAGGGTGTGACAGCTTGGTATCAGAGCTCTGATCATAGTGAACTAGGATTCCTTCTCGAGTCTAGACTATGATCACTAGGGCTCTCACGAAAACATTTTTACTTCATACCACTTAAGTCCAGATCCAAAACGTTTTTACAAACCAATGTTGAGCACATTTTATTTATTATTTATAGGCTCAGTCTTGGAGGCTGAGGCTCGGTCTTGGAGGCCGAGGCTCGGTCTGGGAGATCGAGGAAGTTGGCTAGTGGGACTAGGAGAATTGGCTAGTGGGACTAGGAGAGTTGGCTAGTGGGACTAGGAGAATTGGCTAGTGGGACTAGGAAGAGCAGTCTGAAAGGCTGGGAGGCTAGTGGGACTAGGAGAATTATTTGATTGCTTACTTGGTGACTAATATGTTTATATGATTATATGATTGATTGTTATATGTATGTGTCACAAACGCCATACCTTCATCATGTACTAGAAAGATGGACACTACGAATCCCATGGCCATAGTATCAGACTACATAGTTTCATCGGAGCACGAGGTGTACATTTCCGATACTACCGGCACAGACGATGACGACTTTCAGCCCTTTTGCGCTGCCTGATGTCGTAACAGAGCCTACTGATGGCCATCTCGTTGGGAATTTGCCACTCACGGTGATCCCTGCTCCTGTGCCCCTTGCCGCATATCCCATTGTTGATATGCCCCCCCGACGTGGCTTCTGACGACGATAACGATCTACTAGAGGAGGACCCATTTGAGGGCGAGGCCCTATTGCTGCTGGTATTAGCCTACTGCTTGCGGACGCTCCTGCAGGGGAAACTCATGCCCATTCCCCTGTCCCAGACTCATTTGAGTTCCTGACATCCGCATTTTCACGTATACAGAGAGTGCAGCACCATTCACATGACGCCGACCCTGATACGGCATCATCAGCTGCACCGGTTCCCGCACACAGCTTTGAGTTTGATCACAGTATTGAGGGTGATCTTGTTCTTCCACCGGGTTTTGATCCAGACCATGACCTTGAGTTCATACACTCAGACCAGCCCTGGGAGGATCCTGCAACCCTCTGTGATGGTTGATCCAGCTGATTTTGAGATGGAGTTTGTTGATCCGGGGCCAGCCGTGGCCCCTAAGCCAGGTGTTGCTCCTAACACCGCATTGGAGCATGACCCTGTTCATGCCGATGCACCTGCTGTTGCTCCTTGATTGATCATCTGCTTAGACGAGAGAAAATTTGGGGTAACTATGCAAGACAATTTATTATTACGGGGGCCCACGTAATAGCGACTTGTAGTGCACAGAAATCCTGGTGGACTCTGTGGGTCAAGCTAATGAAAACCAATGTAGCAGGAAATAACTCGAACACGAATGACCAAGGCGATGAAGCCTCGAGTTCATTCTATTTCTAGCAACAAGCCAAATTGGCAAGCCTATGTGAAGGCTCAGAAAAATTTATTTCCCCACCCATACATTGTGTAAAATTGGGTGAGTACATGATGGCTTATGGTGCTATGTATCTCATAGACAATTGGAAAGTTGTCTAACCCACTTCATGCCATTTCGGCAGAAGAGAATGCCACCCAGGCGTGACACAAACACCAGTATGTTGCCAAGGATAGAAGCTGTGACAACCCTCATTAAACCAGGTATCCGTACGTCTTAATTAACTATTAATTGTTGTTTAATTACTGTGCTTAACTGAGATTCCTGATGAACTGCTACTTGACTGTTGATACATGTACATATCTGCATCATACTTTGATTTCCGTCACTACATTATTTACTTACTAAACTCTAGTGACAAACATGATGCACAAAAGCACAGTAGCATTTGAACGGATAACCTATTGAACATGCTGATATAGCCAGCATCAGGCAAGCACTGCCTCTAAGGGCCTGTATGAGCCAGAAATATTTTACTACACCCATAGTGTGTGTAGGGATACAAGGGTTGTAGAACTGCGTCTCTAGGAATAAGATGTAATGATTGGATGTGCCTAAAACGTACTCTAAGCACGAAACACAGCACTTTCATCAACATACTAGCTTCTAGCAAATTAATAAAGTGCCAAAACATAAGGAAATATTCCTGACACTTTGTAGAATAAATTGTGTCGCTAAAAATATTATTTACGACGCTTAAAGGATTACTTAAGCACTTTAACGGATTACTATCCAACCGAACAACCGGACAATACCCGGAACATAAAAATATTGTCAGAAATATTGTCAGCCTTTTTCTGAGCCAGTTAGGATCCCTGACTACCCTAACACCCGCTTTATAACGCATCATGCAACTAACGGGGTTAATCTCTAAAGTAACCGACTTAACTAAACTAAACTCTAACTGAACAATTGAAATCGAACCAAGTGACCCCCCCCCCCCTTGGGCCGGTTTGGTCCTCATGTAACTAGAGGGTACAAAGTTGATTATTTTATTTGATTTTTGTGGATATCTAGATGACAAGTTAACCAAAGGATTATGGCACTAGAATTTTTCTATAAATACCCTCACTTAACATTAGAGATTTGTCATCCGCATTTCACCAACTCAACTCTCTCTCTTGCTCCTCCCTACTCTCGGCCGTAACCCCTCACCATCATCCACCCATTATCGGCTTTTGATCTCTCCATTTCAAGCATATACAAGGCTTACGGATCACGTATAAGGAACCTTGAAGCAAGCGGAAGTTGAAGGACCTCGTTTCTTTGCTTTTATCCACGCCATTTTCGACTAGATTCTTCCCTAGCCCCGAGCTAGAGGTATAATGTTTAAAACTCACTCTCAATCGTATCTAAAGTGGTTAATATGATTTTTAACGGTTAAAAGTCGGAATCATGCGTTTTGAATCTATAAAGTCTACTAAAACTCGAATATTGTTGGTTAAAAGCTCATAACATGTGTAAATGTTGTAGTATTTGAATATGTTGATTATTGAGGCCCGATCTACGATGTGGTGGCTCTTATCATTGTTTAACCCGACTTTGTTAAGATCATAGATCTTGACATAAGCTTGTTTCTGTCGGTACGAGGGTTAAAAGGTGAAACTCCACCACACGAGAATCATGAACTTGTGTAAAAGTATTTTGACTTGTAAAATAGTATTTAAAACGAGCCGATCTACGTATGTACAAGTGGTATATTCGTAGAACCAAGTGTCGAGAAAATCATGTTTTATAAAAGTTGGGTGACATGTTAACAAATATGATTTTTACAAACTACAAGTGTATAAACACTTGTGAAACGAAAGATCCGACAAAGTAACAATTTTTATAAAAGTTGTCGGGAAGTTGTAAAGGATGATTTGTTCTAAAAACGGGGTTTTTACAAGACTAAACTATTTTATACATAGATCCACTAAATATAAGGTGATCTACACTATGATTTTCGGAAAAACTACAAGTTCATGTAATAATGCTATTTTACATACTAGTCTACAAGTTTGATGTGTTGAAACTAATTTGAAGTATCGGAAATTGATTGGTTGATTTAAAGAAGTGTTGGAATGATTTTGTAAAAGAAAATGATACGCTTGAAAGCGTGGCCACCTCCAGTTACAGGGGAAACTCTAGCGAAATTTTTCTAAAATCTAACACTTAGAATTATTTACAAGTGTTAGACTATTTTTGATAAATTTTCAAATATATTTCGCCATGACTTTATTTATTAAATAATCGGAGGTGGGATTTTTTCACAAAACTAAACGTGATAAATATTTATTCGATAAATATATTTTTCACCACACTGTTTATGATTATTTTGTGAAAATATATAAATATTATTTTTAGAGTAAAAATAATATTTACAAACTTTGACGAACCCAAAATAATGCAAACGCTTACACGACAAACATATAAGTTACAACGGTAATTACTATTACCACTAAATCGCCAAAACGTAACTTACGCTTTATACGGAAATATTTATAAACGCGTATTTTGTCAACGTATTATTTTGGAAAGCATTAAGTGAAGAGAAAATATAATATTTTTGAGAAAGATATTTATATTTTGGAATGAGAAGTAGAAATATATTAAGTGAGACTTAATATTATAAACACGCATGTATTAATTCCCCCATCCTTGGGAAGGAGATTAACTACCAAATATATACAAGGAACGGTTGTCTAACTGTTTCCCGAAAATTAAACTATAAAGCTAAAGCACGGCCATCCGTCTAATAGAATTAACACATGTAGGTCGTTGCACAGCTTTCGGACATTTGGAGTGCTTGATTTAGCGACGCACTGACTGTGAGTTCATGTCCCCCTTTTCTCTTAACTGTTTTCAGTTTTCTAACTGCGGGGGTGAAATACATGTTACAATGATTATGATTACTTATTACATGGTATGGTTAGCGTAAGGAGGGTTACTTTTAGATCATGTGAATGGGTAGGCGGAAACTTGAGGTCATTAATCCTCAGCGTAGGACCGAGGGGCAGGAGCGGTAGATCTATTTGGGTGTAGCGAGCCCAGTCCCAGGTCCAGCATAACGGACCTTGGGATGACTTTGTTCCCGACGCATAAATTTGCTAGGTTTGAGCCTTCCTACTTGCATTTCACACATATCAATGGCCTTGCAAACCATTGGTGATCTCTTTTTCCTTATTTGCTACATACCAGGTTTTTGATAAAGATAAAGGTTTATTTACTCACTATCGCATGAACTCGCTCAACATTATTGTTGATTTTTCAACTTACATGTATTTCAGGGAATTAAAGATCTGGCACGGTATGGCATGTTTTCTGCTGCATAAGTCACCAGGGTCATCCAGGGTTCGGGGAATGTGACTCTTTCCTGGACAAGTCACAGTCCTTGAATCATGTTTATGTTGTGTTTGGGTTCGTAATGTTTAGACAAGTATATGGTTGTTGGGTGTTAACCCGTTAAGACAATGTTTTGGTATTTTTATTTTAATGGATGATCTTGCATAATTTTAATTCATATAGCTGGTTATGATTTAGCTATGGTATTAAGAAGTCACACCAAATTAACCACGCTTCTGCAAAGCCAGGGTGTGACAGCTTGGTATCAGAGCTCTGATCATAGCGAACTAGGATTCCTTCTTGAGTCTAGACTATGATCACTAGGGCTCTCACGAAAACATTTTTACTGCATACCACTTAAGTCCAGATCCAAAACGTTTTTATAAACAAATGTTGAGCATATTTTATTTACTATTTTTAGGCTCAGTCAGGGAGGCTGAGGCTCGGTCTGGGAGACTGAGGCTCGGTCTGGGAGGCCGAGGCTCGATCTAATGGATCGAGGTAGTTGTCTAGTGGGACTAGGGAGTCAGTCTGGGAGGCTGGGAGAATTTGCTAGTGGGACTAGGGAGTCAGTCTGGGAGGCTGGGAAAGTTTGCTAGTGGGACTAGGGAGTCAGTCTGGGAGGCTGGGAAAGTTGGCTAGTGGGACTAGGAAGGACAGTCTGGGAGGCTGGGAGGCTAGTGGGACTAGGAGGATTATGTGATTATTACTTGGTAACTTGTGTGATTACCTGATTTACTGATTTTTGTGCATGATTGTGTTTATGTTACAGACCCATGGACTCACCAGCCACGGGTGATTCAGATACCACCGGACCTTTACCCATAATATCGGACGACATTGTGTCTTCAGAGCACGAGGTGCATACCTTCGACTTCACCAGCACCGATGATGATGACTTCCAGCCCTTCGCTCTGCCCGATGGCGCTGATGAGCATATCGATGACCCACCTGCTGAGTATCTTCCCTTGGTAGCGATTCCAGCTCCCATACCTCTTGCTTCATATCCAGCATACGACTTGCTACCCGACGCCGAGGCTGACGGCGATGTTGATCTCTTTGAGGACGAGCCTTTCGAGGATGAGATTCCTGTTGCAGCCCCTCTTCCCGCTGGCGATCTTTTGATGATCGCTGGTGCTCCTGTTGAGGACTCGCCCGCCCATTCACCCGTCCCAGACTCCTTTGAGTCTGTGGCATCTGCACCGTCCCACGAGGTGAGCACTCAGCATTTTGTACACGACTCGGACCCCGATCAGGCATCTTCTGCCGCACCCATTCCGAGCTTTGTGTTCGAGCACGACGACATTGAGGATTCTGATCCCGTTTTTCCTCCAGGATTTGATCCTGACCACGATATTGAGTACATACCTATGGACCAGCATATGGAGGACCCTGTTGATCCCGTTGATCCTGTTGATCCCTTTGATCCAGAGTTTGATTTTGATATGGCTTTTGATGACCCAGAGCCTGCCTTGGCCCCAGAGCAGGCAGTTGCTCTAGATCCTGTACATGAGCATGACCTGGTACATGCCGGCGTTCCTGATGAGCCCATATTAGCAGACCCACCTGTTGGTGACCATCTTGTGGACATTCCTTTGATTGTTGACGACCATGTTATAGCTGGTGATCCTTTTGTTGATCCACCTTTTGTTGATCCCCCTTTGATTGCTGATATCCCTGTTGACCACCCAGTTGAGCATGTTGCACCAGTTGACCCTGTCATTGCTCCATTTGATCCTGTTCCCCTCTAGCCTGAGCACGCTCTGTTTGCTGATCACCTGGATCCACTCGATGAGGACGCTCAGCACGGTTGGATACCTGCTGACGAGGATGTTCCACCGTTTCCCCCACATCACACTGATGCACATCATGCTGATTTCTCGTTTCAGATCCCTGTGACACGATCCGATGATTTCACCTTTCCGATCCCTCAGATTATACCTCCTGTGAGGCCTGGAGAGGGCTCTTCAGCCCACCCTTTTGGGCACATACCAATGTCTATTCCTTTCGTACCCCAGATGACATCTGTTCCATCTTCTGTTTCACCTGTTCATCTAGCACCATTCGATCCCACCAGCACGCCACTGCTTTGGTCATCTTCCTCTCCGATGCCACCCACTGATCCATATCATCCATTCCATATGGGGCACACCATAGAGGACGTCCTGATGTCCTTTGTCCATCAGCATGAGTCCCATACGCAGCGACTCCAGGAGCTCGAGAGAGCTCAGCTATCACTAGGTCCATGTCATGGTCAGACATCTTCACCGTTTCAGCCGTTTCGATCATTACCCCCGGACTTCGCTGCCCGACTTCTGACTTTGGAGCAGCAGATCGCTTCTGTTATTCACACTCAGCAGGCGATGGAGGAGGACTGGCTTCATCTACGCCGTTTACTCTACACTCACTTCCCCCCTCCTCCACCCCCATCTGCATAGAGCTCATCGGTGCTATAAAGGTAGACGTTGGTGAGACGACAGCGATTGTGACTGCACAGCCTTTTGGAGACCACCTGATGTTACTGACTTTTGTTGATACTTATTTGATGTACCTGATGTATGTGATACTGATATGATATAGTTTTGTACGGGGGTGATGTAGCCCCTATTTGATTGATGGTTGTATGCCACACTTACTACATTATGGTCTCGATATATGTAGCAATCGCGGTATTCTCACCATATCTGATGCACTTGATTTCTTATTTATATTTTTGCGACATGGGATGTTGGGACATGGGATGTTGTGTATATAATACTTGTGACATGGGATGTTGGGACATGGGATGTTGTGTGTATAATGATCGTAACATGGGATGTTTTGTGTGATATATTGATAACATGAGATGTTATGTACTATTACTATTACTCTATTCGTATGTTTACTATGGCCTGACCAACGTACACATCTTTAGAAGATGGCGCCAAGACGTCAACCTCAGCCAATGCCTACGACCCAGGACGAACTACAGCAAGTCATTGCTGCTGCTATTGCTCAATATGCTGCCTCTCAAGGAGGAATGAGTGGAAGCAACTCCGGCAACACGGGCAACAACAACAATCCACCGCATGGGTGTACTTACAAACAATTCTTGGACTGCAAGCCCATAAACTTCGATGGCACAGGAGGTGCTGTTGCTTTCGTCCGCTGGGCCGAGAAAACCGAGTCCGTACTTCGCATGAGCAAATGCGCGCTGGATCAACAAGTCACTTACATCTCAGGGCTATTTGTGGATGGAGCCCTATCCTGGTGGAATCTACAGGTCCAGACCCTTGGCGAAGCTGCGGCTTACGCACTGACCTAGACTGAGTTGAAAGAACTCATGCGCAAAAAGTACTGTTCTCGCGCTGAAATTCAGAGGTTGGAGACCGAATTCTGGCATCTAAAAATGGAAGGTTCTAAGATAGCTGAGTATGTTCAGAGGTTCCACGATTTGTCGCATGTGGTACCATACATGGTTACGCCTGAGTTCAAGAGGATTGAACGCTTCATTTGGGGATTGGCTCCTCAAATAATCAGCATGGTGACTTCCTCCAAACCTGCAACTATCACAGAGGCCATTGATTTGAGTTTGGCTCTCACCGAAGAGGCAATTCGGTTGAACAAGTTTGATGAAACTGAGCCCAAGAAAAAGGAGACTCATGTGGAGTCGTCAGGTGGGAATAAACAAAAGTTTTCAAATTTCAAGCAGGGCACCGGGATGGTGGTTAAGAAAGGGGAATCGAATGCGCCAGCTCACAATTCAGCTGGTGGTAGAAAGAAAAGTAAGGGATATATGGGTGCACAGTCCAAGTGCAACTCATGCCAACGACATCACTCTAGTCGTTGTGGGATAAAAGTTTGTGAAGCATGTGGGAAGGCTGGCCACCTGAAGGAGACTTGTTGGGCCACTGCTGGCCGGGGAGGCCAAGGAGGATATGGGAATAAGAACAATCGTGGCGATGGAAACCGCCCACAAGGAAACCAGGGAGGTAATGGAAACCGTGCCAATCATGCTAACCAAGCGGGCGCCATGAATCAGAACCAGGGAAACAATCAAGCTGGAAACAATGGTGGGAACGGGCAGAGGCTCGGATGTTTTAACTGCGGTGATGTTGGGCATTACAAGAGGAATTGCCCAGAATTAAACCAGGCACGCGGAAGAGTTTTCAACATAGAAGCCAGGGAAGCGCGCCAGGATCCCAATGTTGTCACTGGTACGTTCCCTGTAAACCAACGCTATGCATCCGTTTTGTTTGATACTGGTGCCGATTATAGCTTCGTATCGCTAGAATTTAGAAACATGCTTGGTTTAGCTGCTAGTAAGTTAGATATTCCGTACTCGATCGAATTAGCGAATGGGAAGTTAGTAGAAGCTAACGAGGTGATTCGAGGTTGCGTAATCGAGCTGGGAGAGCGTGAGTTTGCTCTCGATCTACTACCGGTCCAGTTGGGAAGCTTCGACGTGGTAGTAGGGATGGATTGGTTATCGAGTAACAAAGCAGAGATAGTTTGTCACGAGAAGATAATTCGTATTCCGACCAATGATGGTGAGACCATTGTTGTGCATGGGGAGAAGCGTGAGACGCCGTTGAGGATGATTAGCTGCTTGAAGGCAAGGAAGTGTTTGAAGAAAGGATGTGTTGCTTTTCTGGCACACATTGTGGATAAAAAGGCTGCCGAGCCAAAGATCGAAGACATCCCTGTCGTGAGGGAATACCCAGAAGTCTTTCCAGAAGACTTGCCTGGCTTGCCGCCTCAGAGGCAAGTGGAGTTTCGCATCGACTTAGTTCCAGGCGCCGCGCCTGTGGCTAAGGCACCCTATAGACTTGCTCCGTCTGAGATGCAAGAGCTGTCGACACAACTTCAAGAGTTGTTAGACAAGGGTTTTATCCGACCAAGCTTCTCGCCTTGGGGAGCTCCTGTCTTGTTTGTCAAGAAGAAGGACGGTAGTTTCCGTATGTGCATTGACTACAGAGAGTTGAACAAGCTGACGATCAAGAATAGGTATCCTTTGCCAAGGATTGATGATCTATTCGACCAACTTCAAGGTTCAAGTTTCTACTCAAAGATCGATCTTCGATCTGGATATCATCAACTACGGATACAAGAGGAGAGTATCCCGAAGACAGCCTTCAGAACTCGATATGGACACTACGAGTTTCTCGTTATGCCGTTTGGTCTGACAAACGCACCTGCTGTGTTCATGGATCTGATGAATCGAGTTTGTAAGCCGTACTTGGATAAGTTCGTGATCGTATTCATCGATGATATTTTGATTTATTCAAAGACGAAGGCTGAGCACGAGCAGCATTTAAGAGCCATTTTGGAGCTGCTGAAGAAAGAACAGTTGTACGCCAAATTCTCTAAGTGCGAGTTTTGGCTAAGGGAAGTGCAATTCCTTGGGCACGTGGTAAACGGTGATGGAATCCACGTGGATCCCACCAAGATCGAGGCGATCAAAGATTGGGAAACGCCAAAGACGCCAACCGAGATTCGGCAATTCTTGGGTTTGGCTGGCTATTATCGAAGGTTCATCGAGAACTTTTCAAAGATCGCTCAACCGTTGACACTCCTCACGCAGAAGGATAAGAAGTTTGATTGGGAATCAAACAGGATGAAGCGTTTCAGATATTGAAAGATAAGCTTTGTAACGCGCCAATCTTAGCTCTACCAGAAGGTACAGATGATTTTGTGGTATACTGCGACGCATCACGTCAAGGATTGGGTTGCGTGTTGATGCAACGCCAGAAGGTTATTGCTTACGCGTCACGCCAACTGAAAGTGCACGAAAAGAACTATACCACGCACGATTTGGAGCTTGGCGCAGTGGTTTTCGCTTTGAAGATCTGGAGACACTACCTTTACGGTACAAAGTGTACGATCTTCACAGATCACAAGAGCCTCCAGCATATATTCAACCAGAAGGAGTTGAATATGAGGCAAAGGCGATGGGTCGAGTTGTTGAACGATTACGACTGCGAGATCAAGTATCATCCAGGAAAGGCGAATGTAGTCGCTGATGCCCTAAGTCGTAAAGAGAGAATCAAGCCCATAAGGGTTAGGGCTATGGAAATGATAATTCAAACCGACCTTTCCTCGCGCGTTCGTGCAGCACAGAAGGAAGCTCTCAAGGAGGGAAACCTTGAGGAAGAATATCTCTGTGGGATGGAGAAGATATTGGTGCCAAACAGGGAAGGAACGTTGTGTTTTGAGAAAAGGATTTGGATTCCTCTGTTTGGTGGTTTAAGAGAGGTTATCTTTGATGAAGCTCACAAGTCGCGGTACTCTATCCACCCTGGAGCGGATAAGATGTACTAGGATCTTAAGGATTATTACTGGTGGCCTAGGATGAAAGGCGATGTTGCTATTTACGTGAGCAAATGTTTAACTTGCGCCAAAGTTAAGGCGGAATACCAGAAGCCTTCGGGACTTCTGCAGCAACCAAAAATTCCCCAGTGGAAGTGGGAACAAATCTACATGGATTTTATTACAAAGTTGCCAAGAACGCCAAAAGGCCATGACACTATCTGGGTGATAGTGGATCGCTTAACGAAGTCAGCACACTTCTTACCTATCCGCGAGAAGGATAATACAAGCAAATTGGCTGAAATCTACATGAGAGAGATTGTTACACGCCATGGAGTACCTCTCTCGATTATTTCTGATAGAGATGGGAGGTTCGTATCGAGGATATGGCAATCCTTCCAGGAAGCTTTTGGCTCAAAGCTGAATATGAGCACTGCTTTTCACCCGCAGACCCACGGACAAAGTGAGCGGACGATTCAGACGTTGGAGGACATGCTGAGAGCATGTGTTATGGATTTAGGCGGTAGCTGGGATAAGCATTTACCCCTGGTTGAATTTTCATACAACAACAGCTACCACACCAGTATTGGTGCCGCGCCATTCGAAGCGTTATATGGGCGCAAGTGCAGGTCGCCGCTCTGTTGGTCTGACGCAGGTGATAGACAATTGGTAGGCCCCGATGTAGTTCAGGAAACTACAGATAAGATTGCGCAAATCCGGGATCGCATTAATGCGGCTCGTGACCGTCAGAAGACCTACGCAGATCTGAAAAGGAAACCTCAGGAGTTTGAGGTTGGGGATATGGTTTTGTTGAAGGTATCACCCTGGAAGGGTGTGGCATGCTTTGGGAAGCGTGGGAAGTTGAATCCGCGCTACATTGGTCCTTTCAAGGTTTTGGAGAGAATTGGGACCGTAGCATACAAGTTGGATCTACCTGCCGAACTGAATAATGTTCACGATACATTTCATGTATCCAATTTAAAGAAAAGTCCAACTCAAGATAACGTTGCCATTCCTACCGACGAAATTCATGTTGATGACACGCTCCACTTCGTTGAAGAACCTGTCGAGGTCACGGATTGGAAAGTAAACAAGACCCGCCGGAGCAGTGTCAAGCTCGTCAAAGTTCGTTGGAATGCTAGACATGGTCCTGAATTCACCTGGGAGCGTGAGGACCGAATGAAAGAGAAATACCCCCACTTATTTCCTGAGAACTCTGCTTCTACAAGCAGAACTTAAAATTTCGGGACGAAATTTTTCTAACGGGGGGAGAATGTGACAACCCTCATTAAACCAGGTATCCGTACGTCTTAATTAACTATTAATTGTTGTTTAATTACTGTGCTTAACTGAGATTCCTGATGAACTGCTACTTGACTGTTGATACATGTACATATCTGCATCATACTTTGATTTCCGTCACTACATTATTTACTTACTAAACTCTAGTGACAAACATGATGCACAAAAGCACAGTAGCATTTGAACGGATAACCTATTGAACATGCTGATATAGCCAGCATCAGGCAAGCACTGCCTAAGGGCCTGTATGAGCCAGAAATATTTTACTACACCCATAGTGTGTGTAGGGATACAAGGGTTGTAGAACTGCGTCTCTAGGAATAAGATGTAATGATTGGATGTGCCTAAAACGTACTCTAAGCACGAAACACAGCACTTTCATCAACATACTAGCTTCTAGCAAATTAATAAAGTGCCAAAACATAAGGAAATATTCCTGACACTTTGCAGAATAAATTGTGTCGCTAAAAATATTATTTACGACGCTTAAAGGATTACTTAAGCACTTTAACGGATTACTATCCAACCGAACAACCGGACAATACCCGGAACATAAAAATATTGTCAGAAATATTGTCAGCCTTTTTCTGAGCCAGTTAGGGTCCCTGACTACCCTAACACCCGCTTTATAACGCATCATGCAACTAACGGGGTTAATCTCTAAAGTAACCGATTTAACTAAACTAAACTCTAACTGAACAATTGAAATCGAACCAAGTGACCCCCCCCCTTGGGCCGGTTTGGTCCTCATGTAACTAGAGGGTACAAAGTTGATTATTTTATTTGATTTTTGTGGATATCTAGATGACAAGTTAACCAAAGGATTATGGCACTAGAATTTTTCTATAAATACCCTCACTTAACATTAGAGATTTGTCATCCACATTTCACCAACTCAACTCTCTCTCTTGCTCCTCCCTACTCTCGGCCGTAACCCCTCACCATCATCCACCCATTGTCGGCTTTTGATCTCTCCATTTCAAGCATATACAAGGCTTACGGATCACGTATAAGGAACCTTGAAGCAAGCGGAAGTTGAAGGACCTCGTTTCTTTGCTTTTATCCACGCCATTTTCGACTAGATTCTTCCCTAGCCCCGAGCTAGAGGTATAATGTTTAAAACTCACTCTCAATCGTATCTAAAGTGGTTAATATGATTTTTAATGGTTAAAAGTCGGAATCATGCGTTTTGAATCTATAAAGTCTACTAAAACTCGAATATTGTTGGTTAAAAGCTCATAACATGTGTAAATGTTGTAGTATTTGAATATGTTGATTATTGAGGCCCGATCTACGATGTGGTGACTCTTATCATCGTTTAACCCGACTTTGTTAAGATCATAGATCTTGACATAAGCTTGTTTCTGTCGGTACGAGGGTTAAAAGGTGAAACTCCACCACACGAGAATCATGAACTTGTGTAAAAGTATTTTGACTTGTAAAATAGTATTTAAAACGAGCCGATCTACGTATGTACAAGTGGTATATTCGTAGAACCAAGTGTCGAGAAAATCATGTTTTATAAAAGTTGGGTGACATGTTAACAAATATGATTTTTACAAACTACAAGTGTATAAACACTTGTGAAACGAAAGATCCGACAAAGTAACAATTTTTATAAAAGTTGTCGGGAAGTTGTAAAGGATGATTTGTTCTAAAAACGGGGTTTTTACAAGACTAAACTATTTTATACATAGATCCACTAAATATAAGGTGATCTACACTATGATTTTCGGAAAAACTACAAGTTCATGTAATAATGCGATTTTACATACTAGTCTACAAGTTTGATGTGTTGAAACTAATTTGAAGTATCGGAAATTGATTGGTTGATTTAAAGAAGTGTTGGAATGATTTTGTAAAAGAAAATGATACGCTTGAAAGCGTGGCCACCTCCAGTTACAGGGGAAACTCTGGCGAAATTTTTCTAAAATCTAACACTTAGAATTATTTACAAGTGTTAGACTATTTTTGATAAATTTTCAAATATATTTCGCCATGACTTTATTTATTAAATAATCGGAGGTGGGATTTTTTCACAAAACTAAACGTGATAAATATTTATTCGATAAATATATTTTTCACCACACTGTTTATGATTATTTTGTGAAAATATATAAATATTATTTTTAGAGTAAAAATAATATTTACAAACTTTGACGAACCCAAAATAATGCAAACGCTTACATGACAAACATATAAGTTACAACGGTAATTACTATTACCACTAAATCGCCAAAACGTAACTTACGCTTTATACGGAAATATTCATAAACGCGTATTTTGTCAACGTATTATTTTGGAAAGCATTAAGTGAAGAGAAAATATAATATTTTTGAGAAAGATATTTATATTTTGGAATGAGAAGTAGAAATATATTAAGTGAGACTTAATATTATAAACACGCATGTATTAATTCCCCCATCCTTGGGAAGGAGATTAACTACCAAATATATACAAGGAACGGTTGTCTAACTGTTTCCCGAAAATTAAACTATAAAGCTAAAGCACGGCCATCCGTCTAATAGAATTAACACATGTAGGTCGTTGCACAGCTTTCGGACATTTGGAGTGCTTGATTTAGCGACGCACTGACTGTGAGTTCATGTCCCCCTTTTCTCTTAACTGTTTTCAGTTTTCTAACTGCGGGGGTGAAATACATGTTACAATGATTATGATTACTTATTACATGGTATGGTTAGCGTAAGGAGGGTTACTTTTAGATCATGTGAATGGGTAGGCGGAAACTTGAGGTCATTAATCCTCAGCGTAGGACCGAGGGGCAGGAGCGGTAGATCTATTTGGGTGTAGCGAGCCCAGTCCCAGGTCCAGCATAACGGACCTTGGGATGACTTTGTTCCCGACGCATAAATTTGCTAGGTTTGAGCCTTCCTACTTGCATTTCACACATATCAATGGCCTTGCAAACCATTGGTGATCTCTTTTTCCTTATTTGCTACATACCAGGTTTTTGATAAAGATAAAGGTTTATTTACTCACTATCGCATGAACTCGCTCAACATTATTGTTGATTTTTCAATTACATGTATTTCAGGGAATTAAAGATCTGGCACGGTATGGCATGTTTTCCGCTGCATAAGTCACCAGGGTCATCTAGGGTTCGGGGAATGTGACTCTTTCCTGGACAAGTCACAGTCCTTGAATCATGTTTATGTTGTGTTTGGGTTCGTAATGTTTAGACAAGTTTATGGTTGTTGGGTGTTAACCCGTTAAGACAATGTTTTGGTATTTTTATTTTAATGGATGATCTTGCATAATTTTAATTCAAATAGCTGGTTATGATTTAGCTATGGTATTAAGAAGTCACACCAAATTAACCACGCTTCCGCAAAGCCAGGGTGTGACAGAAGCCGAGCTGCAAAAACACAACTCACAGGCAATTGCACGACATGAAGCTCTCCGCTTTTTGCACAGCAATGGCACCACTGGGAAAACCCCCCCCACTGGCTGCACCTATAAGCAGTCCCTGAACTGCAAGTCTTTGAACCTTGACGAAACAGGAGGCGTCGTGGCATTTGTTCGTTGGTCCGAAAAGACCGACTCCATTCTAAGAATGAGTAACTGTTCGCCCCAACAGAGTGTTACCTATTTCTCGGGATTATTTCTAGATGGCACACTCTCATAATGGAACCTCCAGGTTCAGACCCTGGGTACAAAATACTTCTAATACACTGAGCTGGGACGAGCTCAAAGGAATGATGGAGAAGAAGTACAAATTCTAGGGCTGGAAACCAGAAGCGTGAGATAGAGTTCCGGAATTGAAAATGGACGGACCAGAGATTCCTGAATGCATCCAGCAATCTCACGACTTGTCTAGGGTCGTCCCCTACTTAGTCAAACCGGAGTTCAAAAGGATTGAATGATTCATTTGGGGACTTGCACCCCAGATCAGGGACATGGCTACTATCTCGAAGCCCTCAACCATTACAGAGGTTATCAATATGGGTGATTGATTTATAACATGAGATGTTATGTGATTGATTTATAACATGAGATGTTATGTGATTGATTTATTTATAACATGAGATGTTATGTGTTGATATTGTTGTATACTTACGTACACTTTACTTACTATGACCTGACCCATATGATCATCATTTAGAAGATGCCTCCAAGACGGGATGTACGCATACCCACCAACGAGGCGGAACTTCAGGGAATCATTGATGCAGTCATCGCACAATACGAGGCCCATCACTCCGAGCGCAACGGAGGTACCTCAGGAAATAACCCATCCAACGGCTGCACCTACAAGCAGTTCTTAGGCTGCCAGCCCCTACATTTCGACGGCACTGCGGGTGTCGTAGCCTTCGTACGCTGGATTGAAAAGACGGACACTGTTTTGCGTGCGAGCAAATGCGCCCCAAGAGATCAGGTCACGTACATTTCCGGGCTGTTCCGAGATGGGGCTCTGTCATGGTGGAAACTTCAGGTTCAGACAATGGGCGAGGCTGCTGCGTATGCTCTATCATGGGATGAGCTGAAAGAGCTGATGCATAAAAAGTACTGTTCGAGAACAGAAAGCCAGAAGGTAGAAACTGAGTTCTGGAACTTGAAGATGGAAGGTCCAAAAATAGCTGAGTATGTGGAGAAGTTCCAAGTTCTATCGCGTATCGTTCCTTACATGGTAGACCCGGAGTTTAAGAGGATTGAGCGTTTCATTTGGGGATTGGCACCCCAAATCATGAGCATGGTAACGGCATCAAAGCATGCAACAATCACTGAGGCCATAAATCTAAGTGTAGCCCTGACGGAAGAGGCAATCAGGATGAACAAATTTTCAACCTCTGAGGAGAAGAAGGAGACTCATGTAGAGTCATCTGGGAACAACAAGAGGAAGTTGGCGAATTTCAAACAGGGTACCCAGTCGAGTAGCGACGACAAGGCCAAAAAGAGAAAAGAGTTCACGGGTATCCTACCAAAGTGCGACAACTGTCGACGTCACCATAACGGGCGGTGTAGATATGGAAAATGTGGTAACTGTGGCAAGGTGGGACATGTCAAGGAAACATGTCGGCAAGGTACTAAACATGGAAATAGAGGTCAAGATGGTAACGGAAATCGCGGAGGAAATAACGACGACGACAACTATCAAGGCAGGGATGGTGACGATCAAGGCTGTGGCCAAGCATGTTTTAATTGCGGTGATGTGGGGCATTTCAGGAAGTATTGCACTAAGAACACTCAGGGACGTGGATGAAAGCTCAACAGCGGGGATAGAATCCAAGCGTGGATATCGGTACGTCTCAAAATAGTCAATGTTACGTTCTATTTGACAGTATTGTCAGATTTTAGCTTCAGAAAATATAGTTGTTTTAGTAGTAAGTAACCTAGATACCCAGTTCTCGATAGAACAAGCCTAACGGAAGCTTCGATGTGATAATTGGGATGGACTGGTTGTCGAACAACCCGGCGGAGATTGTCATCCGCACCCCGACGACGAACGGAGAAATGATTGTGATTCATGGAGCAGGATACGCTCCTACGGATTATCAGGCAAAGAAGACACAAAAATTTTCGCACAAAGGATGTGTTGCTTTTCTGGCACACATTGTGGATAAGAAAGCTGAAGAACCGAAGATCGAAGACATCCCTGTCGTGAGGGAATATCCAGAAGTCTTCCCAGAGGATTTGCCTGGCTTGCCGCCTAAGAGGCAAGTGGAGTTCCACATTGACTTAGTTCCAGGCGTCGCGCCTGTGGCTAAGGCACCCTATAGACTTGCCCCATCTGAGATGCAAGAACTGTCGACACAACTTCAGGAGTTGTTAGACAAGGGATTTATCCGACCAAGCTTCTCGCCTTGGGGAGCTCCGGTCCTGTTTGTCAAGAAGAAGGACGGTAGTTTTCGTATGTGTATCGACTACCGGGAGTTGAACAAGCTGACGATCAAGAATAGGTATCCTCTGCCAAGGTTTGATGATCTGTTTGACCAACTTCAAGGTTCAAGCTTCTATTCGAAGATCGATTTGCGATCTGGTTACCATCAGTTAAGGATACAGGAGAAGAGTATCCCAAAGACAGCCTTCAGAACTCTTTATGGACACTACGAGTTTCTCGTTATGCCGTTTGGGTTGACAAACGCACCTGCAGTATTCATGGATCTAATGAATCGAGTTTGTAAGCCGTACTTGGATAAGTTCGTGATTGTATTCATCGATGATATTTTGATTTATTCAAAGACGAAGGCTGAGCACGAACAACATCTAAGAGCTATTTTGGAACTGCTAAAGAAAGAACAGTTGTATGCCAAGTTCTTTAAGTGCGAGCTTTGGCTACGAGAAGTGCAATTCCTAGGGCACGTGGTAAATGGAGATGGAATCCACGTGGACCCAACCAAGATCGAGGCGATTAAGAATTGGGAAACGCCAAAGACGCCAACCGAGATTCGACAATTCTTGGGATTGGCTGGCTATTATCGGAGGTTTATTGAGGATTTTTCAAAGATCGCTCAACCATTGACGCTCCTCACGCAGAAAGATAAGAAGTTTGATTGGGGAATCAACAGGAAGAAGCGTTCCAGATATTGAAGGATAAGCTCTGCAATGCGCCAATCTTAGCACTACCGGAAGGTACAGATGATTTCGTGGTATACTGTGACGCTTCGCGTCAAGGATTGGGCTGTGTGTTGATGCAACGCCAAAAGGTTATTGCTTACGCATCACGCCAATTGAAAGTGCACGAAAAGAACTATACCACACATGAGTTGGTGCTAGGCGCAGTGATATTTGCATTGAAGATCTGGAGACACTACCTTTATGGTACGAAGTGTACAATTTTTACAGATCACAAGAGCCTACAACACATATTCAACCAGAAGGAGTTGAATATGAGACAAAGACGATGGGTTGAGTTGCTGAACGATTACGACTGCGAGATAAAGTACCATCCAGGGAAGGCGAATGTGGTCGCCGATGCCCTAAGTCGAAAAGAGAGGATCAAGCCCATAAGGGTTAGGGCTTTGGAGATGGTTATTCGAACCGATTTTCCTCTGCGCATTCGTACCGCGCAGGAAGAAGCTCTCACGGAAGAAAACTTTGAAGAGGAATATCTCCGTGGGATGAAGACGTTATTGGTACCAAACAAGGAAGGAACGTTATGTTTTGAGAAAAGGATTTGGGTTCCTTTGTTTGGAGGTTTAAGGAAGGTTATTTTCGATGAAGCTCACAAGTCGCGGTACTCTATCCACCCCGGAGCGGATAAGATGTACCAAGATCTTAAAGATTATTATTGGTGGCCTAGGATGAAAGGCGATGTTGCTGTTTATGTGAGCAAGTGTTTAACATGCGCCAAGGTTAAGGCGGAATACCAGAAGCCTTCAGGACTTCTGCAACAGCCAGAGATCCCCAAGTGGAAGTGGGAACAAATCTCCATGGATTTTGTTACGAAGTTGCCAAGAACGCCAAGAGGCCATGACACTATCTGGGTGATAGTGGATCGATTAACGAAGTCAGCGCACTTCTTACCTATCAGAGAAAAGGATAACACGAGCAAGTTGGCCGAAATTTACATGAAGAGAAATTGTTACACGTCATGGTGTACCTCTCTCGATCATCTCTGATAGGGACGGAAGGTTCGTATCAAGGATATGGCAATCCTTCCAAGAAGCTTTTGGCTCGAAGTTGAATATGAGCACCGCGTTTCACCCGCAGACCAACGGTCAAAGCGAGCGGACGATTCAGACGTTAGAGGACATGCTGAGAGCATGTGTTATGGATTTGGGCGGTAGCTGGGATAAGCATTTACCCCTGGTGGAGTTTTCCCTACAACAACAGCTACCACACTAGTATTGGTGCCGCGCCATTCGAAGCTTTATATGGGCGCAAATGCAGATCACCGCTCTGTTGGTCTGACGTCGGTGATAGACAGTTGGTTGGTCCTGATGTAGTCCAGGAAACCACAGATAAGATTGCACGAATCCGAGATCGCATCAGTGCGGCTCGTGACCGTCAGAAAGCCTACGCGGATCGAAGCAGGAAACCTCTAGAGTTGGAGGTAGGTGATATGGTTTTGTTGAAGGTATCACCCTGGAAGGGTGTGGCACGCTTTGGGAAGCGTGGGAAGTTGAATCCGCGGTATATAGGTCCGTTCAGAATTTTGGAAAGAATCGGGTCCGTAGCATACCAGCTGGACTTACCTGCTGAACTAAATGGAGTTCACGATACATTTCATGTATCCAATCTGAAGAAGAGTCCAACGCAAGATACCGTTGCCATTCCTACCGACGAAATTCATGTTGACGACACGCTCCACTTCGTTGAAGAACCTGTTGAGGTCACGGTTTGGAAAATGAACAATACCCGCCGGAGCAGTGTCAAGCTCGTCAAGGTTCGTTGGAATGCCAGACATGGTCCTGAATTCACCTGGGAGTGTGAGGACCGAATGAAAGAGAAATACCTCCACTTATTACCTAAGAACCCTGCTTCTACAAGCAGAACTTAAAATTTCGGGACGAAATTTTTCTAATGGGGGGAGAATGTGACAACCCTCACTAAACCAGGTATCCGTACGGTTTAATTAATAATTAATTGCTGCTTAATTACTGTACTTACTTGAAATTACTGATGAACTGCTACTTGATTTCTGATACTTGTATATTCCTGCATCATACTTTACATACCGTCACTACATTATTTACATGCTGAACTCTAGTGACAAACATGATGCACAAAAGCACAGTAGCACTATGAACGGATAACCTATTGAACATGCTGATAAAGCCAGCATCAGGCAGATACTGCCTCTAAGGCCTGTATGAGCCAGAAATATTTTACTACACCCATAGTGAGTGTAGGGATACAAGGGTTGTAGAACTGCGTCTCTAGGAATAAGTTACGATGACTGGATGTGCCTAAAACGTACATTGAGCACAAAACACAGCACTTTAATGAACAATTCAGCTTCTAGCTGGCTAGTTAAGTGCCAAAACATGAGAAAAATGTTACTAGACACTTTCCAAAGTGTCGGGAATAGGTTGTGTCACTAAAAAGGGTATTAACGACACTTAAAAGCTTTGTTAAGCCCTTTAACGGATTACTATCCAACCGAACAACCGGACTATACCCGGAACATGAAAATATTGCCATAAACATTATTTATCTTTTTCTGAGCCAGTTAAGGTCCCTGAAAACCCTAACACCCACTATAAAACATAACACACAACTAACCGGGTTAAGTGCTTAACTAACTTACTTAACCTAACTATTAAACTAACTATTAGTTACAATCCAACCAAGACCCCCCCCCCTTGCTAACCGGCCCCAAACTAGGAGGGACACACTTTGTTCCTTTTTATTATTTTAATCAAGATTGTTTGATATCAAGGGGACACAAGAACCAATGGATCCTTAATCTCTAAATTGTCTATAAGTAACTTGTTTGGCACAAATGAACACTCACAACACACAACACCACAAAAACTCATCTCTCTCTCCCTCAAGAGGCTTCGGCCGAACATCCCCTCCACTCCCATCCTATTGTTCGGCTTTAATCTTCACATTCCAACCACAAACAAGCATCAAGGGTCACATACGAGGAGCCTTGGAGCAAACGGAAGACGAAGGACCTCTCTATCTAGCTTTTATCCACCTCATTTGCGCATAGATTCTTCCCTAGCCTCGAGCTAGAGGTATGATGCTTAAAACACTTACTTGAACTAATCTAAAGCGGTTAAAATGTGTTGTAACGGTTAAAACTCGGAATCTTACAAAATGGTGCATTAAAGTCTACTAAAAGCATGAAAAATGATGGTTAAAAGCTCACTAATTGTGTAAATGTTGTAGTAATTGAAATTTGTGATTATCTAGACCCGATCTATGTTGTGGTAGCTCGGAACATCATTTAACCCGGTTTGGTTAAGGTCATGGATCTTGACATAAGCTTGTTTTGAATAAACAAGGGTTAAAAGGTGAAACTCTACCACACGAGAAACATGAACTTGTGTAAAAGTGCTTTTATTTGTAAAATAGTGTTTAAAACTAGCGGATCTACGTATCTGCAAGTAGTATTTTCAAAGAACCACGTATCAAGGAAACCATGTTTTCTAAAAACGGATCTTACACTAACAAGTATGATTTTATAAACCACAAGTGTGTAAACACTTTTGAAATGTAAAGTTTCGACAAAATAACAATCTTTGAAAAAGATGACGGGAAGTTGTAAAGACGGATTTACTTTAAAACGAGGTTTTTACGAGATCGAATTACTTTATATAAAGATCCACAAAATATAATGGGATTTACACTATAGTTTCGGAAAAACTACAAGTTCATGTGATTATGCGATTTACATACTTGTCGACTAGTTCGATGTGTCGGAAGTTATTTGATTGAATAAAGAAGTTGTTGAAATTGATTTTGTAAAAGAAAATGATACGCTTCAAAGCGTGGCCACCTCCAGTTACAGAGGAAACTCTGGCAAAATTTATCTAAAAACCTAACACTTAGAATTATTTTCACTATAAGTGTTAGAAATATCTTTTCGACATGTTTTCGAAATATAGATTTCGCCATGACTTTATTTACTAAATATTCGGAGGTGGGATTTTCACAAAACTAAACGTGATAAATATATATATTCAGTAAATATCTTTTTCACCACACTGTTTATGATTATTTTGTGAAAATACCTAAATATTATTTTTAGAGTAAAAATAATATTTTCGAACGATAATAACAGATCCAAAATAATACGAACGCCTCTACGATAACTATATAAGTTACACTGGTAATATTTATTACCACTCGAATGATAAAACGTAACTTACGCATTATACGGAAATATTTTTGAACGCGTATTTTATCAACGTATTATTTTTGGGGAATATTATGTGAAATGAAAATATAATATTTTTGAGAAAGATACTTATATTTTGGAATTAGAAGTAAATATATATAAAGTGAGACTTAATGATATAATTCGAACGCACATGTATTAAATCACCCATCCTTGGGAAGGAGATTAACTACCAAGTATATACGGGAAGTAAACCCGAAATAGTTGTCTAACTATTTCCCAAAAACATAGACTAAAAAGCTAAGGCATGGCCGTCCGTCTAATAGAATTAGCACATGTAGGTCGTTGCACAGCTGCTTGATTTGGAGTACTTGGTAGAGACGCACCGACTGTGAGTTCATGTCCCCCTTTTCTCATAACTGTTTTCAGTTTTCTAAACTGCGGGGGTGAAATACATGTTACTATGATTACGAATATTTCTTACATGGTATGGTCAGCTAAGGAAGGAACTGTTAGGTTATGTGATTTGGGTAGGTGAAACCTTAAGAACATTAGTCCTCGTAGTACGATCGAGGGATACAAGTGATAGGCCTATTTGAGCATAACAAACCCCACCCATGCGCCCTAAGGTTGGACCATGTGGTGACCTTGTCTTAACACCACCCATGCGCCCGCAGGTTGGACCATGTGGTGACCTTGTCGTAACACCACCCATGCGCCCGCAGGTTGGACCATGTGGTGATCTTGTCCTATCCCCTCCCATGCGCCCGCAGGTTGGACCATGTGGTTACACATTAACTGATAAGTTTCCTTATTTGCTTTCATACCAGAGTTTACAAAATATTCACACTTACAATGATTATAAAGGTTTATTCGCGCGCACATACTAAACACATGAACTCGCTCAACATTATTGTTGATTTTTCAACTTACATGTATTTCAGGGAACTAAGGGATCTGGCACGGTATGGCACGTTTTCCCGCTGCACTAGTACGAGGTCATCCGGGGTTTAGGGAATGTGACTCTTTCCTGGACAAGTCAAAGTCCTTAAACCGTGTTTATGTCATGTTTGTGTTGTTGAACGATGTTGTGGTTGTTAGGGTGTTTTCCCGCTAAGACAATGGTATTGTATTTGAATTTGAAAACTTAATGGATGATCTTGCATGTTTTAATTCATATAGCTTTGTTATGATTAAGCTATGGTATTAAGAAGTCACACCAAATTAACCACGCTTCCGCAAAGCCAGGGTGTGACAGTTACTACACAAATCGGTATAGTTTCTCAGTTTGACACAAATAGTTCCTGCGATCGAACAAACTTGATTTCAACACACCAAACCATCTAGAACTTATTTCTAAGTTATGTGGAGGTTATTTAAGGTATGTTAAGCCTATTTCACTATTCCGGAGTGTTCGTTGCATTGAACTGGTTATATTTACGCATCGGCGCGCGTATAACCTTTCAAAAAGCGATTTAGAGCTTGAAATCGGAATCGAACCAAATTGAAAAAAATCACCAAACACAAATACACACATAATAACACAAAAATACATATAATAACACCAAAGCACATTGTTTGTTAATAACTAACATTGTTTTACATTGAACCACGACTATAGAACACAGTTGTCACAGTCTCCCCTACTTCAGGAAATTTCGTCCTGAAATTTTAACTAGAGGAAACTTGTGAAAAGAAATGCGGATATTTCGCCTTCATCTGGTCCTCACATTCCCAAGTAAACTCTGGGCCACGTTTGGACTCCCAATGAACTTTGACAAATTTAATCCGTTTGTTCATCAACTGTTTGAAAGTACGGTCCACGATCTCCACGGGTTTCTCGACAAAGTGCATCGTTTCATCGATTTGGATCTCGTCGAGAGGAATGTGAAGATCAGCGTCAGCTAAACACTTTCGCAAATTGGACACGTGAAAAGTCGGATGAATATTACCAAGCTCTGGAGGTAGCTCTAGTCAATAGACAACCTTCCCAATTCTTTCGACAATCTTGAATGGTCCCACATATCGAGGTGCAAGTTTTCCTTTCTTTCCAAATCTCACGACTCCTTTCCAAGGTGAAACCTTGAGTAGGACACAATCTCTGACTTGGAATTCTAAGGGCTTGCGTCGCATATCCGCATAACTCTTTAGACGGCTTCGAGCTGTCAGAAGATTATCGCGAATTTTCTTGATTTTTTTCTGTTGTTTCAAGAACGAGCTCAGGTCCAGTAAGCGAAGCTTCACCGATCTCATTCCAACAGACAGGTGAATGACATTTTCGACCGTAGAGAGCTTCGAATGGCGCCATATTAATGCTAGCATGATAGCTATTGTTGTAAGAGAATTCTATCAATGGCACCAAAGTCTATCACACATGCTATAAGCATATCCTCCAAAGTTTGAATCGTTCTCTCAGATTGACCATCTGTTTGGGGATGATAAGCAGTGCTTAGATTTAGTTGGGTTCCCATAGCAGATTGCATGGTCTTCCAGAAATGAGATGAAAATCGGGCATCACGATCAGAGATGATATCCAAAGGAACACCATGTCGTGTCATAATCTCATCAACATAAATCTTTGCAAGTTTATCAGCAGATAGGTCCTCACGAATTGGAATAAAATGAGATGGTTTCGTTAATCGGTCGATAACAACCCAAATAGCATCATGACCTTTAGACATACGCGGTAACTTAGTGATGAGATCCATCGCAATGTTCTCCCACTTCCAAACCAGTATCTCTGGTTGTACAAGCAAGCCAGAAGGTTGTTGATGTTCAGCCTTGACCTTGACACAAGTTAGGCATTTCGATACATACAAGGCAACATCCTTCTTCATACCAGGCCATCAGCACTGAGTACAAAGATCCTTGTACATTTTATCAGCACCAGGATGGATAGAATATCGAGACTTATGAGATTCGTCCATTACCAAGGTGCGAAGATCGTCTTGTTTCGGAATCCACAAACGATCCTTGAAATAGAGCAAACCATCGCCTTTCGCTTCGAGCTTAAGCTCAAGTTGACGTGGTAATTCCTTACCCATCAAATTTTGTGAAACACAAAATTGCTGAGCTTGAAGGACACGAGATTGAAGATCAGATAGAGTTTGAATAGAATGAAGCTTTACTTGCTCTTTTCGACTAAGTGCATGGGCCACGACATTCGCCTTACCAGGGTGGTAGCGAATCTCGCAATCGTAATCACTTAAGAGCTCGACCCAACGTCATTGCCTCATGTTGAGCTCTTTCTGATTAAGAATATGCTGGAGACTTTTGTGGTCTGTGAAAACCACAAACTTCATTCCATAGAGGTAGTGTCTCCAGATTTTCAGCGCGAAAACCACAGCTCCCAACTCAAGATCATGAGTTATGTAGTTCTTCTCATGAATTTTCTGCTGTCTAGATGCATATGCAATAACTTTACCTCGTTGCATGAGGACGTAACCAAGGCCTAAGTTGGACGCATCGCAGTATACAACAAAATCATCGCTTCCCTCGAGCAGAGATAGAATAGAAGCATTACAAAGCTTCTGCTTCAGCGTTTGGAACACTTCTTCTTGCTTGGGTCCCTACTCAAAAGGCTTATTCTTCTGAGTCAAAGCAGTGAGTGGAACCGCAATCTTTGAGAAATTTGAAATGAATCGAAGATAATAACCAGCAATACCAAGAAAAGATCGAATCTCTATCGGCGTTGTCGGTGTATTCCACTCCTTAATAGCAGCAGTCTTGGATGGATCCACATGAATACCATGCTCGTTGAATATATGACCCAAGAATTGAACTTCTTTAAGCCCGAATTCATACTTGGAGAATTTAGCAAAAAGTTGTTCCTTCTTCAGGAGTTCCAAAGTCAAATGAAGGTGTTGCTCGTGCTCAGCTCGAGACTTCGAATAGACAAGAATATCGTCGATGAACACAATAATGAACTTGTCTAAATAAGGTTTACAGACCCTATTCATTAAGTCCATGAAGATGGCTGGAGCATTTGTCAAACCAAAAGGCATGACTGTAAACTCGTAATGGCCATATCTTGTGCGGAAAGCAGTTTTGGGAATATCTTCTCCGAGAACACGAAGTTGATGATACCCAGAAAGCAGATCGATCTTGGAAAAGCATGAAGCACCTTGCAGCTGGTCGAAGAGATCATCAATTCGAGGTAGGGGATATCGATTCTTGATGGTAAGCTTATTCATCTCACGATAATTGATACACATTCAAAAAGACCCATCTTTCTTTTTCACAAAGAGGACAGGAGCTCCCCAAGGTGAAAAGCTCGGTCGGATGAATCCTTTATCAAATAACTCTTGAAGCTGCTTCGATAATTCTTGCATCTCCGACGGTGAAAGTCGATAAGGCGCTTTTGCAATTGGGTTGGCATTGGGTACGAGGTCAATATGAAACTCGACTTGACGAACTGGAGGCAAACCAGGCAGTTCATCAGGAAACACCTCTGGATTATCCTGAAAAATCGGAATATCCTGAATACTCTTGCTCTTGCTTTTCTCCTCGGTGACATGTGCTAGAAAAACGACATATCCTTTTCACAAATACCTTTCGGCTTCCATACATGACATAAGCTTCAATCCACCTGAAGGTTTATCGCCACGAACTTCCAAAGCATCGCCAGAAGACAAAGGAATGCGAACGATCTTATCAAAACAAACCACCTCAGCATGATGTTTGGTTAACCAATCCATCTCCACGATAATATCGAAACTCCTAAGTTGAATCGGCGTGCGGTCAATGGGAAAAAGATGGTTATCAAGGTTCAATTGACAACCACGAATAACAGAATCGAGAATAAGAGGTTTACTAGAAGCAACTTCGACAGATAAGGGTTTCCTCAGTTTAGTTCTAGGTATCATAAGCAAAGGCTCAAAAGACAAAGAAACAAAACTTCTATCGGCTCCAAAATCAAAAAAAAAGAATAGATGCAGATCGATTGTTAACAAGAAACGTACCGTTCACCAGAAAGGTACCATCGACAACGAGGTGGTCAGCTCGGGCCTCGTTTGCATTCAGATTGAATGCTCCTCCATGAGCGGGATCGACAATTGGAAAAACACAAGAGGCATCGACAAAACGCAAGAGAGGCGATCATTTGTTCGTTACCTCGAACAAACAAACGACACGCAGAGATTAATCAAAGTAAATGGGTTAATATAATGTATCGCCGAAGACATGCTCGCCTATAAGTGGACACTCACCCCAAGAGTTCCAGGTAAGAGTGACTGGTCCGATACTGCGGATTTATACGAACACTCTAGCCTTAGACAGAAGACCCAGGGTACAGGCACCCACTCTTCCAGTTCGCACGTGTTCACACTATTTAGACCCAAACTTTGACGAGATTTTGAAAACTTAAAGGGTTCAAAACCTTATAACAAAGGGTTTAAAACCTAGTAATCAATCATCCAAGAACGGATGATTAGTTTTCAAAGCGGATTCGAACTTAGCGTTCTCATTGTGGTTATCACCTAAGGATAGGTGACGGTATTATTTTAAAATCTAAACGCAAGTAAACTTGCGTTGGGGTCCTAAAGGTTATAGTCTAGGTCAAAGCATTACTAATAACCTAATTCCCTATAACCATTGGGTCTGATACCAACCTCTTCTGTCACACCCCGACCACGTAGGACAACAAATCGTGGCGGAAACGTCGGGGAGTGTTGTAACAGAAGCTATCGTTTCACAACCATGGATACAAAAAGTGTTTCGTTTTATTGATATAATTAAACATTACATAGTTTTAACACATAGAACAACAAGTTTCATATCGACTATCATAGTTTTAAAGTCACTAAGGCCTCGTCCAGATCCTATGTGACGCATGCATCCTAGAAAATCATATCATTCAACCACACCTGAAACATATGTAAAAACAAAGTCAGCAAAGAAATTGCTGGCGAGTACATAGGTTTTATAAGGGTATTGGAATCATGGCTCGTTTATATGGTGCAATACTTTATTAGACTACGAGAGTCAAAATACAAACCCCGTTTTGAAAAGTGTATTGCAACATAGTTAACCTACTCAAATCAAGTTGATTACAGTTTATAAAATCTCGTAGCCATGATTCTTAACCCAAAAACATTTTGTTTTAGAAAAAAACATCTTGTAAAACATCTAGTAAAAACTCGTTAATAAAACATCATTGTGTGACATTGTTTTAAAAATCGTTTACCCAAGTGAACTAAATAACGCCACGGTATGTAATATGTTGAAAACACTTATATATAGGAAGTACCAACGGCGTATCCACCATCCTTTCAACATATTACACCCGTCTCGTTATCTAAACACTAACCAAAATGTCACACCCCGACCACGTAAAACAACAAAACGTGGCGGAAACGTCGGGGAGTGTTGTAACAGAATCATTGTTTCACAACCATGGAATAAATAGTTTCGTTTTATTGAATTATTGAACTAAATGTTTTGATACAAATTAGATAAATACAACTATTATCCTCCAAGTTTTAAAGTCGCTAAGGCCTTGTCCATTCCTATGTGAGAATACACCAATATCATCATCAAGCATCATCAACTATTGTACCTGAAACACATGTGAAAATAGGTACGTCAGCATAAAAATGCCGGCGAGTACATAGGTTTTGTATGAGTTTCAGATTCATGGCCCGTTTTACATGTTGCAATACTTATTTAAAAAAATTGTTATGGATTAAATTATAAGAAATTTTTTAAATCAAAAATGAATCTTTGTGAACAACCTTGTTTTGAAAACTATAGTATTGCGACATAATTAACCAACTCAAATCAAATTGGTTACAGTTTATAGAATCCCGTAGCCATGATTCTTAACTTCAAAACATTTGTTTTATTAAATACAGATTGTAAATCGTTTTTGGAGTAAAAACTCGAAAAGTATATATATATATATATATATATATATATATATATAGTGGGAAAAATACCTTGTAATATAACTTTGTTTTGTTAACCATTGCCCAAGTGATCTAGATAACACAACGATATATAATGTGTTAAAAGCACTTATATATAGGAAGTACCAGCGGCGTATCCACCATGCTTTTAACACATTACACCCGCCCCGTTACCTAATCACTTCCCTAACCCAACGGTTCAAACAGATTTCAAACGGTTCATGTCAATCAAAGGTTACAAACGGTTCACATAGTCAAGTAGTCACAAACGGTTCACATAATCAAACGGCTACACGGTTCACAGGATCAAACGGTTACAACGGTTCACAGGATTAAACGGTTACAATGGTTCAAAATGTAAAACAATGTGTCCATATGCTGGATGAGCATATGCGACAAAATGTAATATATAGAAATCAATATGCTAGCATGTTAAGTGAACATACATTGCAAAACATAATGAAATCATGTACTAATAGTGTACTATTGAACATAGTAAGTATATGATATAAAAACATGGGAAACATGAAAGTATCAAGTAGGCACATGTGTTCCACCCCAAAACAGTTTGAAAACAGTAAAGAGGGGACTATGTACTCACCTGAGGGTGCTTAGAACTCTTGAACAACAAGTAAGCAAAGCTAGAATGATCAGGGAATCAAACGGCACCCTATATAGGTAACTATGTAAATAACCGGACCTAAATCGGGAGATAGGATAGAATGAGGTTCTATAAATCAAACGAGTAATTAAACTCATATGGTATGATTTAATAGACCTTACATTCTGATTGGAAAGTCTACCTAAGTGCTTTTGACCCGTTTCGACACATTATGGTAACATAAGCTACTATAAGGTGTCGTTAGCGTAAAACTATGTTCGGATGGTTAACTATGTGCTATGCCAAGTCTTACATGCCCAATTATCCCTAAACATGTTACTAAATCAGATTATATGTCAAAAAAAAGTTCACATAGGCAAAATACGGATTTTAGCTTCAAAAGGGTATTTTGGTCATTTCCTATGGGCATACAAGCTAACTAGCAAATGACTAACCAATCCTATGTGATCATAAGGTATAACCTCAGTGGTTATTCCCTAAGCAACTATGATCACTAACTAAACTTGGTCGGATCCTAAAGATCGACCAATCAGGTCGGGTTCGAAAGTCTAAGCGGTTGTTTAGACCGCTTACCTTACGACCCTAAACAAGCACTAAACTAATAGTGTCGAGTTAAACATGTCAAAACATGTTTAACCTACTGATTTGGTATCAAAACAAAGTGTTTTGATACACTAAAGTAGTTCCGTTGCAAAATGCGTGCTAAAACGCATTTTGACCGAAACTTTGACTCGACACTACACCTAGCGAACGTGGTAATCAGCGGGTATAATCACTAAGGATTATAACCAACGTGATTACAATCATGTTGCAAAGTTCAACCGAACTTTTCGTTGACCAAAGGCTGGTCAAACTGATAGTCAAACACTTGTTTGACTATTTAGACTAGAAAGCAAATAAAAGAATGAAAGAAGGCTCACCCAAGTCCTTGCTATCTTTTCTACAAAGAAGACAATTCCCAAATCAGCTTAGGAAGCTCCCAACGCAGATGAGAGGAGAGAAAAGAATGAAATGAGCAAGGAATGAGGAGAAATGGCTTGCTATTTATACTTGTTGGTGATCAACAAGATCATTCCATGTGCTTGTTTGGCCACCAAGCATGAAATCTCATCCATACAAGTGTTAGGAGCAGGTGCAAAGCCTTGGAGAGGTGGTAACTTGGTTACCACACAAAGAATTTGCATAAACAGCCCCTGAATTAGCAACAGATTGCTAAAAACAACTTTCTGGTCGCTGGGCATCTGAGGCGGCCCGCATAAGAAATGGGGAGGGGCTTACGCGCCCCGCCTGAGCTCCCCAGATCATCAACTTTCAATTTTGGCAGCTTTAGTCCCTGCACGCATTCGAGTCCATTTCAGGCCTTTTTGACCCCCGTTAAGCCATTTTCAAGGCTCTACAAGGTCAACAAAGTTTAGAGGACTCAAAATATACTCAGAGAAGTCTCGGATGTCGGCTCGTTTGGTCGTACGGTCCGTTGTTCGTCAAATTACGACGAAACTCAAACGGACGCGAACACGATCCAAATTAAGCGACGAATGGAATTTTTGCATGCCGATCACAAAAATAGAAATATTTTAGTGTGTACAAAAATTTTGGATGTCCAGATGTGGTCAGAACGTAAGATATGCGCGAAAATGCAAACTTACGCCGTTTTTGACACTTTTAGTCCCTGTAAGATCATGTAAGCATGTTTTTGCACACCGGACCTATCAAAGCTTATTTCTAAGCCATGTTTAGGTTATATATGGTATGTTTAACTTATGATCAAGTCCCGGACTGTATATTGTCTTAAGAAACGGCAGACTTTTGCAAGTTGACGCAAATAGTCCCTGTAAGCGAATAAACTTGATTTCGGCATACCAAACCATCCAAAACTTACTTCTAAGTTATGTAATGGTTATTTAAGGTATGTTAAGCCTATTTCACTATTCCGGAGTGTTTGTTGCATTAAACTGGTTATATTTACGCATCGGATCGCGTATAACCTTCCAGAAAGCGATTTAAAGCCCGAAATTGAACAAGAATTGATGTGTACAAATGATACACATATTTTCACAAATCCCAAGTATGGAACACAAAATTTCATTGGTTTGGTGTTTGTTTGACGGTCACAGTGACACAGGTGTCACAGTCTCCCCTACTTTAGGAAATTTCGTCCCGAAATTTATTCGTAGGAGTCTGTCTGTGACTTTGTGTCAAATAACCACCAGAGATATGCAAGGCATAAACATGTCATTTCCTTAATAGACATTCTTCAGAAACAGAAATGAACAGACGGAGTCATTTCCAACGGTTGCTTCCTCAGAAACGGAAATGAAAAAGGATAATCAAACGGATATTCATTTCCTCAACGGATAATCTTCAGAAACGAAAATGAACAGACGGAGTCATTTCCAACGGTTGCTTCCTCAGAAACGGAAATGAAAAGGATAAACAAACGGATATTCATTTCCTTCAATGGATATTCTTCAGAAGCGAAAATGAATGGATGATCCATTTTCCTCAACAGATTCTTCATCAGAACGGAAATGAAGGATTAAACAAACAGATATTCATTTCCATCAACGGATATTCTTTCAGAAGTGAAAAATGAATGGATGACCCATTTTCCTCAACGGATTCTTCATCAGAATAGAAATGAAGGATTAAACAAACGGATATTCATTTCCATCAACGGATATTCTTTCAGAAGTGAAAAATGAATAGCTAGTTCATTATTCTTCAACGGGTGCTTCATCAGAATCGGAAATGAACAGGGTTCACTCTGGACACATGACAAAACTCGCTGTGGTTTCTGTGCACTAAATTCCATAATTATGTAGGCCTCCATAATTACGTAATTCCTTGCACAGTCCGCACAGTTTGTTTTGTAATGTGAAAGGGATTGAATTTGAACAAGCTTAAGACAACATTGATTGGATCAACACATAAACGCATAAATGTTTTTCTTGGATTTTTTATAATCTTGTTATTGATTTCTATAAACTTGACGTCGATTTGAATATGGGCATTCGAGATATACCAGGAACCCAGTCGATGGACTTCAACGTCCTCAAACATCTATCTGAAAAGATAGGATGATCTTCCAAAAATTAGATTTTTGATTACAAAAAATCACCAATTTCGAATAAATGTATACAACAATTGAGGACTTACGGAAATACCCTTAGGTATCCTATCAAGGATTGGGTATTCGTCCAGAGTTGTAACTTGCGCCTTGTACTTCGTTTCCTAGAAGGAAACGGGTACTTAGGATTTTCGTGGAAAACGCAAGAGATCATGAAATGGAAGAAATTTGGGGGGTAGTTTGTTCTCCAAGGAATACGGCTCTTTGATTGTCGGTGTTGTAGGGGATATGTTGTTTATACATGCAACCATATCAATATATTGCGATGTAAAATAAGAGATTTATTTATAAACAACAAATACAACTGTTTCATGGACCATGACAACAAAAGAAATAATACATAAGGCTTGATTATTTCTAAACAGTGTTGTCTTCCAATTGGTCAGGTGCTCATCCCTGCGCTGGATTCGCATTAACAAGCTTTGGGCAATTTCTTCGGAAATGGCCCATCTCGCCACAGTTGAAGCAAGAACCTGGTGGAAAATGACCCAGAGCAGGATTGTTGCCAGCTTGATTTGGTGCAGCTGCAGCTGGGCAAACTCTTGCTGTATGGCCTATGAGTCCACAAACTTGGCATGTGCGGCACTTTACACCAGCATGATGATGTAGGCTACATTGGTTGCACAAAGGTGCAGTTCCGTTGTAGGGCTTCCTAGCAGGGGGTTGAGCTGGTTGGTTGGGAATGGCTTGATCATTGTAAGCAACCACGGCGAAGTTCTGAGAAGCCCTTCGCTTCTTTGACTTCTTGGAGGATTCAGTCTGTTCATCCCTTGGTTTCGATTCCTCAACCGGTTTCTTGTCACTTTTTCGGAAAAGTTTACCTTTCCTGATCTGAGATTCAGTCAAGGTAGCGGATAGCTCAATGGCCTGTCTAACTGTAGTGGGATTACTACTAGTCACAATGTCCTGTACTGAGTCAGGGAGGCCATCAATGTACTTTTCGATTGCCTTATCCAAAGGCGTGACCATGTTTGGGCATAACAGACTTAATTCCTCATAACGGTCCGTGTAGGCTCGATGCTCACCGCTTTCTTGCTTAAGATCATCAAATTCCCTTTCCAAGACCCTGATCTCATGATGAGGACATAATTCCTTCATCATCAGAGCTCAAAGCTCTTCCCACGTTTGAGCCAGTGCCACATCGGCACCCCTATCTCTCACCACACCGTTCCACCATGTCAAAGCTTGTTTCTCAAAGACACTAGATGCGAAATCTACCTTTCGCTCGTTTGGACATTGAACATGTCTGAAGGTGCTCTCTAAACTCTCGAACCACTGCAGAAGTGCAGTTGCTCCTTGGGACCTAGAAAACTTTGATGGCTTAGCTGAGTTGAATGTCTTAAAGGTGCACTGAACATTTTGTTATTGTTTGCCTGATTTATCTGGGTGATAAGGTTCAGGAGTACAGCAGCGATTTGCTGAGTGATTAAGGCTGCCAAGGCGGCATCCTGAGCTTGATCACGCCGAGGAGGCATATTCTAAAAGGGTAAAGAAACATGAGGGAAAATTAGTGAGATGTCATTGGATATTCAAAACTGGATGTTAAGAATATCGACAAGGCATAATGATTGTGATCATTTGTTTGTTACTTAAAACAAACAAACGACACTGAGACAAATCAAAGTAAATAGGTCAATATAATGTATCACTGAAGACATGCTCGCCTATAAGTGAACACTCACCCCAAGAGTTCCCAGGTAAGAGTGACTGGTCCGATACGGCGGATTTGTATGAACACTCTAGCCTTAGACAGAAAACTCAGGGTACAGGCATTCACTTTTCCAGTTCGCACGTGTTCACATTATTTAGACCCAAACTTTGACGAGATTTTGAAAACTCAAAAGGCACAAAGCCAAAGATGAATCAAACCAGAAGGGTTCAAGACCTTATAACAGAAGGTTCAAAACCTAGTAATTAATCATCCAAGAATAGATGATTAATTTTCGAAGCGGATTCGTTATTATGTTCTCGTTGTGATTATCACCTAAGGATAGGTGACGGTATTGTTTTATGACTAAACGCAAGTAAACTCGCGTTAGGGTCCTAGGAAGGTTATAGTCTAGGTCAAAGCATTACTAATAACCTAATTCCCTATAACCATTGGCTCTGATACCAACTTTTCTGTCACACCCCGACCACGTAAAACAACAAAACGTGGCGGAAACGTCGGGGAGTGTTGTAACAGAATCATTGTTTCATAACCATGGAATAAATAGTTTCGTTTTATTGAATTATTGAACTAAATGTTTTGATACAAATTAGATAAATACAACTATTATCCTCCAAGTTTTAAAGTCGCTAAGGCCTTGTCCATTCCTATGTGAGAATACACCAATATCATCATCAAGCATCATCAACTATTGTACCTGAAACACATGTGAAAATAGGTACGTCAGCATAAAAATGCCGGCGAGTACATAGGTTTTGTATGAGTTTCAGATTCATGGCCCGTTTTACATGTTGCAATACTTATTTAAAAACCTTGTTTTGAAAACTATAGTATTGAGACATAATTAACCAACTCAAATCAAATTGGTTACAGTTTATAAAATCCCGTAGCCATGATTCTTAACTTCAAAACATTTGTTTAATTAAATCCAGATTATAAATCGTTTTTGGAATAAAAACTCGAAAAGTATATATATATATATCATGGGAAAAATACATTGTAATATAACTTTGTTTTGTTAACCATTGCCCAAGTGATCTAGATAACGCAACGATATATAATGTGTTAAAAGCACTTATATATAGGAAGTACCAGCGGCGTATCCACCATGCTTTTAACACATTACACCCGCCCCGTTACCTAATCACTTCCCTAACCCAACGGTTCAAACAGATTTCAAACTGTTCATGTCAATCAAAGGTTACAAACGGTTCACATAGTCAAGTAGTCACAAACGGTTAACATAATCAAACGGTTACACGGTTCACAGGATTAAACGGTTACAACGGTTCACAGGATTAAACGGTTTCAACGGTTCAAAATGTAAAACAATGTGTCCATATGCTGGATGAGCATATGCGACAAAGTGTAATATACGGAAATCAATATGCTAGCATGTTAAGTGAACATACATTGCAAAACATAATGAAATCATGTACTAATAGTGTACTATTGAACATAGTAAGTATATGATATAAAAACATGGGAAACATGAAAGTATCAAGTAGGCACATGTGTTCCACCCCAAAACAGTTTGAAAACAGTAAAGAGGGGACTATGTACTCACCTGAGGGAGCTTAGAAGTCTTGAACAACAACCAAGCAAAGCTAGAGTGATCAGGGAATCAAACGGCACCCTATATAGGTAACTATGTAAATAACCGGACCTAAATCGGGAGATAGGATAGAATGAGGTTCTATAAATCAAACGAGTAATTAACCTCATATGGTATTATTTAATAGACCTTACATTCTGATTGGAAAGTCTACCTAAGTGCTTTTGACCCGTTTCGACACATTATGGTAACATAAGCTACTATAAGGCGTCGTTAGCGTAAAACTATGTTCGGATGGTTAACTATGTGCTATGCCAAGTCTTACATGCCCAATTATCCCTAAACATGTTACTAAATCAGATTATATGTCAAAAATAAGTTCACATAGGCAAAATACGAATTTTAGCTTCAAAAGGGTATTTTGGTCATTTCCTATGGGCATACAAGCTAACTAGCAAATGACTAACCAATCCTATGTGATCATAAGGTATAACCTCAGTGGTTATTCCCTAAGCAACTATGATCACTAACTAAACTTGGTCGGATCCTAAAGATCGACCAATCGGGTCGGGTTTGAAAGTCTAAGCGGTTGTTTAGACCGCTTACCTTACGACCCTAAACAAGCACTAAACTAATAGTGTCGAGTTAAACATGTCAAAACATGTTTAACCTACTGATTTGGTATCAAAACAAAGTGTTTTGATACACTAAAGTAGTTCCGTTGCAAAATGCGTGCTAAAACGCATTTTGACCGAAACTTTGACTCGACACTACACCTAGCGAACGTGGTAATCAGCGGGTATAATCACTAAGGATTATAACCAACGTGATTACAATCATGTTGCAAAGTTCAACCAAACTTTGCGTTGACCAAAGGCTGGTCAAACTGATAGTCAAACACTTGTTTGATTATTTAGACTAGAAAGCAAATAAAAGAATGAAAGAAGGCTCACCCAAGTCCTTGCTATCTTTTCTACAAAGAAGACAATTCCCAAATCAGCTTAGGAAGCTCCCAACGCAGATGAGAGGAGAGAAAAGAATGAAATGAGCAAGGAATGAGGAGAAATGGCTTGCTATTTATACTTGTTGGTGATCAACAAGATCATTCCATGTGCTTGTTTGGCCACCAAGCATGAAATCTCATCCATACAAGTGTTAGGAGCAGGTGCAAAGCCTTGGAGAGGTGGTAACTTGGTTACCACACAAAGAATTTACATAAACAGCCCCTGAATTAGCAACAGATTGCTAAAAACAACTTTCTGGTCGCTGGGCATCTGAGGCGGCCCGCATAAGAAATGGGGAGGGGCTTACGCGCCCCGCCTGAGCTCCCCAGATCATCAACTTTCAATTTTGGCAGCTTTAGTCCCTGCATGCATTCGAGTCCATTTCAGGCCTTTTTGACCCCCGTTAAGCCATTTTCAAGGCTCTACAAGGTCAATAAAGTTTAGAGGACTCAAAATATGCTCAGAGAAGTCTCGGATGTCGGCTCGTTTGGTCGTACGGTCCGTTGTTCGTCAAATTACGACGAAACTCAAACGGACGCGAAAACGATCCAAATTAAGCGACGAATGGAATTTTTGCATGCCGATCACAAAAATAGAAATATTTTAGTGTGTACAAAAATTTTGGATGTCCAGATGTGGTCAGAACGTAAGATATGCGCGAAAATGCAAACTTACGCCGTTTTTGACACTTTTAGTCCCTGTAAGATCATGTAAGCATGTTTTTGCACACCGAACCTATCAAAGCTTATTTCTAAGCCATGTTTAGGTTATATATGGTATGTTTAACTTATGATCAAGTCCCGGACTGTACATTGTCTTAAGAAACGGCAGACTTTTGCAAGTTGACGCAAATAGTCCCTGTAAGCGAATAAACTTGATTTCGGCATACCAAACCATCCAAAACTTACTTCTAAGTTATGTAATGGTTATTTAAGGTATGTTAAGCCTATTTCACTATTCTGGAGTGTTTGTTGCATTAAACTGGTTATATTTACGCATCGGATCGCGTATAACCTTCCAGAAAGCGATTTAAAGCCCGAAATTGAACAAGAATTGATGTGTACAAATGATACACATATTTTCACAAATCCCAAGTATGGAACACAAAATTTCATTGGTTTGGTGTTTGTTTGATGGTCACAGTGACACAGGTGTCACAGTCTCCCCTACTTTAGGAAATTTCGTCCCGAAATTTATTCGTAGGAGTCTGTCTGTGACTTTGTGTCAAATAACCACCAGAGATATGCAAGGCATAAACATGTCATTTCCTTAACAGACATTCTTCAGAAACAGCAATGAACAGACGGAGTCATTTCCAACGGTTGCTTCCTCAGAAACGGAAATGAAAAAGGATAATCAAACGGATATTCATTTCCTCAACGGATAATCTTCAGAAACGAAAATGAACAGACGGAGTCATTTCCAACGGTTGCTTCCTCAGAAACGGAAATGAAAAGGATAAACAAATGGATATTCATTTCCTTCAATGGATATTCTTCAGAAGCGAAAATGAATGGATGATCCATTTTCCTCAACAGATTCTTCATCAGAACGGAAATGAAGGATTAAACAAACAGATATTCATTTCCATCAACGGATATTCTTTCAGAAGTGAAAAATGAATGGATGACCCATTTTCCTCAACGGATTCTTCATCAGAACAGAAATGAAGGATTAAACAAACGGATATTCATTTCCATCAACGGATATTCTTTCAGAAGTGAAAAATGAATAGCTAGTTCATTTTTCTTCAACGGGTGCTTCATCAGAATCGGAAATGAACAGGGTTCACTCTGGACACATGACAAAACTCGCTGTGGTTTCTGTGCACTAAATTCCATAATTATGTAGGCGTCCATAATTACGTAATTCCTTGCACAGTCCGCACAGTTTGTTTTGTAATGTGAAAGGGATTGAATTTGAACAAGCTTAAGACAGCATTGATTGGATCAACACATAAACGCATAAATGTTTTTCTTGGATTTTTTATAATCTTGTTATTGATTTCTATAAACTTGACGTCGATTTGAATATGGGCATTCGAGATATACCAGGAACCCAGTCGATGGACTTCAACGTCCTCAAACATCTATCTGAAAAGATAGGATGATCTTCCAAAAATTCGATTTTTGATTACAAAAAATCACCAATTTCGAATTAATGTATACAACAATTGAGGACTTACGGAAATACCCTTAGGTATCCTATCAAGGATTGGGTATTCGTCCAGAGTTGTAACTTGCGCCTTGTACTTCGTTTCCTAGAAGGAAACGGGTACTTAGGATTTTCGTGGAAAACGCAAGAGATCATGAAATGGAAGAAATTTGGGGGGTAGTTTGTTCTCCAAGGAATACGGCTCCTTGATTGTCGGTGTTGTAGGGGATATGTTGTTTATACATGCAACCATATCAATATATTGCGATGTAAAATAAGAGATTTATTTATAAACAACAAATACAACTGTTTCATGGACCATGACAACAAAAGAAATAATACATAAGGCTTGATTATTTCTAAACAGTGTTGTCTTCCAATTGGTCAGGTGCTCATCCCTGCGCTGGATTCGCATTAACAAGCTTTGGGCAATTTCTTCGGAAATGGCCCATCTCGCCATAGTTGAAGCAAGAACCTGGTGGAAAATGACCCAGAGCAGGATTGTTGCCAGCTTGATTTGGTGCAGCTGCAGCTGGGCAAACTCTTTGTAACACCTCGAAAAATTTCGTCCAATAATGTCTTGACACGTGTCATAAGGTTCCGTTATGTGAAAACATACTTTAGAGGGACTAAAAGTGACAAACAGTGAAAACTATGGAACGTAAGGGTCCAAAGTGTCAACAATGGATAAATAGGCTCTATGATAACCCCGCATAATGTTTATAACCTTTAACGGATGGTTCATGGATCATACGACGCGGAAATTGCCCAAAAGTGAAGTATTGTAAACTATAGGGGCCAAAAGTGTCAACATGTTCAATTTATACCTCTGAGTGAACTTTTGGCAGACCCGAAGATTTGTATAGCTAAAATATACTCACTAGAATATGTGGTTAAAATTTCATGAAGTTTCGTCAACGTATGAGAAAGTTATGGCCAAAACCGTACTTAAAGGACTAAAAGCGTCAACGTCGAATTTCAGGGCTTTTCGGTTGAGCGCAAAGTTATCCGAGGGCATTACCATGTTGGTAAAAGTCCTAAGGTCCTTAAAAACCAAGTTTGGGGGTTTACGGGTCGAGAAAAATAGCCGAAACATCGCGTACAAGTTCAGGGGTCAAAGCTGTCAACAATTGAAAGTTGTTTGGCTGAACCAAGGGACAGGCGACCCGCCTGGGAAGGCCCAAGCAGGCCGCGTGGGTTGCCCAGCGTGCAGAATTTCGAAAATGGTTAGTTTGGGTCCGAATTCAAGTGCAATACAGCTCATTTTCGCCTCCTCTTGCACCAATAACATGCCATGCATGCCTACATCAACAGTAAACCTCAGAATCTCTGCTTTAAATCCGAATTCATCTCATTTTTGATCATTTACCATTGTGAACAAGAACACCAAGACTTGCAAGAGCTCTCAAAGCTTCTCTGGAGATAATCTGATCATCAAGGCCGACTTCTAGTGTCCACTAAACATCTTTAGGACCATTGTAAGCCTTCAATTCGTTCTTTAATCCGTTTTTATAGTGATTATTGCTAAAAGTCAAACTGGGTGTTCATAACCTTTGACTTTCTGATTAAACGGATTTCTTTCAGTAATTTCTCGAATTGAAACTTGTTATAGATTGGTATTTATGTGGGAAACAAACCCTCTAAAGGTTACTAACTGATTCCCACTACATGCATGCTTAATGTCGAGTCAAACCTATTTCTAAAAAGTCAACAGAAGTGATTTTTGTGAAAAATGACATGATTAATGATATAGATGACATGCAACCTGATTGATCATTGAAAATAACTTGTAATATATATATAAATGTGTTTTAATCATCATCAACTCGACAATCTATAGTATAGCCACGAATCGGAACCGAAAGTCTTGTAAAACGATTATTTCGTAGACTATCGATTCGGATTCGTACATGCATGTTCGAGATCTGTATTGGAAAGTATTTTTGACTATTTTTATTTTAGTTAAACTTTCTGGAATTTTCTTTGATTGAGTCTATGTTTAGCCTATTCGAATGTATGTTTCCGGTTTATGCATAAAGTTGACTATTTTGCCCTTTTTGATTTAAAACGGGATTTTTGGAAAAGTGAAAGGATAGAAATCTTTATTTTTATTATATAAACTTGCACCGAAAGTTTCGGATCAGTTGGTGGTCCAGATTGTGAGTTATGGCCATTAGCGTAAAACTATATTATAAATTTACATAAACGGTCCTTTTCGCATAGAACCCGTTTCTGGCCACGTTTTGGTACAAAACTTTTTACCAACAGAAGTAATATAATATTCTGGGAATTTTGATGATTTTTAATTAATTTTTGGCTGAACGGATCCTAGTTCTCCTAGTCATTTCGGCTTATGTCGGTTTTGACCGTTTTAGCCATAAAATGAGTTTTGCACATCCTTTTGACCCGAAACCTTTTTCTACTGATTTTATATGATGAATAAATTATTATAAGACTTCTGGAAATATAAAAATCTCAGATTTAATTTGAAAACCCGAAAACGCCCTTAAATCGCATATTTAGCGTTTTAAGCGCATAGTAAGCGTTATACTTGTTTTAAACATATAAGACCTATACCTACTGATGTGTTTAGCTTATTTTCATATAAAAACAGTAAGTATAAGTATATGAACTCAGATTTCCAGTTTTGGCATTTTTAGCCCTTGTGAAATTACTAAATTGCCCCTACGGTGCATAGTTTGGTTTTAAAATGATATATTTGGTATATGGGTCATACCCTACTGATATAATATGTTATATTAAGTATATTTACTGTATGGACCAGACCCGAAACTCAGATTTCTAATCTTACCCTTTTATTATCTTGTAAATGACCAAAATGCCCTTCTAAGGCATAAATTGAGTTTAAAATTATCCCGGGCAATATAGAACATAACTTACTGATATAATATCATATTTTATGCATATTATCTCAGGGAACTTGCATTTGAATCATTTGGCTACCCGTATCGCCCTTTTCGCGTTCGGTTCGGTTTACGTAACTAGTTTGCGTAAATTGACCAAAACGGGTCAAACGATATCATTTTTATTTCAAAATCCAGAATGTATTTAGTATACCCATATTATACAAGTATTCAAACTTGTCGGGTCTAAATCACATTCTATCCGGTCTTTCGCTTAATCGTGCGTAAACCGTATCATTCCTAAAACTAACCGGTCAAAGCTTAGGCTTAAATAAAAGGCCGTTAGGAATCTAATAGGTTAATTATAAACCTTGTTCCAGATTAGGAAGCCCGGTAAAAGCTATCAACACTTATCATTTGTGACTTATACTTGCTCAGGTAAATACATTTTGACTTATTTTCCCTATACGGGCTTGGGGTACGGTATTTAAAATACCGCTTGATCGGGCGCACAAGTCCTGCGCCTTATAGGTGTACAGTCTTGAATAGCTTGTGCGACTTCGTTTAAACAGTTTTGTCTTACTTAAAGGCTTTGGGGGGTTATTGACCGTGTCCCGGATATCCTTGGCATTATCTTACGAGATGGCCACGACCAGAGCACGGGGTGTAGGCGTACACTCGTCGTGTATAACTCTTTAATGTGGTGTGTCAATTAAATCTCTAGCCCGGACAGTAGATCCCGGGCCACCAGAGATATAAGTGCATGTAAATCGTTCACAAGTTTATATTATATAAATATCCCAAGTTAATAAAAATATTTATGCCTTGTGCATTTAAATCAAATTTTCAATCATTTTCAAAATGAGTCAGTCGATTTGTATTTACCAGTGTAAACTGACGTATTTTTCCCAAAAGGTTAAGTGCAGGTACTATACGAAAATAGGCTGGTTGTTTCCTAAGAGCGTCCACTATAGTCTCGCAAGCTCGGACGACAAATATCTGTTGAACTATTTTTATCTTATTTTATTTGATCCGCCTGTGGATCCATTTCAACTACTGTGATATTTATTATTACACTTGTTTAAAAGTTGAAATGTTTCTATTCTGCTTCCGCTGTGCATTATTATATTGTGTTGATTGTCTATGACGATGCCAACTACGTCACTGTACCCCACACCGGGCCCACCGGTGACACGTGGAAATGGGGGTGTGACAGGTTGGTATCAGAGCCAATGCTGAGTGAATTAAACACTATCCTAATGTGTTTAATCTCAGTTACACAAATTGCACATTCCTCGATTTTCGAGTCTAGACAAAGAACTTAGGAAATGTTCGACATTTCGTTTAATTTATTTTTATTTATTATTGCATTGTCTTATATATTTTGTTGTGCAACTTGTTTGACTTTTGACAGGATCACTATGCCGCCAAGAATGAGAGGTCGAGGAGGATTTGCTACAACCCACGACCATGAGGCAGGGCCCTCACATAGGCGAGCACCATCCGCCACACACAACACAGCCGCCAACGACCTTTGGAGGTCTTTCGCCGAGCCTGCTAGACACTCGGTGTCCGCCAGCACTTCACCGTCTTTACCCCACTCGTTTGGGCCCCACTCGGAGAACGGGCCCCATGGTTCGCATGGATCGTACATACCCTTGCACCAGTCACCGCACCAGTATCCAGCGCCAGCCTACCAGGGTTTGTATAACCCTAATGCTTATGTGGAGGAGCCAGTGGGCCACAACCCACTCGGGCCGGAGGACCATTTTCAGGGAGAGCACGAGATGGACGTAGACGAGGATACGGACCCGTCGCTACCTCCATCAGGTACGCCTAACCATCCGATTGAGATATCGGATGGGTCGCCATTTAGGGGATCACCCTACAATGGTGGGGACAGCTTCCAGGAGAGATTCAAGCAGCATGATTGGTATTTCACCCCCAGCCACAACTCTCCAATGCTCCAGTCTCACCAGGTTTCACCGGTGCACTCGCAGCACCACTCGCAGCAGCTTCAGCAGCAGCCGCCTCTACCGCAGGACCTATCTGAGGCCCTGTGGCGTGACGTGATCACTCCGTCACCACCGCCGCCGCCAGTTTTACCTCCTCCACCTCAGAGGCCGAGGAGGAACGCGCGCATGTCTACGCGCGGAGGGATTCGCATAGGCACCCCTCCACGTGTTAGTAGCAGCCGCTACACGTCTCTTCCCGGGGAGTCCGAGACAGGGGAGTCTCAGCATCCCGTATCGGAGGTTACCTCTATACCGATCCCGCCTCTGCCGCCGCTGAACTTTGGAGAGCCAATTCCGGCTTATGCTAGTGCCGCTCAGTTTAACCCGTTCGAGCAAGTTTTCCCTCAGGGTTACGATTACACAGGAGACCCTTATTGGCAAGCTGTGAACTACAGCTCACTCCCTCCTAGCGGTCCATTGGGAGACACTTGGACTGCTGGGCAGTCTACTTTTGGTTACCCTCCGGGTTACCAGCAGCCACCGCAGCCGCAGCCGTACCAGCCGCCGCAGCCGCAGCACTACCAGCCACCGCCACCGGCGCCTATGATGTCGCCGCCGCAGGTTCAAGAAATCCTGCATGGGATTGATAGCATGCGACGGGAGTTGCAAAATGATCGCCGTCACAACCGTGGCATGTTCAAGAAGGTGTTTGACCTGCTCAAGGGTAAGAGCAAGAGGGATCATTGAATCCTTCGATTATTGCCTCATGTACTCATGTCCCTGCGTGGACATTTATCCTTGTACTCTACCCCTGTGTGGGTATATCTATCTTATTCTACCCCTGCGTGGGTATGCTATTCTGACGACCCCTGCGTGGGTTTGCTTTATTTTGTTTTGTTATTGTTGTTACTTGTTAGCCCCTGCGCGGGCCTGTTATTCATGTTATCCCTGTTATTTCAAAATCCCGTTTAGGGCAAATATGTACTGGTATTTTATTGGAAATTTAAATGGTTAATTTGAATTTATCATTTTATTTATATGCATGAATAATATTAAAATAATGGAAAATATCAATTTTATTTAATTTGCCATTTTATAAGAATCTTAGTAAGGTATAACCTAGCCTGAATGCCTTATTAACAGGCCTGGCCTTGATGGTAAAACCTGGTTGAAAGGATTCAACTCCCTGTTAACATCTGAAAACGTGTTAACATTCTGGGCTAAGCGTGATCTGTAGAATCACACGACCCACCTTTTAATAAATTATCTACAGATTATATCTGTATACAAGTCTATTAATGACTTGATACCTACGGGTTATGACTATGTCATATAGTGGCAGTTGTGGTCTATGACTCCCTGCCTAGTAAAGAATTACCTACAGATTTTTATCTGTACACAAGTCTATTAATGGCTTGATACCTACGGGTTATAACTATGTTATATAATGACAGTTGTGGTTTATGACTCTCTGTCTAGTAAAGGATTATTTGTTTAATTATACAATTTATAATCCTATAAAAATCTAAATTATAATTTAGTAATTGTCCGTTGTGACTAGGCCTATGGTGCCAATATATATATTTTCATTCCCTGATTGCTAATAAGAGCCTGAATGAAATTTATTAAATTAACTGCTAAGGTTTTTGATACCATGGTTAATAAATCGTCTAGAACGATAATACTGTTAGGTTCTAAATAAGACCTTGTCCTTTATTGTAGCTTAAAGCTACGATGGCCAAATCGGAAGAAACCAACAGTCATTCTGGGGAACGCTCAGATAATGCAAAGATTCACGTTACCGGTGCAGAATTGCAAGCACTGATAGATAATGCTGTCGCCAAGGCTATGGATAGGCAGTTCAAAGAATCTAGTGGTACTCAGAGTAGAACCCGCTCAGTGACGCATGCCAAGGCTAAGACTCATTCTGGGGCTCATAGTAAGCCTCCATCTAAAAAGAGTGAGCCAAAGAAAGTTGAGGATGATAATCATTCCTCCAACCACAGCAGCGTCCCAAAGCAGGAGATTGAGCTGAAGCATGACACGTACAGCAGGTCCTGTACGTACAAGTATTTTGTATCCTGCAAGCCCAGAGATTTCACTGGGGAAAAAGGAGCCGTCGACTGCATGACGTGGATTGACGAGATGGACACTGTAGTTGATATCAGCGGGTGTGCTGATAGGGACGTCGTGAAGTACGTGTCCCAGTCATTCAAAGGAGATGCGTTAGCATGGTGGAAATCACTCCTACAAGCTGCCGGTAAGGCCACACTGTACGGTTTGTCATGGGAACAGTTTGTGGCCCTGATCAAAGAGAACTTCTGTCCGCAGCACGAGGTCGAGCGAATTGAATCGGATTTTGTATCCTTAGTTATGAAGAACCTCGACTGCCAAGCGTATCTTACTACGTTCAACACGCTGTCTCGTTTAGTGCCTTACTTGGTGACCCCGGAGCCGCGTAGGATTGCTCGATTCATTGGGGGTCTGGCACCGGAGATTAAAGCCAGCGTCAAAGCTTCAAGACCTACTACATTTAGATCAGTAGCGGATCTATCCCTCTCCCTCACTCAAGACGTGGTTAGATTGAGAGCTATGAAGAGCTCTGAGGAGAACAAACGGAAACGTGAGGATGACACCTCACGAAGATCTGAAAAGCGACATAGAGGGAACAACGACCACAGGAAAGGGTCGGGGTCTAGGAAAAGTGATCATCAGTCGGGTGAGAAACCCAGATGCAAGATTTGTAGGAGACACCACTTTGGGAGGTGTCGGTTTGAAACAAAATCCCAGTCTTCTGAGAAACGATGTGGAATCTGCAAGTCCACAGATCATAAAGCTGTGGATTGCAAGAAGATGAAGGATGCAACGTGTTTTGGTTGCAACGAGAAAGGGCACATTCGGCCCAACTGTCCAAAATTTGCAAAGAAGGCCGAGGAAGGGAAGAAGACTAATGCGAGAGTCTTCAAAATGGACGCAAAGGAAGCAGTCCTTGACGATAACGTCATTACCGGTACGTTTCTTGTAAATGATGTTTTTGCTAGAGTCTTGTTTGATTCTGGAGCTGATAAGTCGTTTGTAGATAATAAGTTTTGTAAACTATTAAACCTTCCTGTTAAAACCTTAAGTGTGATATATGAGGTGGAATTAGCCGATGGAACCTTAGAAACCGCCTCGACTGTTCTAGATGGATGCGTTATATCCATTAGGAATCATTCCTTCCCGTTATCCTTGCTTCCCTTTAAGTTAGCTGGATTCGACATAGTGATAGGCATGGATTGGTTGTCGAGTAACCAGGCCCAGATTCTGTGCAATAGAAAGCAAGTAATAGTTAAGACTCCGTCTGGTGAGTCACTTACTATTCAAGGAGATACCCAGCATGGATTGCCTGAGCAAGTGTCCATGCTCAAAGCATCCAGATGCCTGCAGAAAGGATGTGTCATTTATATGGCACAAGTTACCATTGATGAGCCGAAGCCGAAGATTGAAGATATTCCTGTTATTTCGGAATATCCTGAAGTTTTCCCTGAAGAACTACCCGGTTTGCCACCGGATAGACAAGTAGAGTTTCGGATAGATATCATACCAGGTGCAGCACCTGTAGCAAGAGCACCATACAGATTGGCACCAACGGAGATGAAGGAGTTGAGGACGCAGTTGGATGAGCTTTTAGCCAAAGGTTTTATTAGACCTAGCTCGTCTCCTTGGGGAGCGCCAATCTTGTTCGTTAAGAAGAAGGATGGTTCGATGCGTCTGTGCATCGATTACCGTGAGCTTAACAAGGTCACTATCAAGAATAGGTATCCGTTACCCAGGATCGACGATCTGTTCGATCAGTTGCAAGGAGCAAGCTATTTCTCCAAGATTGACCTGAGGTCAGGTTATCATCAGTTGAAGGTCAAGGAGGAAGACGTACACAAAACAGCGTTTAGGACTCGTTATGGACATTACGAGTTCCTAGTGATGCCGTTTGGGCTCACTAACGCACCAGCCGCGTTCATGGATCTCATGAATCGCGTCTGCAAACCTTATTTAGATAAGTTCGTTATCGTCTTTATTGATGACATTCTTATCTACTCGAAGAGCCAAGCTGACCATGAGAAACACCTTCGTTGTATTCTCAAACTTCTGTATCAAGAGAAGCTTTATGCCAAATTCTCGAAGTGTGAATTTTGGCTTCGAGAAGTCCAGTTCCTTGGACATGTAGTAAGCGAGCGTGGTATCCAAGTAGATCCCGCTAAAGTAGAAGCAGTCATGAATTGGCAGGAGCCGAAGACTCCTACTGAGATTCGCAGTTTCCTCGGATTGGCAGGATATTATAGGAGATTCATCGAGAACTTCTCAAGGATTGCTGCGCCCCTAACTTCGTTGACCCGTAAGAAGATTAAGTTTGATTGGGGCCCTAAGCAGCAGGAATCCTTTGACATTCTGAAGCAGAAGCTGAGCAATGCGCCAGTGTTGACATTGCCCGATGGTATAGATGAATTTGTGGTGTATTGTGATGCATCACATACGGGCATGGGGTGTGTACTCATGCAGAAAGACAAAGTCATTGCCTATGCTTCTCGCCAGCTAAAGGTGCACGAGAAGAACTACACCACCCACGATTTGGAATTGGGTGCAGTTGTATTTGCTTTGAAGCTATGGAGACATTACTTGTATGGAACCAAGTGCATAATTTATTCGGATCACAAGAGTCTTCAGCATCTGTTCAATCAGAAGGAATTGAACATGCGTCAAAGGCGATGGATGGAAACTCTCAATGATTATGACTGTGAGATAAGATACCATCCAGGCAAGGCAAATGTGGTTGCCGACGCCTTAAGTAGAAAGGAAAGGGTGAAGCCAATCAGAATCAATGCCAAGCGCATTGAGATAAGAAATAACTTGAATGAAAGGGTGTTAGCTGCACAGAAGGAAGCTGTGCTGGAAGCTAACTATCCTGCAGAAAAGTTGGGAGTAACTGAGGAGCAGTTATCCCACGACAAGGATGGAATGCTACGACTAAACGGACGAATATGGGTTCCAGTATATGGAGGACTTCGGGATGTTATCCTCCAGGAAGCCCACAGCTCTAAATATTCCGTTCATCCTGGAGCTGATAAGATGTACCAGGATTTGAAATCAAACTACTGGTGGATTGGTTTGAAAAAGTCCGTGGCCGAGTATGTGGCCAAATGTCTGACTTATGCGCAAGTCAAGGCTGAGCATCAGAAGCCGTCAGGTTTGCTTCAACAACCTGAAATTCCCAAATGGAAATGGGAAATGGTGACAATGGATTTTATCACCAAGTTGCCAAAGACGAAAAAGGGAAATGATACCATATGGGTCATAGTAGACAGACTGACTAAGTCAGCTCATTTTCTACCCATCAAAGAGACGTATAGCTCAGATATGTTAGCCCAATTATACGTCGATAAGATAGTAGCGCTACATGGTATACCTATATCTATTATCTCTGATAGAGATACTAGGTATACGTCACATTTTTGGAAAAGTTTCCAACAGTCGTTGGGCACTCGTTTGAATTTTAGTACGGCTTACCATCCTCAGACTGATGGTCAGAGTGAGCGTACTATTCAAACTTTGGAAGACATGCTTCGTGCATGTGCGATCGACTTGGGTGGTAGTTGGGATAAGCACCTACCACTGATTGAATTCTCCTACAACAATAGCTACCATTCCAGCATAAAGGCTGCGCCTTTTGAGGCCCTATACGGTAGAAAGTGTAGATCGCCCATTTGTTGGGCAGAAGTTGGAGATGTCCAGTTGTCTGGACCAGATATCGTCTTTGAGACGACAGACAAGATCGTTCAGATCCGTGATCGTTTGAAAGCTGCCAGGGATAGGCAGAAAAGTTATGCGGATCCTAAGCGCAAAGACTTTCACTTCGATGTAGGTGAAAAAGTGTTGCTTAAGGTATCACCTTGGAAAGGTGTAATGCGATTTGGAAAGAAAGGCAAGCTGAGCCCGAGATACATAGGACCTTTCGAGATAATCGAACGTGTCGGGGCAGTCGCTTACAAGTTAAACTTGCCTGAAGAGCTTAGTGCCATTCATAATGTGTTTCACATCTGTAATTTGAAGAAGTGTTTCGCTGACGATTCACTGGTTATACCGCATACAGATATACACATAGACGAAAGTCTAAAATTTGTGGAAAAACCTTTGTCGATTGAGGATCGACAGGTAAAGAAGCTTCGAAGGAAGCACGTGCCTATTGTTAAGGTCAAGTGGGATGCCCGTAGAGGTCCCGAATACACGTGGGAAGTGGAATCCACGATGAAAGAAAAATATCCCCATTTGTTTGAATAAATCTCGGGGTCGAGATTTCTTTTAAGGGGGTGAGGATGTAACACCTCGAAAAATTTCGTCCAATAATGTCTTGACACGTGTCATAAGGTTCCGTTATGTGAAAACATACTTTAGAGGGACTAAAAGTGACAAACAGTGAAAACTATGGAACGTAAGGGTCCAAAGTGTCAACAATGGATAAATAGGCTCTATGATAACCCCGCATAATGTTTATAACCTTTAACGGATGGTTCATGGATCATACGACGCGGAAATTGCCCAAAAGTGAAGTATTGTAAACTATAGGGGCCAAAAGTGTCAACATGTTCAATTTATACCTCTGAGTGAACTTTTGGCAGACCCGAAGATTTGTATAGCTAAAATATACTCACTAGAATATGTGGTTAAAATTTCATGAAGTTTCGTCAACGTATGAGAAAGTTATGGCCAAAACCGTACTTAAAGGACTAAAAGCGTCAACGTCGAATTTCAGGGCTTTTCGGTTGAGCGCAAAGTTATCCGAGGGCATTACCATGTTGGTAAAAGTCCTAAGGTCCTTAAAAACCAAGTTTGGGGGTTTACGGGTCGAGAAAAATAGCCGAAACATCGCGTACAAGTTCAGGGGTCAAAGCTGTCAACAATTGAAAGTTGTTTGGCTGAACCAAGGGTCAGGCGACCCGCCTGGGAAGGCCCAAGCGGGCCGCGTGGGTTGCCCAACGTGCAGAATTTCGAAAATGGTTAGTTTGGGTCCGAATTCAAGTGCAATACAGCTCATTTTCGCCTCCTCTTGCACCAATAACATGCCATGCATGCCTACATCAACAGTAAACCTCAGAATCTCTGCTTTAAATCCGAATTCATCTCATTTTTGATCATTTACCATTGTGAACAAGAACACCAAGACTTGCAAGAGCTCTCAAAGCTTCTCTGGAGATAATCTGATCATCAAGGCCGACTTCTAGTGTCCACTAAACATCTTTAGGACCATTGTAAGCCTTCAATTCGTTCTTTAATCCGTTTTTATAGTGATTATTGCTAAAAGTCAAACTGGGTGTTCATAACCTTTGACTTTCTGATTAAACGGATTTCTTTCAGTAATTTCTCGAATTGAAACTTGTTATAGATTGGTATTTATGTGGGAAACAAACCCTCTAAAGGTTACTAACTGATTCCCACTACATGCATGCTTAATGTCGAGTCAAACCTATTTCTAAAAAGTCAACAGAAGTGATTTTTGTGAAAAATGACATGATTAATGATATAGATGACATGCAACCTGATTGATCATTGAAAATAACTTGTAATATATATATAAATGTGTTTTAATCATCATCAACTCGACAATCTATAGTATAGCCACGAATCGGAACCGAAAGTCTTGTAAAACGATTATTTCGTAGACTATCGATTCGGATTCGTACATGCATGTTCGAGATCTGTATTGGAAAGTATTTTTGACTATTTTTATTTTAGTTAAACTTTCTGGAATTTTCTTTGATTGAGTCTATGTTTAGCCTATTCGAATGTATGTTTCCGGTTTATGCATAAAGTTGACTATTTTGCCCTTTTTGATTTAAAACGGGATTTTTGGAAAAGTGAAAGGATAGAAATCTTTATTTTTATTATATAAACTTGCACCGAAAGTTTCGGATCAGTTGGTGGTCCAGATTGTGAGTTATGGCCATTAGCGTAAAACTATATTATAAATTTACATAAACGGTCCTTTTCGCATAGAACCCGTTTCTGGCCACGTTTTGGTACAAAACTTTTTACCAACAGAAGTAATATAATATTCTGGGAATTTTGATGATTTTTAATTAATTTTTGGCTGAACGGATCCTAGTTCTCCTAGTCATTTCGGCTTATGTCGGTTTTGACCGTTTTAGCCATAAAATGAGTTTTGCACATCCTTTTGACCCGAAACCTTTTTCTACTGATTTTATATGATGAATAAATTATTATAAGACTTCTGGAAATATAAAAATCTCAGATTTAATTTGAAAACCCGAAAACGCCCTTAAATCGCATATTTAGCGTTTTAAGCGCATAGTAAGCGTTATACTTGTTTTAAACATATAAGACCTATACCTACTGATGTGTTTAGCTTATTTTCATATAAAAACAGTAAGTATAAGTATATGAACTCAGATTTCCAGTTTTGGCATTTTTAGCCCTTGTGAAATTACTAAATTGCCCCTACGGTGCATAGTTTGGTTTTAAAATGATATATTTGGTATATGGGTCATACCCTACTGATATAATATGTTATATTAAGTATATTTACTGTATGGACCAGACCCGAAACTCAGATTTCTAATCTTACCCTTTTATTATCTTGTAAATGACCAAAATGCCCTTCTAAGGCATAAATTGAGTTTAAAATTATCCCGGGCAATATAGAACATAACTTACTGATATAATATCATATTTTAAGCATATTATCTCAGGGAACTTGCATTTGAATCATTTGGCTACCCGTATCGCCCTTTCCGCGTTCGGTTCGGTTTACGTAACTAGTTTGCGTAAATTGACCAAAACGGGTCAAACGATATCATTTTTATTTCAAAATCCAGAATGTATTTAGTATACCCATATTATACAAGTATTCAAACTTGTCGGGTCTAAATCACATTCTATCCGGTCTTTCGCTTAATCGTGCGTAAACCGTATCATTCCTAAAACTAACCGGTCAAAGCTTAGGCTTAAATAAAAGGCCGTTAGGAATCTAATAGGTTAATTATAAACCTTGTTCCAGATTAGGAAGCCCGGTAAAAGCTATCAACACTTATCATTTGTGACTTATACTTGCTCAGGTAAATACATTTTGACTTATTTTCCCTATACGGGCTTGGGGTACGGTATTTAAAATACCGCTTGATCGGGCGCACAAGTCCTGCGCCTTATAGGTGTACAGTCTTGAATAGCTTGTGCGACTTCGTTTAAACAGTTTTGTCTTACTTAAAGGCTTTGGGGGGTTATTGACCGTGTCCCGGATATCCTTGGCATTATCTTACGAGATGGCCACGACCAGAGCACGGGGTGTAGGCGTACACTCGTCGTGTATAACTCTTTAATGTGGTGTGTCAATTAAATCTCTAGCCCGGACAGTAGATCCCGGGCCACCAGAGATATAAGTGCATGTAAATCGTTCACAAGTTTATATTATATAAATATCCCAAGTTAATAAAAATATTTATGCCTTGTGCATTTAAATCAAATTTTCAATCATTTTCAAAATGAGTCAGTCGATTTGTATTTACCAGTGTAAACTGACGTATTTTTCCCAAAAGGTTAAGTGCAGGTACTATACGAAAATAGGCTGGTTGTTTCCTAAGAGCGTCCACTATAGTCTCGCAAGCTCGGACGACAAATATCTGTTGAACTATTTTTATCTTATTTTATTTGATCCGCCTGTGGATCCATTTCAACTACTGTGATATTTATTATTACACTTGTTTAAAAGTTGAAATGTTTCTATTCTGCTTCCGCTGTGCATTATTATATTGTGTTGATTGTCTATGACGATGCCAACTACGTCACTGTACCCCACACCGGGCCCACCGGTGACACGTGGAAATGGGGGTGTGACACTCTTGCTGTATGGCCTATGAGTCCACAAACTTGGCATGTGCGGCACTTCACACCAGCATGATGATGTAGGCTACATTGGTTGCACAAAGGTGCAGTTCCGTTGTAGGGCTTCCTAGCAGGGGGTTGAGCTGGTTGGTTGGGAATGGCTTGATCATTGTAAGCAACCACGACGAAGTTCTGAGAAGCCCTTCGCTTCTTTGACTTCTTGGAGGATTCAGTCTGTTCATCCCTTGGTTTCGATTCCTCAACCGGTTTCTTGTCACTTTTTCGGAAAAGTTTACCTTTCCTGATCTGAGATTCAGTCAAGGTAGCGGATAGCTCAATGGCCTGTCTAACTGTAGTGGGATTACTACTAGTCACAATGTCCTGTACTGAGTCAGGGAGGCCATCAATGTACTTTTCGATTGCCTTATCCAAAGGCGTGACCATGTTTGGGCATAACAGACTTAATTCCTCATAACGGTCCGTGTAGGCTCGATGCTCACCGCTTTCTTGCTTAAGATCGTCAAATTCCCTTTCCAAGACCCTGATCTCATGATGAGGACAAAATTCCTTCATCATCAGAGCTCGAAGCTCTTCCCACGTTTGAGCCAGTGCCACATCGGCACCCCTATCTCTCACCACACCGTTCCACCATGTCAAAGCTCGTTTCTCAAAGACACTAGATGCGAAATCTACCTTTCGCTCGTTTGGACATTGAACATGTCTGAAGGTGCTCTCTAAACTCTCGAACCACTGCAGAAGTGCAGTTGCTCCTTGGGACCCAGAAAACTTTGATGGCTTAGCTGAGTTGAATGTCATAAAGGTGCACTGAACATTTTGTTATTGTTTGCCTGATTTATCTGGGTGATAAGGTTCAGGAGTACAGCAGCGATTTGCTGAGTGATTAAGGCTGCCAAGGCGGCATCCTGAGCTTGATCACGCCGAGGAGGCATATTCTAAAAGGGTAAAGAAACATGAGGGAAAATTAGTGAGATGTCATTGGATATTCAAAACTGGATGTTAAGAATATCGACAAGGCATAATGATTGTGATCATTTGTTTGTTACTTAAAACAAACAAACGACACTGAGACAAATCAAAGTAAATAGGTCAATATAATGTATCACTGAAGACATGCTCGCCTATAAGTGAACACTCACCCCAAGAGTTCCCAGGTAAGAGTGACTGGTCCGATACGGCGGATTTGTACGAACACTCTAGCCTTAGACAGAAAACTCAGGGTACAGGCATTCACTTTTCCAGTTCGCACGTGTTCACATTATTTAGACCCAAACTTTGACGAGATTTTGAAAACTCAAAAGGCACAAAGCCAAAGATGAATCAAACCAGAAGGGTTCAAGACCTTATAACAGAAGGTTCAAAACCTAGTAATTAATCATCCAAGAATAGATGATTAATTTTCGAAGCGGATTCGTTATTATGTTCTCGTTGTGATTATCACCTAAGGATAGGTGACGGTATTGTTTTATGACTAAACGCAAGTAAACTCGCGTTAGGGTCCTAGGAAGGTTATAGTCTAGGTCAAAGCATTACTAATAACCTAATTCCCTATAACCATTGGCTCTGATACCAACTTTTCTGTCACACCCCGACCACGTAAAACAACAAAACGTGGCGGAAACGTCGGGGAGTGTTGTAACAGAATCATTGTTTCATAACCATGGAATAAATAGTTTCGTTTTATTGAATTATTGAACTAAATGTTTTGATACAAATTAGATAAATACAACTATTATCCTCCAAGTTTTAAAGTCGCTAAGGCCTTGTCCATTCCTATGTGAGAATACACCAATATCATCATCAAGCATCATCAACTATTGTACCTGAAACACATGTGAAAATAGGTACGTCAGCATAAAAATGCCGGCGAGTACATAGGTTTTGTATGAGTTTCAGATTCATGGCCCGTTTTACATGTTGCAATACTTATTTAAAAACCTTGTTTTGAAAACTATAGTATTGAGACATAATTAACCAACTCAAATCAAATTGGTTACAGTTTATAAAATCCCGTAGCCATGATTCTTAACTTCAAAACATTTGTTTAATTAAATCCAGATTATAAATCGTTTTTGGAATAAAAACTCGAAAAGTATATATATATATATATATATATATCGTGGGAAAAATACATTGTAATATAACTTTGTTTTGTTAACCATTGCCCAAGTGATCTAGATAACGCAACGATATATAATGTGTTAAAAGCACTTATATATAGGAAGTACCAGCGGCGTATCCACCATGCTTTTAACACATTACACCCGCCCCGTTACCTAATCACTTCCCTAACCCAACGGTTCAAACAGATTTCAAACTGTTCATGTCAATCAAAGGTTACAAACGGTTCACATAGTCAAGTAGTCACAAACGTTTAACATAATCAAACGGTTACACGGTTCACAGGATTAAACGGTTACAACGGTTCACAGGATTAAACGGTTACAACGGTTCAAAATGTAAAACAATGTGTCCATATGCTGGATGAGCATATGCGACAAAGTGTAATATACGGAAATCAATATGCTAGCATGTTAACTGAACATACATTGCAAAACATAATGAAATCATGTACTAATAGTGTACTATTGAACATAGTAAGTATATGATATAAAAACATGGGAAACATGAAAGTATCAAGTAGGCACATGTGTTCCACCCCAAAACAGTTTGAAAACAGTAAAGAGGGGACTATGTACTCACCTGAGGGTGCTTAGAAGTCTTGAACAACAACCAAGCAAAGCTAGAGTGATCAGGGAATCAAACGGCACCCTATATAGGTAACTATGTAAATAACCGGACCTAAATCGGGAGATAGGATAGAATGAGGTTCTATAAATCAAACGAGTAATTAACCTCATATGGTATTATTTAATAGACCTTACATTCTGATTGGAAAGTCTACCTAAGTGCTTTTGACCCGTTTCGACACATTATGGTAACATAAGCTACTATAAGGCGTCGTTAGCGTAAAACTATGTTCGGATGGTTAACTATGTGCTATGCCAAGTCTTACATGCCCAATTATCCCTAAACATGTTACTAAATCAGATTATATGTCAAAAATAAGTTCACATAGGCAAAATACGAATTTTAGCTTCAAAAGGGTATTTTGGTCATTTCCTATGGGCATACAAGCTAACTAGCAAATGACTAACCAATCCTATGTGATCATAAGGTATAACCTCAGTGGTTATTCCCTAAGCAACTATGATCACTAACTAAACTTGGTCGGATCCTAAAGATCGACCAATCGGGTCGGGTTCGAAAGTCTAAGCGGTTGTTTAGACCGCTTACCTTACGACCCTAAACAAGCACTAAACTAATAGTGTCGAGTTAAACATGTCAAAACATGTTTAACCTACTGATTTGGTATCAAAACAAAGTGTTTTGATACACTAAAGTAGTTCCGTTGCAAAATGCGTGCTAAAACGCATTTTGACCGAAACTTTGACTCGACACTACACCTAGCGAACGTGGTAATCAGCGGGTATAATCACTAAGGATTATAACCAACGTGATTACAATCATGTTGCAAAGTTCAACCGAACTTTGCGTTGACCAAAGGCTGGTCAAACTGATAGTCAAACACTTGTTTGACTATTTAGACTAGAAAGCAAATAAAAGAATGAAAGAAGGCTCACCCAAGTCCTTGCTATCTTTTCTACAAAGAAGACAATTCCCAAATCAGCTTAGGAAGCTCCCAACGCAGATGAGAGGAGAGAAAAGAATGAAATGAGCAAGGAATGAGGAGAAATGGCTTGCTATTTATACTTGTTGGTGATCAACAAGATCATTCCATGTGCTTGTTTGGCCACCAAGCATGAAATCTCATCCATACAAGTGTTAGGAGCAGGTGCAAAGCCTTGAAGAGGTGGTAACTTGGTTACCACACAAAGAATTTGCATAAACAGCCCCTAAATTAGCAACAGATTGCTAAAAACAACTTTCTGGTCACTGGGCATCTGAGGCGGCCCGCATAAGAAATTGGGAGGGGCTTACGCGCCCCGCCTGAGCTCCCCAGATCAGCAACTTTCAATTTTGGCAGCTTTAGTCCCTGCATGCATTCGAGTCCATTTCAGGCCTTTTTGACCCCCGTTAAGCCATTTTCAAGGCTCTACAAGGTCAATAAAGTTTAGAGGACTCAAAATATGCTCAGGGAAGTCTCGGATGTCGGCTCGTTTGGTCGTACGGTCGCGTTGTTCGTCAAATTACGACGAAACTCAAACGGACGCGAAAACGATCCAAATTAAGCGACGAATGGAATTTTTGCATGCCGATCATTAAAATAGAAATATTTTAGTGTGTACAAAAATTTTGGATGTCCAGATGTGGTCAGAACGTAAGATATGCGCGAAAATGCAAACTTACGCGGTTTTTGACACTTTTAGTCCCTGTAAGATCATGTAAGCATGTTTTTACACACCGAACCTATCAAAGCTTTTTTCTAAGCCATGTTTAGGTTATATATGGTATGTTTAACTTATGATCAAGTCCCGGACTGTACATTGTCTTACGAAATGGCAGACTTTTGCAAGTTGACGCAAATAGTCCCTGTAAGCGAATAAACTTGATTTCGGCATACCAAACCATCCAAAACTTACTTCTAAGTTATGTAATGGTTATTTAAGGTAGTTAAGCCTATGTCACTATTCCGGAGTGTTTGTTGCATTAAACTGGTTATATTTACGCATCGGATCGCGTATAACCTTCCAGAAAGCGATCTAAAGCCCGAAATTGAACAAGAATTGATGTGTACAAATGATACACATATTTTCACAAATCCCAAGTATGGAACACAAAATTTCATTGGTTTGGTGTTTGTTTTACGGTCACAGTGACACAGTGTCACACAAAAACCAATCGTTTATCCAAATCGTTTAACTCGTTAAAATCATTTCAAAATCGTTAACTCGTTTAAAATCGTTTAAATCATCCTCGTTTTAATTTGTGAAAAACTATATATGGTCGTCTCGCTAACAACATTCAAACCTTCGTGACTCGACCACCTCGCTTCTCGCTTCTCGAGTTAACAAACCACCAAAGGGTAAGTTAACAAACATCAGATTCAGTCGTTACCCACAACCCCCACACATAACCATGGGTGCAGTAAAATAACGGGATTTGTCAGATCCTATGGTACCATAACCTAATACTGGTCGGCTTGATCAATGCTAATGAATGTCATTTGTTATGTAACTACAACCAACAAGTTTGTTCACTTTATTGAAATCGTTATTAGTTTTGTAAAAATCATTTTAATCGTTTTTGAAACCATCGTTTAAACCTTGAAAACATTTTGTACATATGAATCACCCCAAAACAATTGAAAACAGTAAAATAGGGGAACTATGTACTCACATGAAGTGCAAAGTATCCTCAATCAATAGAACTTCAAACAACCTCAAGCAAACCAAAGGAATCAAGTAGCACCTAGTAATCGAACCACTAGTCAAACAATAGACGCCTAAATCGGAAGATCGGACAGGATGAGGTCTTGTAAACCAAATGAGTGTTGGAACTCATGTGATATGGTTTAACAAAGCCTACATCCTAAATTGAAACCTAACCTAAGTGCTTTCGACCCATCGCGACCCATTAAGGTAGCTTACGCTACTTTAACGCGTCGTGCGCGCAAATGCGCGTTCGAGACGTCTAACTAGTCCTATGACAAGTATTATATGCCAACACATGTTTTAAATATGTTACAAAATCAGTTATGTGACAAAAGTTTAGGTTACATATGTTTAATTACGAATTACGCATGAAAAGGGTAGTTTGGTAATTTACTTAAGGCATATAAACTACTTATCATACAACTATTTAAACTAGGCGAACATAAGGTATTACCTCGGAAGGTTATTCCCTATGCTATTATGGTCACAAAACATGTTTGGTCGGATCCTAATGATCGACCAAACGGGTCGTGTTCGGAAGTCTAAGCGGGTGTGTAGTCCGCTTGACTTACGACTCTACACAAGCACTAAACTAAAAAGTGACGAGCTAAACATGTCGAAACATGTTTAGTTAAGTTAGAAAATAGGTTTGGTATAAAGAAAAAAACGGTTTTGATACCTAAAAGTAGCTTGGTTACAAAATACGCGAGAAAACGCATTCTGGCCGAAGCTACGACTCGTCACTAAGCCTAGATAACGTGGTAATCAATAGGTATAGTTACTAGGACTATAACCATCGTGATTACGCTCACGTTATGAAGTTCAAACGAACTTCGCGTTGACCATAAACCGGTCAAAGCAGAAAGTCAAACACAGTTTGACTTTAACGATAGAAACGAATGAAAAGAACGAAAGAATACTTACAGAAGGTCCCCGCAAGCTCTTGATCCGATTTACTCTCAGGTATGAAGCATAAACTTCAACTTAGAGAGCCAAAATCAGATTCAAGTGTGCTTTGGGAGTGAAGTGGGTTTGGGTATTTATAGGAATTCAAGTACCGTTAAGATCGTTCGTCGAAAAACGTGCTTTGATCTAGACCTTACATGTGTGCACATGGTTTTCAAAACCATGGGAATACTTAAAACCATCAAATGGTATTGCAAAACAAGGATCAAAACCATCCATGTGTGGCACATTGTTTTGAAATACCTTGGGTGCCTAAAAAATGGACCAAGTTCAATGTATCTGCCAGAAATTTCAAAAATGGTCCCTGCACTTGTAAAACTTGATTTTTTTGGCACTTTTAAACCCCTTTAACCTTATTCAAGGCTCTAAAATAAAGTTAAAGTATAGGGATCTTAAAATATGCTCAAAAACATCTCAGATGTCGGTTCGTTTGGTCGTACGGTTGCGTTGTTCGGTTATTTACGGCGGAAATCGTAATGAACGCAAAAACGATCCAACTTACGCGACGAATGGAATTTTATCATGCCAATCACTAAAATAAAATATTTTAATGATTTCATAAATTTTTTGTAAGTCCGGATATATTCAGAACGTAAGATATGCGCGAAAATGCAAACTTATGCACTTTTTGACGCTTTTTGTCTCTATTGATCAAATAAGTTTATTTTTGCGCACTAAACACCTCAAAGCCTATTTCTAAGCTATGTAAAGGTTATTTAGGGTATGTTTAACTTATGATCAAGTTCCGGAATGTTTGTTACTACACAAATCGGTATAGTTTCGCAGTTTGACACAAATAGTTCCTGCGATCGAACAAACTTGATTTCAACACACCAAACCATCCAGAACTTATTTCTAAGTTATGTGGAGGTTATTTAAGGTATGTTAAGCCTATTTCACTATTTCAGAGTGTTCGTTGCATTGAACTGGTTATATTTACGCATCGGCGCACGTATAACCTTTCAAAAAGCGATTTAGAGCTTGAAATCGGAATCGAACCAAATTGAAAAAAATCACCAAACACAAATACACACATAATAACACAAAAACACATATAATAACACCAAAGCACATTGTTTTATTAATAACTAACATTGTTTTACATTGAACCACGACTATAGAACACAGTTGTCACAAATCAAGTGTAGAAACATGTTACTAACAAGAAAAATTCAAAAAGAAATATTTTTAGAAAATCATTTTTCAAGTTGTAAAGATCTAAAATCTTCAAGAATGATGATTTTAAACAAATGACTACACTTTAAAGGGTAACTAAGCTTACTAAACACTCTACTAAGTTACTACAAATTTTTATAAATTTTCAAGTTCATGAAGTAGTGTAAAACGCTTGATTTTGGCACTTGGTAAGTATTGTTTGCTTTGTTGATGAATTGTGATGATTTTAAAAAAAAATGATATGCTTTGAAAGCATGGAAACCTTCATTTTTAAGTGGAAACTATGGCAAAATTTTTCTAGAAATTAAACACTTAGAATAATATTTTTAAACAAGTGTTAACAAGTATATTTTAACCATGATTTTTCATACAAAATTTGCCATAATTTTTGTTACAAAAATTATAAATATTGGAGGTTGGTTTTGATAAATAAAAATGACTAAATATGTATTTAGGAAAATATATATTTAGATTTCACAATGTGTGTGATTACTTGTATATTATGTGTATTAGTTATATTATTTTAGGACTTGAAATAATGTAACTCACCAAAATACCAAAAATTACAATACAAAATATTACCAAAATTCCAAGAAAATGAATATATAGTTTATACGCAAAATTGGAGAAACCGAACAAGGAATATAACTTACATAAATGTTCCGGAATCAAATTCATAAGTATATTTTGGTAAACGGTATTTTGGGAACCAAGAGGACAAAAATATGATTTTTATAATTGTTACAAAAATATATCATATTCTTGACAAGAAAAAAATATATTATTTAAAGAAAAATATATATGTTTTCTTGAATTATTAGAAAATATAACATTTTTGGAGAAAATATATATTTTCTTGAACAAATTCAGAATATATTATTTTTGGGGAGAAAATAGATTTATATATATATTTTCTAAGTTAATCTTGAAAATATGTGATTTTTGAGAATTATATGAAAATACAAATATTTTTGCCAAGGAAGAAATATAAATAATTTTCTATACAAGTTTTCTTAAAATATTTATATATTTTAAGAATATATTCATGTTGATGATTTTTATTGAAAATATTATTCCGGAAAATTTAATACAAAATTAAGTATAAGGATACTTAATAAGTACAATAAAAATACGTATTCTCGTACGTATAAATACACCGGAATACGACATCGATACTTGGCAAAAATATACAAGTTTAAGAATACGAGTATGTATACGCCCATCCTTGGGGAAAATATACATGTACAAATACATAATGTGTCAAGTTAAAGTATATTATTTTAACTAATAATCCAAGATTTAATAAATATAATTTAAGTTAAAATATTTATTATTTTAACAAATAATTATATACTTTGGGATAATATTAAGACACAAAGAAACGTAACTCAAAGATACTAATTAAGACTAAAGTCAAGGCACGACCCATCCGTCTAATACACCTTAGCACGTTTGTAGGTAGTCGTGTGAACGAGTAGCAGCTTTAAGTTACGCCGGATTTCAAGACGCAAGACTGTGAGTTCATGTCCCCCTTTTCTTTTAACTGTTTTCAGTTTTACAACTTCGGGGTTGAAGTACATGTTACAAACTGTTTACAAACGTTTACATATGGTATGGTTAGCTAAGGAATGAACTGTTAGATCATGTGAGTGGTGGGTACAACGCTTAAGACCATTAATCCTCGTAGTAGGACCGAGGGACATGAGTGATAGATCTATTTGGGTATTGCGAGCCCTACCCATGAGGACCGGGATTTGGCCCAGGAGGTGACTATGTCTTCCAATCGGAAGCCCGGTACAAAATCCGCTAGGTTTGAGCCTTCCTGCATCACATCACACATATTAATGGCCTTGCAAACCATTAATTGATCTGTTTCCTTGTTGCTTTCATACCGGGTTTACAAATACACACACACTATAGTTACAAAGTTTATTACGAGCTCACATACAAAACACATGAACTCGCTCAACTTTTGTTGATGTTTTCAAACTATATGTATTTCAGGGAATTGAAATGGATCTGGCGGGCGCTGAAGTTTTACAAGTTGTGTCTTCCAAATAAATGATGTCATCCCACCTTTTGTAGGGTTTGGAGTGGATGTCTCATCCCAGATGAGACATACATTTCAAAGCCTTGTTTTATCGTTGTATCGTAACAAGTCCATTATGGAACTTAAAACTTTGTTTTTGTTGTATTTTAAACATGAAGTCCGTGTTTGGATCTAAAACAATGTTGGTTGTAATGTTTTGAAAACTTAATTATGGATGGACATCATGGTTTATATCATATAGTTGTTTGTTATGGTTGAATGCAATGATATTAAGCAAGTCACACGTAATCACGCTTCCGCAAAAGTCAGGGTGTGACAGTTTGGTATCAGAGCTTCGATTGTAGCGAACTAGGATTCCTTCTCGAGTCTAGACTACAATCATTAGGGCTCTCTCACGAAAATATTTTTACAACATGTTTTCATTGCATACACAAAACGCCCAGATCCATGGAACAAACGTTTTACAAAAGGAAAGACAAGAAACACGAATGCAAGGTCACGTTGGTGGTTTAGTCTGCATTGGGTAGACTAGGAAAGAAAGGAAAAGTTTCATGAAGGATCACGTGAATACATGTTTAAGTGATGATTGTTTTGTTTGCATGCACTGTGTGATAGTGGTTAATATATGTGCACATGTTATGATTATTATGTTACAGGCACACATGTCATCCTCAGAGAGTGGGTTGTCCGATGTCCACGACCCGATGGCAGTCGTTTCGGACGACGAGGTTATGCCCGCGCCAGAGATATATACGTCGGATACTGAGAGTGATCCTGACATGCTGTCCGAGGACGAGGATGACTTCCAGTCGTTCGCGCTACCAGACTTTGGCGATGATTTACCTATTGCTGATGGTTTCCCTGACGAGGATCCTTTGGACATCCCTGCTCCAGTTCACGATCACCTCATCATTGGTCACCCCGATGGTGAGCACATCGTGGCTCCGATCCTCGATCCTCTTCCTTTTGTGGTCATTCCTCCCGAGGATTGGCCTTTCGATGGCTTGTTCGATGATGATGTCGATTTGTTTGTAGACGGTCCCCTAGTTGACGCCCAGGGCGATGGGGAGATAGATGAGGATGTTGTAGCTTGAAACGCCCAAGGTTTCACCTTCCTAAATGTGATATTATCATACTATAATTTAACAAAAATCAGGCATGACCCGTTCGTATTATGAACAATTCCCTGTAAGACTAACTTGTAATAACTTAAAAATACAACACAGCGGAAAATATGAACCCAAAATTTCGTTCTTTAATAGACATAGTACTTACAGGAAAGTTCAAATACCAAATGTCATACACTCATTAAAAAGTATTTACCACGTTCCATTATATTAATACTTCGGACCTACATTTGTTAAACTATGTGACCGATCCTTCCCGTACAATCCTTGCTCTTGACTCGATCTTCGTCCGCTCATCTTTGGTAGTAGAAGAAGAAATCCGTATGGTACCTGTGAACATCACATACAACTTAATCATTAGTCATTGACAACCTCATACAACAATATTCTCACACAATTAACTTTCGTATAATGTTCGACAATATAGCTTCGATTCATTCGACTATTCTCTCTAAGTCTCTTGATCCGAGTTCGGCTTCAACTTCATAAGAATCCAACATTCTCATTCCTGCATTACATCCCAATCTCAAGGGCATTGTTAGTAACGTTAATTCTCAAATGCATCCAAATCATGCATTCGCACATACTTGCACACATACATACTTACAATCATACACATCTACATACCTAATATACATTCAATCATACCTACAATCATGTATTCATACCTACGTGTTCCGTACGCATTCTTGTATACCATTTACATGTAATACATGTCCAACTTCATTACATACATCTATCATACTCTTATATAAATTACATGAGGCTTAGACTTGGGTTTACAACTTATAATCGTCAAGGGAACACTCGAAATCATGTTTAGGAGGCCCACCGTAGTCCACGGATAATATACCGAAGCCTACGATGCATAAATCACATAAATAATATTTTTGACAGAACCTTCACCCGGCCGTGTCAACTCACCACCCGGCCGTGTCAGCTCTGCACTTTTCCCAGCCATTAATTCTTACCGAAACGGACATAACTCTCTCATTTTTTATCCGTTTTACCCAATTCTTTTTCCTACGTGATCGTAATTTAACCCTCTATGATATGGACTTGATATCCCACTTTCGGTTAAAGGAAATTCTTAACTTACGCGCTTTCGACTTAATAGTCATTTTCTAATTATTCGACCCGTTCATGTTTTCATCAAACCACTCATTTGTTTTATCCCAAAACATACATGAACATTATAATCATAATACTTTTACTTTATCCGGAGTTTCGTACTTGGGGTTTACACATCCAATACCCGGTATTCGTTAAACTCATTCATTTCATTTAAGTCTACGAATCAAACTTCGTTACTAAAACCTCCACTTATATAATGGTTTATCTATTAAACCAAACTCACCTCTGATTATGTTGACCATTAAACCGCATCTCCGATTCCCGGATCACGTACTTACAAGCAATTCTACCCATTAACCAGTTATAGTACCGTAGCCATATCTTATGCAACATTTCAACATAATCATAAGACCTTAATTTGACCCATTGGTCTACTTAATGAAATCCACTAATTTCATACATCCTAATCCACATTTGACTTTAGACATCATGTTTAATTAATTAATTAAAACGCTACATTACTTAAACATACTAAGAAGTGATTACGGAATCACTTACCTCGTGCATCCAAGTTTGTGCATAGCTTCCTCATTTCCTCTTGATCTGTTAGCCTTCCATACTTGAGTCCATGCCAATTTGGGGTTTCCTATCCTTTCAAGTCATTAAACCCATATCATAGTTAGTATGCGTGTTCATTCATATCACATCCATTTCCAACCCTTTGCTACATAGACTTTTAATAGTCAAACTTTATCACGCATAAGACATGAACTGACAACCACATTGTTCAACATTTACTTAATCAAATTTATTATCATACATACGTACATGACATAATTCCAACATTATTACTTACCAATAAGCTATTCGTTTCACATTCATACACATTCACTTTTAACTACCATAAATCAATTGCATCAAATACATGGTGAGCATCTCATCATTTAAGCACAGGGTACAAGTCCCTAATGCATAATTTTTACCAAACCATACATTCGATCCGAATTCTCATATGGACTCCACCTTAAGCACACTTAACATATTATTTTGCTAACAACTACACCATGAACACTTTTTATACATATTTACCCACAACTTTCATACAATTTCACAAATTTGTTCTCTTAGGCATTTCATCGAACACTTGGCGGGTTTCGCATTTGTAAAACATTATGTACAAGCTTTTAAAGCGTGATTCCTACTAATTCTTCACATAACTTATTAACAATAAATCAAGTTCATAACAATATTTCATCCTAACTACGAACATATGGTTGTAACATCAATTATTCATAACAAGTTCATCAACAACAACCAAATTAACATGTAGAATCTCAAAATTTCTAGCCATTCCTTGACATGCAAGTGGGTTTTGCCTAATCCATGCTCATATTCAAAATTTAACATCTCTTGATGTTTTGACAACCATAGCAACCATTATTCATACCAATTTTTTGCATTACATACCCGAATTATACTAGACCCACAAAATCAAACATCACAAAATTGCAAATTTCGACTTACTTGATGTTGGGTATGCTTAGATGATCATCATTCTTAGTTCATGCATTCAACTAGGCTTCAATTCCCCTTTCAATTTGATAGATTTTGGTGTTCTAGGGTTTGACCCCTTTCTTTCTCTTCTTCTGATCGAACACACGCCCGGGTGTGTGGTTTAAGGGTTATTTTTTTTTTGTTTATATTTTATCTTTTCCTTTTGTCCATATCAACCCCTCATGTTTGCCATTGTTCATAATTTACCCAATTCCTATTCTTATTTGTTTAAACCAAGCATTTAACTTGGTTTGATAACCTAGTTATTACATGTCCTTCTTTTAAACGTGATAACATATTAACTACTAGATAATTCGAGTTTTGGGGTGTTACAAGTCTACCCCCCTTAAAGGAGGTTCCGTCCCCGAAACCTGCTTCATCAAAATCGGCTTACCATTAGTATAGTCATAACTTTAAAAGCATCATTTCTAGAAATCCCTTTTCTCATTCTTTCCATAATTCAATCTACCTAAATTGTATATATCGTTCCTTTAATATCAAAAATATCGTCCATCTGACCCGTTCATAACGGGTCAAAGTTTCGACCATTATCACAATCCATCATGCTCGTCTTAATTGACCCGTCTATAACGGGCCAATACATACCCCTTTTATTATGCTTTCTTCGTCACATTGACCCGTTCATAACCGTCAGCTACACCTACTTTACAATTCCATTTTTTTATTAATTTCTTCTTAAACTTTCAACTCATTACATGATTGTACTTAAACTAGTGTGTGCTGACTAGTAAAGACCTAAAGAGTCTAATACCATAATTTACATTACAACAATTTGAATTTCATATGATCTTGCTAATACATTTCACTGTTAGCATTAGTTTCTCTTATTCCTGGAATTTTATTTCTACCTCCTTACTCATTCACACTGCTTACTACATAAGCCAGAACTAAAACTTAATCTTAATCAACCTCTAAAAGCCAAGCCTTCCTTTTCATAACACATTCTGTGCACCATAATTTTTGTTCAGAAAATACTTTTCAACCATAGCTATAATTTTTACATTCAGATATTAATAATTTGCTAAACTTACTACTTTGGCGCAGTGCTTAGGCATGTAAGATCGAACTGGTCCTCTTCATTACCACTCGTACCATCTTCCGGATTGACCTCATTCATCCATGTAATGAGCTTTCGCTCATGAGCATTCTTTCATTGACCTTGCTAGATTTATCACATCCTGATTCCTGCCATTCTCATCATAAGATTAGGGTTTTACGTAGTTCATTCAGACGTGATGTTCTTTACACCACTTTAATTGCATGTTAATTCTTTCTTGATTCCTTTTAGAACATTAGTGCATTCGACCCGTTCATAACAGGTCAATACATGACCACTTTATAACATATCTCTTTCATTGTTTGACCCGTTCATGACGGGTTAATACATAACCATTCCTTCATAGATCTTTAGCTCATTTGTCAACTTTTGCAGTTTGACTTTTCGGAAGTCCATTTACAATTACATTATGTCCTATATTTACCAATTACCCAACTTGTCACATCCCTCTCTTATTTCGAGCTATAAGCTCCCATTAAAAGCCTAACCTTTATATATACCTGACGCGAGTCCAATCCATTGACTCGTTATTCATACCTCACTTTGACTATCTCCTTCCAGTTTGTGACATTACATGTCCGTACATTACGTTCACCTATCATTATATAACCTAACCATTTCAATCATTAAATACAGGGTTCAAATGGCAATTACCATTTGATCCGCATAACTCATTTGTCCTTTAAATCATTCTTGCATACAACGCGTTTGCATAAGTACGTATACATATACACATAAGTTTAAAAGCATAGCTTGAATCATACCCGTTTCATAAAATATTTACTTGCTTAGTTCGTCCTTAATTACAAACTCAAACCTTTCATTCTTATCAATCCTTCTTACTTATTTGATTCATACCTATTTACAATCTCAAACTTTTCATTCTAACATTCATTTCCTTCCATATTTCGAATCCATCTCAAGGATTCTAACCTATCATTTACACTTTTCATTACTTTCACGTTTTGAATCCGTCTCACGGTTTCAAACATATCATTCACATTTTTGTTTCTTACATGTGATGAATCCGTCTCACGGATGCAGACGTATCATTTCTACATTTCATTTCCTTGAATCCGTTTTACGGATTCAAACATTCCATTCATACCTTTCATTCCTTGAATCCATCTTGCGGATTCTAACGTATCATTTATACTTTCATTCGTGAAAGTCTTACATTTCTCTTCACCCTCACGTCCACCTATTACCTAATTCTACGGACATACCTGTAACAATTATCACGGTCTCACGAACGTCGTATGTTTCTTGTGTACTGGCCAGGTACACAATCCACATACTAGTTTCGTGTCTTCGTGTGATCGCCACCTTATGTCCGAAGAATTTGGTTTCGGCACGTGTAACATTTTCAAAACTTCATTACCATTCTACTAATATATTTCATTTAAAATTTTCCTTTACTTCCTAGGTTTTAACATTACAATTACCCACATATTAAATTTAATTACCTGGGATCAATTTGTACTATTACATGCCTTGATGCCGGTCCTAGACCGCATTCACGGATTCTCCCTTCCAAACCATTGCGCTTACCCTTCACATAACATACTATTAGTCTCCTTCAAATACATAATCTCATACATACTTACATTCGCTTTTGCCTTTAGGCCTTGATCGAGTCTTGGATTGTACGGGTTCTTGGTCACGAGAGCACACCAGTTTGAGTTCAAGTATTTACCTCCTTCTACTTGATTTCACTCAAACCATGGCTCTGATACCAACTTGAAACGCCCAAGGTTTCACCTTCCTAAATGTGATATTATCATACTATAATTTAACAAAAATCAGGCATGACCCGTTCGTATTATGAACAATTCCCTGTAAGACTAACTTGTAATAACTTAAAAATACAACACAGCAGAAAATATGAACCCAAAATTTCGTTCTTTAATAGACATAGTACTTACAGGAAAGTTCGAATACCAAATGTCATACACTCATTAAAAAGTATTTACCACGTTCCATATATTAATACTTCGGACCTACATTTGTTAAACTATGTGACCGATCCTTCCCGTACAATCCTTGCTCTTGACTCGATCTTCGTCCGCTTATCTTTGTTAGTAGAAGAAGAAATCCGTATGGTACCTGTGAACATCACATACAACTTAATCATTAGTCATTGACAACCTCATACAACAATATTCTCACACAATTAACTTTCGTATAATGTTCGACAATATAGCTTCTATTCATTCGACTATTCTCTCTAAGTCTCTTGATCCGAGTTCGGCTTCAACTTCATAAGAATCCGACATTCTCATTCCTGCATTACTCCCAAACTCAAGGGCATTGTTAGTAACGTTAATTCTTAAATGCATCCAAATCATGCATTCGCACATACTTGCACACATACATACTTACAATCATACATATCTACATACCTAATATACATTCAATCATACCTACAATCATGTATTCATACCTACGTGTTCCGTACGCATTCTTGTATACCATTTACATGTAATACATGTCCAACTTCATTACATACATCTATCATACTCTTATATAAATTACATGAGGCTTAGACTTGGGTTTACAACTTATAATCGTCAAGGAAACACTCGAAATCATGTTTGGGAGGCCCACCGTAGTCCACGGATAATATACCGAAGCCTACGATGCATAAATCACATAAATAATATTTTTGACAGAACCTTCACCCGGCCGTGTCAACTCACCACCCGGCCGTGTCAGCTCTGCACTTTTCCCAGCCATTAATTCTTACCGAAACGGACATAACACTCTCTCATTTTTGATCCGTTTTACCCGATTCTTTTTCCTACGTGATCATAATTTAACCCTCTATCATATGGACTTGATATCCCACTTTCGGTTTAAGGAAATTCTTAACTTACGCGCTTTCGACTTAATAGTCATTTTCTAATTATTCGACCCGTTCATGTTTTCATCAAACCACTCATTTGTTTTATCCCAAAACATACATGAACATTATAATCATAATACTTTTACTTTATCCGGAGTTTCGTACTTGGGGTTTACACACCCAATACCCGGTATTCGTTAAACTCATTCATTTCATTTAAGTCTACGAATCAAACTTCGTTACTAAAACCTCCACTTACATAATGGTTTATCTATTAAACCAAACTCACCTCTGATTATGTTGACCATTAAACCGCATTTCTGATTCCCGGATCACGTACTTACAAGCAATTCTACTCATTAACCAGTTATAGTACCGTAGCCGTATCTTATGCAACATTTCAACATAATCATAAGACCTTAATTTGACCCATTGGTCTACTTAATGAAATCCACTAATTTCATACATCCTAATCCACATTTGACTTTAGACATCATGTTTAATTAATTAATTAAAACGCTACATTACTTAAACATACTAAGAAGTGATTACGGAATCACTTACCTCGTGCATCCAAGTTTGTGCATAGCTTCCTCATTTCCTCTTGATCTGTTAGCCTTCCATACTTGAGTCCATGCCAATTTGGGGTTTCCTATCCTTTCAAGTCATTATACCCATATCATAGTTAGTATGCGTGTTCATTCATATCACATCCATTTCCAACCCTTAGCTACATAGACTTTTAATAGTCAAACTTTATCACGCATAAGACATGAACTGACAACCACATTGTTCAACATTTACTTAATCAAATTTATTATCATACATACGTACACGACATAATTCCAACATTATTACTTACCAATAAGCTATTCGTTTCACATTCATACACATTCACTTTTAACTACCATAAATCAAGTGCATCAAATACATGGTGAGCATCACACCATTTAAGCACAGGGTACAAGTCCCTAATGCATAATTTTTACCAAACCATACATTCGATCCGAATTCTCATATGGACTCCACCTTAAGCACACTTAACATATTATTTTTCTAACGACTACACCATGAACACTTTTTATACATATTTACCCACAACTTTCATACAATTTCACAAATTTGTTCTCTTAGGCATTTCATCGAACACTTGGCGGGTTTCGCATTTGTAAAACATTATGTACAAGCTTTTAAAGCGTGATTCCTACTAATTCTTCACATAACTTATTAACAATAAATCAAGTTCATAACAATATTTATCCTAACTATGAACATATGGTTGTAACATCAATTATTCATAACAAGTTCATCAACAACAACCAAATTAACATGTAGAATCTCAAAATTTCTAGCCATTCCTTGACATGCAAGTGGGTTTTGCCTAATCCATGCTCATATTCAAAATTTAACATCTCTTGATGTTTTGACAACCATAGCAACCATTATTCATACCAATTTTTTGCATTACATACCCGAATTATACTAGACCCACAAAATCAAACATCACAAAATTGCAAATTTCGACTTACTTGATGTTGGGTATGCTTAGATGATCATCATTCTTAGTTCATGCATTCAACTAGGCTTCAATTCCCCTTTCAATTTGATAGATTTTGGTGTTCTAGGGTTTGACCCCTTTCTTTCTCTTCTTCTGATCGAACACACGCCCAGGTGTGTGGTTTAAGGGTTATTTTTTTTTGTTTATATTTTATCTTTTCCTTTTGTCCATATCAACCCCTCATGTTGGCCATTGTTCATATTTTACCCAATTCCTATTCTTATTTGTTTAAACCAAGCATTTAACTTGGTTTGATAACCTAATTATTACATCTCATTCTTTTAAACGTGATAACATATTAACAACTAGATAATTTGAGTTTTGGGGTGTTACATAGCTGTCCCACCTCCTGCTGTTCCTGTCATTGAGATATCTTCTGATTCCAGTCTACATTCGGTTTCAGACTCATTTGAGTCTATAACTTCTTCAGCTTTACGGGCGGCCAGATTGCAGCTCTATGCTACCGATTCTGATGATGACACCAATATGTCTGCTGCACCATCTCCTGCTCGTGACCCCACGCCTCCACACGATCCTGAGCATGTCCCCGAGCCAAACCCTATTCATTTTGATCAGCCTGATGTTGCACCTGTTGACCCTGAGCCGATTCCTGACCATGACCATGTTCCGTTTGGATTACCTGATATTGCACCTCTTATTCCAGACCCAATACCCGCACCTGTTGATCTTCCAGTTGTTGAGCCATTTATTCCTCCACCCGCACCCGCTGATGTTGCTCCTCTCCCTCCTGTAGAGTCTGATGTCCACCGCACTGATTTGCCAATTGTTTTCTTACAGGACATCCCTACACCCCGTCTAGGGGAAGGTACTTCGGGCCAGCACCCGAGTTACGATCCTTTTGCTTCAGCAGCATTTCCTACAATTTCTCAGACTGCACCATTTGCTCCCTTCACCTCTACACCGCTTGATGAGCCATTCTGATGGTTCCCACCATACACTATGCCGATCTCAGACCCCTATCATCCCTCCCATTTCGTTGGCTACACACGGGATGAGTTACTTTTGTCCTTGCAGTTACAGTTTGAGATATTGAGTCGCAGAGTTTTGGAGCTCGAGCTGACTCCACGTCCTCCACCTTGTCCCTGTCAGGCTACTTTTGTTCCTCCACATTCTTCGACGTCTCCTTTTGCACATCCACCTGCTGCTATTACTCCTTTTTCGGGTTTTGATGCCCGTTTCCTTACTGTCGAGCAGTAGATCAGTTACTTGCTTCGTCGTATGTACGAGCTCGAGGAGGAGCTCACGCATGTTCGCAGTTTGCTTTTCTTCCCTCCTCCTCCTCCTCCTCCACCACCATCAGCATAGTAGGTTTTTGGTTTTATGCAGATTGCATTAGTTTTGGTGAGAGTACCACTATTGAGTCGAGATTGTGAAACCTTTTGAAGACCACTTTTGGCTATGTGATTTTTGTATATTGGCAGACACATTGGACAAGGGTAGTGTGACCCTATATCCCTTTTTGATGTGATACACCTTGTAAACAATGTAACTGTGGTCGGTAATTAATGAAAGCTCAATCGTCATGTTCTCACTAAACACATTGTTGGATTACTTGCTTATGCTATGATTGTGTTGTTGCATGATTGCTTGATATGATAATTGCTTATATATATATATATATATATATGTACATACGACCTTTGGATAACTATATACTTATTTAATGAGTAAGACCTGACCTATCCGATCTTCTTCCTAGAAGAAAGATGCCGCTGCGAAGGAACACCGATACCAGCAACCCTCTGCCGACGACAGAGGTGGAATTATGAGAGCGCATCTCACAGGCCATCGCACAGCACGAGGCCCTTCGCTCTGAACACAGCGGAGGTACCTCAGGGAATAACTCACCCAACGGTAATGTTTAGTCACCTAAGACACATTACAATACGTTTGGACATTTCCAAGTGTGCTTTGCTAATGCTTTCTGTCAATGATGTTGCTTGTGTACAGGCTGTACCTATAAGCATTTTTGGACTGCAAGCCCCTGAATTTCGATGGCACCGGGGGTGCCGCAGCCTTTGTGCGTTGGGTTGAGAAGATGGATTCTATTTTAAGGATGAGTAAATGTGCACCAGAGCATCAAGTCACGTACATTTCTGGACTGTTTCTAGGTGGGGCTCTGTCATGGTGGAACCTTCAGGTTCAGACGTTGGGTGAGGCTACTGCGTATGCTTTGACATGGAATGAGCTGAAAGAGCTGATGCGTAAGAAGTATTGTTCGAGGGCAGAAATCCAGAAGTTGGAAACTTAATTCTGGAATTTGAAAATGGATGGTCCTAAGATAGAAGAATATGTGCAGAGATTTCATGATTTGTCTACAGTTGTTCCGTATTTGGTAGAACCCGAGTTTAAGAGGATAGAACGTTTCATCTGGGGGTTGGCAACTACTATTTCATAGTCACAAATAAACGCTTAACTCCAAAGTTAGCGTCATTCTACGTTTTATGTAGTTATTTGTACCATACGTACCCTTACGATACCTTAAACTCACCTCACTTATCCTACATTACTATTCTTCTCAATTCGTGCATCACTTAGGTTGCCTAAGCAAGCGCATCATGCAGATTCTTCATACTATAGTTTAACCACTACCCGAATTTTTCGCTCAAAACTTATATAATTTAGTTTTTTAATGACATAGTTCTCTCCTTATGTCAACTATAAGGAATCAAACATTCCATACTACACCATACTCCTTCCACCATTCAATTTGCAGGGCGTTTTCAATTTACTAATTCTTACTTATCCGTCATAATTTAAAGCACTTTACTTACCTCGATTTCATTCCATACTACAACGACCCGTAAATCAGATCTGTCCACATTCTTCACGAGTACTAGCCGTACCAGGCTAGATTTCATTCATCCATGTAATGTGCCTCCACTCGTACGCATCATTCCACCAATTCTGTTGGTTTCATCACATCAAGGATTCTAACATTTTCATCAAGAAATTTAACAGTTAGTACATTTCATTTCTCGCACGAAACTCTTTCATTCTAGTTACTTATTTCATCAACCTTCATAACTTGATCTTTCAAGGCTAACTGACATTTCTTATTTATCGTATATGCATCGAGGTACACATTCGTACTTCTTTCCATTCATCCTTACTTGCAAAGACATTCATTACATTATTTCGGTACTCATGACCAAGCTTACCCTTCTCATTCATACTTAAATTATTGTCCGGGTCGTAGCCCGCCCTACATTATGACTCCTACGGATCGGTTACTAACACATTTAACACACAACGGGTTTAAAACTTCTTTCTTTCATTTTAAAACTTAGGTTTGCGTGTCCATTACGATCATTCTTTTGTTCATTTACTTTACATTTACTCATAGAACTCGTTTGACATAACTACGGTCAATTATTGACACAATTCTGATGTGGGTAAATTTTATCCTTTATATGTTTTAAATCCATCTTGCGGATTCAAATGTAATATCCATACCTTTTACTACTTCTTTATTTTGAATCTGTCTAGCGGTTTCTAACCAACCATTCATACATTTTCTTCCTTCTATGATTTGAATCCGTTTCGCAGATTCAAGCATATCATTCCTGCATTTCATTCCTTGAATCCGTCTTGCGGATTCAAACATTCCATTCGAGCCTTTCATTCCTTGAATCCGTCTCGCGGATTCAAACATTCCATTCATATCTTTCATTCCTTACACGTGTTGAATCCGTCTTGCGGATTCAAACATGTCATTCATACTTCATTCCTTTCATGCTTCGAATCCATCTCGCGGATTCTAACACATCATTCATACTTTCATTTCTTTCATGTTTCGAATCCGTCCCGCGGATTCTAACATATCTTTCATACTTTCATTTCTGAAAGTCTTACATTTCTCTTCACCCCCACGTCCACCTACTACCTAATTCTAACAGTCATACCTGTAACAACTATCACGGTCTCACGAACATCATACGTTTCTTGTGTACTGGCCAAGTATACAATCCACATACTAGTTTCGTGTCTTCATGTAATCGCCACCTTATGTCCGCAGAATTAAGTTTCGGCACGTGTAACATTTTTAAAACTTCCTTACCATATCATTATTATATTTCATTTAAAATTTTCTTTCACTTGCTTAATTATACCATTTCATGCACCCATAAGCTAAATCTACGTACCTCGGTCAATATGTCATATTACATACCTTGGTGCCGGCGCTAGACCGCATTTACAGATCATCCTTTCCAAGCAATCATGCTGACCTTACACATAACATACTGTTAGTTATCTTCAAATACATACTTAAGCACATACTTATTTTGGCTTCTACCCTTAGATCTTGATCGAGTCTTGAATTGTACGGGTCCTCGTCACAAGAGCACACAGGTTTGAGTTCAGGTATTTACCTCCTCACACTTGATTTCTCTCAAACCAGGGCTCTGATACCAACTTGTAAGACCCTAACACGCTTTAACTGAAAGGACGCAGCGGAATTACGTGCCATAAAATTTCTTTCATTAAAAACGTTTTGACCTACTTGAAAGTTCATTATAAAATAACCTTTTTACATTATACGCATCCTTCGTACTCATTTACAAAATGAAAGTATAACTTATGTCTATCAATTTACAAACTCAAGCATTCCCCTACAATCTATCTTGTGACTCGGTCTTTGATCGTTACACCTCATGATGATAATCTGTGATTCGTACAACCTGCACCCACCACAAACATTCACAGCATTAGCATACATCATATACAAACAAGATTCTTAATCAAGTAGTCACGCTACGTTCTATCTACATATACTTTCCGTCCCGTTATCTTCCTTGATTTAATCATTCCATCCGGGTGTCTAATCCTTGACGAACTTCAATATAGTACCTGCACTATGTTTCATTCTCGAGGCACACTGTTAATAACGTCAATACTTAAATGTATTGAAACCACGTATACAATACATACATAAGTGCGTACATACATTTCTACTCACATACCTACATACATACATAACTACATACAAACATACCTTCTCACATACATATGTACATACATAACTACATAGAAACATACCTACTCACAAACATACATCCATACTTAACTGCATACAAACATACCTTCTCACATACATATGTACATACATAACTACATAACTACATTCAAACATACATACATACATACATACTACATACAAACATACCTTCACTCACACGTCCATGTACTTACATAATTACATAAATACATTCATACATACATACATACATACTAACTCGTATTCATGATTACTTATTAGCTTAAGCGTATTGGGATGAAGTTAAATTTATACATACATACCCATATACTTAGTTCATTACCCCGCATACTTGCTCCCACATCCCGATCTTGCCCACACATCATAACGCTTTTAAATGCCCTTCGGGTAGGTTTCGGATCATAAGAATAAGTTCCAAACTCACCCGTAACTTACCAAGCCTTTCGATAGGTTTGAGGAACATTATAAAGACTTAACGAGGCTTGGAATGGGTCCACGGGGTCCGAATTCGAAGGAAAAACAAAGAAATCCATAAACTTTTCATTTGCATCTGACCTCCACCGTAAGCTACGGTGGCTACCGTAGCTTACGGTGGCCCCAAAAGGCTTACAGTAATTCTAAACTGCCTTACGGCAGAAAAGGAAACCCAGCTCCTACCGTAGCTTACGGTGGGCACCGTAAGCTACGGTGATGCCCAGTTCATCTCCCCAAATTAATAGTAAAACCCGCATAACTTGTTCGTTTTGCATCCGTTTCACTTGAAACTTGCTCCTAAACATCCGCAAAACAATTCCTTACATATTAGTCTAAGAACCCTTACCCGGGTCCTTAATCATTACAAATTTTATTACTGTTATCCCACTTATTCTTATTTATTCGACCCGTTTGGTCCCACAAACTACTTCCGACTATCTAGATCATTACTTCTCTTAATACCCTCATTCATTTTATATCATACATAATTTCCCTTCATTCATATACAAGAAAGTTCTTATGTATACTAAGAAGTAAGTCGGGAGTCACTTACCTTAATCGCTAGTGTTCATGCTTGCTTCCTCGCTTCTGCTTGACCCGTTAACCTTCCGTTCTTGAGTCCATGCTAATGTGATTCCTATCCTTTCATGTCATCACAATCACATTATGGTTAGCATGCATGCTCATTCATACTAACATTCGTTTCCTTCCATTCATACATTACTTGACTTTTTATTAATCAATTACCACATACATAAGGCATAGACTAAAAGTCACCTTGGTCCATATTCACGCAACTCAATTATCATCATACATGGCACATAGATCGTCTACTACGATACACATGACTTCTCTACTATTACAATCATGTCCGAAAGGTTAATCATGCTATATATTCATTATTGACTTTCAGGAAGTCAAATGTTCTATTTACACACATTCAACTTATGAACATATGTCCATCTTAATAAGGTAAACTATTGTGACACCTGTGTCACTTCAACCATCAAACAAATGCCAAACCAATGAAATATTGTATTTCATACTTGGGATTTGTAAAAATATGTGTATCATTTGCACACATCAACTCTTGTTCGATTTTAAGCTTTAAATCGCTTTCTGGAGGGTTATACGCGCTCTGATGCGTAAAAATAACCAGTTTAATCCAACGAACACTCCAGAATAGTGACATAGGCTTAACATACCTTAACCTATACCTAACTTAGAGATAAGTTTTGAAGGCTTTGGTATGACAAAAACAAGTTTATTCGCTTACAGGGACTAAACTTGACAACCTGCGAAAGTATGACAATTCGTACTAAAACAGACATTCCGGAACATGACCATAAGTTAAACACACCTTAAATATCCTTTGCAAAGCTTAGAAATAGGCTTTGTGGTGTTCGGTGTGCTAAAATAAACTTTTGGGTCATTTAGGGACTAAAAGCGTCAAAAAGTGCACAAGTTTCACTTCGCGCATAACTTACATTTTGAATACATCCGGACGTCCAAAAATTTATGTAAGCACTAAAATAATTTATTATAGTGTTTGGCATAAGAAAAATCCATTCGTCGCGTCATTTGGATCGTTTTTCGCACTTATGCGCATTCCGTCGTAATTAACCGAACATCGTGATTGTACGACCAAACGAACCAACATCTGACATATTTTTGAGCATGTTTCATGTCTACAATGTTTAGGCCTCATTTTAGGGCCTTAAAGTTGGCTTTATGGGCCTTAGAAGTGTCGGAAATGGCTTAAACATGCAACAGGGACCAAAACTGCCATTTCTGAAAGTATGTGCAGATCAGACATGCCCAGGCGGGCCGCCTGAGTTTTGTCTGATCCTGACGCGGGCTGCATGGCCCCTACAGCTGTAGAAACTTTGTTTTCTTGCAAAACTTGGCCTTTCAAACACTCCAAAGGGCAAAGCCCTTTCACAATCAGTAGAGTTAAGATCATTTTAAGCCACCACAACATCTTGACAAGTGTACGCATAAGATCATGGCACGATATTCAAGAAACGATCCTAACGGCTTTACTTTTCCTATAAATACCCACCCCCCCATTTGTGTTAAAACCCACAAAACTGATCAAAGAGCTCTAAGTTGATGCTATTGCTTCATACCTGAGCTCCTGGATCAAGTTTAGCTTTCGGGGACCCTTCGTAAGTGTTCTTCCGTTCTTTTAATCGCTTTCTAGTCCGAAAGTCAAAGTTTTCTTTGACTTTCTGCGTTGACCAGCCTATGGTCAACACGAAGTTCGTTGGAACTTCATAACGTGAGCGTGATCACGATGGTTATAGTCCCTAGTGACTACACCTACTGATCACCACGTTATCTAGGCTCAGTGACGAGTCGTAGTTTCGGCCAAAATGCGCCTTTCTTGTGTATTTTGTAACCAAACTACTCGTGAGTATCAAAACCGTTTGTTTACCAAACCTGTTTTCTAAACTTAGTTAAGCATGTTCTAACATGCTTAGCTCGTCACTCTTAGTTTAGTGTTTATTTAGGGTCGTAAGGTAAGTGATCTAAACAATCGCTTATACTTTCGAACCCGACCCATTTGGTCGATCATTAAGATCCGACCAAACACTTTAGGTGACCATAGTTGTATAGGGAATAACCTTCCGAGGTTATACCTTATGGTCACAATGTTAGGCGTTCCAAACGCGTTCTACGCGAACGACGCGTTAAGGTAACATAAGCTACCTAAACGGGTCGTAATGGGTCGTAAGCACTTAGGTTAGGTTTCATTTTAGTATGTAGGCTTTGTTAAACCATATTACACGAGTCTCCATACTCGTTTGGTTTACGAACCCGCGTACTATCCTATCCTTCCGATTTTGGTCCGGTATATTAATATAGCTACCTATTAGGTGCCGTTGATATCCGTGATTTCTAGCATTATTTCGTTGTTATACAAGAACATCAAAGCAATCTCAGGTGAGCACATAGTTCCCCTCTTTTACTATTTTCAACTGTTTTGGGGTTAAGCATGTGTACATATCTGTTATTTTCATGATTTCAAAGTATAATTGATTATACATGTTAGTACTTATCTTTTGACAAACTAAATGACTATCTATGGTTTAAACACTGATTTTTCAAAGATTATGAAATAAATTGTTGGAATAGTACTTATTTTTGTTCACCAGACCGATTGGTAGTATGATATAGCGCTATAGGACTAGACACCCCATTCCTGTTGTCATGGAATGTCTGAAACCAATTTGTTTCTCCATCCAAATAGGGATTTCCTTTGTGGTATCCTTATAGTCTCAAAGGTGTAGTTTGATGCACTAGGTCTCAATGAATTCTTAAATCGCACCTTTAAAGTATATTTTGATATACTCCCAAAAGTACAGTTTGATATACTCTCATGTGTGGTAATTGTACAGAACCAACATATACATTTCATCAACAAACCAAAACATATTTTTAATATGTTATTTACAAATCCAAAGTATACTTTTAATATGCTACTATAAGGTTATTCGTTTAACCTTACATTATTTTACAAAGCATAACTTTTGATTTATTCAAACACTTTGTTTTGTACATTTTTACTTTTAGTTTAAGAAATCCCATTTTACTTACCATACATAACTTTTGTTTATACATTACATGGTTTACATTTAACTTGAGTTATACAATAACATTGGACTATTGGTTTAAACAAGAACATTCTATATTGGTGGTTTGGTTTGCATAAGTGACTTAAGTAACGAGGCGTGTGTAATATGATACAAGCATGGTGGATACGCCGCTGGTACTTCCTATATATAATGTTTGTATGGTATTACATATCGTAGCGTTATTTGAATCATTTCAATTTAAGTCATATAACACTTTATACAAATAACATACTTTTCATAAGACATTGTTTTACAACAACTTATCTTATACAAACTCATTTTTACTAGGTTATCCATTTAACCTTACATTTAATTATACATATAATCTGATCTTATCGTTTTTCAAATGATTTACAAGACAAAGCAAATTACAAGGTTCATGACTGACTGTTAATAAACGTTTTCTTTAAACTCAAGTCATGAATCCTATATTCACAAAACCTATGTATCTCACAGGCATTTTTATGCTGACGTACCTATTTTACACATGTTTTAGGTGCTGTCTTGAGATGATTGTTGATACATGCTACATTTAGGATGGACTCGTGCCTTAGCAACTTTAAAACTTGGAAGATCATAGTTGTACTTATTTGATTGTATTAGAACAATGAGTTCATTTGATCAATAAAACAATATTTCAATTTCCATGTGTTATGAAACAATGATTCTGTTACAACACTCCCCGACGTTTCCGCCACGTTTTGTTGTTCCACGTGGTCGGGGTGTGACAGAAAAGTTGGTATCAGAGCCAATGGTTATAGGGAATTAGGTTATTAGTAATGCTTTGACCTAGACTATAACCTTCCTAGGACCCTAACACAAGTTTCCTTGTGTTTAGTTTTAAAACAATACCGTCACTTATTCTTAGGTGACAACCACAATAATAACATAAATTTCTATCCCGCTTTGAAAACTAATCATCTGTTCTAGGATGATTTATTATATGGTTTTGAACCCTTTTAGTTTTCAAATCCCATCAAAGTTGGTCTAAATAATGTGAACACATGCAAACTGGAAGGGTGGGTGCCTGTACCCTGAGTTTTCTGTCTAAAGCTAGAGTGTTCGTACAAATCCACATAATCGAACCAGTCACTCTTACCTGGGAACTCTTGGGGTGAGTGTCCACTTATAGGCAAGCATGTCTTCGAGATACATTATTTTTGACCTATTTACTTTGATTAATCACTGGGGTCGTTTGTTGCTTTGTAGTAACAAACAAATGACCACTATCCTTGCTTTCATCAGATTTGTTTCATCTCATTCTTTTCGTCTAATTCTCTCACTCGTTTCCTCTCATGTTTCCTCTTTTAGAATGCCTCCCCGACGCGACAATCAGATAGCGAATGCCAAACTGGCGAAAATCATCGCGCAGCAAATGGTTGCTGCCTTCCCAAATCTTTATGCTCAAATGATTCAAGCCATCAACAACAACAATGCTCCATGCAATTTCAAGAATTTTAACTCGGCTAAACCGCTCAAGTTTAGTGGTTCTGAGGGAGCAACTGGGCTTCTTCAATGGTTCGAGAGCATTGAGAATACTTTCCGTCACGTTCACTGTCCTGAAAATCGCAAGGTCGAGTTTTCTTCGAGTGTGTTTCAGAAAAGGGCTCTTACGTGGTGGAACGGGGTTATGAGAGACCGCGGTGCTGAGGTTGCATTAGCACAGACTTGGGCCGAGCTTAGGGCTCTTATGATGAAGGAATTCTGTCCTCGTCATGAGCTAAGGGCTCTAGAAAGGGAATTTGATGATTTGAAGCAAGACAGTGGGGAACATCGAGCCTATACTGACCGCTATGAGGAATTGAGCTTGTTATGCCCTGCTATGGTTACGCCTCTGGATAAGGCGATTGAGAAATACATTGATGGTCTTCCTGACGTAGTTCAGGATATCGTTACTGGCAGTAACCCTACTACTGTTAGACAAGCCATTGAATTGGCTGCCACTCTGACTGAATCCCATATCAGGAAGCGCAAGCTGTTTCGGAAGGGCGACTTAAGACCATCTGACAAGACTGCTCATGTGGAACCAAAGGAAGAAAATGCTGAGGTGTCCAAGAAGAAGAAGCGCAAAGCCTCTCAAAGCTACGCTGTAACTGCTCAAGACAAACAGGTTGCACCAAACCAGCCAGCACAACCTCGTAAAAGACAGAACTATGTTGGTACCGAACCTTTGTGCAACAAGTGCAACCGTCATCATCTAGAGCAAGAGCAGTGTCACAAATGTACCCACTGTGGGCGGTTGGGACATTTGATCAATGTTTGTCGTTATGCAAATCAAGCTGCTGCAAACCCTGCTGCTGTTCAAGCACGGTTCCCTCCAGGGTCATGTTATAACTGTGGTGACCTTACCCACATACCTCCAGCGCGTGGACGAGTGTTCAACATCAATGAGGCAAACATGAACAATGATGCAGCAGTGAACAATTAGTGTTTTGTATTTCCTTGGTTGTTATCTTGTGACACTTCAAGACAATTCCGTTGTTACATAAATAAAGATTTGTTGTTTTTATTTCTGCAAAATTTATGTGTTTGTGTGAATGCTTGATGAAACCCTATGATGTCAACCCAAAGACAAACTACTCGTATGGTTCTGTCATATTATGATCACTTGTGATCTCCCCAAGAACCTTAAACTCTCGTTTCTTTTAAGAAACAAAGCTAAACTCTTATTAAGAATCCCTCTATCTTTATAGATAGATCTTTAAAAATCATTAAAGTGCCAAATGCAATCCATGGATTGGATTCCTAGTGTGCTTTAAATATCCATACCTAAAGGTAACAAAATAAACAATCAACTTAACTAAATTTGTGCTTATGTGCTTTCTTACATGTTTTGTGGTTGTATGTGATCCATCCAAATCCTCATAGAATCTTTCATATCTCATACGAGAGATTCATAATAGGATATCCAAAGATACTATCTTAAACCCTTAATGGACTTCAACATTGTAGTTAAGTCCCTCGGGTTATAAAGTATTATTCTATAACTGGACCTCTTGAATGGTCTGGTTAAACAGATTGATTTTGAAAATCTGATTAGAAATATCATGTGATGATGTAACTAAAAAGGATCCCTTAAGTGGTCTGTTTAAAGAGATCGTACGACGGTCTAGTTAAGAAGATCATATGTTGATCTAGTTTAAAAAGATCGTTCGTTGATCTAATTAAAAGGATCCTTTGGTGGTCTAGTTGAGTCGCTTCATGTTTATTCAAGTAATTATTCCTACGCATTATGAAATGGACTGTGCGGACTGTGCAAGGAATTACGTAATTATGGAGGCCTACATAATTATGGAATTCAGTGCACAGGAGCCACAGGAAGCTTCGTCATGTGTTAAGACCTAGTGACAAGAATAATGATACGGGAGAAGTCTTGGACCTCGACCAATGTCATTTATTCTCACACTCCCCCAATTCTGATCTCAATCACACACCAAGTTTCCTATGATAAGCCTTCATAAGAAACGTTCATCTGTCCGTAGTCAAGGAATTCACTTTGAGGGTTAACAAATTCGCTAAGAGTCCTAACATGGCCCAGAGTTTTACTTAAGGGTTCAATGGATCTATTAGAAGGCGAAACCGTCACAGCTGTCCTCACAAGTTTCCTCTAGAATTAAATTTCGGGACGAAATTTCCTAAAGTAGGGGAGACTGTGACACCTGTGTCACTTCAACCATCAAACAAATGCCAAACCAATGAAATATTGTATTTCATACTTGGGATTTGTAAAAATATGTGTATCATTTGCACACATCAACTCTTGTTCGATTTTAAGCTTTAAATCGCTTTCTGGAGGGTTATACGCGCTCTGATGCGTAAAAATAACCAGTTTAATCCAACGAACACTCCAGAATAGTGAAATAGGCTTAACATACCTTAAATAACCTATACCTAACTTAGAGATAAGTTTTGAAGGCTTTGGTATGACAAAAACAAGTTTATTCGCTTACAGGGACTAAACTTGACAAAGTGCGAAAGTATGACAATTCGTACTAAAACAGACATTCCGGAACATGACCATAAGTTAAACACACCTTAAATATCCTTTACAAATCTTAGAAATAGGTTTTGAGGTGTTCGGTGTGCTAAAATAAACTTTTGGGTCATTCAGGGACTAAAAGCGTCAAAAAGTGCACAAGTTTCACTTTCGCGCATAACTTACGTTCTGAATACATCCGGACATCCAAAAATTTATGTAAGCACTAAAATAATTTATTATAGTGTTTGGCATAAGAAAAATCCATTCGTCACGTCATTTGGATCGTTTTTCGCACTTATGCGCATTCCGTCGTAATTAACCGAACATCGCGATCGTACGGCCAAACGAACCAACATCCGACATATTTTTGAGCATGTTTCATGTCCACAATATTTAGGCATCATTTTAGGGCTTTAAAGTTGGCTTTATGGGCCTTAGAAGTGTCGAAAATGGCTTAAACATGCAACAGGGACCAAAACTGGCACTTCTGAAAGTATGTGCAGATCAGACATGCCCAGGCGGCCCGCCTGAGTTTTGTCTGATCCTGACGCGGGCCGCATGGCCCCTACAGTTGCAGAAACTTTGTTTTTTTGCAAAACTTGGTCTTTCAAACACTCCAAAGGGCAAAGCCCTTTCACAATCAGTAGAGTTAAGGTCATTTTAAGCCACCACAACATCTTGACAAGTGTACGCATAAGATCGTGGCACGATATTCAAGAAACGATCCTAACGGCTTTACTTTTCCTATAAATACCCCCCCCCATTTGTGTTAAAACCCACAAAACTGATCAAAGAGCTCTAAGTTGATGCTATTGCTTCATACCTGAGCTCCTGGATCAAGTTTAGCTTTCGGGGACCCTTCGTAAGTGTTCTTTCGTTCTTTTAATCGCTTTCTAGTCCGAAAGTCAAAGTTTTCTTTGACTTTCTGCGTTGACCAGCTTATGGTCAACACGAAGTTCGTTGGAACTTCATAACATGAGCGTGATCACGATGGTTATAGTCCCTAGTGACTACACCTACTAATCACCACGTTATCTAGGCTCAGTGACGAGTCGTAGTTTCGGCCAAAATGCGCCTTTCTTGTGTATTTTGTAACCAAACTACTCGTGAGTATCAAAACCGTTTGTTTTGATACCAAACCTATTTTCTAAACTTAGTTAAGCATGTTCTAACATGCTTAGCTCGTCACTCTTTGTTTAGTGTTTATTTAGGGTCGTAAGGTAAGCGATCTAAACAATCGCTTATACTTTCGAACCCGACCCATTTGGTCGATCATTAAGATCCGACCAAACACTTTAGGTGACCATAGTTGTATAGGGAATAACCTTCCGAGGTTATACCTTATGGTCACAATGTTAGGCGTTCCAAACGCGTTCTACGCGAACGACGCGTTAAGGTAACATAAGCTACCTAAACGGGTCGTAATGGGTCGTAAGCACTTAGGTTAGGTTTCATTTTAGTATGTAGGCTTTGTTAAACCATATTACACGAGTCTCCATACTCGTTTGGTTTACGAACCCGCATACTATCCGATCCTTCCGATTTTGGTCCGGTATATTAATATAGCTACCTATTAGGTGCCGTTGATATCCGTGATTTCTAGCATTATTTCGTTGTTATACAAGAACATCAAAGCAATCTCAGGTGAGCACATAGTTCCCCTCTTTTACTATTTTCAACTGTTTTGGGGTTAAGCATGTGTACATATCTGTTATTTTCATGATTTCAAAGTATAATTGATTATACATGTTAGTACTTATCTTTTGACAAACTAAATGACTATCTATGGTTTAAACACTGATTTTTCAAAGATTATGAAATAAATTGTTGGAATAGTACTTATTTTTGTTCACCAGACCGATTGGTAGTATGATATAGCGCTATAGAACTAGACACCCCATTCTTGTTGTCATGGAATGTCTGAAACCAATTTGTTTCTCCATCCAAATAGGGATTTCCTTTGTGGTATCCTTATAGTCTCAAAGGTGTAGTTTGATGCACTAGGTCTCAATGAATTCTTAAGTCGCACCTTTAAAGTATATTTTGATATACTCCCAAAAGTACAGTTTGATATACTCTCATGTGTGGTAATTGTACAGAACCAACATATACATTTCATCAACAAACCAAAACATATTTTTAATATGTTATTTACAAATCCAAAGTATACTTTTAATATGCTACTATAAGGTTATTCGTTTAACCTTACATTATTTTACAAAGCATAACTTTTGATTTATTAAAACACTTTGTTTTGTACATTTTTACTTGTGGTTTAAGAAATCTCATTTTACTTACCATACATAACTTTTGTTTATACATTACATGGTTTACATTTAACTTGAGTTATACAATAACATTGGACTATTGGTTTAAAAAAGAACATTCTATATTGGTGGTTTGGTTTGCGTAAGTGACTTAAGTAATGAGGCGTGTGTAATATGATACAAGCATGGTGGATACGCCGCTGGTACTTCCTATATATAAGTGTTTGTATGGTATTACATATCGTAGCGTTATTTGAATCATTTCAATTTAAGTCATATAACACTTCATACAAATAACATACTTTTCATAAGACATTGTTTTACAACAACTTATCTTATACAAACTCATTTTTACTAGGTTATCCATTTAACCTTACATTTAATTATACATATAATCTGATCTTATCGTTTTTCAAATGATTTACAAGACAAAGCAAATTACAAGGTTCATGACTGACTGTTAATAAACGTTTTCTTTAAACTCAAGTCATGAATCCTATATTCACAAAACCTATGTATCTCACAGGCATTTTTATGCTGACGTACCTATTTTTACACATGTTTCAGGTGCTGTCTTGAGATGATTGTTGATACATGCTACATTTAGGATGGACTCGTGCCTTAGCAACTTTAAAACTTGGAAGATCATAGTTGTACTTATTTGATTGTATTACAACAATGAGTTCATTTAATCAATAAAACAATATTTCAATTTCCATGTGTTATGAAACAATGATTCTGTTACAACACTACCCGACGTTTCCGCCACGTTTTGTTGTTCCACGTGGTCGGGGTGTGACAACTATATTAATGACGTGATATTTATTTCATACAAAATGTTGTATGACATATACCACTACATGATTACCTAGTCACATACTTAACATACAAGCTCCAAATGCATAAACTTGACTCACGCATACATTCAACCCGAATTCTTATACGAGTTCCATCTAGAGCACATTCTTCAAGTTAGTAAACTACTAATCATATCATTATCATATTCCATTCATATATGTCAAGCCGTTTCCTACAATCTCACATCCTAACTTCACTTAGGCATTTCATCATACACTTGGAGTGCATACTACCATCTTAGCACAATGTACAACTAATTTATGCATATTCTTCTAATCTCATACATAATTCATCCAAACCTCCTACTAATTAGCATCTACCATTCATACATAACATCAAGCATATCAACACCATATTTCTTTCAATTTATCTAACAAGAATTCATCATACCCACATAATACGAACAATCATGCAACAAGAATTAGACATGGATGATGATTCAAGTCATCATTCTTACCATAACTAATGGGTTTCATCTCTAAACATCAAATTAACCTAAACCATGCATAATCCATGTTCTATATGATGATTCTCACACACACCCATTCTCAATTTCACACAAATTCGCGATTTATATCAAAACCCACTTCGTGAAAGATCACCAATCTAACTTCTAAGACATACCTTATGATCCCCTTGTGATGGTGATCATTAATCCATGTTCATTCGTGAATTTAAGCCTTGAATCATCCCTTGATTTGAAGCTTTTTGAAGAACTAGGGCTTGGCTCCTATGGAGCCCTTCTGATCGTTCCAGAACACACGAGATGTGTGTGTTTGTGTGTGTGTTTTGTTAAATAAAAACATAACTTTCCCCTTGTCCATCTTTGGTCCCTCAAGTTTATACCCTTGTTTGTTTTGCTAAACATTTGACTAGGTATAATAACCTAGTTATTACATTCCATTTTATTAGACATGGGGTCTTACTAACAAATTTAATAATTCGAGTTTTGGGGCGTCACAGGTTGGCACCTCAGATTCTGAGCATGGTGACTGTGAATAAGCCTCCAACGATTACTGAGGCTATTGACTTGAGTGTTGCACTGACTGAGGAAGCAATCCGTCTGGGAAAGTTCTCGATTTCTGAAGCTAAGAAGAAAGAGACTCACGTGGAGTCGTCTGGGGAGAACAAAAGGAAGTTTTCAAACTTCAAGAAGGGTACTCGGGCGAATAACAACAACAATGCCCACAAGCGCAGAGACGCTCATCCGCCAGCTGAGGCACAGACTGGCCCTACAGGTGCTGAAAACAAAGGAAAAGGATACATGGGTACCCTACCAAAGTGTGATGTATGTCAGTTTCATCATGCCGGTCAGTGTAGGTATAGGAAGTGTGGTAACTGTGGAAGGAATGGTCATTCTAAGGAAACATGTTGGTATGGAGCTGGTCGTGGAAATGGAGTACAAGGCGAAAATGGTAATGGTAATGGTAACCGCGGTGGAAATGGGAATCAGAATGGTAATCAGAATCGTGGTGGAAACGGGAATCAGGCAGGAAATGGAAACCGTGGAGCAAACAATAACAATAATAATCAGGGTGGTAATGGGAATGGACGTGGCTAAGGATGTTATGGTTGCGGTGATGTAGGGCACTTTAAGCGGGACTGCCCCAAGAATAACCAGGCACGTGGAAGGGTGTTCACAATCGGAGTTAGGGAAGCCCGCCAGGATCCGAACATGGTTACTGGTACGTTCCCTATTAATCAACGTTATGCATCTGTGCTATTTGATATTGGTGCTGATTATAGCTTCGTATCTCTAGAATTTAAGAATATACTTGGTTTAGTAGCAAGTAAGTTAGACGTCCCATACTCGATAGAACTAGCTAATGGGATGCTAGTAGAAGCTAATGAGGTGATTAGAGGTTGTGTTATAGAGCTTGGAGAGCGTGAGTTTTCGATAGATCTTCTGCCGGTCGAGTTGGGAAGCTTCGACGTTGTAGTTGGGATGGATTGGTTGTCGAGTAACCGTGCTTACATTGTGTACCATGAGAAGATTATCCGCATTCCGCTGGCGAATGAAGAGACGATCATGATTCACGGGGAGAAGCAAGATACGCCTCTACGGATTATTAGTTGTTTGAAAGCATGGAAGTTTTTGCGTAAAGGATGCGTTGCCTTCTTAGCTTATGTTGTGGACAAGAACGCCGAAGAGCCAAAGCTCGAAGATATCCTTGTGGTAAGGGAATATCCTGAGGTCTTCCTCGAAGACTTGCCAGGATTACAGCCTCAACGAAAAGTCAAATTCCACATTGACTTGGTTCCAGGCGTCGCGCCTGTAGCCAAGGAACCTTATCGACTTGCTCCTTTAGAGATGCAAGAGTTATGAACGCAACTTTAGGAGTTGTTGGATAAGGGATTCATAATGCCGCGTTTCTCGCCTTGGGGAGCTCCAGTGCTGTTCGTCAAGAAGAAGGATGGTAGCTTTCGAATGTGTATCGACTACCGGGAGCTGAACAAGCTAACCATCAAGAATCGGTATCCCTTGCCGAGGATTGATGATTTATTCGACCAACTTCAGGGATCAAGCTACTACTCCAATATTGACCTTCGATCAGGTTATCATCAGCTGCGAATTCAAGAGGAAAGTATACCAAAGACTGCCTTCGGAACTCGTTATGGACATTATGAGTTTCTAGTGATGCCGTTTGGGTTGACAAATGCACCGGCAGTATTTATAGATTTGATGAATCAGGTTTGCAAGCCATATCTTGATAAATTCATGATCGTATTTATCGATGATATTTTGATTTACTCGCGGACTAAGGAAGACCATGAGCACCACCTCAGAGCCATCTTAGATGTGCTAAAGAAGGAAAAGCTCTACGCTAAGTTCTCGAAGTGCGAGTTTTGGATACGAAGTACAGTTCCTTGGTCACGTGGTAAACGAGGATGGTATTCATGTGGATCCCACCAAGATCGAGGCAATCAAGAACTAGGAAACTCCAAAGATGCCGACCGAGATCCGACCATTTTTGGGTTTAGCAGGGTATTATCGCAGGTTCAATGAGAATTTCTCCAAGATAGCTCAATCGTTGACCTCCTTTACTCAAAAGGACAAGAAGTATGAATGGGGAGATAAACAAGAAGAAGCCTTTCAACTGCTCAAGAATAAGCTATGCGATGCACCTATACTATCCCTACCTGAAGGCACCAACGACTTCGTGGTATATTGTGACGCCTCGCTTCAGGGATTGGGTTGCGTGCTCATGCAACGCCAGAAGGTTATCGCTTATGCTTCTCGCCAACTGAAGGTCCATGAGAAGAATTATACCACGCATGATTTGGAACTAGGCGCAGTGGTGTTTGCTTTGAAGATCTGGCGACATTATCTGTATGGTACTCGATGTACAATCTTTACGGATCACAAGAGCCTTCAGCACATATTCGATCAGAAAGAGCTTAACATGAGACAACGATGATGGGTTGAGTTGTTAAATGATTATGACTGCGAAATCAAGTATCATCCCGGAAAGGTGAATGTGGTGGCAGACGCCTTAAGTCGAAAGGAAAGAATCAAGTCCATAAGGGTTAGGGCTTTGGAAATGATTATTCAGACGGATCTTACTTTGCGTATTCGTGTTGCACAAAAAGAAGCTCTTAAGAAAGAGAACATTAAGGCTGGATACCTCCGAGGAATGGAGAAAAAGTTGGAACCTAACGAGGAAGGAACCTTGTATTTCATGGGACGCATTTGGGTTCCGCTTTATGGAGGTATTAGAGCGGTTATTTTCGATGAAGCTCATAAATCGAGGTACTCGATCCATCCAGGATCGGACAAGATGTACCAAGATTTGAAGGATTACTACTGGTGGCCAAGACTTAAGAGTGATGTTGCCATGTATGTTGGGAAGTGCTTAACTTGTGCCAAAGTAAAGGCCGAGTATCAGAAACCCTCAGGTCTTCTGCAACAGCCAGAAGTACCCATGTAGAAGTAGGAACAGATTTCGATGGACTTCATCACAAAGTTACCCAGGACTCCCAGAGGACATGATACGATTTGGGTAATCGTAGATCGGTTGACAAAGTCTGCGTACTTCTTACTGATTCGAGAAAATGATAACACTGGTAAGCTAGCTGAGCTTTACCTCAGAGATATAGTGGCACGTCTTGGAGTGCCTATCTCGATAATATCTGATAGAGATGGACGGTTTGTGTCAAGGATTTGGCAATCCTTTCAAGAAGCATTTGGTTCTCAGTTGAATCTGAGAACAACTTTTCATCCACAGACTACCGGACAGAGCAAAAGAACTATTCAGACGTTGGAAGATATGCTGCGCGCTTGTGTAATGGATTTAGGTGGCAGTTGGGATACTTGTCTGCCTCTGGTTGAGTTTTCCTATAACAACAGCTACCATACGAGTATTCAAGCCACACCGTTCAAAGCTCTCTATGGACGTAAGTGTCGTTCGTCGTTGTGCTGGGCAGATACAGGGGACAGACAGATGGTTGGTCCCGAACTGGTCCAAGAAACAATGGATAAGATCATGCAGATCTGAGAGCGCATCAAGGCGGCTTGTGATCGACAAAAGAGTTACGCGAATCAAAGACGAAAACCCTTGGAATTTGAAGTGGGTGATATGGTTTTGTTAAAAGTCTCACCTTGGAAAGGTGTGGCGCGTTTTGGAAAGCGTGGTAAGTTAAACCCATGTTATATCGGGCCATTCAGAATATTGGAAAGGGTTGGTACTGTTGCATACAAGTTGGAGCTACCAGCGGAATTAAACAGTGTTCACGATACATTCCATGTATCAAACCTGAAGAAAAGTCCAACTCAGGAGACAGTTGTCATCCCTGCGGATGAAGTTCATATAGACGACACACTTCACTTCACTGAAGAACCCGTCGAGGTTACAGATTGGAAAGTTAACAAGACTCGGAGGAGTAGTGTTAAGCTTGTCAAGGTTCGTTGGAACGCACGTCACGACCCAGAGTTTACTTAGGAGCATGAAGATCGTATGAAAGCAAAATATCCGCATTTGTTCCCTAAGTCCCCTACAACCGTTGGCGCAGCTTAAAATTTCGGGACGAAATTTTCTTAACGGGGGGAGAATGTGGCAATTGTCAAAATTTCATGTATCCGTACAATTATTAAACAGAAATTAGTGCCTTAATGACTGTGCTGAATTACAATTAATGACATGAATGCTTTCTGATTATTGTCATAATACATACATGTGCATCACATACTGCATGAATTCATATCATTATTGCATGCAACACCTTACTGATTCAAATGATGCACGAAACAAAGCTAGCACAGTTATCAGACAAATCAGAAAATACTGGCGGAGTTCAGTACATAGACAGACATGGTATTGAGACACAGAATGGGCCAGAAACCAAGAGTTACGCTAGTATAGTGTGTAGGGAAGTAAGGATCATAAAACTGCTTTCCTAGTGACAGTTTAAGTGCCGGAAAGTGCCTAAAACTCACATAAACTGCTGAATTCAGCAAAAATCAGCTTTTAAACTACTAAATATTATGCGAAAATATGGTTAAATAGTCCAGAATGCTTTCTTAAGTGTCAGGAATCAAAACTGTCACAAAAGGTAACATAAAGCAAACTAAACTGCATAGTTTATCACCTTAACGAACCGGTAACCAATCGAACAACCGGACACTACCCGAAACACCAAATTTTCACTAGAAGCGTTGTTTTATCATTTCCGAGCTAGTTATGGTCCCCGAACATCATAACACACTATATAACATTATAACAACTAAACACTAACTAAACCCATTGAATTTCAACTAATCTCCTAACTTACCATTGAAACATAACCCAACCCCCCCCCCCCTTCATATTTACGGTCACAAGGTGGCCCCCACCTTGGATTTTATTTGCTTATTTTTTTGATCTTGTCTAGGACTTTGTTACAGAAATTATAAATATTGGAGGTTGGTTTTGATAAATAAAAATGACTAAATATGTATTTAGGAAAATATATATTTAGATGTCACAATGTGTGTGATTACTTGTATATTATGTGTATTAGTTATATTATTTTAGGACTTAAAATAATGAAACTCACCAAAATACCAAAAATTACAATACAAAATATTACCAAAATTCCAAGAAAGTGAATATATAATTCATACCCAAAATTGGAGAAACCGAACAAGGAATATAACTTACATAAATATTCCGGAATTAAATTCATAAGTATATTTTGGTAAACGGTATTTTGGGAACCAAGAGGACAAAAATATGATTTTTATAATTGTTACAAAAATATATCATATTCTTGACAAGAAGAAAATATATTATTTAAAGAAAAATATATATGTTTTCTTGAATTATTAGAAAATATAATATTTTTGGAGAAAATATATATTTTCTTGAACAAATTCAGAATAAAATTTTTGGGGAGAAAAATAGATTTATATATATATTTTCTAAGTTAATCTTGAAAATATGTGATTTTTGAGAATTATATGAAAATACAAATATTTTTGCCAAGGAAGAAATATAAATAATTTTCTATACAAGTTTTCCTAAAATATTTATATATTTTAATAATATATTCATGTTGATGATTTTTATTGAAAATATTATTACGGAAAATTTAATACAAAATTAAGTATAAGGATACTTAATAAATACAATAAAAATACGTATTCTCGTACGTATAAATACACCGGAATACGCCATCGATACTTGGCAAAAGTTTACAAGTTTAAGAATACGAGTATGTATACACCCATCCTTGGGGAAAATATACATGTACAAATACATAATGTGTCAAGTTAAAATATATTATTTTAACTAATAATCCAAGATTTAATAAATATAATTTAAGTTAAAATATTTATTATTTTAACAAATAATTATATACTTTGGGATAATATTAAGACACAAAGAAACGTAACTCAAAGATACTAATTAAGACTAAAGTCAAAGCACGACCCATCCGTCTAATACACCTTAGCACGTTTGTAGGTAGTCGTGTGCACGAGTAGTAGCTTTGAGTTACACCGGATTTCGAGACGCAAGACTGTGAGTTCATGTCTCCCTTTTCTTTTAACTGTTTTCAGTTTTACAACTTCGGGGGCGAAGTACATGTTACAAACGTTTACATATGGTATGGTTAGCTAAGGAATGAACTGTTAGATCATGTGAGTGGTGGGTACAACGCTTAAGACCATTAATCCTCGTAGTAGGACCGAGGGACATGAGTGATAGATCTATTTGGGTGTTGCGAGCCCCACCCATGAGGACCGGGATTTGGCCCATGAGGTGACTATGTCTTCCAGCCGGAAGCCCGGTACAAAATCCGCTAGGTTTGAGCCTTCCTGCATCACGTCACACATTTTAATGACCTTGCAAACCATTAATTTTTATGTTTCCTTGTTGCTTTCATACCAGGTTTACAAATACATACATACTATGGTTACAAAGTTTATTACGAGCTCACATACAAAACACATGAACTCGCTCAACTTTTGTTAATATTTTCAAACTACATGTATTTCAGGGAATTGAAATGGATCTGGCGGGCGCTAAAGTTTTACAAGTTGTGTCTTCCAAATAAATGATGGCATCCCACCTTTTGTAGGGTTTGGAGTGGATGTCTCATCCTAGATGAGACATAGATTTCAAAGCCTTGTTTTATCGTTGTATCGTATCAAGTCGATTATGGAACTTAAAACTTTGTTTGTGTTGTATTTTAAACATGAAGTCTGTGTTTGGATCTAAAACAATGATGGTTGTAATGTTTTGAAAACTTAATTATGGATGGACATCATGGTTTATATCATATAGTTGTTTGTTATGGTTGAATGCAATGATATTAAGCAAGTCACACGTAATCACACTTCCGCAAAAGTCAGGGTGTGACATTAACAGACGAGGAACTTCAGGTTCCCATCGAAGACTTGCAAATAAATGAGACACTACATTTTGTGGAGAAACCGGTCGAAATCATGGACCGAGGTACCAAGCGGCTGAGGCGCAACAAAATTTCCATAGTTAAGGTATGATGGGAAGGAAAGCATGGCGCCGAATTCACTTGGGAACTTAAGAGTGAGATGAAGACCAAGTATCCACAGCTCTTCGAGCAGTCTTCCTCTTAGATTTTGGCAAGTCTCGTCCCTGTAATATTTAGTGTTGCCTATTTGAGCCTTAAACTATGTTAAACTATGTGGAACTTTGCTCGATGTGATACTTTGTGAAACTTGACTCTTATGATACTTGCATCTTGTGATACTTTGAAACTCGAATCTTGAAACTTAACACTTGTTTTGCTTGATACTTATTAAACAAGAAACTTGAGACTTATTGAACGAGAAACTTTGATTCTTATTGAACGGGAAACTTTAATTCTTTATTGAATGAGAGACTTTGATACTTGATACTTATTGAACGGGATCCTAGCTTAGATGCAGACTTGAAACATGGAAACTCTTGTGTATTTATATAATATTATCATGTAATAGTTACTCTCAATAATAATACGCAATGCAACGCAACGCTTAATCTAGCTCGCAAAACGAACCAAAGTCGGAAAACTAGCAAACGGGTCTCGGTTGTCCGAATGCACATCCGATCGGATGACCATTCGACCGAATAGCCATCTGATCCCTCACACTTGCACCGCCTTAGCTGTCACTGTCAACTATAAATAGGTCTGTTCACCCTCATTCTCACACCTTTGCCTTTGTCATCCGACCATACGCACTCTCAGTCACTTTTCTAGAGATTCAAGCTCATTCCGTAAGTATTTCTTCTAGATTCTTGTACAACTTTCATCAATTATCACTTCTACACAAGATTCTTCATCAAAATCACACGAAAACTTATACATTTTCATAAAAACCAACTGTTTTTAGGCCTCTTGAAGGTGGTTTCCACTCAATGGTTTGTACAACCTGTTGTGGAGCATCATCGGCCTCAGATCTAACAGATATTCATAGTGCTTAAACAAAATCTAAGGAATAGTCACACTTTTATACCAGATCCGCCGGAATTTTTTATGTTTCCGGCTCAGATCTAATGAACTTCACAGTTTACACTTGATTTTCGAGCTTTTCTTCAACTTTTAATACGGAACATGGGTGAAATCAGACTCGAACAGACTTTCGACTCGTTTCTTAGTCAAAAGCCGGCTTGAGAACAGAACTTCACCGGAAAACGGACAGTTTGACGAGTCCAAACATGAAACGCACCGAAAACAGTTCGTTGGTTCGAGAAGGGGTGGTTCCCAGCCGACCGACGAGCTGGGTTTGGTACGTTTCCGTTGTTTGACACGTCATTACACCGTCTCCGTTAACTCGAAACTAAGAAACTTCACGAAACTTCACTCACTGATCATCTGTCCAGATGGCCATCGGATAACCATCCATCCAGATGATCTGATTATCATGACACTTGTTTGATTTATAGGATACTATGATCACAACACTTGAAACTTTATAAGTTCACAAATACCCACTGTTCGAATGGCCATCCGTTCGAGTGGTCATCCGACCGGATGACCACCCGTCCGGATGACCATCCGCCCAGGTATACAGTCAGACACTTTTACTCGATTTTCGCACCGTTCGACACTCTGTTCCCAACGGGGTCAGCTCTTAGAGGACTTATGCTCTGTTCCCCGCACGAAGGCTGATCCAGCGCTCCCTTTGATCCAATTTAAGCAGTGTTTGGATGTTAGCACCTGCTATGAGTATACTCGATCCTTTTTTATTTTAAACACTTTTGGGATGCAACATGTATTCTATTATCAAGACACTTGACACTTGAAACTTATTTGACACTTACTCTATCCTCGTTAAACATGAAACTTGAAACTTGATACTTGAGACTTTTCTGCTATGTGAACGTTTAATCCTTGTGTGCAGTTCTGCCTTAACAATGGTAGCGCTATAGGGGTAATGCGCCTCCCCGTTAGTCTTTGGCGTATTGGTAGGATGAGACATTTAACCTCCCGTCAGTCTTTGGGAAAGGCATTTAACGCATTGGAAACTTGGGCTATCACTTGGACTGCATAAACTAGCATGGTGAAGCTTTTTATATGTTTACATGATGGATGTGAGTTTTTAAACTATTATGCTACGTATTCAAACTTGTATACTCGCCAACATTTTTGTTGATAGTATTTTCATACATGTTTTAGGTTGATAGTAGCTAAGGAAATCAAGAAACAAGCTAGGATGATGCTTAGAAACTCATCTTAGATAATTCAGAAAACTTGAACAATATTCAATGTTGATGTCATTTGATACTTTTATGGTTATGTATCGTGATTGATGTTTTAGACTATTTTATTGAAACTTGATTAATCTATTATCGAAACAATTAGTGTTGTGGAAACTCTTGAGCAATCTAATTCGCTTAGTGCCGTGCGCCGATGTTTCTGCCATCGGTTGGGGTGTGACTGATGTGTGTAAAATGCAACATATAAATTACATCAAATGAGGCATAAAACTAACCCTTTTTAAGTACTAATGTTGGAAAAAGTGTATTTTTGTCTTCCTTTTGTATTTGTAGGATTAAATGAGCTCAAATTAACAAAAGAAGCAAAAAAGACAGCTAAATCTAACATAAATACAAGAAAAGGAACAAAAGTGGATTGCCCAACCCCTTGAAAGCAACCTCCCAAGCAAAACAGAGAAGACAGAAGACTGAACACGCCCCGTGCTCAGCGAGCACGGGGCCGTGCCCAAGAAGCAGCAGAAAAGACAAACCTGTAGAAGCTTCTATTGCTCACCACGGGGGCGTGGTCAAAGTAAAGCAGGCGCATTAATTGTAATTGCGAATTACAATTAATGAGGAGAGATAGTGTCAGACGGGCACGGGGCCGTGCCCAGCGGACACGGGGCCATGCCCAGACTTCTGTTCAGCCTATAAATAGGAGTACTTGGAGCCGTTGCAACTCATCCCTTGGCACACCACCTCTCTCACACTTCATCCACCACCCACCACCATCACAACACCATCATCCACCACCATCATCCATTGTCCATCATAGAGTGTGTGAGTCGTCTCGGGATCCAAGATTGATCGTAAGAGTTCTTGACAATCAAGGCCATGTTTGCCTAAGTCTCTTACATCACTTGGTGAAGACAAGTGTTTAGTATAATACTTTTTATTTTTAATCTTTTGCACTTCTTAATTGGTTTTGTATTAATGACTTTAATAACTAGTTTCTTATGTTGAAGGTGATTCTTCCTTATCGTTTGTGCGTGGTGTCTTGGCATTATTTTACTGTCTATATAAAATAAAAGATTTTCACCATTCATATCTCCACGGTCTATATGGAGGTATGTTGGCTACCTGGTCGGGGGCTAAGGGAACGGTTTGGTAAGGGTTTTCCCCTTGTTCAGCGTCTAGAGGTCCTGCAAGGGACCTAGGTCAAATTTAGTAGGACCTCCTTCAAACTCTTTGATCCCCTCATAAGTTAACTACTATTAATACTATAACTCGGCTATTTAGGACTGTATCCCTGCTGACTCAGACTACTTAGTCGAGGGTAACGTCACCTCCAAAAGAGGGGCCTACCATATCTTGCATTAATAACTTAATTAATTATCTTTCAATAATCCGACCCTTTAGGATTGTATTCTTGCTGACTCAAACTACTGGGTTGAGAGTAACGTCGCCTTCAAAAGAGGGGCCTACTACAATAACTAAGATAATCTCTTAAACAAGTGCAAAAGTGCGAAAATAATCAAAGGTTATACTAACACACGAGTCGGATCCAAGTGATTCATCTTGTCTATCTGTTTTTATTTTTATTTTATTTTTCAGCATTTAGTTAATTTTTTTTTTAGTTTACAAATCTTTTTCTAACATTTTGATTTGATTAGACGTTGAGGATAAACCGGTACTAAAAGCTCTTGTGTCCTTGGACGACCTCGGTATCTTACCAACACCATACTACGTCCACGATGGGTGCACTTGCCCATATGTGTGTTTAGTGTTAGTAAATATCGTGTTTTATAAATTTAAAACTTGGCTAAAGTGTAAAAAGGGCTTAAAATATATACCTAAAACATATACACACTAGCACGCATCAAGTTTTTGGCGCCGTTGTCGGGGACACAAGGATTTTAAGAAAGTTAGGAATCAATGGCCTAATCATTTTTTTATTTTTTAGGATTTTCTTAGTTTTTCAGCTTCTGCAGAGCTCTGCACGGGCCGTGCCTGCTGAACACGCCCCCGTGCTCAAACATTGGAACTGGCAATCCTGTTTTAAGTCAGACAGTAAGCTGAACATGGGGCCGTGTCCACTCAACACGCCCTCGTGCCCAAGATTCAGTTACTGAAAACAGAACCGTAAGATCCCGACGGTTGGTAATTTCTGACACAAAAATGAGTGATAATGATCTTTTTTACTTTTGGCACTCTTATGGTACGTGGTGTCAATTATGTGGAGGCAAACATAAAGAATTAGAATGTTACTTTCTAAATTATAAGCCCCACTATATAGACCCACCGTCTCCTTATAACCTTAAGAGGGGCGAAAGTAAAAATAATCACGATCTCTCCCTCGAGTGCGCCCAACCAGATATTCTAGGAGAAATGCTCCTTGACGAGTTATTTCAACTAGAAAATCTAGTTCTAAATTGGTTAAAAGAGCTTAGGAAGGATTTCATTGATCCATCCCAAGACGATGACCAAGAAGAAATGTTGGGGTCGCATGAAAACAACCTCGTTGTTCCCAATCCTACCTTCGTACCTCGGTGCATACATAGACCTGAGCGATTCGGCATGTACCTTCTTTAACGAGAGCCCGGAAAAGGGTTGGACTTGTCCACCTAAAATAAACATAGGAATTACCCTCACCGACAACCTCTTGCGTTCTCGTCTTAGTCTAGGACAATTAAGGTATCTTAGGCACTTTGGGGTTGTTCCATCCAGTAAGGAACCACCCGATCCGAATAGATTCCTTAGAAATAGACGAACTTCATAATCAGCCCCTCGACACAGGGCCGTGTCCAGCCAACACGTCCCGTGTCCACCAAAAGATTCCCTTCTGACTTTTACGTTAGAATATGGACAAACTGTGTCAGGATTCTATCTGCACACGGGGCCGTGTCCAGCCGACACGGGGCCGTTTCCAGCCGACACGGGGCCGTGTCCAGCACGCTGTCGTTTTCTATAAATGAAGCCAAGAATTCTGCACATTTGGACCATCTAGGAACAGAGATTTGAAGGAATCTTCTCTCAACTATCCTAGGTATGTTCTAAAAAAAGTTTCCAACAACCCTCTTGTACTTTCCTCTTTTATCCATTTCCTCTTCTTCATCTTTCTCCAAAAACCTCCATTAAAGCTTGAAAATTCAAGCTTTATGGCAAGAAATATTGAGTTTTGTTCAAGGAATCTTGTTAAAAATAAGTTGTATAACATCGTTTTAAGTTACTATTGATCAAAAAGGCTTCACAAGTTAGATAAATAACTTAAAACTTCAAGATTCCTTGTTTCAAAATTCTGCAGAAAGGTGAACACGGGGCCGTGCTCACTGAGCACGGGGCCGTGTCCAAGATACTGTTTCATTAAAATAAGCTGTTTTCGGTTTATTTTCACAGAATGTCAAGTGAAAACAGTGAAACATCGTCAGTGCATTCAAGAAACAGTAGAAGTGGAAGAAGGCCTTCCATTGAAGCTACCCTTGTACACTACGTCATGGCACTACGGGAAGCAATCGATGAAATGACTTCGGTAGAGGAGATCCTAATAGACCGTATAAATTATCTTACGGTGGGGCTGGAAAATAGTTTTCAAGAAATTAACCTCTTGCACCAGAGGTTAAATATTCTTGTAACACCTCCCATGGATCCCATCCTCCCTCAAGAGGATTGGAACCTAGCACTTGGAGTCAACAATCCTACCGGATGGGATGATATTCCAGCAGAGCCTCCTCTTGAAGATCTGCAAGAAGTCCCGGTGGAAGTCGCACCTCCTCAAACCGATGCCAACGAGCCCTCCTTTCTCCTCCCAAGGGAGATAGAGGAATGGCTCTCCGACATATGAGGAGTCCATAACCGGAGAAAGGAGTTCTATGAAGCCACATTCAACCGAGACTACTACCTTCTCGGAAATTTTGCTAATTAAAATAACTTGTAGGCTAGGGCTCCTTAGGTTTAAGCTTCTTGTGCTTACTTATCTAACTTACTAGTATTTTAGGACTATGTAATTCTCTCTATGGTTTTAATGAAATGATTATTTCAAGGTTTGGATGATGTTGGAATAAATAAAACACACTCGGGATGGTCAAGGATAACAAGGGAAACGAGAAACATGGCCCATGCACGAAAACAGGGCCATCCGACAACAATTTCTCAATTACAGTAAGCTCAGCACAGGCCGTGCCCAGCCAACATGGCCCCGTGCTGAACATCCTGCAGAGAAATGCCCAATTCAGGTAACTGGACACGGGCCGTGTTCACTGAACACGCCCCTGTGTCCAGGCTTTTGTTTCTTTTCTTCAAATTTCGTTACTGGCACCTGAACACGGGGCCGTGCCCGGTCACCATGGGGCCGTATCCAGACTGCCAGTAACATAAAATTTTGCTTTTTAACACCATTTTACACATTCAATCAACCTAAAAATTTATTTTTGGGACACATTGAGAACAATGTGTAATTTAAGTGTGGGGGGATGCTAAAACCTTGAATTTTGCAAGTCCTAATAACAAGCCTTACACAAAACTCTATTGGGACCGCTAATCACCCCAAATTTTTCAAAAATTTTCATTTTTTTACTTGTCTAAGTTTAAGTTGGGAATTCTATTTTTAACAAGGTTATATTTTTACAAATTTACAACTGATAGCGTCGTGATAAAAAGAACCAACATAAGAAAATTATGAAACGGCATGACAAGCTTAGTTAAAATTTGATTATATACACTTGATCACATAAAACCCCATTCCCACAAAAGTGAGTTTTGAGCCTTTATAGAGCATACAAATACACATCTTTACAACTAAATGCTCATTTTACGTTTCTTGTGTAAATAGCCGCTTGGTTCTTACGACTCTAGAACTTGCCACGACAATACATTCCCGGTCCTTACCAACTTAAACCCAAGTAAGTAAATGATGGAGGCATTAGGACTAACCCTTTTTCTTTCAACACCATTATTTTTATTTTCCTTTTCACCTACCCAAAAATTCCCCCTAGTTAACCCCTTTGGGCCTAAACCTTTTCATTTCTTAACCCAAAACCCTTTTTACCCACCAAAAAAACCCTTTTTATTTTTACCTTTTATTTTAGTAATAAGCTTGGTTTTCGTATGACTAAAAATAAAAAAAAAATTTACAATGAAGTTGGAAATAAACAAACAAAGCTCCTTAAACAAAAACTTGTTTGAATAAATACTTCATTAAAAATAAAAAGTCACAAAAACAAAATGTTTTACGAAAACCGACGCTTTTTACGCCTTTCGCCCTTTTCTACTAACCACTAACCCAACTACCCACCTTTAGCCCAAGCCTAACCCTTCACCCAAAAAGTCCTCTTGATATTTACAAGGTATAAAGTTAAAAAGGAGGAGGATTGATTGCTTGGAAAGCTTATGGTAGAAATAAGTTCCATGCCGCTCTCGAGTGATTCACTAAAAAATACACCTTCGGCCGAGTGTGAGTGATTTCTCCCGTGAGGTATGTGAACCTGTATATAAATGGAATTTTACAAAGGTATGCTATGCCTTAATAAATAATTTATCTTATGAAACATTTTTAATAAATCATGACGAATAGGATTGTAAATAAGTAAAAATAAAACCGAAACAATCTTGGAAAATCCCGACACTCTATGACAATCCCAAAACCTTCTCTTCTACCCATTCCATTTGGGAGTGTAAGCCACATATTAAAGAGTTTTGCTTGAGGACAAGCAAAGATTCAAGTGTGGGGATATTTGATGTGTGTAAAATGCAACATATAAATTACATCAAATGAGGCATAAAACTAACCCTTTTTAAGTACTAATGTTGGAAAAAGTGTATTTTTGTCTTCCTTTTGTATTTTCAGGATTAAATGAGCTCAAATTAACAAAAGAAGCAAAAAGACAGCTAAATCTAACATAAATACAAGAAAAGGAACAAAAGTGGATTGCCCGACCCCTCGAAAGCATCCACCCAAGCAAAACAGAGAAGACAGAAGACTGAACACGCCCTGTGCTCAGCGAGCACGGGGCCGTGCCCAAGAAGCAGCAGAAAAGACAAACCTGTAGAAGCTTCTATTGCTCACCACGGGGCCGTGCCCAATGAACACGGGGGCGTGGTCAAAGTACAGCAAGCGCATTAATTGTAATTGCGAATTACAATTAATGAGGAGAGATAGTGTCAGACGGGCACGGGGCCGTGCCCAGCGGACACGGGGCCGTGCCCAGGCTTCTGTTCAGCCTATAAATAGGAGTGCTTGGAGCCATTGCAACTCATCCCTTGGCACACTACCTCTCTCACACTTCATCCACCACCCACCACCATCACAACACCATCATCCACCACCATCATCCATTGTCCATCATAGAGTGTGTGAGTCGTCTCGGGATCCAAGATTGATCGTAAGAGTTCTTGACAATCAAGGCCATGTTTGCCTAAGTATACAAATGTATACGGCTTGTATAACATTATATTGCTCGTATACAAATGTATACGGCTTGTATAATATTATACGGCTCGTATTGTCACACCCCAACCGATGGCGGAATCGTCAGGGCATGGCACTGAGCGAAACAGATTGTCCAGAAGTTTCCATAACAACTATCATTACTATTTAGTTTAAATAATACGTCTCATACCGTATCCCAAATAATAAAACAAGTTATTATAGATAAGCATCTAGTCAAATATACTGTTCCGACAACTCAGATTTAAATAAAATATAAATATTGTTCAAATGCCTCTAGAGACTCGATCTGCAAGATCTACAGACAACTATGCTCTAGACGTTTATTCCTAGCTCGCCTTCCTAGCAGACAAGCATCCTAATTGCCTATCACATACGTTAAAATAAAGTCAATACATAGAATGTAAAGGTGAGCATACAAGTTTGATAATAGCATATAGAGTTCGAAATAGTTTACGCATAACCAGCACGTACACAGATGGAAACGAAGCATGTTAATTATCGAAATGGATCTATCGATACAAATGACTGCGGGTTGACTGTTCGAGACAGTTCGTAATACATGATTACCACCGTAATCCATGCAAGTAATTGTCCTTAACAACCCCCGTGTGAACGGGTGCTGAGTCCAAACTATAGTACTACATCGTTAAGGCAGGTAGACAACATTCCACGTGTAAACATAATAACAAGCATTCATTTAGTCACGTAATACATGCAGAACGGTTAGCATTAAATAAGTGAGTAGTGTGATCGATTGTGATTTTAGATAAGTAACGTATGTAACACCCAAAAGTGCTAAAGCAAAAAGGGTTTGAGTATACTCACAGCGATTAATTGATGGATTGAAGGGAGCGCTTGAGAGTAGGGTTAGCCTGAATAGTTCGATAGCATAACGATGAGTAACGCGTAAAATGGAAACAAGTGATGATGGGTCGAACAGCCTGGTCGATCGAACAGTAGGTTCGATCGAACGGGTTGTTCGTTCGGTTAGGCAGTCCGTTCGGACAGCCTGTTCGATCGGCCGGTAGGCTCGATCGGTTGGACTGTTCGAGTGGATTGTTTCTTCCTTTGAGTAGGATGTGTTTGTGTAGGATGGCTTGTCCTTTTGAAGTTTTCGTTGTAGTATTTGAGAACATTGAAGTGTTCTTACCTTTCAGGTCGATCGATCGAACGGGCCGTTCGATCGGCCGGCTTAACCGATCGGTTAAACACTTTGGTAGTAGTCCTCAGCAAGATGTCACCTGATCGGACAGTATGTTCGATCGGGTGGCACTCCAATACATCAAACGAGTTGAAAATCGATTTAAGGGTTGAAGCATAGTATCTCATGATCCGATGAGTAATGTTATCGAACAGCTCGTTCGATCGAACATCACTTCGTTCAATACTATACATCATGAAATTATCAAAGTGTGGGTCCATGTGCTAGCCGATCGGCTGGCCTGGTCGATCGGCTGACATGTCCGATCGGTTGGGCTGTTCGTTCGAACAGCCTGTTCGATCGGTCAGCATCCTGACCTGGTCGGCCTGTTCGTCTAACACTTGGCTTTTCTGATTGTTTGACGTTATATCGAGGTATTTCGATAATGAGCTGAACCATGGATCCTTCGTTCTTGCTTGTTCCTCCTGCTCAGACAGGAATCACCCAAGTCCGGCCGGTGAACGGTTCGGAACGGAGTTTATAGTTTAACCCGAAATCGGTGAACCTCGTAGATAGAATCCGAATCTTGAACCACACAACCATTAGAATGATTAGTGAGTTGGCTCAAGCTTCGTTTCTACCGGTTTGAAGGCATTGAGTGTAAAAGAGTTGAAAGAAAGTTGGAAATCATCCTTTCAATCCTTCACACCATGTAAATGTTCAGATCTGTGATAGATCTTAGTTTGTTTATGTGGAAATCGGCTAGATCCAAGTGATTCTTGGTGGATTGAGGCCAAAACATGAAGTTCTTGAAGAACACCATGATGACATCATCCTAGAATACTTAGATCTTGATGATTTCACGGTTAGAAATCAAGATTTGAAAGATAGAAAGGTGTAGGAGTGTGTATTGATCAAGAAAGTACAAGATTTAGGATGAAAACTTACCGAAATCAGAAGAAATCTGAGAAACGAAAGGGAGCACGAGCTGGTCGGTCAGAGGATTTCCAAAAGTGGAAAGAATGACAATGACAGGCCTATTTATAGGCTTCCAAAAGGGGAAAGGGCTGGCCGATCGGCCAGGCATCCCGATCGGACAGCCTGCTCGATCGGACAGTCCGTCCGATCGGCTAGGCTGTTCGATCGGCTAGGAGCCTGATCGATTCACAGCCTGCTTTAAGCGTTCGGTGCGACGATTTCTGATATTTCGATTTCGATTGAAGACGATACGACTACGATAGAGTTTCCTATTCAAATTACTTTTAATCCCAACCACTATATCTACATACAAGCATCTACATTCCATATTCGATTTCGATTTCGATTGAGTTCGATTGAGTTTCGAGTTTCGATTCGATTGGTCACCACACATAGCATAAAGAAAACACGCACAAATAACACATAAGGCACACACACACGTAATATAACACCAAATTCGCATAATTCGAGTTTCGAGTTTGATTGATGGTTCGATTAGCTTGATTATTGATTGATTAACTTTATCGCATTGTTACTTCCTACTATTCACAGTCGTAAAGCGTTCGCGTCGATTAAACATTCGGTTACTTCGATTCCTTGGATTGACAACACTTACTCCACATAATACAAAACATAAAATAGACTTTTTTACAGTCAAAGAAGTCAAACTTGACTTGGACTTTGACTTTGACTTTGACTTTGACATTCAAAAACATGGGGTTTACACGTATACAGGTAAAAAAACATTCTAATGCATTTATTTCTGTGCAACATTATTCTATGCGGGCCGTATAAGATTATACGACCCATATATATCTAGGGATGTGAAAATAAGAAAATAGGGATGTGAGAATAGAAATACCCTTTTAAGTATGGGACAATTGCATATTTCCCCTTAAAAAAACTGCTTAATTGCGTATTTACCCATCCTAAATTAAAATTGCATATATCCCCTTTCTTAACTATTAAAATTGCATATATCTACTTCTTTAACTATAAAATTGCAAATTTACCCATTTTGATTTATTTCAATAAAAACAAGTTATATAATGACTCTTTTACCCTTATTTTTACTAAAACTTAAAAAAAAATACATATTTATTTATTTTTACTAGTTTTTGTAGATTTTTACTAGTTTAATGGTTTATTTTAGTGTTTAAGTTTTAGTAAAAATAGTAAGAAATGAATAAATATGTATTTTTTTAAAGAATTGTGAAAAATCCATAAATATTAGTAAAAATGAATAAATTTGTATTTTCTAAGTTTTAGTAAAAATAAATGTAAAAAATCATTATATAACTTGTTTTTAATAAAATAAATTAAAATAGGTAAATTTACAATTATAAAATTTTAAGTTAGGTAAATACGCAATTAATCAATTTTTTTAAAAGGAAATATACAATTGTCCCATTTATTTAAGTATTGAACACATGAATCATGATGAATCATCCAAATGAAATCTACGGCAACAATTATTTATAATCATTGAGCAGACAATAAAGGTCCTCTATGTTGTTTACAAAACAGATGCTTCCTTCCTTTGAGTATCTCATCACTTTTGACGTCAACCAAAAAACCTCAACTTACTCACACACATTGAATAAAACCGAAGCAGAAAGAAAGATGATGTGGGAAGGTGGATCATCAACAGAGGCGACGGAAGCAAGCGGAGGCGGAGGTGGTCGGAGGAAACCGTCGTGGAGGGAGAGAGAAAACAACCGGAGGAGAGAGAGACGGAGGAGAGCGATTGCAGCTAACATATATAGCGGATTGAGAGCTCAGGGGAACTATGATCTGCCCAAACATTGTGATAATAATGAGGTTTTGAAGGCTCTCTGTAGAGAAGCTGGTTGGGTTGTGCTTCCTGATGGCACCACATTTCGTAAGGTAACAAACACTTGTTTTATCAGCTGTTGCTTGGATCTGGGATTTTTAAAACTTTTAGTATTTGTCAAACAATTGCTGGAAATCTTAAATCTGTGATTTTTTTTTTTTTTTTAATGTAGAATTTCTTCTTTTTAACTGTTGATTTTTGGGGTTCAAGTTGTGGATGGACTTGCAGAAATGAATCAAGCGGTTTGGGTGTCTGGATCTGACAAAAATCTGAGCCAGCCAAACTGGAAACTACCGTTATGGGAAACGGCCGTGTTGGTTGGGTGGGCGGGCCGGACCGGACCGGACTGTTTTCACAGTTTTACATTTTGATTTATCGGTTTTGCTGGTTTTAGAAAAAGAAAAAAAAAAGATAATTGAATAGAAACATAATTTTGTATCAAGTTTAAACATAAAATAAGGATTCTTCATAAATATAACTTTACATTATATTATCGTCCTTTAAAATTAAAAAAGAAAATACCAATAAATATTTAAGGATTTCAGGTTCTGGAACGTAAACTGTCAAACCAAACCTTGAACCGGACTATAGGTATTCACTATTCAGTTAGGTTGGTTTGGTCTTTTCTAACCGGGTGTCATCAACCATCTTTTATTATTTTAAAATTATTTTTTTATAACAAACTAATCACTTTGTAAAAACCACTAAAATCCAGACCCAACCCGGTGGTTTGGTTGTGGTTGAGGGTGTTTGGGATTACGTTTTGAAGTGAGTATTTGATTATTGCGTTTGTAAAACATAAATAATCTAAAAAAGTGTTTGGATGAAAAAGTGATTATCTGCCTCCAAAACGCAGTTTTGGAGAAGCGTGTACCTACATGCTTTTTCAAAACGCAAAAACTTATTTTGAAAACGCATAATCTATTTTGAAAACGCAACACCAAGTGGTTGGCCTGCTGAAGCAAACACCCATCCATACATAATCAGATTCCATCTTGATTTGAATCTGCAGGGATGCAAGCCACCTCCCTCCATTGACATCAGGAACATATCAACCAACACAACACCATGCTCTTCCCAGAAATCGAGTCCAACGAATCATCATCATCGCTTCACCTTTTTTAACGATTCGATTCCATCTTCGCTCCCTCGGCTTCGCATATCAAACAGTGCCCCTGTAACTCCACCAATCCCATCCCCAACATCAAAGACTCATCAAAACAACAACAACCTGATTTGGGAATCTTTAAACAGTCAAACAATGTCCTCATTAAACATCATACCAAATCTTATGATATCCTGTTCTGCACCCACAAGCCCAACAAGATACCAGCGGTTCAAACCCATGACTATACCTGAATGTGACGAGTCTGGCTGCTCCACCAATGACTGGCTGAGGTTCCAAGACCATGGGCCTATGGCGATGAGCCCGACATTCCACCTGGTTAAACCTGGTGATGCCGAATTTGATAAAGGAAAAGGGGTAGAAGTTGGATTTGAGAATGGTGGGCTCAAGGCATGGGAAGGTGAAAGGATTCATGATATGGGATTCGATGATCTTGAGCTAACTCTTGGAAGTGGTAATTCTAAGTGATGATGCTTTTCTTGAAGATGTAGTGATTTCAGAGATTAGAAATTTAGCATCCTGTTAATGTCTTCCTAATTTGTGTTAAAAGGGTGGAGATTTCATGAATTTTGATATTTTTTAACCATTCTTCTTAATCTTTCATTACTTTCTTGTTAAGGATGATAATTAAACCCGAACCCGATGGGCATACCCGAAACACTCGGGATAGGTGATGCGATGGGTATGAGACCGTGTATGAGACCAGTTTTAAAATATTTATAGCTATTTAGGTATGGGACGGATATGAAATTATGTAATGCCGACCAAATTAATCAAAAGCATATACCAATTTACCCAAACTAATTACCTGAAAATATTTACTTTTTATTTTTATTTTTCATTAGCCCTAATTTAGTAACGGTTCGTTCTAGGAGGTATCATTATGTTAAAAAATGAAATTTTCTTTTCTAATATATATTTGATTATATTATTAATACGAAGTATTAACTTGTCTTTTGGAATTTATACCTTCATAAAGCTTACATATTTTGGATATTACAAAAATTTTTTAGTCACGATTATATGTAAAATTTGAAGGTAAGAAAAAAAAAATGTGTTTGAAAATCCAAAAGGAAGTTTTCATCAAACTCTTGGGTATACCAGATGAGTAATTACCTAATGTATACCCGACATATATTGGGTCGGGCATTAGATATGGTTTTACAACCGGACATACGATTAAGATAACCGATACATGTCTTATTGTCACCCCTGTTTCTTATTGATAGAGACAAACAAAAAATAGTTAGTAAGACTATGGGGTGTGGAGAAACCCCATCCTCTGAGGATGGCCTCGACATCATCCGCCACGTCAACACCGAAGGAGGATGTCCCTCCAATGATGGATGGACCAAGGGTGTGTAGGATGGGCCTTCTCCCCTTTTTTCCAATAAAATTCAATTTTTTTTAAGAATAAAGTACATTTTCAGTCCCTGCGGTTTACACCGGCTCTCAGGTTCCGTCCCTGTTTTGAAAAATTCAACACTCTAGTCCCTGACATATTCAATTGCTCACAATTAAGGGCCTGTTAGGGCCAGGCCCTTATAGGCCCTTAATTGTGAGCAATTGAATACGTCAGGGACTGGGGTGTTGAATTTTTCAAAATAGGGATTAAACCCGAGAGCGGACGTAAAACTCATGGACTGAAACTGTACTTTACTCTTTTTTTTAAACATTACATAAATTATAAAATAAAATCATTACATAACTTAAAAAGACATTAGATAACTTTAAAAACTACATAACTTAAAAAAAAAATACTAGATTGCTAAAAATTAAAAATCCTAAGAATTCCGTTTTTCGGAGATCTTTTCTTTCTTTTTACGCAAAACGTGATGGTCTTCTTCCGGATACGTGTCGATATTGGTTGTCATTATCTTTCATTCCTCTAGTTCTGACGCCTCTTGCTTCAACCTTACCCGTTCGTTTACTTCATGTTGTTTCATTTTACCTTTTAGGTTATGCTCTCGGTGTATGCTTTGAACTGAGCCATCAACTCGTTCATTTTTTAACTGCCCTCTGATGAGGCTTGTTTTTTTTTTTTTTTTTTTTGCATTCGCTACCCTTTTAGCTTTGTCCCTTTCAAGGGGACATACCTCCTCTCGAACTACATTCTCTTCGTCGTCAAATTTCGGTTCGTCATTTATATTTATCTGACATCGTGCGTCCAAGCCCCCCGCACTAAAATATGATAAAAAAATTTATATTAAAACGTTTAGAATTTATATATTAAAAAAGTTTAAAATTTATATATTTTTACATACCAACAATTAGGAATTTTGACGTACTAATGTATGCCTTAGCTATGCCACCTCCTCGATATTTTACCATGGTTGCTCCTTTGGTTTCGAAGGTTGATCACCGGCTAGACACGTCATTTGCTTCCCTTTTTTTCGTTTGGAGGTTTGGGGTTGTGTCTCCGGCACATATTCTTCAACCTCATATTCTACGGGTTGAGACGATTCTACCAGTGGCGGTGAAGGTTGTCATCGCGATTGAAATTTCGAGTTAAACGGGTTTCGCATTAACATTTGTTGCATCGATTGCGTTTGGTTCATTTGAGTGAAAGCATTGGGGTTTTGCTGGAAACCCGAAAAAGAAAATTGAGATGCCGACCAACTCGGATCCATCATTGGATAGTAGCCGGGTACCGAGAAAATGTTTTGGTTCGGGTTCGAGTTATTTTGATTGTATGTATCCTTGACTAAAATTTTATAGAAGTTGAAGAATTGTATAAAAAGAGAGAGAGAGAGAGAGATTGGGTTGAATTGGTTTGAAAAGTAGGGTAAATTATTATTATTTATAAAGAAATTATTTCTTTTATAGAAAACTAGCCGTTATTAACGGCTCCTTTTTTGAAAATTGGCCCGACACGAGCGTCTTGAGAGCAACGAGGAAGATGGGGACTGTCACACCCCAACCGATGGCGGAATCATCAGGGCGCGGCACTAGACGAATCAGATTGCTAAAGAGAATCCATAACAACTAAGGTGCGACAATATTTATTACTAAGGTGCGACAATATTTATTACATTCGGTATCCCGTACTAACAAACAATATAATCACATAAGCTGTCACGAATTTCATGTTCTCTCAAACAATACAAATCCAACAACCTAGATTTTAGATGTGTTTCTAGACTCCCTAGCTTGATTCGATGTAGACTGCGACTAAACCTGCAACATACGTTAAAACAACGTCAATACAAAAGTATTGGCGAGTATACAAGTTTTAATAGAAAAACATAGTAGATAAAAGTATTGTGAATTACCACATTAACGGGATACACAACATATACACGAGACAGTTACTACCAGCTAAGTCACTCGAGCTACGATTGCGATTGCTATTCATCTTTAACTAGACCCCGTTGGGTTCTATAGTACTATACTAGTTAAGGCGGGATGTCGCAAGTAAAAGTCCTAGCACATATGTAACTAGCATCACGTGTTAATATGTAATTCAGTCATTCGCAAGTGATAGATAGTTTGAGCATTCGATTAGTTTGTATTGATAGGAACGTATGTTACACCTAAAAATGCGATAAAAAGGGTTCGAGTATACTCACTGTTCGTGTTCACCCAGTAAACAAAATCTTGGATTGAAGGGAGCGCGTATGAGATTTGCCTGATCACAGAATGATAGCATAAGCGATGGATGGCGCGTTAAACGATGACGAGCGACTAAGTGACGAATGGTAATCCGATCGGATGACAATCCGAACGGATGGTCATTCGATCGGATGTCATCCCGTTCGGATGGTCATCCGATCGGATGACCATTCGGTCGGATTAACATTCGTTTGTATAGGATATATTTGTGTATGATGGCTTTGTAGTTTTCGTTGTAGCATTTTAAAAACAGAGAAGTATCTCTACCTTTCAGGTCCTTCGATCGAACAGTCATCTGATCGTATGGTCGTTCGATCGGATGGCGATCCGATCAGCGAGACATTTCAGTGAGAACAATTTCACAGCAGGATGGTCATTCGATCAGATGGCAATCCGATCGGATGGTCATTCGATGGAACTGATATGTATTTTGAAAATTGCAAAATGTTAAGTGTTGAAGACCAAGTGCAATCCGGATTGTCGTTCGATCGGATGGCAATCCGATCGGACGATAATCCGTCCAACAATCTGATCGTTTTGAGAACTTGAATATTTCGCTAAGTTTGAAAAGTTTTGTGATTTGATCGAGACGGTATGACAACGTGTTAAACAACGGAGACCTCATCAAGTCCGAGTCGTCCGACCGAAGTGGGAATCACCCTAGTCCGTTTAGCCAACTGTTCGTGACGGTTGCTCATGTTCAACCCGAATTCGGTTGTCTCTTTGATAGGAACCAGATCTCAGACCGACACTTCACTATGAAATGAGTGGAAGACCTGAATAAGCTCTGCTTCTATCGGTTTTGAGGGTATTGAGTGTAAAAGAGTTGAAAGAACTTGAATCAGTTTGAAAATGTTTAGATTTAGGTGAAATCAGTGTTTAACGTGTTGAAATCTCTTAGATCTGAGTTGTTCTTGGTGGAATGAAGCCAAATCTGGAAGTTCATAAGAACTCCATAATGATATCATCCTAGAACACCTCAAATCAGACGATTTCATGGTGAAAAGTTAAGATTTGATGGTGAAAATGATGAAGAAGTGGGTGTAGATGATAGAAGTACAAGTTTTAAGGTAGAAACTTATAAGAATCACAAGGAATCGAGAGAAAATAGCCCAAAAGTGTGCTGGTCGAGTGAGAGCTGTCACATCACTTGAACAGTGATGTGACAAGTGCTATCTATAGGTGAAGGGAGAGAGGAGATGGTGCAGTGCGATGGATCGGATGGCCTTTTGATCGGATGGCCATCCGATTGGATGGTCATTCGATCTGATGACCATTCTATCGAATGGTCATTCGATCGGGTGGTCCGCTTGAGTTAGTTTTCTGACTTTTCGTTCCATTCGTTAAACGTTGCGATAATTTGTTTACACATAACCATACACATATAAATATATTTATTATAATTATTCACAAAGGGTCGTATATAAATATCCACAATCTCAAGTATTCGTTTCGAGTCTACACTGTGTTACGACGCATCACGGCTATCGCGGAGGGTAGAATAGGTCCTCACTCGACGTCATCGTGAGCATTAGCACATGCAGTGTGATGTGTTATAGCGATTAGGTATGCGAAAATAACGTTGTAACGATAAAATTACATTATGACCAGAATCTCTGGTGCTAGGCGTAACGAGTAGTAACAACGCACGAACGTGCGGGTTGTTACAGTCTCCACTACTTTAGGAAATTTTGTCCCGAAATTAATCCACAAGGAGGGTCGCGAGGATTGATGTGGTTGAGAGAGCGATAAGAAGCGTCAAGATGGGCAAGTGTTCGATTGAAAATTGATGAAGGAGAGCGTTGCGAAGACTAGGCGAAAGCAACAAGTAAGGCGATTCGTATAACACAGGATGGCAACTCACAAAAGGCGATCCAAAAGCGTCTTGAATTCTTGATAAGTTTATTAATTCGAAGAAGTTTGAAGAAGACTTGTTTATGAAAATTCTCTCACAGTGCGGTGTGGAACTCTATCGATGTTCACACCAGCGCTATAAGAATGGTTTTGTTAAGTTAATTAAAAGATCTCATGGTAGTAAAACTTGATTTATGAAATTTTCTCATTACACGGCGTTAACCAATGTCGCAAGAAAATCTTGTCTTGTTCAAGGGTTTTGTTTAAAAATTTGGGGATTTCTCCCTTGGTTTTGTTAGTGCACTATGTCTGTTGACTTCGTCTTGTATCATGTAATGTAATAGGATTGATAGATCAGGGCTCGTAGTTCTAGAAATTAGGTTTTATGAGATTTAGGGTAATTCCGCACGAAATTACCAGATTGGTAATTCTGCTTGGAATAGGTAATTCCGTTTGAGAAGTTAATTCCGCTTTAGAGTTAACAGGTTAATTCCGTACGGAATTAGCTTTAGCTAATTCCGTTTGAACCAAACCTTGTTAATTCCACACGGAATTACTCGCCTATAAATACCCTTGATTCCGTTTCATTTGTAACGATTGTCTGATTTGGTACTGAAGTGCTGCCAAATTGTCTCGAGGTGCTGTAACACTATTACATCAATAATAGAGACATATTAACGAGAATCAAGTTGTTATCTTGTCCGTTTCATTGATTCCGCCTTTGATTCGGATCCAAAACTCTTCTGAACGACTCATTCGGGTCATACAACGATCCTACAAGTGGTATCAGAGCTCAGGAGGAGGAGTTCTATCAAATTCAGCTTGATTTCATCAGATTTTCTTACTTCTACACCTTCTTTTCTAAATTGAACAAGATTTAACGGTCAAAATGGATTGAATTTCACATATATCATGCGAAACAGTGTTTTAACTAATCCTTTAAAGATTTGGACTAAAATTCGATCTAAATTTGATAAAAACTTGTAATTCCGCTTGAACAACAGATCGAACATGCTGATGTCATCATAATTCCGTTTGAACTGGATATTAATTTCGCACGAAATTAGCTACATTGGACTAATTTCGTTTGAGTGGTCCAAGCGAAATTAGTTAATTCCGCTTCAAATTATAATTCCGTTTGGTATTTCCGCACGGAATTACAATTCCGTTTGAAAGGGTGTCATTTCAAACGAAATTAGGGTAATTTCGTTTCTAAGCTAATTTCGTTTGTAAGGGGATTTCGTTTGAAAGTAGTAATCTCGTTTGAAACTGTTATTTCGCATCAAAGTTAATGTCACACCCCTTTTTGCGGCGGAAGCACGAGGTGTGATCATGAAAGGTTCTCATTGCATACGAAAGGTAAACGTACTACATGCTCGTAAAAATAACTTCAAATACCAAACATTTCATCATTTGAAAACATAAATTTAGCGTTTACATCACGAGATAGCATAAAACATTGTCTTAAAAGTTTACAACTTTATTTAGAGATAAACATAGACGACATCCACAAGCATGAGTAAGACTGCGCGCACATCCACCTTTAGTTACCTGAAATACATGTGAGTTTTGGAAAAACGTCAACATAATGTTGGTGTGAATTCATGCAGTTCTTGTATTGAACGTTTGTATACTTTGTATGAAAACATGGTATGTATCTTGTGAAAATCAAGTATTCATGTATAAATCAAGTATTCATGTATAAATCAAGTATTCATATATGTATCAAGTTGTTAATAGATTGCAAGGCCATTAACATGTGACACGACATAAAAAGCAACCAAACCTTAGGCATTTTTCTAGTTGTCATATTCGGAGACACAAAAGCACTGCTTGGTACTCGTTCTCACCAAGAGTGTGGCTACCCGACACCTGTTAGATCTAACCTTTTGTTCTGCGGTCTAGGTATATTGTTGACTAATGGTGCTTATGGTACCCTATTCGTGACACGATTTCTCGTATCATGTATCATTTCTCGTATCATTTCTCATATCATTTCTCGTATCATCATACCATTTGTAAACATTGTAACATGTATTTCACCCCCAAAGTTATAAAACTGAAAACAGTTAAAAGAAAAGGGGGAGCGTGAACTCACAACTTTGCGTTCCTGCGCCGTAAACTTCACCGGACTTGCTTAACTAGCTTCGTGACCTAAACGTGTTTTATTATCGTTAGTCACTAGACTTGTATCGCACAAGTACAAGTCACCATCTTTTATGTGTTTGTCCTTGTGTTAAAAATAATTTATATTTTTAACTAAGTGTCTTAGTTATATTATTTTCTCAACAATAATGTAAGTATTTCGTATTTTGCACCCGAATTATGTATTTTGTTCAAATCTTCATCTCACGTTCATAGTTTGTCCAAGTTATTTATTCTTATCAAGTAATATACTTTCATAAATATATTTTCTTGTGTTTGTCTAAGTATGTTGTATGTGTGTTTTTGTATTTTCACTCCTTAAGAGTGTTTAGTGTATTTTCGAGTCCTAATACACTATCATGTATAATTCGAACTACATACACTTAGCACAAAATTTGGTGATCAAATAATATATATTTTTCTCAAAAATATACACGCTTAGTATCAATTTATTCTTGAAGAAATCATCATTTCTTAACACATAAGTTCGGGAAACCTTGGTAAATGGTTTTAAATACATTTTTGGGGAATAAGTTTCTCGAAACTTATATTTTTTTTCTAAGTGTCAAAATTTATAAAAATTTTGACAGAGTTTCCCCTAAAAATGGAGGTTTCCCATGTTTTCAAAACATGTGTTTATTTTCTTTTAAATCATCAACAATATCAACAACATCATCAAGACTTATCATAAGCCAAAATCATGTAAATCACACTATATCATGAACTTGAAGTTTTTGTAAAAACTTGTAGTAACTTACCATGTTATTAAGTGGGTTTAGTTACCCTTAAGAACCTGGTTATTTGTTTGTAAATCACTTTCTTGAAGGATTTAGTCCTTTACAACTTGTAATCACATTTCACAAAAATATATATTTATAACATCTTCTTGTTTCCCTAGTGTTTTTACACTTATTTCTTTGCCAAAAATAGTGTAAGTTTAGTAAAAAATCACGATCTTTCAAAAATCATATTTTCAACTTGGTTTTTCTTGGAGAAATTATTTATAAATCTTGGATCTACAAGTTCACTAGTTTACTGTTTATTATTTTCCAAGAAATCATTTATTCGTCAAGTTCATGTTTATACATGAGGATGATCTTCTTGTGCTAACACATAATCATCCTCTAACTTGTTAGATCATGTGTTTAATCACAATCTAACAAGCTTCATGTATTGATCAACACCAATATTTCTAGTACTCACAAGCAAACATTACACATCTACTAAACAATATTACTTCATCGAGATTCATCATGCATATAAGCTTTATGTTCAATTTTCATGAATATGTCTTTTAATGTTCCAGTAATTTTTAACATAACACATCTTTTATCCAAGCAAAATGGAAGTAAGCAAAGATCAAAAGAGCCTTACCACTAGCTTCAAGCTAGGGAAGTAAGATGATGGAAATCGAGTGGATAAAAGCACACGGAAGAGGTCCTTCAAGATCCACTTGCACCAAGCTTCCTTAATCACCTTCTAACACCTCTAAATGGACTTAGAATTGGTTGGATTGAATTGAGAAGATGGTGGTGTGGGTAAGGGGGTCGGCCGAGAGCTATGGGGAGAGGGAGGAAGAGATGTGGTGTTGTGTTTTGGGAAGGAGATGATAAGCTCTTATAATCCAACTCTCTAATACCTAAAGGTTCTTGTGTTTCTTAAAGTACTAACACCATCTAATCAAGATCACACCAAATCCCCATGAAAGATAAGGGAAGATATGAGAAGATTTAAAATAATCTTTGGTGGGGCCTTGCTTGGTCCGAAATCAGCCAAGGGGGGGGGGGTTAGTGTAAATTTCATTCCTTAATTCCATAAGTAAGTAAGCTTTTAAGTGTATGGTTTAGGGACCTAGTGTGTTATTATGTTATAAGGGGTGTTATGGTGTTCGGGGACCATAACTAGTTCAGAAACATTAAAATAATGCTTCTAATAATATTTTGATGTTCCGGGTTATGTCCGGTTGTTCGGTTTGATACCGGTTCGTTAAAGTGCTAAATTGCACCGTTTAGCGTCCTTTAAGTACCCTTTTGTAACACTTTCGATTCCCGACACTTAGGGAAATATTCTGAATGATAAATCATGATTTTTGCATAACATTTATGTGTTAAAAGCTGATTTATAGCTGAATTTAATAAAATTCTGAACTTATAGTGCGTTTCGGGTGCTTTTTAGTGCGTATTTTAGTCTCCGGAAAGTCTATATGTTAACCCTTGTACGTACTCTTGGGTTTTAGTGTATTCTTGACGTTGGACCTACACCTAGGCCTCAATTCTAGTGTCTGACTGCTTTCTGCAGAGTTGTTGGCATATTGTGTTTTACCGGTGAGTTTACTAGTATTTCTGACGCAACGCTCTCGTTAATGCATACAACAATATTTTGTAGTATAAAACGTGCATGAATTCACTTGTATAGTATGTAATCAGAAAATGTTGACATTTAAGCACATAATTGCAGTCATTAAATAATAATTAAGGTGTACGGAAATTACCGGTTTAGTGCCAGTTGTCACAGTCTCCCCCCGTTAAAAGAATTTCGTCCCGAAATTCAAGCTGAACCAACTCTCGCAGGAGTCTTCTTGAACAGGTGGGGATACTTTTCTTTGAACTGGTCTTCACGTTCCCACGTGTACTCGGGTTCGTGCTTAGAGTTCCAATGTACTTTGACAAGTTTGACAGTGCTCCTCCTGGTCTTGTTGACTTTCCTGTCTGTAACCTCAACGGGTTGTTCTGTAAATCGGAGGGTGTCATCAATATGCACTTCATCCGTAGGGATGATCACGTTTTCTTGTGTTGGACTCTTCTTGAGGTTGGATACATGGAATGTATCATGTACTCCGTTAAGTTCCTCCGGTAATTCCAACTTGTATGCCACTGTACCAATTCTTTCTAAGATCTTGAATGGTCCGATGTATCGTGGATTCAGCTTTCCACGTTTTCCAAATCTTCCTACACCCTTCCAAGGTGAGACCTTTAACAACACTTTGTCTCCCACCTCGAATTCTAATGGTTTCCGTCGGTCTCGAGCCGCCTTAATTCGCTCTCGGATCTGCATAATCTTGTCGGTTGTCTCTTGTACTAGTTCAGGACCAACCATTCTTTTGTCTCCAGCGTCTGCCCAATATAAAGGCGATCGGCACTTGCGGCCATACAGAGCTTCGAACGGTGGGGCTTTGATGCTTGTATGATAACTGTTATTGTAGGAAAACTCAACTAACGGTAGATGAGTATCCCAGCTGCCGCCTAGGTCCATAACACAAGCGTGGAGCATATCTTCTAATGTTTATATAGTCCGTTCGCTCTGGCTGTCCGTTTGTGGATGGAACGCCATGCTTAGATCTAGCTGAGATCCAAAGGCTTCCTGAAAGGATTGCCAGATTCTTGAGACAAAGCATCCATCTCTGTCTGAAATGATTGAGATAGGCACTCCATGACGTGCCACAATTTCTTTTAAGTATATCTTAGCAAGCTTTCCAGTGTTGTCTTTTTCTCGGATCGGTAGGAAATGCGTAGATTTCGTCAATCGATCAACTATCACCCATATCATATTTGTTCCCACTTCCACACGGGTATCTCTGGTTGTTGTAGTAGGCCAGACGGTTTCTGATATTCAGCCTTAACCTTAGCACAGGTTAGGCATTTTCTAACATAGACAGTAACGTTGCTCTTAAGTCTCGGCCACCAATAATAGTCTTTCAAGTCTTGATACATTTTGTCCGATCCTGGATGGATCGAGTATCTCGATTTATGCGCTTCATCAAGGATGATTTCTCGAATGCCGCCATAGAGCGGAACCCAAATATGTTTCTTAAAGTATAAGGCTCCTTCTTCATTTGGCACCATATATTTCAACATACCCCGGAGGTATTCAGCTTTATGGTTTTCCATCTTAAGGGCTTCTTGTTGTGCGTCACGAATACGTGAAGTGAGGTTTGTTCGAATAGTCATTTCTAAAGCTCAAACCCTTAGGGTCTTAACCCTTTCTTTTCGACTCAACGCGTCTGCTACAATGTTTGACTTTCCAGGATGGTACTTAATCTCGCAGTCGTAATCATTTAGCAGCTCGACCCATCGCCGCTGGCGCATGTTTAATTCCTTCTGATCAAGTATGTGTTGTAAACTTTTGTGATCTGTGAAGATTGTACATCGAGTACCATATAAATAGTGTCGCCAGATCTTTAAGGCGAATACCACTACGCCGAGTTCCAAGTCGTGGGTGGTGTAGTTTCTTTCATGTACCTTCAATTGTCTTGAAGCATAAGCGATGACTTTCTGGCGTTGCATGAGCACGCAACCCAAACCTTGTCGTGAAGCGTCGCAGTATACTACGAAGTCTTCAGTGCCTTTAGGTAAAGATAGTATTGGTGCATCGCATAGCTTATTCTTAAGTAGTTGGAAGGCTTCTTCCTGCTTGTCACCCCAGTCGTACTTCTTGTCTTTCTGTGTAAGGGTAGTTAGCGGTTGAGCTATCTTTGAGAAATTCTCAATAAACCGTCGATAATAGCCCGCTAAACCCAAAAATTGTCGAACTTCAGTTGGGGTTTTGGGGGCTTCCCAATTCTTTATGGCTTCAATCTTGGACGGGTCTACATGAATGCCCTTCTCATTCACAACATGACCAAGAAATTGTACTTCACGAATCCAGAACTCGCACTTTGAGAACTTTGCATATAGTTTCCCTTTCTTCAGTAGTTCCAAAATGGTTCTGAGGTGTTGCTCATGTTCTTCCTTTCTCCGCGAGTAAATCAGGATATCATCGATAAATACAATCACAAATTTATCGAGATATGGTTTGCATACGCGGTTCATCAGATCCATAAATACCGCTGGCGCGTTCGTCAGTCCGAATGACATCACAAGAAACTCGTAATGCCCATAGCGTGTTCTGAATGCAGTCTTTGGTACGCTTTCCTCTTGTATCCTTAACTGATGGTATCCAGATCGAAGATCGATCTTGGAATAGTAGCTTGATCCTTGAAACTGATCAAATAAGTCATCAATCCTCGGTAGTGGGTATCGATTCTTGATAGTGAGCTTGTTCAGTTCTCTGTAGTCGATACACATCCGCAGAGTTCCATCCTTTTTCTTCACGAACAATACTGGAGCTCCCCAGGGCGAGAAGCTTGGCCTTATGAATCTTTTATCCAACAACTCCTGGAGTTGTGTAGATAATTCTTGCATCTCGGATGGTGCAAGCCGATAGGGTGCCTTGGCTACAGGAGCGGCTCCTGGAACCAAGTCTATACGGAATTCGACTTGTCGTTGCAGGAAATCCTGGCAGAGCTTCGGGAAAAACATCAGGGAATTCCTTCACCACAGGAATGTCTTCGAGTTTCAGCTCCACAGCCTTCTTATCTACCACGTGTGCTAGGAAAGCAACACATCCTTTCCTTGAGCACTTTTGTGCCTTCATGCAACTGGCGATTCTTACAGGTGTGTCTCGTCTTTCTCCATGCACGATGAGAGTTTCGTCATTCACCAGAGGGATGCGAATGATTTTCTCATGACAAACAACTTCAGCTTTGTTCTTGGACAACCAGTCCATTCCGACCAATACATCGAAGCTACCAAATTGAATAGGTAAGAGGTCGATGCTAAATCTTCGTTCACCCAGTTCTAATGTGCAACTTCTAACAACTTCGCCCGATTCAACAAGTTTACCATTGGCTAGCTCTATAGAATAAGGAATATCTAATCTACTCGATTCTATTCCAAGCATACGTTTAAATTCCACAGACACGAAGCTAAAATCGGCACCAGTGTCAAATAATATGGATGCGAAGTGATTGTTAACGAGAAATGTACCGGTGACCACGTTAGGGTCCTCACGTGCGTCCCTTGCTACAATCACAAATGCTCGAGCCTGAGCGTTGTTTCTCTTTGGGCAGTCTTTCATGAAATGGTCGTTGCTTCCATAACTGAAGCATCCTTGGTTTCGCCCAGCTCCATTCCCAATCCGGTTATCATTGCCATTTCCATTCCCACCATTCACATTGCGATTCCCATTTCCATTTCTTCCTTTTCTCCAACAATCTTCTGTTTGATGACCCAATCTACCACATTTGTCGCACCTTGGGAGGCGACAAGCTCCTTCATGATGATACTTACATTTTTGGCATTTAGGCAGGGTGCCTTGGTATCCTTTGGCTACCGTATCATTTGCCGTTGCAAAGGTTCTTGCCTCCTTAGGTGGGTTGGTGTCTTGCTTCTTGTTGTTGAAACCCTTGTTGTTGCGAGTTGCTTGATTCAGATTCGAATGCTTTCTCTTCTTTTCACCGGACGACTCAGCGTGCGTCTCGGTCTTTTCTGTTGGGTTCAACTATAACTTCTTCATACGAACACAATCTTCAGTAAGGCTGACAGCCAGAGTTACAGCCTCGGTGATTGTTTGAGGTTTGGCCGAAGTTACCATTCCACGGAATTCTGAGGCCAGTCCACAAATGTAGCGTTCAACGCGCTTAAATTCCGGAGTCACCATACAGGGGATCACCCTAGACAAATCATGGAACCTTCGAGTATACCCAGTAATGTCTGCACCTTCCATGGTCAAATGCCAAAACTCAGTCTCCAGCCTTTGGAGTTCAGCACGAGAGCAATACTTCTCTCTCATACGTTCTTTTAGCTCATCCCACGTCATGCCATACGCGGCATCATCACCCAGAGTTTGAACTTGCAAATTCCACCACGTCAGAGCTTCATCGACAAACAACCCAGTAGCAAAAGTGACTTGCTGATCCGCGGTACACTTGCTCATACGGATAGTGGCTTCAGTCTTTTCTGTCCAACGAACAAATGCCACTACACCTCCAGTTCCGTCGTAGTTCAGTGGTTTGCAGTCGAGGAACTGCTTGCAGGTGCAGCCTGTAATTGATCCAACCAACTCACACGTGAGCAATCGAAGAAATAATGAAACAAAGACCGTTCATAAATTTCTCCATGCTTAGCAAATTTTCTTAAGGTTACCTTGAGTTGTGTTTCTTCTAGAAGAATCTCCATGTCCGTTACGCCTAGCATTGCTTGGTCCTCCATTGTCTTCGACGCGGTTCGCCTCGCCTCGTACTGGGCGATAGCTGTCACACCCCCAAAATACCACATGCGGAAACACCGCGGGACGTGTGACGTACCAGGATCCAAGCCACCAATCATATTGAACTATAGCATATATTTAAATAAAACTTTCATTCATTAATATAAAGTGTTACAGAACATTAAATGTAAGTCATTGTATTCAGCGAAAGCATAAATCATTTGTTAAGCGTTTCATAAACCACATGTACAAAACCGTTAGACTTGTCTTGCGATTCCAAGTGTCTCGACCCATGACCACTCCAGCATACCAGATAGTAAGTTCCAAATGTTATAACCTATAGACCTGCAAGCATGCAGACAAGTGTGTCAGACGACGCTGGTGAGTTCAAAGTTTTGTTAACACGTTTCGTTACCAGTTGTGTGTTTAAAACAGTTCAACGTTTTGTTTTGATGATGTTATTAACTCGATTTCCGTATGTGGCTACTAGATGTGTTTGCCCAACCCCAATGCCTCTATCAAAGCATTGGTCAAGAGGTCAAGGTAATTAGTTCACGCCCGTCCATTCCGGCCCGGTGTGAGGGTGTCAAACCTAATAGCGCTATCAACTAAATACCTCGTTGCCTTCTCAGCAACACGGTAGATGTAAGGGGTCTTATAGGATAGATACTGAGTTTAATAACCAACATCCTCGTTTAATAGTTTACCCAGCATTCCTTCCAGGAACGTTTACCAAATGTCCCAAACCACCGGAACGCATGCTTAGAAAAGAGCAGTGAACTCACCTTAGATTGCTCGGTATGTTACGTTATATTACTCATTCCAAGTTGGTCAACCATACCCTACCGTGGTTACCAAAGACAGTCAGCCTTATGTACACATAAATCACATATTCGTCATACACGTTTCACACATTGCATTCAAGCAAATCATACATCGTTATGCAAGTCGTGACAGAAAACCGTTTAACAATCCACATCAGTATATAGTAAGCATTTACGTCATATGCACGTTCATGTTTCACAAATCGCATAACAGTTAGGTTTGGTACAAACATTCATATATTTAACAGTTACCATGTAATGTAGGTCATCCATTTGTACTGATCAAGGAGTTCGGTTCACACACTAGTAGACATGCAGATCCATAAACATTTAACCACATAATAGTTTAGAACGTTAGGCATCTAAGCGTGTGTGAATTCATAACGGGTCCCTAATATGTGATTCGGCCCAATAATAAAGTGTATGCATATATGTGTGTGTGTGGCCCAATTGTACCAGGCCTAAACAACTTGTGCGATCGGAGATGGGTTGTGCGACTGAACTCTTCTTGTGTGACTGCCCACTTGTGCGATCCAGCCCAAAAGCCCAGCCCAAGTTTATGCCAGCCCAAAGGCTTGTGCGACTAGGCTAGATGTTGTGCGATTGAAACCATGTTATGCGACTGTGTATACTTGTGCGATTCATTTTACCTGTGTGACCCACATATTGCTCGGCCCAACATTACTCCATGGCCCAAGTGTTGTGTGACTCACTAGACTTGTGCGACTAGGTCCAGTTTGTGCGATTCATGCAGATGTTTGGCTAACTATTGTGGTTTTCAGTTACACTTTCCTAAAATCATGGTCAATCAATTATGAAATTCTATCGGTTACTGCAAAGATTAATTACAATCATTAATTACCAATAATTCCCTAATTAGTTTGGATTGAACAACATTATCTCTACAACATTATTTCTACAGGAAGATGTTAACAGTTCTCAAACAACAATATGGTATCAACTAATTCGGATCATAGTCACAATCATCGGGAAATCATATTATTAAATCTATCAAGACTCCTATAAACATCATGCACACAATACTCAAACATCAATCACCTACTTAACAATATAATCGAACACACACATGTGTAGACCCTTGTTTAGCGATTAACATCAATCAGTATCAAGAACATTAACAGATCACACCAATTCAGTCCATACTACCCTGTGTTCATCACACTTCATTATCATTCAAGTTCATAATTCTCATGCATATCAATAACACTTTGCACATAGCCAAAAACAACCGATCAAGATTAAAATCTATATAATCATACTAACCGAAGGGTGGGTGTTACTAGACACAGGAGAGACAAGCTTCGAACGGGGAGAGGGCTTCGAGCCAAGATGTTGCCGTCGATGCCAATGAGAGAAGGAGAGAACACTAGGGTTGCAATTTCTTAGGGAATAACTGTTGTGCCTAACAATATGCATACCCGTGCCCTTAAGGGGCTGAGTTGGGCTTGATTTGGGTTCGACTGGGGTTTGGGCCGAGAGCAAGTAAACATAGGAGGGGGTTTCGGCCCTTAGTTCAAGTGTGACTATCAACACGTGTTACAAACACTTGACGTCAAACAACCTTCGATAATTCAAATATACACTAACACGTTCAATGGTTCCCATAACAATCACCAGTTCACAACGTACAACAAAAAATGAATAGAATTAGTACATGCATAGCGAGCCTGAGAATTCCGAGTTGTCACATCATCCCCAACTTGAAAGAAATTTCGTCCCGAAATTTGATAAGCAATCCCAGACAAGTGCTCCCAAGCAGCAAGGTGTTAGATCAGGATGACTGTGGATTTTTCCGGGTACCACATCATCCCCAACTTGAAAGGAAATTTCGTCCCGAAATTTTCCAGTGACATCATGAGTTGGTTCAACAGTTTGATTGAGGAGCTTCATCTGATCTTTGCGTTCCCATGTGAACTCCGGTCCACGTCTTGAGTTCCAATGAACTCGCATGATTGGAGTTCGACCGTATTAACAAACCTTGACTTCCTTGTCAAATTGCAACTTGTCGTTAACCTTAAGCTCTACCAAGGGTATCACAAGTGTTTCATCGAACAAACACTTCTTAGATTCGAGACGTAGATGACATTGGGAACGTTACCCAATTCGTCGGTTAACTCGAGTTTGCAGAACATGGCTCAACGTAACATTACTTCATCTTGCCACGCTTCCCAAAGCGCACCGCACCCTCCCAGGGTGAGGCTTTCAATCGTGACACGTCCGCCTGCCACGAACTCCCAGTGTTTCCTAAGCTTATCAACTTACCTGACGGTCACACGCCGCCGTCATACGATTCCAGTTCTAAACAATCTTCTCAGAGATTTTGAGTACAAGTCTTGGGACTGTGATTAGGTTGTCACCCACATTAATCCAACCAGGAAATTAGTGTTACAGTACATACAATGCCTCACATGGAGCTGTCTGAATACTAGTATGGTAAGGGCTGCAGTAGAACTCAATTAACGGTAAATGTCCTTCTAATTCTTACTAAGGTCGATCAAACACATGCTCGCAGTATGTCTTCGAGTGTCAAGATGGTTCGTTCACTTTGTTCATTTGTCCAACGCTCATGTCTAGATGTGAGCCAAGGGTGTGGTGTGTTGCATGTCATAAATCTAGCATGGATCCAAATTCAGAGGTAACAGGAGTTGGCACTCCGTGCCTAAAGGCCGCCTCTCTCAGATGAATATTCACAAGCTGTAACAACTCGTCAGCGTCCTTGATTGCAATAAAGTATGCTGGTTACGCGAGACAATCAACGATCACCCAGGCGATAACAATAATGTTTCCGTTTCGAGTTTTAGGTAGTCTAGCGACAAAATCCATGGCAGTCTGTTCTCATTTTCCATATGGGTGTTGCCGGTTGCGGATACTCCACCCTGACTTTTCCTACAAGTCGAACGTCATTCACATACATTGCCAGGTGGGCCTTCATGCCCGACCACCAGCACAAAATTTATAGATCTTAATATCTCCTATCGAAATCCAGACGACTAGAATATCGAGGCCGGTGTGCTTGCTCAACACAAGTCCCCTAAAGTTGCCGTATAATGAGATCTACATTCGTTCCTGGAGATTGCGAACATCATCCGACCTGCCAAAGATTGCTTCTCCATGCCCCGCATGGGTTCAACTTGAAAATCCTCTTCCTTCAGTTCTCCAGTCTGACCAGAGCGAGTCTGATCAGGTAAGTTAGAGTCGATAGTGAGCTGCAAAGCTCGTGCACATTCGAGTTTCGCAGTCGTAACCATCCAAAAGTTCCATCCAGCGATCTCATTAACTGATAAAGCTCTTTCGTAACTAGGGTACACGGGAGGCCCTTGTGATCGGTCTAAGTAGTGTTTTTGGTACCGTCCAAGTAATGCCTCCAACTTAAATCCAAAACCATGATAACGTGCCCATTTCGCCCCCAGGCTGTGAGTCGTGCAATTCTTCTTGTTGATCCACCACATAAGCCGTGACCTTCTCGTGTTGCATCGGCGTGTAATTGGGACTCTGAATCGAACCATCATTGTATACCCCTGAATCACCTGTACCCTCGGGTAAAGACGATGCTCAGTTCATTGTAGTGTTGGGTTTTGAATGCTGAAGAGACGTTCTTCCGTTTTGTCTCCCATGAGTTCACAGCTCCCCGCTGTGCTAAAGAGGTTAAAGTTGCGCAATCTTCGAAAATCCCATGATGAATATGTGATAGTATATAACGAAACCACAAAATTGCTGTATCCCTGAAGGAATCTTTGGTGTCGATCAGTTTCTAACAAAATGTATCCTAGAAAGACCCACGTGTATTCCCACTTCGTTGGTTACATGATCAAAATGCATCTCTCGAATCTAGATGTTACCCTTAACAAGGCTTCACATGTAATGGCCCCTCCCTTAGGAGCTCTAAAATAAGATACAGATGTCGTCCATGATGTCCCTTTTCCTGGAAATGATTCAACGCGTCATCAATAAGCATAGCCGATTCATGTGCTCCATAAAGCTGCTGGTGTGATAATTAGTCCAAAGGTCTTGGGATACAAAGTCGTATGGCCGAATTGCGTTTGATAAGCCGCTATAAGAACATTCTCCCCTTGGACTTCCATCTGATAATAGTTCGTTCGAAAATCAATCCTCGAATGAGAGATTGACCCTCGCTACTGGTCGACAGGCTGATCATACATGGTCGAGGCAAACAGTTCTTGACTGCCACCTTGTTGAGTTCTTGATAGTCACTACGCATACGGAAAACGCCTATCTTCATGGTTATAACTGGGGCCCCCCAAAGCAAAAAGAAATCTAGGTCCGACAAAACTCCTGTCCAGCAATTCCTATAGTTGATTTGACAGTTCTTGCAACTCTCCTGGTGCAAGATGGTAAGGGTACGAGTATATGGAGCTGCCTCTGGCGTGAGATCAACTGGGATTCCGACTAGCAGTTGTGGAAGTAAACCTGAAGGTTCCTCGAATAACACACTGAGATATGTTACGAACCATTGGTGGATCCTCGATCCTCTTTTCCTTATCCTTAATATTAGTAACGGTTGCCATCATAGCGGGGTAATCTTTCCGTAGACGCTCCCAAACTTTCACAGCTGAGATGGCACTAACCCTTGCGCCATTCTGATGCTTTGGAACAGACAACGATTCTCCACAAAAGGTTTTCTCCTTACAGGGTATGTCCGCGCGGTTTCTGAATAAGCCATCCACACTAACTACTGCATTGTAACCATCAGGGATAATAGAAGGAAAGTCGGCGTCGATCACTCGTCCCACGAGGTCGAGTTTGCATCCCAACGAACATACGAGGCTTCAATTGTCTTGCCATCAGCCAATTCCTCAACAGGTCTGGTTTCAGGAAGTATCAGGGTTGAACAAAACAGGGACGAAACGATTAGTTTCCAAAGACGTGCTGGCAACCATGTTGCTTTAATCCTGACGTCGCCCACACCAGCCCCAAGTGCCCTTTCATGAGCGTCATGTTGTTGTTTTTGCTACGAGAATTTCCAGTGCTGCCGTCGTTCCCCTGGTTGTTGTCTTCTTGGTTTAACAGTGGCCCTTCCATGTCGTAGGCACCTTCATTCCCATTATGAAGGCTACGATTACGAGTACCTTGATGTTGCCATGACTGTTGCCTCTAATGTCGTTGCTCGAAACGGATCTCTACAATCTTTCACCGACCGAATCCATCCTTCCACTTTCTGTGCCACGCCCTAACGCGCTACTCGCTGTACTGGTAGTCACACATTCCACACTAAAATCTGTTGTCATTGCTAATGTCCAGATTGGTTCGTAAAAGTTGACTCCCACGAGTCGCTGACTAGAGTTAAAAATTCGATTGAAGTCAGTTCGCTGGTGTTCGTTGCTGGTAATCGGGGTCATCCAAATACTGAAGTCAGTAGAGTACTACACTCATCCTCTTGTCTATTATTCCAGCAAGTTGTTTGAGTAATACACAGTATGTTTCAAGAGTGTTGCAGAAGTGATCGCACTTCAGGATTTAAGGCGTCAGTGTGTTAGGTTCAAACAAATGAAGATAAGTGAGGAAGGTAATAACCATTCATTCGTTGCTACAACATCCAACTCAAGGACGCTCGTACAAGTACCTAACATTCTACACAGTTTGCTAGGCGTTCTGATGGGTGTTCAGGTAATATTCGTTAACATCGGGATTCGTAAGGGTTCCGTGAGAAGTGAAAAGTTCATGTTCATGTAAGAGTCAATCACTGCTATGACTCCTATAGACTGTTGTGTGTCACATTAATCAAATAACAGAGCAGAACCCCTTTTTCACTTGTTAAGTCTCACTGGGACTCACATGCACCCCACATTATTATTATGTGTGCACCCACAATAATATTGTGATTTGCATGCTTATCTCAGTTCCTCCTAACTCATGTCAAATGGTTCCCTAGACTCGAATAGCAAACGAAGAACATCACAAAACATGAGTCACGATTGTCTAAGGTAACACCACACTATCAATCCCTTAACACATGTAGGTAACACATGAATCTATACTGTTGTGCTAAACGTGCAATCACATGCAATATCATATGTAAATGTTTACTAGCTATGCTGTGCAATAAGTAAACGAGAGACGAACCTTGCTATCTGGAGCTGAGTGTCATGGTCGTATTCTTGCTTTCAGAACTGTTCGGTTATAGTCTAGTTTTATAAAAACGTTTTAAAAACAAGTTCATTATAACCAGTGTCTCTGATACCAAACTGTCACACCCCCAAAATACCACATGCGGAAACACCGAGGGACGTGTGACGTACCAGGATCCAAGCCACCAATCATATTGAACTATAGCATATATTTAAATAAAACTTTCTTTCATTAATATAAAGTGTTACAAAACATTAAATGTAAGTCATTGTATTCAGCGGAAGCATAAATCATTTGTTAAGCGTTTCATAAACCACATGTACAAAACCGTTAGACTTGTCTTGCGATTCCAAGTGTCTCGACCCATGACCACTCCTGCATACCAGATAGTAAGTTCCAAATGTTATAACCTATAGACCTGCAAGCATGCAGACAAGTGTGTCAGACAACGCTGGTGAGTTCAAAGTTTTGTTAACACGTTTCGTTACCAGTTGTGTGTTTAAAACAGTTCAACATTTTGTTTTGATGATGTTATTAACTCGATTACCGTATGTGGCTACTAGATGTGTTTGCCCAACCCCAATGCCTCTATCAAAGCATTGGTCAAGTAGTCAAGGTAATTAGTTCACGCCCGTCCATTCTAGCCCAGTGTGAGGGTGCCAAACCTAATAGCGCTATCAACTAAGTACCTCGTTGCCTTCTCAGCAACACGGTAGATGTAAGGGGTCTTATAGGATAGATACTGAGTTTAATAACCTACATCCCCGTTTAATAGTTTACCCAGCATACCTTCCAGGAACGTTTACCAAATGTCCCAAACCACCAGGACGCATGCTTAGAAAAGAGCAGTGAACTTACCTTAGATTGCTCGGTATGTTAAGTTATATTACTCGTTCCAAGTTGGTCAACCATACCCTACCGTGGTTACCAAAGACAGTCAGTCTTATGTACACATAAATCACATATTCGTCATACACGTTTCACACATTGCATTCAAGCAAATCATACATCGTTATGCAAGCCGTGACAGAAAACCGTTTAACAATCCACATCAGTATATAGTAAGCATTTACGTCATATGCAAGTTCATGTTTCACAAATCGCATAACAGTTAGGTTTGGTACAAACATTCATATATTTAACAGTTACCATGTAATGTAGGTCATCCATTTGTACTGATCAAGGAGTTCGGTTCACACACTAGTAGACATGCAGATCCATAAACATTTAACCACATAATAGTTTAGAACGTTAGGTGTCTAAGCGTGTGTGAATTCATAACGGGTCCCTAATATGTGATTCGGCCCAATAATAAAGTGTATGCATATGTGTGTGTGTGGCCCAATTGTACCAGGCCTAAACGACTTGTGCGATCGGAGATGGGTTGTGCGACTGAACTCTTCTTGTGCGACTGCCCACTTGTGCGATCCAGCCCAAAAGCCCAGCCCAAAGGCTTGTGCGACTAGGCTAGATGTTGTGCGATTGAAACCATGTTGTGCGACTGTGTATACTTGTGCGATTCATTTTATCTGTGTGACCCACATATTGCCAGGCCCAACATTACTCCACGGCCCAAGTGTTGTGTGACTCACTAAACTTGTGCGACTAGGTCCAGTTTGTGCGATTCATGCAGATGTTTGGCTAACTATTGTGGTTTTCAGTTACACTTTCCTAAAATCATGGTTAATCAATTATGAAATTCTATCGGTTACTGCCAAGATTAATTGCAATCATTAATTACCAATAATTCCCTAATTAGTTTGGATTGAACAACATTATCTCTACAACATTATTTCTACAGGAAGATGTTAACAGTTCATCAAACAACAATATGGTATCAACTAATTCGGATCATAGTCACAATTATCGGGCAATCATATTATTAAATCTATCAAGACTCCTATGAACATCATGCACACAATTCTCAAACATCAATCACCTACTTAACAATATAATCAAACACACACATGTGTAGACCCTTGTTTAGCGGTTAACATCAATCAGTATCAAGAACATTAACAGATCACAACAATTTCGTCCATACTACCCTGTGTTCATCACACTTCATTATCATTCAAGTTCATAATTCTCATGCATATCATTAACACTTTGCACATAGCCAAAAACAATCGATCAAGATTAAAATCAATATAATCATACTAACCGAAGGGTGGGTGTTACTAGACACAGGAGAGACAAGCTTCGAATGGGGAGAGGGCTTCGAGCCAAGATGTTGCTGTCGATGCCAATGAGAGAAGGAGAGAACACTATGGTTGCAATTTCTTGGGGAATAAATGTTGTGCCTAACAATATGCATACCCGTGCCCTTAAGGGGCTGAGTTGGGCTTGATTTGGGTTCGACTGGGGTTTAGGCCGAGAGCAAGTAAACATAGAAGAGGGTTTCGGCCCTTAGTTCAAGTGTGACTATCAACACATGTTACAAACACTTGACGTCAAACAACCTTCGATAATTCAAATATACACTAACATGTTCAATGGTTCCCATAACAATCACCAGTTCACAACGTACAACAGAAAATGAATAGAATTAATACGTGCATAGCGAGCCTGAGAATTCCGAGTTGTCACAATAGCTGCGGAGATCCTTTCTTCCAGTAGAGCGTTCAGCTCTTCAGCAGTCTTTGGCAGTGGGGGAGGAGGAGGTTGATCACGAGCGTTTACAGCTCTTCTGGGTGCCATGTTGTTGGTGCATCCGTCTGTCGACTTCGTCTTATATCGAGTCTTGTACAGAAATAAGTAGATTAGGGCTTGGGAATCAAGAAAATGCATTGTAAGTGATTCCGCTTGAAATGACCTCTTGTCATTTCAAGCGAAATCTCAATTATTCCTGATTCCGCTCGAGAGGTCCTGTGATGACTCCGCTCGAATTAATTGTAGTGATTTCGCTTGAATCATGTTCAAGCGAAATCAGATCCTCTATAAATAGGTGTAGTTGGAGCGAAATCAGAAATATTGTCTTCCGGTGTGCAACGAAGTGCTGCCGAAGTGTCGTCGTGATTGTAAAAGGCTTTTATATCAATAAAATCGACAAGTTAAAGTGAATACAACTGAAATAACATCAATACACTTGTTTCCGCCGCTTGTATTGGTGAAAAACTCTTCTGGTCGACTCATTCGGGTCTGAAAACGATCCTACAAGTGGTATCAGAGCTCAGGAGGAAGAGTTCTTTCCATTTCAGCTGTGTTTTCTGTTTTTCTACACCTTCTTAAAAATTAAAAATTTTTCACCGTAAAATTGGCTCAAATTTTCACATGTTACTCGCAATCATGTATTAACAAATCCTGGAAAGTTTCACAATTAAAATCGAACTAAAACTTGATATTTTTACTATTCCGCTTGAAATCAGTTCGAAATGATGACGTCACTGTGATTCCGCTTGGAAGTTGCCTTGGTTCCGCTTGAAAACATCATTCCGCTTGAGTGATTTCGCTTGAAACTAGGGTTTCGCTTGAGATTGTGACTGATTCCGCTTGAAACTTATCCTGTGATTCCGCTTTAAGTGCCTATTCCGCTTGAAACTTATCCTGTGATTCCGCTTCAAGTGCCTATTCCGCTTGAAAAGTGTGGTTGTTGATTCCGCTTCAAACAGAGATCTCGCTTGAAAGTGTACTCTTACTATTTCGCTTGAACTTGGCAGTTTGTGAACTTTTAAAATTGAATCATGGAGAACGAGTTTTATAATGCCTTTGCTGGTCCAGTGAACATTACTCAGAGTGCATTGCTTGAAAATGAAACAGGGACATCACAAAAACCGCCTAAGCTTTTGGATATTGATGATTATAACGGTTGGTCTGAGCGTTTTGGCAACTGGGTTGAAGCTTATCATTTGGATGCTTGGGAACATACTGAAATAACATATGAAAGGCCAACAAAGAACGGTAATCAGTTAATGCCAATCAGAGAAATGAGTGCTGATGAGAAAAAGAAGTATAGAGATGAGAAATTGATGGTGAGTTTGTTACAGCAAGCGATTAAAGAGGACATTTTGATTCTGCTTCAACATGATGGAAGTGCTTATTCGATCTGGAATGAGTTGGAAGCAAAATTTCTGGGAAGTGATGATATGCACAAGAACAAGATGTCACTCATGAAGAAAGAATTCGATCTATTTCGTGGTTTGAAATTAGAAAACACCAAGCAAATTATTGAAAGATATTGTAACTTGGTGAGAAATATGACGAAATTAGGTATTAAAAAGGATACAGATGAGCTGATTGAGAAACTAGCTGATGCTTTATCACATGATATTTGGGGAACTTATCTGATGATGTTGAGAAACAATAGAAAGGAATATAAAAAGTTAACATTGGGTGAGTTCATCAAACATCTTGAAGCACAAGAGATGGAGCAGAGAAAGATTGCTAGGATGAAGAATGTTGGTGCACGGAATGTCTGTTGACTTCGTCTGCATTAAGTCTTAGGTCAAGTTAGGTCAAGATTGGAGCTTAAGAGTCAAATTAGGAGGTTTAGCTTATGTGTACATAGGTTTAGAGGAGGTTTCTCTTTTATGTACATAGGTTAGAAATAGTTCCGCTTATATGTACATATGGTTTCGCTCATGTGGTCATCAGGTAGTTCCGCTTATTTGTCACTTGGTAGTTTCGCTCATATGGACTGCCATAAGAGCGAAACCTACTGCCCTATATATACCTGATGTGATCATTCATTATGGACGTTGGAGCGGAACATGTCACACCCCCAAAATCCACACGCGGAGTATCACCGCTTGGGAGCGTGACTGACCAGGATCCAGCCATCAATCATATTGAACATAGCATTTAATAATACGAATAGATAATGTAATTCAACAAGACATGATTGATGTTCAAAACCAAACATTTGTTTAAGTAGCGGAAGCATGTAAGTAAACCCAACATAAATAATAATGTAATGCCATAAGTGTTTAAAGAAACAATCACGATCCAAGCCCACAACGACCAGCTCCTCCCTGTGCAAGCTCCATGTACCTAACGACCTGCAAGGCATGTAACAGAGGATCAACAACTAGTTGAGCGAGTTCACAGAAAGTAAATGCGTAATAGTAAGTTCGTTTGTAACAGGTGGCTCTACTGGGCCGTTAGTACGTTCTATTGGTGGGGGCTTCCCATATTGTATAACCACTAGACTATTCGTAACCATATGTGTTCTTCACAATCCGAGAACAGTAGTAGGTATAAGTTCACGTAGGTCTTACGTGAGTATCCTTCACATCCGAGGATAGTAATTAAGTGTAAGTATCCTTCACATCCGAGGATAGTAATTAAGTATAAGTATCCTTCACATCCGAGGATAGTAATTAAGTATAAGTATCCTTCACAACCGAGGATAGTGGTATGTATAAGTATCCTTCACAACCGAGGATAGTGGTATGTATAAGTATCCTTCACAACCGAGGATAGTGGTATGTATAAGTCTACGTAGATCGTAAGTATGTGTCCTGCACAACCGAGGACAGTGAATATCATAAGTATGTGTCCTGCACAACCGAGGACAGTGGTATGGTAGTCTAGTATTAATGTCAGTACGGTCTTATTCAATCTTATTCCTTCAATCCCATTCCCAAGCCCTTGGGAATCCCATGCCTTAGTAAGAGTGTGAACTCACCTTGGTTTGCTCGGTATGTTATGCTCTAGGGTTTATCAAATGTCTAAGTCTGTTACACACGACCTAGGATATGTTGCACATGATACGATGTAAGTGTTTGTATCAAATTAGGGTTTACAAATCCTGGATATTTGAGTAACTGTGCTTTGTGTGTTTATTGTGTACATGATATCACATAGAACGTTCACGCATGCAAGATCATACAGTTGCATTTAGTATCATACGATCATCTATAAAGAATCATGCGTCACGTAACGGTTAATCATGTTCACGTAGTTCATGCGTCACGTCTTTGATTTCACAGTTTAGTCTAACATGTAAATTAACATAATTTCTACGGTGAACATATCTAACTGAATTATCATATTAAACAGAGTTTTCAACCTTACAGGGTTGAATACATAATTTCACAGAGTTATCATCCAATAGACTTGATATCTAACTGTGTTTGCTGAACGGACATGGCTAAGCATATATACAATTAAAACATCGGACATCAACACAAGTTTGAAAGTCGGACCACATAGGAGACACAAAGCTCGGACCAAAGACAAGCCAAAACTCGGACCATAAGGGGATGTAGGAAACTCGGACAGCCCATCCTCTCTTTGACAAACTCGGGCAGTGGGGGTGGGTGTCAAGAAACTCGGATAGGGGGATGGGGGCTTCACAAAACTCGGATAGCATGTGCTTGTCAAACTCGGACAACAACATAATAGTAAAACTCGGACCACAACCTCATCAAACTCGGACAAGGGTTTCAAATGCCCAAAATTCGGACCTTCATCACAAGAAACTCGGACCCCCCCCCCTTACTAGGGTTAAACCTCGGACCAAGGGGCATCCATTAAAGAAACTCGGATCCCTTGTGGCATTAATAAAAAGTCGGACCCCCTCTTGTGAATAAAAGTCGGACTAATCCCCACCTTTGAAGAACTCGGACTAGTCATCATTAAGAAACTCGGACATAGAGTTTAGTTCATAAAATTCGGACATGGTGATCATTAAACTCGGGCTTGATGTTTTCATTATAACTCAGACAGACGTTTAAAACAATCCTCGGACCTTGTGTATCATTCAAAAACTCAGACAAGAGGATCCAAAAACTCTGACTTAAAGCAGCATACATACGAATGATCAAGTTTATATCAGTTACGTTCTTATATTGAACCAGTTACGTTTTCTATTGTTCAAGCAACCCTAATTTCATTCACAGTAAACCAAATCAGAATTGGTATTCTAACCAAATAGTCACTTAACGATTAGCAAACGATTACGCATCAGAACATTAATCATTTCACCAAAATCAAAAATCAATCAATCACAGAATATTATAGGATGAACTAGGGTTTTTCATGAACACCAAATCAAGAATTAAGAATTGATAATAATCAAGCAATCAATCAACAATTAACATCAAACGATGATTAAACCATTACCTTGATTCGATTCTAGTTGGATTAGCAATCAAACTTGATGCGAAAGACTTGTGAATCCAAGAATGATAAGAAGGTGGTTGTAGAGAGGATTAGGGAATGTGGGTACGTGTTTTGATTCTTGTGATGATTAGTGAAGGATTAGTGAAAGGGATTAGGGTTTTAAGTTGTTAAAGTTTCACTATTCGCACAAAACACCCTAAGGAATTATCTATCACATATTTCATGCGCAAGATATACAATTTACAGTTTCACCACCACCTTTAAGTATTTGTCAAATCATTCACAAGTAATACATAACCATGCATAATCACACAATACACTTCATTGTATTTAAAACGCATACAATTCCTTAGCAATTAATTGTGCAAGTAAACAACTAAATAATACAAGAACGTGCAATAAATGCGAAATAGAATCTTGGAAATTCGAGTTGTCACATGCTTGTGGTAATGAAACTCTGTCAAATTGTAATCAGAAAGCATAAATAGAGAAGAAATTAAAGAGGAAAAGCTGTGTAACTTCATGTGCATTGATTCCGCCTTTGTATGTGAAGATGAACGTTCTCAACTGACTGTTTAGGGTCGGAACACGGTTCAACAAGTGGTATCAGAGCTCAGGACGAGGAGTTCATACTACTACAACTTGATTCTACCAAATTCTTCGATTTCTACTCACTTTCTCTCATACTTTTTCGATTTGAACTGGTTTCTTCGGTTGAAATGGTCTGAATTTCGAGTATAACATGTAAAACATACAATTAACAAACCCTAGAAAGTTTCAGGTTAAAACACGGCTTAAAAATGGTAAAAATCAGTTAAAAACCTAGTTCCGCTTCTACGGACATCGCAGGTTTCGCTCGAAATACATAGGTTTCGCTCGAAATAACTTGATAGTTTCGCTTATTCGAACAAGTTAGTACCGCTTATTCGAACAAGTTAGTTCCGCTTATTCGAACAAGTTAGTTTCGCTTATTCGAACAAGTTAGTTTCGCTTATTCGAACAAGTTAGTTCCGCTCATTCGAACAAGTGAGTTCCGCTCATTTGTACAGTGGAGTTCCGCTCATTTGTACAGTGTAGTTCCGCTCATTCGTACATTGTAGTTCCACTTATTCGGACAGTGAGTAGTTCCACTTATTCGGACACTGATAGTTTCGCTTATTTGTAATAATTAGACATTGATTTGATTCCGCTCGAGTGTTCATTGTGATTGTTCTTTTAAGTGATCTTATTTGATTGTACAAAACTTGGCAAAAATGTTTGATGAACAAGAAAACAAGAATCTTGAAAATTTAAATAACTGGACTAAGGAATCTTGGTATGAGTGTCACACCCCGACCACGTAGGACAACAAACCGTGGCGGAAACGTCGGGGAGTGTTGTAACAGAAGCTATCGTTTCACAACCATGGATACAAAAAGTGTTTCGTTTTATTTATATAATTAAACATTACATTGTCTTAACACAGAATAAACAAGTTTTACATTGTCTATCACTATTATTATGTCACTAAGGCCTCGTCCATATCCTATGTGACGCATGCATCCAAGTAATCAATCAAGCATCAACACCTGAAACATATGTAAAAACTTAGTCAGCAAAGAAATGCTGGCGAGTACATAGGTTTTATAAGAGTATCAGAATGTTGGCTCGTTTATATGTTGCAGTACTTTATTAGACTACAAGAGTCAAAATACAAACCTTGTTTTGAAAAGTGTATTGCAACATAATTAACCAACTCAAATCAAGCGGGTTATAGTTTGTAAAACCTCGTAGCCATAATTCTTAACCCAAAAACATTTGCTTTAGAAAACCAACTTGTAAAAACTCGTTAAAACTCATATAGTTTATATCTCTTAGAAAAACATCGTTGTGTGACATTGTTTCAAAATCGTTTACCCAAGTGAACTAAATAACGCCACGATATGTAATATGATGAAAACACTTATATATAAGAAGTACCAGCGGCATATCTACCATGTTTTCACCATATTACCCCCGTCTCGTTATCTATACACTTAACCAAAAACCAATCATTTATCGAAATCGTTTAACATCGTTTCCAAATTGTTCCCATATTGTTCCCAAATCGTTCCCATATCGTTCCCAAATCGTTTCCATATCGTTCTCGTTTTAATTGTGAAAAACTTATATATGGTCGTCTCGTTAACAACATTCAAACCTTTGTGACTCGTCCATCGTTCAACTCGTTCTCGTATTAACAAACCGCCAAAGGGTAAGTTAACAAACATCAGATTCAGTTGCTACCCACAACCCCCACACATAACCATGGGTGTAGTAAAGTAACGGGATTTGTCAGATCCTATGGTACCATAACCTAATACTGGTCGGCTTGATCAATGCTAATGAATGTCATTCGTTATGTAACTACAACCAACAAGTTCGTTCACTTTTTCGAATTCGTTCTTAGTTTAGTAAAAATCGTTTTAATCGTTTTTGAAATCCTCGTTTAAACTTTGAAAACATTTCGTACATATGAATCACCACAAAACATTTAAAAACAGTAAAATAGGGGAACTATGTACTCACATGTAGTGCAAAGTATCCTCGATCAAATAGAACTTCAACAAACTCGAGCAAACCAGAGAAATCAAGTAGCTCCTAGTAATCGAACCACTAGTCAAACCATAGACGCCTAAATCGGACGATCGGACAGGATGAGGTCTTGTAAACCAAATGAGTGTTGGAACTCATGTGATATGGTTTAATAAAGCCTACATCCTAAATCGGAACCTAACCTAAGTGCTTTCGACCCATCGCGACCCATTAAGGTAGCTTACACTACTTTAACGTGTCGTGCACGCAAAAGCGCGTTCGAGACGTCTAACTAGTCCTATGACAAGTATTATATGCCCATACATGTTTAATTATGTTACATAATCAGTTATGTGTCAAAAGTTTAGGTTACATATGCTTAATTACCAATTATGTATGAAAAGGGTATTTTGGTAATTTACTAAAGGCATATAACTACCTATCATGCGACTAATTAAACCTAAGTGACCATAAGGTATAACCCCGGAAGGTTATTTCCTACGCTACTATGGTCACTAAACGTGTTTGGTCGGATCCTAATGATCGACCAAACGGGTCGTGTTCGAAAGTCTAAGCGGGTGTTTAGTCCGCTTGACTTACGACTCTACATAAGCACTAAACTAACAAGTGACGAGCTAAACATGTCGAAATAGGTTTAGTTAAGTTAGAAAACAGGTTTTGATATCAAAATAAACGGTTTTGACATCCTAGAGTAGTTTGGTTACAAAATACGCGAGAAAACGCATTTTGGCCAAAACTACGACTCGCCACTGAGCCTAGATAACGTGGTAATCAGTAGGTATAGTCACTAGGGACGATAACCATCGTGATTACGCTCACGCTATGAAGTTCAAACGAACTTCGCGTTGACCATAAACTGGTCAATGCAGAAAGTCAAACACAGTTTGACTTTAACGATAGAAACGAACGAAAAACGCGAAAGAATACTTACAGAAGGTCCCCGCAAGATTCGAACCCGATTCACTCTCAGGTAGGAAGCACAAACTTCCACTTAGAGAGTGTAGAATCAAATTCAAATGTGAGGGAAATGAGTGAAGGGTGGGGGGGTATTTATAGGATTTTCACAACCGTTAGGATCGTTTCTTGGAGAAGAAGGAATGATCTAGACCATACACCTCGTACCCACTGATTTGAATACCATGGGAGCCTTCAAACCAGCCCATAGATTGCCCAAAACCATGTGCAAAACAATGGGGAACAGCTGGGTTTTTTAAAATGAAGTCTGCTGTGCTGGAGAGGGCTTACGGACCGTAAGCACCTTCATACGGTCCGTAAGGACCTTGTGTGCTGGCAGCAAGTTTCAGCAATTGGCAGAACAGGCCCCTGAAGCCCCAAACTTGATTTTTAAGCATTTTTGGCACGTTTAAACCCTGTTAACCCCATTTTAAGGCTCTAAAATGAAGTTATAGTATAGGGAACTTAAAATGTGCTCAAAAATATCTCGGATGTCGGCTCGTTTGGTCGTACGATTGCGTTGTTCGGTTAATTACGACGGGAGTCGTAACGAACGCAAAAACGATCCAAATTGCGCGACGAATGGATTTTTATTATGCCAAACACTAAAACCTAATATTTTAATGCTTACATAAATTTTGGATGTCCGGATGTATTCAGAACGTAAGATATGCGCGAAAATGCAAACTTGTGCACTTTTTGACGCTTTTAGTCCCTATTGATCAATAAAGTTTATTTTAGCATACCGAACCCCTCAAAGCCTATTTCTAAGCTATGTAAAGGTTATTTAGGGTATGTTTAACTTATGATCAAGTTCCGGAGTGTTCATTACTATACAAATCGGTATAGTTTCGAAGTTTGACATAAATAGTCCCTGCGATCGAACAAGGTTGATTTTAACAGACCAAACCATCCAAAACTTATTTCTAAGTTATTTGGAGGTTATTTAAGGTATGTTAAGCCTATTTCACTATTCTGGAGTGTTTGTTGCATTAAACTGGTTATATTTACGCATTAGTACGCGTATAACCTTCCAGAAAGCGATTTAGAGCTTGAAATTGGAATCGAATCGAATTGTAAAATCACCAAACACAAATACACACAAAATAACACCAAAACACATATAATAACACCAAAGCACATTGTTTTATTAATAATCAACATTATTTTTCATCGTACAGAGATTACAGAGCACAGTTGTCACAGTCTCCCCTACTTCAGGAAATTTCGTCCCGAAATTTTAACTAGAGGAAGCTTGTGAAAACAAATGTGGATATTTGGTCATCATCTGGTCCTTACGTTCCCAAGTAAATTCTGGGCCACATTTGGACTCCCAACGAACTTTAACCAAATGAATTCGTTTGTCCGTCAACTGCTTGAATGTACGATCCACTATCTCCACGGGTTTCTCGACAAAGTGCATCGTATCATCGACTCGGATCTCGTCGAGAGGAATGTGAAGATCAACGTCAGCTAAACACTTTCGTAGATTGGACACGTGAAAAGTCGGATGAATATTTCCAAGCTTTGGAGGTAGCTCTAGTCGATAGGCAACCTTCCCAATTCTTTCCACAATCTTGAATGGTCCCACATATCGAGGTGCAAGTTTTCCTTTCTTTCCAAATCTTACGACTCCTTTCCAAGGTGAAACCTTGAGCAAGACACGATCTCCGACTTGAAATTCTAAGGGCTTGCGGCGCATATCCGCATAACTCTTTTGACGGCTTCTAGCTGTCACAAGATTATCGCGAATTTTCTTGATTTTATCTGTTGTTTCTAGAACGAGCTCAGGTCAGTAAGCTGAGCTTCACCGGTCTCGTTCCAACAGACAGGTGAACGACATTTTCGACCGTAGAGAGCTTCGAATGGTGCCATATTGATGCTTGCATGATAACTATTGTTGTAAGAGAACTCGATCATTAGCAGATGAGAATCCCAATTACCACCAAAGTCTATCACGCATGCTCTAAGCATATCCTCCAAAGTTTGAATTGTTCTCTCGGATTGTCCATCTGTTTGGGGATGATAAGCAGTGCTTAGATTTAATTGGGTTCCCATAGCAGATTGCATGGTCTTCCAAAAATGAGATGAAAATCGAGCATCACGATCAGAAATGATATCCAAAGGAACACCATGTCGTGATATAATCTCATCAACATAAATCTTTGCAAGTTTATCAGCAGATAGATCCTCACGAATCGGAAGAAAATGAGCTGACTTCGTTAATCGATCGATAACAACCCAAATAGCATCGTGACCTTTAGATGTACGCGGTAACTTAGTGATGAGATCCATCGCAAGGCTCTCCCACTTCCAAACCGGTATCTCTGGTTGTACAAGCAAACCAGAAGGTCGTTGATGTTCAGCCTTGACTTTAAGACAAGTTAGGCATTTCGCTACATACAAGGCAACATCTTTCTTCATACCAGGCCACCAGAACTTAGTACGAAGATCCTTGTACATTTTATCAGCACCTGGATGGATAGAATATCGAGACTTGTGAGATTCGTCCATCACTAGGGCGCGAAGATCGTCTTGTTTCGGGACCCACAAACGATCCTTGAAGTAGAGTAAACCATCGCCTTTCCTTTCGAGCTTAAGCTCAAGTTGAAGCGGTAGCTCATCTTTCAATAAACCCTTGATCACACAGGATCGTTGAGCTTGAAGGACACGAGATTGGATATCGGACAGAGATTGGACAGAGTGAAGCTTGACTCGCTGTTTTCGACTAAGCGCATCGGCTACGACATTCGCCTTACCAGGATGGTAGCGAATCTCGCAATCGTAATCATTCAAAAGTTCAACCCAACGTCGTTGCCTCATGTTCAGCTCTTTCTGATTAAGAATATGATGGAGACTTTTGTGGTCTGTGAAAACCATACACTTCGTTCCATAGAGGTAGTGTCTCCAGATTTTAAGCGCGAACACCACAGCTCCTAACTCAAGATCATGAGTCGTGTAGTTCTTCTCGTGAATTTTCAGCTGTCTAGATGCATATGCAATAATTTTACCTCGTTGCATGAGGACGCAACCAAGGCCTAAGTTGGACGCATCGCAATAGACAACAAAGTCATCGCTTCCCTCGGGCAGAGATAGAACAGGAGCATTACATAACTTCTGCTTCAGCGTTTGGAACGCTTCTTCTTGTTTGGGTCCCCACTCAAAAGGCCTATTCTTCTAAGTCAAAGCAGTGAGTGGAACCGCAATCTTCGAGAAATTAGAAATGAATCGACGATAATAACCAGCAAGACCAAGAAAAGATCGAATCTCTGTAGGTGTCGTTGGCGTACTCCAATCCTTAATAGCAACAATTTTGGACGGATCCACATGAATACCCTGCTTGTTGACTATATGACCCAGAAACTGAACTTCTTTAAGCCAGAATTCACACTTGGAGAATTTAGCGAAAAGTTGTTCCTTCTTAAGGAGTTCCAACGTTAAGCGAAATGTTGCTCGTGATCGGCTCGAGTCTTCGAATAAATGAGAATCGTCGATGAACACAATAATGAACTTGTCTAAATAAGGTTTACAGACCCTATTCATTAAGTCCATAAAGATAGCTGGAGCATTCGTCAAGCCGAAAGGCATGACTGTAAACTCGTAATGCCCATATCTCGTGCGGAAGGCAGTTTTGGGAATATCTTCTTCGAAACACGAAGTTGATGATACCCAGAACGCAGATCGATCTTAGAAAAACATGAAGCACCTTGCAGCTGGTCAAAGAGATCATCAATTCGAGGTAGGGGATATCGATTCTTGATGGTAAGCTTGTTAAGCTCACGATAATCGATACACATTCGAAAAGACCCATCTTTCTTTTTCACGAAGAGGACAGGAGCTCCCCAAGGTGAATAACTTGGACAGATGAATCCTTTATCAGATAACTCTTGAAGCTGTTTCGATAACTCTTGCATCTCTGAAGGTGCAAGACGATATGGTGCTTTCGCAATCGGGTTGGCATTAGGTACAAGGTCGATATGAAACTCAACTTGACGAACTGGAGGCAAACCAGGAAGTTCATCAGGAAACACCTCTGGATAATCCCGAACAATCGGAATATCCTGAATACTCTTGTGCTTGTCTTTCTCCTCGGTGACATGTGCTAGAAAAGCAACATATCCTTTTCTCAAATAACTCTGGGCCTTTGTACACGACATAAGCTTCAATCCGCCAGATGGCTTCTCGCCACGAACTTCCAAAACATCGTCAGACGAAAGAGGAATACGAACAATCTTATCGAAACAAACCACCTCAGCGTGGTGTTTGGTTAACCAATCCATTCCCACGATAATGTCGAAGCTCCCAAGTTGCATTGGCGTGAGGTCAATAGGAAAAAAATGGTTATCAAGGTTCAACTGACAATCACGAATAACAGAGTCGAGAACAAGAGGTTTACCAGTAGCAACTTCGACAGACAAGGGTTTCCTCAATTTAGTTCTAGGTATCGCAAGCAAAGGTTCAAAAGATAACGAAACAAAACTTCGGTCGGCACCAGAATCAAAAAGAATAGATGCGGGTCGATTATTAACAAGAAACATACCATTGACAACCTTGTTGTCAGTCCTCGCTTCGTTTGCATTCAAATTGTATGCTCGCCCTCGAGCAGGATTCACGTTGGCGTTGACGTTCGCATTCGGATTCGCATTAGCATTTGCCAGCCTCGGACAGTTGTTGCGGAAGTGGCCAAACTCTCCACAATTAAAACATGAACCTGGTGGGAATCTTGCAGCATTCCCCTGAACCGGAGCTTGAACCTGAGCAACCTAATTTTGTCCTGAACGACAAACATTGGTTAAATGCCCAAGTCTACCACACGTCGTGCATTGCTTACAAACTTGCTGTGCAACATGATGACCGTTGCAGCTACACAATGCGGTGCGGTACCAGCATACGCCTTTTTCGCAGGAGGTTGAGCCGGTGTGTTCTGTTCAGTCTGTGTCGTAACAGCAAAGTTCTGTGCACCCTTTCGCTTCCGTGATTTCTTCGACGACTCACCTTCTTTACCTTTACCCCTTCTTCTTGTCTTTTGCAGAATCAGACGATTTCTTCTTGTCACCCTTGCGGGTGAGTTTACCCTTCCTGACTTGGGATTCAGTCAGGGTAGCGGATAACTCGATCGCTTGACGAAGAGTAGTGGGTTTAACAGCGGTCACAATATCCAGCATAGAATCGGGTAGACCATCGATATATCTTTCGATTGCTTTGTCTGGTGGGGTAACCATGGTGGGACACAATAGACTGAGTTCCTCAAAGCGATCCGTGTACGCACGGTGCTCAGCCCCATCTGGTTTTAAATCGTCAAACTCTCGCTCCAAAGCTCGAATCTCGTGACGGGGACAGAACTCTCTCATCATGAGAGCCCGAAGCTCATCCCATGTTTGTGCCAACGCCACTTCGGCACCCCTATCGCGCATAATACCATTCCACCAGGTAAGCGCTCGCTTCTCAAACACGCTTGAAGCAAATTCAACCTTACGTGCATTCGGACACTGCACATGCCTGAATGTGTTCTCAATACTCTCGAACCACTGTAGGAGCGCAGTTTATAACAACCCTCGGTAAAACAGACATCCTCATAATATTTCCAACACCCTAATATATTTTAAATATCTCAATGTGTCTTTATATGCACCCCGTATGTGAAAACCGAGCCCCAAGATAGATTATACTATATAAAATAAATAAAAAACAATAATTATTAAGTTTAGGCGGGCCGCGTAGGGCCTCACCTCAAGTTAAAGCGGGCCGCGCGAGCGTGTACCAGTATATCGCCAAAACCATAAGCCCAAGCGGGCCGCGTACAAGTTTGGTCAAGTGAAGGCGGGCCGCGAGCGTCCTGAATTGTGGCGCAGCCTTGGGCCGCCACGTGGCCCAACACGCGTTGAACCTAGGTGGTGACCCGGATCAGCTAGCCTAGACCCCTAGGCCATGCGGGCCACGTAAAGCCCAGCCCAAATGTCACGCGGGCCGCGTGGAGACGCAATTACAGCCCTATATAAGAAGGCAACGGGCTTTCAGTTTTCGTCGCTCACAACTTTCTTTCTTTCTAAATTTCTGAAATAGTATACACTATAGCCGGGTATTATACCCCCTAAAATAGCGAGGTTCTGCTACGATGTAAGTATTATAACCCCTGGAGACGTATTAGATACGCTGCCCGATTGATCTAGGGTTCCGTAACGGCTGTCGTGGTTCTGCCCGACGTAGTCGTTGGAATGCCGTCTCGGGGAGGGTATTACTAATGTTAAAATGGGTTATTATACTAACACACGTGCATTTGTGTAATTTATAGATTATCTCCAGGAAACCCTTACGAAAAACCTAAAACAGCAATGTGAGTAATCTCCTTTTTGTTAACTGTTTTTACAAAACCTTAAATACCTTTCCATGCAAATGACAGTTATTGAGTATTTGTGAAGAATACAATTATAGTGGGTATGTTGGGGTTTTGTATACAAAATTGGTTACTGGCGTGGTAACATCCCATAAGTTGAGTATGACCGTACCACTGATGTTAATTGTGATGTCTTGGATACAAATGTAATTGCGGATGTGCCCTCAATACTGCAAATTGGTTTTTATTTAAACTTGATTAAACTGGGATTCACTCACCAGTATTTCCCACTGACAAAATGTTTTTAAAACGCGTTTCAGGTAACAAAATGTGAAAGCCAAATAGAAGCCAGCTGGACAGCACTGAAGGCTTGGAAAAGTGGCAATAAAGTTACCTAAGAATAAAATGGATGTTTTTATTAAATAAATAGGATTTATTCCTATGAAACGTGTGTATTGAAAACTTGGGTTTTTACCCATATGTTTAATGTTATAAACATGGTGGTTTACTCTGATTAAAATATTTCCTAACTACGGTCCTGATGAAAATTTCCGCTGCCAAATTGGATAAATAAACGTGATACCACCGAAACTGGCTCACGACCGCCCGTTCCCGGGAGATAGGGATCGGGGGCTGTGACAGAAGGTGGTATCAGAGCTATGCCACTGATTCAGCCACAGAAGTGTTCTGCTGACATCAAAATTCAAAGTGTTAGGAAATAAACTATGGAAATACGTGTATAATTGTATTTCTTTCTATGTGTTATCTGACTATTTGTTAGTTTACAGTATGAGTGACCAAGGACCTTCTGACGCCTATCGTCAACTGTCTGGTTCGCCTAGGAGCGAAGGCACCTCCTCTTCTCAGCCTGCCCTCTCAGGGTATTCTGCTGACACAGAAGAAGGGATCTTTGTGTTTAAGGCTCAGTCTGAAGAGCCATTTCCTCAGAAAAAGAGGGGATGGTTCAGTAGGGGAGCACACGAGCGTAGGAAAAGAATGAAAAAGTTGCAGGAACAGCGAGTGTTAGCCGCAGCAAAACGAGAAACTGATGCTTATAATCAGGATATGCTCAATAGGGGTATCGCTAATATCCATATTTTAGCAACCACTGCTGCTGACCCAAACCTGGAACAAATGCTAGCACCCCAACCACAAAATCCTGACCAACCCATGGAAGTAGAAGACCAGATAGAAATGCCTAATTTCAACCCGGAGGAGATACCTAGGGTACCTGCACCTGATCCTCTAGACCCAAACAATTACGACCCCTGGTGGGACGATGTTAGGGACTACGTGCAACAAAACCCAATTCAGGAAAATGTGCCAATACCCAACTTAGGAGCTTATCTAGGGTTAGATCCTCAAGATCCCTACAACATTAGTGATGCATACGTTAGGGAAATTTTAGAGAATCCATACCCGTACCAGGCCCCTATGCCTCCGTATCAGGAACCCGTACCTCAGTTTCCAAACCCAGTCCTAGAACCTGCACCCCCAATGAGTGCAGAAAATGTCCAGGAACTTAGGACTTTTGGGGAGGAAATTTTAGAAAGCAGTGATCGTATGCGACAGGTGGGAGAACGCCTCGTATGGAAATACGATGAGCGTAATATGGATTTTTGGATGAATCCATATCAGTGAAGGTGATGGTAGAAACAGTAATAATAATAATAATAATAAAATAATAAAATGTTTTAAACACGTGAAAAAAAAAGAAAAAAAAAACTACGGATGCATACTATTAGTATGGTAGTTTTACATTTCAGTCGGTACTGTAAATTTTATTTCTGTACTGGTGTGTATTGATGCATACTATATAAAAAGAGTAAAAGTCGCAATGCTCGACGCTTTTGGTTAAAAAGTGCGTGTCATGTGATTGGCTATATATAAATATTATTTGTGATATTAATATTTGGTAAATGTCTAAAATTCAGATGGCCGACGCGGGAAATCAAGAAAATCTGAATAACGATAACCAGAGTAACATTAACGTGGTTAATGAGAATTCGGACAATAATAACAACGGAAACCAAATGGATAATAGTGCCGTTCAGCATATTGTGGCACAGGGAATTATAGATGCAATGCCATTTATTATTCAAACAGTACAGGAAGCAAATAATAAAAGTAAGCATAGCAGTAAGCGACCAACTGAACCCGAAAACAGCGTGAACAATGGACCCATACTTCAAGCGCCCGTTCCCAAAAGAAGAAGAACCATGCCACATGGTTGTTCTTATAAGGAATTCTGGTCCTGCAAACCAATAGAATTCTCGGGCAATGAAGGACCCATTGCAGCTTTACGCTGGATAGAGAAAACTGAGGCAGTTCTGAAAATAAGCAAGTGTGCTGAAGAAGATAAAATAATGTTTGCTTCAAATCTGTTTAAAAACGCAGCCTTAGAATGGTGGAACACTATCCTCCAGTCAAGAGGAAGTGATAGAATTTATAACATGGAATGGGAGGAATTTAAGAATATGGTAGAAAGGAAATTCTGCCCTCCCAATGAAAAAGAACAGATAGCAAATAAGTTTCTGAATCTAAGAATGACCGGGGTAGATAGTAAGGGTTACACTACCACATTCTTTGAATATGCTAGGATAGTACCTACCCTTGCATCACCTGAACCGGTATTAATCTCCCGTTATATCTGGGGATTAATTGGAGAGATTAGACATGTAGTCAAGGCAGCTAGACCCCAAACCATAGAGGAAGCTGTAGAACTAGCCAATACCTTGACAGATGAGTTAATCCGTACTAGAGAAGAAGACCAGAGGAGAAACCTAACCCAAAGGCTTACTCAAGAATTCCGTTCTGAGAATTCCAATCGTAGGAATGTAGGTTCTACCTCTGCATCCTACTGCAAAGCCTGCAGAAAGAAGCATTCTGGAAGATGCTCTACTTACTGTAATTTTTGCAAGGCCCCAGGACACAAGGAAGAGAATTGCAAGAAGAAATCCAGTAATGGAATGTGTTTCAATTGTGGAGAAAAAGGTCACATTAGGACAAACTGTCCGAAATTGGCTCCAGCTGCAACCAACAAAAATCCTAAAAATGCCAGAGCATTCGTGCTAACTACAGAGGAAGCCAGGATGATTCCAGACGTAATTGCTGGTACGTTATTAGTTAATGATATTTTTGCTAAAGTATTATTTGACTCTGGTGCAAACCAAAGTTTTATTAATACTTCGTTTTGCAAACTCCTAAATCAATCATTAACTAAACTATCACAAGAATGTCTAGTGGAAACCGCAAATGGAGAAACTGTTAAGATTTCTGAAATCTTGCAGGGAGCAAGAATAGAAATTTTTAATCAAAAATTTATTGCAAACCTTTACCCAATGAATCTGGTAGGATTTGATGTCGTATTAGGAATGGATTGGTTAATGGCCAATAAAGCCAATATCTTATGTGATCAAAAGTCAATTCAGATAAAATCACCAAGAGGTGAAAAGATCACAATTAAAGGAGATAAACCTTTTAGATCCACTAAATTCATCTCTGTGATGAAAACTGCAACTTGTATAAGGAAAGGATCTATAGTGTATTTGATTTCTATAATCACTAACACTAAAGGAAAAGAATTAAAAGACATTCCAGTAGTGTCCCAATTTTCAGATATCTTTCCAGAAGAATTGCCAGGATTACCACCAGACAGAGAAGTCGAATTCAGAATCCATCTGCTACCAGGAACAGCACCAATTGCCAAAGCACCTTACCGTTTAGCACCCGCAGAAATGCAAGAACTGAAGAAACAACTAGACGAGTTGTTGGAAAAGGAATTCATACAACCAAGCTCATCGCCTTGGGGAGCGCCGATTTTATTTGTTAAAAAGAAGGACGGATCAATGCGTATGTGCATTGACTACCGTGAATTGAACAAAGTCACGATTAAGAATCGGTACCGATTACCGAGGATCGATGATTTGTTTGATCAACTTCAAGGAGCTCGATTTTTCTCAAAAATCGATTTAAGATCAGGATATCATCAATTAAAGGTACAGGAAGAGGACATTCCTAAAACCGCATTCAGAACAAGGTATGGTCATTATGAATTTACTGTCATGCCATTTGGTTTAACCAATGCCCCAGCCGCATTTATGGACATGATGAACCGAATATGTAAGCCATATTTGGATAAATTCATAATTGTCTTTATAGATGATATTCTAATTTACTCTAAAAGTAAAGAAGAGCATGCAAAGCACTTGCACTTACTTTTAAGTTTATTGAGAAAAGAGAAGCTTTATGCTAAGTTTTCAAAGTGTGAGTTTTGGTTAGAACAAGTGCAATTTCTCGGACATTTGGTGAATCATGAAGGAATTCATGTAGATCCAACGAAAATCGAGGCAATTACCAAATGGAAAACCCCAGAATCACCAACTGAAGTTAGAAGTTTCTTAGGATTGGCCGGTTATTATAGAAGATTTATTCGAGATTTTTCTAGAATAGCCATTCCTTTAACTAAGTTAACCTGTAAATCTGTTAAGTTTGAATGGGGACCAAAACAAGAAGAAGCCTTTAGAATCCTTAAGCAAAGATTAACCCATACACCCATACTAGCATTACCAGAAGGAACTGAAGACTTTGTAGTCTTTTGTGACGCTTCTAAGTTAGGTTATGGATGCGTATTAATGCAACGCCAAAAGGTTATATCTTATGCATCTAGACAGCTTAAGAGTCATGAAGGAAATTATTCGACCCATGATTTGGAATTAGGAGCCATAATTTTTGCCCTTAAGATTTGGAGACATTATCTTTATGGTAGTAAGTTTACCATATTCACAGATCATAAGAGTTTAAGATATGTCTTCGGGCAAAAAGAATTGAATATAAGACAGAGACGCTGGATGGAATTGCTTAGTGATTATGATTGTGATATCCAGTATCATGCAGGAAAAGCCAATGTGGTGGCTGATGCTTTAAGTCGAAAATATCACGAAAAGCCAAAAAGGGTACGTTCTCTTAAGTTAAATCTACAAGTAGATTTGAACAATCAAATTAGAAAAGCACAAAAATCAGTAATCAAGGAGGATATTGAAAAATTAAAAGGAATGATTAAGGAATTAGAACAAGGAACAGATGGAATTTGGAGGTTCCATAAAAAGAGAATGTGGATACCTAAATTAGGAAATTTACGTCACCGTATATTAGAAGAAGCCCATAAGTCTAAATACACGATGCATCCAGGAAGTGATAAAATGTACCAGGATTTAAGGAAAAATTTCTGGTGGATAGGAATGAAAAAGGATGTAGCAGCCTATGTTTCTAAATGTTTAACTTGTTCACAAGTTAAAGCTGAACATCAGAAACCTTCAGGATTGTTACAACAATTAGAAATACCAGTTTGGAAATGGGAATTGATAACAATGGATTTTGTTACCAAATTGCCTAAAACAAGGAAAGGTAATGATACAATCTGGGTGATTGTAGATAGATTAACCAAGTCAACTCATTTCTTACCAATGAAGGAAACCTTTAGTATGGAACAATTAGCCAAATTATATGTAAATAAAATCGTTTCTTTACATGGCATTCCTTTATCAATTGTTTCCGATAGAGATAGCCGTTTTACTTCTCATTTTTGGTCAAGTTTCCAAAAAGCAATGGGAACTAGGTTAAATCTAAGCACAGCTTATCATCCTCAAACAGACGGACAAAGTGAAAGGACAATTCAGACAATGGAGGACATGCTTAGAGCTTGTGTAATTGATTTTGGAGGTAATTGGGACGAACACTTACCTTTAATAGAATTTTCTTATAATAACAGTTATCACACAAGTATCAATGCTGCCCCATTCGAAGCACTTTATGGACGAAAGTGCAGAACCCCAGTCTGTTGGGCAGAAATTGGGGAAAAACAATTATCTGGACCTGAAGTAGTACAAGAAACAACTGACAAAATCATTCAAGTCAAGGAACGACTAAAAGCAGCACGTGATCGACAAAAGAGTTATGCCGATAACAGACGCAAACCATTAGAATTTCAAGTAGGAGATAAAGTATTATTGAAAGTCTCTCCCTGGAAAGGAGTGGTAAGATTTATCAAGAGAGGAAAGCTAAGTCCTAGGTATATTGGACCTTTCAAAATTCTTAAAAGAATAGGACCTGTAGCTTATCAGCTACGACTGCCAGAGGAAATGGCAGGAATACATGATGTGTTTCATGTATCCAATCTTAAAAAGTGTTTAGCTGATGAATCACTCGTAGTACCTCTTAAAGATATAGAGGTTAATGAGCAACTCAAATTTGTGGAGAGGCCTCTACAGATTGAAGATAGAAAAATTAAAAATCTCAAGCATAAAAGATTAGTTCTGGTCAAAGTGAAATGGGACTCCAAAAGAGGACCTGAATACACGTGGGAACTGGAATCAGAAATGCAAAAGAAATATCCACACTTGTTCCAGTAGATCTCGAGGACGAGCTCTAAAACAAGGTGGGGAGGATATAACAACCCTCGGTAAAACAGACATCCTCATAATATTTCCAACACCCTAATATATTTTAAATATCTCAATGTGTCTTTATATGCACCCCGTATGTGAAAACCGAGCCCCAAGATAGATTATACTATATAAAATAAATAAAAAACAATAATTATTAAGTTTAGGCGGGCCGCGTAGGGCCTCACCTCAAGTTAAAGCGGGCCGCGCGAGCGTGTACCAGTATATCGCCAAAACCATAAGCCCAAGCGGGCCGCGTACAAGTTTGGTCAAGTGAAGGCGGGCCGCGAGCGTCCTGAATTGTGGCGCAGCCTTGGGCCGCCACGTGGCCCAACACGCGTTGAACCTAGGTGGTGACCCGGATCAGCTAGCCTAGACCCCTAGGCCATGCGGGCCACGTAAAGCCCAGCCCAAATGTCACGCGGGCCGCGTGGAGACGCAATTACAGCCCTATATAAGAAGGCAACGGGCTTTCAGTTTTCGTCGCTCACAACTTTCTTTCTTTCTAAATTTCTGAAATAGTATACACTATAGCCGGGTATTATACCCCCTAAAATAGCGAGGTTCTGCTACGATGTAAGTATTATAACCCCTGGAGACGTATTAGATACGCTGCCCGATTGATCTAGGGTTCCGTAACGGCTGTCGTGGTTCTGCCCGACGTAGTCGTTGGAATGCCGTCTCGGGGAGGGTATTACTAATGTTAAAATGGGTTATTATACTAACACACGTGCATTTGTGTAATTTATAGATTATCTCCAGGAAACCCTTACGAAAAACCTAAAACAGCAATGTGAGTAATCTCCTTTTTGTTAACTGTTTTTACAAAACCTTAAATACCTTTCCATGCAAATGACAGTTATTGAGTATTTGTGAAGAATACAATTATAGTGGGTATGTTGGGGTTTTGTATACAAAATTGGTTACTGGCGTGGTAACATCCCATAAGTTGAGTATGACCGTACCACTGATGTTAATTGTGATGTCTTGGATACAAATGTAATTGCGGATGTGCCCTCAATACTGCAAATTGGTTTTTATTTAAACTTGATTAAACTGGGATTCACTCACCAGTATTTCCCACTGACAAAATGTTTTTAAAACGCGTTTCAGGTAACAAAATGTGAAAGCCAAATAGAAGCCAGCTGGACAGCACTGAAGGCTTGGAAAAGTGGCAATAAAGTTACCTAAGAATAAAATGGATGTTTTTATTAAATAAATAGGATTTATTCCTATGAAACGTGTGTATTGAAAACTTGGGTTTTTACCCATATGTTTAATGTTATAAACATGGTGGTTTACTCTGATTAAAATATTTCCTAACTACGGTCCTGATGAAAATTTCCGCTGCCAAATTGGATAAATAAACGTGATACCACCGAAACTGGCTCACGACCGCCCGTTCCCGGGAGATAGGGATCGGGGGCTGTGACACAGTTGCCCCTTGCGACCCAGAAAACTTTAGAGGTTTAGCAGAATTGAAGTTCTTGAAATTACACTGCGCATTGTTGTTGTTGTTATTGTTGTATATCTCATGAACTTGAGTTACAACACCGGGAAGCACAACAGCCACTTGCTGAGAGACTAGGGCTGCGATTTCTTCAATGGTGAAAGACTGTGCTTCACGTCGTGGAGGCATTGTCTATCAAGGAAATATGAGAAACGAGTAAGGTTGATAAAAAGCAAAAGATGTATCGACAAAACACAAGGAAGGCGATCATTTGTTCGTTACCTCGAACAAACAAACGACACGCGGTGACTAATCAAAGTAAATGAATCAAAATAATGTATCGCGAAGACATGCTCGCCTATAAGTGAACACTCACCCCAAGAGTTCCCAGGTAAGAGTGACTGGTCCGATTATGTGGATTTGTACGAACACTCTAGCCTTAGACAGAAAACTCTGGGTACAGGCATTCACTCTTCCAGTTTGCACGTGTTCACATTATTTTAACCCAAACTTTGACGAGATTTTGAAAATTTAAAAGGCACTAAGCCAAAAATGAATCAACTGGAAGGGTTCAAAACCATATAACAGAGGGTTCAAAACCTAGTAATCAATCATCCTAGAACGGATGATTAATTTTCGAAGTAGATTCGGATTTGTGTTCTCGTTGTGGTTATCACCTAAGGATAGGTGATGGTTTTGTTTTGAAATCTAAACACAAGTAAACTTGTGTTAGGGTCCTAAAGTTATAGTCTAGGTCAAAGCATTACTAATAACCTAATTCCCTATAACCATTGGCTCTGATACCAACTTTCTTCTGTCACACCCCGACCACGTAGGACAACAAACCGTGGCGGAAACGTCGGGAGTATTGTAACAGAAGCTATCGTTTCACAACCATGGATACAAAAAGTGTTTCGTTTTATTGATATAATTAAACATTACATTGTTTTAACACAGAATAAACAAGTTTTACATTGTCTATCACTATTATTATGTCACTAAGGCCTCGTCCAGATCCTATGTGACGCACGCATCCTAGTAATCAATCAAGCATCAACACCTGAAACATATGTAAAAACTTAGTCAGCAAAGAAATGCTGGCGAGTACATAGGTTTTATAAGAGTATCAGAATGATGGCTCGTTTATATGTTGCAGTACTTTATTAGACTACAAGAGTCAAAATACAAACCTTGTTTTGAAAAGTGTATTGCAACATAATTAACCAACTCAAATCAAGCGGGTTATAGTTTGTAAAACCTCGTAGCCATAATTCTTAACCCAAAAACATTTGCTTTAGAAAACCAACTTGTAAAATATCTTGTAAAAACTCGTTAAAACTCATATAGTTTATATCTTTTAGAAAAACATCGTTGTGTGACATTGTTTCAAAATCGTTTACCCAAGTGAACTAAATAACGCCACGATATGTAATATGATGAAAACACTTATATATAAGAAGTACCAGCGGCGTATCTACCATGTTTTCACCATATTACCCCCGTCTCGTTATCTATACACTTAACCAAAAACCAATCGTTTATCGAAATCGTTTAACATCGTTTCCAAATTGTTCCCAAATCGTTCCCATATTGTTCCCAAATCGTTTCCATATCGTTCCCAAATCGTTTCCATATCGTTCTCGTTTTAATTGTGAAAAACTTATATATGGTCGTCTCGTTAACAACATTCAAACCATTGTGACTCGTCCATCGTTCAACTCGTTCTCGTATTAACAAACCGCCGAAGGGTAAGTTAACAAACATCAGATTCAGTCGCTACCCACAACCCCCACACATAACCATGGGTGTAGTAAAGTAACGGGATTTGTCAGATCCTATGGTACCATAACCTAATACTGGTCGGCTTGATCAATGCTAATGAATGTCATTCGTTATGTAACTACAACCAACAAGTTCGTTCACTTTTTCGAAATCGTTCTTAGTTTAGTAAAAATCGTTTTAATCGTTTTTGAAATCCTCGTTTAAACTTTGAAAACATTTCGTACATATGAATCACCCCAAAACATTTAAAAACAGTAAAATAGGGGAACTGTGTACTCACATGTAGTGCAAAGTATCCTCGATCAAATAGAACTTCAACAAACTCGAGCAAACCAGAGAAATCAAGTAGCTCCTAGTAATCGAACCACTAGTCAAACCATAGACGCCTAAATCGGACGATCGGACAGGATGAGGTCTTGTAAACCTAATGAGTGTTGGAACTCATGTGATATGGTTTAACAAAGCCTACATCCTAAATCGGAACCTAACCTAAGTGCTTTCGACCCATCGCGACCCATTAAGGTAGCTTACACTACTTTTAACGTGTCGTGCATGCAAAAGCGCGTTCGAGACGTCTAACTAGTCCTATGACAAGTATTATATGCCCATACATGTTTAATTATGTTACATAATCAGTTATGTGTCAAAAGTTTAGGTTACATATGCTTAATTACCAATTATGTATGAAAAGGGTATTTTGGTAATTTATTAAAGTCATATAACTACCTATCATGCGACTAATTAAACCTAAGTGACCATAAGGTATAACCCCGGAAGGTTATTTCCTACGCTACTATGGTCACTAAACGTGTTTGGTCGGATCCTAATGATCGACCAAACGGGTCGTGTTCGAAAGTCTAAGCGGGTGTTTAGTCCGCTTGACTTACGACTCTACATAAGCACTAAACTAACAAGTGACGAGCTAAACATGTCGAAACAGGTTTAGTTAAGTTAGAAAACAGGTTTTGATATCAAAATAAACGGTTTTGACATCCTAGAGTAGTTTGGTTACAAAATACGCGAGAAAACGCATTTTGGCCGAAACTACGACTCGTCACTGAGCCTAGATAACGTGGTAATCAGTAGGTATAGTCACTAGGGACTATAACCATCGTGATTACGCTCACGCTATGAAGTTCAAACGAACTTCGCGTTGACCATAAACTGGTCAAAGCAGAAAGTCAAACACAGTTTGACTTTAACGATAGAAACAAACGAAAAAACACGAAAGAATACTTACAGAAGGTCCCCGCAAGATTCAAACCCGATTCACTATCAGGTAGGAAGCACAAACTTCCACTTAGAGAGTGTAGAATCAGATTCAAATGTGAGGGAAATGAGTGAAGGGTGGGGGGTATTTATAGGATTTTCACAACCGTTAGGATCGTTTCTTGGAGAAGAAGGAATGATCTAGACCATACACCTCGTACCCACTGATTTGAATACCATGGGAGCCTTCAAACCAGCTCATAGATTGCCCAAAACCATGTGCAAAACAATGGGGAACAGCTGGGTTTTTAAAAATGAAGTCTGCTGTGCTGGAGTGGGCTTACGGACCGTAAGTACCTCCATACGGTCCGTAAGGACCTTGTGTGCTGGCAGCAAGTTTCAGCAATTGGCAGAACAGGCCCCTGAAGCCCCAAACTAGATTTTTAAGCATTTTTGGCACGTTTAAACCCTGTTAACCCCATTTTAAGGCTCTAAAATGAAGTTATAGTATAGGGAACTTAAAATGTGCTCAAAAATATCTCAGATGTCGGCTCGTTTGGTCGTACGATTGCGTTGTTCGGTTAATTACGACGGGAGTCGTAACGAACGCAAAAACGATCCAAATTGCGCGACGAATGGATTTTTATTATGCCAAACACTAAAACATAATATTTTAATGCTTACATAAATTTTTGGATGTCCGGATGTATTCAGAACGTAAGATATGCGCGAAAATGCAAACTTGTGCACTTTTTGACGCTTTTAGTCCCTATTGATCAATAAAGTTTATTTTAGCATACCGAACCCCTTAAAGCCTATTTCTAAGCTATGTAAAGGTTATTTAGGGTATGTTTAACTTATGATCAAGTTCCGGAGTGTTCGTTACTATACAAATAGGTATAGTTTCGAAGTTTGACATAAATAGTCCCTGCGATCGAACAAGGTTGATTTTAACACACCGAACCATCCAAAACTTATTTCTAAGTTATTTGGAGGTTATTTAAGGTATGTTAAGCCTATTTCACTATTCCGGAGTGTTTGTTGCATTAAACTGGTTATATTTACGCATTAGTGCGCGTATAACCTTCCAGAAAGCGATTTAGAGCTTGAAATTGGAATCGAATCGAATTGTAAAATCACCAAACACAAATACACACAAAATAACACCAAAACACATATAATCAACATTGTTTTTCATCGTACAGAGATTACAGAGCACAGTTGTTACAATGAGATGAGATATGATAAGGATGTTTATGTTAAAAGATTCGAAAATTTTTTATGTATGAAGAATGAATCGATGGAGATGTTGAAAGAAAGGTTTTATGGGTTAATCATCAAGTTAGAAAAACATAGGATATATCATTCAAATGATGAAAGAATTTCAAAATTTGTCGATGCTCTACCTTTGGAATGGGATAAATTCGTGAATGAACTGAAACGGGATTCTAGTTTATCACGCTTTGATTTAAGAAGTTTCATCAATACAATAACAAATCATAGGTTTCATGAAAATGCAAATAAAAGGGAATTATTGGATGAAATAAAAGAAGAATCAGGAAAGATAGATTTGAATGTAATCATTGAAATGAGAAAACGAATCAATGTGTGTCTTGCAACAAAAAAGAATATGAGATACGATATTAAGAGGGGTTGTTATATTGATGAAAATACGAATCCTCTTGATTTTGTTAAAATTTTCTGTGCAGGAACATACAAGATGGAAACAAAGAAAGAAGCTGATGTTGGAAAGATGAATGAAAAATGCTCGAAATGTGAAAAATCAGAAGCAGACAATGTGAAACTCTTGAAGGAAATGGAGAGTTTGACATTGGAAAACAAAACTTTGAAGATCGAGAAGAAAGCCGATGATGAACAGATTCTGGAGTTACGCTTGAACTGTGAAAAGCTGAAATCTGAGAATGATAAACTGTTAAACAATTTGAACAGTTTAACATCAGAAAACAAAATTTTGAAAGAAAAAGAAAAAGACTTTGAAAGTAAAAGGAAATCTTCAGAAAATGAAGATTTCTGGATAAAACTGGAAAACAAGAATCTGAAAGAAAATGAAACAAAATTTCAAGAACAGTTAAAAGTTTTGGAAAATGAAAAATCTGTTCTTGAAAATATTAAAATTGAAAATGAAAAATCAATCAAGACTCATCTTGAAAGAATATCTCAGCTTGAAAATGAAGCTGAGAATTCGAGAAACAAGATTGATGAACTTGAAAAGAAACTGAAAGGTTTTGTGACCTCATTAGATTTTTTGAATATCCCCTGTCTAAAACCGATCAATTTAGTTCCAATAAGTGACAATGTCACAAATTTTGACAAGGTCAAAATTGAAGATTGTGATGACAAATCTGATGATGAAAAAGAAAAAGAAGAAAAAAGAAAAACATTTTTGAAATTAAATGAAATGTTTAAGAATACTATTTTACATTCTACTGAGAAAGGTGAATGCTCAACGCAAAAACCTGTAAAGAAGAATGTGGAACAGAAACAAAAAGATAAAAAATCGAAAAATTTTCAAAAAGAAAATAAAAGTTCATCAGATCAATCATCCAATCACAATAAAAAATCACAAAAATTTAAAAATCAAAACTCAAAAATAGTTGGTAACCAGTGGTGCAGGTTTGACCACAGTTCTCAAAAGCCAAATCCAGTTTACAGGAGAAGATGGGATGAAGATTCTTCAAGGACAAATCATTACAATAATAGAAAACAGAGAAATGGTGATTACCACAAGGCAACTCAATGCTATGATCTAAGTGTGTGGTATGAAAATGGTGTACGATATGAAAGTGAGAAGAGGTACGATAACAGAGTGTGCTACACATGTGGTGTGAGAGGACACATTGCTGTTAACTGCCAGAATTGGATTTATGAAACAAGAAGATGTTATAATTGTCATATCAGAGGACATGTTGCCAGAGATTGCCCAATGAGATCAAAGGAAAGATCGAGGGCTGAATCTCAGAAAATGGCAAAGAAACCAGTCAGTGTCAAGCCCAAAGGACAGAAAGTTCAAGAACCAAAAGTTCAAGAACAGAAACTTCAAGAAAAGAAAGTAAAGCTTTCACAAGAGCAGAAAGACAAACTGAGGAAGAAAAGAAAGAAGGCGAGAGAATATCTCGAGAGGATTTTGTCCTCGGATACAACAAGAAAATCAGAAAAGAGTTCTGATAATCCAGTTTGCTCATCAAAGACTGACAAATCCAGGAAACTGAGTTCATCAGATACAAATCTGAGGACAGACAGGTTAAAAAAGAAAGAAAAAGTTCCTGGTGATGAATTTGTTTCTTCGGAAACAAAGGAGCCACGTGTTGGTGATGAATCTGACTCATCAAAGTCAGACAAGCCACATTCAGGCAATGATTCTGGTTCTCAAAACCAGAAGAGCCATTTGTTGAGGTAAAAACTGTCAAACCCAAGGCTGGTCAGGCTTGGGTGAATCTGTTTAAATGAAAAACCCTGACTTGCCGGAGTTCCCAGGTTGGTAAGCGTGGAACATGAATCGGCATATTTCTTGAGAAATTTCACTTTGGTGATTTTTCGTCTTACATGTGGTAAATCAGGGACATTAAATTGTACTTGATTTTCTACAAGTGATGTTTGAGATTTAAAATTGGAATTGTTAAATTTAACAAGTGTTTAAAGAAGAACAACGTGATGAAAACCCAAGATTGTGAAAAGACACACAAATCTAATTTTCCAGAAAAACCATTTTGATTAAAACAAACTTAAGTGTTTTGAAATCTAAATGGGAAAATAGTTTGTTGTCAGGGGGAGTTCTGATTGTTTATGCCAAGTGAATGGCGAATTGAAGCGATTCGATATCAGTTTGTCATTTAATTTGTACAGTTTGTTTTCAAATTTTCCTTGAAAATCTAAATTGAAACATATTTTGATTTTAGGGGAGAAAAATTTAAAAAAATTAGAAAATTTAAAAATACCAAAAACATTGAAAAAGCAAAAATGAGTTTTGTTGAGAAAAGAGGAAATGATAATACATCAGCGGACTATCACAGCACGCTAAAGAAATGAAATGTCAAATGTGATAAACGGTCTCACTAATGACGTGTCGATAGGTTTTCGCACATTTAGTAGATTTATTCGGGATATAAACCTAAAATTTCAAACTTGCGAAATTTGTGGGGAACACTACTTGGATTTATAGGTAACCCCTGAAATCTCGTTTGAAAGGTCTCGTATTCTGATATACTAGGTTTTTATACTCAATGATGTCTGGGATATTATTCCGGGACTTCTGCTGAATGGAAGTTCTGACCTAGTCCTTGGATAATACTTTCTACAAATGCTTGAAATACAGCATAAGCCCTCAGCTGATTAGACAATAAAATTGATAATCATTGCTGTTGTAGCTAAAAATCCTCTAAAGGGGACATACCGATAAGTCGAAACTGATATCTCTTTGCGTATACGGAAGTATCGACCTGAGATCCCTCAGTCCTCGCATTTAACCCCTTTAATTTATGTACAGATATCATTGCAGTATACTCACCTGTAAGACTGAATATTGAGATTCTGGATACGGGAGTATATTCAAGGGGTGGGACACATGAATGAGTTAGGTTCCTAAAACATCTAAATCGTATCCTGAATAGATTGAAAATTGTGTGAAAATTTAAGAGGACAACTATATCGTCAATCTATGTGAATCGTTTAGAACTTAAAATGATTAAAGCTTAATGGTGCTAGTGATTTGTCTCATGAACTGATATGATCCTCTTACACAAACTCACAAAAATATTATCTGTATATATTTGTTTACTGCATTTCATTCAACAACAAAAATCCAAAAAAAAAAAAAATCGGAGTGTTTTAGCCTAAAATTTTGAAAAGTCAAAAAGATTTTCGACAAACTGATGTTGAAGAGCTGATATTCAAAATTCTAAGTGCTAAACATGATGAACAGGATTGGGAGAATATGTTGAAAACTTTGAATGTCATATACATTTGTTTTGTAAGGTTGTATGCTTAGTTAATCAAGGTCATTCATTTGAACTTGATGTAACTATACAGTTTGATGAATTAATGATTTCTACCAGTAAGTTTCTTAAATCTAACTGTTATAAATTTGTGAAACTTATGTTGAGGTAAAGAATGTGCAGGTTAAACAGGTTTGGACTTTATTATTCCCAACGGAAGCTAACTGTCAAAGCTTGAACCAGATCAAAACCTCAGATTCTAGCATACCGAGAGGGGGAGTTAGTGAAAGGGGGAGTCTGGATCAACAGTCGAAGGGAAGATGGAAGATAGAGTCAGATTATGATCCTAAGCCTGTGAAGATAGAGTGCTTATGATGAGAAGACAGAGAGTTGGAGAAAAGACCAAGACTGAAGACTCGGAGCTGAAGACTTCGTCAACATCCAAGGGGGAGTCTGTTGGTGCACGGAATGTCTGTTGACTTCGTCTGCATTAAGTCTTAGGTCAAGTTAGGTCAATATTGGAGCTTAAGAGTCAAATTAGGAGGTTTAGCTTATGTGTACATAGGTTTAGAGGAGGTTTCGCTTTTATGTACATAGGTTAGAAGTAGTTCCGCTTATATGTACATATGGTTCCGCTCATGTGGTCATCAGGTAGTTCCGCTTATTTGTCACTTGGTAGTTTCGCTCATATGGACTGCCATAAGAGCGAAACCTACTGCCCTATATATACCTGATGTGATCATTCATTATGGACGTTGGAGCGGAACAGGTTCATGCTTGTGGTAATGAAACTCTATCAAATTGTAATCAGAAAGCATAAATAGAGAAGAAATTAAAGAGGAAAAGCTGTGTAACTTCATGTGCATTGATTCCGCCTTTGTATGTGAAGATGAATGTTCTCAACTGTCTGTTTAGGGTCGGAACACGGTCCAACAAAGAACTATGATGGAGAACAAGATATTGGTTTGTATTTCAAAAGTGGTGTTACTGATAAGACAAATTTTTCTCCAAAGGTTGAAAGTGCTTTTAATGCGAAAGATTCTTCTGAAAGTTCATCTCAGGGATCAAGCAGCACAACAGGATTTTCTTCATTTCCAACATTTGATCTACAGTTTTCTACGACAAAAACTGGCAAAGTTCTTCAATGTAACATTGCCTTAAAACTTGAAAATGATCAGAATTATACTGAGGAAGTTGCTAAAAGTCACATGTCTTTGTTGGTGACAGTGCTTGAATCCTATGGAGGCTTAGTTGCAAGGAGGATCGGGAATCCAATGCTCACGAAGGAGGATTATGATCAAATTGATGCTGAGGAGATGGAATTGATGGATATAAAATGGTGCATGGCTAGTGTGTTGAGACGGGCTGAAAAATTTAAACAAATTACAGGCAGAGATGATTTTCGCGAGGCACATGTTTCAACTTTAGGTTTTGATAAGTCTAAAGTTACTTGTTTTCGTTGCAGGGAAAGGGGCATTTCAAAAGGGAGTGCACAAATCGTGAAGCGAGTGGAGCTCAAAATCCTTTCGGAAACAACGACTACTACAAAAAGGTGATTTATCATCAAGTTACACATCAGCCACATCAACAACAACATGCACAAACTGCACATGGTAGAAAAGAAATTGAAGACTCAAAGAGAGCATGTCTGGTTAATCAGGGAAAGGATAGCGATTTCAGTTGGGATAAATACATTCAAAAGAATAGTAAAGTGTGCTTGGCAGATCAAGAAGATGAAAAATTGCCAGAAGGTTTCAGTTGGGACAACTATTGCCCAGACAAAGAATTCTTGGAAAAAGAGATGTTAAACGCTAAAGCTTTTATTGCTAATGCTTCTGATGTATATTGGGCAGAAAAATACAGAAGAATTAGAGAAGCTGAAGAGGAGAAATGGAGAAAAATTGAAGAAGAAGAAGAAGAAGAAAGGAAACAAGCTGAAGTTGAGAAGAAGAAAAGAGCAGAAGTAATCCAAGTGAGAACAGTCAAAGAAGTTCCAGAATTTGAGATCAAAGCTGATACTGAAGTAGTCAAAGTTTCTGAAAAGTGCATGAATTGTGATTCTCTGATCAAGCAAAACAACGAGTTGCTACACAATATAAAAAGGCTGAAAGAATCATATGATACCTTGAACAGAGAAATGAACAAGTACAACGAGTCAAGTAGTGAACAAGCTGTAGCAATGAATACACGCAAAGGAGCATACATGAGACAGCTTGACAATGTCGACTACTACACAGAGAAGTGTGCTGAGCTTGAATTGAAGTTGGCAACACAAAGAATTGAAACTGAAAGAGTTAACAATTTATTAAAAAGTTACTCATGTTCTACTTTTGTTGTTGACAGGATTTATCCGATTGTGGAAAGAATGAAGACGTTTGATGAAGAGAAGAATTCGGAAGAAAAAAAGTCCGAGACAAAAGAAGATGATGAAGTGGAAATTTCTGGTAAGAAACCAAGTGTTCTCTACAATAGATGTCCGCCCCCGGTCGAAAATGGATATTCTCCTCGAAATCCAAATTCCGAAAGAGTCAAAAAGGCAACCAACTTACAGTGGGAGTCTGGGTCGTCGGATAATTTGCCAGAAAATATTGATGTTACGTTCACATCGTTGACACTGATCATGAGTCCAAGTTGATAAAAAGTGTGGTCGATCAAGTGTTGGATAAAGATGACATAGAGGAGTCAAAAATGAAGTCCAAATCCGAGTCAAAGTCTGAGTCCGACATGTCGAAGTCATCAATCAAAAGGGACAAACGGGTTTATGATAAAGATTTTTTACTATCAAAATCTAATTTGAATGACGAACCGGTCAAAGTAGCATATACTTTGAAAGATTCTGACAAATTATATTCTGATGAGATTTTTCCAATAAGAAGTGTTAAAATCGAAATGATTCAAAAGGGCATGAAACCCTTATTGAAGATTATTTGAAAGACGGAAACATGATAGCACAGGTTCACATTTCGAATCCTCCAATCGAGCCCGTTTTTGATGATACTGCCTTTGACGAGCTCATTGATTAAGATATGTATTGGAGACTAAAACATGATCTCATGGGGAGCATCTTGGACCACTAAATTTACCACATCTATTGGTGAATTCCAACGATGAGTAGTCATTTTAATTTATTGTAATTTTTATTTTCCTAGTTTTTAAAAATGTCTTTTCTTTAATTTGGCTAATTTTATTTGGTTTAATTTAATGTAATGTCTTTTTCTTTTTAAATTTAACCGATTCAATACCGGTTGAAATCAAGCCTATCCCAACCCGTGATAGTAAAAAGAAATCATTTAAGTTAAGGAAAAATATAAAAATTTATTAAAATAATTATTATTATAACATCAGAATAATAAAAGTATAAAAAATTATATATCTATAATCTATGATACTATATTAAGAGAACTGGGTTTTCTACCCTTTTCGTAATTTTGCCTAGCTACAAATCTTGAAGCACCATGTACAAATGAAGCAAGCCATTTTAGAGGGGGGAAACTTGGACATTGTCCAAAGTTTTAAGACACTTTGAGGGAAATCTAGACATTTCATCCATGGAATCCATGCCCACTTATGTCTTCCATTAATTGAATTAAATTAAGGAATTAAATAACAGTTTTATAATAATTAAAGGAATTAATTAATTAAATTAAATATTAGACATGCAACATTTGTGATTTTCTTGATTTAATAGTATGTATAAATATAAATAATCTAAACTTCTATACTACTTTATTAAGAGAACTAGGATTTTTACCCTTTTGGTAATTTTACATTGTGTACACATTTTGAAGCAACATGTACAAGTGAGTCAAACTATTTTAGAGGGGGTAAACTTGTATATTTCCCAAAAATTTAAGACACTTTAGGGGCATTTTAGTGATTTCGGCACCTTTGTAACCTATAATTAAGATAAATGTATAAAATTTTTCATCAGTACTACTCATCAATATTTTATGATTATCAGATAAATGTATAAAATTAATAATCTTTCAAACATATATTTATATAACAAGTGATCAAAACCACACTCCTCGTGGAGTTGAAAACTCAAATAAATCAATAAAAAAACATATAATTGGAATTAACTCTTTTTTATAATGCAATGTAACTTAAATAATCCGTTTCATTTTATCAAGTGTCCTTACCGATCTTGCTTAAATGGCTATCATCGAGAATCAAATAAATCGTTAGAACCACTTTGATGAAAGTTTTTTTATATATAAAAATGAAACACACCGTCATTTGAATTAATCCAGTTTGAAATGGTTCTAAAATCATCATCGAACCAAACCTGCAAATGTTGCATCTTCTGGCAAAAGTAACCTTCATGACCGGATAGCATCACCAGCTTGTTAACCCAACGACGTCTAATCACGACATCTTCGAATTGGAGCACCGTCGCAATTGTGTGAAGTCATCTGAGCTATCACCTCAGATCCAACCACAACCTGCATCTTTGCTCGCCAGTTTAACACAGCCGCTAGCACTATCATTCCCATTTTCGGGATTCAACGGCCACCATCTTCCATTCGGTAGTTCAATTGCAGTGGTCCAAGACCAATCAGAAGTGCCCTCATCTTAGTTAAGCCGAAAAAGACAACACGACAACCAAACGCAACCGCCACCTCAAGCCTTTGTCTATCTCGTCTTGTAAATGCCCATCCTTTTTTCGATCATATAAATGATATTACACAGACCTTTTAGAATCATCGATGGGTTAGACAATTTTTTTTTCTATAGCCGATAACTTAGTTCCATTTCAGAGAAGTCAGGTACATCAACAGCGCCCACTACACTTCAAAACAAATGGGTACATAAATAATTTGTATTGCATGCGTTAACATTCATAATACGCAGGTACCACTGAAACAACAACCCCACAAGTCAAGGATGATAACAAAGGGAAAAGTACGGCTTCCACTGAACCATCCTTAAGTGATTGTCATCAACCAAAGGATTCACTAACAAATCAAAAGAAAAACAACCCACCTGATACACCCACAACAACTTTCACTATTCATATAGTTCACGGTGTATACACAGTCCACGTTATTTGTATTAATAAAAAATGGTTTCTTTGCAACGTCCACGCACACATTCAACATAATCAAAGAAATAGAGAAAACCCATGGATGTATTGTTACGACGTCCACACCACTAAACACCCCAGCTAACCAGCAAACTAACGAACAAGACGATTAGGAGGATGAACGGTGGACAACCAGTATGGATGAAATTAAGGAGACATTCAAACCTTATTTAAATTGATCACACTATCTCGTTCGAAATGGTTACTATGGTCCCCCGATTTAAAATAATTTGTCAATGACTTTCAGACGACCTTTTCTTCTTACCTTTAAGCATTTTAGTACATTTTTGGGCCATTTGGCTAGAAATCAAATGATCACTATTTTATATAAACAAACTGGGAAGTCTATATTAAAAAAATAAATAAATAAATAAATAAGCCTACTACTAAAGTATCAAAAAACAAATAAATAACTAAATGAAAAAAGAAACATGAAGTCCAGTTTGGTAATGATTTCCACTTCCATTATCTCGTTTACCAACTATTGTATTCTTGGTTTTTATGTCAATTATGCAATTCATGAATTGATATATTAATGATACTACCACAATACTTTAAAAAATAAACCATGTGAAACAAACCATGCAAACTGCAGGCCAACAACGATTACACCTTAACTTTAAGTTTCATTTATGATACTGATTTCTAGTTAATTTTATTCAGTCCTAGGTGATATGCTATATTTATTCTTTCATCCAACCATTGTTACGCATTTCAAGTTAATTAATCATAACTCACATATTTCGTTTTGTAAGATAAGAGTGACATGTTGGGTTTTGTAACTAACAAACTTCATGCTTAAATGTCAACATTTAAAATATATATCATAAATGAATACGATATCAGTCGGGATACCCGCCGCAACGCATGAGCTTTCCCACTAGTAATATTATAATCTTTTAGTTACTCTTCATTGTATTCTAATTTATATTATAACTAGATGGAACTCCCGCCACGTTGCGGCCGGGGGCATACAAATTAAGACGCGACGTTTACAAACGTTGTGGCGGGTAATGTTAGATACTATTAAACATTAACCATGTAAAACCTATGACATTTCAAAACATAAAAAAACATTAAAAATTAACCATATAAAACCTATAACATTTTAGACTTAAAAAAGTCAATCAAGTTGATTAACCATGTAAAACTTAGACTAGACGGTATGGGGGCCGGCTAAGGCCCGGCGAGCCCCGGCGCCGGTCCCCCACACCGCCCCCCCCCCCCCCCCCCATCCTTTTCCGGCTTCCCCAGCAACCCACGGTCGTTCTTGCCGGTCCTCCCTTCTCCTTCCTTCTCTCACATATACCTATACATACATACATATATATACATAAAGGGGTTCATCCCCCACCCCCTAGGTCCATCCCCTCCAAGCCACTCCTACATGGCGCCGACATGACGGCCCATCCCCTTGGTGATGAGGCTCTCCATACCCCTTAGTCTTATAACATTTACTAAGAACACCATTTAAGCTAATGGTAAAACACCATGTTGGCAAAACATGTTACAAATTGATAATTATATAATATAATATTAAAGTTACAATTAATTGGATTCTATTTTCAATACATAGATAATATTATGATTTTTTTAATTTAATGTCATTTTATTTTATTTAAAACATGTTTTCATTATTAAAACATGATTTAAAATAAATAAATAAAAAAGAAATAGACTCCCCTAGAGGGGAGCACCTCTTGTAATTGAGTGCATTAGGTGAGTTGGAGAGACGAGTCGACATGGCATGCTGTGATCAGCTCTAGTGAGAGTTTACCATTCACCTATAGGGGAGCACTACTCTCACCCTTATACTAAGTTTGAATTGTTAATAACTCTTATCTGAATTGGTAAAACTCTTAATTGCCAAAGAATCCTTAGAAGGATATGTTACTTTAATTTTTAATTTTATATATATATTATAGTTTTTATTAAACTATCCTCTTGAAACTCATTGACAACTATCCAGTATGATCAATTCTTTTTCTTAAATAGATCTGGACAACAAATGGTCCAAGAATTAAGAATAATATTCTTAAACAGATCTGGACAACAAATGGTCCAAGAATTAAGAATAAGGGAATATGCCACAGAATAGTAATGAAGTTTTAGGAGTGTTCCAATTAGGTCACTGATAAAATTTATTGTTCCAATTAGATCATTCTACTTTATTTTGGTGTTCTAATGCTAGATATTTTACCTGAATAGCAAGTCATAGTCCCTACATGGCATTTATTTAACTTTTTTTAAAAAAACAAGATGACTTTGAATAAAAAAAAAAGAAATATAATAAATCAAAACAAAATCAAAACCCAAAAGATCAAATATTACAAATCGTTAAAATTTATCCTTAGTTGTTTATCTTCATTTATAACTTTTTAGATATTTTGAAAAAAAAAAAATCACATTTTTTAAATTTTTTCGCATTTTTTTTAACTTTTCTACAATTTAAAAAAAAAATTAAACCTATTTCGCATTTTTTTCTAATCCATTTGTTATTTATGTGCCATGTCAACAATTTTTTTTAAATAAAAAACCTAAATAAATACCATGTAGGATGGATAACCTTCTATTTAGGTAAAATATCTAGGATTGAAACATCAAATGAAACTTGAATGACCTAATTGGATCAAAAAAAATTATGAGTGATCTAATTAGAACACTCTTGAAACTTGGTTACTATTCTACAAAATTAACCCAATAATAATATATAATATATCAAGATCGTTATGGCGTCAGTATATGATTTGTTCAGACTAATAAAGTAATAATTTAAGGTTTATTAATAATTAGATTAGAATTTCATATGGGATTAAGTCAAAAGATGATTTTTGTAAAGGGACAAAAGCTAAAACCATGTTCCCCGTAAATGAGGCAAAACCTGGAAATCCATGTACCTTAATCTCTCCACCACACCATCCACTTGATGGTTTTTTATGTTTCCACTTTTCTTGGTTGAATAAAAAGTGAATGGTCGGAGATCAAGCTCTAATTATATTTTTCATTTTTTTATAACAATTAGTTCTAGCTAAAACATGATTTTCTTTAATAACTTTTTAGTATTTAATTATTAAAAAATCTAAAAATACAATGTTAACTTTTTTTTGAACATATCAATATAAATTTTATCAAAAACCGAGTTTATTCAAAAAAATATATTTTTTTAATTAATTTTTTTATAAAAAATTCATATATTTTTGTTTTCCACATCTTCTGATCTTACTGGTTCGTTAGATTTCTTATATTGTTGTTATTTATTTTACTTTTAATACAAATCGGTTTCAAATAAAAATTTTTTTTTTTGAACGGCAACTCACTTTATATATATATATAAAGAGCCAGCAAGAAGCTGGAAACAAAACAGATTCAAATAAAAATATTAATTGTAATTATTTTTAACACATTTATGGATAAATAATAAGCATAAAAATATATATTTAATAAAAAATATTTTAAAGGTTGGGTTGTAAATGTGAGTAAAATGTTGAGATAGGTTGGGTTGTGTAGGTGTAAGAGAGAGAAATTAGCTTTTTATTAAAAGGTTGGGTTGGAGAAGGTTGTGGATGGAGATAGTCTAAAATCATATGTAGTCATAAATTCTTTTGTGGGGCGTTATACGAAAAATGCCAAAAGCGTAAGATATGACTTTATATCACAAGAGGGTATCGTCATAAATCCTCATACTCATCATTATTTAATTATTAATTTTCTATTTTTTATTTAATCCCCAATTTATTTAAAATAAAAACTTTTAATATATTTTAAAAAAAATTACAATATTTAATAAAAATATTACGATAAAAACCATTAGTTTGATAAGAATGTGAGAATAAAGAGTGTTTTAAGGTTTGGTTGAATGTAATGTGAAAGTTTAGTGGATATATATATATATATATATATATTAGGAATTTTTTCATTACATATGACCATTGCAACGGTCATTTTTTTTCTGAAAACCATCTTCTTAACGTCGCTATGCTCTTCGCGAGGATTCAGAATTACCAGCCCATATCGCCGACTATAGCTGTGTGGCTGGGCGCTATGAGGCGCTATGCTCGAATTGCCGCGGTATGCCACCCTCTACGGATGACCTAATATTAGACAATCTTGGATAATGAGAATATTATTGATCTTTTTTTTCGGAAATGTAAGATTTATTTATAGACTAACCCAGACTAACGCAGAAAACAAGGCTAGCCAAACACAATCAAAAACCAATTACATCAAATCAAAAGAGCACCAGCTATTCTATGTAATGTTACTACTTTTAGATCTATTTTTATACCACATAAAACCAAGAGACTTAACTTCCTGAATGATGCTGTTTATTGGCGTTCTTCTATTAGAAAACCTTCTTTCGTTCCTCGCTTTCCAGATGCACCAACATCCCACCATGATGATGCCTTGCAGGATCATATTCGCTTTAATTCCCAAACCTGAGTACTCGTGCACTTCCATTGGGTCCTTCAACGAGAAGGCATAAAGGGGCTGATCCCACACCAATGACTCACAAAATTCCACACCGCAATCGCTATGTAACAGGAGCAGAAAAGGTGCATAACTAACTCTGGCCCATCTTCACATAAGATGCACCTTTCATCCCAGTCATAGCAGTTTCATCTACTAAGAGCATCCACCGTTGCTATCCGACCCATCTCGGCTCTCCAAACAAAGATGTTGCACTTCTTTGGGACCCATTTTGACCATTTAAAAACAAAGTTGTTGTTGTAATCTATTGCGCTTCTTAGATACCTTTTAACGACCCCAACAGAAAAAACCATTATCGTCACTGCCTATCCACTCCCATTTGTCTTATGTTCTGGAGAGCAGAGGGGTAAGCTTGTTCCATTTATCAAGTTCTATACTTGTGCTAGGGCATGGACTACAATCCCACTGGTCAACGAAAGCTTGCACCTCCAAATTGAACCGATCGGACACTAAGCTTTTTTTATTTCTTTCCAGTTTAAACAACGTAGGGAACCCCTCTTTTAAGGGATAGTTGCAGACCTAAGGTTCAATCCAGAACCTAATTTGCCTCCCGTCGCCCACATTCCCTCTAAGATTTTGGAAAAACTTAGCCCCTCCCACCTTCGCTTTTTCCATTTCATTAACTATCACTTAAAATACTCCGCCCATGTTTCTGTTAACTCGCACCGGTGACCAACATTTTTTGTGTTGTGAAGGGCGTTAATACCCGCTTTCCATAAACAATTTCCTTCGTTCCTGTACCGCCAAATCCATTTCGATAGCAGAGAAATGTTCACCTCTTTCAGCTTAGATAAACCAAGGCCTCCCCTATCAATTGGGGTCGTCACACGATCCCATGCCCCCATTGTAATTTCCTATTGTACTCATCACCTCCCCACAAAAACCGTTTTATGTTAAACTCTAACCCGTTGAGAACCGACACCGGGCCTTAAAGAGAGACAAGTAGTAATTAGGAATGCTCTCTACAATTGATTTTTAAGCGTAACACGACCCCCAATCGATAATGTGGAGGCTTTCCAAAGCAAAAGACGCGCTTCAAAGATGTCGAAAACAAATTTCCAATTCGACACCCTATTCATCTTGGCCCCGACCATAACCGTAAGGTGCACAAACGGAATCTTGCCCACTCTACAGTTCAGCAAGGTGGCCATCTCTACCACTTCCATCTGATCGGCCCCAATGCCATAGATACTTGACTTTCTCATATTTATTTTTTTAACCTGGAGCAAAGATAAAAGCACCTAAGTAACAACGCCACATTATTGATATTATTTTTGGCCCATTCACCCATCAAGACACAGTCGTCTGCGTAAAGAAGATGCGTGAGAGTCGGTTCCTTGTTAGGAAGCAAAATTCCCCTCAACGCTCCCACTCAGCTAGCCTTCCTAATCATATGTGACACTTCAGGTTTTCCTGAACAACCTTCTTGTATTATACCAATATGTGAAGATATTTAACAAAAATCTATGATTTATTTACTATGTGCATTAAGTGATAACGTGTAATTATTATGTGTTAATATGTGTGAATTATGTATATATGTGACGTCGAAACCTTCTTCTCTCGAGTTGGGCCTCTCCTGGTTCCGACTCGTCTCATTTTTGGCTGTTGGGTCATGCCTTCATGAACTGGCCCAACAATCCGAGCCCACTCGAAACCGCACAAACCCTATGTGGGATGCGGCATCTTGGGAAGGTTATATAAGCCTCCTAATCAGCTGACATTGCCACTTTTGGCAGCAATCATTTACAACAAATCCCAAACATTCCCTCATTCTCTCCTCTCTCCATCTCTCTCTCTCTAGCCTTATCCGGTTCTCTCTCTAAAAACCCTAAGTCACACACAAACTCCTCCTCCTTTTCTTGCTGATTTTGTTGGCAGCAGCGGAGCAGTGAAGACAGCCGAAACCATCAATCAGGAGCATCCTCTCATCCTCATTTCTTCACCTCTCCCACTCTTGGTTCTAACCGGTTAGTATACCATCTGATATGTGATAACAATGTGTGTTAAAATGCCAGCTTGATGACTGAAATGAGTGTAGATGTCACGGATAGCATAGCTTTGTCTAAGGTCTTGTTGCTTGAATAAGGCATGATGTGCTTGATGATGTTTTCGTGCAATAGCTATGTGTATTTTTCCATAACGTGAAATGGTTAGAAATAGGAACATGTGTTTGATTGAATGGGGTGAATCTTGACAATGTTGTATGCTATAGAGTATGTATATGATGACAAGATTTGAGTTTAAATGTGATAATGATAGTGTGGATGTTATTAAATAATGATGAATGATGAATGTTATGATGATGTCTATTAATGTGTTGATTGGTTTTAGTGAAAGAATATAAGGATTTGGTCTGTTTTGATGAATGATAAACCTGGTGAATATAAATTGATAAAACAGTGATGAACTGGTTGAATGTGTTAAGAATATTTGTAGATCCCAAAATCAATCCGAATCACAGTGGTTTGATTGTTTTGATCTAAACACCTATCGATTAGGTGCTTGATGTGACAACTGGCAAAAATAATGGTAATTATGTACAACTTAAACACTTGAATTAACGTTTAATTACGTTCATTACGATTTAATTATTGCATGATTAGGTCGTACAAAGTCTAGCAATCATAGGGCATGGTTATATATGTCAAACAACAATGATACAATCGCCACGTCGCGAGAAAACTAAAAACTATGTCCTAATATGTTGGCCAAATGCTGAAAACACTATTCATCTAAACACACTATTCATGCTAGCAAGTTCCGAAAAAAACTGTCTGAACAAGCGACGAATGGCATGAACGCACTTTACAGATGAAATACAAATAAAAATCCCTAATTAGGGACACTAGATACTAAAACACCTTAACTTTTTGGTAAATGCACATAATTACACTTTGTCCGTTCTACGACGAAATTATAACCAAAATAAAATTTCCGCGACACTAGAATCTAGCATTTTACTGTCCGTAAGTCTTATAACTATTGTATACACCTTAAAAGGCTTGTGGATACCAATGGAATGTTCGAATCACAAGTTTCCGGCACTACATCACAATGATCACAACTTCGTCGTTTTTGCGCCGACGAACTAGTTAACCACATTTTCGCCACCCAAACACCTAAACTAACATTCTAGTGAACTAGTGAGCAACATTTTGGTGTCAAAAATATTGCCGGAACATTAACGGTGCAAGAACCCATCAAATCCCCTAAACCCCAAAATATTTTATTACAAATTTACATCCTACTTTTTTTATATAACTTTTATAAAAAAAATAATAATAAACTAACACCCCCCCCCCAATTCGGTCAAAGTGGGCCACCCCATCAACCTACACATTTGCAATCTTGGATAAAATGGTATGGTGTTGAAGATTTTTTTTTTTAGATTTTGAAAGATTGTATTTTTTATAACCATTACCACCATCATTTTCATTCCATCATTTTCAACATTCAAAACACACAAACTTCTCTTTCTTGCTTCTTCATTTTCAACCAAAAGAAACCCCAAGAACACCTCCATTTTCATTCATAAATCACCACATTTTCACCTTAATCAAACCCTTTTATGATCATCTAAGCCTTGTTAAAGCATGGAGCTTCATTAGAGACTTGTTGGAGCTTAACCTCTTCTTAATCTTCATTCTAAGCTTGTGCAAAGTTGTAAGCCCCTTTTCTTACCATTTTTAAGCTTAGTATTATGTATAGATCATAAAAGTACTTGTTGATCATCTTGAAGATTAAGAAAAATCTAACTTAAAAACCCTAATCACTTCTTAACAACTTACTAAATATGAAGTATTATGTGATTATTATGTGTATTAGTGTTGAATAAGTAGTATGATCATGTTGATTTTGGTTAAATTAGGTTGTTTAACTTATGGTTTATAATGATCATGTTGTATGTTTAGTGTAGTAATCTAGATTAGTGATGATCTTGTTATATTAGGCCTAAAAATGTGATTTAAACTAGGGGTTTAAATCAAGAAAGATCATCACCATTACTTCATGAGCTTTATATATATAAGTTCTAATCCTTGAAAGATTAAGGACTTTAATGGTCTAAACTTGACGTTTATGAACTAACAAGTGTAATTTTTAGATAAAACAAGTGATTTAATAAATAGTTATGAAAACCACACTTAAAAAGTCTTGAATTTCAAAACATAAAAGTCTTGAAATTTTTAAGAAATTTAACATATATATAAGAGTTCATGAATTAAGGAATCAAATGGTGGTATTTGTTTACTTGAAGTGGTAAATTGTTAAGATTAGTAGGATGGTGTTGTTGTTAAATTGAAAATGGTTTTTAAACGCGTTTTGAAAATGTGGGAAAATGCCATAGTTTAGGGGAAACTATGACGAAATTTTCTAAAAATCTAATCGCGATTAAAAAGAGATTTACGGGGTGATTAGCATGGTTAATCGCGATTAGTGAATTTAATTGTGATTAACACCCTTAATCGTGATTAGACAAACCCTAATGACAAGGGTTAAGACTTAACCATCCAAGAGTTTATTTAAAACACTACAAGTTATTTTTATGATAAAATGGGTAAAATTTATAAGAATAACCATCAATATAATTTTTGGAGAAAATTATATGTTTATACTTCAAATACTTTATTTGGTGTATAATGTGTGTATAATTATGTGTATGTATTAGTCTTAGGAATACATAACAAAATAATACCTACGATATTTGCAAAATATACACTTACACCACGACGAAAACCCCACCAATATTCGAAATTGTAATGGGTCGCAAACCTTCGTGACTACTTAAAATGTACACTTAGAAGATACCATAAAACAAGGCGTGAACATCGGACGACGGGTCTCGAACGATGGACATCGGATGACACCTTATGCCTTATCGACGAAACGGACGTGTCGACACCTCGAAAGGTTACTACGATGCTTGACAACTTTGACACACAAAAACTATATATATTAACCGGTCGTTATGACAAGTCTAAAAATAAAATAATTTAGACACTCTATATATATTAACGAAAATGAATGACCGGAAAATTCAATAAAGAAAATAACGCTAATCGTGATTATAAAAGTTACTAGCATAATTAGTAAAAGATTACTAAAAATGCATGAACATAAATATTGGGCTAAAACAATAAATGTTGGGTTAAAATAACATAAATATTGGGCTAGGCCCAATACCTTAAATACATGGACAAAGGCCCATTCCTCTAAAATACTTATAATAGCCCACTTACAATACTAACATGGGCTAGGCCTAATAACTTATAGAACTTGGGCTAGGCCCAAATGCCAAAAAATATGGATTAAGCCCAAAACACTAAATTGTGGGCTAAGCCCAAAGTAAAATACACGTCTATTTTATAAATATATATTGCACGAGTACATTATAAATACGGTATAACTACACCTATAAATACGGTATACCTACACGTATAATACGGTATACCTTCGGGTATAATACGACATACCTACATGTATAAATACGGTATACCTACACGTATAATACGGTATACCTACATGTATAAATACGGTATACCTACATGTATAATACGGTATACCTACATGTATAAATACGGGATACATATACGTATAAAAGACTCATGCACATGATGATGTACTCACTTACACTTGTTGAAGTGTACTCTCGCAAGAATGTCGCACACGTACGATAACGTATTGACGATGTTAAAAATAAATATTTTTAACACTTGAATCAAGAAAAGATATATGATATTATATTTTTGTAACAAATATAGAGTCTCGAATCAATGTATACCAGAAACAAATGCCAACATATTATTAAATTACACAAGTGTTCCAAAAGCGAAATGAAAATAATAAACGTTCAAGATGAACAACGAGTACAAGGTCTAGGAAGGACCGACGTGTCTAATGAGATAGAACCCTTGTAGGTTGACTCGCATTTACGGAACACGTTGATTGAATATCTCTCTCAGGAACGCAAAGCTGTGAGTTCATATCCCCCTTTTCTCTTAACTGTTTTCGGATTTATGACTCTCGGGGGTGAAATACATGTTGCATATATTTCAGTGGTATGATTTGGCTATGAAATGAACTATTAGATCATGTGAGCATAGGCTGAAACTGAAATGCCAATAACTCTCATAAGAAACATGGACAAAGGTTAGATCTAACGGGTACGGCCGAGCCCCACTCATGGTCCATTTGTGACTACTTAGTGTGCTTTTGCGTCCCACTCGAGGTGATTCGACAACAATCAAGGTGATTTGACACAGTCAAGGTGATTTGACACGGTCGAGGGGATTCGACACAGTCGAGGGGATTCGACACTTATAATAGCCCACTTGGGTACTCCCTATGTCTTCACATATATTAATGTCCTTGCAAAACATTAATTAATCTGTTCATAGACGCTTTACATACCTATTTTCAAAGGAATCTCTCAAATGTTTACAAGTTTATTGGAACTCATACAAAACGCATGAACTCGCTCAACTTTTGTTGATGTTTTCAAAATTACATGTATTTCAGGAAACTAATGGGATCTTGGTGCTGGTGGTTCTTTCGAAGCTTTTGGGATAACAAGTATTCGATGTCATCCTTTTGGAGGGTTTGGTCCATATATCTCATCTTCAATGAGATATAGGATGCAAAGCCTTGTCTTTTAAACTTATGTTGAACTAGTCCTTTTGTAAACCTTAAAACTTATGTTGTCTTATATCTTAAACAAATTGTGTAACTTTTAAAGTATGTAAATGGGTGAACATCGTATGTTTTTAATTATGTAGTTGTTTACTTATATCGTATGCTATGAAAACTAATTAAGTTCACACCGCGCGCTTCCGCTAATGAACGGGTGTGACAGGTTGGTATCAGAGCCTCGATTGTAGTGAACTAGGATTTCTTCTCGAGTCTGGTCTATAATCACTAGGATCCTCTCACAAAAACATTTGTTTTTGTAAAATGTTTTTCATTGCATATACAAACGCCAAGATCCCCTAACAAAACTCTTATCAAGAAAAGAATGCGAGGACATTAATTGGGGCATAGTTTATATGGGATAGACTTGCCGAACTGGATTGATTCGCACAAACCAACGTGATTATGTTTGATATGCTATATTTATTTACATATATATATATATAATAAGTAATGATATTATTTATTGATGTGTATATATATATATATATATATATATATATATGCATGTTGTATGGAATATTTTGCCGAGAATGAAATACCTTCGACTTCAAATTCTATTGTTGTTCTTAACTCGCGCAATGAGAATATCGACCTCGCATCTATTGTGAAGCTTATGGAGGATGTAGTTACTAAGTGAGACCTTAAGCTTGATGCCGTAGAAGATGGTTGTTCTTCCCTTGAATGTGGAGATGCCTGACTTCGGTAGTGACGACGACGAGGCGGAGGAGGCAACCCTGGACAACAACTCTATCTGTGGGGCGAGGTGCCTGTGGCCTTTATGAATCATGATTGATGACACACTTGCCCATACAAGGAAGATGAAGTACTCATCTTGAAGGTGCCCCTCTAGTTACTATTGTTATGAATTCTCTTTATTTCTACTTCGTCTAACGTTGTGCCATTTTGCGAGTAATGACAACGGACGTTAGCACATGGACCATCATGAAGGTCCCTCCTATGTTGAAGGTATGAAGACAGTAGTGTCCCCTCTCTGACTGATCGTCTGCTTTGAGCGAGAAAACATTAGGGTGACCATGTAAGGCAATTTATTATTACGGGGGCCCATGTAATAACAACTTGCAGTGCATGGAAATCCTGGTGGGCTCTGCGGGTCACGCTAATGATCACTATATATTCGAAATTCTTAAGTTGCTCAAATTTCTATCTGGTAGAACACTAACCAGGGTGGTACTATTACACCCTACGATACTAGAAGACCGCACGTATTTGTTCACACCTAGCATTCGATCTATATCACGAGTCGGTTGAGACTAGTCATCTAAACAAACAAAATTTGTTAGCCACCCAGAGAGGATTTTTCCTCGACATTCTAGGATCCTTGCACATTGGTTGGTTCCTTGGTGTATTTGGCACCTTACCTTATCTTAGCTATTGGAAATAGTTACATTAAACTCCGTCGTTTGACATTTGTCTTATCCTAAGGGATGGTATGGATTGAGCCATGCTGCAACTCCCCCTTGCATTTTATTTGACATCCATGGAAATTGTATCAATCTTGTTGGAGCTCGTGGAGCTCAAGGGGTATCAATGTGTTTGTCACATGGGATAGGACGATGAAGGATTTGCCTACTTTGGATGAACGAGGTCCATCAAGTATGGAACGCATGCTGTAAGATTAGAGACGACGTTTGATGTCACACCCCCAAAATCCACCATGCAGAGTATCAACGCTTGGAGGCGTGACATGACCAGGATCGAGCCACCAATCATATTGATCAACGTAAGTAAGTAAATAAAATCAACCACAATACAATTGGTGACCAAAGCTAGCTAACTAAGTTCGAATTAAACAGCAGAAGCATTAAAAGTAAAACCCCAAAACATAAGTCCATAGTTTACAAGTTTAAAGTCCAAAGCGTGAGTTTAATAAGTTCATAAGGATTTAAATATTAAACACGAAACATAACAGTCCGTCTCCCACAACGACTCCTTCCTCGTGCAAGCTCCAAGCATTTAACGACCTGTAAGGCATGTAACAACGAGTCAACAACAAAGTTGAGTGAGTTCACATTTGGTTGTTTAGTTTTAAGTTGTTTCTGAAAACATGGTTTGTCTTTCATTGGCATACTTGCCGTGGGGGTTACCCCGTAGTTGAAAGCATGATAACCAGTTCATTCTTTATTACCCAAACCATATCCATGATTAGTGGGCGCTTCCCCATGTGAACCACTAGACTGTACCATATCGACTTCAAACGCAAATAAGTTGTGCCCTACATCAGTGTCTATCATCACTGACGGTTTGCCATAGTCCATTAGTACACGTCCGTCCGACTGGCACGGTGTGAGGTTTATTAAACCTAATAGCGCTATTAACTAATGACCCGCTCGCCATTGGCCTCAGCGATTAAGTCGATATAAAAATGAGGGACTTATGATAGAGTTTTGTCTAGTAGGATTTAAGGTTGTTGTCCTACCCAAGGAGGACGAACGTACGTAGTTCTACCCAAGGAGAATACGCAGGATTAATATTGGCATCTTACCTGTTATGGGTGAAATTCTGAGCCCATATCCTGGGAAATATCTTGATTTATATCTTGATTGTATGATAACTGCTCATATCCGGGATGCTCATTTAGGATATTGGTAACATCCTGAATGGTATCCTCAGGATTACTAACGGGTTGTGTGCAGGAGTACGTGTCTAGTTGCCCAACGTTCATGAAGACCTTTTCTACGGGAGACTCGGTCCAAGTCGTTCACATGAAGCCGTTGAAGCCGCATTACTCGGTCTACAACGTTCATAATGGAATATTCGGAGTATTCCATGTTTATAGGAATTATAGTTTCTATTTCATTACTATAAATAGACGGGTATACCAGATCATATAGGACATCACGGCTACACCCACTACACTTACACACTTGTCCTCTCGCAACTTGTACTCTCACACAAAGCATTGTAACACTTAGCGATCTGGTCAAAATCCTGCACTGTATCCTGATATTTGAAGCAATAGAAGAACTAGGCAGCTGCGATTGTCAGCTCCCGAGGTTTTATGCCCGCGATCTAGATTGATCAAGGGCTTTCCTCGTACATCTCGTGTCAACCCCTTTACTTTTTGCTCATTGTTTGATCGTAGATACAGCTCAATATCCTGAGCCGTATCCTGAACACTGTTTTTCCAAACAACATAACCAGCATATTTTCAACACACTTTTTAGCACACTACCTCACTTAACTAATTTGATCACTTAATTGCTTCGGTAATTTTTGACCAAAACAATTTGGCGCCCACCGTGGGGCAAGTGGTGCTCTCTTTACTAAAAATTTTTGTGAAATCGCTAATCAGTTTTCTATTTTCAAAACTTTTTGCCACTTTGTCCATAATGGCCTCAAGATCAAACATGAGTTCCTCTACTGTGTCTGCTATGACTTCTGCCACTACTGGTTCGGTGCTTCCACCACCTCCTCCAAGGACGCTAGCCTCTTCACGACCTCAGGATATCATCCCTACCCGCAGTGTTCAGGAATCTGCTCCCGTTCTAGCTTCTAATGATGAAATTCTTACTTTATTTGGAAGTGTGCAGGAACAAATGAGGCAGCAACAGGAAACAAACCAGATGCTGTTAAGGGAGATACAACTCCTGAAGTCCGGCTCGAGCAGACCTGCTGAGAATATCGTCACTCCATTACAGCCCAGAGCTTTGAACTTTAGTTCAGCCGTGTATACTGAGGATAATAGGGGGAATATTGTGCCCAGCCTCCCTCATAATCCTACTCCTGAGATACCCTCCTCGGTTAGGATGTCAACCGTGAGGAGCTCAGGATATGTTTCGGGATATGGGCAGAATCCTCCGACTGGTAACGTGTCTAATAATAATAATGCTATTGCCACTAACAGTGTTGGATCTTTGCAGGATACAACTGTAACGTCAGAATTATCCAGGGAGCTTCAGAAATTAAAGGATATGATATCCAGTGTACCTGGGGTGGTGCAGCCAATTCCTGAAGTATCCCAGGATAGCCATAGGATATCTCGGTTCGTGCATCCTATATGTGATGCTGAAATCCCAAAAAGATTTCAGACTCCGAACATGAAGCTTTATGACGGAACCACGGATCCTGAAGAGCATATTTCCCAGTATAGGGAAAGGATGGAGATCAACCCTATCCCTCCGGATCTCAAGGAAGCTTGCCTGTGCAAGGGTTTCGGTTCTACTTTAACAGGATCAGCCTTGAAATGGCTGTTTAATGTTCCTCCACATTCGATTACATCATTTGCCCACTTAGTGAATTTATTTAATAGCCAATTTTCTTGCAGTCGGAGTTTTGAAAAACTAACCAGTGATCTTTACAGGATAACTCAAGGACCTCAGGAATCCTTGAGGGATTATGTGAACAAATTCAGTCGAGAATCCTTGGATATCCCACATCTTGATGTTGCAACGGCTGTGCAAGCCTTTAAGATGGGGTTGCAAAAGGACTCTCAGTTCTATCAGGATCTTGTAATGAATCCCTGCAGGAATCTTGACGAAGCTCGTAATAGGGCTCTGAGATATATTCGATTGGAGGATGACAAGAAAATGCAAGAAAGGATGAATGCATCCTCAACATACGAATCGACTAACAGGAAATCGGAATCCTCATATAAGCCATATCGCTCCAAGCCATATGGCAGAAATGATAACAAGAGAGTGAATGCTGTTGAAGACGAGGATCCTGAAGAATATCCTGAATTATCTGAATACTGTTTTTCTGTTAATATACCTGAATTAATGTATGCTATGCAGGGTTTGGGAGATAAGGCTAGGTGGCCTCGAAAGAATCAACAAAAGGCTGATTGGAAAGATAAGTCAAAATGGTGTGCTTTCCACGAAGATTTCGGACATGTAACTGAAGATTGCATTGCTCTAAGAAAAGAAATAAGCTATCTTCTAAGCAAGGGATATCTGAAAGATCTCTTGGGAAGAAAGAAGAATAAAGGTCAGGATACCGAGAAGGATCCTGAGCAAGCAGCATCACCTCCCGCGGATGCCAAGATAATTAAGTTCATTTTGGGAGGATCCGACATTTGTGGGACTTCGTATTCGGCGGCAAAGAGACACGCAAAAGAAGCTAAGGCCGAAAGGGGAGACAAACCTGTCAGGATGACTACCCTCACAACTGACAAAGTGATCACTTTTGATGCAGATGACAGGGATACTGTCCAGGATCCTCACCATGATGCTCTGGTGATAACGTTATATGTGGCTAACCATTTTGTACGCAGGATACTGGTTGATAATGGCAGCTCCGTCAACATAATCCAACTAGAAACTCTGAAGAGAATGAATGTGTCTCCAATGGATATCACTTCACAGTCTACCGTGCTTGTTGGGTTCAGCGGGGAGGCTAGAAACACAGTGGGAGAGATAAAGTTGCCAGTATACGTTGAAGGAGTCAACAAGATGCAACGTTTCTGTGTGATGGATTCTCTATCCTGCTATAACATCATCCTCGGAAGACCGTGGATTCATGATATGAAGGCCGTTCCATCAACATATCACCAATGCATTAAGATTCCTACCCCTTGGGGAGTTGTCAAAATCGATAGTGATCAGCAAGAAGCGAAAGAATGTTACTCGTCCTCAATGAAATCCTCGGCCAAACCAAGTCCAGCATAGCAATTAAAGATGCAGGCCCAGGATATCATGGAGACTTCGGAGCAGGATGTGAAAAGAGTAATCCTGGACCAGGATAATCCTGATATCTCGGTGCTCGTAGGAACTAATATTCCTCAGGATATTGAAGAACAATTAACTAACTTTCTGAAATGCAGGATGTCTACATTCGCATGGAAGCATGAGGATATGACAGGTATATCAAAAGACATTATTACTCACAAGCTTGGAATTGACAGGTCATTCAAGCCTATACAACAAAAGAGAAGGAAATTCGCCCCTGAGTGGAATGCGATTATCCAAGAGGAAGTTGAAAGATTATTGAAGTCCAGGATGATTAGAGAAGTCAAATTCCCTAGATGGCTAGCAAATGTGGTAGTGGTTCAAAAGAAGAATGCGAAGTGGAGAGTCTGTGTAGACTACACAGACCTGAACAAAGCTTGTCCAAAAGACCCATTCCCTCTGCCTCATATAGACTCGATGGTGGACGCCACTGCCGGCCACGAAATGTTAACCTTCATGGATGCATCCTCAGGATTCCAGCAGATTCAAATGGAACCTTCAGACCAGGAGGATACTGCTTTCATGACACCAACAGGTATTTACTGTTATACTGCTATGCCTTTCGGTTTAAAAAATGCAGGTGCAACGTACCAGAGATTGGTGAACATGATGTTTAAAGACAAACTGGGGGACACCATGGAGGTGTACATTGACGATATGGTGATCAAATCCAAGAAAGCTGAGGATCATCTTCAGGATATTAAAGGAGCATTCGATATCCTGGACCAGTATAATATGAAACTTAATCCTGCAAAGTGCCATTTTGGAGTGGGGGCAGGAAAGTTTTTAGGATACATGGTGACAAAAAGAGGGATAGAGGCAAGCCCGGAGCAGATCAAAGCTATCTTGGATATAAAGTCACCCTCGAATATGAAGGATGTTCAACGATTAACAGGACGAGTGGCAACCTTGAATAGGTTTATTTCAAGATCCTCGGAAAAGTGTAAAGAATTCTATGATATCCTGAAAAAGAATAAGAAGTTTGAATGGGGCGAGAAGCATGAAGCAGCCCTGCAGGATTTGAAGCAGTATCTCTCAACCGCGCCTCTTTTGATGAAGCCTGAGGATGGTGAACCACTATCCCTGTATCTAGCAGTATCAGGGAATGCAGTAAGTGCAGTACTCGTAAAGGATCACGAAGGTCAGCAGTATCCTGTTTATTAGGGGTGTTCAAGATCGGATTATCCGGTTTTCGGATATCCGATTTTCGGATATCCGAAAATTTCGGATAGTGAATATCAATATCCGAATCCGTATCCGAATTTTCGGATACCCGATTTTCGGATATCCGAAAATTCGGATACGGATTCGGATATTTAAACGGATATCCGAAATTAAAAATGAAAACTAAAAAATTGTTTCCATTGAATTTGAAACAAGCTACCCTTTACAACAACGAACAATCACACAATAAATCAAGATCCACACATATTAATTAGCTATATAAGGTAACAACTCACTGTCAAAAATCAAATGGCAGTAACTAGAAATCGTACTTTGGAATTAATAAGCTAAATTCTTCTTTAAAAAATCTAATAAAAACTTGCAAATCAATATAATTTATCTTGAAGAATTTGTGAAGATTGTTGGGAAAAAGAAGGAATCTGTGTTGGTGATGGGGTTGATTCGCTTGCAATCGGAAGAACGACCCTAACCTGCAATCATGAAAGGTCGAGTGAAGAGCTAAGTCGGCGGTGGCCGGCGGGAGGAGGGAGGCTGAGTTGCAGGCGACGGCTAGAAGAAATAAGGTTCACGCATCTTTGTTTTGAATGGAAAGGGTTCACAAATCCCAAGTTAGTGGGTAATACTCATATACACAGGTACATCTATTAAATTTATTTTTAATGTTTTTTTTTTTTAATTTTCGGATATCGGATAATCCGATTATCCGAATTTTTTGAAAATCCATATCCGAATCCGAATCCGAAAATTCGGATTATCCGAAATTCGGATATCCGAATTTTCGGATATCCGAAATTTCGGATATTTCGGATACGGATTTTCGGATATTTCGGGTTCGGTTTCAGATCCGGATTTTTTTGAACACCCCTACTGTTTATTATGTTAGCAAAAGTTTGTTAAATGCTGAAACTAGATATTCTCACCTAGAAAAGCTAATATTGGCCCTAGTAATGGCATCAACAAAGCTTAGACATTATTTTGAAACGCATAGGATTCATGTTAAAACTAATTATCCTGTTAAGAATGTGCTTAGAAAACCGGAGATGTCGGGTAGAATGGCTAAGTGGTCGGTAAAATTAAGTGCCTATGATTTAATATATGAACCTAGAAATGCAATAAAGTCTCAGGCTCTAGCAGACTTTGTGGCTGATTTCAGTAGTGATATTCAAAATGAAGTAGACCTAGAAGTACAACAATTAGGAGAAAATTTAGAATCCTGGATATTATATACTGATGGTGCATCTAATGTAAGGGGTGTAGGTTTAGGTATACTACTAAAATCGCCACAGGGGGACATAATACCCCAGGCTATTAGATGTGAATTCCCTGCTACTAACAATGAGGCAGAATATGAAGCTTTAATTGCAGGATTAGAATTGGCTAAGAATATGAATATCAAGAATTTGCAAGTATATGTTGATTCCTTGTTAATTACTAATCGTTTTAATGGATCCTATGCAGTCAAAGGTGAGAAACTAATTGAATACCTCGGTATTCTTAAAAGATTAGCAGGATATTTCGATATTTTTACACTTGAACACGTACCAAGAGAGGATAACGCCGAAGCAGACGCATTAGCAAACTTGGATCATCAATCAGGATACCAGAAGGAATCCCAATACCGATATTACATATCCTGTATCCTGCAACGGATCCTCAGCATAAGGAAGTAGCAAGTATTCAAAATCCTGAAGTGGTGTATCCTGAAGAGGATCCTAAATCCTGGACAACTCCAATTATGAGATATCTCAAGGAAGGACATATCCCCGAAGATGAAAATCCTAAGGCATTTAGGATGAAGGTATCACGATTCACTATTATAAATAATATTTTATACAAGAAATCTCTTGCAGGACCATATTTGAGATGCTTGGAGGATCCTGAAGCCAAAGAAGTACTTCAGGATATACATGAAGGGGATTGTGGTAACCATACTAGGGGCAGGTCATTATTTTCGAAAGTACTAAGGACAGGATATTATTGGCCAACAATGAGGAAAGATGCCGCAGAATATGCTCGAAGATGTGACGCATGTCAGAGACATAGTAACATACTGCATCAACCTGCTGAACCATTGTATCCTATTGTTTCCCCTTGGCCATTCATGAAGTGGGGTATGGATATAGTGGGAAAGCTACCAAAAGCTCCGGGAGGAAAAGTTTTTACGCTAGCAATGACGGACTATTTCTCTAAGTGGGTCGAAGCGGAAGCATTTGTTCAAGTTAGAGACCAAGAAGTAGTATCCTTCATAAAGAGGAATATCCTGACCAGATTCGGAATACCAGCCGAAATAATCTGTGACAATGGTTCTCAGTTTATAAGCAAGAGAACTACTGACTTTTGCAAGAATTGGGGAATCAAAATGGTAACATCTACTCCAGTACATCCTCAAGCGAATGGACAAGCAGAATCCTCAAACAAGATAATTGTCAATAACTTAAAGAAAAGACTTGGTGCCAAAAAAGGAAGATGGGCAGAAGAATTACCCTTTGTTTTATGGGCTGATAGGACAACAGTAAAGAATGCAACAGGCCAGACCCCATTTTCCTTGGTATTTGGAGCAGAAGCAATGATTCCGACAGAGATGACGATACCCACTGCAAGATCTACCCTAAGTGATCCTGAGCAGAATCCTGAAGCTTTGAGTCAGGATTTAGACACTATAGATGAGAAGAGAGATGCGGCAAGGCTAAGAATGGCAGCATATCAACAGAGAATATCCAAGGCATATAACAAGAACATTAGGACCAGAAGATTTAAGGTTGGAGATTGGGTGTTAAGAAAGGCTTTTCAGAATACTACCAATCCTGCCGATGGCAAGTTAGCTCCAAAATGGGAAGGACCATACGAAGTTGAGTCAGAAGCAGGGAAAGCAGCATACAGACTCAAGAATATGGAAGGGTATATGCTACCGAGGTCTTGGAATGCTATACACCTAAAGCTCTATTTCAAGTGAGTTTAGAGTTTAATTTCTAACTCAGGATGGTATGAATTCTACCTTTTTAAAATATGTTTGGTTTAATTTGTTCTTTGTAACCCAATACTGAAGCATCGGAGGGGTGTTAGCCAAGCTAACACCCACCTTAGTTTACAATTGTTTTGCAAGATATGTTTCAGGATACAGCTCCAGGATATGTACTCAGAATAACTCGGAAGATTAGAGGATTAGCCCCCTCTCTCACGGTTAAGGGATACTGATCCCTTCACAGGTTTAAAGGTATTCACCTTTCTCCCGAATTGGGTTTAAACACCCCGCCTGGAGCGCAAGTTATTCAGGGATAGTTCAAGGTGGCGGGACCAGTCCATGTAAAAGTGGCTGACAATTTCGTTACTATTGGCTATATCCTGAATCCTAAAGGTATATGAGGATTGATTACCCTCTCTCACGAAAGGGTATTTTCATACTCTCTAAGGTTTAAAGGTTTTCACCTTTCTAAGTCTTGGAGTTTATACACTCCCGCCTGTAGCGCATGAAACTCAGGGTTTATCCCCAGGATATTAAGGGTTTACCCCAGTATGTTGAGGATTCATTTCAGGGTAACAAGGTTTTTGCCTCGAGGTGTTTGGAATTTATTCGAGCCAGAACTTGAGTACATTTGCATTCCTGTGTCACATGCAGGGGACATATATTACTCAAAGGTTGGATCCAAGATTATAACTGTGCACTAGGGACATTCCTAAGGTGGAAGATTAGACTCTCCAAGAGTCTTTGGTATGATCTCTCCTTTTCTCAAAAGACTTAAGTTTTCTAAGTTATATGGTGATATCCTGACCAGGATATCTCTTAAAATACTTATCAGGATATTCTTAGATGATGTTCCCATAATATTTCCAAGAGTTCTCAAACAAAACAATTTTCATAAGTGAAATTCATGTAATGGAAGGAATAAAGCCAAAAAAGGGTTATATTATTAACATAGCAAAGGATTATGCTCTTGGCTTCGTCTCAAACCGAGACCCATCCACCAAAAGCAGGGTTAGTTTTCCAACATATTTACTTAACAAATGAAGGCTTCGTCTTGGAACCCAAGATACCTCCACCTTCACTTGTTAAAAGCGTTCAAAATAAACCATACTAACTGATGACCAAGGGCTTCGTCCTGAAACTCAGGATCCCTCCACCTTTGGCCATCATATTGTCTACGTGCAGGAAATTAAAATTGTTCAACAAACAAGAAAAGTAAATTGTTCGAAACATCAACCATAGAATCTAAAAAAGTGGGCTCCGGCCTAAGCATCAATATCCATCATCGCCCACTCAGATGCCGTCACAGAGCGGCATCCTCTCCAGCCTTCCCCGGCTTCTCAGCACCAGCATCCTGCCCAGCATCCTCACCAGCATCCGCTCCAGCATCCTTCTTGTCTCCAGCCTGATCCACCACCTCTGCTGACTTAGAGGACTCACCGGCTTCTACAGGAAGTGGCACAGCTTTTCCTCCAAGCTCCTTCAGTTTGGCCACCCAAGAGTCAACCGGCCAAGCTGGACACACGAGGCCTGTCTCCTTGGCCTTGTAGGCCATCTTGATGCGGGCTTGTAGCAAGGAGACAATGGCAGAGGCCTTGATCCCTTCCCGGAAAGAAACCATGGCCTGCTCGTGGTCCATTTCTGCGGTGGCAAGTTTGAGCTCAGCCTCTTGAGTGACCTTCTTCATCAAGCTCTCGTAGTGCCGGGACTTTGCTTCAGCAATGGCACCTTGGTCAGCAACAGTGCTTTCAAGCTGCTTGATTCTGGCTTCGTGGAGTGCAACAATACCGCAGGCATCATTATACAGGTGGAGCAGATGCTGAAGACCCTGCACATTAAATTCAGGTATGGGTTAGAATATGTTAATCAGTATATCCTGTCAAGATATATATGCAGGATATGTAGCAGGATATTACCTTGTTGAGGAAGGATGTCATTGGCTCTAAGGAGTCAGAAAAGCTGAGTTCATCATAGGAGAACCCCTCGGAGCCAGGGGCACTGATTTCAGAGCCCTTCCTCTTCTTTGCTGTGGAAGCACGGGTCCTAGGGTTAGCCTTGGGGGCCGGCAGTGGCTTGGAGCTGGTAGCAGCAGGTTTCTCTTTCTTAACCATAGCAGGAGTAGGATAACTGTCAAGCTCGTCAAGGTCAAGGAGGATCGGAACTTTGCTGGAGTCTGCCCAACAGGGAGTAAAAAATCTTTCCTAAGATATTTCAAATAAGAACGTGTATGCAGGATATTGAACAGGATCCTTACCAGACATGTTTACACTGGAAAGAGGACTTGGAGACGGTGGAGACGGGTTAAAACTTCTTTCAGCTTCAGGAAGGAGTCTGATAGCGTCAATCCTTTTTTGTGAATCTGCAAGGGGAGGTGCTAGCTTCCTAAAATCAGCTGTGTACAAGAAAACGACAAAGTCAGTCCAAAATATATTGCAGGATATAAGACAGGATTTTCCTAAAAACCTAGGTCCTACCCTTCTTCAACCATTTCACCGGGTAATCCACTCCACCAGGGATTGAATCTCTTTTTACAAAAAAGAATTTGGATTTCCATTCCTCTTCATTCCTGGTGGCTCGGAGGATTAATGGGTCACTGGAAGTAGAGTAAAACAAGAATCGACAGGAGCCGTGGCACCTAAGTCGGTATGCTAAAGGAAGGTCATGAATAGAAAGATCAGGGATATGGTTGTTCTTGATTTGATCAAGAACAGACAAGACTCGCCAAAGCATTGGCATTGTCTGACTGAAGCAGATTTTGGTGACGTTAAAGAACTCGGTGATGAAGTCCGAGAAAGGAAATTGCAACCCTAAGGTAAAAGGAAAGGCATTGAAGCACAACCACTCGTCGGAAACCATATCTGATCGGATTTCCCGATCAAACGGCCGGAACACCGTCCCTTTTGGGAAGATGCCGGAGGTTTTAAGGGCTGACAAGTGTGCACTATCAAAGGTGCATATTTCTTTCTCCGGATCCTGGAGAATATTTTGGTGGATAAACGTGGGAGCAGAATCGCCGGAGCTGGATCTTGTCTGCCTTGCCATATTGTTACCGGAATATTGGGAAGAATGAAAGATGAAGTTGAGAGAGAAATGTTTACCTTTTTCTCTTCGGTAAAGGTTAAATGATGATGAGGATGAGAAGTTATAGGGATGAAATGAGTAGTTATAGGCTGCGCGGTTACAACTAGTCACATCAAGGTCTTATCTCTTAATTACCTCGTTGTTCGTGAAAAAATGTAACCGTTAGTATCAGGATACTTAACGGTAACATTTTTGGGAACAATTGTTATGGGTGAAATTCTGAGCCCATATCCTGGGAAATATCTTGATTTATATCTTGATTGTATGATAACTGCTCATATCCGGGATGCTCATTTAGGATATTGGTAACATCCTGAATGGTATCCTCAGGATTACTAACGGGTTGTGTGCAGGAGTACGTGTCTAGTTGCCCAACGTTCATGAAGACCTTTTCTACGGGAGACTCGGTCCAAGTCGTTCACATGAAGCCGTTGAAGCCGCATTACTCGGTCTACAACGTTCATAATGGAATATTCGGAGTATTCCATGTTTACAGGAATTATAGTTTCTATTTCATTACTATAAATAGACGGGTATACCAGATCGAATAGGACATCACGGCTACACCCACTACACTTACACACTTGTTCTCTCGCAACTTGTACTCTCACACAAATCATTGTAACACTTAGCGATCTGGTCAAAATCCTGCACCGTATCCTGATATTTGAAGCAATAGAAGAACTAGGCAGCTGCGATTGTCAGCTCCCGAGGTTTTATGCCGGCGATCTAGATTGATCAAGGGCTTTCCTCGTACATCTCGTGTCAACCCCTTTACTTTTTGCTCATTGTTTGATCGTAGATACAGCTCAATATCCTGAGCCGTATCCTGAACACTGTTTTTCCAAACAACATAACCAGCATATTTTCAACACACTTTTTAGCACACTACCTCACTTAACTAATTTGATCACTTAATTGCTTCGGTAATTTTTGACCAAAACACTACCCATGGAGGATGGCCGTACATATCCTACCCAAGGAGGATATGTAGATTCAGTTTTAAATTCTTTAACCCATTCCTAAACCACCGGGAATCCCATGCCTTAGAAAGTGTGTGAACTCACCTTGGTTTGCTCGGTTAGATTAATTACTCAACTAAATCAGGAAATCAAGCACGTCCTAATGAGGTACACATAACAATCAGTTTCTCATGCATAACACGTATCCTACGTACTGTTTATTTACTCAGTACTTTCTACCACAAACCGCATTATTTAAACGTCAAGACATATTATCAAGTTATATTATTTTACTCTAATATAATATAACTATCTCACAAATAAACAAGTATCCACACAAGTGTTCTAGTATAAGATATATATTTATCAAATTTTATTTACGAAAACCAACCTCCGGCACTTGGTATTTTGTAGTAAAAGTCATGGCGAAGTTTATTTAGGAAAATAATCTTAAAAATATATTTATAAACATTTGTTAGAAAAATATTTCTAAGTGTCGTATTTCTAGAAAAAATTCGCCAGAGTTTCCTCTGTAAATGGAGGTGTCCATGCTTTTAGCATATCATTTTCTTTTGAAAAAAATCATTCAAACAATTTACCAACCAACAATATATACAATATTTAATCACTAATCTTGACAAAATGAGACTAAATCATAAACTCATGAACTTGGAAGTTTTGTAAAAATATGTAGTAAATTACTAATATGTTTAGTAGGTCTTGTTACCTTTAAAAATAAGTTTAGTTTCTTGAAAACTTTATTTTTAAAGAGCTTAGAGTTTCACAACTTCTTGTCAAGATTCACAAAAATATTTCTTTATGAAATTTCCTTGTTACACAAGTGTTTGCACACTTGTTTAGTTACTATAAATGTGCTTCTTTCATACAAGATCTGGGTCATGACAAAACTAGTATTTTTCACTTGGTTCTTCCGAAAAAAAACCCACTTGTAGATCTTTGGATCTACAAGTTTACAACTTCATTTTACAAGAAAAATTATGTTTATTCAAGTTTCAAGTTCATGGTGGATGGTTTCATCATCTTTCTTATTTTAACACTAACATACTACTGGTTCATGTTCTTGAACATGATCTAGTATGTCTTGATGATGATCCATCCCACTTTTAGTAACAAACAACATCAAATAATCACAACTAGACAAGATTCACATGATTTACACAAATAGCTTCTCTATATCCAACTTATTTCTCTTATGTTCAAGACTTTAAGTTTTGTTCTTTAGTATTCTTACTTTTAACCATTAAATCACCTATTAACCACCATAAACAAGATCAAGATGATGATTAGAAACACTTACTACTAGCTCAAGGCTAGGGAAGAAACAAGAGGTAAATGTGGTGGATAAAGAAATCTAGAGCGGTTCTTGCACTTTCGAAAGCACCGGGCTTGTTTGTATGTCACCTTGCACCCTTGAGTATGTAAGAAATGGTTGGAATGGAGGTTGATGATAGCGAGATGGTGGTGAGTGGGTTCGGCCGTAAGGGGTGTAGAGGGAAGGAGAAGGAGTTGTTGCTTGATGTGTGGAATGAAAGAGAGTGGTGGACTAGCATACTTATTTATAATCCAAGCTCCTAATATCCATCAAATAATATGTCTCTAATTCACCAACATTAGCCAATTAAATAATCATGCAAAAATGGAAGTGGGTCACCCCCTTGGGTGACCGTCAAGTAGGGGGGGTATGGGTTGGGTGGTGTAATGGTAAGGTTATAAACTAGTTGAAATCAAAAGGGTTTAGTTAATTGGTTAAGTCTGTTAATTAATATAGTGGGTGTTAGGGTATTCGGGGACCCTAGCTAGCTCAGAAAAGTGAAAACTATCTCTTTGGCAATATTTTTATGTTCCGGGTAAAGTCCGGTTGTTCGGTTTGACACTGTTCCGTTAAAGTGCTTAATTAATCCGTAAAGTGTCCTAAATATATATTTTTGTAGCATTTTTAATTCTCAACACTTAGGAAATTATAACGGACTATTTATTGACTTTTCTGCATACTACTAGTATGTTAACAAGCATATGTAAGCATAACACAGATATCAGGAAGCTGTTAAGTAATTTCACACAGTCGTCAAGCACTTTAATTATCAATAATAATACATGGAATTTTGAGGGTTGTCACATTTGACGAATTATTTTTTTTCCACTTAGACATGTGACCAATACACGCAAGAGGCGCATGATGTACTATATTTATCCAAATATATGTCAATGTTCTCTTAAAATAGAGTATTAAAAAGGAACATGGTGCCAAAAGGAAAGTCTACGCCCAAAGAGGGGTTGGTTAATTAGCATCTTACAAATTAAGTGGAACTAAAGTTCTTATGGGACGACATGAGGTTATTGAGATGACACTAGTGACGGTACTGATGGTGTGGGTAGTTCAAGTGGTTCAAATCCCAATAGACTATGAATGGGTGGCAATGTCACAGCCGAAGATGTGACCACACAAGATTTTAATTATAAGGATTTCCCAGACTGTAAGCCGCGAGACCTCATTGGTACGGGAGGTGTAGTAGGTTTTGTCTGCTAGATAAAGACAATGAAGTCGGTTAGCCGTGCTAGTAAATGTACCCCTGAGTAAATTATTAGGTGAACAAATAGTCTCCTGGTGAATGCAACATTAACTTGGTAGAACCTCCAAGTAAGAACTTTAGGGAGTAATACAACAAAGAGGTTGTCACAGGAAGAACTTAAGGATCTTATGCGAGATGAGTATTGCTCGCTGACCGAAATTCAACGGTTGGAAACAGAATTCTAGAACTTGACCACGATTGGAGTCGATGTTGTTGGTTACACTCGATGTTTTGACGACCTCTCAAGGGTTGCCCCATACTAGGTAACGCCCGGTTTCAATATAATGAGCGTAACATTTAGGGTTTTAGCCCCTGGGATCATGATCACAACATTCCACCCCACCTCGATTACTCAAGTAGTAACTCTCACCGTTAGCCTCACCTAGGATGCAGTGGGAATGAGGAAATTGTCAAAGAACTGTGCTGAGAAAAAGGAGAAACATATGGAATCTACTAGCGAAGGGAAGCGAAGGTACTCACACCTTAGGAAAGGTTCAAGAGTGAGCAACGAACGAGTGGAAACTCCATAGACAATTGCTGCCATAGACAATGATGGCACCAAGAAGTACGCTAATAACTTGCCAAAATCCTGAATGTGATGAGTGAAACTTTCATCTTGGGGGCACTTGTGAAAGTGCCAAGGATAGAAGTGTGGTGAGTCCAGACATGAACTAGAAACTATTAAGGTAGCAACACTCAAGAAAGAACAAGGAGGTTTTAAGTGTGGCGTGAAGGTCACTTCAAACATGGACGTATGAAGAATGAATCAAACTAGTGAACAAGTGTGGGAGTAATTAGCACTATGGATATTCCGCAAGATTCCAATGTCGTCATGAGTACGTTCTACCCTACCCGTGTCATGTATCAATTCTTTTGATACCAACTCTGAGCTTAGCTGGTGTCTATAGGTGTTAAGAATATACACAAATTAGAGTTATGAAAGTTAGATACACCTTACTCTATCCAGTTAGCTAATGGAGAATTAGCTGAATCAGGTAGAACCAGTAAGGGTCACCGGTACATTCCTGATAACCCAACATCTAGCATCCCTTTTGTTCAATACCGGTGCCAATTTTTAACCTCACCTCCATAGAATTTAAAAATATACTTGGCCACAATCGAGTAAACTAGACGTCCACTCATTCTATAGGATTGGAAAACGGTAAAATTAGTTGAGTTGGGAGAAGGTGTAAAAGGATGCACTTTTGAACTTGGAGTACGGAGATTTAATACCGACCTTTTACCTGCTCGATTGGGTTGTCACGACGTAGCTTTTAGTATGGACTCGTGGTCCGAAAACCGAGTCAAAGTGGTTATTATAATAAAACTATATGCATTCCCCCTGTCTTATTAAGAGACGTTCATAGTATGCGGAGAGAAGCGCGAGACACCTGACGAATCATCAGTTGTATGAAGGCCAGAATTGCCTACCAAAAAGGTTGCATAGCCTTTCTAGCTCATGTGGTCGACAAGAAAATGGAGGAGCCAAAACTAGAGGAAACACCCGTTGCGAAGGAATTCCCCGAAGTCATTCCTGAAGACTTGCAAGGATTACCTCCGCAATGAAAAGTTGATTTTCGCATGGATTTGATGCCGGGAGCCGCACAAATGGAAAAATCACCGTATCAGTTAGATCTGTTAGAAATGCAGGAGTTACCTACTCAGCTGCAAGAGTTGTTAGATAAGGGATTTATTAGACCGAGTTTCTCACCTTGGGGAGCTCTGGTGCTATTTGTGAAGAAAAAGGGACGGAACTTTTAGGATGTGCCTTGACTATAGAGTGTTAACAAGCTAACCATAAAGAATCGGTATCCATTGCCGAGGATTGATGATTTGTTCGATCAGCTACAAGGCTCAGGTTATTACTCTAAGATCAATTTGAGATCGGGATACCATCAGCTGAGAATACAAGAAGAAAGCATCCCCAAGGCGACTTTTAGAACTCGTTACGGTCACTACGAGTTTCTTGTTATGCCATTTGGCTTAACAAATGCACTAGCGGTGTTAATGGATCTCATGAACCGCGTGTGTAAGCCGTACTTGGACAAATTTGTAATAGTATTTATCGATGATATACCAATATATTCACGATCGAAGGACGAGCACGAGCAACATTTGCAAGCTACCCTAGAACTCTTGAAGAAGGAACCGTTGTGTGCAAAGCTGTCGAAGTGCGAATTTTGGATTCGGGAGGTGCAATTCTTAGGTCACATGGTGAACAAGAATGGAATTCATGTTGACGCTGCCAAGATTGAAGCAATCAAGAATTGGGAAGCCCCAAAGACGCCAACTGAGATACGACAATTTTTGGGATTAGCGAGCTATTATAGACGATTTATAGAGAACTTTTCAAAAGTTGCTCAACCGCTAACGTCCCTAACACAAAAGGAGAAGAAATTTGACTGGGGAGAGAAACAAGGGGCAGCTTTTCAACTACTAAAAGATAAGCTTCGTGACGCGCCTATTTTGTCCTTACCCGAGACACCGATAACTGTCACACCACTCCAAAACCCCACCCCGCCTTGGAGGCGTGACATGCCCAGGATCATAGCCACCAATCATATTGAACAAGCATGTAATTTAAGTAAATAAAACCAACCACAATACAATTGGTGTCAAAACATAGTTTGAGTTTACAGCGGATGCAAAACATAAGTTTAATATAAGTTTTCCCCACAACTACCACGGCTCCTTGTGTTAGCTCCTTAAGCTAGGGACCTAACGACCTGCAAGGCATGTAACAACGAGTCAACAACAAAGTTGAGTGAATTCACAGTTGGTTCACTGGCTTACTATCCCGTATCGCGGTCTCCCAGACATGTGTGCGAAGGTTAGTATCCGTATCGCATCGTGTCGCGGCCCTACAGGCATGTGTGCGAAGATTAGTGGAGTGGCATCCTACCTCTGGAGGATGGCCGTGCCTTGTAGAAAGTTTGTGAACTCACCTTTGCTTTTGCTTTGCTCGGTTTGCTTATTTTCTTTGATTGTAAGTGTCACACCCCGGCCGCGGTAAAACAACGAAAGCCGCGGCGGAAACGCCGGGGAGGTGAGTCGCGACAGAATTATTGTTTCAACAACCATGGCAAACAAAGTTTTGTATTATTAAAATTAAAGTTACATTGTCTTTGAGTTCAAACTAAACTAACATAATAACTGTCTTTTAAAGTCACTAAGGCCCAAGTCCGCCTAAGTGAAGCACAAACACCCTTATGCATTAGCACCTGAAACACATGTAAAAATAGGTACGTCAGCATAAAAATGCCTGTGAGATACATAGGTTTTGTTTATGCAGATTCATGACTTGTATTTGAAAGAAGAGTTTAATAAAATGTAGTCATGAACCTTGTAAAATGTTTTTCTTTGTAAAATCATGTGAAAATCGATATGAAAATCAAATGATAATGAATGAACAATGCATGGTTAAATAAATAACCGAGTGAAAATGAGTTTCTATAAAATGTGTACTTTGTAAAACAATGTCTTGTTCTTGTATAAAATGTTTCATGTCTTGCCCAAGTGATTCATATAACGCAACAATGTATACTACAATAAAAGCACTTATATATAGGATGTACCAGCGGCGTATCCACCATGCTTTCATCATATAACACATAGCCCCGTTACATAAGTCACTTATCAATAACCAACCAAAATGTCTTGTTCCATGTCAAAAATGTGTATGTGTAAACCATGTATAATGTCATGTGTGAAATGTTTCATGTATAACCAAATGAAATGCATAGTAAGTAGGAAATCATCTACTTAACTATGTAATGATGTCTAATGTGAAAACAAATGTCATGTATGGTGAATAACTAGAAGTTACTCAACCCCATAGAAAATGTACAAAACAATGTTTTTGAATAAACCTAAGTTTAAATCAAATATTATGTTTTGCAGAAAAACAATGCTTTATGATTACAAACATTTATGCAGTAATGTTAATCGCATACATTCAAGCCTTGCGACTGTGGCGACAAACCCTTAAACGAATTAAAGGTTTATCTAAATTATGTTGTCGGATTCTGTCATCCCCAACTTCCAAACAAACCTAGGAAGTCGGAAACGGGAGTTGTCAATTCCTATGGTACCGTTACATAGTCCGAGCGGCATGATCAATGTTAATGAATGTATTATTGTCCCGATTGAACATACCAAATGTCATAACCAATGTAGCATGTGAAAACCATGTACTAGGTATGCTAAGTAAACATGCCTAGTAGAAATGTTCATGTAAAACAATGTGCTAGCATGCTCAGTAAACATACATAGCAGAAATGTCATGTAAAACAATGTGTTCCATATGCTAAGTAAACATATGCAACAAATGTGTAACAAATCAATGTGCTAGCATGCTTAACATACATAGCAAAACACAATGGAAAACATGTACTATAAGTGTACTAGGTGAAACTAACATGTTTATGTCATAAAAGCATGAAATGCACAAAAGTAACATGTATGTACATGTGTATCACCCCAAAATATTTGAAAACGGTAAAAGAGGGGAACTATGTACTCACTTGGGATTGCTAATTAGTCTTGAGAATAAGACCAATTTAAGCTCCAAGTATCACGGAATCAACCGGCACCTAGTATAGGTAACTATGTTAATAATGGCTCCTAAATCGGGAGATAGGATAGAATGAGGTTCTATAAATCAAATGAGTAATTGAACTCATATGGTATGATTTAATAGGCCCTACATTCTAATTGGAAAGCCTACCTAAGTGCTTTTGACCCGTTTTGACCCATTATGGTAACATAAGTCACTATAATGCGTCATTAGCGTAAAACTATGTTCGGATGGTTATCTATGTGCTATGTCAAGTCTTACATGCCCAATTATCCCTAAACATGTTACTAAATCAGATTACAAGTCAAAAATATGTTCACATAGTCAAATTACGGATTTATGCTTCAAAAGGGCATTTTGGTCATTTCCTATGGGCATACAAGCTAACAAGCATATGACTAACCAATCCTATGTGATCATAAGGTATAATCTCAGTGGTTATTCCCTATGTAACTATGATCACTAAGTGTGCTTGGTCGGATCCTAAAGATCGACCAAACGGGTCGGGTTCGAAAGTGTAAGCAGTTGTTTAGACCGCTTAACTTACGTCCCTAAACAAGCACAAACTAATAGTGTCGAGTTAGACATGTCAAAACATGTCTAACCTACTGATTTGGTATCAAAACAAAGTGTTTTGATACCCTAAAGTAGTTTCGTTGCAAAATGCGTGCTAAAACGCATTTTGACCGAAACTTTGACTCGACACTACAACTAGCTAACGTGGTAATCAGTAGCTATAATCACGAAGGATTATAATTATCGTGATTACAATCACGTTTCAAAGTTCAATTGAACTTTGACTTGACCAATTGATGGTCAAAACCGAAAGTCAAACTGTTGGCCAAACGTTTGACTTTCTGCACTACATAAGGAAAAAAGTCAATGAAAGAATGAAAGAATGCTCACTAAGGGTCCTTGCTATCTTTTCTACAAGAAGACAAAGTCCCAAATCAGCTTAGAGAGCTTCCAAGCAGATGTAGAGAGGAGAAGAGAGGAATGAGCAAAGAAATGAGTGAACTTGGGTGGCTATTTATAGTTGTTGGTGAAGAACAAGATCATTACAAGTGTTTTAATTAGCCATTAAGCAATGTAGGATCGTTTGTAGACCCGAACGAGTCGTTCAGAGGTTGTCTCTTGCGTTTCAGATGCGGAATAATAAGAAATGCAAGTAGATATAGCTTGTTCTTCCTCCTAACTGCTTGTTTTATTGAATTGAAACGTTTTACAGCACAATCTTCACACCGGCAGAGCTTCGGCGTGGAATCCGACTATCACTACTGAGGACCGCCCTAAAGACCCCTATATATAGACTGTTGGGTCCGCTTATGTGACACTTGTCCATAAGAGCGGACCACCATAGTCCACATAAGCGAACCATAGTGACAAATAAGCGATCCTAAACCTCTATGTCCCTATGAGCGGACCTAGTATATAAAACATATACACACTCCTGTTTTCTCGTAAAACGTGCCCTATGCTATACAATACGATGTAAGATCTGATCCTAGAAACCTAGACGCAATCAACAGATGTAGTGCACTAACAGACTCCCCCTCAGATGTTGATGGAGTTGCCAATACACCTTGACTCCAACACTGTGTCTTCATATCTTCAGTCTAGATCAGTCTCTGGGCTTTCTCCTCTTTTCAATCTTCAGACTCCCCTTCTCGATTTACTGGTATTCTGTTGTTCTTCAGTAACATCTTCAGGGTCGTTGTCTGGCCTTAAAACACTCTAATTCTCTTGATCAGATCTCTTGATTCCTTAAGTTCATCAGCATCAACGATGTACGTAATCTTTTAGGATCAAAATCTGACTCTACTCATTCTTTCAGAATCGATCAACCTGGCTTCAACAGAGATCTTGAGGAATCAAAACCTGGCTACCTGCACAACCTCAAACCAGAAATAAATTTTCTAATTTTATCACATATCAAATACCTGTGTATCAACACATGACTTCCCTCATAAACATCAACCAAGACTCTCTCTCAAATTTCTATGATGAACCACTTGAAAAGGTTAGATTTAACAACAACAGTTTGAATTACACAAACACTCCCCCTCAAATGTTGTTCTTCATGTTTAGCACTCGGAATTTTGAAAATCAGTTTTCCAACGTCAGTTGTCGAAAATCTTTTTGACTTTTTCAAAATTTAGCTAAAACACACTAAAATCTTTTTGGATTTTCAATATGAGGAAATAAAATGCAAAGAATGAAATATTTACAAACAATATTTTTGTGAGTTCGTGCAAGAGGATCATATCAGTTTTGAGACCTATCACCAACACTGTTAAGCTTGATTACATCTTAAGCTTTAAACAATTTACCTAGATTGTCAGTATGTTTGTCCACTTAAATTCTCAACACAAATTTTAATTGATTCGAGATATGATATTAATGTTTTAGAGACTTAAACTTAATTGTGTATCACTCCACTTGAATATACTCCTGTATCCAGATCCCAAATATTCAGTCTTACAGGTGAGTATACCACAGATGATATCTGTAAAGGGGTTAGGTGCGAAACCGTGAGAGCTCAGGTCAGAACTTCCGTTCAGCAGAGAGATGACGGCTCGACTTTTGGTGGGTCCCCTTTAGAGGATCTTTTTTACAACAGCAATGACTATCAATTTTATTGTTTAATCAGATTGCTGAGGGCGGTGCTTTTTCAAGCATTTGCAGAAAGTATTATCCGGGGACTAGGTCAGTACTTCCATACAGCAGAAGTCCCGGGATAATACTCCAGATGTCACTGAGCATAAAGACCTAGTATCTCAGAATACGGGACCTTTCAAACAAGATTTCGGGGGTTACCCATATATTCAAGAATAGTTACCCACGAATTAAGCAAGTTTGAATTAGGTTTATATCTCGTTTCAACTTACTAAATGTGCGAAAATCTACTGACACATCCGCAGTAAGATTGTTTATCACATTTTAACTTTACATTTCTTTAGCGTGCCGTGATAGTCCACTGATGTACTTATCATTTCCTCTTTTTCGCAACAAAACTCTTTTTATGAATTTTATCATGTTTTTGTCTTTTTCAAATTTTCAAATGTTTTTGGATTTTCTGAAATTTCTACTCCCCCTAAAATGCAAACACATTTCAAAGGAAATTTGAAAATAAAAGACTCTTGAGCCACTTGAAAAAAAACATAGAAAACAATACAAACTGTACAGAAACTTGACAACTGACATCGAATCACATCAAATCGCCATTCACTCAGCATAAACAATCAGAACTCCCCCTATCACAAACTATTTTCTCATTTCAGATTTCAAAACACTTAAGTTTGTTTTAATCGAAATGACTTTTCCGGAAAATGAGTTTGTGTTGATAAAAACCACTTGTAGGTCTATCATTTTAAAAACGGGGACGTAGTTCATCATCTTGTCTATCTTTTGCCATGAATTGTAAATTAAGTACAATTTAATGTCCCTGATTTACCATTTTCACTTTAAAACCTTCTGTACCACTTGTAAAAATACAAACATCTCAAAATATAACCACAAATACCACTGGTAGAATCAAGATTACCACTTGTAGGAATGTTACGTCTACATCACCATTTTACCAATTAGGATGCCGATTCCTGCTTCGCAATTACCAACCTGGAAGCTCCGGCGTAGTCCTTCATCCTGCAAACATTAAACACATTTCAAAATCTTACAAACAAACTTTTCAAATACTAGAAAGATGCCGATTCCTGATCCACGATATAAACTTGGGATCTCCGGCATAGTCCTTCGACTATCATGGAAAGCAAACTTCCATCCAAGTCTTTTCAGACTTGATGGCTTTCAACTCTTGAGCCGTAGGGTTGTATGTTGCCTTTTTCGTTGCATAAAAATCTTTAACTCCTTTAGCTCTCCCACTCAACATTTTACCAAATATCTTTTTAACATTCCCGTTGAATGTTTTCTCGACATCAAATTCATTTTTTTCTTTGTAAAACTGATTAGAAATTTCAGTTTTTCCCACTTTCTTCTTTACTTGCTCAAACTTTAATGATGGAAAATCCTCATCATTCATTGAGATCTTCTTCTCAACCTGTGGCTCTTCTGGCTTTGTGGAACCAGATTCATCGCCGACATTCACATCAACTTTCTTTGCAACCCACACCTGGTTGTCTTTTCCTTTCTTTTTGTAAAAATTCTTTTCCGAACACTCACCAACCTCAAATTTTGAATTCTCAAAAATTTTAGGTCTATTGGTTGGTGTGTCAACATCAACAACTTTCTCTTTCAACTTCTGAGAAACTCCCTGTTTTGATTTGTCACTATTCGAGCAATTCCATGCAATGTGGCCAGTTTCATTGCATTTATAACAGATTCTAGTCTCTCTTTGATAACAGATATCAACTCCATTCTTCCTTTTCTTAGCAAGAAACTCTTTATTTGACTGTCTCCAGAACGGTTTTTGCTGTTCCTCCTCAGCACTTCCACCTGACACAAATTCAGATTTTGTTTTAGAATTTTTCATATTTTTATCATTTTCTGGTGGAACAAAACCAAGACCTTTCTTTTTGTAGCTACTATTCTGGTTAGATTTCTTTTGAAAACCAGGACCAGAATTGTTGCCTTTTTTCTTATTTAAACGTTGATGAACTCTAGAAGTGTATTTTTTGGATTTTTCAAGACTTTTCAAAACTTTTAATTCTGGAATATTAATCTCTATTAGTTTGAAAGTTTTGTTTATTAGTTCCGTTTTAATACTCATTATTGGGAACTCTTTATTGTAATATAATTTGTTCGAACCATTCAAAGTATACACAACTTCGAATGTTTCATCATTCAAATCTGCCTTTGACAATAAAAATTCTTTACTATAAGACCGTTTATCCGACGAATTTTGACTGTTGACTGACGACTTTGACTTTCCAAACCCAGATTTCGACTCAGACTCCTCATCAGTATCCAACACCTGATCAACCACCTTTTTGATTAGTACAGACTCATGATCAGTATCAGACAAGGTATACGTGACATCTATGTTATCTGGTAAATCGTCAGTTGTGTCGGTTTTAAGCTTTATATTGACTGCTTTTTCCAATTGCTCCTCATTTGGTCTCCTAGGTGAATAACCATCCCAAATCGGAGGCGAACATTTGTTGTAACTAACAGTCGATTTCTTACCACAGTCTTTCTTGTCTTTTAACTTCTCATCTTTAAAAGCTTCCATACCTGCAACAGTTGGGTAAATACGATCAATGAGATAATCAGAACTAGAATAACTTTGCAATAACCGTCTAATTCTCTCATTCTCTATTTTCTCTGTCTCCAACTCTTGCTTCCACTTAGCACTCTCTTCGATGTAGAAGTTTATTGCCTTTTGTTTTGTCATTAAAACTGCATTCAACATCGTCAGTGCTTGTTCTCTCTCTGAGTTAGTCTTTTGGAGACCAGTTACTGTTTTATTCAAAACATCGTAAGATTCTTTCACATAGTTGAGATTGAACAATAACTGCTCCTTCTTCTTCTCATACTCAGCTATGATGTCGTCTTTAGATGCACAATTCTTGCAAGCTTCCAAGCACTTCTCACACGGCTTGACGACTTCAACAATCTTTTCAACTTCGATTGTTTTAACAACTTCTACCACTTTTTCTACTTTAATCACCTTTTCTTCATCTTTCACAACCTCAGTAATCTTCTCAGCTACACTTTCAGCGTTTTGAATATCATCTTCGGATTTAGATTGTTGTTCTTTAGCAGCTCGTTTCTCCTTCAGTTTCTCCATTCTTTCTGCAAAATAAAAATGAAAACTTTCAGGAGAAAGATGAGTTTTTGCAATATTTATATGTTTTTCTTCTTCATCATCACTACTGCTGTGATCAGGTGATTGATCAAACTGTACAGACTCATCAGAATCACCATCTGATACATCAGAATCAGGCGGTGTTTTATCAAAAAACAACTTCTTTTTCTTGAATATTTTCATTTTGTACATTTTCATCAGAACTTTGTGATTCTTCATCTGAACCCTGTAAACCTTCATCTGAACTTTCTGACACTTCCCCAGAATGTTCTGAAAGTTTATCAGTACTGTCTAAACTTTCATCAGATGACAGACTTTTCATCTCTGCTTTTCACAGTCTCTCCAATAGATTTCATCCAAGTAGCAAACAAATCTGGCTCTCGGACAATCTTGGCAATGAAGGCTTTGAACTCTCCCTTCTTATCCACAAACATATCCCAACTGAAACCTTCTGGTAGTTTCTCATCATCTTGATCACTAATGCGTGCTGCTGTGGCTTCAGATGATATGTAATTACTCCAGCTGAAATCTACCAAACATGCTCTCTTCGGATCTTTAATCTTTCTCCCGTGAGCGGTCTGCGGTTCTTGGGATTGACCAACTTGCTGATAGATAGCTTTACGATAGTAATCATCTTTCCCGAATGGATTTTGTGCTCCGTTAGCTTCTCTTCCTTTGCACTCCCGTTTGAAATGGCCTTTCTCCCTGCATCGAAAACAAGTAACTTTAGATTTATCAAAACCTAAAGTAGAGACATGTGCATCAAGAAAGTCATTTCTCCTGGTAATGGTTTTGAATTTCTCAGCTCGTCGAAGAACACTGGCAAGACACCATTTAATATCCATGAGTTCCATTTCTTCGGCGTCTATTTGATCGTAATCCTCTTTGGTAAGCATAGGATTTCCGATCCGACTAGCAACAAGACCCTCATAAGATAACAACACAGAACCCAAAAGTGCCATGTGATCTTTCAAAGTGTCTTCAGAGAAGCTTTGACCTTCTGGAAGATTAAGAGCTATGTTGCACTGAATTATGTATCCATTTCCGGTTTTTGTACTCTGAGACTGAAAACTCGTGTTAGTCTCTTTCGGATTCACACTCGGAAATGATGAAAACCCGCTGCTACTCTTGTTTGAACCTTGATCAGCTTTTTCAGATGAATCACCAGCACTGAATGCAGTTTGTATCTTCGGACTTCTTTCAGAATCAGTGACTGGAACACTACCCCGGTAGTACATCTTTACGTCCTGTTGACCACTCGGCCTGTTCATTCTCGCGATCTTTTGCTGCTCAAGATCCTGACTCTCAATTTTCTCAATAAACTGTGAAATTGTCAGCCCGTCATATACACCAGTATTTTTCAAGATCATCAAATATGTTCCCCACTCTTTCTGCGGTAACGCGTCAGCCAATTTATCCACCCATTCCTCACGACCTTTTTCAACTCCCAACATCGATAACGATCGCACCAAATGGCAGTATCTTTCGATTAGCTTTTTAGTATCCTCTCCCGGCAAACTACTAAACAAATCGAATTCTTTCTTTAACAGTGCTTTCTTGCTCTTGATCATGTTTTCACTTCCCTCGAATTTAACCTTAAGAGCATCCCATATCGACTTAGCAGTTTTGTCGTGCTGTAACAAAATGAATATATCTTCCTTTATAGCTTGCTGCAACAAACTGATCATCATTTTCTCGGCTCTATACATTGCTCTTTCTTGATCAGTAAACTCGGATATCTCTTTAATGACTTGCAAATCTGTTCGAGGCAAAGTATACTTCTTCAATATGCATTCCCATGATCTGAGATGATTTGCCTGAACCCAGTTTTCAAACCGATCCTTCCATCCATAATACTCCTCAATGCTCATCAATCTAGGGGGCTTTTGAGTCGTTCCCGTCTCGTTTTCTAAATTCATTGCTTGAGCAATTGCAGCTGGAGTAGTCGATGTAGCAAAAGCATTATAAAACTCGGAATCCATATTGACGGATGAATTGACAAAAGAGCGGATCAACTAAATTGTCCAGATAAGCGGATGTCCGTTCGAGCGGACTAGGATACTGTTCATACGAGCGAACCAGACTGTAATTTTGGAGCGGACCAGACTTAATGTCTGTTCGAGCGGACCAGAGGCTATTCGATCGAGCGGTCCTGAAGGTTGTTCGAATAAGCGATCCAAACTATGACTTTGGAGCGAACCAGAACCAAATTTTGAGCGAACCAACTGAAATTTGTACGAATACGCGAACCAGAAAGTGACCTAAGAGCGGTTCATGATGACGTCAGTACGATCGATCCATAAAACGAACATGTTTTGACCAGTTTTTAAGCTGTATTTCTGCCTGAATTTTTCAAGGGTTTGTCTAAGTATGATTATACACAATCTGTGAGTTTTTGAACGAAATTCGACCGTGAAATCTCTCGAAAATGAGAAAAGAAGGTGTAAAAGTGAGAAGAAATGATGAAATCCGGCTATAATCTGCAGAAAACCTCCTCCTAGGCTCTGATACCAATTGTAGGATCGTTTGTAGACCCGAACGAGTCGTTCAGAGGTTGTCTCTTGCGTTTCAGATGCGGAATAATAAGAAATGCAAGTAGATATAGCTTGTTCTTCCTCCTAACTGCTTGTTTTATTGAATTGAAACGTTTTACAGCACAATCTTCACACCGGCAGAGCTTTGGCGTGGAATCCGACTATCACTACTGAGGACCGCCCTAAAGACCCCTATATATAGACTGTTGGGTCCGCTTATGTGACACTTGTCCATAAGAGCGGACCACCATAGTCCACATAAGCGAACCATAGTGACAAATAAGCGATCCTAAACCTCTATGTCCCTATGAGCGGACCTAGTATATAAAACCTATACACACTCCTGTTTTCTCGTAAAACGTGCCCTATGCTATACAATACGATGTAAGACCTGATCCTAGACACCTAGACGCAATCAACAGATGTAGTGCACTAACAAGCAAGAAATCATGGCCCTCCAATTGTCACAAGCAGGTACAAAGCCTTGGTGACCACTTAACTTGCTTAACACACCAAGAAATTTACCATAACAGCCCCAGAAAATCAAACAGAATGCTAAAATTGAGTTTCTGGTCGCTGGGCTGCTGAGGCGCCCCACGTAAGAATTGGGGCTGGGCTTACGCGCCCCGCCTGAGCCCCCAGATCAGCAAACTTTCAATATTTACAGTTTAGGTCCCTGCATGCAATCGAGTCCATTTCAGGCCTTTTTGACCCCCGTTAAGCCATTTTCAAGGCTCTACAAGGTCAATAAAGTTTTGAGGACTCAAAATATGCTTGGAACATTCTCGGATGTCGGCTCGTTTGGGCGTACGGTCGGGTTGTTCGGTTAATTACGACGAAACTCAAACGGACGTAAAAACGAACCAAATTGAGCGACGAATGGAATTTTTGCATGTCGATCACTAAAATAAAAATATTTTAGTGTGTACAAAAATTTTGGATGTCCAGATGTGGCCAGAACGTAAGATATGCGCGAAAATGCAAACTTACGCCGTTTTTGACACTTTTAGTCCCTGTAAGATCATGTAAGCATGTTTTCGCACACCGAACCTATCAAAGCTTATTTCTAAGCCATGTTTAGGTTATATATGGTATGTTTAACTTATGATCAAGTTCCGGACTGTGCGTTGCCTTACGAAACGGCAGACTTTTGCAAGTTGACGCAAATAGTCCCTGAGAGCGAATAGACTTGTTTTTGCCATACGAAAGCCTTCAAAACTTATTTCTAAGTTATGTAAAGGTTATTTAAGGTATGTTAAGTTTATGATGATGTTCCGGAGTGTTTGTCGCGTTTTACTGATCGTGTTAACGCATCAGTTCGCGTATAACTTTCTAGAAAGCGATATAGAGTTCAAAATCGATCAAATATTAACATGGGCACAAAACCAAACATAAATGGCAAACATTGGGATCAAAACACACTGTTTTATTAATATTGTATTGTTCGGAGTCTGTAAAATGATATCACAAGCGGAGATGTCACAGTAAGGGTATGGGATAGAGTTTAGCCTACTAATAAGCCTAATAATCTAATGCACATCAAATTAGGTAAGTAACCAATACAGCATTTACGACAATTCACGAGATTAAACCCTCACAATGAATGACAAAGTGTAATACTTAACAATTCAGCGTATTCACAACGAATAACATAGCATAGTCCGAAATTGGATAATACTCAAATATTCAAGTCGAAATCACGACGAATAACAAAGTACAAACTCAATTTGAGCAGCACTTAAACAATCGTTGGATAGTTTCAATCGATTGGACGTTGAATCGTAGCAGCGATTGAATTATTACCCTGTTTGCGGCAGCGATTCGTGAATCGTGTGTGTTGTGGAGTATTTATGCTATAACTCAGCGTGTACACTGAATTTTTCTGTCGTTTTTGTGCCAGAAATCAAGTGCGAATGCCCTCTATTTATACCCGAATTTTGACCCCCCTCGCGTGACGCGACGGGGTCACCTATGGGCTTCGCGTGACGCGGTGGGTCATATCCTATCATAGGGTAGCCACGTGTCCAACTAGCCTTGGCGAGTCGACGGTTTTGACCAATTAGATTTCTACAACGAGTTATGTGGATAATCGTCAAGTAGGAAATATCCCCCCTGAGTTTTAGGGTTCTGAAAATTTTAGGGTTTGTGCAGAATCACTTGAGGATCTTAATTAGGGTTTCCTATTGGACAATAAATCATAAGAAATAGTAATTTTTAATGAGGGTTGTTACATTCTCTCCACCTTATTTAAATCTCATCCTCGAGATTATTCGAATAAGTAAGGATACCAGTACTAATCTTTTATGCTCGAGAAACTTAACCTGTCTTCTATCTAAAGTGGTTTCTCAACAAATCTTTAAATTTTTCATTCCCTTATAGGTCTTGAAGAGGTACTACCAGCTATTCGTCAGATAGATATTTCTTAAAGTTGGATACATGAAATACTTAGGGAAGACTTAACCTTAGCTGTAACACTTAAAATAAATAACACAGTAAAGTATTGAGTCTTGCACTTGGAGAGAAGCATCGTTGCGGATTACTGTACAGGTTATAGTCCGGTTTTATCAAAAAGCTTTTCCCTTTTTAAAACCAAGTTCACTATAACCAATGGCTCTGATACCACTCTGTCACACCCCTCCAAAACCCCACCCCGCCTTGGAGGCGTGACATGCCCAGGATCATAGCCACCAATCATATTGAACAAGCATGTAATTTAAGTAAATAAAACCAACCACAATACAATTGGTGTCAAAACATAGTTTGAGTTTACAGCAGAAGCAAAACATAAGTTTAATATAAGTTTTCCCCACAACGACCACGCCTCCTTGTGTAAGCTCCTTAAGCAAGGGACCTAACGACCTGCAAGGCATGTAACAACGAGTCAACAACAAAGTTGAGTGAATTGACAGTTGGTTCACTGGCTTACTAGCCCGTATCGAGGTCTCCCAAACATGTGTGCGAAGGTTAGTATCTGTATCGCGTCGTATCGTATCGTATCGTATCGCATTGTGTCGCGGCCCTACAGGCATGTGTGCGAAGATTAGTGGAGTGGCATCCTACCTCTGGAGGATGGCCGTGCCTTGTAGAAAGTTTGTGAACTTACCTTTGCTTTTGCTTTGCTCGGTTTGCTTATTTTCTTTGATTGTAAGGGTATGGGATAGAGTTTAGTCTACTGATAAGCCTAATAATCTAATGCACACGAAATTAGGTAAGTAACCAATACAGCATTTACGACAATTCACGAGATTAAACCCTCACAATGAATGACAAAGTGCAATACTTAACAATTCAGCGGATTCACATCGAATAACAGAGCATAGTCCGAAATTGGATAATACTCAAATATTCAAGTCGAAATCACGACGAATAACAAAGTATAAACTCAATTTGAGCAGCACTTAAACAATCGCTGGATAGTTTCAATCGATCGGACGTTGAATCGTAGCAGCGATCGAATTATTACCCTGATTGCGGCAGCGATTCGTGAATCGTGTGTGTTGTGGAGTATTTCTGCTATAACTCAGCGTGTACACTGAATTTTTCTGTCGTTTTTGTGCCAGAAATCAAATGCCAATGCCCTCTATTTATACCCGAATTTTGACCCCCCTCGCGTGACGCGACGGGGTCACCTATGGGCTTCGCGTGACGCGACGGGTCATATCCTATCATAGGGTAGCCACGTGTCCAACTAGCCTTGGTGAGTCGAAGGTTTTGACCAATTAGATTTCTACAACGAGTTATGTGGATAATCGTCAAGTAGGAAATATCCCCCCTGAGTTTTAGGGGCCCTGATCCTAATTCTGATTGTTCTGAAAATTTTAGGGTTTGTGCAGAATCACTTGAGGATCTTAATTAGGGTTTCCTATTTGGACAATAAATCATAAGAAATAGTAATTTTTAATGAGGGTTGTTACAATGACTTCATGGTTTATTGTGATGCGTCGCATCAAGGTCTTGGTTGTGTGTTGATGCAACGAGACAAAGTCATCACGTACGCGTCTCGTCAATTAAAGGTGCATGAGGAAAATTATACCACGCACGATCTTGAGCTTGGTGCGGTGGTATTCACGTTAAAGATCTGGCGTCACTACTTATATGGTACTCGTTGTACAATCTTTACAGACCACAAGAGTCTGCAACACATATTTGATCAAAAGGACTAAAATATGCGGCAACGACGATGGGTCGAGTTATTGAACGATTATGACTGTGAGATAAAGTATCATCCGGGCAAGGCGAACGTCGTGGCGGATGCCTTGAGCCGCAAGGAACGTGCAAAACCTCTAAGGGTGCTTTGACAACTGTGTTCAGTAGTCGTGGTTCAATGTAAAACAATGTTGATTATTAATAAAACAATGTGCTTTGGTGTTATTATATACGTTCTATGTTATTATGTGTGTATTTATGTTTGGTAAGTTTTCAATTCGATTCGATTCCAATTTCAAGCTCTAAATCGCTTTCTGGAAGGTTACATGCGCACCGATGTGTAAATATAACCAGTTTAATGCAACAAACACTCCGTAATATAGTGACATTGGCTTAACATATCTTAAATAACCTCCACATAACTTAGAAATAAGTTTTGGATGGTTTGGTGTGTTAAAAATCAACTTTGTTCGATCGCAGGGACTATTTGTGTCAAACTGTGAAACTATACCGATTTGTGTAGTAACGAACATTCCGGAACTTGATCATAAGTTAAACATACCCTAAATAACATTTACATAGCTTAGAAATAGGCTTTGAGGTGTTTAGTGCGCAAAAATAAACTTATTTGATCAGTAGGGACAAAAAGCGTCAAAAAGTGCATAAGTTTGCATTTTCGCGCATATCTTACGTTCTGAATATAACCGGACTTCCAAAAAAAATTTATGTAATCATTAAAATATTTTATTTTAGTGATTGGCATGATAAAATTCGATTCGTCGCTTAATTTGGATCGTTTTGGCGTTCATTACGACTTCCGTCGTAATTAACCGAATAACGCAACCGTACGGCCAAACGAACCGACATCCGTGATGTCTTTAAGCATATTTTAAGTTCCCTATACTTTAATATCATTTTAGAGCCTTGAAATGAGGTTAAAGGGGTTTAAAAGTGCCAAAAAAATCAAGTTTTACAAGTGCATGGACCATTTTTGAAAATTCTGGCAGATACATTGAACTTGGTCCAGTTTTTTTAGGCATCCATGGTATTTCAAAACAATGTGCCACACATGGATGGTTTTGATCCTTGTTTTGCAATACCATTTGATGGTTTTAAGTATTCCCATGGTTTTGAAAACCATGTGCCCACATGTAAGGTCTAGATCAAAGCACGTTTTTTAACGAACGATCTTAACGGTTCTAGAAATCCTATATATACCCCATCCATTTCACTCATTTCCCTCACATTTGAATCTGATTCTACACTCTCTAAGTGGAAGTTTGTGCTTCCTACCTGAGAGTGAATCGGGTTCGAATCTTGCGGGGACCTTCTGTAAGTATTCTTTCGCGTTTTTTGTTCGTTCCTATCGTTAAAGTCAAACTGTGTTTGACTTTCTGCTTTGACCAGTTTATGGTCAACGCGAAGTTCGTTTGAACTTCATAACGTGAGCGTAATCACGATGGTTATAGTCCCTAGTGAGTATACCTACTGATTACCACGTTATCTAGGCTCAGTGACGAGTCGTAGTTTCGGCCAAAATGCGTTTTCTCGCGTATTTTGTAACCAAACTACTCTAGGATGTCAAAACCGTTTGTTTTGATATCAAAACCTGTTTTCTAACTTAACTAAACATGTTTCGACATGTTTAGATCGTCACTTGTTAGTTTAGTGCTTATGTAGAGTCGTAAGTCAAGCGGACTAAACACCCGCTTAGACTTTCGAACACGACCCGTTTGGTCGATCATTAGGATCCGACCAAACACTTTAGTGACCATAGTAGCGTAGGGAATAACCTTCGGGGATTATACCTTATGGTCACTTAGGTTTGATTAGTCGCATGATAAGTAGTTTATGTGCCCTTGGTAAATTACCAGAATACCCTTTTCATACATAATTGGTAATTAAGCATATGTAACTTAAACTTTTGACACGTAACTGATTATGTAACATAATTAAACATGTATGGGCATATAATACTTGTCATAGGTGTCACACCCTGGCTTTGCGGAAGCGTGGTTAATTTGGTGTGACTTCTTAATACCATAGCTAAATCATAACCAGCTATATGAATTAAAAATATGCAAGATCATCCATTAAAATAAAAATACCAAAACATTGTCTTAACGGGTTAACACCCAACAACCAAAAACTTGTCTAACATTACAAACCCAAACACAACATAAACATGATTCAAGGACTGTGACTTGTCCAGGAAAGAGTCACATTCCCCGAACCCTGGATGACCCTGGTGACTTATGCAGCGGAAAACATGCCATACCGTGCCAGATCTTTAATTCCCTGAAATACATGTAAGTTGAAAAATCAACAATAATGTTGAGCGAGTTCATGCGAAAGTGAGTAAATAAACCTTTATCTTTATCAAAAACCTGGTATGTAGCAAATAAGGAAAAAAGAGATCACCAATGGTTTGCAAGGCCATTGATATGTGTGAAATGCAAGTAGGAAGGCTCAAACCTAGCAAATTTATGCGTCGGGAACAAAGTCATCCCAAGGTCTGTTATGCTGGACCTGGGACTGGGCTCGCTACACCCAAATAGATCTACCGCTCCTGCCCCTCGGTCCTACCCTGAGGATTAATGACCTCAAGTTTCCGCCTACCCATTCACATGATCTAAAAGTAACCCTCCTTACGCTAACCATACCATGTAATAAGTAATCATAATCATTGTAACATGTATTTCACCCCCGCAGTTAGAAAACTGAAAACAGTTAAGAGAAAAGGGGGACATGAACTCACAGTCAGTGCGTCGCTAAATCAAGCACTCCAAATATCTGAAAGCTGTGCAACGACCTACATGTGCTAATTCTATTAGACGGATGGCCGTGCTTTAGCTTTATAGTTTAATTTTCGGGAAACAGTTAGACAACCGTTCCTTGTATCTATTTGGTAGCTAATCTCCTTCCCAAGGATGGGGGATTTAATACATGCGCGTTCAATTTATAATATTAAGTCTCACTTAATATATTTTACTTCTCATTCCAAAATATAATTATTTTTCTCAAAAATATTATATTTTCTCTACACATAATATTTTCCAAAAATAATACGTTGACAACATACTCGTTTATGAATATTTCCGTATTAAGCGTAAGTTACGTTTTGGCGAGTAAGTGGTAATAGTAATTACCGTTGTAACTTATATGTTTGTCGTGTAAGCGTTTGCATTATTTTGGGTTCGTCAAAGTTTGTAAATATTATTTTTACTCTAAAAAATAATATTTATATATTTTCACAAAATAATCATAAACAGTGTGGTGAAAAATATATTTATCGAATAAATATTTACCACGTTTAGTTTTGTGAAAAATCCCACCTCCGATTATTTAATAAATAAAGTCATGGCGAAATATATTTGAAAATATATCAAAAATAGTCTAACACTTGTAAATAATTCTAAGTGTTAGATTTTAGAAAAATTTCGCCAGAGTTTCCCCTGTAACCGGAGGTGGCCACGCTTTCAAGCGTATCATTTTCTTTTACAAAATCATTCCAACACTTCTTTAAATCAACCAATCAATTTCCGATACTTCAAATTAGTTTCAACACATCAAACTTGTAGACTAGTATGTAAAATCGCATTATTACATGAACTTGTAGTTTTTCCGAAAATCATAGTGTAGATCACCTTATATTTAGTGGATCTATGTATAAAATAGTTTAGTCTTGTAAAAACCCCGTTTTTAGAACAAATCATCCTTTACAACTTCCCGACAACTTTTATAAAAATTGTTACTTTGTCGGATCTTTCGTTTCACAAGTGTTTATACACTTGTAGTTTGTAAAAATCATATTTGTTAACATGTCACCCAACTTTTATAAAACATGATTTTCTCGACACTTGGTTCTACGAATATACCACTTGTACATACGTAGATCGGCTCGTTTTAAATACTATTTTACAAGTCAAAATACTTTTACACAAGTTCATGATTCTCGTGTGGTGGAGTTTCACCTTTTAACCCTCGTACCGACAGAAACAAGCTTATGTCAAGATCTATGATCTTAACAAAGTCGGGTTAAACGATGATAAGAGCCACCACATCGTAGATCGGGCCTCAATAATCAACATATTCAAATACTACAATATTTACACATGTTATGAGCTTTTAACCAACAATATTCGAGTTTTAGTAGACTTTATAGATTCAAAACGCATGATTCCGACTTTTAGCCGTTAAAAATCATATTAACCACTTTAGATACGATTGAGAGTGAGTTTTAAACATTATACCTCTAGCTCGGGGCTAGGGAAGAATCTAGTCGAAAATGGCGTGGATAAAAGCAAAGAAACGAGGTCCTTCAACTTCCGCTTGCTTCAAGGTTCCTTATACGTGATCCGTAAGCCTTGTATATGCTTGAAATGGAGAGATCAAAAGCCGACAATGGATGGATGGTGGAGAGGGGTTACGGCCGAGAGTAGGGAGGAGCAAGAGAGAGAGTTGAGTTGGTGAAATGTGGATGACAAATCTCTAATGTTAAGTGAGGGTATTTATAGAGAAATTCTAGTGCCATAATCCTTTGGTTAACTTGTCATCTAGATATCCACAAAAATCAAATAAAATAATCAACTTTGTACCCTCTAGTTACATGAGGACCAAACCGGCCCAAGGGGGGGGTCACTTGGTTCGATTTCAATTGTTCAGTTAGAGTTTAGTTTAGTTAAGTCGGTTACTTTAGAGATTAACCCCGTTAGTTGCATGATGCGTTATAAAGCGGGTGTTAGGGTAGTCAGGGACCCTAACTGGCTCAGAAAAAGGCTAACAATATTTCTGACAATATTTTTATGTTCCGGGTATTGTCCGGTTGTTCGGTTGGATAGTAATCCGTTAAAGTGCTTAAGTAATCCTTTAAGCGTCGTAAATAATATTTTTAGCGACACAATTTATTCTGCAAAGTGTCAGGAATATTTCCTTATGTTTTGGCACTTTATTAATTTGCTAGAAGCTAGTATGTTGATGAAAGTGCTGTGTTTCGTGCTTAGAGTACGTTTTAGGCACATCCAATCATTACATCTTATTCCTAGAGACGCAGTTCTACAACCCTTGTATCCCTACACACACTATGGGTGTAGTAAAATATTTCTGGCTCATACAGGCCCTTAGAGGCAGTGCTTGCCTGATGCTGGCTATATCAGCATGTTCAATAGGTTATCCGTTCAAATGCTACTGTGCTTTTGTGCATCATGTTTGTCACTAGAGTTTAGTAAGTAAATAATGTAGTGACGGAAATCAAAGTATGATGCAGATATGTACATGTATCAACAGTCAAGTAGCAGTTTATCAGTAATCTCAGTCAAGCACAGTAATTAAGCAGCAATTAATAGTTAATTAAGTCGTACGGATACCTGGTTTAGTGAGGGTTGTCACATTCTCCCCCCGTTAGAAAAATTTCGTCCCGAAATTTTAAGTTCTGCTTGTAGAAGCAGAGTTCTCAGGAAATAATGGGGGTATTTCTCTTTCATTCGGTCCTCACGCTCCCAGGTGAATTCAGGACCATGTCTAGCATTCCAACGAACTTTGACGAGCTTGACACTGCTCCGGCGGGTCTTGTTCACTTTCCAATCCGTGACCTCGACAGGTTCTTCAACGAAGTGGAGCGTGTCATCAACATGAATTTCGTCGGTAGGAATGGCAACGTTAACTTGAGTTGGACTTCTCTTCAGATTGGATACATGAAATGTATCGTGAACATTATTCAGTTCGGCAGGTAGATCCAACTTGTATGCTACGGTCCCAATTCTCTCCAAAACCTTGAAAGGACCAATGTAGCGCGGATTCAGCTTCCCACGCTTCCAAAGCGTGCCACACCCTTCCAGGGTGATACCTTCAACAAAACCATATCCCCAACCTCAAACTCCTGAGGTTTCCTTTTCAGATCTGCGTAGGTCTTCTGACGGTCACGAGCCGCATTAATGCGATCTCGGATTTGCGCAATCTTATCTGTAGTTTCCTGAACTACATCAGGACCTACCAATTGTCTATCACCTGCGTCAGACCAACAGAGCGGCGACCTGCACTTGCGCCCATATAACGCTTCGAATGGCGCGGCACCAATACTGGTGTGGTAGCTGTTGTTGTATGAAAATTCAACCAGGGGTAAATGCTTATCCCAGCTACCGCCTAAATCCATAACACATGCTCTCAGCATGTCCTCCAACGTCTGAATCGTCCGCTCACTTTGTCCGTCGATCTGCGGGTGAAAAGCTGTGCTCAGATTCAACTTGGAGCCAAAAGCTTCCTGGAAGGATTGCCATATCCTTGACACGAACCTTCCGTCTCTATCAGAGATAATCGAGAGTGGTACTCCATGGCGTGTAACAATCTCTCTCATGTAGATTTCAGCCAATTTGCTTGTATTATCCTTCTCGCGGATAGGTAAGAAGTGTGCTGACTTCGTTAAGCGATCCACTATCACCCAGATAGTGTCATGGCCTTTTGGCGTTCTTGGCAACTTCGTAATAAAATCCATGGAGATTTGTTCCCACTTCCACTGGGGAATTTTTGGTTGCTGCAGAAGTCCCGAAGGCTTCTGGTATTCCGCCTTAACTTTGGCGCAAGTTAAACATTTGCTCACGTAAATAGCAACATCGCCTTTCATCCTAGGCCACCAGTAATAATCCTTAAGATCCTGGTACATCTTATCCGCTCCAGGGTGGATAGAGTACCGCGACTTGTGAGCTTCATCAAAGATAACCTCTCTTAAACCACCAAACAGAGGAACCCAAATCCTTTTCTCAAAACACAACGTTCCTTCCCTGTTTGGCACCAATATCTTCTCCATCCCACGGAGATATTCTTCCTCAAGGTTTCCCTCCTTGAGAGCTTCCTTCTGTGCTGCACGAACGCGCGAGGAAAGGTCGGTTTGAATTATCATTTCCATAGCCCTAACCCTTATGGGCTTGATTCTCTCTTTACGACTTAGGGCATCAGCGACTACATTCGCCTTCCCTGGATGATACTTGATCTCGCAGTCGTAATCGTTCAACAACTCGACCCATCGCCTTTGCCTCATATTCAACTCCTTCTGGTTGAATATATGCTGGAGGCTCTTGTGATCTGTGAAGATCGTACACTTTGTACCATAAAGGTAGTGTCTCCAGATCTTCAAAGCGAAAACCACTGCGCCAAGCTCCAAATTGTGCGTGGTATAGTTCTTTTCGTGCACTTTCAGTTGGCGTGACGCGTAAGCAATAACCTTCTGGCGTTGCATCAACACGCAACCCAATCCTTGACGTGATGCGTCGCTGTATACCACAAAATCATCTGTACCTTCTGGTAGAGCTAAGATTGGCGCGTTACAAAGCTTATCTTTCAATATCTGAAACGCTTCATCCTGTTTGATTCCCCAATCAAACTTCTTATCCTTCTGCGCGAGGAGTGTCAACGGTTGAGCGATCTTTGAAAAGTTCTCGATGAACCTTCGATAATAGCTAGCCAAACCCAAGAATTGCCGAATCTCGGTTGGCGTCTTTGGCGTTTCCCAATCTTTGATCGCCTCGATCTTGGTGGGATCCACGTGGATTCCATCACCGTTTATCACGTGCCCAAGGAATTGCACTTCCCTTAGCCAAAACTCGCACTTAGAGAATTTGGCGTACAACTGTTCTTTCTTCAGCAGCTCCAAAATGGCTCTTAAATGCTGCTCGTGCTCAGCCTTCGTCTTTGAATAAATCAAAATATCATCGATGAATACGATCACGAACTTATCCAAGTACGGCTTACAAACTCGATTCATCAGATCCATGAACACAGCAGGTGCGTTTGTCAGACCAAACGGCATAACGAGAAACTCGTAGTGTCCATATCGAGTTCTGAAGGCTGTCTTCGGGATACTCTCCTCTTGTATCCGTAGTTGATGATATCCAGATCGAAGATCGATCTTTGAGTAGAAACTTGAACCTTGAAGTTGGTCGAATAGATCATCAATCCTTGGCAAAGGATACCTATTCTTGATCGTCAGCTTGTTCAACTCTCTGTAGTCAATGCACATACGGAAACTACCGTCCTTCTTCTTGACAAACAAGACCGGAGCTCCCCAAGGCGAGAAGCTTGGTCGGATAAAACCCTTGTCTAACAACTCTTGAAGTTGTGTCGACAGCTCTTGCATCTCAGACGGAGCAAGTCTATAGGGTGCCTTAGCCACAGGCGCGGCGCCTGGAACTAAGTCGATGCGAAACTCCACTTGCCTCTGAGGCGGCAATCCAGGCAAGTCTTCTGGAAAGACTTCTGGGTATTCCCTCACGACAGGGATGTCTTCGATCTTTGGCTCCGCAGCCTTTTTATCCACAATGTGTGCCAGAAAAGCAACACATCCTTTCTTCAAACACTTCCTTGCCTTCAAGCAGCTAATCATCCTCAACGGCGTCTCACGCTTCTCCCCATGCACAACAATGGTCTCACCATCATTAGTCGGAATACGAATTATCTTCTCGTGACAAACTATCTCTGCTTTGTTACTCGATAACCAATCCATCCCTACTACCACGTCGAAGCTTCCCAACTGGACCGGTAGTAGATCGAGAGCAAACTCACACTCTCCCAGCTCGATTACGCAACCTCGAATCACCTCGTTAGCTTCTACTAACTTCCCATTCGCTAATTCGATCGAGTACGGAATATCTAACTTACTAGCAGCTAAACCAAGCATGTTTCTAAATTCTAGCGATACGAACCTATAATCGGCACCAGTATCAAACAAAACGGATGCATAGCGTTGGTTTACAGGGAACGTACCAATGACAACATTGGGATCCTGGCGCGCTTCCCTGGCTTCCATGTTAAAAACTCTTCCGCGTGCCTGGTTTAATTCTGGGCAATTCCTCTTGTAATGCCCAACATCACCGCAGTTAAAACATCCGGGCCTCTGCCCGTTCCCACCATTGTTTCCAGCTTGATTGTTTCCCTGGTTCTGATTCATGGCGCCCGCTTGGTTAGCATGATTGGCACGGTTTCCATTACCTCCCTGGTTTCCTTGTGGGCGGTTTCCATCGCCACGATTGTTCTTATTCCCATATCCTCCTTGGCCTCCCCGGCTAGCAGTGGCCCAACAAGTCTCCTTCAGGTGGCCAGCCTTCCCACATGCTTCACAAACTTTTATCCCACAACAACCAGAGTGATGTCATTGGCATGAGTTGCACTTGGGCTGTGCACCCATATATCCCTTACTTTTCTTTCTACCACCAGCTGAATTTTGAGCTGGCGCATTCGATTCCCCTTTCTTAACCACCATCCCGGTGCCCTGCTTGAAATTCGAGAATTTTCGCTTGTTACCACCTGAAGACTCCACATGAGTCTCCTTCTTCTTCGGCTCGACTTCATCAAACTTGTTCAACCAAATTGCCTCTTCGGTGAGAGCCACACTCAAATCAATAGCTTCCGTGATAGTTGTAGGTTTGGAGGAAGTCACCATGCTGATTATTTGAGGAGCCAATCCCCAAATGAAGCGTTCAATCCTTTTAAACTCAGGCGTAACCATGTAGGGTACCACATGCGACAAATCGTGGAACCTCTGAACATACTCAGCTATCTTAGAACCTTCCATTTTTAGATGCCAGAACTCGGTCTCCAACCTCTGAATTTCAGCGTGAGAACAGTACTTTTTGCGCATGAGTTCTTTCAACTCAGTCCAGGTCAGTGCGTAAGCCGCAGCTTCGCCCAGTGTTTGGACTTGTAAATTCCACCATGATAGGGCTCCATCCACAAATAGCCCTGAGATGTAAGTGACTTGTTGATCCAGCGCGATTTGCTCATGCGAAGTACGGACTCGGTTTTCTCAGCCCAGCGGACGAAAGCAACAGCACCTCCTGTGCCATCGAAGTTTATGGGCTTGCAATCCAAGAATTGTTTGTAAGTACACCCATGCGGTGGATTGTTGTTGTTGCCCGTGTTGCCGGAGTTGCTTCCACTCATTCCTCCTTGCGAGGCAGCATATTGAGCAATAGCAGCAGCAATGACTTGCTGTAGTTCGTCCTGAGTAGTAGGCATTGGCTGAGGTTGACGTCTTGGCGCCATCTTCTAAAGATGTGTACGTTGGTCAGGCCATAGTAAACATACGAATATAGTAATAGTAATAGCACATAACATCTCATGTTACGATCATTATACACACAACATCCCATGTCCCAACATCCCATGTCACAAGTATTATATACACAACATCCCATGTCCCAACATCCCATGTCACAAGTATTATATACACAACATCCCATGTCCCAACATCCCATGTCACAAGTATTATATATACAACATCCCATGTCCCAACATCCCATGTCACAAAAATATAAATAAGAAATCAAGTGCATCAGATATGGTGAGAATACCGCGATTGCTACATATATCGAGACCATAATGTAGTAAGTGTGGCATACAACCATCAATCAAATAGGGGCTACATCACCCCCGTACAAAACTATATCATATCAGTATCACATACATCAGGTACATCAAATAAGTATCAACAAAAGTCAGTAACATCAGGTGGTCTCCAAAAGGCTGTGCAGTCACAATCGCTGTCGTCTCACCAACGTCTACCTTTATAGCACCGATGAGCTCTATGCAGATGGGGGTGGAGGAGGGGGAAAATGAGTGTAGAGTAAACGGCGTAGATGAAGCCAGTCCTCCTCCATCGCCTGCTGAGTGTGAATAACAGAAGCGATCTGCTGCTCCAAAGTCAGAAGTCGGGCAGCGAAGTCCGGGGGTAATGATCGAAACGGCTGAAAAGGTGAGGATGTCTGACCATGACATGGACCTAGTGATAGCTGAGCTCTCTCGAGCTCCTGGAGTCGCTGCGTATGGGACTCATGCTGATGGACAAAGGACATCAAGACGTCCTCTATGGTGTGTCCCATATGGAATGGATGATATGGATCAGTGGGTGGCATCGGAGAGGAAGATGACCAAAGCAGTGGCGTGCTGGTGGGATCGAATGGTGCTGCATGAACAGGTGAAACAGAAGATGGAACAGATGTCATCTGGGGCACGAAAGGAATAGACATCGGTATGTGCCCAAAAGGGTGGGCTGAAGAGCCCTCTCCAGGCCTCGCTGGAGGTATAATCTGAGGGATCGGCAAGGTGAAATCATCGGATCGTGTCACAGGGATCTGAAACGAGAAATCAGCATGATGTGCATCAGTGTGATGTGGGGGAAACGGTGGAACATCCTCGTCAGCAGGTATCCAACCGTGCTGAGCGTCCTCATCGGGTGGATCCAGGTGATCAGCAAACAGAGCGTGCTCAGGCTCGAGGGGAACAGGATCAAATGGAGCAATGACAGGGTCAACTGGTGCAACATGCTCAACTGGGTGGTCAACAGAGATATCAGCAATCAAAGGGGGATCAACAAAAGGTGGATCAACAACAGGATCACCAGCTATAACATGGTCGTCAACAATCAAAGGAATGTCCACAAGATGGTCACCAACAGGTGGGTCTGCTAATATGGGCTCATCAGGAACGCCGGCATGTACCAGGTCATGCTCATGTACAGGATCTAGAGCAACTGCCTGCTCTGGGGCCAAGGCAGGCTCTGGGTCATCAAAAGCCATATCAAAATCAAACTCTGGATCAAAGGGATCAACAGGATCAACGGGATCAACAGGGTCCTCCATATGCTGGTCCATAGGTATGTACTCAATATCGTGGTCAGGATCAAATCCTGGAGGAAAAACGGGATCAGAATCCTCAATGTCGTCGTGCTCGAACACAAAGCTCGGAATGGGTGCGGCAGAAGATGCCTGATCGGGGTCCGAGTCATGTACAAAATGCTGAGTGCTCACCTCGTGGGACGGTGCAGATGCCACAGACTCAAAGGAGTCTGGTACGGGTGAATGGGCGGGTGAGTCCTCAACAGGAGCACCAGCGATCATCAAAAGATCGCCAGCGGGAAGAGGGGCTGCATCAGGAATCTCATCCTCGAAAGGCTCGTCCTCAAAGAGATCAACATCGCCGTCAGCCTCGGCGTCGGGTAGCAAGTCGTATGCTGGATATGAAGCAAGAGGTATGGGAGCTGGAATCGCTACCAAGGGAAGATACTCAGCAGGTGGGTCATCGATATGCTCATCAGCGCCATCGGGCAGAGCAAAGGGCTGGAAGTCATCATCATCGGTGCTGGTGAAGTCGGAGGTATCCACCTCGTGCTCTGAAGACACAATGTCGTCCGATACTATGGGTAAAGGTCCGGTGGTATCTGAATCACCCGTGGCTGGTGAGTCCATGGGTCTGTAACATAAACACAATCATGCACAAAAATCAGTAAATCAGGTAATCACACAAGTTACCAAGTAATAATCACATAATCCTCCTAGTCCCACTAGCCTCCCAGCCTCCCAGACTGTCCTTCCTAGTCCCACTAGCCAACTTTCCCAGCCTCCCAGACTGACTCCCTAGTCCCACTAGCAAACTTTCCCAGCCTCCCAGACTGACTCCCTAGTCCCACTAGCAAATTCTCCCAGCCTCCCAGACTGACTCCCTAGTCCCACTAGACAACTACCTCGATCCATTAGATCGAGCCTCGGCCTCCCAGACCGAGCCTCAGTCTCCCAGACCGAGCCTCAGCCTCCCAGACTGAGCCTAAAAATAATAAATAAAATATGCTCAACATTTGTTTATAAAAACGTTTTGGATCTGGACTTAAGTGGTATGCAGTAAAAATGTTTTCGTGAGAGCCCTAGTGATCATAGTCTAGACTCAAGAAGGAATCCTAGTTCGCTATGAACAGAGCTCTGATACCAAGCTGTCACACCCTGGCTTTGCGGAAGCGTGGTTAATTTGGTGTGACTTCTTAATACCATAGCTAAATCATAACCAGCTATATGAATTAAAAATATGCAAGATCATCCATTAAAATAAAAATACCAAAACATTGTCTTAACGGGTTAACACCCAACAACCATAAACTTGTCTAACATTACAAACCCAAACACAACATAAACATGATTCAAGGACTGTGACTTGTCCAGGAAAGAGTCACATTCCCCGAACCCTGGATGACCGTGGTGACTTATGCAGCGGAAAACATGCCATACCGTGCCAGATCTTTAATTCCCTGAAATACATGTAAGTTGAAAAATCAACTATAATGTTGAGCGAGTTCATGCGAAAGTGAGTAAATAAACCTTTATCTTTATCAAAAACCTGGTATGTAGCAAATAAGGAAAAAAGAGATCACCAATGGTTTGCAAGGCCATTGATATGTGTGAAATGCAAGTAGGAAGGCTCAAACCTAGCAAATTTATGCGTCGGGAACAAAGTCTGTAACACCCCCAAATTCCACCTGCGGAAACCCCACGAGGCATGTTACGCATCAGAGTTCGAGCCACCAATCACATTGAACCAATGATAAATATTTAGATAAGTCATGACATTAATTACCAAATGAGATGTCTACATGATATCAATTCTCAAAAGTTGTGTAGCGGAAGCATGTAATCGTTTCATAATAATAATCAAAATCAATGCATTGTTTATAAGTGAATACAAGAGTCTCGATCCATGACCACTCCAGCACTCCCAGATAGCAAGTCCATGTTCCAAACGTTAACGACCTACAAGCATGCAAACAAGTGTGTCAGACTACGCTGGTGAGTTCAAAGTGTTGCTTACGTGTTGTGTTACCAGATATATGTTAATGCGATTCAATGATGCGTTACGATGTTGCTCAAGTTAGTTACCCTAGGGACTACGCCCTTACGTAACCGAGGAGTGTGCCTCTTAGCAACCCACTATGTTGTTCAGTTAGTTACCCTAGGGGAACCGCCCTTACGTAACCGAGGAGTGTGCCTCTAAACAACCATAGTGAAACCCAGATAATTAGTTCACCCCCGTCCTTACGGCCCGGTGTGAGGTTTCCCACCTAATAGCGCTATCAACTAATTACCCCCATTGCCCTCCAGGCAATAACCAAAACCGATTAAGTTGTTTACCCAATGTTTCCCTTCCAAATGTTTACCAGTTGCCCCAAACCACCGGGACGCATGCTTGAGAAAATGCAATGAACTCACCTGGGATTGCTCGGTATGATACACAAAAAGATTCAGTTAAGCTACAATGTGATCAACCACGTCCTAGCATGTTTATCATACGCGTCAGGTTTGATTCGAGTAAAGCACGTATAGTTACACGGAGTTAATCACGTTACAGACACGTATAGATCATGGCAAACATGTATCGCATATTGTCAGTCAAGTTCATATCATGCTAACACGTATACACAACCAAAGGTAAAGCCCAGTAACAAGCGGCCCAATATCTAAACAGAAAACGGCCCAACAAATAGCGTTCAAGTCTTGTGCGATTAGAAAGCCCAAACATAAAAACACCCGGCCCAAACAAAAGCCTTGTGCGTTCCGGTTGGGCTTGCGTGACAGGGTTTAAGTTTTGAGGCCCAACCGTACCCGGCCCAAATAGCAGACAACAATTAGTTTGTGCGACTGAGGCACCTTGTGCGACTGGAGACCCCTTGTGCGACCAGGGTCTCTTGTGCGTGTGGACACTTGGGCTGTCCGGCCCAACAGAACAGACCTGATTCTTGTGCGGTTCTATTCGGGCTGATCGGCCCAACAGCTTAACAATTTGTACGTTTGTGTGTGGCCCAGCATGTTGTGCGATTCCATATCATATTGTGCGATCATGCCAATCTTGTGCGACCGGGACTGGTGTGACTGGTCAGCTTGTACGTATGGGCATCTTGTGCGAACAAGATGCCTTGTGCGATCAATTTAATTATCCGAATATCAAGCAATCGGTTACAACTAATTAAAGGGTTTCCAAACTTATGATATCAATCAACAGAAACAGTTTCTAAACCAAAGCAATTATCGATCAAACAAGCACATCTAGCATTCAAATCACATGAACCCTAAACGAAACATAATCACAAACACCAACCAAAATCATTAACATGTATCCGTTTTATTCTTATCACAGCCGATTACTAGGTGTTTGGTTCTAACCCTAGATCATGCAAATCCAAATCATAGGAACAATGTTGAGTGACCACCATACGGTCGATTTAGAATCATTCGGTATGCACACATCAAGAACAGCCCGATTCATAAACAATTTCACAATCCGAATTACATAACATACCAACAGATTTATCATCATTCTATTCGGTTCATAGCATATCATTATATAACACAATTCACATGAACATCGCTACATAAACATCATGCAAAACACATAGATCATAGCATCAACAACATGCAATCAAAAGACACAAGAACTAACCGATTAGAAGGAGGAAAGGGGAACCGGCCAAGACAAGAGCTTCGAGAGGGAGAGAGTTGTGGCTGCCGTCGAGTTCCAAGCAAAACGAGAGAGAGATAGGAAGTCTAGGGTTTGTGTGTGTGTGAGAATTGTAACAAGTGAAAGAACAAAACCCCTAGATGGATGCTTGTTTACGTGCAATACAAGTGGGCCGAACCCCATTCGGGTGCCCTATGGACCCGCGTACAAGGTGTAAAGCCCAATGGCTTTGTACGATCAAGTGTGGGTGTGTGTCATTGTACGATCCGGGTTTCAACTAAACATGGATTACACACATTCACATATAACAAAACACGACATTCAATTAACACAGTTCACGTAAGCACGTAACGTTACACAGAAGCAGGTTCGAATCACGAGTTGTCACAGTATCCCCAACTAAAAAGAAATTTCATCCCGAAATTTGGTACGCACTCACTGAAAAAAGTTAGATAAGTTAAAGCTAGGTAAGTTATATCGTTTGCTGGTTTTCCTGGGGTGTCACAAAGTCATCCCAAGGTCCGTTATGCTGGACCTGGGACTGGGCTCGCTACACCCAAATAGATCTACCGCTCTTGCCCCTCGGTCCTACCCTGAGGATTAATGACCTCAAGTTTCCGCCTACCCATTCACATGATCTAAAAGTAACCCTCCTTACGCTAACCATACCATGTAATAAGTAATCATAATCATTGTAACATGTATTTCACCCCCGCAGTTAGAAAACTGAAAACAGTTAAGAGAAAAGGGGGACATGAACTCACAGTCAGTGCGTCGCTAAATCAAGCACTCCAAATATCCGAAAGTTGTGCAACGACCTACATGTGCTAATTCTATTAGACGGATGGCCGTGCTTTAGCTTTATAGTTTAATTTTCGGGAAACAGTTAGACAACCGTTCCTTGTATCTATTTGGTAGTTAATCTCCTTCCCAAGGATGGGGGATTTAATACATGCGCGTTCAATTTATAATATTAAGTCTCACTTAATATATTTTACTTCTCATTCCAAAATATAATTATTTTTCTCAAAAATATTATATTTTCTCTACACATAATATTTTCCAAAAATAATACGTTGACAACATACTCGTTTATGAATATTTCCGTATTAAGCGTAAGTTACGTTTTGGCGAGTAAGTGGTAATAGTAATTACCGTTGTAACTTATATGTTTGTCGTGTAAGCGTTTGCATTATTTTGGGTTCGTCAAAGTTTGTAAATATTATTTTTACTCTAAAAAAATAATATTTATATATTTTCACAAAATAATCATAAACAGTGTGGTGAAAAATATATTTATCGAATAAATATTTACCACGTTTAGTTTTGTGAAAAATCCCACCTCCGATTATTTAATAAATAAAGTCATGGCGAAATATATTTGAAAATATATCAAAAATAGTCTAACACTTGTAAATAATTCTAAGTGTTAGATTTTAGAAAAATTTCGCCAGAGTTTCCCCTGTAACTGGAGGTGGCCACGCTTTCAAGCGTATCATTTTCTTTTACAAAATCATTCCAACACTTCATTAAATCAACCAATCAATTTCCGATACTTCAAATTAGTTTCAACACATCAAACTTGTAGACTAGTATGTAAAATCGCATTATTACATGAACTTGTAGTTTTTCCGAAAATCATAGTGTAGATCACCTTATATTTAGTGGATCTATGTATAAAATAGTTTAGTCTTGTAAAAACCCCGTTTTTAGAACAAATCATCCTTTACAACTTCCCGACAACTTTTATAAAAATTGTTACTTTGTCGGATCTTTCGTTTCACAAGTGTTTATACACTTGTAGTTTGTAAAAATCATATTTGTTAACATGTCACCCAACTTTTATAAAACATGATTTTCTCGACACTTGGTTCTACGAATATACCACTTGTACATACGTAGATCGGCTCGTTTTAAATACTATTTTACAAGTCAAAATACTTTTACACAAGTTCATGATTCTCGTGTGGTGGAGTTTCACCTTTTAACCCTCGTACCGACAGAAACAAGCTTATGTCAAGATCTATGATCTTAACAAAGTCGGGTTAAACGATGATAAGAGCCACCACATCGTAGATCGGGCCTCAATAATCAACATACTCAAATACTACAACATTTACACATGTTATGAGCTTTTAACCAACAATATTCGAGTTTTAGTAGACTTTATAGATTCAAAACGCATGATTCCGACTTTTAACCGTTAAAAATCATATTAACCACTTTAGATACGATTGAGAGTGAGTTTTAAACATTATACCTCTAGCTCGGGGCTAGGGAAGAATCTAGTCGAAAATGGCGTGGATAAAAGCAAAGAAACGAGGTCCTTCAACTTCCGCTTGCTTCAAGGTTCCTTATACGTGATCCGTAAGCCTTGTATATGCTTGAAATGGAGAGATCAAAAGCCGACAATGGATGGATGGTGGAGAGGGGTTACGGCCGAGAGTAGGGAGGAGCAAGAGAGAGAGTTGAGTTGGTGAAATGTAGATGACAAATCTCTAATGTTAAGTGAGGGTATTTATAGAGAAATTCTAGTGCCATAATCCTTTGGTTAACTTGTCATCTAGATATCCACAAAAATCAAATAAAATAATCAACTTTGTACCCTCTAGTTACATGAGGACCAAACCGGCCCAAGGGGGGGGGGGTCACTTGGTTCGATTTCAATTGTTCAGTTAGAGTTTAGTTTAGTTAAGTCGGTTACTTTAGAGATTAACCCCGTTAGTTGCATGATGCGTTATAAAGCGGGTGTTAGGGTAGTCAGGGACCCTAACTGGCTCAGAAAAAGGCTAACAATATTTCTGACAATATTTTTATGTTCCGGGTATTGTCCGGTTGTTCGGTTGGATAGTAATCCGTTAAAGTGCTTAAGTAATCCTTTAAGCGTCGTAAATAATATTTTTAGCGACACAATTTATTCTGCAAAGTGTCAGGAATATTTCCTTATGTTTTGGCACTTTATTAATTTGCTAGAAGCTAGTATGTTGATGAAAGTGCTGTGTTTCGTGCTTAGAGTACGTTTTAGGCACATCCAATCATTACATCTTATTCCTAGAGACGCAGTTCTACAACCCTTGTATCCCTACACACACTATGGGTGTAGTAAAATATTTCTGGCTCATACAGGCCCTTAGAGGCAGTGCTTGCCTGATGCTGGCTATATCAGCATGTTCAATAGGTTATCCGTTCAAATGCTACTGTGCTTTTGTGCATCATGTTTGTCACTAGAGTTTAGTAAGTAAATAATGTAGTGACGGAAATCAAAGTATGATGCAGATATGTACATGTATCAACAGTCAAGTAGCAGTTTATCAGTAATCTCAGTCAAGCACAGTAATTAAGCAGCAATTAATAGTTAATTAAGTCGTACGGATACCTGGTTTAGTGAGGGTTGTCACAATAGGACTAGTTAGACGTCTCGAACGCGCTTTTGCGTGCACGACACGTTAAAGTAGCGTAAGCTACCTTAATGGGTCGCGATGGGTCGAAAGCACTTAGGTTAGGTTCCGATTTAGGATGTAGGCTTTGTTAAACCATATCACATGAGTTCCAACACTCATTTGGTTTACAAGACCTCATTCTGTCCGATCTTCCAATTTAGGCGTCTATTGTTTGACTAGTGGTTCGATTACTAGGTGCTACTTGATTCCTTTGATTTGCTTGAGGTTGTTTGAAGTTCTATTGATTGAGGATACTTTGCACTTCATGTGAGTACATAGTTCCCCTATTTTACTGTTTTTAAATGTTTTGGGGTGATTCATATGTACGAAATGTTTTCAAAGTTTAAACGATGATTTCAAAAACGATTAAAACGATTTTTACTAAACTAAGAACGATTTCGATAAAGTGAACAAACTTGTTGGTTGTAGTTACATAACGAATGACATTCATTAGCATTGATCAAGCCGACCAGTATTAGGTTATGGTACCATAGGATCTGACAAATCCCGTTACTTTACTACACCCATGGTTATGTGTGGGGGTTGTGGGTAGCGACTGAATCTGATGTTTGTTAACTTACCCTTTGGTGGTTTGTTAATACAAGAACGAGTTGAACGATGGACGAGTCACAAAGGTTTGAATGTTATTAACGAGACGACCATATATAAGTTTTCACAATTAAAACGAGGACGATTTAAACGATCTAAACGAGTAAACGATTTGGGAACGATTTGGGAACGAGTAAACGATTTGGGAACGATATGGGAACGATTTGGGAACGATATGGGAACGATTTGGGAACGAATTGGAAACGATTTGGAAACAATGTTAAACGATTTCGATAAACGATTGGTTTTTGGTTAAGTGTATAGATAACGAGACGGGGGTAATATGGTGAAAACATGGTAGATACGCCGCTGGTACTTCTTATATATAAGTGTTTTCATCATATTACATATCGTGGCGTTATTTAGTTCACTTGGGTAAACGATTTTGAAACGATGTCACACAACGATGTTTTTCTAAGAGATATAAACTATATGAGTTTTAACGAGTTTTTACAAGATGTTTTACAAGTTGGTTTTCTAAAGCAAATGTTTTTGGGTTAAGAATCATGGCTACGAGGTTTTATAAACTATAACCCGCTTGATTTGAGTTGGTTAATTAAGTTGCAATATTATACTCTTTTCAAAACAACGTTTTTAATAAAGTATTGCAACACTTAAACTAGCCATGAATTCGACACTCCTATAAAACCTATGTACTCGCCAGCATTTCTTTGCTGACTAAGTTTTTACATATGTTTCAGGTGTTGATGCTTGAATGACTACTAGGATGCATGCGTCACATAGGATCTGGACGAGGCCTTAGTGACATAATAATAGTGATAGACGATGTAAAACTTGTTGTTCTATGTGTTAAAACTATGTAATGTTTAATTATATCAATAAAACGAAACTATTTTTGTATCCATGGTTATGAAACAATAGCTTCTGTTGCAAAACTCCCCGACGTTTCCGCCACGGTTTGTTGTCCTACGTGGTCGGGGTGTGACAGAAGAAAGTTGGTATCAGAGCCAATGGTTATAGGGAATTAGGTTATTAGTAATGCATTGACCTAGACTATAACTTTAGGACCCCAACGCAAGTTTCTTTGCGTTTAGATTTTAAAACAATACCGTCACCTATCCTTAGGTGATAACCACAATGAGAACACAAAATTCGAATCCGCTTTGAAAACTAATCATCTGTTCTAGGATGATTGATTACTAGGTTTTGAAACCTTCGTTATAAGGTTTCGAACCCTTTAAGTTTTCAAAATCTCGTCAAAGTTTGGGTCTAAATAGTGTGAACACATGCGAACTGGAAGAGTGGGTGCCTGTACCCTGGGTCTTCTGTCTAAGGCTAGAGTGTTCGTACAAATCCGCAGTATCGGACCAGTCACTCTTACCTGGGAACTCTTGGGGTGAGTGTCCACTTATAGGCGAGCATGTCTTCAGCGATACATTATATTAACCCATTTACTTTGATTAATCTCTGTGTGTCGTTTGTTTGTTCGAGCTAACGAACAAATGATCGCCTCTCTTGCATTTTGTCGATGCCTCTTGTGTTTTTCCAATTGTCGATCCCGCTCATGGAGGAGCATTCAATTTGAATGCAAACGAGGCTCGAGCTGACCACCTCGTTGTCGATGGTACCTTTCTGGTGAACGATACGTTTCTTGTTAACAATCGATCTGCATCTATTCTTTTTTTTTGATTCTGGAGCCGATAGAAGTTTTGTTTCTTTGTCTTTTGAGCCTTTGCTAGCGATACCTAGAACTAAACTGAGGAAACCCTTATCTGTCGAAGTTGCTTCTAGTAAACCTTTGTTCTTGATTCTGTTATTCGTGGTTGTCAATTGAACCTTGATAACCATCTTTTTCCCATTGACCGCACGCCGATGCAACTTGGGAGTTTCGATATTATCGTGGGGATGGATTGGTTAACCAAACATCATGCTGAGGTGGTTTGTTTTGATTAGATCGTTCGCATTCCTTTGTCTTCTGGCGATGTTTTGGAAGTTCGTGGCGATAAACCTTCAGGTGGATTGAAGCTTATGTCATGTATGGAAGCCCAAAGGTATTTGCGAAAAGGATATGTTGCCTTCTTGGCACATGTCACCGAGGAGAAAGCAAGAGTAAGAGTATTCAGGATATTCCGATTGTTCGGGATTATCCAAAGGTGTTTCCTGATGAACTGCCTGGTTTGCCTCCAGTTCGTCAAATCGAGTTTCATATTAACCTTGTACCCATTGCCAACCCAATTGCAAAAGCGCCTTATCGACTTGCACCGTCGGAGATGCAAGAATTATCGAAGCAGCTTCAAGAGTTATCTGATAAAGGATTCATCCGACCGAGCTTTTCACCTTGGGGAGCTCTTGTCCTCTTTGTGAAAAAGAAAGATGGGTCTTTTTGAATGTGTATCGATTATCGTGAGCTGAATAAGCTTACCATTAAGAATCGATATCCCCTACCTCGAATTGATGATCTCTTCGACTAGCTGCAAGGTGCTTCATGCTTTTCCAAGATCGATCTGCGTTCTGGGTATCATCAACTTCGTGTTCTCGAAGAAGATATTCCCAAAACTGCTTTCCGCATGAGATATGGGCATTACGAGTTCACAGTCATGCCTTTTGGCTTAACAAATGCTCTAGCTATCTTTATGGACTTAATGAATAGGGTCTGTAAACCCTATTTAGACAAGTTCATTATTGTATTCATCGACGATATTCTCATTTATTCGAAGACTCGAGCCGATCACGAGCAACACCTTCGCTTAACGTTGGAACTCCTTAAGAAGGAACAACTTTTCGCTAAATTCTCCAAGTGTGACTTCTGGCTTAAAGAAGTTCAGTTTCTGGGTCATATAGTCAACGAGCAGGGTATTCATGTGGATCCATCCAAGATTGTTGCTATTAAGGATTGGAGTACGCCAACGACACCTACAGAGATTCGATCTTTTCTTGGTCTTGCTGGTTATTATTGTCGATTCATTTCTAATTTCTCGAAGATCGCGGTTCCACTCACTGCTTTGACTCAAAAGAATAAGCCTTTTGAGTGGGGACCTAAACAAGAAGAAGCGTTCCAAACGCTAAAATAGAAGTTATGTAATGCTCCTGTTCTATCTTTGCCCGAGGGAAGCGATGATTTCGTTGTCTATTGCGATGTGTCCAACTTAGGCCTTGGTTGCGTCCTCATGCAACGAGGTAAGGTTATAGTATATGCATCTAGACAGTTGAAAGTTCACGAGGAGAACTATACGACTCATGATCTTGAGTTAGGAGCTGTGGTTTTCGCGCTTAAAATCTGGAGACACTACCTCTATGGCACGAAGTGTGTGGTTTTCACAGACCACAAAAGTCTCCATCATATTCTTAATCAGAAAGAGTTGAACATGAGGCAACGACGTTGGGTTGAACTCTTGAACTATTACGATTGCGAGATTCGCTACCATCCTGGTAAGGCGAATGTCGTGGCCGATGCGCTTAGTCGAAAAGAGCGAGTCAAACTTCATTCTGTTCAAACACTATCCGATATTCAAACTCGTGTTTTTCAAGCTCAGCAATCTTGTGTCTCACAAAATTTGATGGGTATGGAATTACCACATCAGCTTGAGCTTAAACTCGAAGCAAAAGGCGATGGTTTGCTTTATTTCAAGGATCGTTTGTGGGTCCCGAAACAAGACGATCTTCGCGCCCTAGTGATGGACGAATCTCACAAGTCTCGATATTCTATCCATCCAGGTGCTGATAAAATGTACAAGGATCTTCGTACTAAGTTCTGGTGGCCTGGTATGAAGAAAGATGTTGCCTTGTATGTAGCGAAATGCCTAACTTGTCTTAAAGTCAAGGCTGAACATCAACGACCTTCTGGTTTGCTTGTACAACCAGAGATACCGGTTTGGAAGTGGGAGAGCCTTGCGATGGATCTCATCACTAAGTTACCGCGTACATCTAAAGGTCACGATGCTATTTGGGTTGTTATTGATCGATTAACGAAGTCAGCTCATTTTCGTCCGATTCGCGAGGATCTATCTGCTGATAAACTTGCAAAGATTTATGTTGATGAGATTGTATCTCGACATGGTGTTCCTTTGGATATCATTTCCGATCGCGATGCTCGATTTTCATCTCATTTCTGGAAGACCATGCAATCTGCTATGGGAACCCAACTAAATCTAAGCACTGCTTATCATCCCCAAACAGATGGACAATCCGAGAGGACAATTCAAACTTTGGAGGATATGCTTAGAGCATGCGTGATAGACTTTGGTGGTAATTGGGATTCTCATCTGCCAATGATCGAGTTCTCTTACAACAATAGTTATCATGCTAGCATCAATATGGCACCATTCGAAGCTCTCTACGGTCGAAAATGTCGTTCACCTGTCTGTTGGAACGAGACCGGTGAAGCTCAGCTTACTGGACCTGAGCTCGTTCTAGAAACAACAGATAAAATCAAGAAAATTCGCGATAATCTTGTGACGGCTAGAAGCCGTCAAAAGAGTTATGCGGATATGCGATGCAAGCCCTTAGAATTTCAAGTCGGAGATCGTGTCCTACTCAAGGTTTCACCTTGGAAAGGAGTCGTGAGATTTGGAAAGAAAGGAAAACTTGCACCTCGATATGTGGGACCATTCAAGATTGTGGAAAGAATTGGGAAGGTTGCCTATTGACTAGAGCTACCTCCAGAGCTTGGTAATATTCACCCGACTTTTCACGTGTCCAATCTGCGAAAGTGTTTAGCTGACGCTGATCTTCACATTCCTCTCGACGAGATCCGAATCGATGAAACGATGCACTTTGTCGAGAAACCCGTGGAGAATGTGGACCGTGCTTTCAAACAGTTGAACAACAAACGGATTCGATTAGTCAAAGTTCGTTGGGAGTCCAAACGTGGCCTAGAGTTTACTTGGGAACATGAGGACCATGAAGGCGAAATATCCGCATTCGTTTTCACAAGCTTCCTCTAGTTAAATTTCGGGACGAAATTTCCTTAAGTAGGGCAGACTTTGACAACTGTGTTCAGTAGTCGTGGTTCAATGTAAAACAATGTTGATTATTAATAAAACAATGTGCTTTGGTGTTATTATATACGTTCTATGTTATTATGTGTGTATTTATGTTTGGTAAGTTTTCAATTCGATTCGATTCCAATTTCAAGCTCTAAATCGATTTCTGGAAGGTAACATGCGCACCGATGTGTAAATATAACCAGTTTAATGCAACAAACACTCCGTAATATAGTGACATAGGCTTAACATATCTTAAATAACCTCCACATAACTTAGAAATAAGTTTTGGATGGTTTGGTGTGTTAAAAATCAACTTTGTTCGATCGCAGGGACTATTTGTGTCAAACTGTGAAACTATACCGATTTGTGTAGTAACGAACATTCCGGAACTTGATCATAAGTTAAACATACCCTAAATAACCTTTACATAGCTTAGAAATAGGCTTTGAGGTGTTTAGTGCGCAAAAATAAACTTATTTGATCAGTAGGGACAAAAAGCGTCAAAAAGTGCATAAGTTTGCATTTTCGCGCATATCTTACGTTCTGAATATATCCGGACTTCCAAAAAAAATTTATGTAATCATTAAAATATTTTATTTTAGTGATTAGCATGATAAAATTCGATTCGTCGCTTAATTTGGATCGTTTTTGCGTTCATTACGACTTCCGTCGTAATTAACCGAATAACGCAACCGTACGGCCAAACGAACCGACATCCGTGATGTCTTTAAGCATATTTTAAGTTCCCTATACTTTAATATCATTTTAGAGCCTTGAAATGAGGTTAAAGGGGTTTAAAAGTGCCAAAAAATCAAGTTTTACAAGTGCATGGACCATTTTTGAAAATTCTGGCAGATACATTGAACTTGGTCCATTTTTTTTAGGCATCCATGGTATTTCAAAACAATGTGCCACACATGGATGGTTTTGATCCTTGTTTTGCAATACCATTTGATGGTTTTAAGTATTCCCATGGTTTTGAAAACCATGTGCCCACATGTAAGGTCTAGATCAAAGCACGTTTTTTGACGAACGATCTTAACGGTTCTAGAAATCCTATATATACCCCATCCATTTCACTCATTTCCCTCACATTTGAATCTGATTCTACACTCTCTAAGTGGAAGTTTGTGCTTCCTACCTGAGAGTGAATCGGGTTCGAATCTTGCGGGGACCTTCTGTAAGTATTCTTTCGTGTTTTTTGTTCGTTCCTATCGTTAAAGTCAAACTGTGTTTGACTTTCTGCTTTGACCAGTTTATGGTCAACGCGAAGTTCGTTTGAACTTCATAACGTGAGCGTAATCACGATGGTTATAGTCCCTAGTGACTATACCTACTGATTACCACGTTATCTAGGCTCAGTGACGAGTCGTAGTTTCGGCCAAAATGCGTTTTCTCGCATATTTTGTAACCAAACTACTCTAGGATGTCAAAACCGTTTGTTTTGATATCAAAACCTGTTTTCTAACTTAACTAAACATGTTTCGACATGTTTAGCTCGTCACTTGTTAGTTTAGTGCTTATGTAGAGTCGTAAGTCAAGCGGACTAAACACCCGCTTAGACTTTCGAACACGACCCGTTTGGTCGATCATTAGGATCCGACCAAACACGTTTAGTGACCATAGTAGCGTAGGGAATAACCTTCGGGGGTTATACCTTATGGTCACTTAGGTTTGATTAGTCGCATGATAAGCAGTTTATGTGCCCTTGGTAAATTACCAAAATACCCTTTTCATACATAATTGGTAATTAAGCATATGTAACTTAAACTTTTGACACGTAACTGATTATGTAACATAATTAAACATGTATGGGCATATAATACTTGTCATAGGACTAGTTAGACGTCTCGAACGCGCTTTTGCGTACACGACACGTTAAAGTAGCGTAAGCTACCTTAATGGGTCGCGATGGGTCGAAAGCACTTAGGTTAGGTTCCGATTTAGGATGTAGGCTTTGTTAAACCATATCACATGAGTTCCAACACTCATTTGGTTTACAAGACCTCATTCTGTCCGATCTTCCAATTTAGGCGTCTATTGTTTGACTAGTGGTTCGATTACTAGGTGCTACTTGATTCCTTTGGTTTGCTTGAGGTTGTTTGAAGTTCTATTGATTGAGGATACTTTGCACTTCATGTGAGTACATAGTTCCCCTATTTTACTGTTTTTAAATGTTTTGGGGTGATTCATATGTACGAAATGTTTTCAAAGTTTAAACGATGATTTCAAAAACGATTAAAACGATTTTTACTAAACTAAGAACGATTTCGATAAAGTGAACAAACTTGTTGGTTGTAGTTACATAACGAATGACATTCATTAGCATTGATCAAGCCGACCAGTATTAGGTTATGGTACCATAGGATCTGACAAATCCCGTTACTTTACTACACCCATGGTTATGTGTGGGGGTTGTGGGTAGCGACTGAATCTGATGTTTGTTAACTTACCCTTTGGTGGTTTGTTAATACGAGAACGAGTTGAACGATGGACGAGTCACAAAGGTTTGAATGTTATTAACGAGACGACCATATATAAGTTTTCACAATTAAAACGAGGACGATTTAAACGATCTAAACGAGTAAACGATTTGGGAACGATTTAGGAACGAGTAAACGATTTGGGAAGGATATGGGAACGATTTGGGAACGATATGGGAACGATTTGGGAACGAATTGGAAACGATTTGGAAACAATGTTAAACGATTTCGATAAACGATTGGTTTTTGGTTAAGTGTATAGATAACGAGACGGGGGTAATATGGTGAAAACATGGTAGATACGCCGCTGGTACTTCTTATATATAAATGTTTTCATCATATTACATATCGTGGCGTTATTTAGTTCACTTGGGTAAACGATTTTGAAACGATGTCACACAACGATGTTTTTCTAAGAGATATAAACTATATGAGTTTTAACGAGTTTTTACAAGATGTTTTACAAGTTGGTTTTCTAAAGCAAATGTTTTTGGGTTAAGAATCATGGCTACGAGGTTTTATAAACTATAACCCGCTTGATTTGAGTTGGTTAATTAAGTTGCAATATTATACTCTTTTCAAAACAACGTTTTTAATAAAGTATTGCAACACTTAAACTAGCCATGAATTCGACACTCCTATAAAACCTATGTACTCGCCAGCATTTCTTTGCTGACTAATTTTTTACATATGTTTCAGGTGTTGATGCTTGAATGACTACTAGGATGCATGCGTCACATAGGATCTGGACGAGGCCTTAGTGACATAATAATAGTGATAGACGATGTAAAACTTGTTGTTCTATGTGTTAAAACTATGTAATGTTTAATTATATCAATAAAACGAAACTATTTTTGTATCCATGGTTATGAAACAATAGCTTCTGTTGCAACACTCCCCGACGTTTCCGCCACGGTTTGTTGTCCTACGTGGTCGGGGTGTGACAGGTGCGAGCCTTGGAGATAACCATACAAACTGATCTCACTTCCCGGATTCACGATGCTCAACAAGAAGCGCTTAACCGGAAAATATACGAGCCGAATCCTTACGCGGTATGGAGGCACAATTGGTGCCAAAGGAGGATGGAACAATGTATTTTATGGGACGAATTTGGGTACCATTCTTTGGCGACCTACGAGCAACTATTTTGGACGAGGCTCATAAGTCAAGGTACTCTATACATTCGGGATCGGATAAGATGTACCAAGACTTAAGAGAATTTTATTGGTGGCCTAAGCTTAAAGGCGATATTTCTACTTATGTCGGAAAATGCCTTACATGCGCCAAGGTTAAGTCGGAATATCAAAAGCCTTCAGGATTACTCCAACAAACTAAAATTCCCGAATGGAAATGGGAACAAATCTCGATGGACTTCATTACAAAGTTACCCCGAACCCCAAGAGGCCATGATATGATTTGGGTAATTGTTGATCGACTTACAAAGTCCGCACATTCTTGTTTTACCCACCTGTGAGAAGGTGGAAGCTGGCCGAAATATATCTTAAGGAGATAGTGGCACGGCACGGTGTGCCTGTTTCTATTATATCGGACCGAGAAGGTCGGTTCATGTCAAGGATTTGGCAATCATTCTAAAAGGCCTTTGGATCACAACTGAATCTTACTATGGCCTTTCACCCTCAAACGGACGGGCAAAGTGAACGGACGATACAAACTTTGGAGGACATGTTATGTGCTTGTGTGATGGATTTGGGTGGAAAGTTGGGATACTCACTTGCCCTTAGTGGAGTTCTCATACAATAATAGTTATCACACTAGCATTCAGGCCGCCCCGTTTGAAGCGTTGTATGGACGAAAGTGTCGGTCCCCGCAATGTTGGGCGGAGACCGGGGATAAACAACTCATTGGTCCGGAATTAGTCCAGGAGAATACAGACAAGAACATTCAAATACGAGACCGTATCAAGGCGGCTCGTGATAAACAAAAGAACTACACAAACAAAAGACGCAAACTATTATCCTTCGAAGTCGGAGACAAAGTTTTGTTGAAAGTCTTACCTTGGAAGGGTGTTGCTAGATTTGGTAAACACGGAAAATTAAACCCGCGACACATAGGACCATTTGAAATCTTGGAAAAGTTCGGTACCGTTGCCTACAAAATGAAGTTGCCGGAGGAACTCAGTAGCATACACAACGAGTTTCATGTGTCAAATCTTAAAAAGAGTCCTACCCAAGAAACGGTAACCATCCCAGCGGACGAGATACATGTCAACGATAAACTCCAATTTACTGAAGAACCTGTTGAGGTTATGGACTGGAAGGTCCACAAGACACGGAGGAGTCGTAGGAAGCTAGTTAAAGTTCATTGGAACTCGCGTCACGGCCCCAAGTATACGTGGGAACGTGAAGATCAAATGAAATCCAAGTACCCTCACCTGTTTCAAGACTCCCCTGTAACCGGTAACACGACTTGAATTTCGGGACGAAATTCTTCTGATGGGGGGAGAATGTGATAACTGGCAAAAATAATGGTAATTCCCTACAACTTAAACACTTGAATTAACGTTTAATTACGTTCATTACGATTTAATTATTGCATGATTAGGTCGTACAAAGTCTAGCAATCATAGGGTATGGTTATATATGTCAAACAACAATGATACAATCGCTACGTCGCGAGAAAACTAAAAACTATGTCCTAATATGTTGGCAAAATGCTGAAAACACTATTCATCTGAACACACTATTCATGCCAGCAAGTTCCGAAAACTGTCTGAATAAGCGACGAATGGCATGAATGCACTTTACAGATGAAATACAAATAAAAATCCCTAATTCGGGACACTAGACACTAAAACACCTTAACTTTCCGGTAAATGCACATAACTACATTTTGTCCGTTCTGCGCCGAAATTATAACCAAAATAAAATTTTCGCGGCACTAGAATCTAGCATTTTAGTGTCCGTAAGTCTTATAGCTATTGTATAACCTTAAAAAGGCTTGTGGATACCAATGGAATGTTCGAATCACAAGTTTTCGGCACTACATCGCATTGATCATAGCTTCGTCGTTTTTGCGCCGACGAACTAGTTAACCACATTTTCGCCACCCAAACACCTAAACTAACATTCTAGTGAACTAGTGAGCAACATTTTGGTGTCAAAAATATTGCCGGAACATTAACGGTGCAAGAACCCATCAAAACCCCTAAACCCCATAACATTTTATTATAACTTTACATCCTACTTTTTTTATATAACTTTTGTAAAAAAAAAAATAATAAACTAATAACCCCCCCCCCCCCCCCCAATTCGGTCAAAATGGGCCACCCCATCAACCTACACATTTGCAATCTTGGATAAAATGGTATGGTGTTGAAGATTTTTTTTTAAGATTTTGAAAGATTGTATTTTTTTTATAACCATTACCACCATCATTTTCATTCCATCATTTTCAATATTCAAAACACACAAACTTCTCTTTCTTGCTTCTTCATTTTCAACCAAAAGAAACCCCAAGAACACCTCCATTTTCATTCATAAATCACCACATTTTCACCTTAATCAAACCCTTTTATGATCATCTAAGCCTAGTTAAAGCATGGAGCTTCATTAGAGACTTGTTGGAGCTTAACCTCTTCTTAATCTTCATTCTATGCTTGTGCAAAGTTGTGAGCCCCTTTCTTACCATTTTTAAGCTTAGTATTATGTATAGATCATAAAAGTACTTGTTGATCATCTTGAAGATCAAGAAAAATCTAACTTAAAAACCCTAATCACTTCTTAACAACTTACTAAATATGAAGTATTATGTGATTATTATGTGTATTAGTGTTGAATAAGTAGTATGATCATGTTGATTTTGGTTGAAGTAGGTTGTTTAACTTATGGTTTATGATGATCTTGTTATATTAGGCCTACAAATGTGATTTAAACAACTAGGGGTTTAAATCAAGAAAGATCATCACCATTACTTCATGAGCTTTATATATATAAGTTCTAATCCTTGAAAGATTAAGGACTTTAATGGTCTAAACTTGATGTTTATGAAGTAACAAGTGTATTTTTTAGATAAAACAAGTGATTTAATAAATAGTTATGAAAACCACACTTAAAAAGTCTTGAATTTCAAAACATAAAAGTCTTGAAATTTTTAAGAAATTTAATATATATAAGAGTTCATGAATTAAGGAATTAAATGGTGGTATTTGTTTACTTGAAGTGGTAAATTGTTAAGATTAGTAGGATGATGTTGTTGGTAAATTGAAAATGGTTTTTAAACGCGTTTTGAAAACGTGGGAAAATGCCATAGTTTAGGGGAAACTATGACGAAATTTTCTAAAAATCTAATCGCGATTAAAAAGAGATTTACGGGGTGATTAGCATGGTTAATCGCGATTAGTGAATTTAATTGTGATTAACACCCTTAATCGTAATTAGACAAACCCTAATGACAAGGGTTAAGACTTTACCATCCAAGAGTTTATTTAAAACACTACAAGTTATTTTTATGATAAAATGGGTAAAATTCATAAGAATAACCATCAACATAATTTTCTCCAAAAATTATATGTATATACCTCAAATATTTTATTTGGTGTATAATGTGTGTATAATTGTGTGTATGTATTAGTCTTAGGAATACATACCAAAATAATACCTATGATTTGCAAAATATACACTTACACCACGACGAAAACCCCACCAATATTCGAAATTGTAACGACGGTCGTGAACCTTCGCGACTACTTAAAATGTACACTTATAAGATACCATAAAACAAGGCGCGAACATCGGACGACGGGTCTCGAACGATGGACATCGGACGACACCTTATGCCTTATCAACGAAACGGACGTGTCGACACCTCGAAAGGTTACTACGACGCTAGACAACTTTGACACACAAAAACTATATGTATTAACCGGTGGTTACGACAAGTCTAAAAATAAAATAATTTTGACACTTCATATATATTAATGACAATGAATGACCAGAAAATTCAATAAAGAAAATAACACTAATCGTGATTATAAAAGTTACTAGCATAATTAGTAAAAGATTACTAAAAATGCATGAACATAAATATTGAGCTAAAACAATTAATGTTGGGTTAAAATAACATAAATATTAGGCTAGGCCCAATACCTTAAATACATGGGCCAAGGCCCAATTCCCTAAAATACTTATAAAGCCCACTTACAATAATAACATGGGCTAGGCCTAATAACTTATAGAACTTGGGGTAGGCCCAAATCCCAAAAAATATGGATTAAGCCCAAAACACTAAATTATGGGCTAAGTCCAAAGTAAAATACATGTATATTTTTATAAATATATATTGTACGAGTACATTATAAATACGGTATAACTACATCTATAAATACGGTATACCTACACGTATAATACGGTATTCCTACATGTATAAATACGGTATACCTACACGTGTAATACGGTATTCCTACGCGTAAATACGGTATATCTACACGTATAAATACGGGATACATATACGTATAAAAGACTCACGCACATGATGATGTACTCATTTACACTTGTTAAAGTGTACTCTCGCAAGAATGTCGCACACGTACGATAACGTATTGACGATGTTAAAAATAAATATTTTTAACACTTGAATCAAGAAAAGATATATGATTTTATATTTGTGTAACAAATATAGAGTCTCGTATCAAAGTATACCAGAAACAAATGCCAACATATTATTAAATTACACAAGTGTTCCAAAAGCGAAATGAAAATAATAAACGTTCAAGATGAACAACGAGTACAAGATCTAGGAAGGACCGATGTGTCTAATGAGTTAGAACCCTTGTAGGTTGACTCGCATTTACGGAACACGTTGATTGAATATCTCTCTCAAGAACGCAAAGCTATGAGTTCATGTCCCCTTTTTCTCTTAACTGTTTTCGGATTTATAACTCTCGGGGGTGAAATACATGTTGCATATGTTTCAATGGTATGATTTGGCTATGAAATGAACTATTAGATCATGTGAGCATAGGCTGAAACTGAAATGTCAATAACTCTCATAAGAAACATGGACAAAGGTTAGATCTAACGGGTACAGCCGAGCCCCACTCATGGTCCATTTTTGACTACTTAGAGTGCTTTTGCGTCCCAGTCGAGGTGATTCGACAACAGTCAAGGTGATTTGACACAGTCAAGGCGATTTGACACAGTCAAGGTGATTTGACACGGTCGAGGGGATTCAACACAGTCGAGGGGATTCAACACTTATAATAGCCCACTCGGGTTGGGTACTCCCTATGTCTTCACATATATTAATGTCTTTGCAAAACATTAATTGATCTGTTCATAGACGCCTTACATACCTATTTTCAAAGGAATCTCTCAAATGTTTACAAGTTTATTGGAACTCATACAAAACGCATGAACTCGTTTAACTTTTGTTGATGTTTTGAAAAGTACATGTATTTCATGAAACTAATGGGATCTTGGTGCTGGTGGTTCTTTCGAAGCTATTGGGATAACAAGTATTCGATGTCATCCTTTTGGAGGGTTTGGTCCATATATCTCATCTTCAATGAGATATAGGATGCAAAGCCTTGTCTTTTAAACTTATGTTGAACTAGTCCTTTTGTAAACATTAAAACTTATGTTGTCTTATATCTTAAACAAATTGTGTAACTTTTAAAGTATGTCAATGGGTGAACATCGTATGTTTTTAATCATGTAGTTGTTTACTTATATCGTATGCAATGAAAACTAATTAAATTCTGTTAGTGCACTACGTCTATTGACTTCGTCTTGTATCATGTAATGTAATAGGATAGGATAGAATATCTAGTGCACGAGGTTCGAGATACGAAAAGTGGTGGTTAAGCAAGTAGGTCCGCTTATATGGACATTGTCCATATGAGCGAACCACAATGCAACTAGGTCCGCTCATATGGTAGACCATATAAGCGAACCTGCATTTAACTCATAGGTCCGCTCATGTGGTGTCTCTATGAGCGAACCAGAACCACTATATATAGGTGCACACTTTAGTTCATTTGGTACGGATCTGAAAGTGTAACGAAGTGCTGCCAAATTGCTTCCAGGTTGTAAACATTGTTAAGAATCAATATAAGAAGCATTATATTTAGTTTGAGCGTCTGATTCACTGATTCCGCCTTTGAATTAGATAAACGACTCTTCTGATCGACTCATTCAGGGTCAACGACGATCCAACAAGTGGTATCAGAGCACAGGAGGAAGAGTTTAGCTCAAATTGGATCAGTTTTCTGTCTTCCACACCTTCTTTTTCGATTTGGATAAGTTTCCACGGTTAAAATTGGACAAATTTTTCACAGAATGTGTGTTAGTGGATAATTACAAACCCTTGAAAGTTTCATATCAAAATACGGCTTAAAAATGGTTAAAATCAGTTAAAAACGTAGCTCCGCTCGAACGGTCATCACAGGTTCGCTCGAAATAACCTGTTAAGTTCGCTTTTACGGACAGTTCGCTTATTTGGACAAGTAGATCCGCTCATAAGAACAAGTTAGGTCCGCTTATTCATACATTCTAGGTCCGCTTGAACAAACAAGTGCAGTCAGGTTCGCTTATTTGGTTAAACAGGAGGTCCGCTTGAACAGTTCAACAAGGGTTCGCTTATCTGTCCAATAAGGGTTCGCTCTTTTGGTCAAATTTGTTGGTCCGCTCATTTGTCCAAGTTTGGGTTTCGCTCATTAGTGCAATCTGATTTCGCCCAAGTATTTCCAGAATTTCTAGACATGGCTAATGATGATCATGATGCCTGGTGGCGAAGAGATAGTGCAAGATGGGAAATTAGAAAGTTGAATGAACCATTTTAAGAAGCACAAAGAGCCAAGAGATGGAATAAAGAGTTAGAGTGTTACATGGATCCACTGGGAAATCCAGTAGTTGATCCGTCAAAAGTGGATTTTGATGCTGTAACCAATTTGTTTCCAAGTGAGGGAACTTTCAACACAAGAAGGTTATCTGATAAAGAGTATTTGCCGAATTTGGAGAAAAAGATAAGAGAAGTTTGTTTAGCAAGTCTACCGAAGGTGGTAGAATTCAAGAAGAGAACAGCTGAAAAGGTGAAAAAGATGGTTGAAGATTGGAAAAAGGAAGCCTTAGGAAAGGTTAAAGCTGATGCAGATAAAACTGAAAAGAGTTTGGAAGTTAAATCTGAAAAAGATGAAGAAGTTTCAGAAGATATTTCAGAAAGAGCTCCAGTTTTTTATCATTCATGCTCATCTGATGAAGAGTGTGATAATGATAGCAAAAAGGCCGATAATGAACAGATTCTGGAGTCACGCTTGAGTTGTGAAAAGCTGAAATCTGAAAATGATAAACTGTTAAATGATTTGAACAGTTTATCATTAGAAAACAAAATTTTGAAAGAAATAGTTAAAAGTGAAAATGAAAAGGTTTCTTGGATCAAATTAGAAAATAAATTTTTAAAAGAAAAAGAAACAGAATTTCAAGATCGAATAAGAGTTTTGGAAAATGAGAAGTCTGTTTTTGAAAATGTTAAAATTGAAAATGAAAAATTAATCAAGTCACATCTTGAAAGAATATCTCGGCTTGAAAACGAAGCTGAAAATTCAAGAAACAAGATTGAGGAACTTGAAAAGAAATTGAAAGGTTTTGTGACTTCATCGGATAGTTTGAAGTTTTCATGTCCAAAACCAATCAATTCTGTTCCAATAAGTGACAATGTCACAAATTTTGACAAGGTCAAAATTGAAGATTGTGATGACAAATCTGATGATGAAAAAGAAAAAGAAGAAAAAAGGAAAAAAATTTTGAAATTAAATGAAATGTTTAAAAATAATGTTTTACATTCTACTGAGAAAGGTGAATGCTCAACGCAAAAACCTGTAAAGAAGAGTGTGGAACAGAAACAAAAAGATAAAAATTTGAAAAATTCTAAAAATGAAAATAAAAACTCATCAGATAAGTCATCCAATCGTTATGAAAAATCACAAAAATCTAAAAATAAAAACTCACAAAATGTTGGTAATAAGTGGTGCAGGTTTGACCACAGTGCTCAAAAGACAAATCCAGCATTGAAGAGGAGAAATGAGTATAACCAAGCCAAACAATGTTATGATCTGAAGGTTTGGACTGAAAGTGAATGGTATGATAACAGAGTGTGCTACACCTGTGGTGTTAGAGGACACATTGCTGTAAATTGTCAGAATTGGAGGTTTGAATCGAGAAGATGCTATAATTGCAATATCAGAGGCCACATTGCCAGAGATTGCCCAAGGAGATTGATGGGAAGATCGAGGGTTGAATCTCAAAGAATGGTGAAGAAACCAGTCATTGTCAAGCCCGAAGAACAGAAGGTTCTGGAACAGAAACTGAAGCTTTCACAGGGGCAAAAAGACAGACTGCGAAAGAAGAGGAAGAAGGCCAGAGAGTATCTGGAGAAGATTTTGTCCTCGGGTTCTTCGGTTGGTAAGAATAAGAGTTCTGATGAATCGACTTCCTCGATTGCAAAGTCCAACAAGACGGTTTCATCAGATACAAATTTGAGGACAAAAGAGAAAAAGGAGAAAAAGAAAAGTGTCGGCGATGAATCTGACAGATCAAAGTCAGACAAGCCACACTCGGGCAATGAATCTGATTCAACAAAACCAGAAGAGCCACAAATTGAGGTAAAAAAGGAAGAAACAATTCTTTTAATGAATGATAAGGATTTTCCACCATTACAAGCAGCGAACCAAAAATCAAAAGGTGTTGATACTGGAAAAATGTTTAATAGCAATGTTAAACATATTTTTAGTAAGATGGCTGATGGTAAGGAAAAAGGAGTAACAAAATTTTATGAAGAAAAGAGAAAAGCTCAAAATACGCCTAAGACTGGTCAGGCTTGGGTGTCAAAATTGATTGGTTGAAATTCTGACTTGCCGGAGCTTCCAGGTTGGTAAGCGAGAAGCAGGTATCGGCATTTTTCTTGAGAAATTCACAGGATGGTAACTGTGATATTTCGATCTACTAGTGGGTAATCAAGGACATTAATTTGTACTTATTTTCTACAAGTGTTTATGTAAATTGATCTTATATTGTTAAAATTACAAGATGATGATGTAAACCCCTAACATTCAAATGGTTGGAAAGCAAACTATTTTTCCAGAAAAAAACCATTTTGATTAAAACAAACTTAAGTGTTTTGAAATCATAATGGGGAAATAGTTTGTTGTAAGGGGGAGTGTTGATGGAATACGCCGAAACCCTCACGGCTGAACAAACATGATTACTTTCACCAGATAGAAAAACGGTTTTCAAATTGTAAAAATCAATGTGTTGTAAATCATGGGGGTAATTACTGCTTTTAGTGTAATTCAGTGCACAGTTAGTAGAACATGGATGGCGAGACAAAGCTATCAGTATCGGTTTGTCAAATTTCTTTTAATGATTTTGCATTTTAGGGGGAGAAAAATTGTTAGAAAATACAAAAACATTAGAAAATTTGAAAAATACAAAAATATGATAAAATTCAAAAATTTTGAGTTTTGGGTAAAAAGAGGAAATGATAGTACATCAGTAGATAGTTACAGTATGCTAAAGAATTGTAAAGAAGTAATAAGCGTTAAACAGTCTCACTGATGATATGTCGATAGGTTTTTATACACTTAGTAAGCTTTTTCGGGATATAAACCTAAATTCAAACTTTCTTATTTCGTGGGGAACACTACTTGAATATATAGGTAACCCCTGAAATCTCGTTTGAAAGGTCCCATATTCTGAGATACTAGGTCTTTATACTCAGTGATATCTGGGGTATTATTCCGGGACTTCTGCTGTATGGAAGTACTGACCTAGTCCCCGAATAATACTTTCTGCAAAATGCTTGAAACATAGCATCGCCCTCAGCAAGCTGATGAAACAATAAAATTGATAGTCGCTGCTGTTGTAACTAAAAGATCCTCTAAAGAGGACACACCAAAAGTCGAGCCGTCATCTCTCTGCTGAACGGAAGTTCTGACCTGAGCTCTCACGGCCTCGCATCTAACCCCTTACAGATATCATCTGTGGTATACTCACCTGTAAGACTGAATATCTGGGATTCTGGATACGGGAGTATATTCAAGAGGTGGGACACATGAATGAGTTTAAGTTCTTAAAAACACCTAAATCGTATCCTGAATTAGTTGAAATTTGTATGAAAATTTAAGTGGATCAGTATATCGACAATCTAAGTGAATTGTTTAATTCTTAATGTGTAACTAAGCTCAATGGTACTTGTAACTTGTCAAAACTGATATGATCCTCTGTCGCATACTCAAAACAAAAATATTATTTGTAAATATGTTTGTACATATTTCTTTACTGCTTTATATTTTCAGAAAATACAAAAAGATTTTGATTTCTGCTTTATTTTTGACAACCGATGTCTGAGTTGATGAGTTTCAAAATCTAAGTAAGCTGAGTGTGTTTCTGAAAATAAAACAAGTTCATTAATTTGAAACTTGAAATTTCTATAAAAGTTCAAAAACAGTTTGTGATATCTCCAAGGTCATTGACTTGAACTTGGATGATAAACTGTGAGGGAGTTGGATTCTTTAATGCTGCCATATCTGTTGAGTTGGTTGATAGGGGGAGTAGATTAGAGGATTTGATTGATGATTTTAAAATGTTGTTACTTATCATTTGTATGAGTGATTGCAGGAAAAGTCCAGGCTACGATCCCAAAAGCAAAGTCTGAGGGGGAGTCTGATGACAAGCTGAAAGAGAGGATGAGTTTGTAGCTGGAAAGCTAAGTGTCGATCCCTAAAAGCATGGAAGCTTGACGAGAGGGGGAGCCAGCTGACAAAGGAAAAGTTGATGATAGAGCTAATGATGAGATCTTGGTGAAAAAGTCAAAGAGAGAAGATGATCAAAGAGAAAGATTGAAGGATACTTACATTGTTACAATCTGAACGAGATGGCAAGATGATCAAGACTGAAGAGGTGGCATAACAGAGAATGGTCACTGAAGACTTCGTCAATATCTGAGGGGGAGTCTGTTAGTGCACTACGTCTATTGACTTCGTCTTGTATCATGTAATGTAATAGGATAGGATAGAATATCCAGTGCACGAGGTTCGAGATACGAAAAGTGGTGGTTAAGAAGTAGGTCCGCTTATATGGACATTGTCCATATGAGTGAACCACAATGCAACTAGGTCCGCTCATATGGTAGACCATATAAGCGAACCTGCATTTAACTCATAGGTCCGCTCATGTGGTGTCTCTATGAGCGAACCAGAACCACTATATATAGGTGCACACTTTAGTTCATTTGGTACGGATCTGAAAGTGTAACGAAGTGCTGCCAAATTGCTTCCAGGTTGTAAATATTGTCAAGAATCAATATAAGAAGCATTATATTTAGTTTGAGCGTCTGATTCACTGATTCCGCCTTTGAATTAGATAAACGACTCTTCTGATCGACTCATTCAGGGTCAACGACGATCCAACAAATTCACACCACGCGCTTCCGCTAATGAACGAGTGTGACACTTGAACTTGCAAAAGTTAAGAGAAATCAAAAGATGAAGATGAAGCTCTTGGTTTGATGATTACAACAAGTGTTGTATTGATTCCAATCTGATATAAACGCTAACAAGCACCTGGAAATTCGGATAAACACAATCAAAAGAACACAAAAAGCACAACACAAGTTTTCACCAAAGAACTAGCCAAAAGCTTAGGCTAGGGTTTCATTACTAACATATTTAATGTCTAACTTGCCAGCGTATTTATAAATACGCTGGCATCTTAAATACGCCAGGTCAGTCAAACCACTTACAAAATATTACAATTTAGACCCTGGACTTATATAAAGCTACAAAAACGTAACTAAGACAATCCAGAACAAGTATCAACGATCTCAAATGTCCTAACAATATCCCCCGTAGATCGTTGCATACTTGACGAGTCTTTCATTCCTTAGTTGTTGCTGCTGGATTGCTTGTAGCTTCTTCTGTTGGTTGTTGCGGGATCTCTTCGGTTGTTGTTGTTTGTTATGGAGGTTGAACTGCATCAGTTGTTTCTGCTTGTGGAGTTTCTTGAGTAACGATAGCTTCACTGGTTGTTTGAGGGTCCTCCCTAATGGCTTCATATGTGGATGAGGCTGGAGGTTGCTGTTCTGTTTGAAGAGGAGTGGATGAGGAGTCTTTCGTCTTTGCTGGAGACTTGTCTTTCTTCTTGTCTGATTTCTTCTTTTTCCTCAGTTCTTCCTTCTTCTTTGCTTCAGCTAACTCTTTCTTTTTCTCGATCATGTTGACAATATCAAACATCTCTCGCTTTCTTTTCCATGCTCTCTCGACTGCCATTTGGAATAACATGGCTTCTTCAAGATTTACATTACCAGCTCCAACATGTATTCTGTTAGCATTTAACATATTCAAGTTAGACAATCTGAACATGAAAACGTCCATAGGATCAAGAATTCTTATGTCTTCATTCGACTTAGATCGGATCACGGCTTCGCCCTTTTGGCTATCATAAAATCATTTCTTGAAATTGTTTAGAGAGACAGGGACTTCTGGCGGGAGCTTGATTCTGGTAACAAATTTTCTAGGGTCGATCTCCCAAGTCACCTTCCCTTTACCCGTAACAGGATCTTCTGTGGTTTTCGAGACTCTCCATCATGGGTGTTGCAGTTTAAAGACTTCAAAGCCTCGGTTGCACTCTTTTGCGATTAAACGCTCGAAGTCTGCCCCAATGCTGCTTCGATCTGGATTTAACAAATCTAATCTGCCGAGCTCCCGAATAGCCCGCCTTGGAAATGATTGCAAGTCGAACCAGTCTTGAAGTATTGAATTACTCCGCCACATTGTTTCACCACAAACATATCTCTGAATCTGTTGTACATCTAGCTTATAATCTTGTCAGTAACTTCTGTCTTTTCGCAGTAATTACTTGATAGAAGTCGGGCAGCTTTTCACGTTCTTTCTTAAACCATTCGGGATGTTGTGGTGTGAATTTCTCTCCATCTTCAAGCTCGTATAACACATCCTCTTCTAAACCCTATTCAACGAATCTTGGAGGCATTTCGTCCCGATCTACCTCTTCTTCATCACTATCATCTCCTTTAGTAATCTTTTTTGTTGATTCGAGACGCCATTTCTTTGCTTCGGCCTCTTTAGCTTTTCTTTTTGTTTCATCTTCTTTGAACTTCTCATAGTCAAAGATTTCAGCAATGGAGAACATTGGTTCCATTTCTATCTTAGCACAAACTTTCTTTAGGATTCTTACAACTTCTCCATTCCGTGCTGTTAAAATCTCACAAACCTCGTTTGTTCTGACACATAGGCATGCAACTCTTTGTTCTTATTTCTTTTTTCTATTAATTTTTCTCTCAATACATTCATGTCATTAACTTGATGTTTAAGAAGACAAATTTCTCTGGCTGGCCCTGCACCGATATCTTTCACCAGCTTGTCATAAAGATCTTGAAATGGATGAACTCTTTGAGGAGCAACGGAAGGTTGTGTGATTCTAGTGGGTTTTACTTGAACATGTTTTGACGAGCTTTCATCGGTTTTCTTCTTCTTTAACAGTGGTGTTTTACTAGAAGTTGGTTCATCTGGATCAACTAGCAGATTTTCAACGAAATCATCTAATCTTTCTTCTTCTTCTTCTTCTTCTTCTTCTTCTTCTGTTACTACCACAGGAGTCTCGGATTCCATCATCTCAGGTCTAGCTTATTTCTTTTCTCTCTTTTGTCTTTCCTCATGGCGTGAATTGCGCGCAAGTTTTCAATGTGTTCCCTTTGAGCTTGAGAATCTGCTGCTCTAAAACTTGCCCCCATAAGCCTTTCAGGATTTTGAGTAGTTTTCTTCTTCTTCGACAACTCACCTTCTGCCGGTTGCTTTCCTTTCCTTTTCCTTATTAACTTCTCCTCCTCTTCTTCTTGAACTTCTTCTTCATGTTCCTCCGCTTGTACGACCTTTTGCTGCTTTGCTTTGACCCCCTCCCTATACTTTTTGTAAGCTGCTTTAACTAGAGGGAGTCTTTCAGCTGTATACATCCAATCATGCAGCATCACCCATTCATTTATCTTGATTTCCGTAAGCTGACGACTGGTAAGGAGGTGGAACTTGTAAGGATTACCTTCATGTGGCAGCTTGGGATGTTGGTCATTGATGAGCATCTGTATAAACCGAGGATACATCGCCCATGTATTTTCATTTGCATTCTCAGTCATATACAAGAAAATTAATCCTGAAAAGTTAAAATTTTGATTCAGGCACAGATTTAACATAGCAGCTGACCATTCCAGGTTTAAACCATCATATCCTCCTTTTCGGTGCGTTATGCTCATAGCGATTACATGTAGAATGAATCTCGAATCTCTTGTGAGGCCATTTCTTTTAATTTCATTTTTCTGCCTAAAATCACCCACATAACCCATGCCACGAAAGCCATCCAATATATCATCTTTTCTGAGACAGATGGGATCATCGTGATTGTCTCCAAGTTTTAACACCCTTTGAATTCTTCCTTCTATAACAATAACTTCCTTCTTTTCGAACCGTCGCTGATATTCTTCTTACTTTGTAAACTGTTTCAACCTTAGTTGTTTCCCAGTTAGAAATTTTGGAGGATAATAGTAAACGACACTTAGAGAGAATATTTACAAGTATTTACCAAAAATTTGTATATAATACATATATATATATATATAATATTTAATAGTGATTAAAAACAATATTTACATTTATATTACATATTAATATATATATAGATAAGGTATGAGAAATCCGCTGAAAGGTCCGAGTGAATCCGCTGATGCCTTCGCTACCAGGTTTAATAGATCACAGTAATTTCGCCGGCAACGAAGATTTGTTACAAGATAATTTCGCTGACAATGATGATAAAATGGCTCAGTATATGCTCAAATTCGCTGATTATGGTCGGCGAAGATGAAGTCCTTTCACGGAACGAGCATGCAGCGTAGACGTATGTCTATGCTGACTTACTGGCGAAATAGTCTATTTCGCCGGTTGCTTGAACTCGCGTTCGAGACTTTTATGAAACAACTCTTGGTTTACTTAATTTCGCCAAAATTAACTTATCTTCTCCATATTCAAAAATATCTACGCTATGTTCAATTTGTTCTTGAAAAACCCATTTAAAACCCTAGTTTCTTAAACCTGATTTTACCCTAGGATTATCTCAACAGAAAAGAACAGATCAAGGTAACACTGGTCATTCAATATAAATCGTATACATTTTCATCTAAGCCTAAATATGAATTAGCAAACTAATCAAGATGGCAGAAGATGATTATGTTTATAAAACATGAAAAACCCTTGTTCTAAACTATCCCCAAATCAGATAGACCTAGACGATTGAATGATATAGTGTAAACATTCTGTATTAAACATTGACCTGAATCAATACCTTGAATCTTTATACTTGAGATTAGAGAAAGAAAGGAATATGAAGGATTGTTGATTATCGGCGAATTAGAGAGAGAAAGATGAGATGGCTATTGACAATTTTTGAAACATGACGGTTAAGGCCCTTTTATAGGAGATTGGCGGTTTCCGGCGGAATTATAATTCCGCCGTCTTATTAATTCCGCTGCCCCTTGTGTTTCTAACACTATTTCAAAACCAAATCAAATACGCTCGAAAATTTCAAACTTTCTCGAAAAACGTGCCCATTTAGTTTTAAAATGCTAGAGAACTTAGAAAATATTTACAAAATCTTAAAACTTGGGTAATTTGGACTTCGAGATTCATTTCAAAGATCGGGAGATTCCTTTTTCACTGATTTTGTTTTTCTTTTAAACGCTCGTCGACTTTCCTGCAAAAGATCATATTGTCAACACTTACCAGATCCGTAATGATTCTTTTTAGCAAATCAAGGCACAAGAAAAACTGCCAGTATGTTTGTCCGCTTAAATCCATGCATCCTTCTTTCAACATGCTTTCAGTGAGAGTGTTTATCATGTTTTGGTAATATTGACAAGAATTCCTATGGCCCCCACACAAGCTATCAGAAATAGAAACATTATGCCCATGAGTCCCACATCAGGACATACCCCCGCGATCAAGGTATGCACAAAGGTTCCTCATAACAGGTGAGTATATTGGTTTCATTCGTTTTGCTTTTCAATGATAGATAATTGGTGATCAGGTCAGTACTTCCATACAGCAGAGAGACCAACGTCTATCGAGGGCTGAGACAGATACTAGAAACGGTACGATTTGTGCATTTTTTGCGCATTTGAATAACTTTCTACGAAAGCTTCTTCAATTTTGGGTTTTGGCCGTTTTTGGCTCTTTTGAAAAGATATCATAATCGTGTCTAGGTCAGCATATATTTGGATGCAGCAGAAGAGCGACTATGATATCCCCGAATGATTAACCGATATAAAACCCGAAATCTCGGACTTTGGCAATCTGTCAACGCAAGATTCAAGACCATTAAGCCATATTCTGCAATGTGTTACCTACAATGATGCATAATGCTATGGAAAGCCAAAATCCTTGTGTAGACATTATCTTTTGCCGCCTAATTGCAGTTTACTCGTCGGTATTGCTGAATCTACTGACACGTCGTTGCTTGGTACCCCGATTCCTTTTGTGTTCTGGTATTCAGGAAACGACAAAGTGTTAGCAATTTTCTATCATTTCTTTTAACATGTGTCTGACACAAGCATTCAACTTTTGATTTTCTGCAATATCCCCCCTAAAATTTTTATTTTCATAAGTCCATTACCTGAAAATGAAATTTTAAATAACAGAAAATATTTTTGGTGGGCAACGTTTTAAGATACTTGTTTTACTTTTAACGAACGTTTTTTTAAATAAAATATGAACAAAAGATAGAGTATTTACAAACAGTGATAGACGACAAATTTCATTTCCACTCAAGGAAATTAACCATTTCCAACCAGGTTACCAACTGGTTGAAGTGGGTTTTATCAAAGGCTTTTGTGAAGATGTCGGCCCTTTGCTGTGTTGTATCCACTAGCGCCACCTGAATATATCCTTTCTCATAAGCATCTCGAATTGCGTGACTGCGAATCTCGATATGCTTTGTTCTGGAGTGGTGGATAGGATTCTTCACAATTCCCAGACACGCCTCATTGTCGATGAATATAGGAGTCTTCATGATGTTGATTCCATAGTCCAGCAACTGATTTTGTATCCAAAGAACTTGCGAACAGCAACGGTAGGCCGTAGTGTACTTAGCTTGAGCAGTAGAGGTGGACACCATCGTCTGCTTCTTGCTTTGCCATGATATTAGATGATTTCCCAAGAATTGACATCCTCCTGAGACAGACCTGTGATCAACCTTACAACCTGCATGATCACTATCAGTTGAAGTAATAAGATTAAAATTACTATCTTTAGGATACCAAATACCAAGTTTCGGGGTTCCTTTAAGATAGCGGAAGATGCGCTTTACAGCAGTTTCATGAGACTCCTTGGGATTTGTCTGAAAACGAGCACAAAGACATACGACCCACATAATGTCAGGCCTGCTAGCAGTTAAGTACATCAAAGAGCCTATCATGGAGCGATAGAAGGATTTGTTCACAGATTTTCCTTGAGGATCTAAAGTAAGCTCAGTCTGTGAGGCGAACGGGGTGCTAGCAACTTTGCAGTCGTTCATGTTGTACTTTGCGAGTATATCCCTTATGTATTTTGCTTGATGAATAAGAATGACGTCCTCCTTTTGCTTTACTTCCAATCCCAAGAAGAACGTGAGCTCTCCCATCATGCTCATTTTGAATTTTTCCTTCATCACTGTCTCAAACTCCTTGCACAGCTCCTCATTTGTTGACCCAAAGATGATATCGTCCACATATATTTACGTCATCTCTGATTCGTTTGGTGAAGAGTGTCATGTCTATTTTTCCTCTGGTGTAACCACACTCCAATAGATATGCTGACAAAGTCTTGTACCAAACACGAGGAGCTTGGTGAAGACCATACAAGGCTTTGTCCAACTTATAATAACGACCTGGGAAGTGAGGATCTTCGAAGCCCGGAGGTTGACAAACATAGACTTCTTCCTTTACCTTGCCATACAGAAAAGCGCTTTTCACGTCCATTTGGAAGACTTTGAAGTTCTTGTATGAAGCGTACGCCAAGAATATTCTAATTGCTTCCAATCTTGCTACTAGAGCAAAAACTTCCTCATAATCAATTCCCTCTTCCTGTCGAAAACCTTGCACCACCAACCTTGCCTTGTTTTTTATTACCACCCTGCGATCGTCCATTTTGTTGCGAAATACCCATTTAGTACCAATCGGAAACTTTCCCTCAGGTAGATCAATCAGTTCCCAGACTTTAAGTTTTCGGAATTGAGAAAGTTCTTGCTGCATGGCTTGTACCCAACTGGAATCTTGGATAGCTTCTTCGATATCATGAGGCATGGACTGCGAGAGAAACGCTGCATATAACCCTTTGTTGGTGTTTGATAACTGACCGTGTCTCCATCTTCCACTTCACCTATGACATTTTCAAGAGGATGATTACGATTAGTCTTGTAGCCTGCATTCGTGTGAGTCTCAATTTGTTGAGGAAGATTGGTGAAATGCTCATCAACGTAGATCACAGAAAGTCCATCTTCCTGAGTTGGTTCATCCACGTTCGCCTGTGAAGAAGAAGCACCATTTTGTGATGTGTTCTCAGGCGAAGTGTCACCATTAACCTCATCCACGGAGAGAATCTGATCAGCTGAAAAAGGAGAGAAACGAGTGGTGAATGGAGTGAAACCAATATCTGACGAGTCAAACAAAGTTTCAACTTGAGCTGCTTCTGCCGGTTCAGCTTCTAGAACGTCTTCTGGAATTTTGAAGGTGTTGAAAATCACACCTACGTCATAAAACCAATCGGGAGTACTGCCAGTGTTGGTGTAATTTCCTTATTGGAAATCAACGTAATATAATTCAATCACCATCTTGGTCCGTTTGTTGTAAACTCTATACACCTTCTGAGTTGATGAATACCCCATAAAGTAACAGATGTCGCCCACTGCTTCGAACTTGATGAGATTTTATTGAGTGTTTAGAAGAGTGCAGGAGCATCCGAACGGCCTGAAGAAGTCTATCAGAGGCTTACATTTGAAGAGAAGTTCATAAGCAGTCCTTCCGTGAGGTTTCACGATGAGAACCCTGTTCAAAACGTAGTATGCGATGTTCACAGCTTCCGCCCAAAAGATGATTGGAAGCTTTGAATCTACTAGCATAGTTCTCGCAGCTTCGATCAACGTTCTGTTCTTTCGTTCCGCGACTCCATTTTGTTTGGGAGTCCTGGCAGCACTGTATTGAAGATGAATTCCTTTTTCTTCACAGAAGGATATGAAGGTTTGATTCTTGAACTCGGATCCGTTATCGCTTCTGATCTACTTCACTTTCAGTTTGGTGACGTTTTCAATCAAGAGTATGAATGTCTTGAGGATATCAGCCGTCTCACTTTTAGCTTCAAGAAAGTAATCCCATGAAAAACGAGAGAAGTCATTTGTAATCACCAAACAATAAGAACTTTTAACAAGACTTTTAAAACTTATCAGACCAAAAAGATCCATATGCATCAACTGAAGAGGCGCAATAATCGTATTCACTGCTTTGGGCTTATGCGATTTCTTGTGTTGTTTTCCTTGGGCGCATGCAATGCATTTTTCTGAAAAAGGAAATTCTTTTATCGGAAGACCTCTTACTAAGTTTAAATTAGAGAGTTTGTTCATGTTTTTGAAGTTCACATGCCCCAATCGCCTGTGCCAAAGCAGTGACTCCGATTCTTAAGCCTTGAAAATTAAACACATTAATTTCTCATTTGTCTTGGCATTTTTCATGTTGAGGACGTATGTGTTGTTTTGTCGTGGAGCTGTAAACATGATCATTTCAGCAGGAACAACATATTCAGGCTTGAGAAATAGATATTCCACATCGTTAAATAGCACATATATTCCTTTGTCACAGACTTGTGACACACTCATAAGATTGTAGCACAATTCTGGTACAAAGTTGACATTTTCTAACGTTAGTGCTTCCGAGACGACATCTCCTACTCCAACAATTTTCCTTCCCTTTTTATCTCTGGCAAAAGATACGAAGTCACCATCGATGAATCGGAAATTCTTCAGAAGTTTCTTTAAACCAGTCATATGCCTTGAGCATCCACTGTCCACATGCCAGATATATTCCATGAGCATCCGAAGCCATTTCTGGAGTTTATTCTGTAATACAATATATATACGCTTGATTAGTTCGATTTAGGAACCCAGACTTGTTTCATTTTTGATCTATCATGGTTTTGACCCACGATATCTTCTTTTTGTTTCCAAAAACAAGTAGTGGAATTAAACAGATTTTGACTGATTTCTTAAAGTAATCAAACTGCTCTCTGAAACTTTTAACAAAGTTATATTCTGGTTCAGAAAATTACTTGTTTTTACAATGTTTCGCTGTATGTCCTAAGTGACCAAAACGAAAACATCGTTTGCATTTGGGCTTTTCTTTTTGGAGGTCGACGTGTTAGAAGATGATGTATGTGATGAGTGTCTTGAGCTGTTTGAGGAGTCTTCTGATGCACTGCAGCTTGAACTCTCAACTTTCTTCATTTTCTTGTCAATACGGCTTTCATCTTCTGAACAATCTTCATCGTTGTCAATGTCTGATGAAACATCTGATACTTGATCTTCACTCGAATTTTCTGAGCTTTGATCTTCACTTGACTCATCTGAAATTTCTTCACTTGAATCTTCTGAACTTTGATCTTCACCCGAATCTTTTGATCTTTGGTCCTCTTCAGAACTTGAAGTTTCTTCTCCTTTTTCTAAAACAGAGATGTTTGAATCTTCTTTGCTGTTGTCTTCAGTTACCTCCTCTTCTAAATCTGTTTTACCTGTTCGAGAAGGAATAAATTCTGGAATTTCCTGGGTAAGGAATTTTCCAAAACTATTATGTTTCAATTCTGGTACAAATATAGGAGGCTCACACACAATTTTAACATCACAAAACGCAGAATTTAAATTATGACATTCAAACATCACATTTTCATGATCACAAGTCTTAAATGTAAGCACATGGCCCTTACAGTCATCCAGAGAGTTAAATTTAGGCACATGGCCATTACAGTCATCCTTCTTAGTTAAATTATTACATTCATCCCGAATATTGCTTTTTCTTATCATAGTTCCAGGAGAACTAGTTAACAGTAGAATAACTGTCGCCTGAATAACCTATGCCTATTTTGAACCACCGCAGTCTTCGTCCTCATCGCACACATCTTCTTTACACATAAACGAATATGCATTACTTTCAGAAATATTAGTGGTTGTTTCATTTTCAAAAGAGTCGTTTCGAGCAATAAGATCTTTTTCATCATTCAAATCATTATCGGGATGACGAGTTGGCATAGGCACATAGTTTTTGCTATGTGGTGGAAAGAGGATTTTTCTTTCGTTTCCTTGCCTATTCTTATACCCAATCCCATCTTTTACATACGTAGGTCGTTGGCAATTTTTATGTCAATGAAAGCCTTTTGGCTGACATTCCATTTGTCTATTATAATTTACAATTTGTTGTTTTCATTGAGAGATTTTTCTAATCTTTATGTTAGGTCATTAATAAAATCTTTTATGAAAACGAATTCTTTTAGAGTCTGCATTTCGGCTAAAGTTGAGTTCAACTTTCTCTGATATGCAGCCTCATTCTCTTTAAGTTCTTTATTAAATTTCAAAACCTTTTCTTTGTCCCTCATTATCTCAAGGTTGAGAGATTTATAGTGTGCCACGACATTTACGCATGATTGAGAGCATAGTTTAACTTTAAATTCGTGCGGAATGCTATTTACCAAATCCTTGTCTACATTCTCTTTTGTGGATTCGGTTTTCATGGCTGCAGCTGAGGCTTTCGCTTTCTCTTCCTTGATAGCAGTTGCTTCTTTCTGAACCTGCTCCTTGGGCTTCTCAGCTTCTTTAGTCTTCTTGTGTTTCACAAGCTCGGATGGAGTGAAAATACTCTACAGGCCCTTGTCAGTGGCATCATTTCCTTTAGGGATTCCTGCAGCCTATTTCTCGATGGGGTTTGGCGATGAAGATGAAGAGTCACTCGAGATTTTTGCCATGAGAGCCTTGTTAACTTGTTCCTTAGCTTCAGCAATCTCTTCAGCCCAATCGTAGTCCTCAACAACTAAGGCTTTTTGTGTGTTAGGAACAACATTGTTGTTGTTGTTGCTTTCTTCAATAGCAATTTGTCTTACAGCAGGAGGAGTTTCAGTATTTCCATTCTTCAACAGAGGGAAATCACATTTGAAGTGACCCAATTTCTTGCAGTTGTAGCATCTCAGCTTAGATTTGTCGAAACCAACATTTCCAAGAGCTAGATGCTTCCCAGTCTTGTCTTGTAACTTTTTCAACCTTAGAGTAATCATAGCCATCTGCCACTTCAAGTCCATCTCCTCCATATCATCTGGATCAACTTGATACATGTCTTCACCAGTAAAGATTTCTTTCTTGAGCTCTCACGACATTAATGCTTCATAGATGCTCAGAAACATGTTGAAAAGTGCCACATTTTCAGTTGAAATTTTCAAAGCTTGAGTGTCACCGACCACATCTGTCTTTTCACTAGACTGTGGAGCCTTTGATGCGCCTGCGGAAGCGTTAAAGAAAGTCATGTGTGAAGCTTGTTGACTGACACCTTCATATGCAAGAAATGCCACGTTCTTCAATCCAGCAGTTGACTGAGCAGACTTTGGAGTATAACAGTTGTATTCATTTCTCGTTTGTTGACATCCATTTCGAAAGCTATCAAAGTGTTAATCAAATCGGACAGAGTGACAAGATTCGTGCTGTTAAGGAAATCCCTTTTTATCATCATGCACTGCAGGCTCCATTCTTTTGGAAACGAGTCCAAAAGTTTCTTTATGGCAACACGATTAGTGATAGGATTTCCGGCCTTCTTCATCTTAGTCATCATATTCAGAAAGCGACTGATATGATCAGAAAGACTTTCTCCACGGATTCCACCAAACATGTCGTATTCTTTTTGCACTGTGACACCTGTGTCACCGCGACCATCAAACAAATACCAAGCCGATGAAATATTGTATTTCATACTTGGGATCTTGTATAAATATGTGTATGTCTTGCACATATCAATTATTGTTCAATTTCAAACTCTACATTGCTTTCTAGAGCATTATACGCAAACTGGTGCGTAAACGTACTCAGTTTAATGCGACAAATACTCCGGAACATCAACATATACTCAACATACCTTAAATAACCTTTACATAACTTAGAAATAAGTTTTGAAGGCTTGGGTATAGCAAAAACAAGTTAATTCGCTTACAGGGACTAAACTTGACAAACTGCGAAAGTATGCCAATTTGAACTGTAACGAACATTCCGGAACATGTTCATAAGTTAAACATACCCTAAATATCCTCTACATAGCTTAGAAATAGGCTTTGAGATGTTTGGTATGCTAAAACAAACTTTTGGATCATTCAGGGACTAAAAGTGTCAAAAAGTGCACAAGTTTGCACTTTCGCGCATAACTTACGTTCTGAATACATCCGGACATCCAAAAATTTATGTAAGCATCCTTATATTATGCCTTAGTGTTGGGCATGAGAAAAATCCATTCGTCGCGTCATTTGGATCGTCTTTCGCGCTTATGCGCATTCCGTCGTAATTAAGCGAACATCGCAATCGTACGGCCAAACGAACCGACATTCGGAATATTTTTGAGCATATTTCATGTCCCCTACACTTTAACTTCATCTTAGAGCCTTGAAATGAGGTTAACGGGGCTTAAACGTGCCAAAAATGGGCCAAAATACGTGTTTCTGAAGTGCAGGGACCAAAATTGTAAATTCTGATCTGGGAACCTTAGGCGGGGCGCGTAAGGATTTACCAAATCCTTACGCGGGGCGCGTGAGACTGTCAGACAGAAAAATCTTTGCATTTAATGCAGTTTGGCCTTTCGTTCGATCAAGGGGCAATGCCCTTTCACCCAATCAGGAGCCAAGGGCCAAGTTCTGACTTACCACAAGAATTTGACAAGTGTACGCTCGAGATCGCGGCACGATATTCGATAAACGATCCTAACGGTTCCACTTTTCCTATAAATACCCCCCCCCCTTTGTTCCAAAAACCCACAAAATCTGATCTTAAGGCTCTAAGTTGGAACCATTGTTCCATACCTGAGCTATTTGATCTAGATTAGCACTCGGGGACCTTCCGTAAGTCTTCTTTCGCTCTTTTATCGCTTTTCGATTCCGAAAGTCAACATTTTGTTGACTTTCTGCATTGACCAGCTTATGGTCGATGCGAAGTTCATGGAACTTCATAACGTGAGCGTGATCACGATGGTTATAGTCCGTAGTGACTATACCTACTGATCACCACGTTAACTAGGCTCAGTGACGGGTCGTAGTCTCGGCCAAAATGTGCATTCTTGCATATTTTGTAACCAAACTACTCGTGAGCATCAAAGCCGTTTGTTTTGATGTCAAACCTGTTTTCTAAACTTAGTTAAGCATGTTCTAACATGCTTAGCTCGTCACTTTTAGTTTAGTGCTTATACAGGGTCGTAAGGTAAGCGATCTAAACCATCGCTTATACTTTCGAACCCGACCCATTTGGTCGATCTTTAGGATCCGACCAAACACATTAGGTGACCATAGCTATAACCTTCCGAGGTTATACCTTGTGGTCACGATGTTAGGCGTTCCGAACGCGTTCTACGCGAACGACGCGTTAGGGTAGCATAAGCTACCTAAACGGGTCGTAATGGGTCGCAAGCACTTAGGTTAGGTTTCATTTTAGAATGTAGGCTCTGTTAAACCATATTACACGTGTCTCCATACTCGTTTGGTTTACGAACCCGCATACTATCCGATCCTTCCGATTTGGTCCGGTATATTAACATAGCTACCTACTAGGTGCCGTTTGATATCCCGTGATCTTTTGCATTACCTGGTTATTATACAAGGAATTCAAAGCAACCTCAGGTGAGTACATAGAACCCCATCTTTTACTGTTTTCCAAACTGTTTTGGGGTGAAACACATGTGCCTATCTGTTACTTTCATGCTTTCCGGTTTTCACATCATATACTTGCTATGTTCGATAGCACATATATAGTACATGATTTCATTGTATTTATGCTATGTATGCCCATTGTGTGCGTACTTAGTACATTGTTTCACATTGCATTTCTGTTGCATATGCTCATCCAGCATATGAACGCATTATACAACATTTTGAACTGTTGTACTCTGCAATACATTTCATGCTACGTACGCCCATTGTGTGCATACGCAGTACATGGTTTCACATTGCATATCTGTTGCATATGCTCATCCAGCATATGAACGCATTATACAACATTTTGAACCGTTGTACTCTGCAATAAATTTCATGCTACGTACGCCCATTGTGTGCATACGTAGTACATTGTTTCACATTGCATTTCTGTTGCATATGCTCATCCAGCATATGAACGCATTATACAACATTTTGAACCGTTGTACTCTGCAATACATTTCATGCTACGTACGCCCATTGTGTGCATACGCAGTACATGGTTTCACATTGCATATCTGTTGCATATGCTCATCCAGCATATGAACGCATTATACAACATTTTGAACCGTTGTACTCTACAATACATTTCATGCTACGTACGCCCATTGTGTGCATACGTAGTACATTGTTTCACATTGAATTTCTGTTGCATATGCTCATCCAGCATATGAACACATTATGCTACCTTTTGAACCGTTGTGACTATTTGACTATGTGAACCGTCTAAACCCGTTTGATTATATGAACCGTTTGTAACCATTGAACCGTGTGAACCAGTTGTATCCGTTGACATGATTTACATTTGACAATAGACATTTGACCATACATAAACATTTCTACCGTTGTTAAACATTTCATCTTGATGGTTTGGTTTGAGTAAGTGATTTAAGTAACGAGGCATGTGTAATATGATACAAGCATGGTGGATACGCCGCTGGTACTTCCTATATATAAGTGTTTGTATGGTATTACATATCGTAGCGTTACTTGAATCATTTCAATTTGAGACACATAACATTTTATACAAATAACACACTTTTCGCAAGACATTGATTTACAAACAACATATCTTATACAAACTCAGTTTATATGGTTATTCATTTAACCATACATTATTCTCCTACTTATACATATCATTTGATCTTACCGTTTTTCAAATGATTTACAAGATAAAGCAAAATACAAGGTTCATGACTAAACATTTTCTCAAACATAAGTCATGAATTCCGTTTTCACAAAACCAATGTATCTCACAGGCATTTTTATGCTGACGTACCTATTTTCACATGTGTTTTAGGAGATGACGCATAGGACTTATCAAGACATACTTAGGCAGACCTGTGCCTTAGTGACTTAAAACAAAGACAAGAACTAGTTAATTTATGTTATGTACTCTTTGGTTCTTGTTTAAACAATGTAAACCTTCATGTTTGATTAATAAAACGAAACTTCGTTTACCATGGATTTGAAACAATTGATTCTGTTACAACACTCCCCGACGTTTCCGCCACGTTTTGTATGTTCTACGTGGTCGGGGTGTGACAGAAAAGATGGTATCAGAGCCAATGGTGATAGGGAATTAGGTTATTAGTAATGCTTTGACCTAGTCTATAACCTTCCTAGGAACCTAACACGAGTTTACTTGCGTTTAGTCACAAAACAATACCGTCACCTACCCTTAGGCGACGACCACAACAAGAACATAAATTTCAAAACCGCCTTGAAAGCTAATTATCTGTTCTAGGATGATTGATTACTAGGTTTTGAACCCTCTATTGTAAGGTTTTGAACCCTTTGTTATAAGGTTTTGAACCCCTTTGAATTTTCATAACTCCCGTCAAAGTTTTGGGTCCTAAATAGTGTGAACACGTGCGAACTGGAAGGGTGAATGCCTGTACCCTGGGTTTTCTGTCTAAGGTTAGAGTGTTCGTACAAATCCGCATAATCGGACCAGTCACTCTTACCTGGGAACTCTTGGGGTGAGTGTCCACTTATAGGCGAGCATGTCTTCGCGATACACTATGAGGATCTATTTGCTTTGATTCAGCCCTGGTGTTGTTTGTTTGCTTCATGATTCAAACAAGTGACCATCAACCGTGATTATGGTCAGTGATTGTAACATCCTATTCTTACCCAATACCATTTTATTTGTTTCCTTTCATGTTTTCCTCTTTTAGAATGCCTCCTCGACGCGAACACCAGATAGCAACTGCCGAGCTGGCAGAAATTATTGCGCAGCAGATGGCTGCTCAATTCCCAAATCTCTTTGCTCAATGGAACCAAGCCAACAACAACAACAATGGTACATGCAATTTCAAGAACTTTAACTCGGCTAAACCACTCAAGTTTAGTGGTTCTGAGGGAGCAACTGGGCTTCTCCAATGGTTCGAGAGCATCGAGAATACCTTTCGCCACGTGCAGTGTCCGGAAAATCGCAAGGTCGGGTTTTCTTCGAGTGTGTTTCAGAAGAGGGCTCTTACATGGTGGAACGGGGTAATGAGAGACCGTGGTGCAGATGTTGCTCTAGCACAAACATGGGCTGAACTGAGAGCACTTATGATGAGAGAGTTTTGTCCTCGTCATGAACAACGAGCGTTGGAGAAGGAGTTTGATGATTTGAAACAAGATAGTGGCGAACACAGGGCATATACTGATAGGTTTGAGGAGTTGAGTCTACTTTGCCCGACTATGGTCACCCCACTCGACAAGGCTATCGAAAGGTACATCGACGGCCTGCCTGACTCGGTACAAGACATTGTCACTGGTAGCAACCCTACCACACTCCGTCAGGCCATTGAGCTATCTGCAACCTTGACTGAATCGCAGATCAGAAAGCATAAACTTTTTCGAAAAGGTGACAAGAAATCAGCCGGGGAATCGAACCCAATCGAGGAATCAAAGACCATGGATGAACAGACTGAATCTCCTAAGAAGTCAAGAAAGCGAAAGGCTTCTCAGAACTTCGCCGTGGTCGCTCACAATGGTCAAGCCGTCCCCAACCAACCAGCTCAACCCCCTGCTAGAAAACCATACAATGGAACTGCACCCTTGTGCAACCAATGTAGCCTCCATCATCACGCCAATGTACAGTGCCACAAATGCCAAACTTGTGGACTCATAGGCCATACAACAAGAATCTGCCCAGCTGCAGCTGCACCAAACCAAGCTGGCAACAATCCCGCTCAAGGTCGTTTCCTACCAGGTTCTTGTTTCAACTGTGGCGAGATAGGTCATTTCCGAAGAAATTGCCCAAAGCTTGCTAATGCAAATCCAGCACAAGGATGATCACCCGACTGACTAGAAGACAACATCGTTTAGAAATAATCATGTCTTATGTATTAAGTTTCTTTTGTTGTCAAGATCCAAGGAACAGTTGATATCGTTGTTTATAAATAAATCTTTCATTTACATTGCAATGTATTTCGATGGTTGCATGTATAAACAACATATCCCTTGCAATACCGACAATCAAGGAACCGTATTCCTTGAAGAACAAACTACCCCCAAAATTCTCCCATTCTATAATCGCTTGCGTCTTCCACGGAATTCCTAAGTACCCGTTTATTCTAAGGAAACGAAGTACAAGGCGCAGGTTACAACACAAGACGAATACCCAAGGTACCACTATAAATCCTTAATAGGGTACCTAGGAATTTCCCGTAAGTCTTTAATTGTTGTATACCTTCATTCGAATGTGGTGATTCCTTGTAATCAAAAATCGAATTTTGGGAGATCTTTCTATCTTCTCAGATAGATTCCAATGAACATTGAGATCCGTCGACAGGTTTCCATATCCGTATTCAATCGATAACAAGTTAATAACAAATTATGATCAAATTAAACAATTATGTGACTATGTGCTTATGTGTTTCCTTATGTATTGTTGTGTGATCCAAATTATGTTATCCAAATATTCGTAGAATCTTACATATCCGTGTACAAGAGATTCATAGTAGGATGCCCAAAGGTATTACTTAAAATCCTCAATGGACTTCTATGTTATAGTTAAGTCCCTCGGATTATAAAGTACTACTTCATAATTAGACCCCTTGAGTGGTCTAGCTAAACAGATTCATCCAAAAATCTGGTTAGGGATATCATGTGATGATATAGCTGAAAGGACTCCTTGGTGGCCTAACCAAGAGGATCCCCTGTCAATCTAATTAAAAGGAACCGATGGAAGTCTAGTCACCCTCGTCACAAGTTTGATATCCTTCCCCAAAACATTACAAAACAAACTGTGCGGACTGTGCAAGGGATTACGTAATTATGGATGCATACATAATTATGGAATTTAGTGCACAGAAATCACAGCAAGTTCTGTCATGTGTCTAGAGTTAACCCTATTCATTTCCAATTCTGATGAAGCATCCGTTGAGGAAAAATGAACTAGCTATTCATTTTTCACTTCTGAAGAATATCCGTTGAGGAAATGAATATCCGTTTATCCTTCATTTCCAAATCTGAAGAATACCCGTTGAAGATGACCCCGTTTGCTCATTTTCGTTTCTGAAGATTTATCCGTTGAGGAAATGAATATCCGTTGTGTAATCCTTCATTTCCAACTCTGAGGAAGCAACCGTTGAATATGACTCCGTTAGTTTATTTTCGTTTCTGAAGATTATCCGTTGAGGAAATGAATATCCGTTGTGTAATACTTCATTTCCAACTCTGAGGAAGCAACCGTTGAAGATGACCCCGTTTGTTCATTTTCGTTTCTGAAGATTATCCGTTGAGGAAATGAATATCCGTTGTGTAATCCTTCATTTCCAACTCTGAGGAAGCAACCGTTGAAGATGACTCCGTTAGTTCATTTTCGTTTCTGAAGATTATCCGTTGAGGAAATGAATATCCGTTGTGTAATACTTCATTTCCAACTCTGAGGAAGCAACCGTTGAAGATGACCCCGTTTGTTCATTTTCGTTTCTGAAGATTATCCGTTGAGGAAATGAATATCCGTTGTGTAATCCTTCATTTCCAACTCTGAGGAAGCAACCATTGAAGATGACTCCGTTAGTTCATTTTCGTTTCTGAAGATTATCCGTTGAGGAAATGAATATCCGTTGTGTAATACTTCATTTCCAACTCTGAGGAAGCAACCGTTGAAGATGACCCCGTTTGTTCATTCTCGTTTCTGAAGATTATCCGTTAAGGAAATGAATATCCGTTGTGTAATCCTTCATTTCCAATTCTGATGAAGCAACCATTGAAAATGACCCGCCTGTTCATTTTCGTTTCGGAAGAATGACCGTTAAGGAAATGACAAGATATTGCCTTACATATCATTGGTGGTTATTTGGCAAATTCACAAATAGACTCCTACGAATAAATTTCGGGACGAAATTTCCTAAAGTAGGGGAGACTGTGACACCTGTGTCACCGCGACCATCAAACAAATACCAAGCCGATGAAATATTGTATTTCATACTTGGGATCTTGTATAAATATGTGTATGTCTTGCACATATCAATTCAATTAAGACAAAAGGTAATTAATGAATAGGACAAAAAAAGACAATTAAAAATAATATATATAAAAAGACAAAAAAAAACAATTTTACTTATATACCCTTTTGAATTAAAATATTAAAGACATAATAAGACAAAATCTATTTAATATTAATTTTAACTATTTTTAATCTTGTCCATCAATCTTCTTGATCTAATGGTTAGAAAGTGGTTCTCGTGGTTCTTACAATTGGAGGTGGTTTTCATTTTAGCGGTCCCCTATATATATAGGGTAAGGTTTATGCGAGAACCACATTTATTGCGAGAACCGCGAGAAACAATGTGAACACAACCTAAAATAGGTAAAAAAATATACAAAAATACCTAAAAAAACCTAAACCCCACCCCCCCCCCCTCAAAAAAAAAAAAAAAAAACCTAACCCCCCCAAGCTAAATGCTAAAAACTAAAAACCCCAAAAAACCTAAAAAAAACCTACCCCACCCCCCCCCCAAAAAAAAAAAAAAAAAAAACCTAACCCCCCCCCCTCCAAGCTAAAATGCTAAAAACTAAACCCCCAAAAAACCTAAAAAAATATATTTTTTAATATTTTTATGTTAAAATCGCTACTTTTAGTAGCCAAAAAAAAAATTAAAAAAAAATTTTTTTTGGCTACTAAAAGTAGCGATTTTTTTATAAAAAAATATTAAAAAAAAAATTTTTTTGTGTGTTTTTTAGCTATTTTTAGGCATTTTTGTTTGTGTTCACATTGGTTCTCGCAATAAAGGGTGGTTCCTAACAGATCTTTGTCCTATATATATATATATATATATGGATTTCTTTGATTATTTGTACCCCCGCTACTCTTACACGGGTTATGGTGCGATTTTTGTAGGGAGGATCATGGGGAAACAACATGTGGCGTTCTAAACTTCACTCCCCACTATTTAGCCCCATCGTTTTCCTATAACGAAACCCCCGAAACAAGGCGAGAGTGGAAATAATGAGGGAATCCCTACGCCTGAACCCCATCGATCCTCTTTTCTAGACGACCTAGAGGCGAAATAGAAAAAAGGATCATCCAGAAACTCTAAGAGATAGAATCTTGAAGGCACAAAATTCATCAAAGATTCTATCCCATGGAGAACCGATGTAGAAAAAAATAGGCGCACAAGAAAACACCGAGGTCAACCAAACCTCTACCATAGACGACCTTGAACACGAAAGCGATAGTCGTCCCTGTATCGATTTAGCCATGACGGTCCCCCTAAACGTGTGTGAATCTCACACCAACAGCATGGACATGAGCGAATCGACTCACACCTTCTTTAACAAGAGCCCGGAAAAGGTAAATAAGGAAAAACCCCATTTTTTCCATTTTTAAAGAACTCTTCTACCTTTCCGACAAGCTCTTGCTGTTAGGATCTGAGTTTGGATTGATTGTGATTTGTGTTTGAATTTAGATGAATAATGGAAGACAAAAGCTCTTGCTCTTGTATAAATATGTGTATGTCTTGCACATATCAATTATTGTTCAATTTCAAACTCTACATTGCTTTCTAGAGCATTATACACAAACTGGTGCGTAAACGTACTCAGTTTAATGCGACAAATACTCCGGAACATCAACATATACTCAACATACCTTAAATAACCTTTACATAACTTAGAAATAAGTTTTGAAGGCTTGGGTATAGCAAAAACAAGTTAATTCGCTTACAGGGACTAAACTTGACAAACTGCGAAAGTATGCCAATTTGAACTGTAACGAACATTCCGGAACATGTTCATAAGTTAAACATACCCTAAATATCCTCTACATAGCTTAGAAATAGGCTTTTAGATGTTTGGTATGCTAAAACAAACTTTTGGATCATTCAGGGACTAAAAGTGTCAAAAAGTGCACAAGTTTGCACTTTCGCGCATAACTTACGTTCTGAATACATCCGGACATCCAAAAATTTATGTAAGCATCTTTATATTATGCCTTAGTGTTGGGCATGAGAAAAATCCATTCGTCGCGTCATTTGGATCGTCTTTCGCGCTTATGCGCATTCCGTCGTAATTAAGCGAACATCGCAATCGTACGGCCAAACGAACCGACATCCGGAATATTTTTGAGCATATTTCATGTCCCCTACACTTTAACTTCATCTTAGAGCCTTGAAATGAGGTTAACGGGGCTTAAACGTGCCAAAAATGGGCCAAAATACGTGTTTCTGAAGTGCAGGGACCAAAATTGTAAATTCTGATCTGGGAACCTTAGGCGGGGCGCGTAAGGATTTACCAAATCCTTACGCGGGGCGCGTGAGACTGTCAGACAGAAAAATCTTTGCATTTAATGCAGTTTGGCCTTTCGTTCGATCAAGGGGCAATGCCCTTTCACCCAATCAGGAGCCAAGGGCCAAGTTCTGACTTACCACAAGAATTTGACAAGTGTACGCTCGAGATCGCGGCACGATATTCGATAAACGATCCTAACGGTTCCACTTTTCCTATAAATACCCCCCCCCCCTTTGTTCCAAAAACCCACAAAATCTGATCTTAAGGCTCTAAGTTGGAACCATTGTTCCATACCTGAGCTATTTGATCTAGATTAGCACTCGGGGACCTTCCGTAAGTCTTCTTTCGCTCTTTTATCGCTTTTCGAGTCCGAAAGTCAACATTTTGTTGACTTTCTGCATTGACCAGCTTATGGTCGATGCGAAGTTCATGGAACTTCATAACGTGAGCGTGATCACGATGGTTATAGTCCGTAGTGACTATACCTACTGATCACCACGTTAACTAGGCTCAGTGACGGGTCGTAGTCTCGGCCAAAATGTGCATTCTTGCATATTTTGTAACCAAACTACTCGTGAGCATCAAAGCCGTTTGTTTTGATGTCAAACCTGTTTTCTAAACTTAGTTAAGCATGTTCTAACATGCTTAGCTCGTCACTTTTAGTTTAGTGCTTATACAGGGTCGTAAGGTAAGCGATCTAAACCATCGCTTATACTTTCGAACCCGACCCATTTGGTCGATCTTTAGGATCCGACCAAACACATTAGGTGACCATAGCTATAACCTTCCGAGGTTATACCTTGTGGTCACGATGTTAGGCGTTCCGAACGCGTTCTACGCGAACGACGCGTTAGGGTAGCATAAGCTACCTAAACGGGTCGTAATGGGTCGCAAGCACTTAGGTTAGGTTTCATTTTAGAATGTAGGCTCTGTTAAACCATATTACACGTGTCTCCATACTCGTTTGGTTTACGAACCCGCATACTATCCGATCCTTCCGATTTGGACCGGTATATTAACATAGCTACCTACTAGGTGCCGTTTGATATCCCGTGATCTTTTGCATTACCTGGTTATTATACAAGGAATTCAAAGCAACCTCAGGTGAGTACATAGAACCCCATCTTTTACTGTTTTCCAAAGTGTTTTGGGGTGAAACACATGTGCCTATCTGTTACTTTCATGCTTTCCGGTTTTCACATCATATACTTGCTATGTTCGATAGCACATATATAGTACATGATTTCATTGTATTTATGCTATGTATGCCCATTGTGTGCGTACTTAGTACATTGTTTCACATTGCATTTCTGTTGCATATGCTCATCCAGCATATGAACGCATTATACAACATTTTGAACCGTTGTACTCTGCAATACATTTCATGCTACGTACGCCCATTGTGTGCATACGCAGTACATGGTTTCACATTGCATATCTGTTGCATATGCTCATCCAGCATATGAAAGCATTATACAACATTTTGAACCGTTGTACTCTGCAATACATTTCATGCTACGTACGCCTATTGTGTGCATACGTAGTACATTGTTTCACATTGCATTTCTGTTGCATATGCTCATCCAGCATATGAACGCATTATACAACATTTTGAACCGTTGTACTCTGCAATACATTTCATGCTACGTACGCCCATTGTGTGCATACGCAGTACATGGTTTCACATTGCATATCTGTTGCATATGCTCATCCAGCATATGAACGCATTATACAACATTTTGAACCGTTGTACTCTACAATACATTTCATGCTACATACGCCCATTGTGTGCATACGTAGTACATTGTTTCACATTGAATTTCTGTTTCATATGCTCATCCAGCATATGAACACATTATGCTACCTTTTGAACCGTTGTGACTATTTGACTATGTGAACCGTCTAAACCCGTTTGATTATATGAACCATTTGTAACCATTGAACCGTGTGAACCAGTTGTATCCGTTGACATGATTTACATTTGACAATAGACATTTGACCATACATAAACATTTCTACCGTTGTTAAACATTTCATCTTGATGGTTTGGTTTGAGTAAGTGATTTAAGTAACGAGGCATGTGTAATATGATACAAGCATGGTGGATACGCCGCTGGTACTTCCTATATATAAGTGTTTGTATGGTATTACATATCGTAGCGTTACTTGAATCATTTCAATTTGAGACACATTACATTTTATACAAATAACACACTTTTCGCAAGACATTGATTTACAAACAACATATCTTATACAAACTCAGTTTATATGGTTATTCATTTAACCATACATTATTCTCCTACTTATACATATCATTTGATCTTACCGTTTTTCAAATGATTTACAAGACAAAGCAAAATACAAGGTTCATGACTAAACATTTTCTCAAACATAAGTCATGAATTCCGTTTTCACAAAACCAATGTATCTCACAGGCATTTTTATGCTGACGTACCTATTTTCACATGTGTTTTAGGAGATGACGCATAGGACTTATCAAGACATACTTAGGCAGACCTGTGCCTTAGTGACTTAAAACAAAGACAAGAACTAGTTAATTTATGTTATGTACTCTTTGGTTCTTGTTTAAACAATGTAAACCTTCATGTTTGATTAATAAAACGAAACTTCGTTTACCATGGATTTGAAACAATTGATTCTGTTACAACACTCCCCGACGTTTCCGCCACGTTTTGTATGTTCTACGTGGTCGGGGTGTGACATGCACCATGTCTCTTTTGTTTTGAATCAGCTCTTCGTTTCCCTCGTAGTAGTCAATCAAAGCTAACCAGAGCTCGTTGCAGTGGTGTATTCTTCGAGCATGTTATAGTCATCAGTTGATAAAGCCATGGTTAAAGCAGCATGTGCACGACGGTCTCGTTGGATTAGAGCCTTGTCTTCTTCAGTGCAGGTTGTGGGGTCGGTGTTTGCAACTATCACATCTCCTCGAACCACAGTTGGTACGTTGGGTCCAACGGTGACGGAAATCCATTGATTGTAATCGGTGTATTCAAATAACAATTTGATGCGGTTCTTCCAAGTACGAAAATCAGCTGATCCTTTCAGTTTTGGTGGTCTTGTAGCAGTTCCACTCTCAAGTTCAGCTTGAGCGATTGGGTTTAGTTGATTCAAATACATTTTGGTTAGATTTTAGTTCAAGTTTGCTGAAGAGTTTGTAATTACGCCAGACAGTGTAACATTACACAAATTCTCCGGTAACAGAAACAACTTCGCCGAAGATCAGACTTGAAACTAGGAGACAGAAACAACTTCGCCGGTAACGATGCAGATGTGAGATCAAATTCGCTGATTGAACAACTTCTTCGGTGAGACCGTTGATCCTGCACGAGCGAGATTAGCTAATTCCGCTAAGACAAATGAAACACGTGTTAGTTTGGCTAATTTCGCCAGTCACCGTGTGACACCTGTGCCTCCACGGCCATCAAACAAATACTAAATCAATGAAATATTGTATTTTATACTTGGGATTTGTATAAATATGTGTATCATTTGCACATATCAATTCTTGTTCGGTTTCGGGCTCTAAATCATTTTTTGGAAGGTTATACGCAAACTGGTGCTTAAACGCAATCAGTTTAACGCGACGCACACTCCGGAACTGTGACGTAAGCCAAACATGTGACACCTGTGTCACTTCAATCATCAAATAAATACCAAATCAATGAGATATTGTATTTCATACTTTGGATTTGTAAAAATATGTGTATCGTTTGCACATATCAACTCTTATTCGATTTCACGCTTTAAATCGCTTTCTAGAGGGTTATACGCGCTCTGATGCGTAGATATAACCAGTTTAATGCAACAAACACTCCGGAATAGTAAAATAGGCTTAACATACCTTAAATAACCTTTACATAACTTAGAAACAAGTTTTGGAGGATTTGGTATGTTGAAATCAAGTTTGTTCGATCGTAGGGACTAATTGTGTCAAACTGCAAAACTATACCGATTCGTATAGTAACAAACATTTTGGAACTTGATCATAAGTTAAATATGCCCTAAATATCCTTATTAAAGCTTAGAAATAGGCTTTGAGGTGTTTGGTGCGCAGAAATGAACTTTCTTGATCAATAGGGACTAGAAGCGTCAAAAAGTGCATAATTTTGCATTTTCGTGCATAACTTACGTTCTGAATACATCCGGACATCCAAAAATTTATGTAAGCATTAAAATATTTTATTTTAGTGTTTGGCATGATAAAATTTCATTCGTCGCTTAATTTGGATCGTTTTTGCGTTCGTTACGACTTCCGTCATAATTAAGCGATTAACGCAATCGTACGACCAAATGAACTGACATCCAATATATTTTTGAGCATGTTTCATGTCCCCTATACTTTAACATCATTTTATAGCCTTGAAATGAGGTTAACGGGGTTTAAACATGCCAAAAATGCATCAAAACACATGTTTCTGAAGTTTAGGGACCAAATCTGCAATTTTGTAATAGTTGGCCAGGAGGCCCGCGTAAGACTACCTTAACTCTTACGCGGCCCGCGTGAGAGGCCCAGTTCAGCAGAAAGCTGTTAACAGCCTGTTTCCAGCTGTTACACCTGTTTAACCCCCCTGCAAATGGCATTTTGGAAGATATGGGCTCATTCTAGGGGCTCTAATGGTATTAGAAAACAATGGGCCCAAGTGGAGGGTCTAGATCGAAGCTCGTTTCCCGATAAACGATCCTAACGGTTCTAGATTTCCTATAAATACCCCCCACCATTTCCTTGTAAACCCACTTGATTTCCTGAGATTTCTCTAAGTTGGAGTAATAAACCACTTCATACCTGAGAATACTTGGGAAATCAAAGCTTGCGGGGACCTTCTGTAAGTATTCTTTCATTCTTTTCTTTCGTTTTTCTCTTAAAAGTCAAACTGCGTTTGATTTTCTGCATTGACCAGTTTATGGCCAATGCAAAGTTCGTTTGAACTTCATAACGTGAGCGTAATCACGATGGTTATAGTCCCTAGTGACTATACCTACTGATTACCACGTTATCTAGGCTCAGTGACGAGTCGTAGTTTCGGCCAAAATGCGTTTTCTCGCGTATTTTGTAACCAAACTACTCTAGGATATCGAAACCTTTTGTTTTGATATCAAAACCTGTTTTCTAACTTAACTAAACATGTTCTAGCATGTTTAGCTCGTCACTTTTAGTTTAGAGTCGTAAGTCAAGCGGACTAAACACCCGCTTAGACTTTCGAACACGACCCGTTTGGCCGATCATTAGGATCTGACCAAACATGTTTAGTGACCATAGTTATATAGGGAATAACCTTCCGAGGTTATACCTTATGATCACCTAGTTTAAGTAGTTGTATGATAAGTAGTTTATATGCCTTTGGTAAATTACCAAAATGCCCTTTTCATACATAATTGGTAATTAAGCATATGTAACCTAAATTTTTGTCACATAACTGATTATGTAACATATTTAAACATGTTTTGGCATATAATACTTGTCATAGGGCTAGTTAGACGTCTCGAACGCGCATTACGCGCGCGACGCGTTAAAGTAGCGTAAGCTACCTTAATGGATCATAATGGGTCGAAAGCACTTAGGATAGGTTTCATTTTAGTATGTAGGCCTTGTTAGACCATATCATATGAGTTCCCACGCTCATTTGGTTCACGAGACCTCATACTATCCGATCTCCCGATTTAGGTCCGGTTTATTTATGTAGTTATCAATATTAGGTGCCGTTTGATTCCGTGCTCCCTCTAGCTTGCTTGGTAGTTGTTCAAGACTTCTAAGCACTCTCAAGTGAGTACATAGTCCCCTCTTTTATTGTTTTCAAATGTTTTGGGGTGAAGCATGTGTACCTATATGTTATTTTCATGATTTCAAAGTATAATTGATTGTACATGTTAATACTTATCTTTTGACAAACTGAATGATTATTTATGGTTTAAACACTGATTTTTCAAAGATTATAAAATTAATTGTTGGAATAGTACTTATTTTTGTTCACCAGACCGGTTGGTAGTATGATATAGCGCTATAGGATTTGACACCCCATTCCTGTTGTCATGGAATGTCTGAAACCAATTTGTTGCTCCATCCAAATAGGGATTGCCTTTGTGGTATTTCTATAGTCTCAAAGGTGTATTTTGATGCACTAGGTCTGAATGAATTCTTAAATCACATTATTTTTGTATATTAAGTTATACTCCCAAAAGTATAGTTTGATGTGCTCTCATATGTGATATTGTATAAAACCAACATATATTTTGTTAATCATCAAAACATAGTTTGATATGTTATTCTCAAAATCTAAAGCATAGTTTTAATATGTTATTTTCTAACCAAAGCATAGTCTAATATGTTATTTTCATAATCCAAAGCATAGTTTAATATGTTATTTATAAATCCAAAGTATACTTTTAATATACTACTGAAAATTATTATTTTTAACAACCAAAGTATATTTAATATACTATTTGTTTAACAATTGGGATTTGGTTAGTGTTTAGATAACGGGACGGGTGTAATGTGATGAAAACATGGTAGATACGTCGCTGGTACTTCTTATATATAAGTGTTTTCATCGCATTACATACCGTGGCGTTATTTAGTACACTTGGATTAACGGTTTTGGAACTGAAATATATTCTAATATATTACTTATTCGACTTTCTTAAAACCAAAGTATATTTTTACTATGAATCTTTTTATCAAAATATTGTTTTTCAAACAATATATTTTCATAGAAACTTATTCTATTTACTTATTTATTTTCCTTTGTATTATTATTTTATATCATCTGATTTCTTATAAATGATTTATAAAAGAAAACCTTTTACAAGGATCATGACTACTTTTATTAAAAACTTTTTCTTTAAACTCATAAGTCATGAATCCTAAATACAATAAAACCTATGTATCTCACAGGCATTTTTATGCTGACGTACCTATTATTACACATGTTTCAGGTGCTGCTTTGTGATGATTGATGATATATGCTACACATAGGATGGACCCGTGCCTTAGCGACTTTAAAACTTGAAAGATAATAGTTGTACTTATTTGATTGTATTAAAACAATGAGTTCATTTATTCAATAAAACGAAACTATTTAATCCATGGTTGTGAAACAATGATTCTGTTACAACACTCCCCCAACGTTTCCGCCACCTTTTGTTGTTTTACATGGTCAGGGTGTGACAGAAAAGTTGGTATCAGAGCCAATGGTTATAGGGAATTAGGTTATTAGTAATACTTTGACCTAGACTATAACCTTCCTAGGACCCTAACACAAGTTATCTTGTGTTTAGTTTTAAAACAATACCGTCACTTATTCTTAGGTGACAACCACAATAAGAACACAAATTTCTATCTCGCTTTGAAAACTAATCATCTGTTCTAGGATGATTTATTATATGGTTTTGAACCCTTTAAGTTTTCAAAATCCCGTCAAAGTTTGGTCTAAATAATGTGAACACGTGTAAACTGGAAGGGTGGATGCCTGTACCCTGAGTTTTCTGTCTAAGGCTAGAGTGTTCGTACAAATCCGCAGTATCGGACCAGTCACTCTTACCTGGGAACTCTTGGGGTGAGTGTCCACTTATAGGCGAGCATGTCTTCGCGATACAATATTTTTGACCTATTTACTTTGATTAATCACCGTGGGTCGTTTTTTGCTTTGTAGTAACAAACAAATGACCACCATCTTTGCTTTCATCAGATTTGTTTCATCTCATTCTTTTCGTCTAATCCTCTCACTTGTTTTCCTTTATGTTTCCCTTTTAGAATGCCTCCTCGGCGCGAAAATCCGCTCTCAAATGCCGAAATGGCAGATATTCTGGCACAGCACATGGCTGCCGCACTCCCAAGCATTATAGCTCAAGTGAACCAAGCCAATAACAACCAGAATGCTCCCTGCAATTTCAAAAGCTTCAATTCAGCTAACCCACTCAAGTTTAGTGGTTCTGAAGGAGCAATTGGACTCCTACAGTGGTTCGAAAGTATTGAAAGTACATTCCGTCATGTTCAATGTCCAGACAATCAGAAAGTCGAGTTTGCATCCAGTGTGTTTCAGAAGAGGGCTCTCACATGGTGGAATGAAATTATGATGGACCGTGGTGCTGAGGTCGCATTAGCACAAACTTGGGCTGAGCTTAGGGCTCTTATGATGAGGGAGTTTTGTCCTCGTCATGAATTGAGGGCTTTAGAAAGGAAATTTGATGACCTGAAGCAAGACAGCGGTGAGCATCGCGCCTATACTGACCGCTATGAGGAATTGAGCCTGCTATGTCCTGCTATGGTTACACCTGTGGATAAGGCGCTTGAGAAATATATTGATAGTCTTCCTGACCTAGTTCAGGATATTGTTACTGGCAGCAACCCTACTACTGTCAGACAAGCCATTGAATTGTCTGCCACCTTAACTGAATCTCACATCAGGAAGAAAAAAGCTTTTTTGAAAAGGCGACCCAAGACCATCCGACGAGACTGCTCCAGTTGAGCCGAAGGAAAAGCAGGTTGAAGGATCCAAGAAGAAGAAGCGTAAGGCTTCTCAAAACTGCGCCATCACTGCTCAAGAGAAACAGGTTGCACCAAACCAGCCAGCACAACCTCACAAAAGGCAAAACTATGTTGGTACCGCACCTTTGTGCAACAACTGCACCGTCATCATCTGGAGCAGGAGCAGTGTCACAAATGTACCTACTGTGGGCAGTTGGGACATTTGATCAATGTCTGTCGTTATGCAAATCAAGCTGCTGCAAACCCTGCTGTTGTTCAAGCACGGTTCCCACCGGGGTCATGTTATAACTGTGGTGACCTTACTCACTACAGAAACAATTGCCCAAAACTTGTTAACATACCTCCAGCGCGTGGACGAGCATTTAACATCAATGAGGCAAACGTAAACAATGATGCAGCAGTGAACAATTAGTGTTTTGTTATTTCCTTTGGTTGTTATCTTTTGACATTTCAAGACAATTCGGTTGTTACATAAATAAAGATTTGTTGTTTTTATTTCTGCAAAACTGATGTGATTGTGTGAATGTTTTGATGCAACCTTATGATGTCAACATAAAGACGAACTACTCGTGTGGTTCTGTCATTTTTGTGATCACTTCTGATCTCCCCAAGAACCTTAAACGCTCGTTTCTTTTAAGAAACAAAGCCAAACTCCTATTAAAGATCTTTCTATCTCCATAGATAGATTCTTATAAATGATTAAAGTGCCAAATGAAATCCACGGATTGGATTCCTGGTGTGCTTTAATTATCCGTGTCCAAATATAACAAATTAAAGATCAAGTTAACTAATTATGTGATTATGTGCTTATGTGTTCCCTTTTATGTTTTGTGTGATCCATCCAAATCCTCGTAGAATCTTCCATATCTCATACGAGGGATTCATAGTAGGATATCCAAAAGTACTATCTTAAATCCTTAATGGACTTCTACGTTGTATTAAAGTCCCTTGGGTTTTAAAGTACTATTCTATAATTGGACCCCTTGAATGGTCTAGTTAAACAGATTGATTTGAAAATCTGGTTAGGAATATCATGTGATGATACAATTGAAAAGATCCCTTAAGTAGTCTATTTAAGGAGATCGTACGACGGTCTAGTTAAGGAGATCATGTGTTGATCTAGTTAAAAAGATCGTTCATTGATCTAGTTAAAGAGATCCTTTGGTGGTCTAGTCAAATCGCTTCATGTTTATTCAATTAATTTTTTTCCCATACGCATTATGAAATGAATTGTGCGGACTGTGCAAGGAATTACTTAATTATGGAGGCCTACATAATTATGGAATTCAGTGCACATAAACCACAACAGTTTTATTATGTGTTAAGACCTATAGTGACAAGAATAATGATACGGGAGAAGTCTTGGACTTTGACCGATGTCATTTTATATTACACTCCCCAATTCTGATTTCAAGCACACACAAGTTTCCTATGATAAGTCTTTACAAGAAACGTTCTTCTGTTTATAGTTCGAAACTCCATGTTTTGTTACTACAAGGACTTCACTTTGATAGTAGACAATTTCGCTAAGAATCCCAACATGGCCCAGAGTTTTACTTAAGGGTTCAATGGATTTATTTGAAAGCGAAACCGTCACAGCTGTCTTCGCAAGTTTCCTCTGAAATTAAATTTCGGGATGAAATTTCCTAAAGTAGCGGAGACTGTGACACCTGTGTCACTTCAATCATCAAACAAATACCAAATCAATGAAATGTTGTATTTCATACTTGGGATTTGTAAAAATATGTGTATCGTTTGCACATATCAACTCTTATTCGATTTCAAGCTTTAAATCGCTTTCTAGAGGGTTATACGAGCTCTGATGCGTAGATATAACCAGTTTAATGCAACAAACACTCCGGAATAGTAAAATAGGCTTAACATACCTTAAATAACCTTTACATAACTTAGAAACAAGCTTTGGAGGATTTGGTATGTTGAAATCAAGTTTGTTCGATCGCAGGGACTAATTGTGTCAAACTGCGAAACTATATTGATTCGTATAGTAACAAACATTTCGGAACTTGATCATAAGTTAAATATTCCCTAAATATCCTTATTATAGCTTAGAAATAGGCTTTGGGGTGTTTGGTGCGCAGAAATGAACTTTCTTGATCAATAGGGACTAGAAGCGTCAAAAAGTGCATAAGTTTGCATTTTCGCGCATAACTTATGTTCTGAATACATCCGGACATCCAAAAATTTATGTAAGCATTAAAATATTTTATTTTAGTGTTTGGCATGATAAAATTTCATTCATCGCTTAATTTGGATCGTTTTTGCGTTCGTTACGACTTCCGTCGTAATTAAGCAATTAACGTAATCGTACGACCAAACGAACCGACATCCAAGATATTTTTGAGCATGTTTCATGTTCCCTATACTTTAACATCATTTTATAGCCTTGAAATGAGGTTAACGGGGTTTAAACGTGCCAAAAATCATCAAAACACATGTTTCTGAGGTTCAGGGACCAAATCTGCAATTCTGTAATAGTTGGCCAGGCGGCCCGCGTAAGACTACCTTAACTCTTACGCGGCCCGCGTGAGAGGCCTAGTTCAGCAGAAAGCTGTTAACAGCCTGTTTCCAGCTATTGCACCTATTTTACCCCCCTTGCAAATGGTATTTTGGAAGCTATGGGCTCATTCTAGGGGCTCTAATGGTATTAGAAAACAATGGGCCCAAGTGGAGGGTCTAGGTCGAAGCTCGTTTCCCAATAAACGATCCTAACGGTTCTAGATTTCCTATAAATACCCCCCACCATTTCCTTACAAACCCACTTGATTTCCTGAGATTTCTCTAAGTTGGAGTACTAAACCACTTCATACCTGAGAATACTTGGGAAATCAAAGCTTGCGGGGACCTTCTGTAAGTATTCTTTCGTTTTTCGCTTAAAAGTCAAACTGCATTTGACTTTCTGCATTAACCAGTTTATGGCCAATGCGAAGTTCATTTGAACTTCATAACGTGAGCGTAATCACGATGGTTATAGTCCCTAGTGACTATACCTACTGATTACCACGTTATCTCGGCTCAGTGACAGTCGTAGTTTCGGCCAAAATGCGTTTTCTCGCGTATTTTGTAACCAAACTACTCTAGGATATCAAAACTGTTTGTTTTGATATCAAAACCTGTTTTCTAACTTAACTAAACATGTTCTAGCATGTTTAGCTCGTCACTTTTAGTTTAGAGTCGTAAGTCAAGCGGACTAAACACCCGCTTAGACTTTCGAACACGACCCGTTTGGTCGATCATTAGGATCCGACCAAACATGTTTAGTGACCATAGTTGCATAGGGAATAACCTTCCGAGGTTATACCTTATGATCACCTAGTTTAAGAAGTTGTATGATAAGTAGTTTATATGCCTTTGGTAAATTACCAAAATGCCCTTTTCATACATAATTGGTAATTAAGCATATGTAACCTAAATTTTTGTCACATAACTGACTATGTAACATATTTAAACATGTTTTGGCATATAATACTTGTCATAGGGCTAGTTAGACGTCTCGAACGCGCATGGAATGTCTGAAACCAATTTGTTGCTCCATCCAAATAGGGATTGCCTTTGTGGTATTTCTATAGTCTCAAAGGTGTATTTTGATGCACTAGGTCTGAATGAATTCTTAAATCACATTATTTTTGTATATTAAGTTATACTCCCAAAAGTATAGTTTGATGTGCTCTCATATGTGATATTATAAAAAAACCAACATATATTTTGTTAATCATCAAAACATAGTTTGATATGTTATTCTCAAAATCCAAAGCATCGTTTTAATATGTTATTTTCTAACCAAAGCAAAGTTTAATATGTTATTTTCATAAGCCAAAGCATAGTTTAATATGTTATTTATAAATCCAAAGTATACTTTTAATATACTACTGAAAATTATTAGTTTTAACAACCAATGTATATTTAATATACTATTTGTTTAACAATTGGGATTTGGTTAGTGTTTAGATAACGGGACGGGTGTAATGTGATGAAAACATGGTAGATACCCGCTGGTACTTCTTATATATAAGTGTTTCCATCGCATTACATACCGTGGCGTTATTTAGTACACTTGGGTTAACGACTTTGGAACTGAAATATATTCTAATATATTACTTATTCGACTTTCTTAAAACCAAAGTATATTTTTACTATGAATCTTTTTATCAAAATATTGTTTTTCAAACAATATATTTTCATACAAACTTATTCTATTTACTTATTTATTTTCCTATGTATTATTATTTTATATCATCTGATTTCTTATAAATGATTTATAAAAGAAAACCTTTTACAAGGATCATGACTACTTTTAATAAAAACTTTTTTCTTTAAACTCATAAGTCATGAATCCTGAATACAATAAAACCTATGTATCTCAGAGGCATTTTTATGTTGACGTACCTATTTTTACACATGTTTCAGGTGCTGCTTTGTGATGATTGATGATATATGCTACACATAGGATGGACTCGTGCCTTAGCTACTTTAAAACTTGAAAAATAATAGTTGTACTTATTTGATTGTATAAAAACAATGAGTTCATTTATTCAATAAAACGAAACTACTTAACCCATGGTCGTGAAACAATGATTCTGTTACAACACTCCCCGACGTTTCCGCCACGTTTTGTTGTTTTACGTGGGCGGGGTGTGACAAAACGTACCCTAAATATCCTTTACATGACTTAGAAATAAGTTTCGAAGAATTCGCTATGGCAAAAACATGTTTATTTGAACTAAAGAACTATTTACGACAAAACTGCGAAACGAACGTTGGTGACCGCCCGGATAATATTTAAATCCCAAAAATATTTATGATTAAAATCTTATTTTTAATCAGGTTCGTGTTGAAAAATAAATTAAAACGCTTAAAAACATTATTTTTCGAGATTTAGCGCGTACCGCGTGTTACTGCGCAACACAGTACTTATATTGCGAAACGCGGACAACACAGCCAGTCTCGGGATTTAAACCGGGATTTAAACACTAGATAAAATACCCGGTACCCAGTTAAACACTTGTTTTAACTAATTTACCATCAAAGTTACACTTTAACCCCTCCCCCACTTAAAATTTTCGGTTGCAACATGTGGCCCCCACCTAATTATTTTCCTAGATATTGCTAATATTCCTTTTTATTCTCATTGGCCAAGAGAATGCATGCATCTTTCCCAAATCTCTACATAATCCTCCAACTTCCAAGAACCATCATCACTCCATCCTTCAAGACCACTCAACATCCTCTCTCTCTCCACTCTCCATAACCGTCCCCATCTCTCTCTCCTCCATCTTCAACTTCTTCAAATCTTCAAACTCTTGTTCTTCGTGTTCATCACCATTTCTAGCCATTTTTAAGTTAGTGTGAAGATCTAGAGGTGTTTCCAAGGAGCATTCAAGTGATTTCAAGCTTCCTATCATCAAAATTTCATCCTACAACCTACTTGAATCTTGAAGGTATAATGTGACACTCTAGGTTTTTCCGAACGAACACCTTGTAATATTTTGTGTATATATATAATTATTATTAAATGGAAACGTGACTTTTACATGATATGTGTGATATGTATGTAATATATATATATATGTGTGAGAGTCGAGACCACGACTCGCAACCACCCGGTTGCGAGTGGGCCACTCGGTCTCGAGTGGGCCTTTGGGCCGTAACCGGTTTGGGCCGAAACCCCTTAGCCTATGTTGGAACCTTGTGTATAATCCCAACTTCCCCCTCATTCTTCATTCTTTGGTCACCAAACACAAACACACTTCTCCTACTTCTCTCTCTACTAGAAAACCCTCAACAAACACCACTTTCCTTCTCCAAAATCTCGGTCCAAGCTCAAGGATTTCGGACAAGAAACTCGGTCAAGATCATCATTCGGACACTCTACTTTCTCGGTTCCTTTCCTTGTTTTCGGCTTCTTCTTCTAACCGGTTAGTGTCCTATTTTGTGGAAGATGCTTTGAATGTTTGATAAATAAAATGTTTATAAACTAGAAAATGGTTAGTTAAAATTGTTATGCATGACTTTTAGTATGATTTGTGAAGATTGACTATATGTGAAAACCCTTATGTATGAAGCTTGATAACATGTTCATAATGGCTATAGAATAGTGGTTTAAAGAATGCTTATGGTCAACCAAAACTATGTTCTAGGTCATAAAGTGTATGTTTTACTTGTTCTTGCATAATAATCTTGTTAGAAATAGGTGATTTTCGGTCCAAAATGTATGATTTTGTTAAGGTGAAAACCCTAGAAAACTATGAATATAGGATGAACTTGTTGAATGTGGTTTGAAGATTCAAAAATGGCAAAGTTTGATCTAAGTTTACTAATATTCAGATTAGGCAAAGTTGTTTGTGAAACCTCATTGGCTGTTGCCCGATTTGGGCCTGATTACTTGGTACAAATTGGACTGTTACATCTGCATCATCACGTGTACATGAAAGGGACAGCTTCCGACTCGCAACCACACCGTTGCGACTCGCAACCACGGCATTACAACTCGAGACCGCGCCGTTGCGACTCGCAACCAAAGCGTGACAACTCGAAACCACACGATGCGACTCGAGACTACGACGGTTGCGACTCGCAACCACAACGTGACAACTCGAGACCACGGTTGCGACTCGCAACCACAGCGTGACAAGCCGAGACCACCTGGTTGCGACTCGAGACCTTCTGGTTGCGACTGGGCTGTCCACTTTGGTTATTGGGCCATAATGTGTTTAACTTGGGCTATCTGTTGACTGGATTATGTGTTGCTGTTGACTGCTTAAATGTTTAGGCCGGCCCAATAACCCCACGACTGTTTACTTGTATGTATGCTACGTGCCAGTTATGTGTATAGATTTTTTTTTTTTATGTGAATGCTTGTACACCGAACCTGACCTATACCGGTAACCATGTTAGGACGTGGTGACCAACGTGATTGACAAGTAACCTAAACCTACCGAGCAACCCAAGGTGAGTTCACAACTTAAAAGCATGCGTCCCGGTGGTTTGGGACACGAGACTAAAACAACCCTATCCCCTTGTAAAAGGGGATACCATTCACATTCCTTCCTTAGTTACTGGGAACAAACTTACTTTTCCTTCCCTTGTCATTGGGAAACCTTTGGTTAATTACTGTTTATACGGATTGCAACTAACGGCACTAAACGAAACTCTATCACTCAAGTCCCTACTACATAATACCGATTAGTCGCCGGGGCCAGGCGAACGGGTTATTAGTTGATAGCGCTATTTAGGTGTTTACCAGCCTCACACCGTGCCCTGGTTTGGGATCGGTCGTGAACTAATGTACTCAGGCATCCGTCAATGATGATAGAACATTGACATCGGGGCATCCTGCGGAAACGCAACGGTTACCTAGTGTTCGGTATTGGAAAAACAGTTTAGTCGCTAACTTTTGGGGTAGCTCCCCATGGCATGTATAAACGGGTAAATTAACTGGTGAAACAAGTTTTTGGTAACTAAAACATGACAACTAGTGAACTCACTCAGCATTATTGTTGACCCCTTTACTGCATGCTTTGCAGGTAACCCGTGACGATGGAGCTTGTTGCTTGGGAACGAGTAGTGTCTGTCCACCCTTGTGTTGGGTGTTACCTTATTTCGAACTATGAACTTTGTTTAAACTGCCTTACTTATGCTTCCGCTACTTATTAACTGTTTGAACTTAAAACCTTAAACTCTGAACTTGATATTTGCTAAACTTATGGTTAGTAAGTATTACTTTTGTTATCAATTTTAATTATTCAGTATAATTGGTGGCTGGATCCTGGTCAGTCACGCCCTCGAAGCGGGTGTTATCCGCAGGTGGATTTTGGGGGTGTGACAGATTGGTATCAGAGCCATTGGTTATAGTGAACTTGGTTTTTAAAAAGGGGAAAAATCTTTTTGGAGAAAACCAGACTATAACCCGTGACTCGCGACGACACTACACTCCAAGTGCAAGGCTCAACACTTTTGACCTCATAGCTCGGACCAGTGCTTACTTGTTTGCTTACCTTTTGTTTCCTGTTATGCTATACGTACTAGTGTGCCTAGTTAGATAGATACATCTCTCTCTACTATCTCGTTCTCGCTACATCACACTCATACTGTGTTTTCTGGTTATGAAGACAATGAGTGGACGTGGAAGGGGAAACATCAACATGACTCAGGCTCAGTTCACTAACCTACTCAACACAGTGGCTGCAGCTTTCGCAGCTCACCCTATAGGTAAGCTCGTTGTTTTAGGATGTTTAGATCCTACCGTCACATCGTCTTTTCGCCTCTAAGTCTATACGCTTCGCTTCTCACGACCAGGTCAGCATGCACCTGCGCAACCACCCGTGTGTACTTTCAAAACTTTCATGGATTGCAAGCCTCTCCCTTTCAATGGCACTGAGGGTGCCATAGGTCTTCTACATTGGATTGAGAAAGTTGAAGCTGTCTTTGCTGTCTGTGAGTGTCCCCCTGCAAATTGGGTGAAATTTGCTACTGCTACGCTTGAAGGAAACGCGCTTTCTTGGTGGAAGGCGCAAATTCAGATGTTTGGGTTGGAAACTGCTAATGCTACTGCGTGGGAGGATTTCAAGGACATGATTAAGGAGGAATACTGTCACCGGGATGACATCCACAAGCTTGAGAATGAGTACTATGAGCTCAAGATGGTTGGGTCAGAGATTGAAACCTACACCAAGCTGTCTAATGACTATGCTGCTCTTTGCCCAAACATGTCTCGACCTATGTATCGAAGAATCAAACTGTACATCAAGGGTTTGGCTCCAGAAATTCGAAGCCATGTAACTTCAGCCAACCACACTACCATTCAGCCGATTGTTCGACTTGCTCACAAACTTACTGATCAGGCCGTAGAAGAGGGCCGGTTGCCCAAAAGGATCAGTGCTACTGTCGGAACTTCTAGTGACAACAAGCGTAAGTGGGAAGGAAGTCAGGGCAAGGATGCTAACCCCACTCAGGCCCCAGCACAGCAAAGGAAAACTGAAAACAACAAAGGCACTCAGCAACAGGGTGGCTACCGGGGAAGCTACCCTAAGTGCAACAAGTGTAACAGACACCATAATGGGGCATGTAACAAGGGCCAGTGTCAGCGATGCCACAAGATGGGGCACGAAGCCAAGGATTGTAGGAGTCAGTTCCCGGCAAGACAGAATCAGCAACAACCTCAACAGCAACAGCAGCAGGGAAACGACCGAGCATGTTTTAAATGTGGGGCAACAGGGCACTTTAAGAAGGATTGCCCTGAACTGAATCAGAACCGCAACAATAATCAGGGAGCTGGGAACAACAATCAAAACAACAATGCTGGGAATGGTGCTAGAGGAAGGGCTTTCGTGATTGGAGCTGGTGAAGCAAGGAATGACCCCAATGTCGTGGCGGGTAAGTTCCTACTTGATGATCGTTATGTTTCTGTGTTATTTGATTCCGGTGCCGATGCTAGTTATGTATCCCTACGTATTAGTAAGAAGCTTAAGCGTCCGCTTTCGTTACTAAGTTCTCTTCATATCGTCGAGTTAGCTAAAGGTAGAAACATCGAGGCCTCACATGTTGTCAAGGGCTGCAAACTAGAGTTGTCTGGTCAGACATTTAGTATCGACCTTTTCCCTGTTACTCTTGGAAGCTTCGACGTCGTTATTGGTATGGATTGGTTATCCAAGCATCGCGCTGAGATCCTCTGTCAAGAGAAAGCAGTTCGTATTCCTCGCCGTTCTGGCAAACCCCTCATTGTACAAGGTGGCAAAGGTGGAGAAATCTCCGGCGTTATCTCTTTCTTGAAGGCCCAGAAGTATTTACGAAAAGGACACACCGCTATCTTAGCACTTGTCACCAACACGCAGGAAAAGGAAAAGAGGATTGAAGATTTTCCGGTAGTACGCGACTATCCCGAGGTATTTCCTGAGGAACTACCTGGACTCCCTCCCCACCGTCAGGTCGAATTCCAAATCGAGCTATCTCCCGGAGCAGCGCCTATAGCTCGTGCGCCTTATCGACTAGCCCCCGCAGAATTGAAGGAACTCTCGACGCAACTACAAGAACTATTGGATAAAGGATTTATTCGCCCTAGTTCGTCACCCTGGGGAGCACCGGTACTCTTTGTTAAGAAGAAGGATGGCACGTTCCGAATGTGCATTGACTATCGTGAGTTAAACAAGGTTACCATCAAGAATCGTTACCCTCTCCCGCGAATCGATGACCTATTCGATCAATTGCAAGGATCAAGCTACTACTCTAAGATTGACCTGCGATCAGGCTATCATCAGCTAAGGGTCCGTAATGAAGACATCTCCAAAACTGCATTCAGAACTCGTTATGGTCATTATGAATTCCTCGTTATGCCCTTCGGAATGACCAACGCCCCTGCAGTGTTCATGGATCTCATGAACCGGGTATGCAAACCCTACCTCGACAAGTTTGTGATCGTGTTTATAGATGACATCTTGATCTACTCGAAAAGTCAGGAAGAGCATGAACAGCACCTACGCCTTATCCTCGAACTCCTTCGCAATGAGCAACTGTATGCCAAGTTCTCGAAATGCGACTTCTGGCTTCGAGAAGTCCATTTCCTTGGACACGTGGTTAACAAAGATGGAATTCACGTCGACCCTGCAAAGATCGACTCTATAAAGAATTGGCCTACCCCTAAGACTCCGACTGAAGTCCGCCAATTCTTAGGACTAGCGGGATACTATCAAAGATTTATCATGGGATTTTCAAAGATCGCTCAGCCTCTCACGGCTCTTACTCAGAAGGGTATGGTTTATAAGTGGGGTGAAGCTCAGGAAACCGCGTTTCAGAAACTAAAGGATAACCTCTGCAGTGCTCCTATTCTCTCGTTACCTGAAGGAACGGACGACTTTGTGGTTTACTGCGATGCGTCTATTCATGGGCTCGGTTGCGTGTTGATGCAACGCGAGAAAGTTATTGCCTACGCCTCACGACAACTTAAGACGCATGAAAGGAACTACACTACGCACGACTTGGAACTAGGAGCAGTGATCTTTGCGCTTAAGATATGGAGACATTACCTGTACGGTACCAAGTGCACCATTTACACCGATCACAGGAGTCTCGAGCATATCTTCAAGCAAAAGGAATTAAACATGCGACAACGTCGATGGGTCGAACTTCTGAATGATTATGAATGCGCCATCAAGTATCATCCGGGCAAGGCCAATGTTGTGGCAGACGCCCTCAGCCGGAAAGACACTACGCCCAAGCGCGTGCGAGCATTGCAACTTACCATCCAGTCTAATCTCCCTACCCAGATCCGAAATGCTCAGATTGAAGCCCTGAAACCGGAAAACATCAGGGCTGAGTCCCTGCGAGGATCGAGGCAGCAACTAGAACAAAAAGAAGACGGCGCCTACTATGTGGCAGGGCGCATTTGGGTCCCACTTTACGGAGATCTACGAGAGCTTGTGATGGACGAAGCCCATAAGTCCCGTTACTCAGTACATCCTGGTTCAGATAAGATGTACCACGACTTAAGGACCACTTACTGGTGGCCTGGCATGAAAGCCCACATAGCAGCTTACGTTAGCAAATGTTTGACCTGTGCAAGAGTCAAAACTGAGTATCAGAAACCAGCAGGCCTCCTCCAGCAACCGGAAATCCCGAAGTGGAAATGGGAGCAAATTTCCATGGATTTTGTTACGGGACTACCTAGATCTCAACGCGGGAATGATACTATTTGGGTGATAGTAGATCGATTGACTAAGTCTGCACACTTTCTGGCCATTAAGGAAACAGACAAGTTTTCTACCTTGGCAGAAATCTATTTAAAGGAAGTAGTCTCCAGGCACGGGGTGCCAACTTCTATTATTTCCGACCGAGACGCTCGTTTTACTTCCGAGTTGTGGCAAGCTATGCACAAATCCTTTGGCTCACGTTTGGACATGAGCACCGCTTACCACCCGCAAACGGATGGGCAGTCTGAACGCACCATCCAAACCCTGGAAGACATGCTTAGAGCATGTGTGATCGATTTTGGCAAGAACTGGGAGAAGCATCTACCGCTGGTGGAATTCTCCTACAACAACAGCTACCACACTAGCATTCAGGCGGCACCTTTTGAGGCATTGTACGGTCGTAAATTCCGATCACCTCTTTGCTGGGCGGAAGTAGGTGACAGTCAACTCACAGGCCCAGAACTAGTGGTAGATACAACAGAAAAGATTTCACAGATCAGGCAACGCATGGCGGCAGCTCGTGACCGTCAGAAGAGCTACGCTGACAAGCGTAGGAAACCGCTAGAATTCCAGGTCGGGGACCGGGTTCTACTTAAAGTCTCACCCTGGAAGGGTGTGGTTCGTTTCGGTAAACGAGGCAAGCTGAACCCGCGATATGTTGGACCATTCGAAATTACCGAGAAAATCGGTAAGGTTGCTTATAGATTGAACCTGCCTGCAGAGCTGAGTGCAGTGCACAATGTTTTTCACGTGTCTAATCTGAAGAAGTGTCTGTCAGATGAAACGCTCATAATTCCTTTCAAGGAACTCACTATTGATGAACAGCTACACTTTACTGAGGAACCGATTGAGATCACGGATCGAGAGATCAAAACCCTCAAACGTAGCCAGATACCCCTTGTGCGAGTTCGTTGGAACTCACGACGTGGCCCAGAGTTTACCTGGGAGCGGGAAGACCAGATGAAGTCCAAGTATCCCCGGTTGTTCCCAAACGAAACCCCCAGCACTGAAGCTACAACCGAATTTCGGGACGAAATTCCAAACTAACGGGGGGATGATGTGACACCCCGTTGAAACACGCTAGCTTGGCAGTGGCTGCCTTAACTTTCGGGACGAAAGTTCTTAAAAGTGGGGATAATGTGACACTCTAGGTTTTTCCGAACGAACACCTTGTAATATTTTGTGTATATATATAATTATTATTAAATGGAAACGTGACTTTTACATGATATGTGTGATATGTATGTAATATATATATATGTGTGAGAGTCGAGACCACGACTCGCAACCACCCGGTTGCGAGTGGGCCACTCGGTCTCGAGTGGGCCTTTGGGCCGTAACCGGTTTGGGCCGAAACCCCTTAGCCTATGTTGGAACCTTGTGTATAATCCCAACTTCCCCCTCATTCTTCATTCTTTGGTCACCAAACACAAACACACTTCTCCTACTTCTCTCTCTACTAGAAAACCCTCAACAAACACCACTTTCCTTCTCCAAAATCTCGGTCCAAGCTCAAGGATTTCGGACAAGAAACTCGGTCAAGATCATCATTCGGACACTCTACTTTCTCGGTTCCTTTCCTTGTTTTCGGCTTCTTCTTCTAACCGGTTAGTGTCCTATTTTGTGGAAGATGCTTTGAATGTTTGATAAATAAAATGTTTATAAACTAGAAAATGGTTAGTTAAAATTGTTATGCATGACTTTTAGTATGATTTGTGAAGATTGACTATATGTGAAAACCCTTATGTATGAAGCTTGATAACATGTTCATAATGGCTATAGAATAGTGGTTTAAAGAATGCTTATGGTCAACCAAAACTATGTTCTAGGTCATAAAGTGTATGTTTTACTTGTTCTTGCATAATAATCTTGTTAGAAATAGGTGATTTTCGGTCCAAAATGTATGATTTTGTTAAGGTGAAAACCCTAGAAAACTATGAATATAGGATGAACTTGTTGAATGTGGTTTGAAGATTCAAAAATGGCAAAGTTTGATCTAAGTTTACTAATATTCAGATTAGGCAAAGTTGTTTGTGAAACCTCATTGGCTGTTGCCCGATTTGGGCCTGATTACTTGGTACAAATTGGACTGTTACATCTGCATCATCACGTGTACATGAAAGGGACAGCTTCCGACTCGCAACCACACCGTTGCGACTCGCAACCACGGCATTACAACTCGAGACCACGCCGTTGCGACTCGCAACCAAAGCGTGACAACTCGAAACCACACGATGCGACTCGAGACTACGACGGTTGCGACTCGCAACCACAACGTGACAACTCGAGACCACGGTTGCGACTCGCAACCACAGCGTGACAAGCCGAGACCACCTGGTTGCGACTCGAGACCTTCTGGTTGCGACTGGGCTGTCCACTTTGGTTATTGGGCCATAATGTGTTTAACTTGGGCTATCTGTTGACTGGATTATGTGTTGCTGTTGACTGCTTAAATGTTTAGGCCGGCCCAATAACCCCACGACTGTTTACTTGTATGTATGCTACGTGCCAGTTATGTGTATAGATTTTTTTTTTATGTGAATGCTTGTACACCGAACCTGACCTATACCGGTAACCATGTTAGGACGTGGTGACCAACGTGATTGACAAGTAACCTAAACCTACCGAGCAACCCAAGGTGAGTTCACAACTTAAAAGCATGCGTCCCGGTGGTTTGGGACACGAGACTAAAACAACCCTATCCCCTTGTAAAAGGGGATACCATTCACATTCCTTCCCTAGTTACTGGGAACAAACTTACTTTTCCTTCCCTTGTCATTGGGAAACCTTTGGTTAATTACTGTTTATACGGATTGCAACTAACGGCACTAAACGAAACTCTATCACTCAAGTCCCTACTACATAATACCGATTAGTCGCCGGGGCCAGGCGAACGGGTTATTAGTTGATAGCGCTATTTAGGTGTTTACCAGCCTCACACCGTGCCCTGGTTTGGGATCGGTCGTGAACTAATGTACTCAGGCATCCGTCAATGATGATAGAACATTGACATCGGGGCATCCTGCGGAAACGCAACGGTTACCTAGTGTTCGGTATTGGAAAAACAGTTTAGTCGCTAACTTTTGGGGTAGCTCCCCATGGCATGTATAAACGGGTAAATTAACTGGTGAAACAAGTTTTTGGTAACTAAAACATGACAACTAGTGAACTCACTCAGCATTATTGTTGACCCCTTTACTGCATGCTTTGCAGGTAACCCGTGACGATGGAGCTTGTTGCTTGGGAACGAGTAGTGTCTGTCCACCCTTGTGTTGGGTGTTACCTTATTTCGAACTATGAACTTTGTTTAAACTGCCTTACTTATGCTTCCGCTACTTATTAACTGTTTGAACTTAAAACCTTAAACTCTGAACTTGATATTTGCTAAACTTATGGTTAGTAAGTATTACTTTTGTTATCAATTTTAATTATTCAGTATAATTGGTGGCTGGATCCTGGTCAGTCACGCCCTCGAAGCGGGTGTTATCCGCAGGTGGATTTTGGGGGTGTGACATATAACACTTATGTTTAAATCATACTTTAGATTCTTGGTTGTTCTTGATGAGTTGAAGTTTCTCTTGAATCTTGGGATTTTCACTAAACTTGAAATCTAAAATGAAATGGGTCTTGAAACAAAAAAAAATGGTGGTGTATATATATATGTATATAACCGTACATATATATTTGTGTATATGAGTTTATTTTTTAGTTAGAGTTTGATATCTTGTTAAGTACTTGTTTATGTTGTTACATGTTCATGAATGGTGATAAAAACGCAAGTATTTGGTGATTTAAGTAGGATATGTTAAATGTAAATAACATCAGCAAAATAAACCTGAATATATCACATATTTGATGCATCTAAACCCATATAAAATGTTGATGTTATGATAGTATGCTTTAGGCACTTGTACATGTGAATATATGTTGGTTTAAAGCTCAAAAAGTGATAAAAATGGTTGTATGACAAAAATGATTTTAAACAGATTATAAACACTAAAAATAACATTTATTGGCATATTATAATGGCATGAAACTTTGACATAGGTTTCATAGCTTTGCATGCTGTACATATAGCTTAAAAGTGGTAAATTATGTGAAATTTGAATGATTTATGTGCTTTATTTAAGACGTGCACTATCATGAGTATAACCATTATTTTATTCAGTACATAACATGGATTGTGTCAAAATTTCAAGTCGTTTCGATTTGGGATGGGTTGGGTAACGTTTGATGCAAAACTATGCGGTAAAACGGTCAAAAATCGCCTTTTCGGAGGACTTTTATAAAACTGTTTTAAATCAGTAACCAAACTGATATATTGGGTATAAAAATAAGTATTTCAACTTATATTAAGTTTACTTGGTGTTTGGTTAGTCATACGTGACTCCCGACACCCAAAAAATGTCGCTGAATCGCAAAAATAAGTGTTTTTCGACATACACTAGAACGGGTTGTTCATGGGTTATTTTATGTGTTACAATGTGCTATGTATTTTAAAATATGTGTATGTTCATGTGTTAGTGTTGACAAGATTATGTGTGTTACGCTCGAGTACATATATACAAATACACCAAAATAATCAAAAATAATAACTATTCGAGAAATCTCAAAGTTATGTGAAAATTCTAAGTATCGGAGAAACTTTGGTATTTTTGGTGAGTTTTGATTATTAAATCATTCTTATCTAATTTAGGATGAATAAACAATTTGAGGGATTGTGTTAACGTATAAAAACGCACCCAAAGGTGAGTACATAGATCCCCTCTTTTACTGTTTTCAAACTGTTTTGGGGTGAAACACATGTGCCTACTTGTTACTTTCGTGCTTTCCATTGTTTTTACATCCTATACTAGCTATGTTCATTAATACACTATTAGTACATGTTTTACATTACATTTTCTGCTATGTATGATGACTTGGCATGCTAGCATATTGTTTTACATTGCATCTCTGTTGCATATGTTCCTGTAACATATGGACACATTATTTACATCTCTACCTTGTATGTTCATTTAAGCATATTAAGTACTTTATTCTCATAAAACATGTTTACATTTGGTATATCATTTGGTTTGTTTAACGGGACTAAATTACATTCATTAACACCGATCATGTCGCTTGGTAGTAGGTAGTGGTACCATAGGACTTGACAAATCCCGTTCCTAAAACCCTAGGTTTGTTTGGGTGGAAGGAATGAACAAATCCGAAAACATTTCTTTGATAACCTTCACTCTAAGGTTGTCTGTCTGTCTCAAGGCTTGGATGTAGGCGTTTAACATTACCGCATAAATGGTTGTATCAGTAAAGCATGCATTATTCTACAAAGCATAACTTTTGATTTATTCATATACTCTGTTTCGTACATTTTTATTTATGGTTTAAGTAGCCTCATTTCACTTACCATACATGACTTTTGCTTATACATTACATGGATTATATTGACAATAGACTTGGTTTACTCATAAACATTTTTTTTACATTGATGGTTTGTTTTGGTAAGTGATTTAAGTAACGAGACGTGTGTAGTATGATACAAGCATGGTGGATACGCCGCTGGTACTTCCTATATATAAGTGTTTGTATTATATTACACGTTGTAGTGTTATTTAAATCATTTCAATGCGGACTCATATATTTTACACAAATGACATATTTTTCACAAGACATTGTTTTACAAAACAACTTATTTTATACAAACTCATTTTTACTTGGTTATTCATTTAACCCTACATTACTCTTTTACATATCATCTAGTTTATCATCACTTTTCATCTAATTTACAACACAAAACACTTTATAAGGTTCATGACTACTGTTGCTAAACACATTCCTTCAAACTTATATGTCATGAATCCCAAATCAATAAAACCTATGTATCTCACAGGCATTTTTATGCTGATGTACCTATTTTCACATGTGTTTCAGGAATTGATGCATAGGATTTATCAAGATACACTTAGGCGGACTTGGGCCTTAGTGACAATAAAAGATGCAAGACTAGTCAATTATACTATATTTCTTGTTTGTTAAGACATTGTAACTCTCTTAATAAATAAAACGAAATTTCAATTTTCCATGTGTTATGAATCAATAATTCTGTTACAACACTCCCCGACGATTCCGCCACATTTTGTTGTTTTTACGTGGTCGGGGTGTGACAGAAAAGTTGGTATCAGAGCTCATGGTTATAGGGAATTAGGCTATTAGTAATGCTTTGGCCTAGTCTATAACCTTCCTAGGGCCCTAACACGAGTTTACTTGCTTTTAGTTATAAAACAATACCGTCACCTATCCTTAGGCGACGACCACAACAAGAACAAAAAATTTCAAAACCGCCTTGAAAACGAATCATCTGTTCTAGGATGATTGATTACCAGGTTTTGAACCCTCTAAGTATTCAAAATCTCGTCAAAGTTTGGGTCTTATAATGTAAACACGTGCAAACTGGAAGGGTGAATGCTTGTACCCTGAGTTTTCTGTCTAAGGCTAGAGTGTTCGTACAAATCCGTAGTGTCGGGCCAGTCACTCTTACCTGGGAACTCTTGGGGTGAGTATTCACTTATACACGAGCAGGTCTTCAGAGATACATTAATGTGACCCGTCCACTTTGATTCATCATCGTCTTATTTGTTTGCCTTAGGTAACAAACAAATGATCACAACTCTTATGCATTGCCATTCTGTTTTGTTTATCCGATAAACATTTCACTTGTGTCTTCCTATGTCTTTCATTCTCTTCTAGAATGTCTCTTCCTCTTAGCAACGGTCAAATGTCCGAGCAAACTGTCAAATTTGCCCAGCGAATAGGCGAAGTGATCCCGAAGACCGTCGAATTAGCTACTGCCATGTATCAACTCCAGAATGAAGCCACGCAGGAACCATCACAGGGAACGGAAGCCAAGCCTTCACCAAAACCGAAGAAACGTAAAGCTTCAAAGACTTCTCCAGTCGTTGCACCAAATCAAGCAGGACCTAGCCAAGTGGCAACACTGCCTGCTAAGAAGCAATACTAGGGAATGGCACCGTTATGCGACAAATGTAAGGGACATCACCAAGCTCACTTACAATGTCGTCTATGTGTATCATGTGGGCGAGTTGGTCACCTGGCAAGTGTTTGTCGAACTAACCCAAACCAAGGTGGTCCAAATCAACCACAAGCCAACCCTGTCCAAGCTCGCTTTCCACCTAGATCGTGCTACAACTGTGGCAAGATGGGTCACTTCGTGAACAAATGCCCAAAGCTTGCTAATGCAAATCTGACCTTGGATGAGCAGTTGGCTGATTAGAAGATGTTGCTGTCTTATGCTTTTGTTTCTTTTGTTTTCTTGTAATGTGAAACAATCTATTTTGTTCATAAATAAAATGTTGTTCACAATTCTGATGTACAATTGTAGTTACATATGTGTATGGCATTACCTATGATACCTACATCAAGGAACTATGATCTTTACAAACTACTCTTGTGATTCCCCCTTTCAAGTGATCACTCATGATTTCCTCTACTCGTTTCATTCTAGGAGACGAAGTACAAAAAAAATATAGCGAAATTATGAGTAATCGTGCTTTTTGCACATCTGAACCTTTGAATCCTTGGTTAGATGACTGAGGGTATATTAAATCTCGTTCCCATATCACTTCATTCTGGTTTCGTAACAATATACATAATATAAGTATTTCAAAAACAACCTTCATGATTTCAAAAGATTTCATATAGTTTGAAAACAATTTTTCAAATGCATTGTCTATGTGTTCAAAAACAACCTCCATGGTTTCAAAAACATTGTCTATGTTTTCAAAAACAACCTTCATGATTTTTAAAATATTTCATATAGCCTGAAAACAATATTAACACAATATATTTTCTTATCAAGTGCATGATTTCAAAGAACATTATTCATATTTTCAAAAAAAAAAATTACCTAGCATGATTTTAAAACATTTTTTATCTAATACACCTACTTTACGATTTCAAAAGTATTAAATATAAGGTTTCAAAAACATTAAACACGTTTTTAAAAGTAACCTGATGCCTAGTTTTCAAAAACATTTTTCTCATACATTAACTTAACCTTCAAATTCTGCTTCATATGTCGCCTTGACATATCTAGCATCTCAACTTCATAAGCATTTTTACTTCATGTTTTGACTTAAGCACATCCAGTGCAAGGTTTCAAAACATCTTCAACTTCTAAAATCCATATGGAATCTTTTTATCCTCACAATTAGATCCTTGTGGATGATTATCATTTAAATCAGAGTCCTTAATTGGATTCATTGAATGCCTTAATTCGAACATTTCGGTTCCTTATAATCGAAATCGAATTTTCTCTTTAAAATCTTTCTATCTTTATAGTTAGATTCTTGGAAATATTTAAAGCACCAATCAAAATCCACTGATTGGATACCTGGTGTACTTTGAATACATGTGCCCTGTTTGCAGAACAAATTAACAAAAACGATAACAAATTCAAAAAAAATCAAGTTAAACAATTATGTGATTATGTGTTTATGTATTTTGCGTTTTCTTTTATGCATTTTGTGTTTTTGTATACTCTGGATATTCATTATCCAAATCCTTATAGAATCTTTCATATCTTCACATGAGGGATTCGTAGTAGGATATTCAAAAAGGTACTACCTTAAATCCTTATTGGGCTTCTACGTGATAGTCAAGACCCTTGGATTACATAGTACCATTCCATGATTCATAAGAGACCCTTTTAGAGGTCTAGTCAAAAAGATTGATTCAGAATCTGGTTAAGAATGACATGTGCTGATATAGCTGAACAGACTCCTTGGTAGTCTATTTAAATCATTTAATGATTTAATTAAAAGGACCCTATGGTGGTCTAGTCACAATCATCACAGGTTCGTTCATTGTTTTCTTCCCCTACACATTATAAGATGCACTACGTGACTATGCAAGGAATTACGTAATTATGGATGCATACATAATTATGAAATTCAGTGCACAAAAACCCAGTAAGATGTATTATGTGTAAGAACCGATAGTGACAACAATAACAAAATGTGAACGATGTAATGGGGGTACGGTGGACGCACCAATAACGCTTAATAGACTTATATATAAGTGTCCCTCCTACATTGTAAGCGTGGTGTTATTTAAAGTTACTAGAAGTTCAAGAACTCTGACCAGTGTTGTTCGATCTTCTCAACTTCATTTTTTTCAAGCACTCACAAGTTTCCTCTAAATAAAATATCGGGACGAAATTTCCTAAAGTAGGGGAAACTGTGACACCTGTGCCTCCACGACCATCAAACAAATACTAAATCAATGAAATATTGTATTTCATACTTGGGATTTGTATAAATATGTGTATCATTTGCACATATCAATTCTTGTTTGGTTTGGGGCTCTAAATCATTTTCTGGAAGGTTATACGCAAACTGGTGCTTAAACGCAATCAGGTTAACGCGACGCACACTCCGGAATTGTGACGTAATCCAAACATACCCTAAATATCCTTTACATGACTTAGAAATAAGTTTCGAAGAATTCGGTATGGAAAAAACATGTTTATTTGAACTAAAGAACTATTTACGACAAAACTGCGAAACGAACGTTGGTGACCGCCCGGATAATATTTAAATCCCAAAAATATTCTGTTATGATTAAAATCTTATTTTTAATCAGGTTCGTGTTGAAAAATAAATTAAAACGCTTAAAAACGTTGTTTTTCGAGATTTAGCGCGTACCGCGTGTTACTGCGCAACACAGTACTTATACTGCGAAATGCGGACAACACAGCCAGTCTCGGCAACTGAAATTTATTTCAGTAATATTTTGGCGAGTTTATTTTTATAGAATATTAAAAATAATTTAGAACGCCATAAACCGGGATTTAAACGCTAGATAAAATACCCGGTACCCAGTTAAACACCTGTTTAACTAATTTACCATCAAAGTTACACTTTAACCCCTCCCCCACTTAAAATTTTCGGTTGCAACATGTGGCCCCCACATCATTATTTTTCTAGGTATTGCTAATATTCCTTTTTATTCTCATTGGCCAAGAGAATGCATGCATCTTTCCCAAATCTCTACATAATCCTCCAACTTCCAAGAACCATCATCACTCCATCCTTCAAGACCACTCAACATCCTCTCTCTCTCCTCTCTCCATAACCGTCCCCATCTCTCTCTCCTCCATCTTCATCTTCTTCAAATCTTCAAACTCTTGTTCTTCGTGTTCATCACCATTTCTAGCCATTTTTAAGTTAGTGTGAAGATCTAGAGGTGTTTCCAAGGAGCATTCAAGTGATTTCAAGCTTCCTATCATCAAAATTTCATCCTACAACCTACTTGAATCTTGAAGGTATAACACTTATGTTTAAATCATACTTTAGATTCTTGGTTGTTCTTGATGAGTTGAAGTTTCTCTTGAATCTTGGGATTTTCACTAAACTTGAAATCTAAAATGAAATGGATCTTGAAACAAACAAAAATGGTGGTGTATATATATATGTATATAACCGTACATATATATTTGTGTATATGAGTTTATTTTTGAGTTAGAGTTTGATATCTTGTTAAGTACTTGTTTATGTTGTTACATGTTCATGAATGGTGGTAAAAATGAAAGTATTTGGTGATTTAAGTAGGATATGTTAAATGTAAATAACATCAGCAAATAAACCTGAATATATCACATATTTGACGCATCTAAACCCAAATAAAATGTTGATGTTATGATAGTATGCTTTAGGCACTTGTACATGTGAATATATGTTGGTTTAAAGCTTAAAATGTGATAAAAAATGGTTGTATGACGAAAATGATTTTAAACAGATTATAAACACTAAAAATAACATTTATTGGCATATTATAATGGCATGAAACTTTGACATAGGTTTGATAGCTTTGCATGTTGTACATATAGCTTAAAAAGTGGTAAATTATGTGAAATTTGCATGATTTATGTGCTTTATTTAAGACCTGCACTATCATGAGTATAACCATTATTTTATTCAGTAAATAACATGGATTGTGTCAAAATTTCAAGTCGTTTCGATTTGGGATGGGTTGGGTAACGTTTGATGCAAAACTATGCGGTAAAACGGTCAAAAATCGCCTTTTCGGAGGACTTTTATAAAACTGTTTTAAATCAGTAACCAAACTGATACATTGGGTATAAAAATAAGTATTTCAACTTATATTAAGTTTACTTGGTGTTTGGTTAGTCATACGTGACTCCCGACGCCCAAAAATGTCACCGAATCGCAAAAATAAGTGTTTTTCGACATACACTAGAACGGGTTGTTCATGGGTTATTTTATGTGTTACAATGTGCTATGTGTTTTACAATATGTGTATGATCATGTGTTAGTGACAAGATTATGTGTGTTACGCTCGAGTACACATATTCAAATACACCAAAATAATCAAAAATAATAACTATTCGAGAAATCTCAAGGTTATGTGAAAATTCTAAGTATCGGAGAAACTTCGGTATTTTTGGTGAGTTTTTGATTATTAAATCATTCTTATCTAATTTAGGACGAATAAACAATTTGAGGGATTGTGTTAACGTATAAAAACGCACCCAAAGGTGAGTACATAGATCCCCTCTTTTACTGTTTTCAAACTGTTTTGGGGTGAAACACATGTGCCTACTTGTTACTTTCGTGCTTTCCATTGTTTTTACATCCTATACTTGCTATGTTCATTAATACACTATTAGTACATGTTTTACATTACATTTTCTGCTATGTATGATGACTTGGCATGCTAGCATATTGTTTTACATTGCATCTCTGTTGCATATGTTCCCGTAACATATGGACGCATTATTTACATCTCTATCTTGTATGTTCATTTAAGCATATTAGGTACTTTATTCTCATAAAACATGTTTACATTTGGTATATCATTTGGTTTGTTTAACGGGACTAAATTACATTCATTAACACCGATCATGCCACTCGGTAGTAGGTAGTGGTACCATAGTACTTGACAAATCCCGTTCCTAAAACCCTAGGTTTGTTTGGGTGGAAGGAATGACCGAATCCGAAAACATTTCTTTGATAACCTTCACTCTAAGGTTGTCTGTCTGTCTCAAGGCTTGGATGTAGGCGTTTAACATTACCGCATAAATGGTTGTATCAGTAAAGCATGCATTATTCTACAAAGCATAACTTTTGATTTATTCATATACTTTGTTTCGTACATTTTTATTTATGGTTTAAGTAGTCTCATTTCACTTACCATACATGACTTTTGCTTATACATTACATGGATTATATTGACAATAGACTTGGTTTACTCATAAACATTTTTTTAACATTGATGGTTTGTTTTGGTAAGTGATTTAAGTAACGAGACGTGTGTAGTATGATACAAGCATGGTGGATACGCCGCTAGTACTTCCTATATATAAGTGTTTGTATTATATTACACGTCGTAGTGTTATTTAAATCATTTCAATGCGGACTCATATATTTTACACAAATGACATATTTTTCACAAGACATTGTTTTACAAAACAACTTATTTTATACAAACTCATTTTTACTTGGTTATTCATTTAACCCTACATTACTCTTTTACATATCATCTAGTTTATCATCACTTTTCATCTAATTTACAACACAAAACACTTTATAAGGTTCATGACTACTGTTGCTAAACACTTTCCTTCAAACTTATATGTCATGAATCCCAAATCAATAAAACCTATGTATCTCACAGGCATTTTTATGCTGACGTACCTATTTTCACATGTGTTTCAGGAATTGATGCATAGGATTTATCAAGATACACTTAGGCGGACTTGGGCCTCAGTGACAATAAAAGTTGCAAGACTAGTCAATTATACTATATTTCTTGTTTGTTAAGACATTGTAACTCTCTTAATCAATAAAACGAAATTTCAATTTTCCATGTGTTATGAATCAATAATTCTGTTACAACACTCCCCGACGATTCCGTCACGTTTTGTTGTTTTTACGTGGTCGGGGTGTGACACACCGTGATAAAAACACTGTGGTTCTTTATCACTGTCCTCGAAGACGCCTTCGATAATTTCGCTAATGGGTCACATGAGCTATTTCGCCGGTAACGGACAACTACGCTCGTATGTATTCGGCGTAAATGTCAATTATGGGATATTCAAAATAAATTTGCTATATTCAATAAAAGCTACGCCAGATTCAAGTTTATCTACGCTAGACAGGGTTTAAACACGAACAAAAACCCCCTAATCACTCAAAAACGACCCTAAAACCATGTTTCTTTGTATCAAAATGTCCCAAATGATTACCTAATCACTGATTAACAACAACCTATCGATTAAACACACCAAATCAAGCCATTTTAAGACCAAAATTTTGAAAACCTTGAAACTTTTGAAAAACCTTCAAAACTTGAAGAATCTTAACAAAAACACAACAATCAAGAACACTAAGGCAATTGTAGATCCCAAAATCAATCTGGATCACAGTGGTTTGATTGTTTTGATCCAAACACCTATTGATTAGGTGCTTGAACTTGCAAAAGTTAAGAGAAATCAAAAGATGAAGATGAAGCTCTTCGTTTGATGATAACAATATGTGTTGTATTGATTCCAATTTGATATAAACACTAACAAGCACTTGGAAATTCAGATAAGCACAATCAAAAGAACACAAGAAGCACAACACAAGTTTTCACCAAAGAACTAGCCAAAAGCTTAGGCTAGGGTTTCATTACTAACATATATATAGTGTCTGACCTGCCAGCGTATTTATAAATACGCTGGCATCTTAAATACACCAGGTCAGCCAAACAACTTAGAAAATATTACAAATTAGATCCTTGGACTTATATAAAGCTACAAAAACATAACTAAGACAATCCAGAACAAGTATCAACGACCTCAAATTACCTAACAATATTTGAATTAATGTGCATTTGATCTGATTTCTGGGTGTACGGATGATGGAAACATGTTAAGGAAATATGATTGGATAGTACTGATTTGGATAAGGGTTCTAGAAGCATCAGAAATGGTTGCGAGTCGAAACCCATGGTTGCGACTCGAGACCTCCTTGTTGACTACTCGAAACCAGGCAACACACAACAGGGGACTCGAGACCGGGTAGGTTGCGACTCGAAACCTCATAATCTCGACTCAAGGCCTGACCTGAGACCTCAAGGTTTCGACTAAAAGATGCACAACTCGAGACCTCTTAGGTTGCGACTCGAAATCCCATGGTTGCGACTCGGATCCTCTGTTTTCGAGTCGAGACCACGGGGTTTCAACTGGACTGATTTACTTAGTTATTGGGCTATGTTTGGGCTACATGTTAACTGCTACTGTTTACTGTTCATATGCTAGGTTAGGCCCAAATACTTTACATGATGATTTGATATGCATGCTTTGTGTTAGATACGTGTGGGATATACGTGAATTATTTGTACCCAAACCTGACCTATACTGGTAACCATAATAGGACGTGGTTGACCAGCAAACCAAACCAAGTAAATTGTCTGCCGAGGAAACCGAAGTGAGTTCACAACTTTTACTAAAAGCATGTGTTCCCGGTGGTTGGGAAACAGAACAAAAAACGCTATCTCCTTGTGTGGGATACAAACACTTTTCTCCCCTTGTGTGGGGCGATCAGTTAATTACTATTTTATATTAGATGCAACAAGTGTACTAAACGAAACTCTATCACGAAGTCCCTACTTACTATACCGATTAGTCGCTGGGGCCTGGCGAACGGGTTATTAGTTGATAACGCTATTTAGGTCTCACAAGCCTCACACCGTGCCTGGATAGGATCGGTCGTGAACTAATAGACTCTAGCAAACTGTCAATGATGATAGACATTGACAAACGTGCCACACTACGGAAACGTACGGTCGCAAGGATTTGGTATATCACAGTTTAGTAGCTTACATATGGGGTAGCTCCCCATGGCATGATGTAAATGAGTAACTTAACAACTTGAACAAGTTTTTGGAATTAAAACTGGACAAACTCGTGAAATCGCCAACTTTATGTTGACACCCTACTGCATGCTTTGCAGGTACTCAGTGACTATGGAGCTTGCGGCTTGGGGAGGTGTAGTGGTCGTCATTAACCCGTGTTGGGTTCCCTAATAATTATGAACTTTGAACTTGTGATTGAACCACTTTATTTGTGCTTCCGCTATTTACTTAAACTGCTGTTTGAACTTAAAAACTTTTCAACTTAAATCTTAATGGTCACTAATCGTATTGTTTTGGTGGTGCTATACTACTATTATTTTAAATTGTTCAATATGATTGGTGGCTGGATCCTAGTCAGTCACGCGCCTCGCGGTGATACTCCGCATGTGGAATTTGAGGGTGTGACATCATACCAGAAAAACCTTCCATGACAATAGTAAAGAGGAAAGGGGAGATAGGGTCTCCTTTCCTCATCCCTTTCAAACAAGGAAACTCAAACGTCAGGGATCCGTTCACAAGAACGGAAGACCTTGCCGAGGAGAGAATACCATATATCCATGAAACCATCTAGAAGGGAAACCCAATTGCACCATCACAGACATGACATAATTCCAATTCACGTTATCATACGCCTTTGCAAAATCAGTTTTAAAAAGAAACACTTTGTCACGCTTCTTCTTCGCCCAGGCTATCACTTCATTCAAGATAAGCATCCCATCCATAGGAAGTCTATCTTTAAGAAAAACGGATTGATTAACCAAGATAACCGAACCTAGCACTTTCTTCAACCTGTTCGCAAGAACTTTAGAAATCACTTTGTTAATAATCCCCACCAAATTAATAGGTCTGAAGTCACCCAATCCCCCTGGATCCTTTACTTTTGGGATAAGCGCTACAAAAGAGGAAGTTCAGCCCCTACTAATTGTCCCTGGGTCGAAAAAAATTGTTGAATATGTTAGCAAAGTCGTTCTCCAAGAAAACTCATAATCTCTTAACAAACTTCATGCTAAAGCCATCCGGGCCCGGAGCGCGGTCATCGCCACACTCGAACACAGCGCGCTTAATCTCCTCCACCGAGAATTTCTCAATCAAAGAGTTTGCATCAACATCCGATATTTTTTTATCAAAGGAGCAATCCACCTCAGGCCGCGTGGTTAAGCCTTCCATAAATTTCTTACGAAAAAAATTATACTATTTTTCTAACCCTTTTCGGCTTCGATACCCATTCGTTATCCACCATAAACCCCAGAATCGCGTTACTAGCTTTCTGTAACAACCATCGAAAATTTCCATAAATGACTCGTAACCGAAACTCCCAGCACGCATAACGAGAACCAGCACGAAAAATAAAGAAAATTTGATTTCAGCCACGTCGCGCTAAGCGGCGGTGTTTACAACATTTAGTCGCGTGACGCGACCGACCTGTGAATCGACAGGGGACACCTATCACCACGTGGCAGCCACGTGGCATGCCTACATGGTGACTCACGCCACCTATGCCCTAGCTAGAACCTTCGCGCTACGCGGAGGGGTTGTGTTGTTTCATTCGCGCGACGCAACGAGGTGAATCTGCAACTATAAATTAGATGTGCATGAGACTTTCCAAACCACTCACAACTTTCTTTTCTCTCTCGATACTCTGCTATTCTATCCACTATACCCGAGCACTGAAACTCTGCCCGTTATTAGAGTAATAACTCGAATCACTGGTACGGTACTTTGTCCGATCGATTGAAAACGATCCAACAGATGTTTAAGTGATGCCTATATACGGCTATACTTTGTCATTCGTTGTGGGTTTTGATATCGTGATTATCGTTAAAGTTGAATGAGTAATTAATACACTAATATGTGTACATTGTGTGTTTAATTAGAAAACCAGGCTTTAACCAGCAGGCTAGTACAAATATCCTAAATCTGCAATGTGAGTCATTCTCTTTTTATCTAAATTCTTTCAAAACCCTAAATATTTTTCAGTTACACTTACAGTGATTAAGTCTTTGTATTCTTAAATTACTGTCGGTATGTGGGGTTTTGTATACATTACTTGTCTAGCGTTACTATTGGACGACAAGTTAGCAAATAGTAATATGACCACAAGCACAGGGATTTTCCCTAGTTGCAATACTGATTTGAGTAATTGATAGATATAAACAACTGTAAAAATTCTTGATATTGTAATTATAACACTATGTTTTTGTACAACTGAATGAACTCACCAGTATTTTTTGGTGATCAAATGTTTCTAAAACGCGTTTCAGGTGATTTACCGTGAAGAGAAGAAAAAGTGCTATAAAGCACATAAGCTTAAATAAGTGGCTATGTAAACCTGAATAAAATGTGTTTTGTAATTACGGGTATATCCTAGTGAAAATTCTTTATGTAAATACGGGTTTTACCCCACAATGTACGAAATGAAAATTTTGGCGTTTCGAAACTTTGATATTTTTCCTGACACCCAGTCCTGATAAGTTTTCTACTGCGATAATTTAATAAAACACTGGTACCACTCGTGTCTGCGCACGACTCCCGCCCGGGGTAGGGTCAGGGGTCGTGACAGAAGGTGGTATCAGAGCCATTGCTTTAAGCTAATTAAGTATTGTGAAAATACGTAAGATTAGTAGTCAGGAATTAGATTAAATACTTCTGTTAAATCTGTGATACTAGTCAAATGTTATATATTCAATTCTCAGAGTTCGTTGTTTTTATTGTTTTTTACTAACAGTATGAGCGCTAGAGAACTAGCAGACACGTTCCAAAATATATCTGTTAATCATATAGATATGGAGACTGTTGAGAGTCAATCTGGATACAAAGCCGATGGGGATGAACCAATGATCTTCCAAGCGTAACCGCTACCTCAAGCACCACCGAAAAAGAGGAAGAGAATACTAAACTGGAAAAGAGGAAGCAAGAAGAAAGCGCTAGTTGCACCAAAAACAAAAAGAACGGTAGAACCAAAAGGAAAAGAAATTGCAGCTGAAAGTTCTAATCCAACCTCTATGCCGATAACTAGGGAGGAGTTAGATCAAAGGCTTGCCAACTGCGAGATGTTCAGGCCGATTCCAAAGGAAATAAATATGGACATGCCCGCTCAACCTGCGATGCCAATGAACCCTGAGCTGATAATTCCTGAACCAGTAATCCCACAACAGTAGTTCCCCAATCCGGTAGAGGAGTGTTGGACTAATGATTGGGCATTCCAAAATCTGATGAATGGCACTTATCAATTCTACCCAAATTTCCAACCGGAACCCGCGTCGTTTCCACCAATGAATCTAGAAAACGTGGCCAAGCTTCGCCACTATGGCGATGAATTATTAGATGCTGGAAGTAGAATCAGGAACATAGGGGAGAATCTCGTCTGGAAATACAACGAGAGGGAGCAGCGTTTTTGAACAAGAGACTAACCCCTATAATATATATCTGTATATTATGTTATCTGTATTTGGTGAAAAAAAAACTAATATATGTGTATATATAAAAATATATAACTATATATGTAGTAATATATGTAAGGGAGAGAATCATGAGAAAACTAAATCTAAATGAGAAAACTAGAAAACTAGCTAAAAAACATCGCAATTTCAAAAAAAAATTGTACTTCACATGTGCATTATATGTGTACTACACATGTGCATTATATCCGTATTAGTGCACATGTGCAGTACAACATTTTTTTTAAAGTTCTTTCCATACATAAAAAATAGCGATTTTTTATAAGAAATTGTAAAAAAAAAAATTGGTATGTTTTTTAGGCTTTTTTAGTTAGTTTTTTGGTTTCTCATTTAAACTAGTTTTCTCATGATCCATCCCCATATATGTAAAGTATAAAAAGCATATTATATATAAGAAATATATAACTCGCAATAATCGACGTTTTTGGCAATATGCTCTGATTATTTGTGTATATGTGTTTATGATATTTTGCTTATTTGCTAATTATTCTGTGATATTAATCTGTGGAATATGTTTGCAATTTAGATGTCAAACGAAGTTAACCAATTAGTCTAGAACAATCAAGAAAATCCTTTGGACAAAAATGCCATAAAAACATAATCGCCCAGGGAATAGCTAATGCTATCCCAGGTAATTATTGAAGCTGTTAAAAACCCAAAAGAGCACACTAAAGCTGTAAATAGCAAGCTTACTTGTAGTGACAGTTTTAGCCACAGTGTCAATGGAGGCAATGATGATATTATCACAGCCCCATTTCCTAAGAAGATGAAGGCAATGACTTTCGGATGTACCTAAAAGGAATTTCTAGCATGTAAACCAACTGAGTTCGCAGGCAGTGACGGAGCTAAGGCTGCTCTTCGATGGTTGGAAAAGACGGAAGCTGTTCTTAAGATCAGCAAGTGTGCTGAACAAGACAAGTAATGTATGCTTCCAATCTCTTTAAGGAAGAAGCCTAGAATGGTGGAAAACACATTTTTCCAGGCAAAAGGAAGCGACATGGCCTACGCCATGAATTGGTGAGAATTTAAGGAAATGACAGAAAGGAAATTTTGTCCCCCTTATGAAAAGGAACAAATAGCTAATAATTTCCTAAACCACAAAATGATCGATGTAAATTGTCGTGAGTATACGACAAAGTTCTTCGAATACGCAAGAATGGTACCAACTTTAGCTTCGCCAGAATTTGTACTAATTTTTTGTTATATTTGGGGATTAATTAGTAGATCCATGATATAGTCAAGGCTCCTAGACCACAGAAAATTGAGGAAACAATCGAATTGGCTAATATTCTGACTAACGGATTGATCCGCACAAGAGAAGAAAACAAGAAGAAAGAGTTAGCCCAGAAAATTACCCAAGGTTTTCGCTCGGGTAATACCTACAAGAGAGGAGTCGGGTAGACTTCTGCATCGCCTCTCTGCAGATTCTGCAAAAGAAAGCATTCAGGACGGTGTAATACGTACTGCAATTTCAGCAAAACACCTGGGCATAAAGAAGAAGAATGTAGAAATAAAACTAATATCTATTTCAATTGCAGAGAGACGGGTCACATTCGTCTGTATTGCCTGAAACTGACAAAGACACCTGATAACAAAACAAAGGCAGCCGACGGAGCCAAGAAGAACGCATGAGCTTCACGCTTACAACATAAGAAGCAGCTATGATTCCTGATGTAATTGCTGGTACATTTCTTATTCATGACATCTATGCTAAAGTATTATTTGACTCTGGTGCAAACCAAAGTTTTATAAATACTTTATTCTATCAAGTGCTTAATCAACCGTTAACTAAGCTTAGTCAAGCTTGTACGGTAGAAACGGCAGAAGGAAACTCCACTGACATACATGACATACTAAGAAGGGAAGATAGAATTGTTAGGACATAGGTTCACGGTAAATCTACTGCCTATGAATCTAGCAGGATTCGATGTAGTATTAGGAATGGATTTGTTAGTAGCTAACCATGCTCGAATCCTATATGATCAAAATTCTGTTGAAATTAGTACGCCAACAAGAGAGATGATCCTGATACGAGGAAAGAAGCCGAACAAGCCAACAAAATTCATCTACGTGATGAAAGCTGCAAGCTATGCACGGAAATAGAGCATAGTGTATATGTTCTCAGTGATCATTAATACTAGAGGCAAGGTATTGAATAAGGTTACTATTAAGATTCGATACCCATTACATAGGATTGATGATCTATTTGATCAACTTCAAGGAGCTTGGTATTTCTCTAATATTGATTTGCGCTATGGATATCATCAACTGAAAGTACAGGAAGAGGACATTCCTAAAACTGATTTCAGAACTAGGTATGGACATTACGAGTTTACAGTCATGCCATTCGGTTTAACAAATGCTCCCGTAGCATTAATGGACATGATGAATAGCATACGTAAACCGTATTGGATAAATTTTATTTGTCTTTATAGACGATATACTTATTTATTCCAAGAGCGAGGAAGATCACAGCAAACATCTACATGCACTTTTATCGTTGTTAAGAAAAGAGAAGCTATATGCTAACTTTTCAAAGTGTGAATTCTGGTTTTAAGAAGTGCAATTCTTAGGCCATTTGATTAATCATGAAGGAATTGATGCAGATCCCTCAAAGATAGAGGAAATTACTAAATGGAAAATCCCTAAGTCACCTACAGAAGTCAGAAGTTTCCTAGGATTAGTAGGATACTATCAACGCTTTATCCAAGACTTCTTAAAGATAGCCGTTCTGTTAACCAAGTTAACGTGTAAGTCGGTTAAGTTTGAATGGGGACCCAAGCAAGAAGAAGCCTTTACTACCTTGAAGAAAAAGTTAAAAAATGCACCAATACTTGCATTTCCAGAAGGAACTGAATATTTTGTAGTCTTTTGTGATGCTTCTAGATTAGGATTAGGATGCGTTTTGATGCAACGCGAAAAGGTAATTGCTTATGCATCTAGGAAACTGAAGAAGCACCAGGAAAACTATACAACTCATGATTTAGATCTAGGAGCGATAAATTTTGCCCTTTAACTTTGGAGACATTATTTGTATGGTAGTAAGTTTACCATCTTTACTGATCATAAGAGCTTAAGGTATATTTTTGGGAAAAAATAAGAGGCAAAGATGATGGATGGAGATTTTAAATGGCTATGACTGTGATATTTAATATCATGAGGGTAAAGCCAATGCAGTAGCTGATGCTCTAAGTCATAAATACCATGAGAAACTGAAAAGAGTACGTGCTCTCAAATTAAATCTGCAGATAGATTTAATGGAACAGTTGAAGAATTGTAAAGCCCGTAAACAGATCTTTCACTGATATCAACCATAGAAACTTATGTTTGTGCGGAATCCAAACACAAGGTGATTCAAGAAACAAACCACAAACAATTATGAAACAAAACTTATCTTGCATTCACCAAACAAGGATGATTGATACAAGACAACTGGTTTCAGCTGGCTCCCTCTAGATCTCGAGAATAACTTATCAACCCAAAACAACATCAGGGGTTAGCTTATATACTATCAACTTGGGCCTAAAGCCCCTATTCTAACCAGTCAAAACCATTGACCCAATACACATGTTTTTGATCCAAAATATTAAGTAAACATAACTACAAGCCCAATCCAATAACCCCCACTATGCATAAACCTTCAGGTTCCAACAATCTCCCACTAGGTTTATAGCATAGGGGTACATCGATCTTTAACTGCTTCCGCTTCCACCAACCTTATCCTTATAACCTGCAAATCCTTTCGTCCTTAAATGTATCGCACCAGCAACAGCTGTCGTCCATTCTTTATCTATCATTTCATACTTCTCGGTAGATCGGATCAGGTTCTGTCCTAGCACCTCTAAATCTTGCAAACTTACTGATAGTAAATCAACTGGATCAGTCAATCTATACTGCACATCATCATCACACACAATCAAAGCCAGTCCCACAGTTTCATCATACGCCCAGAAATGCAATTTCTTCAAACCACCGTCTGGGATCTTCTTCACCAATGGTATTGTCTTCTCTTATCTGTGGACGGCCAAACCACAGTCTTCAATCGCCTATGAGTTCGAGGATCACGTACTCCTTGAGCAGGTTTCAAGATGGATTTCACAGTTTTCATAGACGGAAATCCTCTTGCAACCTCTCGCTTAAGCCTTTCAAAGAACAAATATCCTCTACCATTAGGCTTGTTATCAGTATACAGTGCATTCGCAAGCATAGACAAATCGACCTTTGTTAACGACTGGAACTGACCGAGCTTTGTGTAATATTCCACTGGACCTATTTTTCTCTTTATCCACCACATCTTTCGATCATGATCAGAACCCCAACTCACAATTCCTGATTTGTTTCCAACCTTGTCTTAATGACTATCACCAACATCCATCAAATGATGAGTAGCTTGAACATCAGGATCAGCAGGATTTAGATTTTTTTTCTTCACAACTACCAGTTCCCTTTCCTGTTTCAACCTCTTAGCTTTCTCTTTATCTTTCTTTTTATCAACTGCAGTTTTGAAGTACAAATCCATAGTAGGTGCACGCTCAGCATCATCTTTTGCAAAAGCTCGAGCTCGATCCTCAGTAGCTTTCTCATATTTCTCAGTGTCAGTTGGATCAGCAAATTCTCGACTAAAATTCTTTTCTAACTTTCCACGAATATCGTATACAATGGAGAACAGCAAACCGACATCTCCTTGTAATTGATCAATCTCCTGATTCTTTTGAACGATCGTGTCTTCTAACCAAATAATATGTTCATCTTTGTGAATAGAATCTTGTTCAAGAACCACGATCCTCTTCTTCAACTCCCGAACATTGATAAACTCATCATCATCACTTGAATCCTCAATAAACGACAACTTAGAACGTGTAAGCATTAATTCTTCATTCCTTATACCTCTAGAACTGCATGGCTTGTCATGCACTGCAATAGATGAACTTCCAACAGCAGTAGTTTCTAGTGGAGTTGATATTGTGATAGGGGTTTCTGGTGGAGCAGAGAAACTAACTGGAATCTCTAAAGAAACGGAAACTTCAGCAGACTCCGAGCTCATATCTATTCTCGTCTCAGTGGCTTCAAAATCAAACGTCGTCTCTATTGTAGTTGCAGCGGTTTCAAAATTAAACGTTGTTTATGTCCTTGCTTTGCAGTTTCAAAATCGAAGTCATATAAATCATCATCATCTTCATCATCAACTGGTTGATCTTGTATCTGTTCAATGAAAACTCCAGGTCGAGGATCTCTTTTTCTTCGCTTTATCGGCTGAGAATCAGAGTCCTGTGGGTCTTTAGTCACTGGCACATGATTTTGTAACGAAGAATCAGGAGGAGGATTCCCAATCCTTTCATTAAGTGACTTTAGAAGCAAAGCCAGATTTTCTGTAGTAATCACCGGTGGAACAGTTGACATGGTAGCACTAACTTCAGCTTCAGGAGGAAGCTCATCATCTCCATCATAGCTAATCATAACGCCTTCATCGTCAGAGTCAAGATTCTGAAACTCTGTTTCAGGCTCTTCTACATCAACTATCTGAACATTATGTTCTTCAGCAACCTCAGCATTTATCGGAACATTCACCGAGCATTCACAGATTTGGCCACCACATCTTCAGTTTTGGGAAACTGGAAAAACTTTTCTAATGCTATCTTTCCCTCAAATTTACCAGTTGTATTCTTCTTTTGTGCCAAGGAACCAAAACAATTCGATCCCATCGGTTTCAAATCCAACGTGTTTCCACTTTTCACTAGATCTGGGTACCTAGCATCCAGAATAATCTGTAAAAATCTTGGATACATCATAAACTTATCCTTTCGCACTCTAGTAATGTTCCTCTTCACCCCTTCAAACACATACTTCGAGTAGTTGTAATCTTGATTTGTAATCAGGGAGATAAATGCTGCAGACTAGGTGATATTTAGCTGATCGGTTCCCCCTCTGTTTTCTGTCATGCAGATAATGAACACGTGCATTAATAATCGCCAATATGGATGAACAAACTTATTCATCAGAGGAGGATAGGTTCCTTCATAGCTTAATCATGGCAAAACAACTTCAATGACTTCTAGTGACTGACTGATTGGATCTGACTCTTGATCACCAAAACGCAGAACTTCCCTGATGATTTGTTCAGTAACAACAATGTTCTTATGTTGTATAACCGCTTCTATTGATCCATTTCCTTCGCCTCCCAGCGCTTCAAACCTTGCAGTCTTCCAGAAATCCTTGATTAGATCTTCGTAGAAAACGGGATTTTCTCTGAGAGCGTGAATGATCCCGGAGTTGTTAAGACCTTTTATCAGCGAAGCATACATCTTCTTGTATGTTCCCGGCGGTGGTCACAAGTATCCTGCTTGATTATGGCCCGATATCACTTTTAAATTCATGTTTCCTACACAAAAGCAATCAAGTTAAGTACAGAATAGTTAACCTTTAACTCAGTTAATTTGAAAATTAACAAAGTAATGGTCAACGTAGTCAACATGAATAAATCAGTCGAACCCATACAATGAGACTAGGTTACGAGTGGACATAATAATATTTTAAGAAAGCATTCGAGATCTTGAGTCGGAACCAAGAGGTTTTGAGTTAGAACCAAAAGATTTCGACTTGGAAACAATAGTCGAAACTTCAAGATTTCGAATTAGGTTTTGAGTCAGAACCAAAAAGATCTCAACTCGCAACCGGACAGGTCTCGAGTCTTTTGATGAGTCTTCACTCGCAACCTCAGCCGGAATCTCATAAACATCATTATGATCAACATCAACAATTAATATGATCAAAATCCATAAACACCCAATAATCATCTTGAAGACCAAATTATGAAGATAATTAGGGTTCATGTTGATCTTCAAATCTTCAGCTAATCTTCAAACAAAAACCAATGTTCAATCGAGATTACCTTGAACTCAATGTTGTTTGTCAGTCAGAATTGGAGATTTCGAGTCAGAATTAGAGAGAAAATTTTGGAATCAATAGAGAGAATTTGAGTGGGAATGGGGTTTCGACTCGGAACCTCCCTTTTATATCATCAAGGACATGGGCCGGGACAATGCACTTCAAATCAGGCCCAATGTTTTCAAAGAAATTTGGGCCGAGACCATTGTAACGCCTCGCTTTTCGCAGCTTTCCGTTTGTAGAAAGTTTGTCTTGTAATTCTATTTTCGGAAGCTCATGTCTTTGTAATCGTATTTCACTTCGAATCATTGTAAATCCAAGACTTCGATTATAATACAATTGATCATTTATATGAATTATACATTGTTCGTACATTCGTTTATAGCATTCAAGTCGTATACTTATACGTTTAAACTTGGTAAATGTGAATACATAATTTTAATCGTTCCTTATGCGCAATACCTCACTTTAGTCTCGCAATACATAAACCTTAGTTGCATACTTGTTTTAAATACGTGAACGAGATTATTTTGTACATATACTTATTACTTGATCAAATTCGTTTGAACATACTTACAACCATGTCTTACACACTTATTAAACACATATCTTGTCTAATAAAAACATGCCTATTAAACATATTAGGCCCCAAACATGTTATTGTAATCAAGTAACACTTAATTACACAACCAATATACAATTTATTTGTCAAAAAAAGAAAAGAAAAAAAAGGGTAATGGCTGTCAACAGCCTTTGCGGCCGGAATCAATCAAACAACATCAAAACCTTTTTTTATTGTTTAAACACCTATTCACATGAGGTTTTAATAGTTATTTATATAGCTAACTAAACAAACATAATATAATATGTGCACTAACTCACTTATATGTTTAAAAGGAAAAAAAAATATGGTTGTCAACAGCCCCTTCTGATTGCAGGTTTCAAGGGGGAATTTGTTGTGTTTTAACTATTAACTACCACCTAAACTCATTCAATGCCCAACCAACTTAAACCCTAAACCCTTCCCTATATAATGAACACCTTCCCAACCATTTTTCCACTTAACAACTCTCAAAACACTTCAAAATCACTCATAAACTCAGCTGAGTTTAGCAGTTTACATCAGAAACTTTTAGCCATTAAAAGTGAGTTTAAACTCACATCTTCTTCTATTTATTCTTTGTTCTTTCTTCTAAAACACTTGGATAACCTCTAGGAAGGTTTTCACAAGTTTTCTTGGGCAAACTAAGGTGAAACCTCACCATTTTTGAGGCCCAAAGTGTTGTAAACTTTCTGCTCATTTTTATTTCTTTGTATGTTAATTTTTATGTTGATAACTTGATGGAATCTTGTTCCCATAAAGCTCCCAATCATGTCTATGATTGTGGGTTTGTATTAGGGTGATTATCATCAAGGTTATGAGTTCAAACACTCACTGATTTTCTATTTAAACTTGATAATCAAATGATGAAAATAAACACAAGTCATCATCTTCCATGTGATGAACTTGTGGCTTGTGAAGTGTGAGCAAATGGAAGCCTTGGCTTTCCAAACTAAGTTTCACTCCTTCATTTGAACACTCTTAAAACTTGTTAAATTAGATTTACACTCTTGTTATTCATGACCCTCCCACCATCTTCATGATGGTGCGTGTCGTGGTGAATCATATAATGAGCATGCTTGACATACATGATGCTTCATGATGATACTTGATTGGTCATAGTTTAGGATATATTATTACCTTATAAATATACCTATTATTATATAAAAACATGGCTGAGTTGTGATGTTAATTGTGACAACCCTCAAATTTGCATGTAACCGTACAGTTTATTAATGATAATAAAAGTACTTGATGACTGTGCTGAATCATTTAACTGCTCTCCGATTTCTGTGTTATAGTTACATGTGCGTGTTAGCATACTAGTAGTACACAGAAAAGTTACTAAATAGTCCGGTATATTTTCCTATGTGTTAGGAATTAATTTCGTTACAAAAAGATGTAAAAAAGACGCTTTACGGGACAATTAAACGCTTTAACGAAACGATGCGAAACCGAACAACCAGACATTACCCGAGACACGAAAATATTGTCAGAAATATTATTTTATCATTTTAAATTAGTTACGGTCATAAAAATCCCTATACACCATATAAACATGGCATACACCCACTACACTTGGAAATACCCTTAACCTTCTAACCTAATACCTTTTAATTAACAAAAATTTACACTTTACCCCCCCCAACCGATTTTCTGCCATGATTAGTGAAAATATTTTGTTTTGATTTTGTAAAAAGAGGATCTCTATCCTATTGGCCCAAAAAGCATAATATGATTACCCTAGGATTAGAAGGGTGCATATTTCCAAGACTCACCATCATTACTATCAAGCTTACACTCCACCTCTCTCCTCCCTTCTAAATTTCGGCTCACACCCCCCCCCCCCTCTCCATAACCGAATTCACCATCACCTTCCTTCACCATCTCCATTTCTTTCATTAAAAGCTCTCTTTCAAGTGTGAAGTTCTTCCATAGAAGTGCAAGATTGAAGAGTTTCCAAGAAAGCTTGATTCAAGCTTTTGTCACCAACATTTCACCATCATCTCATCCTAAGATTACTACCCTAGCCTTGTGCTAGTAGTAAGTCTCTTCACACTCTTGTTTCACCTTGATTCTTGTTATGCTTGTTTGAATGTTCATGTCACCCAAAAGCTTAAACACTAAAATGTGAACTTAAAATTCTGCCTAAAAACCATATATAAAAAGGTTGTGTGAAGTTGAAATCTGGATGGTTTAGGGTTGGTTAAAGCATGATTGAAGTTTTAACATTTAATAAACCATGGCTAGGATCTTCGTTTATGCACTTTTAGTCACCTCTACAATATAAACAGCTTGCTGAGTTGGATTTTCAGCCAACTTTAACAGGCTGTAACGGGATCATTTTAAATCGAAAAACGGATTTTCTGAAGCCTAAAATGAGTATTTTGGAATAACTAAACAAATGGCACTGAAATCATAATTTTTCGAGACCGTTTACTATTTTTAAAAGACTATTTTTGGACAGCAGCTCAAGCTGCATTTTTACTGCAGAAAAAGTGTGTTATTTTCGGAGTCATAACTTAAAACCTGAGTAAAATCAACTCATGGAATTTTTACAGTAGATAGAAACCATTGTCAGGACGACCCTCCAACTGGAATTTTGTCAAATGGACTTACGGTTAATTTTTAGTAAATATTTCCGTAAACTGCAATCAGAAAGTAACAAATCAGATTGCACTCGAGAAAATGATTTTCTATAAAATATGGGTAACGAACTAGACTTTGATATTTTTACATAATAAACTTTGGAACATATAGAATCTTCTGTAAAAATTTGAGAATTTTTGGAAAAGGTTAACTATTTTATTAAAATGCTCGAAAACAGTCCAGTTTCGATCAATAAAGCTGAAACGACATAAGTAGTGATTTGCGTGTCTAAATGTCGAGTGGGTTATCCGAGAATGCTATAGCATGTTATATGTCAATAAAAGTGTTATGTGCAATGTTGTATGTTTGTCTATGAGTGGGGAATAGATGGGAAACTTATATGGGCATGAACCGTTAAAGTGATGCATGTTATGTGATAGATACGTGTAGGGACTTTGTGTTCTATTTGAAATCACTAATAAACTAAGTGATAATTATACTAGGGCGTGATTGACCGACCTTGACTATTAGCTATATTTGAGAATCAAACCGAGCAACCAAGGTGAGTTCACACTCTTTCCAAGGCATGGGATTCCCGGTGGGTTGGGAATCGGATTGAATGGCTACTCGAACTATCATTACTATTAAACTACTTACTACTGTCCTCGGATTGAGGGGCACGTACGTAAAGCCTACGTACACGACTATAAGACCATCAACTCTATCAATTTAAGTCCCTCATTTATCGACTTAATCGCCGAGGCCTGTGGCGAGCGGGTCATTAGTTAATAGCGCTATTAGGTTTAACAAACCTCACACCGTGCCAGTCGGACGGGCGTGTACTAATGGACTATGGGCAAAGGGTCAATGCTGATAGACATTGACTTAGGGCACCTCTTACATTTTCGTAGCAGTCGATACGCGTGGTCTAGTAACACATGGGAAGCCCCCACCAATCTTTGCAAACATGTTAGAAAGACTGTGATACGAATTTATACGATACACGATTTACAAAACAAACAAATGATTTACGAAGCGAATACTATAACTAAACAACCAGCTGTGAATTCACTCAACTTTGTTGTTGACTCGTTGTTACATGCCTTACAGGTCGCTAGATGCTTGGAGCTTGCACGAGGAAGGAGTCGTTGTGGTGTACGGACTGTTATGTTCCGTGCTTAATATTTAAATCCTTATGAACTTACTAAACTTGCGTTTTGGACTTTAAACTTATGGACTATGAATTTATATTTTGATATCACGTATTATGCTTCCGCTGTTTAATTTAAAACTTGGTTAACAGGCTTTTGGTCACCAATTGTATTGTGGTAGGTTTTATTTACTTAAAATACGTTGTTCAATATGATTGGTGGCTCGATCCTGATCACGTCACGCCTCCAAGCGGTGGCACTCCGCATGGTGGATTTTGGGGGTGTAACAGATTGGTATCAGAGCCATTGGTTATAGTGAACTTGGTTTTAAAAAGGGAAAGGCTTTTTGATAAAACCAGACTATAACCTGTACAGTGCTCAACGATCCACAACGACGCTTCGCTCCACGTGCAAGACTCGACACAATAGGTGGTATGATCCATGTTATATTGTCAGTTAGATAGTTTACACTGTGCATTAGATAACGTGATAATTGCTATATGAACCTTGTGTGCTTACTCTCTACTGTCGCCCCACACTTACGCACTTCCGCGACACTTTCCTCACTTACGCTGCTTTGTTATGAAGATCATGAACGGACGCGGAGGATGTATCAACCTCACTCAAGCCCAGTTGACGGCTTTGATCAACGAACGAGTTGCTGAGGCACTCGCAGCTGTTCCTGCAGGAGGTATAACCTGCTATTTCAACCTATCCTAGGATGTTTAGATCCTACTCTCGCGAACCAACTCTTTGCTTAACCTTGCCTTTTATTATCGCACCCTAGGTCCACATGCTCAGCCTCCTGTGTGTACGTTCAAAACATTCATGGATTGCCGACCTATCACCTTCAGCGGCACAGAAGGAGCGGTAGGTCTACTTCACTGGCTCGAGAAGCTTGAGTTTGTATTTGAGATGTGTGAATGCCCCGAAGATCGAAGGGTGAAATATGCTACTGGAACCCTCGAAGGAGCTGCATTAACCTGGTGGAAAGCACAGGTTCAATTGCTTGGGTTGGCGGTTGCCAATGCCACCCTATGGAACGGTTTCAACGAACTGATTAGAGAAGAGTACTGCAGTCGTGACGACATCCACAAGCTGGAAGTGGAATTTTTCAATCTGCAGATGACGGGATCTGAAATTGAGGCATACACGAAGAGGTCAAATGAGCTAGCCATCTTGTGCCCTACTATGGTGGACCCTCCCTACAAACGCATTGAGTTGTACCTTAAGGGCTTGGTGCCAGAAATTCAAAGCCACGTAACCTCAGCAAATCTTGGCTCCATTCAGCAAATCGTCAAGTTGGCTCATCGTCTCACTGATCAGGCAGTTGAGCAGAACAAACTCCACAAACGTATTAGCGCCACTACTTCTGATGCACTTACCGACAACAAGCGAAAATGGGATGGAAACTCCAGTAAGGGTTCTGCTTCAGGTCAGTCTCAGCAGCGAAAGACTGATGACCACCAGAGTCCTGGTCAGCAATCCTCCGGTAATCAAGGACAGGGTGGATATCGAGGAAACCACCCAAAGTGCAACAAATGCAACAGACACCATAGTGGTCAGTGCAACAAGGGACGCTGTCAGAGGTGTCTCAAGTTGGGTCATGAAGCCAAGGATTGCAGGAGCTCACGGCCTGCAAATCAGAATCGTCAGCAGCAACAGCAAGCACCGCAGAATCAGCAACAGCAACAGGGCAACAGGGGATGCTTTCAGTGTGGCGCTGAAGGCCACTTTAAGAAGAACTGTCCCCAGCTGAACCAGAATCAGAACAACAACCAAAGGAACGGGAACCACAATGGAAATAACAACGGAGGCAACAATGGAGGTAACAATAATGGCAATGGTGCCCAAGGTCGTGTGTTCGTGATTGGCCAAGGGGAGGCAAGGAACGATCCCAACGTTGTGATGGGTAAGTTTCTTCTGGATGATTTCTTTGTTACTGTGTTATTTGATTCCGGTGCCGATACTAGTTATGTGTCCTTAAAAGTTAGCCAAATGCTTAAGCGCACTCCAACACTTTTGAACACCAAACACACGGTAGAAATAGCAAATGGTAAAAGTCTTGAAGCCACACACATAGTTAAGGGCTGTAACCTTGTCCTAGCTGGTCAGACCTTCTCCATCGATCTTATTCCTATCGTTCTGGGTAGTTTCGACGTCGTAATCGGGATGGATTGGCTATCTCATCATCAAGCAGAGATTATTTGCAAGGAGAAAATCGTCCGCATTCCTCGTTCTGGTAAAGAACCTCTCATAATTCGTGGCGACAAGAGTGGTGCTGTTGTGAGCATCATCTCTTTCCTTAAAGCCCAGAAATGTTTGCGAAAGGGCCACACCGCTATTCTATCCCTCGTTTCTGATGCATCCTCAGAGGAAAAGAAGATAGAAGACATTCCTATTGTGCGCGACTTTCCGGGGTATTTCCTGAGGAATTACCTGGTCTTCCGCCTCATCGCCAAGTTGAATTTCAAATCGAGCTAGCTCCTGGAGCAGCGCCCATAGCTCGAGCACCGTATCGTCTAGCTCCATCAGAACTTGAAGAACTGTCCACGCAACTAAAAGAACTCTTGGAAAAGGGTTTTATACGTCCTAGCTCTTCACCCTGGGGAGCTCCAGTCTTGTTTGTGAAGAAGAAAGACGGTACTTTCAGGATGTGTATTGACTACCGCGAGCTCAACAAGGTGACTGTGAAGAATCGGTATCCTCTTCCACGCATTGACGATTTGTTCGACCAGTTGCAAGGGTCGAGTTATTACTCTAAGATTGATTTGAGATCGGGATACCATCAGTTGAGAGTCCGAGAAGAGGACGTCTCCAAAACAGCATTCAGAACTCGTTACGGCCATTATGAGTTTCTAGTTATGCCTTTCGGATTAACGAATGCACCTGCAGTTTTCATGGACCTCATGAACCGAGTGTGCAAGCCTTACCTGGATAAGTTTGTCATAGTGTTCATTGACGACATCCTGATCTATTCGAAAAGCCAGGAAGAACACGAGCAGCATCTGCGACTTATGCTGGAACTTCTTCGAAAAGAGCAGTTGTACGCCAAATTTTCGAAATGTGACTTCTGGTTTCGCGAAGTCCACTTTCTAGGCCATGTGGTAAACAAGGATGGGATTCAAGTTGATCCATCCAAGGTTGACTCGATCAAGAACTGGCCTGCGCCCCGTACACCAACCGAAATCCGCCAATTCTTGGGTTTGGCAGGATACTACAGAAGATTCATCAAAGATTTCTCCAAGATTGCGCAACCTCTCACTTCACTGACTCAGAAGGGTGTCACCTACCATTGGGGTGATGCACAGGAGTCCGCATTTCAGCACTTGAAGGATAGACTCTGTAGCGCACCCATCCTCTCATTGCCTGAAGGCACAGACGATTTCGTGGTTTATTGCGACGCTTCCATCCAAGGACTTGGTTGTGTGCTGATGCAACGTGACAAGGTCATTGCCTACGCATCACGCCAACTTAAGGTTCACGAAAGGAACTACACTACGCACGACTTGGAATTGGGAGCAGTTGTTTTCGCGCTTAAGATATGGAGATATTACCTGTACGGTACCAAGTGCACCATTTACACCGATCACAGAAGTCTCGAGCATATCTTCAAGCAAAAGGAATTGAATATGCGACAACGCCGATGGGTAGAGCTCTCGAACGATTATGAATGCGCTATCAAATACCATCCAGGCAAAGCCAATGTTGTGGCCGATGCCCTCAGCCAAAAGGATACTATACCTAAGCGTGTACGTGCGTTACAGCTTACCATCCAATCTAGTCTTCCTGCCTAAATTCGTGAAGCTCAGGTTGAAGCATTGAAAGCAGAAAACATCAGGGCTGAGTCCTTGCGAGGATCGAGGCAACGGCTAGAACAAAAAGAAAACGGCGCCTACTATGTTAACGGACGCATCTGGGTTCCACTGTATGGAGACCTACGCGAGCTGGTGATGGATGAAGCACATAAGTCTCGTTATTCAGTACATCCTGGTTCGGATAAGATGTACCACAACCTAAAGACTACATACTGGTGGCCTGGTATGAAAGCCAGCATAGCAACCTACGTCGGTAAATGCTTGACATGTGCTAGGGTCAAGGTCGAATATCAGAAACCATCAGGCCCACTTCAACAACCAGAGATACCTAAGTGGAAATGGGAGCAAATTTCCATGGATTTCGTTGCGGAAACGATACCATTTGGGTGATCGTGGATCGACTGACCAAGTCTGCACATTTTCTACCTATCAAGGAAACGGATAAATTTTCTACTCTAGCAGACATCTACCTTAAGGAAGTAGTATCAAGGCACGGAGTGCCAACCTCCATCATTTCAGATCGTGATGCGCGTTTTACTTCTGAACTGTGGCAAGCTATGCATAAGTCTTTTGGCTCACGTTTAGATATGAGCACCGCTTATCACCCACAGACAGATGGGCAATCTGAACGCACCATCCAAACCCTTGAGGACATGCTTAGAGCATGCGTAATCGACTTCAGCAATGGCTGGGAAAAGCATCTTCCGTTAGTGGAGTTTTCGTATAACAACAGCTACCACACCAGCATCCAGGCCGCTCCGTTTGAGGCATTGTACGGACGTAAATGCCGGTCACCTCTCTGTTGGGCAGAAGTTGGTGACAGTCAAATCACTGGCCCAGAACTCGTAGTAGATACAACAGAAAAGATTGCTCAGGTACGACAGCGAATGGCGGCAGCTCGTGACCGTCAGAAAAGCTATGCCGATAAGCGAAGAAAACCACTCGAGTTCCAGGTTGGGGATCGAGTGCTACTCAAAGTCTCACCTTGGAAAGGTGTAGTTCGTTTTGGCAAACGAGGCAAACTCAATCCGCGTTACGTCGGACCATTCGAGATTATTGAGAGAATTGGCAAAGTAGCCTACAAGTTGAACCTACCGAAAGAACTCAGTGGAGTTCACAACGTATTCCATGTGTCGAATCTGAAGAAGTGTCTGTCAGATGAGACCCTCATAGTTCCTCTTAAGGAACTCACAATCGACGACCAGCTGCGGTTCGTCGAGGAACCAGTAGAGATTACGGATCAAGACGTTAAGATCCTCAAGCAACCAGGATACCTCTCGTCCAAGTTCGTTGGAATTCCCGTCGTGGCCCAGAGTATACATGGGAACGAGAAGACCAAATGAAACTCAAGTATCCCCAGTTGTTTAAGAAAAGTGCAACCACTACTGAGACTGAAGCTACTGCAGAATTTCGGGACGAAATTCCAAATCAACAGGGGGATGATGTGACACCCCAGGAAAACCAAGAAAACAACGCAACTTAACTAGCTTCCTCAGTAACCACGTGCTAAATTTCGGGATGAAATTTTCTTAACAGGGGGAGAATGTGACAACCCTCAAATTTGCATGTAACCGTACAGTTTATTAATGATAATAAAAGTACTTGATGACTGTGCTGAATCATTTAACTGCTCACCGATTTCTGTGTTATAGTTACATGTGCGTGTTAGTATGCTAGTAGTATACAGAAAAGTTACTAAATAGTCCGGTATATTTTCCTATGTGTTAGGAATTAATTTCGTTACAAAAAGATGCACAAAAGACGCTTTACGGGACAATTAAACTCTTTAACGAAATGATGCGAAACCGAACAACCAGACATTACATTACCCGAGACACGAAAATATTGTCAGAAATATTATTTTATCATTTTAAATTAGTTACTATCATAAAAATCCCTATACACCATATAAACATGGCATACACCCACTACACTTGGAAATACCCTTAACCTTCTAACCTAATACCTTTTAATTAACAAAAATTTACACTTTACCCCCCCCCCCCAACCGATTTTCTGCCATGATTAGTGAAAATATTTTGTTTTGATTTTGTAAAAAGAGGATCTCTATCCTATTGGCCCAAAAAGCATAATATGATTACCCTAGGATTAAAAGGGTGCATATTTCCAAGACTCACCATCATTACTATTAAGCTTACACTCCACCTCTCTCCTCCCTTCTAAATTTCGGCTCACACCCCCCCCCCTCTCCATAACCGAATTCACCATCACCTTCCTTCACCATCTCCATTTCTTTCACTAAAAGCTCTCTTTCAAGTGTGAAGTTCTTCCATAGAAGTGCAAGATTGAAGAGTTTCCAAGAAAGCTTGATTCAAGCTTTTGTCACCAACATTTCACCATCATCTCATCCTAAGATTACTACCCTAGCCTTGTGCTAGTAGTAAGTCTCTTCACACTCTTGTTTCACCTTGATTCTTGTTATGCTTGTTTGAATGTTCATGTCACCCAAAAGCTTAAACACTAAAATGTGAACTTAAAATTCTGCCTAAAAACCATATATAAAAAGGTTGTGTGAAGTTGAAATCTGGATGATGGTTTAGGGTTGGTTAAAGCATGATTGAAGTTTTAACATTTAATAAACCATGGCTAGGATCTTCGTTTATGCACTTTTAGTCACCTCTACAATATAAACAGCTTGCTGAGTTGGATTTTCAGCCAACTTTAACAGGCTGTAACGGGATCATTTTAAATCGAAAAACGGATTTTCTGAAGCCTAAAATGAGTATTTTGGAATAACTAAACAAATGGAACTGGAATCATAATTTTTCGAGACCGTTTACTATTTTTAAAAGACTATTTTGGACAGCAGCTCAAGCTGCATTTTTACTGCAGAAAAAGTGTGTTATTTTCGGAGTCATAACTTAAAACCTGAATAAAATCAACTCATTGAATTTTTACAGTAGATAGACACCATTTTCAGGACGACCCTCCAACTGGAATTTTGTCAAACGGACTTACGGTTAATTTTTAGTAAATATTTCCGTAAACTGCAATCAGAAAGTAACAAATCAGATCGCACTCGAGAAAATGATTTTCTATAAAATATGGGTAACGAACTAGACTTTGATATTTTTACATAATAAACTTTGGAACATATAGAATCTTCTGTAAAAATTTGAGAATTTTTGGAAAAGGTTAACTATTTTATTAAAATGCTCGAAAACAGTCCAGTTTCGATTAATAAAGCTGAAACGACATAAGTAGTGATTTGCGTGTCTAAATGTCGAGTGGGTTATCCGAGAATGCTATAGCATGTTATATGTCAATAAAAGTGTTATGTGCAATGTTGTATGTTTTTCTATGAGTGGGGAATAGATGGGAAACTTATATGGGCATGAACCGTTAAAGTGATGCATGTTATGTGATAGATACGTGTAGGGACTTTGTGTTCTATTTGAAATCACTAATAAACTAAGTGATAATTATACTAGGGCGTGATTGACCGACCTTGACTATTAGCTATATTTGAGAATCAAACCGAGCAACCAAGGTGAGTTCACACTCTTTCCAAGGCATGGGATTCCCGGTGGGTTGGGAATGGGATTGAATATCTACTCGAACTATCATTACTATTAAACTACTTACTACTGTCCTCGGATTGAAGGGCACGTACGTAAAGCCTACGTACACGACTATAAGACCATCAACTCTATCAATTTAAGTCCCTCATTTATCGACTTAATCGCCGAGGCCTATGGCGAGCGGGTCATTAGTTAATAGCGCTATTAGGTTTAACAAACCTCACACCGTGCCAGTCGGACGGGCGTGTACTAATGGACTATGGGCAAAGGGTCAATGCTGATAGACATTGACTTAGGGCACCTCTTACATTTTCGTAGCAGTCGATACGCGTGGTCTAGTAACACATGGGAAGCCCCCACCAATCTTCGCAAACATGTCAGAAAGACCGCGATACGAATTTATACGATACACGATTTACAAAACAAACAAATGATTTACGAAGCGAATGCTATAACTAAACAACCAGCTGTGAATTCACTCAACTTTGTTGTTGACTCGTTGTTACATGCCTTACAGGTCGCTAGATGCTTGGAGCTTGCACGAGGAAGGAGTCATTGTGGTGTACGGACTGTTATGTTCCGTGCTTAATATTTAAATCCTTATGAACTTATTAAACTTGCGTTTTGGACTTTAAACTTATGGACTATGAATTTATATTTTGATATCACGTATTATGCTTCCGCTGTTTAATTTAAAACTTGGTTAACAGGCTTTTGGTCACCAATTGTATTGTGGTAGGTTTTATTTACTTAAAATACGTTGTTCAATATGATTGGTGGCTCGATCCTGGTCACGTCACGCCTCCAAGCGGTGGCACTCCGCATGGTGGATTTTGGGGGTGTGACATTAATCAAGTGATGATTAATCATCATAAACTTAAGCTAACATATCAAAGATTCTAGAGTACTTGTTATGATTCCAATTGGCAATTTGGGACCCATGAAACCACTTGATATGGTGTCATAAACAAATTCTTAGAACTTAGATATTACTTTCGTATATACATACTTTTACAACTTTGAATTCCTAATTCCGGGTCTAAACATCCATAAACTCCATCACCGAACACATTCATTCTCCCATTCTCATTAACTCGTCAAATACATGGATAATCGGAAGGCTTAGCAATTTTGTGAGTACACTTGACCGTTTTACGCTTTAACGCACTTTTGGGTGTAACATGTTTAACTTACCAAAATACACAATTCACACAAACATACTTATTCACTCAATCCGCCATACATGATATTTGATATGCTTAGGTTTTATGCTAGAATACATACATGCTACTTGTCATTAACTTAGCTAAACCACCTTAACAAATATAGTGCTATAGGAGTAGCACGTCGCCCGTCGGAGTATTGTTAAGTCAACATTCTTATACATAAACAGCCTCGTTCACTTTTGTGGCGAGGGACACTTATAATTCTTGTGGACACTTGGGTTAGACTTTTAGATCAGTGTTGATAAGTGAAGTCTAGTTCAACCTTGTATACCAAATTGCCATGTTAGATTTGAGAAATGCTTTTTATACTTATGTCATGTGTCTAAACTAGTGTACTCGCCAATACGTTTGTATTGAACTATGCTTTTAAAACATGTTGCAGATTTAATAATGACGTTAATGATGCATGGAACTTAGTAGGATGCCTAGAAACACATTTTAAATTTTGTATACTTAATGTAATGTAATTCTTTTGTTTCAAGTTGTTGTATTTGATTTCAATCGATGTAATTGACTCTTTAGCAATAAAATGAAATTCATTATTTGAATACTTGTCGCAAATTAGTGTTATGAGTAATGAACAATCTCGTTTTCGTTTCATTCCGATGTTTCCGCCATCGGTTGCAGTGTGACAACCATCATTTCGAGTCACAATCAGATCTCAGTCCTTTTCCTTGATTTCGACTTACCTTTTTCAATTAATTTTCAAGTTCACCCAAAAATCATTTTATTATTTAAATAATCCTTACCCTCCCGAGCACGTTTTACGAGACTAAAACCTATAAAACAAAAATAAATAATATCTAACTATTATTTACAAAAATTAAAAAATATGAAATATAGTTATTGCTCAGGGATCAAATCACGGTGTTTCGAGCTAGACTTCACTTATCAACACTGATCTACTACCGAGTGATCCGAATGATTGCCAATATGTTTTTCCACCTAAACTCATTTCCCTAGACCTTTTCCATGTGACTGTCTCTAGCTAATTTTATCATGTTTTGATATTTTAAAATATGAACACCCAAGTAAATACTAATCAAATCCTGGAACTATAATCAGCACATTCTATCATGCAAGCAGTTTCCTTACCACATATTTTCACAAGTCTGTGTTAGATTTCTGAAACGTTGACTGGGACTTGATTGAGAAGAGAACATAATAGATCATAAGCAGAGATGTTGATATAATGTACAGATCAAATGAGTTTTCTCAGTTTGATATAGGTTTTTGGGTTTCTTTTGGGTACTAGAGGGCCTCTTTCGGGTGTAAATTGATCTATAAAGTGACAGACGTACAGTTAGGTCTTTGCTCACGCAAAACAGAAGCTAACGCTGCCTAGCACCTCCAAGTCTTTGCTCATGCAAAACAGAGGAGATACACGACTTTGTTAGAAAAATAATTTCAGAACTAGACCAAAATTGTGTGTATCGAGACATCACACAAGCATTCAAATAGAAGTGAGCTAATTCAAAGTGACGTTCTTTCCTGAGGCCATAGACTAATTTTAGGTTTTGTATAGAAGCAGCCAAAGTTTCCAGCCTTAAGGATATACCAACATATCATTCTAGAGTCAAAACTATTTTGATACTGGTCTTACATGAGTCATCCTTATTCCACAAAGTGAAAATTCATTTCATTTCCCATGTCATGCAATGTCTTTTTGTATTTTTCAAAATTTTCAATGTTTTTGTAATTTTCAAATTTTCTCCCCCTAAATTTGTGCATAAATAAAACTACCTAAGAATAGAAAACTTTTTGAACAAATTTACCTATGAAAACCAAAAAACATGCTCAAGTTGGTATATTGGATCATTTTCAGAAAATCCACAAGCACCTTGAACTTTGAGCTGCTGAAAGGTTTTGTAAACAAATCGGCAGCATTTGTATTTGTGTGGATTTGCTCCAGTTTAATAAGACCTCTGTCAAAGCAGTCTCTTATAAAATGGACTTTAATATCAATGTGCTTGGTTTTGGAGTGAAAGACAGGGTTTTTGACAATTTGAATTGCAACATCATTATCACAGTAAATAGTAGTGTTGAGATGAGTCAAATCGTAATCCCACAATTGATATTGCATCCACATCACCTGTGAGCAAGATGCAGAAGCAGCAACATATTCTGCCTCAGCTGTGGAGATCACCAAAAATACATATATGTCCCACTTGCATTATTGCTTCTAAATTTGTATTTACATACAAAAGTTTTTCTCAAAACGTGTTTGTGATACACATCATGCCATTTAACTTAAATAACAATTACTGCATTTGAGATAAACATTACCATATGTCATTTACAAATAATATAAGCCATGTTATTTTGATCAGTGACTTACTCTGTGTGAATAGTCATACACTTCCCAACCTTCCAAGATCTTTTATTATTTCAGTTCCAATATAAAGTAAAATTAGAAATGTTTACAGTTATTTTAGGTTACATTTTAAATTTCAAATTTGTGATTACAGTTACATCTTGTTTAGGTAAAAAACAAAGGACAACAAACCAAGATGAAATTAAGCAGTGAACTTCATCATCCGTTACCTATCATTTAGGACACGACTTCTAGACCGTTTCAACTCTGAGGATGGTAAGCAGCTTTTTAACGGAGACTGCAGAAGCAACGAAGATGTCGACAATTGTCTCTGCCTTGATGAGATTGATGAGAGACAACTAAAACTGTTACTTCTAAGTCTTCGTTTCTCACTCTCACTCTCACTCTCACTCTCAGGCAGTAGGTTTCGAGGATTATCAGCAGGAAGCCGAAGAGCATCTGGTAAAACACAGCTAAACATTGAACCTGCCAAGGTGACATTCACCGACAACGGGTCAAACAGATTCTGGTTGAAACAGGGTGAAAATGTCGCACTTTTATAAATGATAAATGTTTTATTATGATACAGAGAGTGTAGAAATGGAGTTTCTAGAAAGGTGAAGACAGTTGAGGAGATATTACCGAGTTTAGCCATCCGATTAACCCATTTTGGGATGGATTTGCCGGTTAACTTGTAGCAGATATCGTTGCAGAAATGATTACAGTTCTTGACGATTAGGTGATATGTATCACCATTGTAGTTTGCTACATGATGCTTCATGAACTCTCTGACCTGGGCAGGGTTCATAGACGTATTCCCGATTAATATGGACCTCCTAAATTTGAACCCTGGGCATTGCCGAGGTTCAACCTCAAATACACCGCTTGAGGAATAGTCGTGAGCACCAAATGCGTATTCTACACCATGAACTGTTGGGAGTATGCACAATGCATCAGAAACTTATTCAGTTAATTTAACGGTAAATACCATAAGAAACTAATATATTTTCTTATATTTCACAAAAAAAGTCACTACACTAATTTTCGTATAGTAAAGTCAATAAACTTGTCTACAATGCACGTAATTTTGAATTTGTTTAAAATACTCACCAGTAACTCTTAAATTGGACAAAATAACAAGTCACTATTTTTTGTTTTTAAAAAAAGAGTAAAAGGTCATTTTTGTCACTGAGAATTGGCCAGTTTTGCGACTTTCGTCCAAAGGTTTGTTTCACTATTTTTTGTTTTTAAAAAAAGAGTAAAAGGTCATTTTCGTCACTGAGAATTGGCCAGTTTTGCGACTTTCGTCCAAAGGTTTGTTTTTCCGTATCAGGATCCAAAAGGTTTGACATCTTGCCATTTTCATCCGGCTCATTAAGTCCATCCATTTTCTCCATTAAGTCAGGGGTATTTTCGTCTTTTTTGTTAACTTAAAGGGCAATTCGATCTTTTTTCAGGGGTATTTGGTCTTTTTACATAAAGTGAAAAAGACCAAATTGCCCTTTAAGTTAACAACAAAGACGAAAATATCTCTGGCTTAACGGAGAAAAATGGATGGAGTTAACGAGCCGGATGAAAATGGCAAGATTTCAAACCTTTTGGATCCAGATGCGGAAAAACAAACCTTTAGACAAAAGTCGCAAAACTGGCCAAACCTTAGGGACGAAAATGGCATTTTACTAAAAAGAACTCACAAATACGTGCATTCAATACAAGTTTAGAGACTTTAATAAATAAAAAATAGTTTAATGATATTTTCATGAAAAGTAGGAAAGTATACTGGTTTTTAATGGTATTGACCTTATCTAAATAAATTAAAAAGCTACATTACCTTCAACACCGGAATGAAAGATACCAAAGCCAGCCCAGTATGCATAGCCGTTCATCGGTGTCAAGTCATACACATTGAGATAAACGGGTGTATTGCCAGCCCCATAATCCGCTTTCACTTTTGGAAATAAATTAAATGGGCGGGCTGTTTTTCCTTTTAAATATAGTGATACAATTGACTTCAATCCCTTCTTTGGTACAAATTTCATGGTGCTTAGATGGTCAACAAAGAAGTCAATCAGCAACTATTGCCATCCTATACTTCTTGATAATATGAATACGTTTCATGTCAGAAGAATAAATATTGCTAACGAAGAGGGAATCACACAAAAATAACAACAGAATTTTGGCAAAAAAAAAAAAAAAAAAAAAAAAACAATTCACGTCTTCTTTTGATTAGGAGAAATCAAAGCGAGTTGGCAGCTCTGTTAAGTAAAAAAGAAATTACCAAATTCAACCTGCAAATTTAATAGGAAAATGAACTCATGGGTATTTATGCTCCCCCGAGATGATCTGCACTTTGATAACTAAATGTAGTTCAAAATCTGAATTGATACTAAGTGATTAAGATAATGATAGGACATAAATCAGTTTGTTCTTGTAGAAATATTAGTATTTCAAAGTAGATTTTGGTTAAGAAGTTTCATCAACACAGACATTGTAAATTGTAATAGATTAGTACATAAATGGTATACATAGATGACCTTAAAGAAAACATCATATAAAACGAGTTAAAGCCCATGGTAGGACACTGGGACCCCATGAAGTGAACCAAATATTTAGATAGAATTAATCAGGATAGGATGCCTTTTATTATCATGGTTTTTTCCTAGCAGAGTGCAAGTAACAACTAACAACATTTGCCACAAAAAAACATGAATTGAGAATCCTTCACTTCATCAATAACATAGGTGCTTAACCACAAACTTGTAGATACACCAGAGACTACATGAAGCACCTTGGATTTAAAAAGCGTGAGGCCCTCCGAGGCATTTTGGTCTTAAAAGCAGAGGCGCTTGGTAAGAGGCGAGAGATTCTTGTACGTGAGGCATTACTCTATGTACAACTAGAAGCTGCATCTCTTAAAAGCAGAGGCGCTTGGCATAGTTTTAAAAAACGTTTGAGGTGTGCGCCTCAATGCGCGCCTTGAGGCGAAATGACCAAAAAACGAGTCTGAGGCGCGCCTCATGGTGTTTTTAATGTATATGCACCTCAGAGGGGCTGAGGCGCTAAGAAAGCTGCGCCTCAGGGGATTTTGATAGTTGTTTTTGATGTTTTTGACTTTTTGTTTCAATTTCAAGCATTTCATGTCTTTTTTAAGTGTGTTTTTGATGATTTTGATGATGAAATTAGTTAGTATTATTATTTTTATAATATATATAATTTTAATATTTATATATTAATACCGCCTCGGCCTTACGCCTCGTTTCGCCTCGAGGTTTACGCCTCATGAGGCGAAGGGAAAACGCCTCGAAACTCGTTTCCATTCTTTTAAACCTTGGCGCTTGGTAAGAGGCAAGAGATTCTTGTACGTGAGGCATTACTCTATGTACAACTAGAAGCTGCATCTCTTTAACAAGTTAGCTTGGCTTTAAAAAGCACGAGGCACACCTAAGGCGATAGGATCCCAGACTGAGGAGCGAGGCGCAAGTGCAAAAGTGCACTGCTTCAGGTACGCAAGGCACAAGGTATTTGTATAACTTTTTTCATAGGTTTCTAGCATCAAGTATCCAAATATAAGTTTTATATATGGTTTAACATATAAATAACCTATATGAAGAAATTAAAAGGCTCTATGTGCAACATTCATAACTATCCCTTTGGTTGTTTGTACACCCAAATTTTGACCAATTTGACACAGGTGAGCATTAGGCGCCACCTCAATCCCCAGAAGCATTTTACAGATGGCACCAAGTCTAGCACCACAAACCAGAGAAAAAACACCAGGTACAAGTTGAACACTAACACTCTGCAAGGTCATCATCATCATACTCGGTAAATCTCACCAATAGCAAAGCTAAGGTAGAGTCTGAGGAGGGTAAGATGTAGACAACCTTACCTCTACCCGTAGGAACAGAGAGACTGCTTCGGCGAGTCTAACACTTAGCAAGGTATGTTTGACTTATGAGTAGCAAATTAGCAATAACAATTTTCAACATATGTGTGACAGTGAAATGTGTCTATTTAGAGAAGAAAATAAATTAATAAACCAACATATATAATAAAAAAAAAAAAAACTATAAAACAAGTTAAAGAATGAAGTGACAAAAAACATACACACTTCCAAAAGGCTAATCATCAAATTGGTTGTAAAAATCATCTCCAAATGATTTCAATTCATCATAACACAGTAGCATTTAAACTCATTTGATTTAGATTGACAAAACACAGTAGATCCTGCTAGTGAAAAACAAAATCCACTCAACATTCTCTATAACAAACAGATCAGACAGCTAAAGGAATATTTCACGAATTAACAAGGTAAAAGCTGTTAATTTTATGAAGAATATAAGGGAAAATGAAGCTGAAACTTACAGTGCAGAAGAATAACGCCATTGAAATTGAAGAATAACGACATTTACTCAACAACAGGTGAGAGATGGCAGAAGAGGTGAAGTATTTGAGTGATTTAGCGCCTGTGTATGTGTGTATAAGAGAGACAGATAAGGAGCAGAATGCAGAAGCATAGGCTGGCAGTAGGTCACCCTCTCTCGGTCACACTTTTCACTTTACTATGTGTTTCCGAGTCTTATCTAACAGGTAAAAGGGAACGAAAATAAATTAAGAGAGAAAAAAAAAAAAAGGATGTGATTTTTTTCGTGTTCATTAATTTTAATGAAAATTAAGGAAAAGAGAAGAAATCAAGTATTTTATGTGTTCCCGAGTTAGGAGGAAAAGAAATGAAAGTAACAATTTTACCATTATATCCTTTAAACATAAAACATTTTAATTAGATATGAGGGCAATTTAGTAATTAATAATATTTTCTCTTCTAATCTCTCCAATTTGAGAATATATGGACAAATTTTCTTCCCTTTTCCATCCCCTCCTATCTATAAAACAACTCAGGAGCATGGTTTTTTTTTATATTTTCATCTCTTTTCTTTCCCCTCCCCTTGTTAAATGAGACACAACAACAGAGTGGAGCTCGAACCTCATATCGCCCCATAGCCCTCCAAAACGCCCCATGGCCCTCGGCACACCGCCCCTAGGACGCTATGGCTTCGGATTGTGAATGCTCGCGATAGACTTAACCTTGGTTTTAAAAAGCGAGATGCGCACAAAAATGGTCAGGTCTAAACCCGAGGCGCAAGCTAACTATATATATATATTTTTATATATTTCCTAAAGGTTTCTAGTATTATTTACCTAAAATTGTGACACAAGTAACCTATATATATGCTTTAATATTTAAATAAACCATATTTACAACCTAAGAAGCACAAAATCTCTACTATACACTCAATATACAACTAACGAAGTTATATGACAATCAATAAAACTCCATAAAAAGCAAAAAAAAAAAAAAAAAAAGGAAAAACTAAGTTAGAAAAAAGTTTTAGGTTAAAATTTAAAATAGTATAACATTAAGGATGAAAATTGTAATTTTGTGAAAACAAAAGATAAAAAGTAAAAAGGGTGTAAACCCTAAAAAAGTTCAGCAGTCACTCTCTATTTCATATCTAGCCATCACTCTTACATCTCTTTCTCTTAAGAGCACTTCAAATTGTTAATGCTGACAATATTATCTCAAATTTTATGAATAGCCAGGTGTTTCATCTTCACAGGTATAGTTGTTTCTACACAGACGTGTAATTTTCGTATAACGTCCTTAAAGTGCACGCTTCAGCGCCTCATCGCCTAACAAAAAAAGCGCTCAAGTGCACCGCTTCTTGGGTTTACTCTAGGCGCTAAGCAAAAAAAAGAGGGACCCTGAGCCTTGATGAGCCTCGCACCTAGGCGCGCCTAAGGCGTGCTTTTTAAAACCAAAAACATAACAGATGAAAATTGGTTGGGGATTGTGAATGCTACCGTTCAATGGTAATATTCTTAAATATTTATTTATTTTTTTAAACAATTTAAACCTTTACATAAACCTTTCATCCCCCTTATTTTTATACTGATCTCTCTACCATCATTCTTTCATTCCATATTTTATAAAAAAAAAAAAAAAAAAACACTCAAGATTTTTATACAACTCTCTCTACCATGTATCCCTACAACCAGAGTTTTGTTCCTCCTCGATCAAGCAGCGACCCGAACCAAACGAACGCACCTAGCTAACCCGTCGCTCCGGTTCCCACCCGCCCAATCGCCTATGGAATCGGGTTTGTCGAGTATAATGACAACCAAACTGAGTTCATGAACCTATTGAACCAACCATTCTCATGTGACTCAAATTAATACGGTTGGAATCCAAACTTCAACATGGGAGGTTATGGCACCTCACAAAACGAGCCTGACTTCGTCTAGGAGACACAAACGGAGACACAACCAGATGAGGAGGAGTTGGAAACACAAACGAAGACACCACCGAACCAAACCAAACCAAACCAAACCAAACGGAACAAACTGGTGTCACATAAAAAGAAAGAAATAACCGAGATCTGGGCGAAAAAAACCGTGCAACCATGGGATGATGAAGAGGTGTACGCGTTAGCCCGAGCTTGGGTCGACGTATCGGAGGATCCCGATATTTGTAAGAGTTTTTATAGACTTTTTTGTTAATTTTATACATATAATTTGTTTGTTAAAAACTTTACTTTTTGTATCCTTTTTTAGCAAACAAGCAAAATAAAATTGAGCTTTGAAAACGAATCCGAGCGCTCTTCTATGGTCTCATTGGCATGGGAGACAATTACCGGCAACCGGATTCAATATCGGGCAAGTAGACCGATATCAACAACAAATACACAAGATTTCAACGGATTTATCAACGTCAAAGAAACGGTTGGAAAAGCGGCGGGAGCGATGAGGGTATAATGCAGTCGACTTTAATAGAATATCAAGCGGCGAGGGAATTTCCAATACTTGAGGGTTTGGAAGCTTCTTTGTAATAGCTCTAAATGGGCCAAAGTCCCAATGACGGTAGGAACTGGCTCTAAAACGAAAGGCAATTATCAAAAAAAAAAAAAAAAAATATGGACTTTGAGTTCTAAAGTGTTTTTTTTATTTAATTTTATTGTAATGTTTTTTAATTATGTAATGTTTTTTAATTTAATTTAATGTTATTTGTAATGATTGGTAGGGGATTATGAGGCTCCATCCACTACACACCCATGTCATATACCCCCCCCCACCCCCCCAAAGGGGGTTATGGGGCCTTATGACTACGGATGACCTTATCAACCACAGAACGCCCCTAAGACCATGTATACTAGTCAAACCCCATGGAGCCCCCATGGGGGGTTATATAACAGGTGTGTGTAGTGGATGAAGCCCCATATCAATCATTAGTCAATTAATATTTTTTAATCTCTAAATTTAAAAAATATAAAAAGAAATAACATTTCATTAATTAAAAAAACATTACAATAAAATATATTAAATACTACTCGTCTTCATCGCCATCATCTCCTCCGTCTACATCACCTCCGTCATCTAAACCTCCGTTTTCATAGGCTCCATCTTCGAAATCTTCTTCTTCGTCGCCTTCCTTCTCGAAGTCCTCTTTGCGTCGCCATCATGTCGAATTGGGCGAATCTCCCAAGCATGCTCGACCAAATATGCCTTTAACGTGTTATATGCTTCACTGGAACGCAAGAGTTGACCGTTTAAGATTCTCTCATCCATTGTTGTTTACGTTCCTACGTCAACATAACCCGGAATGTAGTTATAACATATCGCTTTTCCTTCGTCTTCTAAAGTCATGTTATGCAATATGATACAAGTATACATAACCATTCTAATCTTTTATTTATCCCATATATGACAAGGATTTCTCACAAAATGTCATCGTTGTTGAAGAACCCCAAAACACCGCTCGATGCCTTTTCGCGAAGACTTTTGCAGTTTCTTAAAATGTTGTCTTTTAATATCTAGCGTTTTAGTAAACGCTTTCATAATATTTGAATACTCCGGGTATATACCATATCCATGTGGGTAGTAAGTTCCATTTGCTTCAAACCTAGCTTTTGGTAGCGTACCCGAAATGTAACCCTTTAGCAATGGCGATAGCTCGAAAGTATTTATGTCGTTCAAACCTACCATTGGTTAATTTTATTTATTTGTTATTGTTCATTATTTGTTTATATTCAGTTAACTCATGAATTGCATGTTTATTTCCTAAATAAATTATATTATTTAAACTTAGATTTACTCACCAACTTTTTGTAGTTGACCCAAATATTTTACACATGGTATATGGAATGAAGTTTGAGGATGCAAGGATTGAAGTCACATAGGAAATGCCTTAGAAATAAATAAATGGAATTTCTATGTATTTTCATTTTGGATTATGTTTGGATTATATGTAACGTGTTATGTTGTTCTGTGACATTTTAATAAAGTGACTTGAATAATTTTGAAATATTTAATAGTGTTATAAGTTTTGGACAATTATCGTGTTCTGATCGATAATCCGCTAGGGGACGGGGTGTGACACCTTTCTTTCTTTCAAAAAGCTAATTCGAGCTTGATGGCACTTATGGACTTCAAATCGAAAAACGACCCAAGATTATTCGGGGATAAAAAGCGAAACGAAGTCTCAATCTACTTACTGCAGCCTAGGAATGAAAATGTCGTCTAGGCGTTACATGTTGCTCTGATCTCTCCTACGCCTAGGACGTTGTCTAGGCCCACCAAGAGCCATAGTTAGTTATTGTTTCCATTTGGTCATTTCTTTCTCGTTGTTGATACCGGCAAGACCCAACCAGATGATGTCTGTTGGTTGGTAGTGAGAGGACTCTTAGTAATCTCACTACCGAATGATCCAAAATCAACGCATAATAGGTCCCCATATACTTTGTACTTCCGAATGATCCAAAATCAACGTGTAATAGGTCCCCATGTATAACCTTTAACAAAAATTCCATCCTTGTCCGAAAACATACCTTGAATGAAAAATCTTGAACCGAACTCAAATTAGATACAAATAAAGGCCGACACCATATTAAACGAACTACGATTGAGGTGATTCAAAAGGCCACGTATCCGTCTCATCAAGATCTACAAGCCCCGCTGGTCGCTGCTGTCAAAAACTGCACCTACCACCGACAAAAACCGATTTATTTCCGTAAATCTCTATTTCGCATTGCACCTACCACCACTTCTAGACCTTTAAATTAAAGGGATTTTTACATATTTCCCCCTCCTAAGCCTCCATATTACGTATTTCCCCAAACCATAAAATCAATTACATATTTCCCTTTTTGTGAAATTACCCAATTACCCTCAAATAAACTCATCAGCGTATATCCCCAGTTGTATAATCAAGAGAAACCATACACAAAAAGAAGAATGTTTCTTCTCCCCCACCAAAGAAGACGCTACTATTCATCTTCTTCATCAGTTATGTTCCAAAAATCGAATCTTGTTCATCACACATAATCACCTCGTAGTTGTAAGTTTTACTATATAGTTATTATATTTACTGGTAGAATTGTTCATCACACTGCTGTTCATCTTGTTCATTACGCATATGATTTCTTATTTTTTAATTGATAACAGATGATTTTAGATTACCCCATATGACTATGGATGATTTTAATATTACTCCAATTAACGACCTCATCATCAACAACCACCTTTTCTGGTCTCCGGTTACCCTTTTACGGTTAATCGCCCACATGGGTTCTTGAATTCAGATAATTGGTTAAGGTTAACACTTTGTCTGCCCCTTTGCAACAAAACCTTGAAGGTAGTGCTCCTACTGTTTCTGTAAACGCAAAGGTTTGATTTTTTTTGCATTTTTAGTACTTTGATTGCTTCAGGATGTTGTATATATAGCTTTAGCATTTTAGATTGTACAAATATGTTAATATAAGAAATTTGGGTACATGATGCTAGAAACCTATGAGAAATATAAGAAATTTGTATAAATGCATTGCGCCTCGCGTAGGTGGTGCTGTGCGCTTTGTGCCTTTCAGCTTTGGAATCTATCGCATCAGTGCGCTTTTTTTAAAACCAAGATTTGAATACCTTGATCATTTTCTGTACAGCCTCCTACTTTTTTTTATCTTGATAATCAGCTGATTAAAGCTGGATATAGTTTGGTAATTTCACATTTATATTTATAATTAAGTTTGATCAACACTATAAAGTTGCAATAGTAAGTCAACATGCGTATCCTAACACCCCCTTCAAATATTTACAAAGTTTACATTTGAAATGTATCTTATGGGTGATGGACGGTAAGGTTGCTACCATGTGACTCAAAGGTCACATGTTCGGGTCGTGGTACCTTGATACGGAGATGTCTATGAAAATTCTAAACTTACCCCAAGAAATCATCACGCATACGATTCCAGAGTCAAAGTGTAACTATGTTATAAATAATATTTCGAAGTCATTTAATGCGTGTATAGGTGAGGTGCGATGTAAACCAGTTCTTGAATTACTTGATTCAATTAGAGAGAAGATTATGGTGCGATTTGACAAAAAAATGAGGCTTTCATATATTTCAAATATATTTTAGGTGAATGAATTTTTAATATTTTGAATGTTGTATGTAGAAATTGGGTGCATATGAAATTTGTAGAAGTGGTGAAAATCGAGCTGGGATGAAATACGAGGACAAGCGTTGGGAGGTTTCACTTGATGATAGAAAATGTACTAGTCGGGTTTGGCAGATAAAAGGTGTTCCGAGTGTGCATGCAACAACTTTTATTATTTTCACAAGGGATGTTAACTGGGACATGTATGTTGATCCATTTTATACTATTGAGAAGTTTAAATTAGCTTATGCTTTAGAAGTTGCTCCAATGCCTACAAAAGATTAATGGGTGCATATAGATAACGAAGAGAAGATACACCCACCTGCAATCAAATGTCCACCTTGGAAACCAAGAAAGAATAGAATTAGACCAGGTGACGAGCCTAAAAAACGACAAAAATGTCCACGATGTGGTGAGTATGGACACCGTGAAAAGACATGCAAATACTCAGCACCTAGCACCTGAAGATCCTACTCAACATCAAGCGTCAACAAGTAAAAGGGGACGAGGAAAAAGTACAAAAAATATGTGAAAGTAGAAGAATTGGGGTTTGAATGGAATTTATGTTTTTATTATGAATGGAATTTATGTTTTTTGAACGGAATCTATTATGAACAGAATTTATGTTTTTGAACGAAGTTTATGTTTTTATTATGAGTATTATGGTTTTGTTTGTATTGTTTGACAAGAGTAACAAGTAGAAAAATTAGGATGATACTCCATAATCTGGGTAAATATGTAAATGATTTTACATATTAGAATGGGGAAATATGTAAATATTCACTTAATAAGTCATTAGGGGTAAAATAGTCATAAATAAGAGTCATTTAAATGAAAAGGGGGAAATATGTAATATATATGAGTTAGGGAGGGGAAATATGTGATTTATTTTTTGGTTTGGGGAAATATGTAATAAGGAGGCTTAGGAGGGGGAAATACAAAAATCCCTAAATTAAAAATCCAAAGTTGAAAGTCTTCGTCTATATGTTGTGAAGCTTCTATAAAAATTTGACATCGATTAGACGGTTAGATCTTTGGGGATCGTCTGATCTTTGCTGCTAGGTCAATCAAAAACAAGATTTTGAATTTAAAAGGTTGGTTTCTCTCACACACATTCTTTCTCTCTCTTAAATGCATGAAAGTGGTTTAATTTTTTTTGGATAGCTCAACGGTATTCCCCCTGATCTGGTATCGTCCGTACGCAAGTTCGATCCCCAGGCCCCCCAAGGTCCAGCCGCACCGGAATTACCCAATATTGAAACCTGAGTTATCTCAAACCCTGACCTCCAGAGCGGGAACCCCACAGAAGTGGGTAAACCCTCTCACCTCTGACCAGCTGGGCTGGACATCATTGGCATGAAAGTGGTTTAATTAAGGTTTCATTCTAGCTATATAGGTGTGTCTCATTTACAATTTTGTCCTCCATGGGCATTCCCAAGCCAATATCTCACCTATGAGCTAGACCTAAACCAAAACCCAGCTCTGAAACCAAGTCCATAATATGATGCATTTTTGGGGTGCTACCCCGCTACCATGTAATCACTTAACAGAATGCCAAAACAAAAGACGAATGCATGAATCAATAACACAATCATATAGTTAGGATTCCAGTTGCAACCCACTACATCAACAATCAGAAGAGAGGGGAGTCAATGGTCAGTCGGGACTAAGTTCTTTAAAGGTAACTAAAGAAACACTGGTTAAATGACCGGAATTAGATAAACCAGGGTGTTAGGTTCTGCATAAAAGGGTTGGTTTCTTCTCGTTTGGTTTAGGGGGACAGATCTTCTTCTCTTCTCGATAGCTGCAAAACGACCACCATTAGACTCACCACGGGGAGAATGGGGGTTCTCTCCGAGACCACCCTCCGGTGTGAGAATAAGTATCGGTATATGAAGAAGAAGAAGTATAAGTGAAGTGAATGTAACTTGAAGATTATACCTGAATTATTCTCCTATTTATAGCCGAAGTTTGGGCGGGCAAACCTGTTATTGAAATGTTGACGGAAAATGCTAACTCCGTAAGCGGTTATTTTTCCCTCCGTTAATCTCTTAACCGAGTGTGAGAGCACACGGATCACGATCTTGATCAACGGTTGGGGTATTTGCACGTGGAAAGTGGGCAAGTGAAGATCTCTCTTCAATTCCATGCCATCATCGTGACTTCAAGGGATCCTGGGATGATGACACGTGGCCAGAGGTTATAACCGTCTGGTGGTGCACGATTGAGCCTTCTAGAAGATTACAACTGTAATCCAGTGTGGCTTCTTACTGTATGGCATTAGTGAAGTAAATAATATCCATGTCTGGGCATTATTTGTGTGGAAGTGTTTAATAGGATTTTTATCCTTATATGTTACGGAGAGGGGCGCAAGGATTCGTTAGTTTCCTTTTGGCGTGCAGGTGTTGCTTGTATTTTTCCTTCTAAGTTCTCTTTGTTGGACCAGTGTGCAGCCACGCAAGGTCTAAAGAAGGTTAAAAGGATGAAGTTGTGGTATGGTCCAAGAACTCGCAGCGAGGTTTTTGGGACCTTACCCCTTCAAGTCCCCCCAGTCTAGTGTTATTCTTATGCAAATAAGTGGAGCACTGGACTATGAGAGAGAGGTGCTTTTTGCTGTAGAGGTTTTTGACACGAAAGTGGAGAATCTTCTAAGAGAAGATACTCCTGCTCATTATTCTGATTTTGAAAATCTTGACCTTGGGTCTGTGAAAAGGTGATGACTGTTGACGTGTGACAGCTGTCATTGTCAGTTGTACGTTACTGACCGTGTTTCACACGCGCGCGTGAGCTCGCGTTTGTGGTCATTCCCACCTGCCCCTGACGCTTGGATAACTGTGCTATCCCAAAAAAGGTGCTTTTGCAGTTATCTATGCTATTTATGGCGGTGAGTATATAAGTGTTTTCTGTTGTCTATTTGCTTTAATCATTTCTTTCTTGAAATCCCCTTCCTTCTTCATCTTCTTTGTCAGTTATTTAGAAAGAATTTGCAATTTTCCTTTCTTATGTCAATCGGAGATCATCACGAAGACTCTACTGAAGAAATGGCTGCCGAACTTCCACCGTTGAAGTGGTCCAGGGCGACGTTTGATGGTTTGATTCAGAATTTTAGGTTTCCGGAAAATTGGGGTGCTCGATACCCTGATGAGGGTCAGACGGCGGCGGACGCTCCAGCCGGGTATATAACTTTGTTTTGGGATTTCTTCTCGGCAGGCAATTTCCGATTACCTGCAACAAAATTCTTTCTTGATATTCTCAACTACTATAAGTTCCATATCTCCCAGATGCACCCTATCGGTATGGTTAGGGTTCGACATTTTGAATTCGTGTGCCGTACGATGCATATTGAACCGACAGTTCCTCGATTTCGAGTTTTTCATCAAATGCATTGCTCTCAAGGGTTCTATTCCTTTGTACAAAGAGCGTCGGTGAAGAAGATTTTGCTTCAACCCCCGAAATCGTTCCATGATTGGAAGAAGAAATTCTTTTTTATTAAAGTAGGGGTTATCCCGATGAGGATGATGTTTAGGGGAAAAGAGGATGTCCCTACTGAGACTATTCAAACTCCTGTTGATGAAAATTGGTACCAGGATTTGAAGGACGTTCCGTCTATTACTTTGCCGGAGAAAGCCCTTGTTGGTGACAGCATGAGTCTGAATTGGAGGATGAACCGGGAAGATAAGCCGGTGTATATGGAAGATGATAAAGGTAAGATTTTGGGGCTTGCCCTGTTTCTTTTCCTCCCCCCTCTTTTTTTTCTCTTGAATTTGTCTTTTGCTTCTCTTTCTTTGCAGTTGTCTCGTTGTATGTTGTCGTGTTTGAGAGAGAATGTGGAAAGATGTCTACAATTGCCAAAAGACCTGATGAGGAACTTTGGTATCATCTCATCGTGAGGAACTTTGTTCTTCCGCGGGATGATGATTTGGCCGCGCAACCTGCTGCTGGCGCGGGTAAGTTTTGTTGTTTGCTTTGCTGTTTTTTGTGCGCTTGAATTAAGTTATTTTTTGCGCTTTATAGTAGGTGAGCTGTCTAACTTGGGCATAGGCCCTGAGAAGAAAAAAAGTGCGCCCACCACTACTGCCACGCCAAAGAAGAATGATGCTGAGAAAGCCCAACCTTCTAAGGCCAAAAATGTGGGAGGGGAGAAGAAAGGTATGTGCCGTTCCTCTGTCTCCTGGTGTGATTATGTGGTGGTATCTGATTCATTGGAGGGTCTTGCGCCTGTAGTTATAAGAAGACCGAAGCCGGAGCCAAAGGATTCTGCTGATATCCCTCCATCAAACCCTGATGATCCTATCGACTTAGAGTCGAGTCCGGAACATTTGTTGAGGAAGAAAGCGGGGAAAAGAAAACAAGTCGATGTTGAGGCTGAAGGTCAACCTGAGAAGAAGGTTCGAAGGAAGAAAATTACCAGAAGAGGCAACCTTGATGCCTTTATTTCAGAACCTGTTTTTGGTAAGTGTTTTTTCTTTGTTTTCCTTTTATACACCTTGTATGGTTTTTGATTTATATGTTTTTGCAGAAAAACCAAACTCTCCTGTTCACACAGAACCATCATCTGTGGTTAATGAAGAACTCCCGCCCTCTCCTTCACGCGCCTCTGTTGCTGATCAGCTAAAGAACACTGAGACTCCTGCTAATGAGGCGGAGAAGACTGCTGGGGCTAAAACTCTTGAGGCTGATAAGCCTGTTGATGTTGCTGTGGATGCAGGAAAAGTCACTAGTCCGGAGGTTGTGGATGTTGGTGTTGGTAATCCACAAACTCCTGAATTTGTTTCTCAGGATTCGGAGAAAGGGAAGACTGCTGAAGAGATCTCTGTAACAACTTCTCCTTACGTGGCTGCTGGTTTTATGACCGAGAATATTGAGAAGGTCTCTGTTGAGGACCAAGGCTCATTTTCTGATGCTGATAGAAATTCTCCAATCCGCCCAGATGAGACGCTAGGGGATTATTATTATAGGACTTATTCGGAGAAAAATGCTTCTGAAGTTCATGTCCCTATTTGGAATATGAAGAAAGGTGACACCTTTTCAGATTGGCGTGTATGCCGAGACTGGTTACAGGGGACCTTTCCGCCTGAGGAGATTAAGTTTCAAGAGGGACGCTTTCACGATCAAACTTATCATGCTTATCTTGAGGAGGCTTCTTCTTATACATCCACTACGCACCGCATAGTGCGCGAGTGGCATAGAATGCATAAGGAGTGGGCTGCCTTCAAGGCATCCAAGAAGAAAGCTGCTGAGGAAGAAAACCATGTTGCCCAGTTGAGGGCTAAACTAGAAGCTGATCAGGCCAAATTTGAGACTAATCGAAAAACTGAAGAATGGTCCGTTGCAGGATGGAAGAGAAACGCGGAAGCCGAAGCTGCCCTTCTTTCCGAGGAGCGCAAGAACTGGAAAAAGATTTGTGAGAAGGATAATGCCGAGAAGATGAGTCTCCGCAATGTTATCAACAGTCTCAAGGCTGAGGTTGAGAAGTTGAAGAAACAAGATGCGGAGATTGAAAAATTGAAACATGAAAAGGCGGATGCTAAAGTCGCGCGAGATGAAGCACGTTCTCACAGGGAAAGGAGTGAACAATGAGAGGTACATACCTGCGCTACCCTTGCCCTTAGAGATAAGGAGGTAGAAGAACTTATGTCTTTGCTATCTGAGCAGGAACAACTCAAAAAAGATCTGGAGCTTGCGCATACTGAGAAGGCTGAAACTTACCGCCGTCTAGCTGAAACTGAAGAAAAGCTAGAAAATTCTGAAACGGCGCGGGCAACGGCGGAGAGTGAACTTGTGCCTTTAAAAAGTGATATGACATGGCTGAAAGAACGCGAAATCGCCAGTGTAAGTTTCTTCCTGTTTGTAATTCTTGTGGAATTGTTTTGCGCTTTTCCTGATTTGCTTTTCTTGTTTCTATAGGTTGCTGAATCAGTGCTGAATTCTGAAGAGCTAGACAAAACGGTTGCACGCTTGGTGGTTGCCGCGCGAAATGACGGATATGCTCAAGGATATGCGGAATGCTCGCACCATGTAGTTAATGCTTTGAAGGTTGATTGGGATACTAGTAGATCCGCTACTCATGGTGTTAATACTGATGCCGCCCTTGCAGCTATGAAAACAGAATTCAACAACTTACAGCTCCCTGTCATGGATCTTATAAATGTTGCATTGCAGTATGTAGCGCAACTGAAGGAAATTTTCCCAGATGGGGAAGATGAAGATGAAGACTTAGCGTAGGTTTTCTCTTGTGGCTGGATGAACCATTATCCTGTAGTTTTTTGGGATGTGCATCCCTTTTTGTTAATGCGCTGCCACGCAAGTAACGTTTACTAATACACTACCGTGTAGTTTGATAATTTTTATGGCGTGTTGGTGCGCCAGAAGTAGTATGATATGTGTTTTGATTTACAATATTTTGCATGGGTACAATTACTTTGATTGGGTAAGGTGAATAAAGGTGGTATAAAGCTCATGTGTGAACGTAAGGTCTTGCGCGATGTTTGTAATCGCTGACCGCTCATGAGACTTGTATTATTTCTACCATAATGTTTTTGCGCTTACCAAAAGGAATTGCATGCACTTTGTAAGAAAAACACAAGAATAATAAAAACTTTGTTTTTTATTCATGGATAAGGCGTAGAGGCCGTACAAAGTCTATTTTAAAATAATTACATGGGACTTAACTTACACTATAGTCCTTACTGAGAATTGATAAACTGTAGTGTTTGTCCAATCTGCAAGGGGACTATAGAACTGCTACTTAATTCGTCGCCTTTTTACTCGGGCCCTCCTCGCCACGAGTAATTTGTTTTATCTCCTTGCGCACATTTTGCAATAGGTGAGTGAGCTCACCGCTTTTAAGCGCTTTCTTGATTTCAGTGCGCAAGGAGATACAGTTATTGGTGGTATGACCGTTGTCTTTGTGATAATCACAGTACTGACTTGGGTCTTGGCCGCGCTTGTTCTTCATAGGTGGAGGAGCCTTGAACTGGTAATCCTCCGTACTCAGTACCTCTGCGGGGGTTTTGGATAGAGGAGTCCATACCAGGAGATAGGGGTCTCTCCTGGAGGTAGAATTGAGCTTACAAGGATTTCAGGCTGTATCCCTGGAGTGACAGGGTCATTTGGATGAGTATCAGCGTACTGCACTTCATTGTCATCTGAGACCTCCTCTACAATCCCCTCAACCTGGTTATTGTTAACGAAATTTGGCCGAGGGCCATTTTGACGGTGAGTCGAAGTTTCTTCCATCTAAAAATGGAAACGACAAAGTGAATCGAAACGAGAAAAAACGGATGAAACAGAGAAATCAGTGGGCGCCAATGAAGAAACACTGGTTAAATAACTAGAATCAGATAAACCAGGGGGTTAGGTTCAGCATAAAAGGGTTGGTTTCTTCTCGTTTGGTTCAGGGGGACAGATCTTCTTCTCTTCTCGATAGCTGCAAAACAACCACCGTTAGACTCGCCACGGGGAGAATGGGGGTTCTCTCCGTGACCACCCTCCGGTGTGAGAATAGGTATCGGTATATGAAGAAGAAGAAGTATAAGTGAAGTGAATGTAACTTGAAGATTATAGCTGAATTATTCTCCTATTTATAGCCGAAGTTTGGGCAGGAAAACCTGTTATTGAAATGTTGACGGAAAATGCTAACTCCGTAAGCGGTTATTTTTCCCTCCGTTAATCTCTTAACCAAGTGTGAAGGCACACGGATCGCGATCTTGATCAACGGTTGGGGTATTGTGATGTGAAAAGTGGGCAAGTGAAGATCTCTCTTTAATTCCATGCCATCATCGTGACTTCAAGGGAGCCTGGGATGATGACACGTGGCCAGACGGATATAACCGTCTAGTGGTGCACGATTGAGCCATCTAGAAGTTACAGCTGTAATCCAGTGTGGCTTCTTACTATATGGCATTAGTGAAGTAAATAATATCCATGTCTGGGCATTATCTGTGCAGAAGTGTTTAATAGGATTTTTATCCTTATATGTTACAGAGAGGGGCGCAAGGATTCGTTAGTTTCCTTTTGGCGCGGAGGTGTTGCTTGTATTTTTCCTTCTAAGTTCTGTTTGTTGGACCAGTGCGCGGCCGCGCAAGGTCTAAAGAAGGTTAAAGGGATGAAGTTGTGGTATGGCCCAAGCACTCAAAGCGAGGTTTTTGGGACCTTACCCCTTCAGTAACGAAGGGTAATGGCATTGAGATCCAAGAAGATAGAATGTTGAGAGAGATTGCTTAGGTGGTTGTGTTGAACCACTGATGGTCAGTACAGGTGGTGACAAAGGTGGTTGTGGTGGCCTCCAGAACAAGAAATATTCGAGGGTAGGGTGATGAACAAATTTTGTAGTGTCATGGTATGAACTTGTGTTAATTACCCGCTTTGAAAGACTTATTGAATTAGTGGGTCAAACGATACAATTATAATTTTCGTAGTTTTTTTAACACAAGGATATTTTGGTTAATTTAAAAAAAAAACTTAACACTAATAAGGTGGACTTGATTGTAACACAAATGAAGACCAACGACTTTGTTGATGATATCTATATTATTGGATTGAAATAGTTAATTTTGGCGAATCACAACAACGTAAACCATAATTTACTCATGGCAATATGTCATCCTTTAGAGTCTGAAAGTGGGTAGGTGGGTTGTGCGCATATATGCTACAAACGCTTGTGTTGTGTAGCGTCATCCCAACCATGCATGTTTCGTGAAGAATCTCGAGGAATGCAATAAGTTATATAATTACATACATATATGAAACTTACGTAATTTGTGTGAGAAATAAAGCACTCTGATTATCACATAGTATGGTTGGTCTATTAGGCGGAAGAGCATGTAACTCCTGAATAAGATGAGTGATCCAAACAATTTCAGCAATGGTGTTCGCCATAGCACGATACTCAGATTCACAACTAGATCTGGCAACAGTTGGTTGCTTTTTAGCACTCCAAGAGATCAAGTTACTGTTATGGGTAAAATTCTGAGCCCATATCCTGACTTTGTATTTTGATTTTTTATTAGTTGTATATGATCAGGATATCGGATCAGGATACCGTATTAGGATACCGGGTCAGGATATTGGTAACATCCTGAGGCAGTCTTGTCACACCCCCAAAATCCACCATGCAGAGTACCACCGCTTGGAGGCGTGACGTGACCAGGATCGAGCCACCAATCAAACTGAACAATGTATTTAAGTAAATCAAGCCAACCACAACACGATTGGTGACCAAAAGCTAGTTAACCAAGTTTTAATTTAGACAGCGGAAGCATAAACATAAGGTTCAAAACATAAGTTCGCAGTTCATAAGTTTAAAGTCTGACACATAGGTGTAATAAGTTCATAATGGTTTAAATATTAAACACTGGACATAACTGTCCGTACACCACAACGACTCCATCCTAATGCAAGCTCCAATCAGTTAGCGACCTGTAAGGCATGTAACAACGAGTCAACAACAAAGTTGAGTGAGTTCACGTTTGGTTGTTTAGTTTTTAAGTTGTTTTCCGAAAACGTGGTTTGTCTTTTGTTGACGTAATTGCCGTGGGGGTTACCCCTTAGTTGAAAGAAAGTTTTAACCAGTTCATTCTTTATTACCCATACCTTGTTCATGATTAGTGGGGGCTTCCCCATGTGAACTACTAGACTGTAAGATATCGACTACTACGCAAGTAAGTTTTGCCCTACATCAGTGTCTATCATCACTGATGGTTTGCCATAGTCCATTAGTACACGCCCGTCCGACTGGCACGGTGTGAGGTTTGTTAAACCTAATAGCGCTATTAACTAATGACCCGCTTGCCATTGGCCTCGGCAATTAAGTCGATATAAAATGAGGGACTTATGATAGAGTTTTGTGTAGTAAGTTTTAAAGTTGTTGTCCTACCCAAGGAGGACGAACGTACGTAGTTCTCCCAAAGAGAATACACAGGATTAATACTGGCATCCTACCCAAGGAGGATAGCCGTACATATCCTACTTAAGTAAGATATGTAGATTCCATTTTAATTCTTTAACCATTCCCAAACCACCGGGAATCCCATGCCTTAGAAAGTGTGTGAACTCACCTTGGTTTGCTCGGTTAGATTAATTACTCAAGTAAATCAGGAAATCAAGCACGTCTACTAGCTGAAGGCTAGGGAAGAAACTAGACGAAAAACGAGTGGTTAATAGCAACGTAGTAAGGTCCTTGGCACTCCGTAAGCACCGGGCTTCCTCGTATGAGATCCTTCACACTTGTATAAGCTTGGACTTGGAAGATTGGAATCGAAAAATGGATGGATGTGGGTGTGTGGTTCTCGACAGAAAGTTCAAGAGGGAGAGAGAGAGATGACAAGTTTTGTTAAGTGGTTTATGAGAAGTGATTACCCATGATACCTATTTATAATCCATTCCTCCTAATTGTCCAAAGGATCCAATGTTCTCTAGATATGAAGCAAGGATTAATATAATAATCAAAATGAGGTTTGGTGTGTCCCACATGGAACCGAGTTCGGTCAAGGGGGGTGGGGTAATTGGGTTGGATTCTAACTAAGTAGTTAAGGTTTAGTTAGTTAGTTTAGGAGGTTGAACCAATTAGTGGTGTGTTATAATTTACAACGGGTGTTAGGGTATTCGGGGACCCTAACTGGCTCAGAAAAGAGAAACAATGTTAATGACAATATTTTTATGTTCCGGGTAAAGTCCGGTTGTTCGGTTCGGTGTTGTTCCGTTAAACTGCTTAATTAATCCGTAAAGCGTCTTATATATATGTATATATATATATATATATATATTATTGTAACGTTTTTAATTTCTAACACTTAGGAAATCATAACGGACTATTTAATGACTTTATAGTATACTATTAGTACGTTCACAAATACATGTAAGCATAACACAGTAACCAGAGAGCCGTTAAATGATTCAGCATAGTCATCAAGCACTTTAATTAACATTAATATATTGTACAGTTACATGTAATTTGAGGGTTGTCACATTCTCCCCCTGTTAAGAGAATTTTGTCCCGAAATTTAGCGCGTGGTTACTGAGGAAGCTAGTTAAGTTGCGTTGTTTCCCTGATTTTCCTGGGGTGTCACATCATCCCTCTGTTGATTTGGAATTTCGTCTCGAAATTCTGTAGTAGCTTTAGCCTCAGTAGTGGTTGCGTTTTTCTTAAACAACTGGGGATACTTGAGTTTCATTTGGTCTTCTCGTTCCCAGGTATACTCTGGGCCACGACGGGAATTCCAACGAACTCGGACGAGAGGTATTCTGGTGTGCTTGAGAATCTTAACATCTCGATACGTAATCTCTACTGGTTCTTCGACGAATCGCAGCTGGTCGTCGATAGTGAGCTCCTTGAGAGGAACTATGAGGGTCTCGTCTGACAGACACTTCTTCAGATTTGACACGTGGAAAACATTGTGAACTCCGCTGAGTTCTTCAAGTAGATTCAACCTGTAGGCGACGTTGCCAATCTTCTCAATGATTTCAAAGGGTCCAACGTATCGCGGGTTAAGTTTGCCTCGTTTACCAAAACGAACTACACCTTTCCAAGGTGAGACTTTGAGTAGCACCCGATCCCCAACCAGGAACTCGAGTGGCTTTCATCGCTTATCGGCATAACTTTTCTGGTGGTCACGAGCTGCCGCCATTCGTTGTCGTATCTGAGCAATCTTTTCTGTTGTATCTACTACGAGTTCTGGGCCAGTGATTTGACTGTCACCAACTTCTGCCCAACAGAGAGGTGATCGGCACTTGCGTCCATACAATGCCTCGAACGGAGCGGCCTGTATGCTGGTGTGGTAGCTGTTGTTATATGAAAACTCCACTAACGGGAGATGCTTTTCCCAGCTGTTACCAAAATCGATTACACATGCCCTAAGCATGTCTTCAAGAGTTTGGATGGTGCGTTCTGATTGCCCATCCGTCTGTGGATGATAAGCGGTGCCCATATCGAGCCAAAAGACTTGTGCATAGCTTGCCACAGTTCAGAGGTGAAACGCGCGTCACGATCAGAAATGATGGAGGTTGGCACTCCGTGCCTTGATACCACTTCTTTTAAGTAGATGTCTGCTAGAGTAGAAAACTTATCCGTTTCTTTGATAGGCAGAAAATGTGAAGACTTGGTCAGTCGATCCACAATCACCCAAATGGTATTGTTTCCACGTTGAGACCTGGGCAGGCCAGTAACGAAATCCATGGAAATTTGCTCCCACTTCCATTTAGGTATCTCTGGTTGTTGGAGTGGGCCTGATGGTTTCTGGTATTCGACCTTGACCCTGGCACAAGTCAAGCATTTACTGACGTAGGTTGCTATGCTGGCTTTCATACCAGGCCACCAGTATGTAGTCTTTAAGTCGTGGTACATCTTATCCGAACCAGGATGTATTGAATAACGAGACTTATGCGCTTCATCCATCACGAGCTCGCATAAGTCTCCATATAGAGGAACCCAGATGCGTCCGTTAACATAGTAGGTGCTGTTTTCCTTTTGTTCTAGCCGTTGTCTCGATCCTCGTAGGGACTCAGATCTGATGGTCTCAACCTTCAATGCTTCAGCCTAAGCATCGCGAATCTGAGCGGGTAGGTTAGATTGGATGGTCAGCTGTAACGCACGTACACGCTTAGGTATGGTATCCTTTCGGCTGAGGGCGTCGGCCACAACATTGGCTTTGCCCGGATGATATTTGATAGCGCATTCATAATCGTTCAAGAGCTCGACGCATCGAAATTGTCGCATATTCAATTCCTTTTGCTTGAAGATATGCTCGAGACTCCTGTGATCGGTGTAAATGGTGCACTTGGTACCGTACAGGTAATGTCTCCATATCTTAAGCGCGAAAATAACTGCTCCCAATTCCAGGTCGTGCGTAGTGTAGTTCCTTTCGTGAACCTTAAGTTGGCGTGATGCGTAGGCAATGACCTTGTCATGTTGCATCAACACGCAACCAAGTCCTTGGATGGAAGCATCGCAGTAAACCACAAAATCATTTGTGCCTTCAGGCAATGAGAGGATGGGCGCGCTACAAAGTCTATCTTTCAAGTGCTGAAATGCTAACTTCTGTGCATCGCCCCAACGGTAGGTGACACCCTTCTGAGTCAGTGAAGTGAGAGGTTGTGCAATCTTGGGGAAATCTTTGATGAATCTTCTACAGTATCCTGCCAAACCCAAGAATTGACGGATTTCTGTTGGTGTACGAGGTGCAGGCCAGTTCTGGATCGAGTCAACCTTGGATGGATCAACATGAATCCCATCCTTGTTCACCACATGGCCCAGAAAATGGACTTCGTGAAGCCAGAAGTCACATTTCGAAAACTTGGCATACAGCTGCTCTTTACGAAGTAGTTCCAGAATAAGCCTCAGGTGTTGCTCGTGTTCTTCCTGACTCTTAGAATAGATCAGGATGTCGTCGATGAAGACTATGACAAATTTATCCAAGTAAGGCTTGCACACTCAGTTCTTGAGGTCCATGAAGACTGCAGGTGCATTCGTTAATCCAAAAGGCATAACCAGAAACTCATAATGGCCGTAACGAGTTCTGAATGCTGTCTTGGAGACGTCTTCCTCTCGGACTCTCAACTGATGGTAGCCCGATCTCAAATCAATCTTGGAATAGAAACTCGACCCTTACAACTGGTCGAACAAGTCATCAATGCGTGGAAGAGGATCACGATTCTTCACAGTCACCTTGTTGAGCTCGCGGTAGTCAATACACATCCTGAAGGTACCGTCTTTCTTCTTTACGAATAACACTGGAGCTCCCCATGGCGAAGAGCTAGGACGTATGAATCCCTTTTCCAAGAGTTCTTGTAGTTGCGTAGACAGTTCCTCGAGTTCGGATGGGGCTAGACGATAAGGGGCTCGAGCTATGGGCGCTGCTCCAGGAGCTACCTCGATTTGAAACTCAACTTGGCGATGAGGCGGGAGACCAGGTAATTCCTCAGGGAATACCTCGGGAAAGTCGCGTACAATAGGTATGTCTTCTATTTTCCTTTCTTCCGCGGATGTGTCAGTAACGAGTGCCAAAATGGCAGTGTGGCCCTTTCGCAAACACTTCTGGGCCTTAAGGAAAGAGATAATGCCTACAACAACACCACTCTTGTCACCATGAATCACGAAGGGTTCTTCACCAGAGCGAGGAATGCGGACGATTTTCTCCTTGCAAACAATCTCCGCTTGATGGTGAGATAGCCAATCCATCCCAATAACGACGTCGAAACTATCCAGTGGGATAGGAATAAGGTCGATAGAGAAGGCCTGACCAGCTAAGACGAGGTTACAACCTTTGATTACGTGCGTGGCCTCGAGACTTTTACCGTTTGCTAGCTCTACTGTGTGTTTGGGGATCAAAAGTGTTGGAGTGCGCTTAAGCATTTGGCTAACTTTTAAGGACACATCACTAGTATCGGCACCCGAATCAAATAACAGAGTAACAAAGAAGTCGTCCAGAAGAAACTTACCCATTACAACATTGGGATCGTTCCTTGCTTCTCCCTGACCAATCACGAACACACGACCTTGGGCGCCATTTCCATTATTGTTACCTCCGTTGTTGCCTCCATTATTTTTCCCATTGTGGTTCCCGTTTCTTGGGTTGTTCTGATTCTGGTTTTGGTTCAGCTGGGGGGCAGTTCCTCTTAAAGTGGCATTCAGCGCCACACTGAAAGCATCCTTTATTTCCCTGCTGATGCTGCTGCTGGTTATAACATTCCCAAAATTTTTATTTATATAAAATATATGTTATTAAAAGGATACATTATGGGTAAGTTGACCAATGGAAATATGAGGTATTTTGGGCAAGCGTAGGAACCATTTAATAATTAAATTATAAAAATACATTATATTGAACCTACTCTATTTTTAATGAAACTTGGTTCAAAATGTAGATAAAATTATTCTTGTTCTAATGGTATATTTATTGTTTTACAAAACGTCATATTTTAAAAGTTATAAGCCTCAAATGAGTGAAGCAGTTAAATTAATTATAATATATAAAAAAATAATAATAAAATAATAAAACTTTACATTGAAAATTAAAAAGTGCACGTGTGTAGGTGTGTGTACAAACAAAAGAATAAATAAAATCAAAAGAACACAGTAATTAATATACAAACTACACATATGAATATGATGTAATTGTTGAATGCATATTCATGATACACGTGTACTAGCTTGAAGTTCAAGCTAAGAAAATTAGTATAAATAGAAGACGTACTGAACTTTCAAGTTGTTCATATTTTACACTATCGTTTCCCCCTTTGTCTAGAATTCTACCTTTAGTTCACCCATGATAATAATAAATCCCTGCCCCATTTTAAGTGTTTTAACCCTTGATCACTGATACCCTGTCCGACTGACGTAGGGCCCCGTAACGTATGTCAAGGCTCTGCCTAAATTCGTTGGGGTTCTGTCTCGTAACGTAGGGATAAAGTAGAATTGGTTTACTATACTTAATGTGAGTGCACTATATATTTTATTAAATAATCCAGGAGTTGTACCCAAAATATAACAACCCTCCCGAATATTTTTCTGACACCCTACACTTCCTAAAATACGCCCCGTATGTGAAAACCGAGCCCGAAATACAATATATTATTAAAAATAATTAAAAACAAGAAAATATAAGCTTAGGCGGGCCGCGTAACCCAACCCAGTTAGTTAACGCGGGCCGCGAGAGGTTCAGAATGGTGGCGCCGCCCGGTGATGACACGTGTCATCATCATGGCGAAGCTAGATTATGACCAGGACAAGCTACGCGTTGACCCAGCATTGACGCGGGCCGCGTAAGCCTTGCCTGTTCTTTACGCGGGCCGCGTGGGAACCAGTTTCAGCACCTATATAAAGAACGCATCGGATTTCATTTGAATTCGTTCATTCTTCATTTCTCAATCACAATTTCGGAATGGTAGAAATAATACTCGGGTATTATACCCCCCTAATTAGCGAAGCTCTGCCTCGTTGTAATTATCATAACCCCTGGATATATATTAGATACTCTGCCCGATTGATCTAGGGTTCCGTAACGGCTGTTGTGGTTCTGCCCGACGTAGTCGTTGGAATACCGTCTCGGGGAGGGTATTACTAATGTTAAAATGGGTTATTATACTAACGCGTGTGCATTGTTTACTTAACTAGATTATAACCAGGGAATCACAAAGGAAAGCCCTATAATAGCAATGTGAGTTATCCTCTTTTTGTTAACCTTTTTGTAATGTTTTACAAAACCTTAAATGTTTTACAATGCGATTAAGCGGTGATTGAGTCTTTGTAATTCTTCAATTACTGCCGGTATGTTGGGGTTTTGTATACAAAATTTACTACACTGTGAGTAGTAAGTCGGGATGACAATACGTTACCATTGGACGAAGAGTTAGCCAATGTGTAATATGACCCACAAGTCAAGACTGACAGTACTGAATGAGTAATTGTGTAGAAATAAACAATGTGATCGCTCTCAATACTGTGTTAATCAATAAAATGTTTCGTGATTAAACTGGGATTCACTCACCAGTATTTCCTGCTGATAAAATGTTTTAAACACGTGTTTCAGGTAACTTAGTGTGAAGCCAATAAAAGCCAGCTGGAGGGCACTGAAGGCTTGGAAAAGTGGCTATAAAGTTACCTAAAATAAAATAGATGTTTCTATTAAATAAAATAGGATTTATTCCTATGAAAATGTGTGTACTGCAAACTTGGGTTTTATCCCATGTGTTTAATATTATGAAAATATGGTGGTTTTACTCTGATAAAATATATCCTAACTACGGTCCTGATGAAAAAATTCCGCTGCCAAATTAATAAACAATAACAAGATACCACCAAAACTGGCTCACGGCCGCCCGTTCCTGGGTTTGTACCAAGGGAACGGGGGTTGTGACACTGGTTGTTCTGTGGAGCTTGTTGTTGTTGTTGGCGATTCTGATTCACAGGACGTGGGCTCCTGCAATCTTTGGCTTCGTGACCCAGCTTGTGACATCTCTGACAACGACCCTTGTTGCACTGGCCGTTGTGGTGCAGATTACATCGATTGCACTTAGGGTGATTTCCCTTGTACCCACCCTGACCTTGATTTCCAGATGACTGCTGACTGGGGCTCCTGTACTCATCTGTCTTTTGCTGCTGAGATTGAGCTGAAGCAGAACCCTTGCCCAGATTTCCATCCCACTTGCGCTTATTGTCGTTGGGAGCATCAGAAGTAGTAGCGCTAATTCGTTTGGGCAGTTTGTTCTGCTCAACTGCCTGATCAGTGAGACGATGAGCCAACTTTACGATTTGCTGTATAGTGCCAAGGTTAGCTGAGGTTACGTGGCTTTGAATTTCTGGCACCAAGCCCTTAAGGTACAGCTCAATGCGTTTGTAGGGAGGGTCCACCATAGTGGGGCACAAGATGGCTAGCTCATTTAACCTCTTCGTGTATGCCTCAATCTCAGATCCCGTCATTTTTAAATTGAAAAATTCCACCTCCAGCTTGTGGATGTCGTCACGACTGCAGTACTCTTCTCTAATCAGTTCTTTGAAACCGTTCCATGGGGTGGCATTAACAACCGCTAACCCTAGCAGTTGAACCTGTGCTTTCCACCAGGTTAATGCAGCTCCTTCGAGTGTTCCAGTAGCATATTTCACCCTTCGATCTTCGGGGCATTCACACATCTCAAAAACAGACTCAAGCTTCTCGAACCAGTGAAGAAGGCCTACAGCACCTTCTGTGCCACTGAAAGTGCTTGGTCGGCAATCCATGAAGGTTTTGAATGTGCACACAGGAGGCAAAGCATGTTGACATGTGGTGCGAGAATAAATGACAAGGTTAAGCACGAGAGTTGGTTTGCGAAGGTAGGATCTAAACATCCTAAGATAGGTCGAAGTAGCAGGTTATACCTCCTGCAGGAACAGCTGCGAGTGCCTCAGCAACTCGTTTATCGATCAAAGCCGTCAACTGGGCTTGAGTGAGGTTGATACGTCCTCTGCGTCCGCTCATGATCTTCATAATGAAGCAACGTAAGTGAGAATAGTGTCGCGAAAGTGCGTAAGTGTGGGACGACAGGAGAGAGTAAGCACACAAGGTTCATATAGCAATTATCACATTAACTAATGCACAGTGTGAACTATCTAACCGGAAATATAACATAAATCATACCACCTATTGTGTCGAGTCTTGCACGTGGAGCGAAGCGTCGTTGTGGATCGTTGAGCACTGTACAGGTTATAGTCTGGTTTTATCAAAAAGCTTTTCCCTTTTAAAAACCAAGTTCACTATAACCAATGGCTCTGATACCAATCTGTCACACCCCCAAAATCCACCATGCGGAGTACCACCGCTTGGAGGCGTGACGTGACCAGGATCAAGCCACCAATTAAACTGAACAACGTATTTAAGTAAATCAAGCCAACCATAATACGATTGGTGACCAAAAGCTAGTTAACCAAGTTTTAATTTAGACAGTGGAAGCATAAACATAAGGTTCAAAACATAAGTTCGCAGTTCATAAGTTTAAAGTCTGACACATAGGTTTAATAAGTTCATAATGGTTTAAATATTAAACACTAGACATAACTGCCCGTACACCACAACGACTCCATCCTCGTGCAAGCTCCAAGCAGTTAGCGACCTGTAAGGCATGTAACAACGAGTCAACAACAAAGTTGAGTGAGTTCACGTTTGGTTGTTTAGTTTTTAAGTTGTTTTCCGAAAACGTGGTTTGTCTTTCGTTGGCGTAATTGCCGTGGGGGTTACCCCTTAGTTGAAAGAAAGTTTTAACCAGTTCATTCTTTATTACCCATACCCTGTTCATGATTAGTGGGGGCTTCCCCATGTGAACTACTAGACTGTAAGATATCGACTACTACGCAAGTAAGTTGTGCCCTACATCAGTGTCTATCATCACTAATGGTTTGCCATAGTCCATTAGTACACGCCCGTCTGACTGGCATGGTGTGAGGTTTGTTAGACCTAATAGCGCCATTAACTAATGACCCGCTCGCCATTGGCCTCGGCGATTAAGTCGATATAAAATGAGGGACTTATGATAGAGTTTTGTCTAGTAAGTTTTAAGGTTGTTGTCCTACCCAAGGAGGACGAACGTACGTAGTTCTCCCAAAAAGAATACGCAGGATTAATACTGGCATCCTACCCAAGGAGGATGGCCGTAGATATCCTACTTAAGTAAGATATGTAGATTCCGTTTTAATTCTTTAACCCATTCCCAAACCACCGGGAATCCCATGCCTTAGAAAGTGTGTGAACTCACCTTGGTTTGCTCGGTTAGATTAATTACTCAAGTAAATCAGGAAATCAAGCACGTCTACTAGCTAGAGGCTAGGGAAGAAACTAGACGAAAAACGAGTGGTTAATAGCAACGTAGTGAGGTCCTTGGCACTCCGTAAGCACCGGGCTTCCTCGTATGAGATCCTTCACACTTGTATAAGCTTGGACTTGGAAGATTGGAATCGAAAAATGGATGGATGTGGGTGTGTGGTTCTCGGCCGAAAGTTCAAGAGGTTGAGAGAGATGACAAGTTTTGTTAAGTGGTTTATGAGAAGTGATTACCAATGATACTTATTTATAATCCATTCCTCCTAATTGTACAAAGGATCCAATGTTCTCTAGATATGAAGCAAGGATTAATATAATAATCAAAATGAGGTTTGGTGTGTCCCACATGGAACCGAGTTCGGTCAAGGGGGGTGGGGTAATTAGGTTGGATTCTAACTAAGTAGTTAAGGTTTAGTTAGTTAGTTTAGGAGGTTGAACCAATTAGTGGTGTGTTATAATTTACAACGGGTGTTAGGGTATTCGGGGACCCTAACAGGCTCAGAAAAGAGAAACAATGTTAATGACAATATTTTTATGTTCCGGGTAAAGTCCGGTTGTTCGATTCGGTGTTGTTCCGTTAAACTGCTTAATTAATCTGTAAAGCGTCTTATATATATATATATATGTATATATATATATATATATATATATATATATATATATATATATATATATATATATATTTGTAACGTTTTTAATTTCTAACACTGACTATTTAATGACTTTATAGTATACTATTAGTACGTTCACAAATACATGTAAGCATAACACAGTAACCAGAGAGCCGTTAAATGATTCAGCATAGTCATCAAGCACTTTAATTAACATTAATATATTGTACAGTTACATGTAATTTGAGGGTTGTCACATTCTCCCCCTGTTAAGAGAATTTCTTCCCGAAATTTAGCGCGTGGTTACTGAGGAAGCTAGTTAAGTTGCGTTGCTTCCCTGATTTTCCTGGGGTGTCACAAGTATCCTGACTATTACTAACGATTGGCTTGTAAAACGTTGGTTACAAGGGACTAACGTTCATGAGGACCAAGTCATCCTGAAGACCCGCTCAAATTGGTCAGGATAAAGACGTTGATGGCGGAAGAATAGCTCTTGTAACGGTCGGTATTAAAGAAAGGCATGTTTTATGGAAGCTGGTCAAAGATACTAATGTTGTAACGGTTATGGAAGCTTAAATCCCGGAATTATGGTTAATATGCGCATGGAAAACGAGTAGAAACAGCCCCCAACGTTAAGAATGGAATATTCCCAGCATCCCAGAATAATAGGAGAGTTAGTTTGTTATTTGTAACTATAAATAGAAGGCCAGATCAATAGGAACACACACTTCACTCTCTGCTCTCGAACTCACACTTCTTTTTTTTCTTTCTATTACGCACAAACACTCAACACTTGTAATCGTTGTACCACTTAGCATTGATCTGAGCCATATCCTGCACTGTATCCTGATATTTGAAGCAATAGAAGAGCAAGGCAGCTGCGATTGTCAGCTCCCGAGGTTTTATGCGGGCGATCTAGATTGATCAAGGGCTTTCCTCGTACATCTCGTGTCACCCTTTACATTTTTGCTCATCGTTTGACCATAAATACAGCTCTATATCCTGAGCCATATCCTCAAACTGTTTTTGCAAATAAGTTAACTTGAATATTTTTGATACACCTTTCTTAGCACTCTACCTCACTTAACTAATTTGATCACTAAATTGCTTAGGTAATTTTTGACCAAAACAATTTGGCGCCCACCGTGGGGCAAGTGGTGCTATTTTTTTCTAAAAACTTTTGCAAGATCACTACTTGGTTTTGTATTTTCCAAACTATTTACTACATTGTTTGCAATGGCCACGAGATCAAGCATGAGCTGTTCTACTGCGTCTGCTACAGCTTCTACAACAATTGGTTTGGTGCTTCCTCCACGTCCTCCGAGGATGCAAGCCTCCTCGCAGCCTCAGGATATTACACCTACTCGGAGTATTCAGGAATCGACCCCTATTCTGGCCTCTAATGATGAAATTCTGACCTTGTTTGGCAGTGTGTAGGAACAGATGAGGTAGCAGCAGGAGACCAATCGAATGATTTTAAGAGAAATACAACTCTTGAAATCTAGATCAAGCAGGCCCGCTGAGGATACTGTCACTCCCTTGTAACCCAGGGATTTGAACTTCAGTTCTGCTGTTTATACTGAGGATAACCGGGGAAATATTGTGCCTAGCCGTCCCCAGAATCACACTCCTGAGATACCCTCTTCAGTTAGAATGTCAACTGAGAGAAGCTCAAGATATGCTTCAGGATATAGACAGAATCCTCAGATCGGTAGTGTATCCAATACTAATAATACACTTGCTACTAACGGAATTGGATCTTTGCAGGATGCAGGTGTGACATCAGCATTGTCTAGGGAACTTCAGAAGCTAAAGGATATGATATCCAGTGTACCTGGGGTGGTTCAGCCAATTCCTGAAGTATCCCATGATAGCCACAGGATATCTCGGTTTATGCATCCTATTTGTGATGCTGAAATCCCAAAAAGATTCCAAACTCCCAACATGAAGCTTTATGATGGAACCACGGATCCTGAGGAGCATATTGCCCAGTATTGAGAAAGGAGGGAAATCAATCCTATCCCTCCAGATCTTAAAGAAACATGCTTGTGCAAAGGCTTTGGTTCTACCTTAACAGGATCAGCCTTAAATGGCTCTTGAACATTCCTCCGCACTCAATTACATCATTTGCCCATTTAGTGAATTTATTTAATAGTCAATTTTCTTGAAGTAGGAGTTTTGAAAAATTAACAAATGATCTCTACAGGATAACTCAAGGACCTTAAGAATCCCTGAGGGATTATGTGAACAAATTCAGCAGGGAATCCTTGGATATCCCATACCTTGATGTTGCTACAGCAGTCCAAGCATTCAAGATGGGACTGCAAAAAGATTCCCAATTTTACCAAGATCTTGTAATGAATCCTTGCAGGAAGTTAGATGAAGCTCGGAACAGGGCTTTGAGATATATCAGGCTGGAAGATGATAAGAAAATGCAAGAGAGGATGAACGCATCCTCAACATATGAATCAACTATCAGGAAGTTAGAATCCTCATACAAACCATATCGCTCCAAGCCATATGGTAGAAATGACAGCAAGAAAGTGAATGTTGTCGAAGACGAGGATCCTGAGGAGTATCCTGAGTTATCTGAATACTGTTTTTCTGTTAATATACCTGAACTAATGTATGCTATGCAGGGTTTAGGAGACAAAGCCAGGTGGCCTCGGAAGAATCAACAAAAGGTTGATTGGAAGGACAAGTCCAAGTGGTGTGCCTTCCATGAGGATTTCGAACATGTTACTGAGGATTGCATTGCTCTGAGGAAAGAAATAAGTTACCTCTTGAGCAAGGGATATTTGAAGGATCTCCTGGGAAGAAAGAAAAACAAGGGTCAGGATACTGAGAAGGATCCTGAACGAGCAGCATCGCCTCCTGGGGATGCCAAGATAATTAACTTTATTTCAGGAGGATCCGACATTTGCGGGACTTCATATTCTGCGGCCAAATGCAAAGGAAGCTAAAGCCGAAAGAGGGGAAAGACCAACCAGGATGACGACCCTCACAGTTGATAAAGTGATCACTTTTGATAGTGATGACAGGGATACTGTCCAGGATCCTCACCATGATGCTCTGGTAATAACATTATATGTGGCTAACCATTTTGTACGCAGGATATTGGTGGATAATGGAAGCTCTGTCAACATAATCCAACTAGAGACGTTGAAAAGGATGAATGTATCTCCAATGGATATCACTTCAAAATCCACTGTACTTGTCGGCTTCAGTGGAGAAGCTAGGAATACCGTGGGAGAGATTAAATTACCAGTATATGTTGAAGGGGTCAATTCAATACAACGCTTCTGTGTGATGGACTCCTTATCCTGCTACAATATCATATTGGGCAGGCCATGGATCCATGATATGAAAGCCGTGCCGTCAACTTATCATCAGTGCATCAAGATCCCTACACCCTGGGAGTTGTCAAAGTGGATAGTGACCAGCAGGAGGCGAAGGAGTGCTACTCATCCTCCATGAAATCCTCTACCAAGCCTAATGCAGCATAGCAATTAAAGATACGGGCCCAGGATATTGCGGAGGCTTCGGAGCAGGATGTAAAGAAAATTATCCTGGATTAGGATAATCCAGATATCTCGGTGCTCGTGGGAACCAATATCCTTCAGGATGTTAACATTCGCGTGGAAGCACGAGGATATGACAGGTATTTCCAAGGATGTTATAGCACACAAGCTTGGTATTGACAGGTCATTCAAGCCTGTCCAACAGAAAAGAAGGAAATTTGCTCCAGAACGAAATGCAATTATTCAGGAAGAAGTAGACAGATTGTTGAAGTCGAAAATGATCAGAGAGGTCAAGTTTCCAAGGTGGTTAGCAAATGTAGTGGTGGTACAAAAGAAAAACGGGAAATGGAGAGTTTGTGTAGATTACACAGACCTAAACAAGGCTTGTCCAAAAGACCCATTTCCTCTTCCTCATATTGACTCAATGGTAGATGCTACTGCCGGCCATGAAATGTTAACCTTCATGGATGCATCCTCAGGATTTCAGCAGATCCAGATGGAACCTTCAGACCAGGAGGATACTGCCTTCATGACACCAACAGGTATTTATTGTTATACTGCTATGCCTTTTGGTTTGAAAAATGCAGGTGCAACGTATCAAAGATTGGTAAACATGATGTTCAAAGACAAACTGGGGGACACTATGGAGGTGTACATCGATGACATGGTAGTGAAGTCTAAGAAGGCTGAGGATCATCTTCAGGATATTGAAGCAACATTTGATATCCTGGATCAGTACAACATGAAGCTGAATCCTGCTAAGTGCCATTTTGGAGTTGGGGCAGGAAAGTTTCTGGGATATATGGTAACTAAAAGAGGGATAGAAGCGAGCCCATAACAGATCAAAGCCATTCTAGATATCAAATCACCTTCTAACATGAAGGATGTTCAAAGACTGACAGGACGAGTAGCAGCGTTAAATAGGTTTATCTCAAGATCCTCAGAAAAATGCAAGGAGTTTTATAATATCCTGAAGAAAAATAAGAAGTTTGAATGGGGGGAGAAGCATGAAGAAGCCATGCAGGATTTGAAGCAATACCTCTGAACTGCACCTCTACTAATGAAGCCTGAGGATGGTGAACCATTATCCCTGTATATTGCAGTATCAGGGAATGCAGTAAGTGCTGTCCTTGTAAAGGATCATGAAGGTCAGCAGTATCCTGTTTATTATGTTAGCAAAAGTTTATTAGATGCTGAAACTAGATATTCATGCTAAAACCAATTATCCTGTTAAGAATGTGCTTAGTTTTTTGGTCAAAAATCAAGCTAAGATAATGCAACTAAATCTTTAGATGTGAGGTATGATGCTTGAATCAATGAACAATATTAAGGATCACTCAGAAATGTAATGAACAAGTGACACAATGATTTATACGAGGAAAAAACCCTTGATCAAGAGTTGATCTCCGGCATAAAAAACCTCGGGTGATGGAAACTACCGATCACCAACTTAAATTAAACAAACTGTGTGTTACAATGAAGCCTGAGGATGGTGAACCATTATCCCTGTATATTGCAGTATCAGGGAATGCAGTAAGTGCTGTCCTTGTAAAGGATCATGAAGGTCAGCAGTATCCTGTTTATTATGTTAGCAAAAGTTTATTAGATGCTGAAACTAGATATTCATGCTAAAACCAATTATCCTGTTAAGAATGTGCTTAGTTTTTTGGTCAAAAATCAAGCTAAGATAATGCAACCAAATCTTTAGATGTGAGGTATGATGCTTGAATCAATGAACAATATTAAGGATCACTCAAAAATGTAATGAACAAGTGACACAATGATTTATACGAGGAAAAAACCCTTGATCAAGAGTTGATCTCCGGCATAAAAAACCTCGGGTGATGGAAACTACCGATCACCAACTTAAATTAAACAAACTGTGTGTTACAACTTCGGATGATAGCGAGCTAGTTACAAGGATCACTAGAGTGAAATGTGTAACAATGATGTGTAATCGCCGAGCAAAGTGTTGTAAACTGATGAGAGCAGTATGAGTGTGTGTGTTTAGCCAAAAATAGCCAAGTGTTCTAATTTAGCTCGCTATCCCCTTTTAAATTTAGTAAATATCTAAAATAACTAACTATCCGCAATTCATGCCCTCTCCCCACGATCTCCATAACGTTCACCATGGTCAAGCACGTGCGGAATAAAAGAGAATATGCTCCAGGAATATCGCCATGACTAAGTCTAAGCACGTATCCTGCAAAACAATCCCATATTCAAAGTAGACAATCGTTAGTGTAAGGATCACTATGATGATCCTGGATCCTGATCCTACAATACTCTCTGAGGATCACCAATTCAGACAGAATTAAGGATCCTTAAATCCGACAGAAATTGAGGATCACTAATCACAGGAAAATCTTCCCCTAACAATTGCCCCCAAAATACAAGGAGTAAAAATGTAAATAACGAGTTGTATTTTCTGTTCTTATCCGCAACAAATCAACGGATAACTAGCCGTTGAAGACGGACTAGCCGTTACAAGCCTGACGTCACTGAAGTGACTATCCTGCAAAATCATTAATATAAATTGAAGTTAGGGATAGAGATCAATTTGCATTTAAATTCGAGAAAAACTCCCTTTAAATCCTCATTCGAAGATCAAGCAGGTATCTCTCTTCCTCTTCTCCCTTTACGTTTTCTTTTCCTGTTCATCTTCTTCTCTACCATCATGACTAAAATGATGCTAAGACCCTCCCCAGCTAAGGATCACACAAAAGACAGTCCTTTTAAGAGCCAGGGGATCATCGAAGATTCCGTGAAAGAATGATGTTGTTTCACTGATCCACAAATAGACAGAATCCGTCATTGCTTTCCGGCGAGTACCGTTTTTAAAACCTTTGATCCCACCATTCCGAGCGATTTTATTTCTGAAACCTGGGTAGCTTTCCCGGTCACTCCATTCATAATAGGATCCACATACCCTTTCCCTGAATTCACCCAATCTTTCTTTTCCCTCACCGACATCTCCTATATTCAAGCTATGCCAATGATGTGGAGGGTCTTGATCACCCTTGAAAGGATCATTGAGCAAGAAGGCATTGATCTGGGGATGTCGGGGTTGACAGAGATGTACAACCTAGTGAGCCGTGGATCCCACCGATATTTATTCAAACATAAACCCGACAAAGAACACCCCATCCTCAAGACTACCAAAAATGATACCAACTGGAAAAGGAGGTTCTTCTTTGTCAGGAGGGACACCATTCCAAACGGGAAGAATTTGCCAAGGAAGTGGGCCACCCACGGTAGGATAGAGGATCCTTAGAAGGATCACCGAATAAGCTTGCTTCTGGTGAGGATCACTAACATGTTTTCGTTTCTTTTGTGCAGCTATCTCTGTTTCACACATTATACCATCACCTGCCACCAAGGAGAGGCTTGCTGCTTTCAGAAAACTTGATCCTGCAACAAGGTCATTTCAAGCCATTACCCAGGATTCTCAAGAAGTATCCTTAGGCTCTGTAACAATGTCAAGTAAGTATCCTGTTTTTTGCATAATTAAATGTTTAATTAAATAGTTAAATAGAAATGGGATAAGGATACTTATCTGTTTTGGATATGTAGGTGCTGGAAAGTCATCAAAGTCTGCTTCTCGCTTTAGTGTCACTGATCTTGACACTGTTCGATCCGGAAAGAAAAAGTCTGCTGCTAGCCCCTGCACCATAGTCCCCAAAGCAACCACTTCGAAGGGAAGATGTGGAAAGAAAAGAAAGGCTGCCGGCACCCTTGAAGGCATTCCCCTGATCCAGCATTAGTTCGAGGAATACGTAGCTGATGTAAGAATAGCTGATCCTTAAATGTGATTCTTGTACATGATCCTTCCATACTGCCAGTAAGGGATCCTGAATTGTATCTTCTCTTTTGCAGAAATTTGCTGAAATCCGGGACTACGTTAGGAACGTTGAAGAGCTTGAAGAAAAATACTCGGACCTTCAACAAGTGGCGGTGCTCAAGGATCACAAGATTGCCTCCCTTGAAAAGGACTTCAATGATGTCAAAACTCAGGCGGTTAAAGCTCAGATCAACTCTGACTATGAAAAGTACGAGATCATGGAGGATGCTAAAGTCTCTGCTGCCATTGCCATGTACAAAACCAAGTTGCAGATGACCCAAGAAGCTCAAGATCCTAACTTTGACAGGAGCAACTGGGACATGGAGGGCTGGAAGGCTAGGCTGGCTGAATTGGAGGACGAAGAGGAGGCTGATGAGGTTCTGGCAATTGAGGCGACCAACAGCGGCAAGGATCAGGGTGGAGAAGTAAGTGGAGCTGGTGAAGGTGATGTAGCGAAGGTGTAAGCTGCAAGGATGGGCGATGATGGACACTTCTAGACATAGCCGGAGCCCATTTTTTTAAGTTTGGTAGTTTGTTTTGTTGAACAATGATGGGTTGTATTTTGAACAGTAGTTACTAGGTTTATGGATCAAGGATCCTCAGACAATAGGTAGGATAATAGGTGGTGGAGGGATCCTCTGTTTGGGGGATGAAGCCACTTGTTATCCTGCCGCCTTTAATTTCCTGCACTGTTATGACCACATGAACAATGGACACCCTTTGCCAACCCATGTGGACGGGCCACGTTTTGCTGGTAGAAATGTGGGTTGGCAATTTTGACAACCTAAAAGGTTTGAACATTTTGTGAATAAATAAAATTTTAACTTTTTGGCTTATTCTGCATTGTTATCCTTGTGAATCCTTTAGTTTCCAACTGTTATTATATACTTTGTTTGAATAAGAAAAGTTAAACAAATTATCTTTAAGAATTTTAGGATATGATCCAGGATCAAATATCATATAGTCGAAAAACTTTAGAAAGGTTATGCCGTTTTAGGTGTTGGACTCTGTATGTGTGACAACCCGTAAAAGTACAGGTACTGTACAAATTAATTAACCCTAATTATGTGCTTAATGACTGTGCTTGACTACATCTGACACTTTAAACTACTTACTGATTTATGTTACATACATACATGTGCATTCTTTACATACCATCTGTGACAACTCGAACTTTAGGCTTGCTTTGATGTAACGTTTGTGCACGATATGTGATTTTATAAACCCGAATGATTAATTGATTTCATGATATATGTTATGTTATATGCATTATGTGTGTACGTATGTCGTATGTATGTGGACCGAGTACACAAGCCCTTTGGGCCACTCCTTGTTCACGCGGACCATTAGACAACCGAGTGGGCTCGGCCCACTCCCCACTCGCAACACACAAAACCAAGTTAGGGGTTTTGTTTTACCACTTTTGCAAAATCACACACACACACACAAACCCTAGAAGCTTTGCTCTCTATCTCTCTCTCGGCTGGATTAGGAACCGAAGCACAAGGCCACCCGATCACCCTATTGTTCGGATCACATCTCGTTACTTGTAATCGGTTAGTATGATGTTTATGCTTTTGTGTTAAATGATGTTTTGATTACATGCTTAGATCGAACCGATTGGAATTTGCATGATGATGAACTAGGACCGGTTAGATTATGTGGTTATGTTTGGTCCTCGAATTGATTTGTATATAATCAGTTTGTAGTTATGATTAGCTTAGAACTGAATGTATTGATATATATAGAAATCGGCTGTTTTGATGATCATGTTATTGGCTTAGATATGAACCGGATATATGTATGAATTGCATAAGGATCGATGTTCTTGTGGTATTACCGAATGATCAAGTAATCGGCTATAGTATGCATCGGGTTAGCTTGAATGTTGGTTTGTTGATGAATTGTTAGATGTGTTCATGCATGGTATAATTAGGGTTCTTATGAATTTGTGTTGAAATTGTTATGTTTGATCGATATCATGCTAATGATTTGTGGAAAATTATGTTAATTGATTTGGTACAGAACTGACCAAAAACTGTTAGCTGAAATCACGGGATTTAATTGACTAAAATTATGGAAATCAGTTACACGTCCGGTTGCGACTCGGATTGCGAGTCGGAACCCCCACTCGAGACCAAACCGCACGAACCGCAACCTCTGTTGCGAGTCAGATTGCGACTCGTAACCAGACCGGGATGAACCGAGACTATCCGTTGCGACTCGCATCCAGCCATTACGACTCGAGATCCTCGTTGCGACTCGTAACCCCGTTGCGAGTCGAGACCACCAATTACACGCACACTGTTGGGCCTTCACTGTTACGGACCCAATCTATTGAGCCCAACGATTTGAATTGTGGACTGCTAGCTATTGGACTTGTATGTGTTTGCTATTTGGGCCGATTGGGAATCTGGACTGTTTTGTTATTGGGCTGCTTATGTCATTGGGCCGGGTATGATTGGACTTAGACAATTGGATTCTCACGTGCTATGTCTTACCTGCTTACGTGCGTACATGCTTGCCATAACTATACGTGATTACTACATACGTGCTATATACGAACCTGACTCGTATAATAACCATGATAGGACGTGAGTGACCATTTACTTGCTACTTATATTCCTTGTGTATCTGCCGAGCAAACCAAGGTGAGTTCACACAGCCAAGGCATGGGATTCCCGGGTTGGGAATTGGGTTGGATATGTTGAATGATTACTCGTACTTACGCATACTCTAGACTATAGACCATCGTCCTCAGGATAGTCAGGACACGTTACGTAAAGCCTACGTAACCCAGTATGTTTGCCATTTGTCTCCCGGGTCGGGAGGACACGTTACGTAAAGCCTACGTAACCCAATACCATCCACTGGCTTCCAGGTCGGAAGGCCACGCTGCGTAAAGCCTACGTAGCCCCCACGCGTACCACTGTCCTCGGGGAAGGGCACGTCACGTAAAGCCTACGTGACCCTGTACGTATCCCTGTTCTCGGTAAAGAAGAACACATGGTCGGAAGTTAGTCTAGTAAGTACCGTTAATGAGAAGCCCTCATTAGCCAGGATAAACATGGGAAGTCCCCACCGTTATTACACACTAGTATGGGAAGCCCCCACTAGCTATACTTATGCAGTACATTATGAACTTACTTTCTGTGAACTCGCTCAACTAGTTTGTTGATTATTTGCTGCATGCCTTGCAGGACCTTAGGTACATTATGGAGCTTGCACAGGGAGGAGCAGGTCGTTGTGGGATGTGGATCATGAACTTTATATGAACTTATAATTATTTTGAGATACATTACTATGCTTCCGCTACTTAAACGATGTTTGGTTTTGAAACATCAATCATGTCATGAGGAATTACATTAATTACTTTCATTATAAAATGCTATGTTTGATATGATTGATGGCTTGATCCTGGTCAGTCACGCTCCCAAGCGGTGGTATTCCGCGGGTGGATTTTGGGGGTGTGACAGATTGGTATCAGAGCCATTGGTTATAGAGAACTTGGTTTTAATATGGGAAAACGTTTTTATTAAAACCGGACTATAACCAGAACAGTGCTCTCAACGATCCACAACGACGCTTCGCTTCACGTGCAAGACTCGACATCCTAGGTAATAAGGTTTACGTTTATTGTCTGTTTGCTAGAACTGCTTAGAATTTTGCTCGCATTACGTTTAGATACACATGCTCTGATTACATGAGAACACCTATATGCCTACGCTTTTCTGTCATCGCCTTACTCGCGAACCATTCTTACGTAAGCTACTTGTTACTATGAAGATCATGTCTGGACGAATCAACATGACACAAGCCCAGCTAGAGGCTCTCGTTCAAGCCCAAGTTGCTGCGGCAGTTGCAGCAGCTCAAGCAGGTAGTATATCCTGCAGTATAGGCACACACTAGGATCTTTAGATCCTACATTAACTCTCGTATTTAACTTCGTCCTATTCGTACACAATAGGTCAACACGCGCAGCAGCCTGTCTGCACTTTCAAGAATTTCATGGACTGTCGTCCAAACTCATTCAGCGGCACAGAAGGAGCGGTTGGACTCCTCCACTGGTTCGAGAAGCTAGAATCAGTATTCGAAATGTGCGAGTGCCCTGAGGCTCGCAAGGTCAAGTTTGCTACTGGCACTTTGGAAGGAATAGCATTGACTTGGTGGAACGCCCAAGTTCAAATCTTAGGGTTGGCAGCTGCTAACGCCACCCCATGGAACGATTTCAAGGAACTCATCAAGCGTGAGTACTGTACACGTGAGGATATTCATAAGTTGGAGGATGAGCTCTATAATTTGAAAATGGTTGGATCGGAAATCGAGGCGTATACTAAACGGTCTAATGAGCTGGCCGTTCTGTGTCCTACTATGGTGGACCCTCCATACAAGCGCATTGAGTTGTATCTCAAGGGATTGGCGCCAGAAATTCAGAGCCACGTAACGTCGGCTAATCTCGAAAACATCCAGGAAATCCAGCGCCTTGCTCACCGTATCACTGATCAGGCAGTGGATCAGAATAAACTGCCCAAGCGTGTTAATGCTACTGCTAACGTCACCACCTCAGTTACTCCTGCTACGTCTGGTGACAGTTAAAGAAAGTGGGATGGAGATTCTAGTAAAGGTTCAGCGATTGTTCAGCCACAAGCTCAGCAACAGAAGATCGACCACTATCAGAGTCCTGGTCAGCAATCCTCTGGTAGTCACAGACAGAGGAGATATCAGGGTAGTCAACCTAGGTGCCACAACTGCAACAGGCATCACCACGGTCCATGTAACAAGGGTCGTTGTCAAAGGTGTCTTAAGATGGGGCACGAGGCCAAAGACTGCAGGAGCCCTCGTCCTGCGAATCAGAATCAGCAGCCTCAGCAACCAGCTCCACAGAACCAGCAGCAGCAGCAACAGCCACAGCGTGGAAACCGGGGGTGTTTCCAGTGTGGGGCTGAAGGTCATTTCAAACGCGATTGCCCTCAGTTGAACCAGAATCGCAACAACAACAACAATCAGGGCAACGGGAATAACAACAATGGGGGAAACAACAATAACGACAATGAAGCTCGTGGTCGTGCATTCGTACTAGGTCGGGGCGACGCAGTGAACGATCCCAACGTTGTTATGGGTAAGTTTCTCCTCGACGATATTTACGTTACTGTTTTATTTGATTCGGGTGCGGATACAAGCTATATGTCTGTGAAAATGTGTCAACTGCTAAAACGTGCACCAACACTTTTACCCACAAAACACGTAGTAGAGTTAGCTAACGGTAAAAGTCTAGAAGCCACGCACGTAGTTCAGGGTTGTAATCTTATCCTAGCTGGTCGAGCTTTCACTATCGACCTCATTCCCATAGTTTTGGGTAGCTTCGACGTCGTGATTGGGATGGATTGGTTGTCCCAACACCAGGCAGAAATCTTATGCAGCGAAAAGGTTATTCGCATTCCTCGTTCGGGTCAGGAACCTCTAGAAGTTCAAGGCGACAAGAGTGGTGCTGTGGTTGGTATCATCTCTTTTTTGAAGGCTCAGAAATGTCTACGTAAAGGTCACACTGCCATTCTGGCACTCGTTACAGACGCATCAGCAAAAGAAAAGAAATTGGAGGATATTCCAATTGTACGTGATTACCCTCAGGTGTTTCCTGAAGACTTACCAGGCTTACCGCCTCATCGTCAGGTCGAATTTCAGATCGAGCTCGCTCCGGGAGCAGCACCCATAGCTCGCGCACCATATCGTCTAGCTCCATCAGAATTGGAGGAACTGTCAAAGCAACTACAAGAACTCTTGGAAAAGGGTTTCATACGACCAAGCTCTTCGCCTTGGGGAGCTCCAGTACTTTTCGTGAAAAAGAAGGATGGTACGTTCAGGATGTGTATAGACTACAGGGAACTGAACAAGGTGACGGTGAAGAACCGTTATCCTCTTCCACGCATAGACGACTTATTCGACCAGTTGCAAGGGTCGTGCTACTACTCGAAGATAGACTTGAGGTCTGGTTATCATCAGCTGAGAGTCCGGGATGAGGACGTCTCCAAGACAGCTTTCAGAACTCGTTACGGTCACTACGAGTTTCTTGTCATGCCATTCGGGTTAACGAACGCGCCTGCTGTATTTATGGATCTTATGAACAGGGTGTGCAAACCCTATCTCGACAAGTTCGTCATAGTATTCATCGACGACATCCTGATCTACTCCAAGAGTCAGGAGGAACACGAGCAACATCTTCGCCTGATTTTGGAACTCCTTCGGAAGGAACAGTTGTACGCCAAGCTTTCTAAATGCGACTTCTGGCTTCGTGAAGTCCACTTCTTAGGCCACGTGGTAAACAAGGATGGAATCCATGTTGACCCATCCAAGGTAGATTCGATCAGGAACTGGCCTGCACCGCGTACACCGACAGAGATACGCCAATTCTTGGGTCTGGCAGGTTACTACAGACGGTTTATTAGAGACTTTTCGAAGATTGCTCAGCCGCTTACGCTACTGACGCAGAAGAGTGTTACCTATCGCTGGGGAGAGCCCCAGGAGACTGCTTTTCAGCACCTAAAGGATAGACTTTGCAGTGCACCTATCCTCTCATTGCCAGAGGGCACAGATGACTTCGTGGTTTATTGTGATGCATCCATTCGGGGACTTGGATGTGTGTTAATGCAGCGCGACAAGGTTATCGCTTACGCCTCTCGTCAACTCAAGGTTCATGAACGCAACTACACGACGCACGATTTAGAGCTGGGAGCTGTTGTTTTCGCGCTTAAGATATGGCGACACTACCTGTACGGTACCAGGTGCACGATTTACACCGATCACAGGAGTCTCGAGCATATCCTTAAGCAGAAGGATTTGAATATGCGTCAACGACGATGGGTCGAATTACTTAACGACTACGAATGCGCTATCAAGTATCATCCAGGCAAAGCCAATGTTGTGGCTGATGCCCTTAGCCGAAAAGACACTTTACCTCGGCGCGTGCGAGCGCTACAGCTTACGATTCAGTCTAGCCTTCCTGCACAGATACGAGCTGCTCAGACAGAAGCACTGAAGCCCGAAAACGTCAAGGCTGAAGCCTTACGCGGCTCACGACAGCAAATGGAACAGAAGGCAGATGGCGCCTATTATGTAACGGGCCGGATTTGGGTCCCTCTCTATGGCGGTTTACGCGAACTTGTGATGGATGAAGCTCACAAGTCTCGCTATTCGGTACATCCAGGGTCGGATAAAATGTACCACGATATCAGCACTACTTATTGGTGGCCTAGTATGAAGGCCCACATCGCTACGTACGTTGGAAAATGCTTTGACCTGTGCGAGAGTCAAGGTCGAATATCAGAAACCAGCTGGCCTACTTCAGCAGCCTAAGATACCTCAGTGGAAATGAGAAGAAATTTCCATGGATTTCGTTACAGGTCTACCTAGATCCCAGCGTGGGAACGATACAATATGGGTCATAGTTGATCGACTCACTAAGACTGCACACTTCCTGCCGATTAAGGAAACGGATAAGTTCTCCACTCTCGCAGACGTCTATCTTAAGGAAGTTGTTTCGAGGCACGGGGTGCCCACATCTATCATATCGGATCGCGATGCACGATTCACGTTAGAGCTATGGCAAGCGATGCATAAATCTTTTGGCTCAAGGTTAGACATGAGCACAGCATATCACCCTCAGACGGATGGGCAGTCTGAGCGAACGATTCAAACTCTTGAAGACATGCTTAGGGCATGCGTCATCGATTTCGGCAACGGCTGGGAAAAGCACCTCCCTTTGGTGGAGTTTTCTTACAATAATAGTTATCACACCAGCATTCAAGCCGCTCCATTCGAGGCATTGTACGGGCGTAAATGCCGGTCACCTCTCTGTTGGGCAGAGGTGGGGGATAGTCAGATCACGGGTCCAGAGATTGTAGTGGACGCCACAGAAAAGATTGCACAGATACGACAACGCATGGCGGCAGCACGCGACCGTCAGAAAGCCTACGCGGACAAGCGTAGAAAGCCTTTGGAATTTGAGGTCGGGGACCGGGTTTTATTGAAAGTCTCACCCTGGAAGGGTGTGGTACGTTTTGGCAAACGGGGCAAACTGAATCCGCGGTATGTCGGACCATTCGAAATCATAGAAAAGATTGGCAAGGTAGCTTACAAGTTGAACCTACCAGCTGAACTCGGGGCAGTTCACAATGTCTTTCATGTATCGAACCTAAAGAAGTGCCTATCAGATGAAAATCTTATCATTCCTTTTAAGGAACTCACTATCGACGAGCGGTTGCAGTTCGTTGAGGAACCAGTAGAAATCACGGACCAGGATGTGAAGGTCCTCAAACACAAGAGAATCCCTCTTGTCCGAGTTCGTTGGAACTCCAAACGTGGCCCAGAGTACACCTGGGAACGCGAAGACAGGATGACAGAAAAGTACCCCCAGTTATTCGGGAACCAGGCAACCACTACTGAGGCCGAAGCTACTACTTCGGAATTTCGGGACGAAATTCCAGATCAACGGGGGGAGGATGTGACACCCCAGGAAAATCAGTGATCAATACAGTTTACCTAGCTTCCTCAGTGAGTGCATACCAAATTTCGGGACGAAATTTCCAATTAGTTGGGGATAATGTGACAACTCGAACTTTAGGCTTGCTTTGATGTAACGTTTGTGCACGATATGTGATTTTATAAACCCGAATGATTAATTGATTTCATGATATATGTTATGTTATATGCATTATGTGTGTACGTATGTCGTATGTATGTGGACCGAGTACACAAGCCCTTTGGGCCACTCCTTGTTCACGCGGACCATTAGACAACCGAGTGGGCTCGGCCCACTCCCCACTCGCAACACACAAAACCAAGTTAGGGGTTTTGTTTTACCACTTTTGCAAAATCACACACACACACACAAACCCTAGAAGCTTTGCTCTCTATCTCTCTCTCGGCTGGATTAGGAACCGAAGCACAAGGCCACCCGATCACCCTATTGTTCGGATCACATCTCGTTACTTGTAATCGGTTAGTATGATGTTTATGCTATTGTGTTAAATGATGTTTTGATTACATGCTTAGATCGAACCGATTGGAATTTGCATGATGATGAACTAGGACCGGTTAGATTATGTGGTTATGTTTGGTCCTCGAATTGATTTGTATATAATCAGTTTGTAGTTATGATTAGCTTAGAACTGAATGTATTGATATATATAGAAATCGGCTGTTTTGATGATCATGTTATTGGCTTAGATATGAACCGGATATATGTATGAATTGCATAAGGATCGATGTTCTTGTGGTATTACCGAATGATCAAGTAATCGGCTATAGTATGCATCGGGTTAGCTTGAATGTTGGTTTGTTGATGAATTGTTAGATGTGTTCATGCATGGTATAATTAGGGTTCTTATGAATTTGTGTTGAAATTGTTATGTTTGATCGATATCATGCTAATGATTTGTGGAAAATTATGTTAATTGATTTGGTACAGAACTGACCAAAAACTGTTAGCTGAAATCACGGGATTTAATTGACTAAAATTATGGAAATCAGTTACACGTCCGGTTGCGACTCGGATTGCGAGTCGGAACCCCCACTCGAGACCAAACCGCACGAACCGCAACCTCTGTTGCGAGTCAGATTGCGACTCGTAACCAGACCGGGATGAACCGAGACTATCCGTTGCGACTCGCATCCAGCCATTACGACTCGAGATCCTCGTTGCGACTCGTAACCCCGTTGCGAGTCGAGACCACCAATTACACGCACACTGTTGGGCCTTCACTGTTACGGACCCAATCTATTGAGCCCAACGATTTGAATTGTGGACTGCTAGCTATTGGACTTGTATGTGTTTGCTATTTGGGCCGATTGGGAATCTGGACTGTTTTGTTATTGGGCTGCTTATGTCATTGGGCCGGGTATGATTGGACTTAGACAATTGGATTCTCACGTGCTATGTCTTACCTGCTTACGTGCGTACATGCTTGCCATAACTATACGTGATTACTACATACGTGCTATATACGAACCTGACTCGTATAATAACCATGATAGGACGTGAGTGACCATTTACTTGCTACTTATATTCCTTGTGTATCTGCCGAGCAAACCAAGGTGAGTTCACACAGCCAAGGCATGGGATTCCCGGGTTGGGAATTGGGTTGGATATGTTGAATGATTACTCGTACTTACGCATACTCTAGACTATAGACCATCGTCCTCAGGATAGTCAGGACACGTTACGTAAAGCCTACGTAACCCAGTATGTTTGCCATTTGTCTCCCGGGTCGGGAGGACACGTTACGTAAAGCCTACGTAACCCAATACCATCCACTGGCTTCCAGGTCGGAAGGCCACGCTGCGTAAAGCCTACGTAGCCCCCACGCGTACCACTGTCCTCGGGGAAGGGCACGTCACGTAAAGCCTACGTGACCCTGTACGTATCCCTGTTCTCGGTAAAGAAGAACACATGGTCGGAAGTTAGTCTAGTAAGTACCGTTAATGAGAAGCCCTCATTAGCCAGGATAAACATGGGAAGTCCCCACCGTTATTACACACTAGTATGGGAAGCCCCCACTAGCTATACTTATGCAGTACATTATGAACTTACTTTCTGTGAACTCGCTCAACTAGTTTGTTGATTATTTGCTGCATGCCTTGCAGGACCTTAGGTACATTATGGAGCTTGCACAGGGAGGAGCAGGTCGTTGTGGGATGTGGATCATGAACTTTATATGAACTTATAATTATTTTGAGATACATTACTATGCTTCCGCTACTTAAACGATGTTTGGTTTTGAAACATCAATCATGTCATGAGGAATTACATTAATTACTTTCATTATAAAATGCTATGTTTGATATGATTGATGGCTTGATCCTGGTCAGTCACGCTCCCAAGCGGTGGTATTCCGCGGGTGGATTTTGGGGGTGTGACACCATCACTCCAATTATTTCATATAGACTCTTAGTGACAAACCGGATGCACAAAGCACAGTTAGTACAGTAAGCGGATAACTCAGACACATGCTGACAATGCCAACACTTAGACAGATACTATTTTTAGGCCAGTATGGGCCAGGAATAAAACACTACACTAGTATGGAGTGTAGGGAAGTGAGGACCATAAGACTATGTCACTAGGTGATAGTTTGAGTGCCGGAAAGTGTCTAAAACGCAATTTAATTACAAAATTCCACATTTTTAATAACAATTCAGCTTTTAACACACTCATATTGTACAGAGTATTGACTAAATGGTCCTGGACACTTTCCTAAGTGTTGGAATTAATTTCGTTACAAAAAGATGCACAAAAGACGCTTTACCGCACAGTTAAACGCTTTAACGGAACGATGCGAAACCGAACAACCAGACATTACCCGAGACATGAAAATATTGTTAGAAATATTATTTTATTATTTTAAATTAATCATGGTCACAAAAATCCCCATGCACCATGCAAACATGACATACACCCACTATACTTGTAAATACCCTTAACCTTTTAATAATTACCTACTAATTAACAAAAATTTACACTTTGCCCCCCCCCCATAACCGAAAATCTGCCCTAATCATTAAAGAATATTTTGTTTAAATCTTTTGTAAAGAAAATCTTGATTTCATTGGCCAAATTCTTGTCATAATTTTTCCTACAAGCTAGATCCAGCATTAGTTCGAGGAATACGTAGCTGATGTAAGAATAGCTGATCCTTAAATGTGATTCTTGTACATGATCCTTCCATACTGCCAGTAAGGGATCCTGAATTGTATCTTCTCTTTTGCAGAAATTTGCTGAAATCCGGGACTACGTTAGGAACGTTGAAGAGCTTGAAGAAAAATACTCGGACCTTCAACAAGTGGCGGTGCTCAAGGATCACAAGATTGCCTCCCATGAAAAGGACTTCAATGATGTCAAAACTCAGGCGGTTAAAGCTCAGATCAACGCTGACTATGAAAAGTACGAGATCATGGAGGATGCTAAAGTCTCTGCTGCCATTGCCATGTACAAAACCAAGTTGCAGATGGCCCAAGAAGCTCAAGATCCTAACTTTGACAGGAGCAACTGGGACATGGAGGGCTGGAAGGCTAGGCTGGCTGAATTGGAGGACGAAGAGGAGGCTGATGAGGTTCTGGCAATTGAGGCGACCAACAGCGGCAAGGATCAGGGTGGAGAAGTAAGTGGAGCTGGTGAAGGTGATGTAGCGAAGGTGTAAGCTGCAAGGATGGGCGATGATGGACACTTCTAGACATAGCCGGAGCCCATTTTTTAAAGTTTGGTAGTTTGTTTTGTTGAACAATGATGGGTTGTATTTTGAACAGTAGTTACTAGGTTTATGGATCAAGGATCCTCAGACAATAGGTAGGATAATAGGTGGTGGAGGGATCCTCTGTTTGGGGGATGAAGCCACTTGTTATCCTGCCGCCTTTAATTTCCTGCACTGTTATGACCACATGAACAATGGACACCCTTTGCCAACCCATGTGGACGGGCCACGTTTTGCTGGTAGAAATGTGGGTTGGCAATTTTGACAACCTAAAAGGTTTGAACATTTTGTGAATAAATAAAATTTTAACTTTTTGGCTTATTCTGCATTGTTATCCTTGTGAATTCTTTAGTTTCCAACTGTTATTATATACTTTGTTTGAATAAGAAAAGTTAAACAAATTATCTTTAAGAATTTTAGGATATGATCCAGGATCAAATATCCTATAGTCGAAAAACTTTAGAAAGGTTATGCCGTTTTAGGTGTTGGACTCTGTATGTGTGACAACCCGTAAAATTACAGGTACTGTACAAATTAATTAACCCTAATTATGTGCTTAATGACTGTGCTTGACTACATCTGACACTTTAAACTACTTACTGATTTATGTTATATACATACATGTGCTTTCTTTACATACAGTCACTCCAATTATTTCATATAGACTCTTAGTGATAAACCGGATGCACAAAGCACAGTTAGTACAGTAAGCGAATAACTCAGACACATGCTGACAATGCCAACACTTAGACAGATACTATTTTTAGGCCAGTATGGGCCAGGAATAAAACACTACACCAGTATGGAGTGTAGGGAAGTGAGGACCATAAGACTATGTCACTAGGTGATAGTTTGAGTGCCGGAAAGTGCTTAAAACGCAATTTAATTACAGAATTCCACATTTTTAATAACAATTCAGCTTTTAACACACTCATATTGTACAGAGTATTGACTAAATGGTCCTGGACACTTTCCTAAGTGTTGGAATTAATTTCGTTACAAAAAGATGCACAAAAGACGCTTTACCGAACAATTAAACGCTTTAACGGAACGATGCGAAACCGAACAACCAGACATTACCCGAGACATGAAAATATTGTTAGGAATATTATTTTATTATTTTAAATTAATCATGGTCACAAAAATCCCCATGCACCATGCAAACATGACATACACCCACTATACTTGTAAATACCCTTAACCTTTTAATAATTACCTACTAATTAACAAAAATTTACACTTTGCCCCCCCCATAACCGAAAATCTGCCCTAATCATTAAAGAATATTTTGTTTAAAAGGTTATTTTTGGACAGCAGCTCAAGCTGCATTTTTCGAGACCGTTTACTATTTTTAAAAGGTTATTTTTGGACAGCAGCTCATGCTGCATTTTTACTGCAGAAAAAGTGGGTTATTTTCGGAGTCATAACCTAAAACCTGAGTAAAATCAACTCATGAAATTTTTACAGTAGATAGACACCATTGTCAGAAAGACTCTCCAACTGGAATTTCGTCAAACGGACTTACGGTTGATTTTTAGTGAATATTTCCGTAAACTGCGATCAGAAGGTAACAAATCTGATTGCAGTCAAGAAAATGATTTTCTGTAAAATATGGGTAACAAATTGGACTTTGATATTTTTACACAATAAACTTTGGAACATATGTGACATTATGTAAAAATTTGAGAATTTTTAGAAAAGGGTAACTATTTTATAAAAATCCTCGAAAACAGTCCTGTTTCGAGTAATAAAGCTGAAATGAAGTATGTAATGTTTTGTATGTCTATATGTTGGTTTGGTTATTGAAAATGAACTATTGGATATATATAAAAGAAAATGATATGCTATTTAAGCATGGACACCTCTAATTACAGAGGAGACTCTGCTGAAATTTTCCGAAAATCCGAACACTTAGTAAAATATTCGAGAAAATAGATACGAAATAGTTGTCTAACTATTTTTCTAATAACGATAGTTAAGTTAAAATAATTATTATTGTTTTAACAAAATAATACCAATGTAACACAATCAAAACACTAAACTCTAAGCCAAGGCACGGCCCGTTCGTCTAATAGACATTAGTACGTTGTAGGTTGTCGTGTAGCGGAAAGAGTTTAAGTTCGAGTCAAGACGCACTACGGTGAGTTCATGACCCCCTATTCCTTTACTGTTTTTGGTTTTATACTTCGGGGGTGGAATACATGTTTACAAATTATTTCAGACATTTTATAATTGGTATGATTAGCTTAAGGAGGGGTTTTTATTACGCGATCAGGTGAGTGGTGGGCATGACACTTAAGGCCATTAATCCTCATCGTAGGAGCACGGGACATGAGTGATAGATCTATTTGGGTGTAGCGAGCCCACACCCATGAGGCCCGGGGCCCATAGTGGTGACTATGTCTTCATACCGGAGACAAATTTGCTAGGTTTGAGTCTTCCTGCATCATTCACATATACTATTGGATTTGCAACCCAGTGGTGATCATTTTTCCTTATTGCTACATACCAGGGACTATTTTACTTACAGACTTATTAAAACGGTTTATACACACAGACTTACACATGAACTCACTCAACTTTTTGTTGACTTTTTAAACTACATGTATTTCAGGTAATTAAGTTGGATCTGGCAAGTGATGCATGATTAGCTGCGTACTAAATAAGGATGTCATCCGGAGTCGTAGGTTTGGGAAGTGTAACTCTTTCCTGGACGAGTTGCATGTCTCAAGTCCTTGTGTCGTTGGTAGCTTTTCGTCGAGTCTTCTGAACTCATTTTTAAACAAGTCATGTTTTGTAAACGTATCGTGTGGTTGATGTTTTTGTTTTAAAACAATATGTTATGTATTTTTAATCATTTTAATGGATGAACATCAAGTATTTTTATCATATAGCATGTTGTGATTGTTGCTATGGTATTAAGAAGTCACACCAAACAAACCCACGCTTCCGCAAAAGCCAGGGTGTGACAGCTTGGTATCAGAGCCTCGATCATAGCGAACTAGGATTCCTTCTCGAGTCTAGACTATGATCATTAGGGCTCTCACGAAAATGTTTTCAACGTTTTTACATTTGCATACACTAAAAGTCCAGATCCAGGGCACAAACTTTTTACAAACAAAAAGGTCACAAATACACTTTTCAAAATTTTCGTATCAGTCTTAGAGACTGAGGGAGTTCAGTCTTAGAGACTGAGGGATTCAATCTTAGAGATTGGGATGTTTAGCCTTAGAGGCTGGGGAAAATTCGAGTCTTAGAGACTGGGAGGTTGGTCTTAGAGGCCAGGGAGTTAGTCTGAGAGACTAGGGAATTCAGTCTTAGAGATTGGGTGGGATAGTCTGGGAAGACTAGGATGCATACATGACTTCATTATTATTTGTTTACATGCTTATCTTATTTGTGTGCATATGTTGTGGATGTGTTACAGACACCATGGCATCATCCGGTAGCGGAGTATCCGATGCGAGTGACCCGAGGACTTTTACCTCTGACGACGAGATGGCTACCGATTCGGGAGTTTACACCTCAGACTACACGAGCACTGATGAAGATGACTTTCAGCCTTTTGCCCTACCGATCTTCGGAATGATGTACCTTTAGCTGACGGCCCACCAGGGGAGGACCTACCCCTTGCTCCGGTCCCTGCCCCTCTTCCGTTTGCTGCAGTTCCCTTGGAGGAACAACCTCTCGACGCGATACCTGATGATGACATCGACTTACTCATCGAGGGTCCCCCGGAGGGAGACCAGGATGGTGGGGCCCCGATGGAGGGCGATGTTCAGCTTGTTGATATTCCAGTTGTTGATCCTATTGTTCCCATGGTCGAGCTTCCTGGTATGGAGGTTCAGTCCGATTCGTCCGCTTCTGATTCCTTTGAGTCGATAGCTTCTCATATCCCACCGTTGGGATTCGGTTACATTCCTCGCATGGACGCTGATGAGGAGATGGAGATGGAGCAGCCTGCTGAGGCTCCTGCTCATCCAGATGATCCGATTCCTGCCATGCTTGTTGATTATCAGCCCGCTCCAGTCACTTCCGAGCCCGTTCTTGCCATTGACCCTGTTACTGCCTCTGATACACCCGTTGTTGCACCACCAGCCGTTGAGATACCCGATCCCATGGCTATCTTTGATGACCTTGCACCATTCGCTACCCATATGGACCCGAGGTATGCCCACTCCAGCAATGGGTGGATTGAGGAGGATGACTACCCTTCGTACATAGTCCCAGTCACTCCCTCTCCCGCACCTATCGCTGTACCATTTGATGCTCCCTTGTTTCCTCCATCCACAACCGATACTCACCGCACCGACCTTCCTATCACCTTCCTTCATGACATTCCTCCGCCCCAACCTGGGGAGGGATCGTCAAGTCAGCTTTTTGGGCACACCCCATTCATGCCAGAGGTTAGCCGGTTCTTACCGCAGGTCCCTTATTCAGATTTTGTTCCACCAGTGTCACTTTCTGCACCTTTCGAGACCCAGTTACCCCATGTCACTTCACAGTTTGTATTTACCCCACACATTACACTTCCGGTTTCAGCCCCGATGGGTGAACCATCCCTATGGTCAGCACCCCATGTCATGCCTGTATCCGACCCTTACCATCCCTTCTATGACGGATTCTCTGTGGAGGACACGCTCACGTCGCTGCAGTTACGGCGGGACGCCTTGAGGCAGTGTGTCCAGCGGTTGGAGAGAGCTCCACATCCTCACTGTCCCTGTCAGACTCAGTTTTCAGCGTCGCACACTTCTTTTCCCTCATTTCAGGATTCAGACGTTCATTTCCTCCCTCTCGATCGACAGGTTGCGTTCGTGTTGCGTTTTGCCTATGCTCTTGAGGAGGACTTGGTGCAGTTGCGCCGATTGATTTTCTCTCATTTTCCACCTCCTCCTCCACCGTCAGCTTAGGGATATACTCGGGCAACAGAGATTTCCGACCGGCTACTCTTAGTGGGAAGACAGTGCTAGAGCCATGATTACGAAGACTTTTTTTTTGAAGATCACGATTTTGATTTTTGGTTTATTTGTTATTGTACTCAGACATATATTTTGGCACACGGTAAAATTGTGAAACTGTATCGGTGGTTTGTTTATGAAACATTAATCGCAAGTCTTTTAATTTCATGCATTGTTGATTATTTGTTATGGTTATGACATGAGATGTTATGTGGATAATGGATGTTACAATGTATACGTATAATTACTATACTTACTATGACCTGACCAATATGGAACATCCTCTAGGAAATGCCTCCTCGACGTGACGCACGCATGCCGACTAACCAGGCAGAACTACAAGGAATCATCGCTGCCGCTATTGCGCAGTATGCTGCTTCTCAAGGAGAAACAAGCGGCAACATTCCGAACAGCAACAACCCTCCCAACGGTTGTACCTACAAGCAATTCCTGGATTGTAAGCCCTTGAACTATGACGGCACTGGGGGTGCTGTTGCTTTCGTTAGGTGGAAAGAGAAGACGGATTCTGTTATAAGGATGAGCAAGTGTGCTCTCGAGCACCAAGTTACGTACATCTCAGGGCTCTTTCCTGACGGTGCCCTATCGTGGTGGAACCTTCAAGTACAGACCCTGGGGGAAGCAGCGGCGTATGCTATGACATGGACTAAGCTGAAGGAGCTCATGAGGAAGAAATACTGTTCTCGGGCCGAGATACAGAAACTGGAGACTGAGTTCTGGCACCTCAAAATGGACGGCCCAAAGATTGCTGAATATGTGCAAAGGTTTCACGACTTGTCACGCGTTGTGCCGTATATGGTTGAGCCTGAGTTTAAACACATTGAGCGTTTCATCTGGGGATTGGAACCCCAAATCATGAGCATGGTAACGACGTCCAAACCCCCAACGATTACCGAAGCCATTGATCTCAGTGTGGCCCTTACAGAGGAAGCCATCAGATTGAACAAATTTTCAATCTCTGAACCGAAAAAGAAGGAAACACATGTTGAATCATCGACAAGTTAGAACAAGAGGAAGTTCTCAAATTTCAAAAAGGGCACCAGCAGTGTTAGCAAGAAGGAAGAAGGAAGTGCACCAGCCGGGGCCGGAACTGGTGCCGAAAACAGAGGAAGAGGATACATGGGCACTCTGCCCAAGTGTGGTACATGTCAGTTCCATCATCCCGGCCCGTGCCGACTCAGGAAATGTGAATCTTGCGGGAAGACAGGCCATTCGAAGGAGACGTGTTGGGTTGGATCAGGCCAAGGTGGCCAAAGGGGTTACAACAGCAACAACCGCGGTAATGGAAACAGACCGCAAGGAAATAATGGGGGAAACGGAAATCATGGGAATGCCCCGAATCAAGCTGGTAACCGGGGAACAAACGGAAATTGAAACGGAAATGGTAATGGGAATGGCCGAGGGCCAGGATGCTTCAACTGTGGGGACATTGGGCACTTCAAAAGGGAATGCCCAAAGCTAAATCAAGCGCAAGGCCGAGTTTTTAACATTGGTGCGAGGGAAGCGCGCCAAGATCCGAATGTTGTCACTGGTATGTTCCCTATAAATCAACGCTATGCATCTGTGCTTTTTGATACTGGTGCCGATTATAGTTTCGTATCGTTAGACTTTAAGAACATGCTTGGGTTAACTGCTAGTAAGTTAGACATTCCGTACTCTATTGAATTGGCGAATGGAAAACTAGTGGAAACGGGTGAAGTTATTAGGGGATGCATGATAGAACTGGGAGGACACGAATTTACGCTAGACCTACTGTAGATAGACACCATTGTCAGAAAGACTCTCCAACTGGAATTTCGTCAAACGGACTTACGGTTGATTTTTAGTGAATATTTCCGTAAACTGCGATCAGAAGGTAACAAATCTGATTGCAGTCAAGAAAATGATTTTCTGTAAAATATGGGTAACAAATTGGACTTTGATATTTTTACACAATAAACTTTGGAACATATGTGACATTATGTAAAAATTTGAGAATTTTTAGAAAAGGGTAACTATTTTATAAAAATCCTCGAAAACAGTCCTGTTTCGAGTAATAAAGCTGAAATGAAGTATGTAATGTTTTGTATGTCTATATGTTGGTTTGGTTATTGAAAATGAACTATTGGATATATATAAAAGAAAATGATATGCTATTTAAGCATGGACACCTCTAATTACAGAGGAGACTCTGCTGAAATTTTCCGAAAATCCGAACACTTAGTAAAATATTCGAGAAAATAGATACGAAATAGTTGTCTAACTATTTTTCTAATAACGATAGTTAAGTTAAAATAATTATTATTGTTTTAACAAAATAATACCAATGTAAAACAATCAAAACACTAAACTCTAAGCCAAGGCACGGCCCGTTCGTCTAATAGACATTAGTACGTTGTAGGTTGTCGTGTAGCGGAAAGAGTTTAAGTTCGAGTCAAGACGCACTACGGTGAGTTCATGACCCCCTATTCCTTTACTGTTTTTGGTTTTATACTTCGGGGGTGGAATACATGTTTACAAATTATTTCAGACATTTTATAATTGGTATGATTAGCTTAAGGAGGGGTTTTTATTACGCGATCAGGTGAGTTGTGGGCATGACACTTAAGGCCATTAATCCTCATCGTAGGAGCACGGGACATGAGTGATAGATCTATTTGGGTGTAGCGAGCCCACACCCATGAGGCCCGGGGCCCATAGTGGTGACTATGTCTTCATACCGAAGACAAATTTGCTAGGTTTGAGTCTTCCTGCATCATTCACATATACTATTGGATTTGCAACCCAGTGGTGATCATTTTTCCTTATTGCTACATACCAGGGACTATTTTACTTACAGACTTATTAAAACGGTTTATACACACAGACTTACACATGAACTCACTCAACTTTTTGTTGACTTTTTAAACTACATGTATTTCAGGTAATTAAGTTGGATCTGGCAAGTGATGCATGATTAGCTGCGTACTAAATAAGGATGTCATCCGGAGTCGTAGGTTTGGGAAGTGTAACTCTTTCCTGGACGAGTTGCATGTCTCAAGTCCTTGTGTCGTTGGTAGCTTTTCGTCGAGTCTTCTGAACTCATTTTTAAACAAGTCATGTTTTGTAAACGTATCGTGTGGTTGATGTTTTTGTTTTAAAACAATATGTTATGTATTTTTAATCATTTTAATGGATGAACATCAAGTATTTTTATCATATAGCATGTTGTGATTGTTGCTATGGTATTAAGAAGTCACACCAAACAAACCCACGCTTCCGCAAAAGCCAGGGTGTGACAGCTTGGTATCAGAGCCTCGATCATAGCGAACTAGGATTCCTTCTCGAGTCTAGACTATGATCATTAGGGCTCTCACGAAAATGTTTTCAACGTTTTTACATTTGCATACACTAAAAGTCCAGATCCAGGGCACAAACTTTTTACAAACAAAAAGGTCACAAATACACTTTTCAAAATTTTCGTATCAGTCTTAGAGACTGAGGGAGTTCAGTCTTAGAGACTGAGGGATTCAATCTTAGAGATTGGGATGTTTAGCCTTAGAGGCTGGGGAAAATTCGAGTCTTAGAGACTGGGAGGTTGGTCTTAGAGGCCAGGGAGTTAGTCTGAGAGACTAGGGAATTCAGTCTTAGAGATTGGGTGGGATAGTCTGGGAAGACTAGGATGCATACATGACTTCATTATTATTTGTTTACATGCTTATCTTATTTGTGTGCATATGTTGTGGATGTGTTACAGACACCATGGCATCATCCGGTAGCGGAGTATCCGATGCGAGTGACCCGAGGACTTTTACCTCTGACGACGAGATGGCTACCGATTCGGGAGTTTACACCTCAGACTACACGAGCACTGATGAAGATGACTTTCAGCCTTTTGCCCTACCGATCTTCGGAATGATGTACCTTTAGCTGACGGCCCACCAGGGGAGGACCTACCCCTTGCTCCGGTCCCTGCCCCTCTTCCGTTTGCTGCAGTTCCCTTGGAGGAACAACCTCTCGACGCGATACCTGATGATGACATCGACTTACTCATCGAGGGTCCCCCGGAGGGAGACCAGGATGGTGGGGCCCCGATGGAGGGCGATGTTCAGCTTGTTGATATTCCAGTTGTTGATCCTATTGTTCCCATGGTCGAGCTTCCTGGTATGGAGGTTCAGTCCGATTCGTCCGCTTCTGATTCCTTTGAGTCGATAGCTTCTCATATCCCACCGTTGGGATTCGGTTACATTCCTCGCATGGACGCTGATGAGGAGATGGAGATGGAGCAGCCTGCTGAGGCTCCTGCTCATCCAGATGATCCGATTCCTGCCATGCTTGTTGATTATCAGCCCGCTCCAGTCACTTCCGAGCCCGTTCTTGCCATTGACCCTGTTACTGCCTCTGATACACCCGTTGTTGCACCACCAGCCGTTGAGATACCCGATCCCATGGCTATCTTTGATGACCTTGCACCATTCGCTACCCATATGGACCCGAGGTATGCCCACTCCAGCAATGGGTGGATTGAGGAGGATGACTACCCTTCGTACATAGTCCCAGTCACTCCCTCTCCCGCACCTATCGCTGTACCATTTGATGCTCCCTTGTTTCCTCCATCCACAACCGATACTCACCGCACCGACCTTCCTATCACCTTCCTTCAGGACATTCCTCCGCCCCAACCTGGGGAGGGATCGTCGAGTCAGCTTTTTGGGCACACCCCATTCATGCCAGAGGTTAGCCGGTTCTTACCGCAGGTCCCTTATTCAGATTTTGTTCCACCAGTGTCACTTTCTGCACCTTTCGAGACCCAGTTACCCCATGTCACTTCACAGTTTGTATTTACCCCACACATTACACTTCCGGTTTCAGCCCCGATGGGTGAACCATCCCTATGGTCAGCACCCCATGTCATGCCTGTATCCGACCCTTACCATCCCTTCTATGACGGATTCTCTGTGGAGGACACGCTCACGTCGCTGCAGTTACGGCGGGACGCCTTGAGGCAGTGTGTCCAGCGGTTGGAGAGAGCTCCACATCCTCACTGTCCCTGTCAGACTCAGTTTTCAGCGTCGCACACTTCTTTTCCCTCATTTCAGGATTCAGACGTTCATTTCCTCCCTCTCGATCGACAGGTTGCGTTCGTGTTGCGTTTTGCCTATGCTCTTGAGGAGGACTTGGTGCAGTTGCGCCGATTGATTTTCTCTCATTTTCCACCTCCTCCTCCACCGTCAGCTTAGGGATATACTCGGGCAACAGAGATTTCCGACCGGCTACTCTTAGTGGGAAGACAGTGCTAGAGCCATGATTACGAAGACTTTTTTTTTGAAGATCACGATTTTGATTTTTGGTTTATTTGTTATTGTACTCAGACATATATTTTGGCACATGGTAAAATTGTGAAACTGTATCGGTGGTTTGTTTATGAAACATTAATCGCAAGTCTTTTAATTTCATGCATTGTTGATTATTTGTTATGGTTATGACATGAGATGTTATGTGGATAATGGATGTTACAATGTATACGTATAATTACTATACTTACTATGACCTGACCAATATGGAACATCCTCTAGGAAATGCCTCCTCGACGTGACGCACGCATGCCGACTAACCAGGCAGAACTACAAGGAATCATCGCTGCCGCTATTGCGCAGTATGCTGCTTCTCAAGGAGAAACAAGCGGCAACATTCCGAACAGCAACAACCCTCCCAACGGTTGTACCTACAAGCAATTCCTGGATTGTAAGCCCTTGAACTATGACGGCACTGGGGGTGCTGTTGCTTTCGTTAGGTGGAAAGAGAAGACGGATTCTGTTATAAGGATGAGCAAGTGTGCTCTCGAGCACCAAGTTACGTACATCTCAGGGCTCTTTCCTGACGGTGCCCTATCGTGGTGGAACCTTCAAGTACAGACCCTGGGGGAAGCAGCGGCGTATGCTATGACATGGACTAAGCTGAAGGAGCTCATGAGGAAGAAATACTGTTCTCGGGCCGAGATACAGAAACTGGAGACTGAGTTCTGGCACCTCAAAATGGACGGCCCAAAGATTGCTGAATATGTGCAAAGGTTTCACGACTTGTCACGCGTTGTGCCGTATATGGTTGAGCCTGAGTTTAAACACATTGAGCGTTTCATCTGGGGATTGGAACCCCAAATCATGAGCATGGTAACGACGTCCAAACCCCCAACGATTACCGAAGCCATTGATCTCAGTGTGGCCCTTACAGAGGAAGCCATCAGATTGAACAAATTTTCAATCTCTGAACCGAAAAAGAAGGAAACACATGTTGAATCATCGACAAGTTAGAACAAGAGGAAGTTCTCAAATTTCAAAAAGGGCACCAGCAGTGTTAGCAAGAAGGAAGAAGGAAGTGCACCAGCCGGGGCCGGAACTGGTGCCGAAAACAGAGGAAGAGGATACATGGGCACTCTGCCCAAGTGTGGTACATGTCAGTTCCATCATCCCGGCCCGTGCCGACTCAGGAAATGTGAATCTTGCGGGAAGACAGGCCATTCGAAGGAGACGTGTTGGGTTGGATCAGGCCAAGGTGCCCAAAGGGGTTACAACAGCAACAACCGCGGTAATGGAAACAGACCGCAAGGAAATAATGGGGGGAAACGGAAATCATGGGAATGCCCCGAATCAAGCTGGTAACCGGGGAACAAACGGAAATTGAAACGGAAATGGTAATGGGAATGGCCGAGGGCCAGGATGCTTCAACTGTGGGGACATTGGGCACTTCAAAAGGGAATGCCCAAAGCTAAATCAAGCGCAAGGCCGAGTTTTTAACATTGGTGCGAGGGAAGCGCGCCAAGATCCGAATGTTGTCACTGGTATGTTCCCTATAAATCAACGCTATGCATCTGTGCTTTTTGATACTGGTGCCGATTATAGTTTCGTATCGTTAGACTTTAAGAACATGCTTGGGTTAACTGCTAGTAAGTTAGACATTCCGTACTCTATTGAATTGGCGAATGGAAAACTAGTGGAAACGGGTGAAGTTATTAGGGGATGCATGATAGAACTGGGAGGACACGAATTTACGCTAGACCTACTGCCAGTCGAGTTGGGAAGCTTCGACGTGGTAATAGGGATGGATTGGCTGTCTAGCAACAAAGCCGAGGTGGTTTGTCACGAGAAGACCATCCGCATTCCAGTGGCCGATGGAGAGACGATTGTAGTTCACGGAGAGAAGCGCGATACGCCATTGAGGATCATTAGCTGCTTGAAAGCTAGGAAGTGTTTGAGGAAAGGATGTGTTGCCTTTTTGGCACACATCGTGGATAAGGAAGCCGCTGAGCCAAAGATCGAAGACATCCCTGTCGTAAGGGGATATCCTGAAGTCTTTCCAGAAGACTTGCCAGGATTGCCGCCTCCAAGACAAGTCGAATTCCACATTGACTTAGTTCCAGGCGCCGCGCCTGTAGCTAAGGCACCTTATCGACTTGCACCGTCGGAGATGCAAGAGCTGTCGACACAACTCCAAGAGTTGTTAGACAAGGGATTCATCAGACCAAGCTTCTCGCCTTGGGGAGCTCCAGTTTTGTTCGTTAAGAAGAAGGATGGTAGTTTTCGCATGTGTATAGACTACCGCGAGCTAAACAAGTTGACTGTCAAGAACAGATATCCTTTGCCAAGGATCGATGACCTGTTCGATCAACTACAAGGTTTGAGTTTTTACTCAAAGATCGATCTAAGATCAGGTTACCACCAGTTGAGAATACAAGAGGAAAGTATTCCCAAAACTGCTTTTAGAACTCGATATGGACATTACGAGTTTCTGGTTATGCCATTTGGGTTGACCAACGCTCCAGCAGTTTTCATGGACTTGATGAACAGAGTCTGCAAGCCGTACCTCGACAAGTTTGTAATCGTATTCATTGACGATATTTTGATCTACTCAAAGACGAAGGAAGAGCACGAGCAACACTTGAGAGCTATTCTAGAGCTGCTTAAGAAAGAGAAGTTGTACGCTAAGTTCTCGAAATGTGAGTTTTGGTTACGCGAAGTCCAGTTTCTTGGACATGTGGTTAATGGAAGTGGAATCCATGTGGATCCCACAAAGATCGAGGCGATCAAGAATTGGGAGTCACCGAAAACGCCAACCGAGATTCGGCAATTCTTAGGTTTGGCTGGGTATTATCGTAGATTCATTGAGGATTTTTCCAAAATCGCTCAACCTCTCACCGCACTCACACAAAAGGACAAGAAGTTTGATTGGAGCGATAAACAAGAAGAAGCGTTCCAATTGTTGAAGAACAAGCTTTGTGACGCACCGATTTTAGCTCTACCCGAAGGCACGGACGACTTCGTGGTATATTGTGACGCCTCGCGTCAGGGTTTAGGCTGCGTGTTGATGCAGCGATAGAAGGTCATAGCCTATGCTTCACGCCAACTGAAGGTACATGAGAAAAACTACACCACGCATGACTTAGAGTTAGGCGCCGTACTGTTCGCATTGAAGATCTGGCGACACTATCTGTATGGAACAAGATGTACAATCTTCACTGATCACAAGAGTTTACAGCACATCTTTGATCAAAAGGAACTTAACATGAGACAGAGACGCTGGGTTGAGCTGTTGAACGACTACGACTGTGAAATCAAGTATCACCCAGGAAAGGCGAATGTAGTTGCTGACGCCTTGAGTCGAAAAGAAAGGATTAAGCCCATAAGGGTTAGGGCTTTAGAAATGATTGTCCAGACCGACCTCTCGTTGCGCATTCGTGCCGCGCAAAGAGAAGCTTTGAAAGAAAGCAATATTGAGGATGAGTATCTCCATGGAGTGGAGAAACAGTTAGTGCCAAACAAGGAAGGAACCTTGCGTTTCATGAATCGAATTTGGGTTCCTCTGTTTGGAGGATTGAGGAAGGTTATATTCGATGAGGCTCACAAGTCACAATACTCAATTCATCCAGGAGCAGACAAAATGTACCAAGATCTTAAGGATTTCTATTGGTGGCCTAGGATGAAAGGCGATGTTGCAGTATATGTTGGCAGATGTTTAACGTGCGCCAAGGTTAAAGCCGAGTACCAGAAGCCTTCAGGTCTCCTTCAACAACCTGTAATACCCCAATGGAAATGGGAACAGATTTCCATGGACTTCATAACGAAATTGCCAAAGACGCCAAAGGGCCATGATACAATTTGGGTAATTGTAGACCGACTGATGAAATCTGCGCACTTCCTGCCGATCAAGGAAAAGGACAACACGAGTAAACTTGCTGAAATATACATGAGGGAGATTGTTGCACGTCATGGAGTGCCTCTCTCGATTATCTCTGATAGAGATGGACGCTTCGTATCAAGGATTTGGCAGTCCTTCCAAGAAACATTTGGTTCTCAGTTAAATCTGAGTACAGCGTTTCACCCACAAACGGACGGCCAGAGTGAACGAACGGTTCAAACATTGGAAGATATGCTGAGAGCATGTGTAATGGACCTGGGTGGTAGCTGGGACAAACACTTACCCTTGGTCGAATTTTCGTACAACAATAGCTACCACACCAGCATTGGAGCAGCACCGTTTGAAGCTCTTTATGGGCGCAAGTGTCGATCACCGCTATGCTGGGCTGATGCGGGTGATAGACAGCTGGTTGGCCCCGAAATGGTTCAGGAAACAACCGACAAGATCTTTCAGATTCGAAAACGCATCGAGGCAGCTCGCGACAGACAAAAAGCCTATGCAGATCCAAAGAGGAAGCCCCTGGAATTCCAAGTTGGGGATATGGTTTTGTTAAAGGTTTCACCCTGGAAGGGTGTGGCACGCTTTGGAAAGCGTGGGAAACTGAATCCGCGCTACATTGGTCCTTTTAGAATCCTGCAAAGGATTGGGCTTATAGCCTACAAGTTGGACCTACCTGCTGAACTCAATGGTGTTCACGATACATTCCATGTATCAAATTTGAGGAAGAGTCCGACTCAAGAGACAGTTGTCATTCCTGCTGACGAGGTTCATATTGACGACACACTCCACTTTGTGGAGGAACCGGTTGAAGTTACGGATTGGAAGATTAATAAGACACGCCGGAGTAGTGTCAAACTCGTTAAAGTTCGATGGAATGCACGACACGGCCCGGAGTTCACGTGGGAGCGTGAGGATCGTATGAAGGCCAAGTACCCACTTTATTCCCCAAGACCCCTGCAACTAGGAGTAGGACATAAAATTTCGGGACGAAATTTTCTTAACAGGGGGAGAATGTGACAACCGGCAAAATTAAAGGTACTGTACAAATTAATTAACCCTAATTATGTGCATAATGACTGTGCTTGACTACCTCTGACACTTTAAACTACTTACTGATTTATGTTATATACATACATGTGCATTCTTTACATACAGTCACTCCAATTATTTCATATAGACTCTTAGTGACAAACCGGATGCACAAAGCACAGTTAGTACAGTAAGCGGATAACTCAGACACATGCTGACAATGCCAGCACTTAGACAGATACTATTTTTAGGCCAGTATGGGCCAGGAATAAAACACTACACCAGTATGGAGTGTAGGGAAGTGAGGACCATAAGACTATGTCACTAGGTGATAGTTTGAGTGCCGGAAAGTGCCTAAAACGCAATTTAATTACAGAATTCCACATTTTTAATAACAATTCAGCTTTTAACACACTCATATTGTACAGAGTATTGACTAAATGGTCCTGGACACTTTCCTAAGTGTTGGAATTAATTTCGTTACAAAAAGATGCACAAAAGACGCTTTACCGGACAATTAAACGCTTTAACGGAACGATGCGAAACCGAACAACCAGACATTACCCAAGACATGAAAATATTGTTAGAAATATTATTTTATTATTTTAAATTAATCATGGTCACAAAAATCCCAATGCACCATGCAAACATGACATACACCCACTATACTTGTAAATACCCTTAACCTTTTAATAATTACCTACTAATTAACAAAAATTTACACTTTGCCCCCTCCCTATAACCGAAAATCTGCCCTAATCATTAAAGAATATTTTGTTTAAATCTTTTGTAAAGAAAATCTTGATTTCATTGGCCAAATTCTTGTCATAATTTTTCCTACAAGCTAGATCCAGCATTAGTTCGAGGAATACGTAGCTGATGTAAGAATAGCTGATCCTTAAATGTGATTCTTGTACATGATCCTTCCATACTGCCAGTAAGGGATCCTGAATTGTATCTTCTCTTTTGCAGAAATTTGCTGAAATCCGGGACTACGTTAGGAACGTTGAAGAGCTTGAAGAAAAATACTCGGACCTTCAACAAGTGGCGGTGCTCAAGGATCACAAGATTGCCTCCCTTGAAAAGGACTTCAATGATGTCAAAACTCAGGCGGTTAAAGCTCAGATCAACGCTGACTATGAAAAGTACGAGATCATGGAGGATGCTAAAGTCTCTGCTGCCATTGCCATGTACAAAACCAAGTTGCAGATGGCCCAAGAAGCTCAAGATCCTAACTTTGACAGGAGCAACTGGGACATGGAGGGCTGGAAGGCTAGGCTGGCTGAATTGGAGGACGAAGAGGAGGCTGATGAGGTTCTGGAAATTAAGGCGACCAATAGCGGCAAGGATCAGGGTGGAGAAGTAAGTGGAGCTGGTGAAGGTGATGTAGCGAAGGTGTAAGCTGCAAGGATGGGCGATGATGGACACTTCTAGACATAGCCGGAGCCCATTTTTTTAAGTTTGGTAGTTTGTTTTGTTGAACAATGATGGGTTGTATTTTGAACAGTAGTTACTAGGTTTATGGATCAAGGATCCTCAGACAATAGGTAGGATAATAGGTGGTGGAGGGATCCTCTGTTTGGGGGATGAAGCCACTTGTTATCCTGCCGCCTTTAATTTCCTGCACTGTTATGACCACATGAACAATGGACACCCTTTGCCAACCCATGTGGACGGGCCACGTTTTGCTGGTAGAAATGTGGGTTGGCAATTTTGACAACCTAAAAGGTTTGAACATTTTGTGAATAAATAAAATTTTAACTTTTTGGCTTATTCTGCATTGTTATCCTAGTGAATCCTTTAGTTTCCAACTGTTATTATATACTTTGTTTGAATAAGAAAAGTTAAACAAATTATCTTTAAGAATTTTAGGATATGATCCAGGATCAAATATCCTATAGTCGAAAAACTTTAGAAAGGTTATGCCGTTTTAGGTGTTGGACTCTGTATGTGTGACAACCCGTAAAATTACAGGTACTGTACAAATTAATTAACCCTAATTATGTGCTTAATGACTGTGCTTGACTACATCTGACACTTTAAACTACTTACTGATTTATGTTATATACATACATGTGCATTCTTTACATATAGTCACTCCAATTATTTCATATAGACTCTTAGTGACAAACCGGATGCACAAAGCACAGTTAGTACAGTAAGCGGATAACTCAGACACATGCTGACAATGCCAACACTTAGACAGATACTATTTTTAGGCCAGTATGGGCCATGAATAAAACACTACACCAGTATGGAGTGTAGGGAAGTGAGGACCATAAGACTATGTCACTAGGTGATAGTTTGAGTGCAGGAAAGTGCCTAAAACGCAATTTAATTACAGAATTCCACATTTTTAATAACAATTCAGCTTTTAACACACTCATATTGTACAGAGTATTGACTAAATGGTCCTGGACACTTTCCTAAGTGTTGGAATTAATTTCGTTACAAAAAGATGCACAAAAGACGCTTTACCGGACAATTAAACGCTTTAACGGAACGATGCGAAACCGAACAACCAGACATTACCCGAGACATGAAAATATTGTTAGAAATATTATTTTATTATTTTAAATTAATCATGGTCACAAAAATCCCAATGCACCATGCAAACATGACATACACCCACTATACTTGTAAATACCCTTAACCTTTTAATAATTACCTACTAATTAACAAAAATTTACACTTTGCCCCCCCCCCCCATAACCGAAAATCTGCCCTAATCATTAAAGAATATTTTGTTTAAATCTTTTGTAAAGAAAATCTTGATTTCATTGGCCAAATTCTTGTCATAATTTTTCCTACAAGCTAGATGCATGTTTCCAAGAATTAGTGAATCATTACTACTAACTTGCACTCCTCCTCCTCTCTCCTCTCTCTATAATTCGGTTCATACACCCCCCCCCTCTCTCCACAACTGAATTCCATCACTACCATACATCATACCTCCACTTCTTCTCCATCAAGCTCTCATTCAAGTTGTAAAGAACCTCTATAGAAGTGAGAAGTTGAAGTGCTCCCAAGAGGCGTTGTCCAAGCTTTTCTCACCATCATTCTTTATCATCTCATCCTAAGATTGCAACCCTAGCCTTGTGCTAGTAGTAAGTCCATTCATACTCTTGTTTCACTTCGATTCTTGTTACGATTGTTGAATGTTCATCACACACAAAAGCTTAAACAGCTTGCTGAGTTGGATTTCCAGCCAACTTCAACAGGCTGTAACGGGATCATTTTAAGTCGAAAAACGGATTTTCTAAAGCCTAAAATAAGTGTTTTGGAATAACTAAACAAATGGCACTGGAATTATAATTTTTCGAGACCGTTTACTATTTTTAAAAGGTTATTTTTGGACAGCAGCTCAAGCTGCATTTTTACTGCAGAAAAAGTGGGTTATTTTCGGAGTCATAACCTAAAACCTGAGTAAAATCAACTCATGAAATTTTTACAGTAGATAGACACCGTTGTCAGGACGACCCTCCAACTGGAATTTCGTCAAACGGACTTACGGTTGATTTTTAGTGAATATTTCCGTAAACTGCAATCAGAAGGTAACAAATCTGATTGCAGTCAAGAAAATGATTTTCTATAAAATATGGGTAATGAATTGGACTTTGATATTTTTACACAATACACTTTGGAAAATATGTGACATTCTGTAAAAATTTGAGAATTTTTAGAAAAGGGTAACTATTTTATAAAAATCCTCGAAAACAGTCCTATTTCGAGTAATAAAGCTGAAATGAAGTATGTAATGTTTTGTATGTCTATATGTTGGTTTGGTTATTGAAAATGAACTATTGGATATATATAAAAGAAAATGATATGCTATTTAAGCTTGGACACCTCTAATTATAGAGGAGACTCTGCCGAAATTTTCCGAAAATCCGAACACTTAGTAAAATATTCGAGAAAATAGATACGAAATAGTTGTCTAACTATTTTTCTAATAACGATAGTTAAGTTAAAATAATTATTATTGTTTTAACAAAATAATACCAATGTAACACAATCAAAACACTAAACTTTAAGCCAAGGCACGGCCCGTTCGTCTAATAGACATTAGTACGTTGTAGGTTGTCGTGTAACGGAAAGAGTTTAAGTTCGAGTCAAGACGCACTACGGTGAGTTCATGACCCCCTATTCCTTTACTGTTTTTGGTTTTATACTTCGGGGGTGGAATACATGTTTACAAATTATTTCAGACATTTTATAATTGGTATGATTAGCTTAAGGAGGGGTTTTATTACACGATCAAGTGAGCGGTGGGCATGACACTTAAGGCCATTAATCCTCATCGTAGGACCACGGGACATGAGTGATAGATCTATTTGGGTGTAGCGAGCCCACACCCATGAGGCCGGGGGCCCATAGTGGTGACTATGTCTTCATACCGGAGACAAATTTGCTAGGTTTGAGTCTTCCTGCATCATTCACATATACTATTGGATTTGCAACCCAGTGGTGATCATTTTTCCTTATTGCTACATACCAGGGACTATTTTACTTACAGACTTATTAAAACGGTTTATACACACAGACTTACACATGAACTCGCTCAACTTTTTGTTGACTTTTTAAACTACATGTATTTCAGGTAATTAAGTTGGATCTGGCAAGTGATGCATGATTAGCTGCGTACTAAATAAGGATGTCATCCGGAGTCGTAGGTTTGGGAAGTGTAACTCTTTCCTGGACGAGTTGCATGTCTCAAGTCCTTGTGTCGTTGGTAGCTTTTCGTCGAGTCTTCTGAACTCATTTTTAAACAAGTCATGTTTTGTAAACGTATCGTGTGGTTGATGTTTTTGTTTTAAAACAATATGTTATGTATTTTTAATCATTTTAATGGATGAACATCAAGTATTTTTATCATATAGCATGTTGTGATTGTTGCTATGGTATTAAGAAGTCACACCAAACAAACCCACGCTTCCGCAAAAGCCAGGGTGTGACAGTATGCCCAAGACACATATTAAATTGATGTGGCTAGTATGTTATGATCCAAGTCGAGTCATACCCAATAACAAGCTAGACAAACACTTATATAATATTATTTGTGATATGATCAAACAAATAAATATTAACACTTATAATATTTAGAAATCGGTTTTCTAAATAATTACACTTGAGAAACTAATAAATTATATGGATAATTTATTTTGAGAGAGTATTTTATTTTATTATTTAATGGGTTAAATAACATTTTAAAAGGTTGTATAAAGTCTTGTAAATATGTAGCATTATATTTATAAAAGTTATAAATATAAACCAAGACTTAAATTTTATAAAAGAAATCTGATTTTTTTTTTAAAAAAAAAAAGAAGTGGGCCGCCCCCCCTTTTGTCTTACCAAGATAAGATTTTGGTCCAATCACAATTCATACTTTTGCATGTGTTAGAGAGGATTTGATTGAGTGGTCTTTCCAAGACCATTTTGGCCCAATGAACTCTCATGCACTTGCATGTGTTAGAGAGGATTTGATTGGGTGAAGAGGAGGTGCACATCTCTCATGGTTATATAAACATTTAGATGACAAAATTAAAGTGGAAGACTTGGTGATCTTGCTCTCAAATTTTCGGTCATAAGGGGTGTTTTTCAAATGTTCGATTTTTTATCTTTAGTGTTATAAATCCTAGCTAGTCTCGTGGTGTTTGTTGGAAGCTTGGGGTATACAAGCTTGAGGTCTTCTACTCTTGAAGGCAACCATTCAAGAAGTATCATCCGTTTCAAGTTCTTTACTCCAAGAAGGTAGTTTTCTAAACATCCTATGGTTGTGTTTGATAGTATGCATTTTCATATATAGATCCGGGTTTGGGATTTTGCATATAAATGGTTTTATATCTTATAAAAGTAACATGTTTTAAACATTATTTCCGCTGCGTTTTTATTTCATATGGATGAAATTGCTTTGATAAACATGTTAAAATCCCATCAATGGCATCTAGAACCGCTTATATGAGTGCATGCTTCAATAGATTAAAAATTTCGAGTTTCGGGTTTGAATAAAACCCCATGGCCGAAAATTTTAATATGGTTATCCCTTTGTTTTTCAAGATTATTTTTTCTTACATGCATAAGGAAATCTTGAAAAATTATTTCATATGGATGATTTGTTTGTTTGGTCAAAAATTACCTTTTCGGTTTTTCACATATAGCCGAAAATGGTTATAAAAGGGAACCATTTTTTTATGCTTCTTGAAATTAATAAATATATATTTGGATATATATTTTGGTGCATATGACCTAGCCATGACCTTGTGTTGAATGATTGTGTTGTGATTCATTTTATTATTTATTCAAGGGTTGTAATAATTATTATTTTGTTCTTCCATTAGAAGATATGTAATTTATTTATTTTCATTTGGTATGTAAAATAAATAGATTGGGTGCATTTTATTTTACTAGAAAAAATGTATTAGGATATATTTTGTAAAAAGAAGATGCACACAAAATGCGGTTTTGGTTTGGACCATAATATTCGGTCCAAAGAACTTCATCGTTCTCAACGGGATTTCAACCCGATAACCAAAAAACATTTTTTTTTGAAGTCCAAAGGAGTTTGGAGCTGAAAATAAAAGACTTTTGGAAGCTCAAAGAAGGTGTAGAAATCACAACACAAGAAGGAGACTTGAAGCATTTGGATGCGGGATCAAGTGGGAGTTCAATGACACATTTCTTGTGTCATTTTTCACCCTTTAGGAAGGACCTTTTGGTACACTTGTTTCGGCTAACAAGTGTCGTCAAAATAGTTGGCTATGGTTATGCACCTATTGTTATGTATGATATGCTTGTTTGGTTGCTTATTTTGTTGTTTAAATGATATGTCGATATGCATGACTTAACAAACTAATAATCAACAACAAGCGTAAAATTGGTTCTTAACAAAATCATTAAAAATGGTTAATAAAGGTTTTATTAAAAATTAATGATTTTATAATAAAATGGGTTTTATTACAAAGAACCTTGAAAATTAGTTTTCACTAAAGTATCATTGATTTGAATGCATGCAAATGAATGGTACATAATATTTTCTAAACAAGAATTTTGAAATATTAAAAACCCTTATAAAAACAAGTCAAACACCATCCTTTTATACAACACTCGAAACACTTGGGAACTCTTATTGTGGGATAAAGGTCACCTAACCACATTTGAGGGAACTTGTATGTTGGAGGTGGGTTTACCATGTTTGTGGGATAAAGGTCACCTAACCACTTATGTGTATAAACTCACACGTGTGTGTAAGTTGGACGACTTGATTTGGAAACCATGAACTTAGGGTCACCAAAGCATGGGGAACAAAGGTGTTGATGGGATTAAACATGCCAACTAAACATAAAGATGTTTAACCGATCCCATATGGCTAGAAATTGCAAAGAGTTGCAATTGTCAAACGTTAACTACCTTGTTAATTTAAATAGAGGGATAAATGTCACCTAACCAATATTTAAATGTAACGTTGGATTCTAGATTTTAATTATTAATTGTCTTTAAGACACAAAAGGGTATTAATGATTAAAATATAACAATATTGAAAATACTAAAATTGAACTTGTTAAATTTTGTAGATGGCCGCTAACGATGCAAACCCGATTAACCAAACCGTCCGAAACCTATCACTAAGAACCATCCTTGAAAAGCATCGTCTCAACCATAACAACTTCATGGATTGGTTTCGAAACTTGAGAATCGTTCTCAAGCAAGAGAAGACATCCTATGTGTTGGACGATCCTATTCCCGATAAACCTAACGTGGAAGATGTGGAAGCCTACAATGATTGGGTTAAGTACACCGAGGACTCCATGCAAGCCTCATGCCTCATGTTGGGAACTATGATTCCCGAAATTCAAAAGAATTTTGAACATCACGGGGCATACGACATGATTACCCAGTTAAAGGAAATGTTCCTACAACAAGCAAGGGTAGAATGCTTCGAAACTGTTCGAGCGCTTCATGCATGTCGAATGGAGGAAACCCAATCGGTATCATCTTATGTCCTTAAGATGAAAAGCCACATTGATCGCCTCGAAAGGCTAAATTGTCCCGTCTCTAAAGAGTTGGCTACGGATTTGATCCTCAACTCTTTAACAAAGAAATTCGAAAGCTTTGTAATGAAGTACAACATGAATGGATGGGACAATGGCATTGGTGAGCTACATGCAATGCTCAAAACGGCCGAAGCAAGTATGGGCAAAAGGGCTTTACCCGTCCTAGCGATCAATGAAGGAGGCAACAAGAAGAGGCCCCACCCCAACTCTAAAGCAAACTATGCTAAAAGAAAGGGACACGTCAAGGGAAAGGGAAAAGAAAAAGGAAAAGCTAAAGCAGAACCCGCCAAACCAAAAGAGAAGAAGCAAAAGGTTGCTACGAATGACCCATGTTTTGAATGTGGTGAGATAGGACACTGGAAGAGAAATTGTCCAACCTATCTCAAGGAGTTGAAAAACAAGAGGGATGCAGGGCAAACCTCAGGTACTATCTTTATGATACATGTTGAGCTTAATGTTATTTCTTCTAACACATGGGTACTAGATACCGGATGTGGAACTCATATTTGCAATTCGTTGCAGGGGTTCAAAAGAAATAGACATTACAAGAAGGGAGACACTAGTCTCTTTATGGGCAACGGAGCAAAAGTTGACGTCGAAGCTCAAGGAGACTGCGTTTTAAAGCTTCCAAGTGGTTTGGAAGTGATTTTGAAGAATGTTCTATATGCTCCTAGTTTGACTAGGAACATAATTTCTGTTTCCCTTTTGAGACAATATGGTTTTAAATTTGAATTTGTTAACCAAGATATTTATGTTTCTATGAATGATGTGTTTTATTTTAAAGCTATGTCTTTAAATGGTATTTATGAATTAGATCATGATAACGCATCATATGATAGCTCAATGTACCAAGTAACCAACAAGAAACTCAAAATGGATTTGAGTGATTCCTATCTTTGGCATTGTCGCCTTGGACATATAAGCAAGAATCGCATGCATACACTTCAAAAAAATGGTCTTTTGAATACAAATGAAGATAATTCATTTGACGTATGCGAATCTTTTTCACAAGGAAAAATGACCAAGACACCCTTTAGTGGAACTTTTGAAAGGGCTAAAGACTTACTAGGCATCATACATTCAGATGTATGTGGTCCTTTTAAGCCGATGACTAGGAATGGTGAAAGATACTTCATTACCTTTACCGACGACTATAGTCGTTATGGTTATGTGTATTTACTAAGACACTAGGATGAAGCATTTGAAATGTTCAAAGACTTCAAAAGTGAAGTAGAAAATCAACTCAAGAAAACAATCAAAGTCCTTCGCACCGATAGAGGAGGTGAATACCTTAGTGGTGCTTTTCAAGATCATCTTAGGAGTTGTGGGATTATCTCACAACTTACCCCACCTGGAACACCACAACACAATGGTGTGTCCGAAAGGAGAAATCGAACTCTATTAGATATGGTTCGATCTATGATGGCTAGAAGCACATTACCTCTATCGTTTTGGGGTTACACTTTGCTCTCCACAGTCCGTATATTAAATATGGCTCCAACCAAGAAAGTGGAAAGGACACCCTTTGAAATATGGCATGGAAACCCTCCATCATTATCATTGTTAAGGGTTTGGGGTTGTGAAGCTTATGTTAAGCAATACACTCCAAATAAATTAGAAGTCCGATCTACTAAGTGTATCTTTGTAGGATATCCTAAAGATGATATAGGATATTATCTCTATGACCCAACCGAGCAAAAGGTATTTGTTGCTCGAAAGGGTAAGTTCTTGGAAGCTAAGTTCCTTATGGAAGGAACTAGTGGTAGAACAGTGGAACTTGAGGAGGATCAAGAACCACAAGACGATACACGTTTGGTTGATACTATCGGTCAGCAAGAGATTGTTGAAAACGATCAAGAGGTTGATTAGTACGCACAAAATGTTAGCAGATCTGGTAGAATTAGTAATCCACCTAAAGGATATGGATTTTTCATGGATGGATGCTACGTGGTAGATTCAGATGAACCGACCACATACCATGATGCAATGTCAAAAACTGATTGTGACAAATGGCTTGAAGCCATGAACATAGAGATGTAATCCATGTATGATAACCAAGTTTGGGAATTGGTTGTGCCACCACTTAACTCTAAAGTAGTTGGAAGTAAGTGGGTTTTCAAGAAGAAAACAGATATGCATGGTAACTTGGATACTTATAAAGCAAGACTTGTAGCAAAAGGTTTCACTCAAACTCAAGGGATTGATTATGATGAGACATTCTCGCCTGTGGCGATGCTAAAGCCAATCAGGATATTATTTGCCATAGCTGCATATTATGACTATGAAATTTGGCAATTGGATGTCAAAACGGCTTTTCTTAATGGATATCTTGATGAAGATGTCTATATGGTTCAGCCTGAAGGTTTTGTCGATCCAAAACATCCTGACAAAGTATGCAAGTTAAAGAAATCAATCTATGGATTGAAACAAGCATCTAGAAGTTGGAATCACCGTTTTGATGAAGAAATTAAGAATTTTGGATTCATCAAAAACGACGATGAAGCTTGTGTGTACAAGAAAGCTAGTGGGAGCATCATCACTTTCTTAGTACTGTATGTCAATGACATTCTACTATTTGGGAATGACATTCCAACCATGGAAGGTGTAAAAGCTTGGCTTGGAAGTTGTTTTTCCATTAAGGATCTTGGTGAAGTCGCCTACATTTTGGGAATAAAGATCTATAGGGATAGATCAAGGCGCTTGATAGGTTAAAACCAAAGTGCATACATTGACAAAGTCTTGAATAGGTTCCAAATGGAGAACTCTAAGAGAGGTTTTGTACCTATTCAAAAGGGGACAATATTGAATACATCTCAATGTCCAAGCTCAAAGGATGGGCAAGAGAAAATGAAAAGAATCCCAGATGCGTCAGCTATAGGATCCATCATGTATGCAATGATATGCACCAGACCGGACGTCTCATGCGCCTTGAGCATGACGAGTAGATACCAGCAAAATCCAGGTAACAGTCATTGGATGGCTGTTAAAAGCATATTGAAATATCTTAGGAGGACTAAGGATATGTTCTTAATATATGGATCTGGTGAAGAGGAACTCGTTGTAAAGGGTTACACGGACGCGAGTTTCCAAAATGATTGAAGTGATTCTCGATCACAATCAGGGTATGTCTTCATTTTAAATGGAGGAGCAGTCTCTTGGAAGAGCTCAAAACAAGACATGGTAGCATTGTCCACTATAGAATCAGAATACATCGCCGCTTCATTGGCAGCCTAAGAAGCTGCATGGTTGAAGAAATTCATAGCCGACCTAGGGGTGGTTCCTACCATTCAAGACCCCCTAGAGATCTTTTGTGATAACGAGGGTGCGATTGCACAAATCAAGGAACCTCGTGCGCACCAAAAGACTAGACATATCGAGCGGAGATTCAACTACATAAGGGATGAAGTTGAAAAAGGAAAGATATGTATCCGCCAAGTTCACACCGATCAAAACATTGCGGATCCACTCACGAAGCTCCTTGACAGGGCAAAACATGAGGGTCATACATGTTCCTTAGGACTTCGATATTCTAGTGATTGGATTTGATCTATTTTGTATTTGGATATTGAAACAATTGTTAATTTAACTCTTTTATGGTATTTTGAGTTACGCTTCATATTAGCATGTTTAAATCCGTGAATAACTTAATTATTCTAAATGTCCGTAGTCGATCATAATTGTGGGAACAAATATGAATGTAAGACTATTATGAACTTGGATTGGTGGATATTCATTTAGAATGAATATAGAGCAAAGTGTTGCTGCCAAAGTTCATAGATATTTGTGGGATACAAATATTGGACTGACTCGCTCTCAAATATTACTACATGGAATCATTTGTGATTGATCATAAGTAAATTTGAGTAAAGGCGAATATCATAGTATCCTCTGACCTGAGATACATATTGGGTCTTGATATTCACCAAATACTATACCTTGACCTAGTTCTTCGTTGTCTGTAATAAGGCAGTACTTAAGGCTAAACTCAGGTGTGGTACAAGGTGATTATGAGAGATGTATGTAGTCAAGAAGGGATTTGTTCCTCTTATTCGTTGAGAGTAAGATGTCTAAGGCCTGATAAAGTTAAATCAACAGAGAGTGATCACTCTATGTCTCTGGATTTAACATGACATCTGAAACGAAAGGATAAATGATAGATTCACCTAAATCATGTTCAAGTAAGGTATAACAACCCTCGGTAAAACAGACATCCTCATAATATTTCCAACACCCTAATATATTTTAAATATCTCAATGTGTCTTTATATGCACCCCGTATGTGAAAACCGAGCCCCAAGATAGATTATACTATATAAAATAAATAAAAAACAATAATTATTAAGTTTAGGCGGGCCGCGTAGGGCCTCACCTCAAGTTAAAGCGGGCCGCGCGAGTGTGTACCTGTATATCGCCAAAACCATAAGCCCAAGCGGGCCGCGTACAAGTTTGGTCAAGTGAAGGCGGGCCGCGAGCGTCCTGAATTGTGGCGCAGCCTTGGGCCGCCACGTGGCCCAACACGCGTTGAACCTAGGTGGTGACCCGGATCAGCTAGCCTAGACCCCTAGGCCATGCGGGTCGCGTAAAGCCCAGCCCAAATGTCACGCGGGCCGCGTGGAGACGCAATTACAGCCCTATATAAGAAGGCAACGGGCTTTCAGTTTTCGTCGCTCACAACTTTCTTTCTTTCTAAATTTCTGAAATAGTATACACTATAGCCGGGTATTATACCCCCTAAAATAGCGAGGTTCTGCTACGATGTAAGTATTATAACCCCTGGAGACGTATTAGATACGCTGCCCGATTGATCTAGGGTTCCGTAACGGCTGTCGTGGTTCTGCCCGACGTAGTCGTTGGAATGCCGTCTCGGGGAGGGTATTACTAATGTTAAAATGGGTTATTATACTAACACACGTGCATTTGTGTAATTTATAGATTATCTCCAGGAAACCCTTACGAAAAACCTAAAACAGCAATGTGAGTAATCTCCTTTTTGTTAACTGTTTTTACAAAACCTTAAATACCTTTCCATGCAAATGACAGTTATTGAGTATTTGTGAAGAATACAATTATAGTGGGTATGTTGGGGTTTTGTATACAAAATTGGTTACTGGCGTGGTAACATCCCATAAGTTGAGTATGACCGTACCACTGATGTTAATTGTGATGTCTTGGATACAAATGTAATTGCGGATGTGCCCTCAATACTGCAAATTGGTTTTTATTTAAACTTGATTAAACTGGGATTCACTCACCAGTATTTCCCACTGACAAAATGTTTTTAAAACGCGTTTCAGGTAACAAAATGTGAAAGCCAAATAGAAGCCAGCTGGACAGCACTGAAGGCTTGGAAAAGTGGCAATAAAGTTACCTAAGAATAAAATGGATGTTTTTATTAAATAAATAGGATTTATTCCTATGAAACGTGTGTATTGAAAACTTGGGTTTTTACCCATATGTTTAATGTTATAAACATGGTGGTTTACTCTGATTAAAATATTTCCTAACTACGGTCCTGATGAAAATTTCCGCTGCCAAATTGGATAAATAAACGTGATACCACCGAAACTGGCTCACGACCGCCCGTTCCCGGGAGATAGGGATCGGGGGCTGTGACAGAAGGTGGTATCAGAGCTATGCCACTGATTCAGCCACAGAAGTGTTCTGCTGACATCAAAATTCAAAGTGTTAGGAAATAAACTATGGAAATACGTGTATAATTGTATTTCTTGCTATGTGTTATCTGACTATTTGTTAGTTTACAGTATGAGTGACCAAGGACCTTCTGACGCCTATCGTCAACTGTCTGGTTCGCCTAGGAGCGAAGGCACCTCCTCTTCTCAGCCTTCCCTCTCAGGGTATTCTGCTGACACAGAAGAAGGGATCTTTGTGTTTAAGGCTCAGTCTGAAGAGCCATTTCCTCAGAAAAAGAGGGGATGGTTCAGTAGGGGAGCACACGAGCGTAGGAAAAGAATGAAAAAGTTGCAGGAACAGCGAGTGTTAGCCGCAGCAAAACGAGAAACTGATGCTTATAATCAGGATATGCTCAATAGGGGTATCGCTAATATCCATATTTTAGCAACCACTGCTGCTGACCCAAACCTGGAACAAATGCTAGCACCCCAACCACAAAATCCTGACCAACCCATGGAAGTAGAAGACCAGATAGAAATGCCTAATTTCAACCCGGAGGAGATACCTAGGGTACCTGCACCTGATCCTCTAGACCCAAACAATTACGACCCCTGGTGGGACGATGTTAGGGACTACGTGCAACAAAACCCAATTCAGGAAAATGTGCCAATACCCAACTTAGGAGCTTATCCAGGGTTAGATCCTCAAGATCCCTACAACATTAGTGATGCATACGTTAGGGAAATTTTAGAGAATCCATACCCGTACCAGGCCCCTATGCCTCCGTATCAGGAACCCGTACCTCAGTTTCCAAACCCAGTCCTAGAACCTGCACCCCCAATGAGTGCAGAAAATGTCCAGGAACTTAGGACTTTTGGGGAGGAAATTTTAGAAAGCAGTGATCGTATGCGACAGGTGGGAGAACGCCTCGTATGGAAATACGATGAGCGTAATATGGATTTTTGGATGAATCCATATCAGTGAAGGTGATGGTAGAAACAGTAATAATAATAATAATAAAATAATAAAATGTTTTAAACACGTGAAAAAAAAAAGAAAAAAAAAAACTACGGATGCATACTATTAGTATGGTAGTTTTACATTTCAGTCGGTACTGTAAATTTTATTTCTGTACTGGTGTGTATTGATGCATACTATATAAAAAGAGTAAAAGTCGCAATGCTCGACGCTTTTGGTTAAAAAGTGCGTGTCATGTGATTGGCTATATATAAATATTATTTGTGATATTAATATTTGGTAAATGTCTAAAATTCAGATGGCCGACGCGGGAAATCAAGAAAATCTGAATAACGATAACCAGAGTAACATTAACGTGGTTAATGAGAATTCGGACAATAATAACAACGGAAACCAAATGGATAATAGTGCCGTTCAGCATATTGTGGCACAGGGAATTATAGATGCAATGCCATTTATTATTCAAACAGTTCAGGAAGCAAATAATAAAAGTAAGCATAGCAGTAAGCGACCAACTGAACCCGAAAACAGCGTGAACAATGGACCCATACTTCAAGCGCCCGTTCCCAAAAGAAGAAGAACCATGCCACATGGTTGTTCTTATAAGGAATTCTGGTCCTGCAAACCAATAGAATTCTCGGGCAATGAAGGACCCATTGCAGCTTTACGCTGGATAGAGAAAACTGAGGCAGTTCTGAAAATAAGCAAGTGTGCTGAAGAAGATAAAATAATGTTTGCTTCAAATCTGTTTAAAAACGCAGCCTTAGAATGGTGGAACACTATCCTCCAGTCAAGAGGAAGTGATAGAATTTATAACATGGAATGGGAGGAATTTAAGAATATGGTAGAAAGGAAATTCTGCCCTCCCAATGAAAAAGAACAGATAGCAAATAAGTTTCTGAATCTAAGAATGACCGGGGTAGATAGTAAGGGTTACACTACCACATTCTTTGAATATGCTAGGATAGTACCTACCCTTGCATCACCTGAACCGGTATTAATCTCCCGTTATATCTGGGGATTAATTGGAGAGATTAGACATGTAGTCAAGGCAGCTAGACCCCAAACCATAGAGGAAGCTGTAGAACTAGCCAATACCTTGACAGATGAGTTAATCCGTACTAGAGAAGAAGACCAGAGGAGAAACCTAACCCAAAGGCTTACTCAAGAATTCCGTTCTGAGAATTCCAATCGTAGGAATGTAGGTTCTACCTCTGCATCCTACTGCAAAGCCTGCAGAAAGAAGCATTCTGGAAGATGCTCTACTTACTGTAATTTTTGCAAGGCCCAGGACACAAGGAAGAGAATTGCAAGAAGAAATCCAGTAATGGAATGTGTTTCAATTGTGGAGAAAAAGGTCACATTAGGACAAACTGTCCGAAATTGGCTCCAGCTGCAACCAACAAAAATCCTAAAAATGCCAGAGCATTCGTGCTAACTACAGAGGAAGCCAGGATGATTCCAGACGTAATTGCTGGTACGTTTTTAGTTAATGATATTTTTGCTAAAGTATTATTTGACTCTGGTGCAAACCAAAGTTTTATTAATACTTCGTTTTGCAAACTCCTAAATCAATCATTAACTAAACTATCACAAGAATGTCTAGTGGAAACCGCAAATGGAGAAACTGTTAAGATTTCTGAAATCTTGCAGGGAGCAAGAATAGAAATTTTTAATCAAAAATTTATTGCAAACCTTTACCCAATGAATCTGGTAGGATTTGATGTCGTATTAGGAATGGATTGGTTAATGGCCAATAAAGCCAATATCTTATGTGATCAAAAGTCAATTCAGATAAAATCACCAAGAGGTGAAAAGATCACAATTAAAGGAGATAAACCTTTTAGATCCACTAAATTCATCTCTGTGATGAAAACTGCAAGTTGTATAAGGAAAGGATCTATAGTGTATTTGATTTCTATAATCACTAACACTAAAGGAAAAGAATTAAAAGACATTCCAGTAGTGTCCCAATTTTCAGATATCTTTCCAGAAGAATTGCCAGGATTACCACCAGACAGAGAAGTCGAATTCAGAATCCATCTGCTACCAGGAACAGCACCAATTGCCAAAGCACCTTACCGTTTAGCACCCGCAGAAATGCAAGAACTGAAGAAACAACTAGACGAGTTGTTGGAAAAGGGATTCATACAACCAAGCTCATCGCCTTGGGGAGCGCCGATTTTATTTGTTAAAAAGAAGGACGGATCAATGCGTATGTGCATTGACTACCGTGAATTGAACAAAGTCACGATTAAGAATCGGTACCCATTACCGAGGATCGATGATTTGTTTGATCAACTTCAAGGAGCTCGATTTTTCTCAAAAATCGATTTAAGATCAAGATATCATCAATTAAAGGTACAGGAAGAGGACATTCCTAAAACCGCATTCAGAACAAGGTATGGTCATTATGAATTTACTGTCATGCCATTTGGTTTAACCAATGCCCCAGCCGCATTTATGGACATGATGAACCGAATATGTAAGCCATATTTGGATAAATTCATAATTGTCTTTATAGATGATATTCTAATTTACTCTAAAAGTAAAGAAGAGCATGCAAAGCACTTGCACTTACTTTTAAGTTTATTGAGAAAAGAGAAGCTTTATGCTAAGTTTTCAAAGTGTGAGTTTTGGTTAGAACAAGTGCAATTTCTCGGACATTTGGTGAATCATGAAGGAATTCATGTAGATCCAACGAAAATCGAGGCAATTACCAAATGGAAAACCCCAGAATCACCAACTGAAGTTAGAAGTTTCTTAGGATTGGCCGGTTATTATAGAAGATTTATTCGAGATTTTTCTAGAATAGCCATTCCTTTAACTAAGTTAACCTGTAAATCTGTTAAGTTTGAATGGGGACCAAAACAAGAAGAAGCCTTTAGAATCCTTAAGCAAAGATTAACCCATACACCCATACTAGCATTACCAGAAGGAACTGAAGACTTTGTAGTCTTTTGTGACGCTTCTAAGTTAGGTTATGGATGCGTATTAATGCAACGCCAAAAGGTTATAGCTTATGCATCTAGACAGCTTAAGAGTCATGAAGGAAATTATTCGACCCATGATTTGGAATTAGGAGCCATAATTTTTGCCCTTAAGATTTGGAGACATTATCTTTATGGTAGTAAGTTTACCATATTCACAGATCATAAGAGTTTAAGATATGTCTTCGGGCAAAAAGAATTGAATATAAGACAGAGACGCTGGATGGAATTGCTTAGTGATTATGATTGTGATATCCAGTATCATGCAGGAAAAGCCAATGTGGTGGCTGATGCTTTAAGTCGAAAATATCACGAAAAGCCAAAAAGGGTACGTTCTCTTAAGTTAAATCTACAAGTAGATTTGAACAATCAAATTAGAAAAGCACAAAAATCAGTAATCAAGGAGGATACTGAAAAGTTAAAAGGAATGATTAAGGAATTAGAACAAGGAACAGATGGAATTTGGAGGTTCCATAAAAAGAGAATGTGGATACCTAAATTAGGAAATTTACGTCACCGTATATTAGAAGAAGCCCATAAGTCTAAATACACGATGCATCCAGGAAGTGATAAAATGTACCAGGATTTAAGGAAAAATTTCTGGTGGATAGGAATGAAAAAGGATGTAGCAGCCTATGTTTCTAAATGTTTAACTTGCTCACAAGTTAAAGCTGAACATCAGAAACCTTCAGGATTGTTACAACAATTAGAAATACCAGTTTGGAAATGGGAATTGATAACAATGGATTTTGTTACCAAATTGCCTAAAACAAGGAAAGGTAATGATACAATCTGGGTGATTGTAGATAGATTAACCAAGTCAGCTCATTTCTTACCAATGAAGGAAACCTTTAGTATGGAACAATTAGCCAAATTATATGTAAATAAAATCGTTTCTTTACATGGCATTCCTTTATCAATTGTTTCCGATAGAGATAGCCGTTTTACTTCTCATTTTTGGTCAAGTTTCCAAAAAGCAATGGGAACTAGGTTAAATCTAAGCACAACTTATCATCCTCAAACAGACGGACAAAGTGAAAGGACAATTCAGACAATGGAGGACATGCTTAGAGCTTGTGTAATTGATTTTGGAGGTAATTGGGACGAACACTTACCTTTAATAGAATTTTCTTATAATAACAGTTATCACACAAGTATCAATGCTGCCCCATTCGAAGCACTTTATGGACGAAAGTGCAGAACCCCAGTCTGTTGGGCAGAAATTGGGGAAAAACAATTATCTGGACCTGAAGTAGTACAAGAAACAACTGACAAAATCATTCAAGTCAAGGAACGACTAAAAGCAGCACGTGATCGACAAAAGAGTTATGCCGATAACAGACGCAAACCATTAGAATTTCAAGTAGGAGATAAAGTATTATTGAAAGTCTCTCCCTGGAAAGGAGTGGTAAGATTTATCAAGAGAGGAAAGCTAAGTCCTAGGTATATTGGACCTTTCAAAATTCTTAAAAGAATAGGACCTGTAGCTTATCAGCTACGACTGCCAGAGGAAATGGCAGGAATACATGATGTGTTTCATGTATCCAATCTTAAAAAGTGTTTAGCTGATGAATCACTCGTAGTACCTCTTAAAGATATAGAGGTTAATGAGCAACTCAAATTTGTGGAGAGGCCTCTACAGATTGAAGATAGAAAAATTAAAAATCTCAAGCATAAAAGATTAGTTCTGGTCAAAGTGAAATGGGACTCCAAAAGAGGACCTGAATACACGTGGGAACTGGAATCAGAAATGCAAAAGAAATATCCACACTTGTTCCAGTAGATCTCGAGGACGAGCTCTAAAACAAGGTGGGGAGGATATAACAACCCTCGGTAAAACAGACATCCTCATAATATTTCCAACACCCTAATATATTTTAAATATCTCAATGTGTCTTTATATGCACCCCGTATGTGAAAACCGAGCCCCAAGATAGATTATACTATATAAAATAAATAAAAAACAATAATTATTAAGTTTAGGCAGGCCGCGTAGGGCCTCACCTCAAGTTAAAGCGGGCCGCGCGAGTGTGTACCAGTATATCGCCAAAACCATAAGCCCAAGCGGGCCGCGTACAAGTTTGGTCAAGTGAAGGCGGGCCGCGAGCGTCCTGAATTGTGGCGCAGCCTTGGGCCGCCACGTGGCCCAACACGCGTTGAACCTAGGTGGTGACCCGGATCAGCTAGCCTAGACCCCTAGGCCATGCGGGTCGCGTAAAGCCCAGCCCAAATGTCACGCGGGCCGCGTGGAGACGCAATTACAGCCCTATATAAGAAGGCAACGGGCTTTCAGTTTTCGTCGCTCACAACTTTCTTTCTTTCTAAATTTCTGAAATAGTATACACTATAGCCGGGTATTATACCCCCTAAAATAGCGAGGTTCTGCTACGATGTAAGTATTATAACCCCTGGAGACGTATTAGATACGCTGCCCGATTGATCTAGGGTTCCGTAACGGCTGTCGTGGTTCTGCCCGACGTAGTCGTTGGAATGCCGTCTCGGGGAGGGTATTACTAATGTTAAAATGGGTTATTATACTAACACACGTGCATTTGTGTAATTTATAGATTATCTCCAGGAAACCCTTACGAAAAACCTAAAACAGCAATGTGAGTAATCTCCTTTTTGTTAACTGTTTTTACAAAACCTTAAATACCTTTCCATGCAAATGACAGTTATTGAGTATTTGTGAAGAATACAATTATAGTGGGTATGTTGGGGTTTTGTATACAAAATTGGTTACTGGCGTGGTAACATCCCATAAGTTGAGTATGACCGTACCACTGATGTTAATTGTGATGTCTTGGATACAAATGTAATTGCGGATGTGCCCTCAATACTGCAAATTGGTTTTTATTTAAACTTGATTAAACTGGGATTCACTCACCAGTATTTCCCACTGACAAAATGTTTTTAAAACGCGTTTCAGGTAACAAAATGTGAAAGCCAAATAGAAGTCAGCTGGACAGCACTGAAGGCTTGGAAAAGTGGCAATAAAGTTACCTAAGAATAAAATGGATGTTTTTATTAAATAAATAGGATTTATTCCTATGAAACGTGTGTATTGAAAACTTGGGTTTTTACCCATATGTTTAATGTTATAAACATGGTGGTTTACTCTGATTAAAATATTTCCTAACTACGGTCCTGATGAAAATTTCCGCTGCCAAATTGGATAAATAAACGTGATACCACCGAAACTGGCTCACGACCGCCCGTTCCCGGGAGATAGGGATCGGGGGCTGTGACATAAGGGACTTGAAAGGGATGATGTTATTGAATGGCAAATATAGTCATACGTATTGGGGGTAGTAAACCGCAGTTAGGCGTCATCTACTGCTTGCATCAATCTTCTATGTATCTTGTGCAAGTGGGAGATTGTTGGACTCTGTATGCCCAAGACACATATTAGATTGATGTGGCTAGTACGTTATGATCCAAGTCGAGTCATACCCAATAACAAGCTAGACAAACACTTATATTATTTATTTGTGATATGATCAAACAAATAATTATTTTCACTTATAGTATTTAGAAATTGGTTTTCTAAATAATTACACTTGAGAAACTAATAAATTATATGGATAATTTATTTTGAGAGAGTATTTTATTTTGTTATTTAATGGGTTAAATACCATTTTAAAAGGTTGTATAAAGTCTTGTAAGTATGTAGCATTATATTTATAAAAGTTATAAATATAAACCAAGACTTAAATATTATAAAAGAAATCTGATTTAAAAAAAAAAAGAAGTGCCCCCCCCTTTGTCTTACCAAGATAAGATTTTGGTCCAATCACAATTCATACTTTTGCATGTGTTAGAGAGGATTTAATTGGGTGGTCTTTCCAAGACCATTTTGGCCCAATGAACTCTCATGCACTTGCATGTGTTAGAGAGGATTTGATTGGGTGAAGAGGAGGTGCACATCTCTCATGGTTATATAAACATTTAGATGACAAAATCAAAGTGGAAGACTTGGTGATCTTGCTCTCAAATTTTCGGTCATAAGGGGTGTTTTTCAAGTGTTCGATTTTTTATCTTTAGTGTTATAAATCCTAGCTAGTCTCGTGGTGTTTGTTGGAAGCTTGGGGTATACAAGCTTGAGGTCTTCTACTCTTGAAGGCAACCATTCAAGAAGTATCATCCGTTTCAAGTTCTTTACTCCAAGAAGGTAGTTTTCTTAACATCCTATGGTTGTGTTTGATAGTATGCATTTTCATATATAGATCCGGGTTTTGGGATTTTGTGTGACAACCCGTATTTTAGAACCGTCTCGTGTATTACGTGTTAACCTGTATGAACTCTATGTGATTATTTGATATGTTGTTATTAACGAATAATGCTGCATGTTATGTGAATGTATGTGGATATGTATACTTGTCACGCAAGCCTTTAGGGCCGCACACTTCATCTCTCGTTACACCTCTTTCTCGGCCCACTCTATGCTTGACTCGAGACCAAATGGCAACCCGTGTAAAGGGTTCGGCCCACTCCAATTACACGCATAATACTCGGAGTAGGGGTATATTCCTCATACTTGCAAAACACTTTACACACACACAAACCCTAGGAGCTTTCTTTCTCTCTCGTTCTCCCTTGGAACCGGACGGCAGCCCTCACCCGAAACCAACCATCTCGAGCAATCTAGGCTTCTCGGTTTTCTGGTTAGTGTTAATTCTTGATTGCTTGCTATGTTTGATGTCATGTTACGAACTAGGGTTTCATGCTAGTGATGTTTATTGATGATATTGTGTATTTGGTTTAGAGCTAAGTGATATGTGATGATGTTTTTTTTTATAAATCGGATTGCATGATTTAGAACCGAATGGATATGTATAATCGGCTGCTACATGTATGAGTATGATCATTACTAAATCAAGTTGGAGTGATTAGGGTTGCATGATAGTCCTTAAACCCATTAATCATATGATCTGATTATATGTCTCTTATGATATTGATTTACTGTTCTTGGATTGATGTATAATCGGATTGCATGATTTAGAACCGAATGGATATGTATAATCGGCTGCTACATGTATGAGTATGATCATTACTAAATCAAGTTGGAGTGATTAGGGTTGCATGATAGTCCTTAAACCCATTAATCATATGATCTGATTATATGTCTCTTATGATATTGATTTACTGTTCTTGGATTGATGATGATTGCGGTGATATGAACATGTTTGAATGTTGAATAATTGGTATTTGATCTGATTGTGAAACTGCCAAAGTTGTTTGCTAATATTTCGGAATCAAGGAGCTGCATAGTAGGAAACAGTTACAATCTGCTAGTCCCGACAAGGGTTGCGAGTCGAGAACCCACAGTCTCGACTCGAGACCACAACACCGACACAAACAGCACAACCCGAGACCACGGTTGCGGGTCCGGTTGCGACTCGAGATCGTGTAGTCTCGACTAGTACATGATGACCCGAAACCTCCTTGTTGCGACTCGAGACCTTGAGGCCAGCACAACTCGAGACCGCCTAGTCTCGACTCGAGATCTCTAGTCTCGACTCGAGACCATTAACTCACGCACACTGTTTTGGACTTTGCACACTGTTACGAGCCCAATCATTTGGGCCGCATACTTGGACTTGTTTACATGACTGTTCTGTTGATGAACTGCCTTAATTATACCAGCATGCTATGATTGTTACTTGTGTACAATACGTGTAGAATATACGTGCACTACTTGAATAAGAACCTGACTTGTATAGTAACCATGGTAGGACGTGGTTGACCACCATATAGCTTAATTGAACTTTGCTGTGTATCTGCCGAGCAAACCAAGGTGAGTTCACACCCTTACCAAGGCATGGGATTCCCGGTGGGTAGGGAATGGGATGGAAGGAAAAGGATTGATGAGTTATTTGGATTACACTGTTACTAGACTATATACAAGTACTTACCACTGTCCTCAGGTTTCAAGGGACACTTACGTAAAACCTACGTATACTCACATATGCTACTGTCTTCCGGAGTTAGGAAGGACACTTACGTAAAAACCTACGTAAACCCCCGCGTACCACTGTCCTCGGGCAAAGAAGGGCACATACGTAAAACCTACGTATACCTTGTACGTACTACTGTTCTCGGGTTAAGAAGAACACTGTGGTTACCAATAGTCTAGTGTATATACCAATGTGGGAAGCCCCTACCAATAGAATGTGGGAAGCCCCCACCAATAGAACATACTATATACGAATGTGGGAAGCCCCCACCAATAGAACATACTACAGGCCCAGTAGAGCCACCTGTTACGACATGAACTTACTATTACGAACTTACTTACTGTGAACTCGCTCAACTAGTTGTTGACTCTCTGTTACATGCCTTGCAGGACCATAGGTACTTGGAGCTTGCACGGGAGGCGCGATCGTTGTGGGCACATGGACTGTTGAGTTCCATGTTAAACATTTACTTTATGAGAATATGATACTTATGTTGGGTTTTTGCATTAATGCTTCCGCTACACTATTGATTATGTTTGGCTTTGAAAACACCTTTTGTATTGTTGAATGACATTTACTATTTATACTTATGTTCAATATGATTGGTGGCTTGATCCTGGTCATGTTACGCCTCCAAGCGGTGGTACTCCGCGTGTGGATTTTGGGGGTGTGACAGATTGGTATCAGAGCCATTGGTTATAGAGAACTCGGTTTTAGTAAAGGAAAAACATTTTTATTAAAACCAGACTATAACCAGAACAGTGCTCAATGATCCACAACGACGCCTCGCTCCACGTGCAAGACTCAACATTCTAGGTAATATGGTACATGTTATATTGCCTACTTGCTAGATTACATAGAACTTTGCTCGTAGTATGCTTAGATACACATGACACTATTGCTTGAGAACACTTGTGTGCTTACTCTTTTCTGTCATCGCACTTTACGCGAACCTCTCTCACTATGTTACCTTTACTATGAAGATCATGTCTGGACGCGTTAACATGACTCAAGCCTAGTTGACGGCTCTCATTAACGAACAAGTTGCTGCGGCACTTGCAGCCGCCCAAGCAGGAGGTCAACACGCACCGCAGCCAGTTTGCACTTTCAAGAACTTCATGGACTGTCGTCCAAGCACATTTAGTGGCACAGAAGGAGCGGTTGGACTCCTCCATTGGTTTGAGAAGCTCGAGTCGGTATTTGAAATGTGTGAATGCCCTGAGGCTCGCAGGGTGAAATACGCCACTGGTACTTTGGAAGGAATTGCGCTGACTTGGTGGAACGCGCAAGTTCAGATTTTAGGGCTGGCAGCTGCTAACGCCACCCCTTGGAACGATTTTAAGGAACTCATCAAGCGAGAATACTGCACGCGTGATGACATCCACAAGTTGGAAGTGGAGCTTTATCACCTGAAGATGACAGGATCGGAAATCGAGGCTTATACGAAACGGTCAAACGAACTGGCCATCTTGTGTCCAACCATGGTGGACCCTCCAATCAAGCGCATTGAGTTGTATCTCAAGGGTCTAGCACCAGAAATCCAGAGCCACGTGACATCGGCTAATCTCGATAATATCCAGGATATTCAGCGACTTGCTCATCGCCTCACGGACCAGGCAGTGGAACAAGACAGGCTGCCTAAACGTATCAGCGCTACTGCTATCACTACTACTTCTGCTACTCCTACTACTCCCAGTGACAACAAGAGAAAATGGGAGGGGGATTCCAGCAAGGGTTCAGCTACAGTTCAGTCTCAGGTTCAGCAGTAAAAGACTGACCACTACCAGAGTCCCAGTCAGCAGTCTTCTGGTAGTCGCGGGCAGAGAGTTTATCGCGGAAATCACCCCAGGTGCAACAACTATAACAGACACCACAGTGGCCAGTGCAACAAGGGTCGTTGCCAGAGGTGTCTCAAGATGGGTCATGCGGCCAAGGATTGTAGGAGTCCACGGCCTGTAACTCAGAATCAGCAGCAACAGCAAGCACAACAGAATCAGCAACAGGGCAACAAGGGATGCTTTCATTGTGGCGCGGAAGGTCACTTCAAAAGACACTGCCCCCAGTTAAACCGAAACCAGAACAACAACAACAATAATAACCAAGGCAACGGAAACAACAACGGTGGGAATAACAATGACAACGAAGCTAGGGGACGTGCTTTTGTACTGGGGCAGGGTGATGCCAGGAATGATCCCAACGTAGTTATGGGTAAGTTTCTTCTCGACGACTTTTATGTTACTGTCTTATTTGATTCGGGTGCGGATACAAGTTATATGTATCTAAAAGTTAGCCAAATGTTAAAACGTGCACCAACTCCCCTAAACACCAAACATGTCGTAGAGTTAGCTAACGGTAAAAGTCTAGAGGCCACGCACATAGTTCAGGGTTGTAATCTTATCCTCGCTGGTCAGACTTTCTCCATCGATCTTATTCCCATAGTTCTGGGTAGTTTCGACATCGTCATTGGTATGGACTGGTTATCCCAAAATCACGCAGAGATCTTGTGCAAAGAGAAGATTGTTCGTATCCCTCGTGCTGGTCAGGAACCTCTCGAAGTTCAGGGCGACAAGAGTGGTGCAGTGGTTGGCATCATCTCCTTCCTGAAGGCTCAGAAGTGTTTGCGCAAGGGCCACATTGCCATTCTGGCACTTGTTACCGATGCATCAGCTAGAGAAAAGAAACTAGAAGATATTCCAGTTGTACGCGACTTTCCTAAGTGTTCCCTGAAGATTTACCTGGTCTACCGCCTCATCGCCAGGTCGAGTTTCAAATCGAGCTAGCTCCTGGAGCAGCACCTATAGCTCGTGCACCGTATCGATTAGCTCCAACTGAACTGGAAGAACTATCTCAGCAACTGCAAGAGCTCTTGGATAAGGGCTTTATTCGTCCTAGCTCTTCGCCTTGGGGAGCTCCAGTGTTATTTGTGAAGAAGAAGGACGGTACCTTCAGGATGTGCATTGATTACCGTGAACTGAACAAGGTGACGGTGAAGAACCGTTATCCTCTTCCACGTATTGATGATTTATTCGATCAGTTGCAAGGGTCGAGCTACTACTCCAAGATAGACCTGAGGTCAGGTTACCATCAGCTGAGGGTGCGGGATGAGGACGTCTCGAAAACTGCATTCAGAACTCGCTACGGCCACTACGAGTTCCTAGTCATGCCATTCGGGTTAACGAACGCACCGACAGTCTCTATGGATCTTATGAACAGGGTGTGCAAACCCTATCTAGACAAGTTTGTGATTGTATTCATCGACGACATCCTGATCTACTGCAAGAGTCAGGAGGAACACGAGCAGCACTTACGGCTTATCTTGGAACTTCTTCGAAAGGAACAACTGTACGCCAAGTTTTCAAAATGCGACTTCTGGCTCTGTGATGTCCATTTTCTGGGCCATGTGGTAAACAAGGAGGGGATTCATGTTGATCCATCCAAGGTAGATTCAATCTGGAACTGGCCTGCACCGCGTACACCAATGGAAATACGCCAATTCTTGGGTTTGGCGAGTTATTACAGGCGATTCATTAAAGACTTCTCAAAGATTGCACAGCCGCTTACACTACTGACACAGAAGGGTGTCACCTACCGTTGGGGTAATACTCAGGAAACCGCTTTTCAGCACTTAAAGGATAGACTTTGCAGTGCACCTATCCTCTCATTGCCAGAGGGCACGGACGACTTCGTGGTTTATTGTGATGCATCCATTCAGGGTCTTGGATGTGTATTAATGCAGCGCGACAAGGTCATTGCTTATGCTTCGCGCCAACTTAAGGTTCACGAACGGAACTACACGACGCACGATTTAGAGCTGGGAGCTGTTGTTTTCGCGCTTAAGATATGGCGACACTACCTGTACAGTACCAAGTGCACTATCCACACCGATCACAGGAGTCTCGAGCATATCTTCAAGCAGAAGGAATTGAATATGCGTCGATGTCGATGGGTTGAATTACTGAACGATTATGAATGTGCCATTAAGTACCATCCAGGCAAAGCCAAGGTTGTGGCTGACGCTCTCAGTCGAAAAGACACTCTACCTCGACGTGTACGAGCTCTACAGCTCACTATTCAATCCAGTCTTCCTGCACAGATACGAGATGCTCAGATAGAAGCATTGAAACCATAAAACGTCAGAGCAGAAGCCTTACGCGGCTTAAGGCAGCGATTAGAACAGAAAGAAGACGGTGCCTACTATGTAACGGGGCGTATTTGGGTCCCGCTATATGGCGGATTACGAGAACTTGTGATGGATGAGGCACACAAGTCTCGCTACTCGGTACATCCGGGTTCAGATAAGATGTACCACGATATCAGGGCAACGTATTGGTAGCCTAGTATGAAGGCCCACATAGCAACTTACGTTGGCAAGTGCTTGACCTGTGCGAGAGTCAAAGCGGAGTATCAGAAACCGTCAGGCCTACTTCAGCAACCCAAGATACCACAATGGAAATGGGAAGGAATTTCCATGGATTTTGTTACTGACCTGCCTAGATCCCAGCGTGGGAACGATACCATTTGGGTGATCGTGGATCGACTCACAAAGTCTGCACACTTCCTGGCAATTAAGGAAACGGATAAGTTCTCTACCTTAGCAGACATCTACTTGAAAGAAGTTGTTTCGAGGCACGGAGTGCCAACCTTTATTATTTCGGATCGGGATGCGCGATTCACTTCAGAACTATGGCAAGCAATGCACAAAGCTTTTGGCTCACAGCTAGACATGAGCACAGCATATCACCCTCAGACGGATGGACAGTCTGAGCGCACGATTCAAACTCTAGAAGACATGCTTCGGGCATGTGTTATTGATTTTGGCAACAGCTGGGAAAAACATCTTCCTTTAGTGGAATTTTCATACAATAACAAGTACCACACCAGCATCCAAGCCGCTCCATTCTAGGCATTGTACGGACGTAAATGCCGGTCACCTCTCTGTTGGGCAGAGGTGGGGGATAGTCAAATCACAGTACCATAAATGGTAGTTGATGCTACTGAACGGATTGCTCAGATACGACAATGCATGGCGGCGGCTCGTGACCGTCAGAAAAGTTACGCTGATAAGCGCAGGAAAACACTCGAGTTTCAAGTTGGGGATCGAGTGCTACTCAAAGTCTCACCCTGGAAGGGTGTGGTTCGTTTTGGCAAACGAGGTAAACTTAATCCGCGGTATGTCGGACCATTCGAGATCATAGAAAGAATAGGCAAGGTTTCCTACAAGCTAAACCTACCAGCTGAACTCGGTGCAGTTCACAACGTTTTTCACGTGTCGAATCTGAAGAAGTGTCTATCAGATGAGACCCTCATAGTTCCTCTGAAGGAACTCACTATCGACGAGCAGTTGCGATTCGTCGAGGAACCAGTAGAAATCACGGACCGGGATGTTAAGGTCCTTAAGAACATGAGAATCCCTCTTGTTCGAGTTCTTTGGAACTCCCGTCGTGGCCCAGAGTACACCTGGGAACGCGAAGATCAGATGAGAGAAAAGTACCCCCAATTGTTCGCGAACAGTACCACCACTACTGAGGCTGAAGCTACCACGGAATTTCAGGACGAAATTCCAGATCAAAGGGGGGAGGATGTGACACCCCAGGAAAACCATGCAGTTTAACTAGTTTCCTCAGTGAGTATGTACCAAATTTCGGGACGAAATTTCTTTCAAGTTGGGGATAATGTGACAACCCGTATTTTAGAACCGTCTCGTGTATTACGTGTTAACCTGTATGAACTCTATGTGATTATTTGATATGTTGTTATTAACGAATAATGCTGCATGTTATGTGAATGTATGTGGATATGTATACTTGTCACGCAAGCCTTTAGGGCCGCACACTTCATCTCTCGTTACACCTCTTTCTCGGCCCACTCTATGCTTGACTCGAGACCAAATGGCAACCCGTGTAAAGTGTTCGGCCCACTCCAATTACACGCATAACACTAGGAGTAGGGGTATATTCCTCATACTTGCAAAACACTTTACACACACACAAACCCTAGGAGCTTTCTTTCTCTCTCGTTCTCCCTTGGAACCGGACGGCAGCCCTCACCCGAAACCAACCATCTCGAGCAATCTAGGCTTCTCGGTTTTCTGGTTAGTGTTAATTCTTGATTGCTTGCTATGTTTGATGTCATGTTACGAACTAGGGTTTCATGCTAGTGATGTTTATTGATGATATTGTGTATTTGGTTTAGAGCTAAGTGATATGTGATGATATTTTTTTTTATAAATCGGATTGCATGATTTAGAACCGAATGGATATGTATAATCGGCTGCTACATGTATGAGTATGATCATTACTAAATCAAGTTGGAGTGATTAGGGTTGCATGATAGTCCTTAAACCCATTAATCATATGATCTGATTGTATGTCTCTTATGATATTGATTTACTGTTCTTGGATTGATGATGATTGCGGTGATATGAACATGTTTGAATGTTGAATAATTGTGATTTGATCTGATTGTGAAACTGCCAAAGTTGTTTGCTAATATTTCGGAATCAAGGAGCTGCATAGTAGGAAACAGTTACAATCTGCTAGTCTTGACAAGGGTTGCGAGTCGAGAACCCACAGTCTCGACTCGAGACCACAACACCGACACAAACAGCACAACCCGAGACCACGGTTGCGGGTCCGGTTGCGACTCAAGATCGTGTAGTCTCGACTAGTACATGATGACTCGAAACCTCCTTGTTGCGACTCGAGACCTTGAGGCCAGCACAACTCAAGACCGCCTAGTCTCGACTCGAGATCTCTAGTCTCGACTCGAGACCATTAACTTACGCACACTGTTTTGGACTTTGCACACTGTTATGAGACCAACCATTTGGGCCGCATACTTGGACTTGTTTACATGACTGTTCTGTTGATGAACTGCCTTAATTATACCCGCATGCTATGATTGTTACTTGTGTACAATACGTGTAGAATATACGTTCACTACTTGGATAAGAACCTGACTTGTATGGTAACCATGGTAGGACGTGGTTGACCACCATATAGCTTAATTGAACTTTGCTGTGTATCTGCCGAGCAAACCAAGGTGAGTTCACACCCTTACCAAGGCATGGGATTCCCGGTGGGTAGGGAATGGGATGGAAGGAAAAGGATTGATGAGTTATTTGGATTACACTGTTACTAGACTATATACCATCGTCCTCGGTTGCGAAGGACCCTTACGTAAAACCTACGTAAACAAGTACTTACCACTGTCCTCAGGTTTCAAGGGACACTTACGTAAAACCTACGTATACTCACATATGCTACTGTCTTCCGGAGTTAGGAAGGGCACTTACGTAAAAACCTAAGTAAACCCCCGCGTACCACTGTCCTCGGGTAAAGAAGGGCACATACGTAAAACCTACGTATACCTTGTACGTACTACTGTTCTCGGGTTAAGAAGAACACTGTGGTTACCAATAGTCTAGTGTATATACCAATGTTGGAAGCCCCTACCAATAGAATGTGGGAAGCCCCCACCAATAGAACATACTATATACGAATGTGGGAAGCCCCCACCAATAGAACATACTACCGGCCCAGTAGAGCCACCTGTTACGACATGAACTTACTATTACGAACTTACTTACTGTGAACTCGCTCAACTAGTTGTTGACTCTCTGTTACATGCCTTGCAGGACCATAGGTACTTGGAGCTTGCACGGGAGGCGCGATCGTTGTGGGCACATGGACTGTTGAGTTCCATGTTAAACATTTACTTTATGAGAACATGATACTTATGTTGCTTTGATAAACATGTTAAAATCCCATCATTAGGATCATTGGGTCTGTTGTCAAAGAATAAGGGGCACTTAAATAAATGATAAATAAAATCAAAGTGATTTAAGGATCATACCTGAGGATCCAAGTTAGGATCCTAACTCCTCAACAATAATGATCAGGATAATAAAAAAGACAAACCTTAGTGGAAGGTAAGGATCAAGGATCCTTGCTTGTTTAACTTCGAAAACCTGAAATAGAATATAACTTGGGACTAAGCCGACATATAAGACAAGTTAGTGACTAGGGACAAGCCCAACAATTCTGGGGACAAGCCCAAAGGATAACTGGGGATAAGCCCAAAGGATAACTGGGGACAAGCCCAAAGGATCACTAGGGACAAGCCCAAAGGATAACTGGGGACAAGCCCAAATGATCTTGTGTAAACTGGAGTATGGCCCTCACTGGCGACTATCCAAACTTAGTGACATGAAAATGCCAAAACCTTAGCTAACGTGAAAACGTTAGAAACCTTAGGAACGGATGTATGGTACGTCTACCATTATACGTAGGATCCCAGATACAGCCAGTACAATGAAATTGTCAACCCCTAAACCGAGTACTGGCCCTATTGCCATGAACTGTACCAGGATCATCGTGCGCTACTGGCGATACTGGGGACAGGCCCAAAAACTAGGGACTAGCCCAAAGAACTGGGGACAAGCCCAAATAACTGGATGCTGCTGTTGGGACTTATCCAAACTTTCTGCAAAACTTAAAACAAGTGAAAGGAGGATGAAGGATCCAGGATCCTTATCCTTATATATATATGATAATTAAGGATTGAAATACTTTAAGATTGGATCATTACCAAATGAGGATCCTTTGTCATGTAAGGATCCTTCGAGGATACTCCTTAGCTAAGGATCATGGATCCTTATCACATGAAGTATTTCTTCAAGTGGACAGCATTCCAAGCTCTTGGTAACAAATCACCCTCCATTGTCAGCAAACGATATGCCCCCTTTTCCTGCTTCAGCTTCAATCAAATAAGGGCCTTCCCACTTTGGTGCCAACTTTCCATCAGTAGGATTGGTGGTATTCTGAAATGCTTTCCTCAACACCATATCACCAACTTGGAATTTCCTGATCCTGACATTCTTGTTGTAAGCTCCAGCCATCCTTTGTTGATAACTGGCCATCCTTATCCTTGCTAAATCCCTGAGTTCTTCTATAGTATCCAGGTCTTGAACCAAGTTTTCAGCATTTCCCTCAGGATCACGGATACTTGTTCTTGCAGTAGGAACCACCATTTCTGTAGGGATCACTGATTCTGCTCCAAATACCAAAGAGAATGGAGTTTGACCAGTAGCATTCTTGGGAGTTGTCCTATCAGCCCATAATACATAAGGTGGCTCTTCTGCCCATTTTCCTTTCTTGGATCCAAGTTTGTTTTTCAAGTTGTTGATGATGATTCTGCCTGGCCATTAGCTTGTGGGTGGACTGGTGTTGATGTTATCATCTTAATCCCCAGCTGTCACAAAAGTTAGTAGTTCTACTCCTAATAAATTGGGATCCATTATCACATACAATTTCAGAAGGGATACCAAATCTAGTAATAATATTTCTTTTGATAAAGGATATCACTTCTTTCTCTCTGACTTGAGCAAAGGCTTCAGCCTCTATCCACTTGGAGAAGTAATCGGTCATAGCAAGCATGAATACTTTTCCACCAGGTGCCTTAGGAAGCTTACCAACTATATCCATTCCCCATCTCATAAATGGCAAAGAGGAGGATATAGGATGCAAAAGTTCAGCTGGTTGATGAAGGATATTACTATGTCTTTGACAAGGGTCACATCTTTTAGCATAATCCACAGCATCTTTCTTCATAGTAGGCCAATAGTACCCTGTCCTCAGGATCCTTGAGAATAATGCCCTGCCCCCAGCGTGATTTCCACAATCTCCTTCATGGAGATCCTTTAAAACTTCTTGAATTTCAGGATCCTCAATACATCTAAGATATGGTCCTGCAAGAGATCGTTTGTATAGCATGTTATTCAATATTGTAAATTGAGATACCTTAATTTTGAAAGGTCTGGGGTTTTCTCCTGTAGGGATCTCTCTATGTTGGATATATCTCATGATTGGGAGGATCCAGGATCCTGATTGCGGAGCATCACTAGGTATGATCGCAGAATCTTCTCCTATCTCCATAGCCACATGATCCTCTATAGCAGGATTTAGGATATGGATAATAGGGATTTTGATATCCTCTGGGATCTTCAAGGATGATCCTAAATTGGCCAGTGCATCAGCTTCTGCATTCTCTTCTCTTGGTACCTGTGTCAAACTAAAAGATACAAAAGAGAGTGCCAACTCTTTGACTATCTCTAAGTATTTGATTAACTTTTCACCTTTAATAGCATAGGATCCATTAAAGTGATTAGTGATTAATAATGAGTCTACATGTACCTCAAGATACCTGATCCTCATATGCTTGGCAATTTGCAAACCAGCTATCAAGGCTTCGTATTCAGCCTCATTGTTAGTAGTTTGGAACTCACAAGCTATAGAGTGGGGTATTATGTCCCCCTGTGGTGATTTTAGTAGTATTCCAAGCCCAGTTCCTTTGACATTAGAGGCTCCATCAGTGAAGAGTATCCAAGGATCCTTAGTCTCCTCTAGCTGTTGGACTTCTAATTCAGCTTCCCTTTGCAAGTCACTACTGAAATCTGCCACAAAGTCAGCTAAGGCTTGGGATTTGATAGCGGTTCTAGGCTCATATCTTATATCATAAGCACTGAGCTTCACTGCCCACTTAGCCATCCTTCCTGACATTTCAGGTTTCCTGAGAACATTCTTAATTGGAAAATTAGTCTTAACAATAATGGCATGAGTTTCAAAATAATGTCTTAATTTCGTGGATTCCATGATTAAAGCAAGGATAAGTTTTTCTAAATGTGAATACCTGGATTCAGCGTCAATCAAACTCTTACTTACATATAAACAGGATGTTGTGTACGTTGGTGATCCTTAACAAGGACCGCACTTACTACTTTTAAGGATACTGCTAGGTATAAGGATAATATATCCCCCTTTTCTAGTTTCATCAAAGCGGGGGCTGAGGATAGGTAATCCTTAAGAGCTTTGAGGGCACTTTCATGCTTCTCAGTCCATTCAAATTTCTTGTTTTTCCTCAGGATGTCATAGAATTCCTTGCACTTTTCTGAGGATTTAGATATGAATCTGTTTAAGGCTGCGATCCTGCCTGTTAATCTTTGCACATCCTTAGCATTCGCGGGTGATTTAATGTTCACAATAGCCTTAATTTGCTCTGGACTTGCTTCAATGCCCCTCTTAGTCACCATATAGCCTAGGAATTTACCTGCTTTAACACCGAAGTGACACTTGGAAGGATTTAGTTTCATATTAAATTTATCAAGGATATTGAATGCTTCCTCCAAGTCTTTAAGGTGATCCTCAGCTTTTTTAGACTTAACCACCATGTCATCTATATAGACTTCCATAGTGTGCCCAATTTGATCCTTGAACATCATATTGACTAGCCTTTGATAAGTAGCACCTGCATTTCTTAGTCCAAATGGCATAGCAATATAACAATAAATACCAGTTGGGGTCATAAAGGCTGTATCCTCTTGATCAGATGGTTCCATTTGAATTTGCTGAAATCCAGATGAAGCATCCATAAAAGTTAACAGTTCATGACCCGTGGTAGCATCCACCATGGAGTCAATGTGGGGTAATGGGAAAGGATCCTTGGGACATGCCTTATTTAAATCAGTAAAGTCGACACATACCCTCCACTTTCCATTTTTCTTTTGAACAACAACCACATTGGCCAACCATCTTGGATACTTAACCTCTCTTATCATACCTGCTCGGAGTAATTTTTCTACCCCCTCCTGGATAATGGCATTTCTTTCTGGTGCAAATTTCCTCCTCTTTTGATGGATTGGTTTGAATGACCTGTTAATGCCAAGTTTATGAGTAATTATATCCTTAGATATACCTGTCAAATCTTCGTGTTTCCATGCAAAGGTAGATTTTCTCCTTTTGAGGAAGGATACCAAATCCTCTTTTATTTCGCTAAGGATCCCTGATCCTATGTAAATCTTGGATTCAGGATCATGAGGATCCATAAGTATTTCTTCTACATCCTGCTCTCTTGCCTCCAAGACATCTCTTGGAGGATACTTTAATTGCTATTGCTCTCTAGGCCTTGAGGCTGGTTTCATTGATGAAGTGTAGCAGTTCTTAGCCTCCTGCTGATCGCTCTTAATTTTCACCACCCCCATGGACTAGGAAGCTTCACACATTGATGATAAGTGGATGGGACTGCCTTCATGTCATGTATCCAAGGCCTGCCAAGGATAATATTACAACAGGATAAGCAATCTATAAAACAAATTTTTTGATAAGAATGTAATCCTTCGATATAGATTGGGAGTTTGATGTCCCCCAGAGTATTCTTGGTCTCCTCACTGAATCCCACAAGCACTGAGGATCTTGGTATAATATCGGATTCAGGAATATTCATCTTCTTAAGGACATCAAGCTGGATGATGTTCACAGAGCTTCCTCCATCTATAAGGATCATGCGAACAAAATGGTTAGAAATAAAAAGAGTAATAACAAGACCATCATGATGAGGATCCTGAATGTCAACACGATCATCCTCATCAAAAGTTATGACTTTATCCTTGGTAACACTGGACGTTCGAATGGGTCTGTCTCCATTATCCATCTTGGTTTCCTTGTCATGTATTTTGGCTGCTGAAAAGGATGTACCACAAATGTCTGATCCTCCGGATATGAAGTTTATAACTTGTGCATCTGCTGGAGGAGCTGGAGCTTTTTCTGGGATCCTTTCAGGATCCTGGGTTCTTGATTTCTTTCGTCCCAAAACTTCCTTTAAGTGCCCCTTGCTTAACAAGTAACCAATTTCTTTTCTTAGTGCAATGCACTCTTCAGTGAAATGCCCAAAATCCTCGTGATAAGCACACCATTTTGATTTGTCTTTCATAGCAGCTGGTTTATCACTTTTTCTTGGCCACCTAGCTTTCTCACCTAAATTCTGCATTGCAAGAATCAGTTCATTGTTATCAACAGAAAAACAGTATTCAGATATTGGAGGATAATCCTCATCATCCTCTTCCTGTTCTACTGCATGCACATTCTGGTTATCAAACTTGTAGTAGGATTTGAACTTGTTGTTTTTGAAAGAGGATCCTTGCTTTTCCTGTTTTGAGGATCCTGCTAGTCTCTCCTGGATCCTTTTTTCATCCTTTAATCGGATGAACCTAAGGGGCCTGGTTCTTACTTCATCAAGATTCCTGCATGGGGTCATAACAAGATCATCATAGAACAATGAATCCCTAAGTAAACCCATTTTAAAGGCTTCTACAGCCGTAGCTATATCCAGGTTAGGGATTCTAAGGATTCCTTACTAAACTTAGTGATATAATCTCTAAGTGATTCATTTTGACCTTGAGTTACCCTATACAAATCACTAGTTAATCGTTCAAACTTTCTACTACAAGAAAATTGGTTATTAAATAGGTTAAGTAGATTAGCAAATGAAGTAATAGAGTAGGGGGGAAGACTTAGCAGCCATTTAAGAGCTGATCCTATGAGTGTGGATCCAAATCCCTTCCATAGACATGCTTCCTTTAACCTTTCTGGGATGGGGTTAATCTCCATCCTTTCTCTGTATTGAGCTATGTGTTCTTCAGGATCTGTGGAGCCATCATATAATTTCATGGTTGGTATCTGGAACCTTTTGGGTATCTCAGCATCACAAATAGGTGGTGCAAAACGAGATATCTTATGGCTCCCATCTGCAATTTCAGGAATAGGCTTAACCACCCTTGGAACACTGGATATCATATCCTTAAGCTTTTGTAACTCCCTAGTCATAGCTTGATTGATACCTGTATCCTGCATAAGGCCATGGTTAGTGGTATAAGAATTATTGAAAGTGTTACCACCCGGCGGATTCAAGCTCGGAATCCCGGATGTGAATCCATATTGTCGAGACTCAGGTATGATTGAAGGACCAGAAGAAGCAATGGTTTGCAGTGGAATGAAGTCTCCTTGATGGACGTCAGAACTTCCCGGTTGCAAACTTCTTAAGGATCGTTGATCCTGGGAAACACTGGATCCTTGATGCATTGTGAACGGGGGTTTTGGAGGATAATCCATGGATCCGAAAACCTGAGAGGATCCTTGAGGCTGAAAGGAGGATCCTTGAACCTGAGAGAATCCTTGAACTGGAGAGGATCCTTGAACCTGAGAGGATCATTGAACTTGAGAGGATCCTTGAACCTGAGAGGATCCTTGAACCTGAGAGGATCCTTGAACCTGAGAGGATCCTTGAACCTGCTGCGTCCCCATGTATCCTCCTGAGCTAACGAAGGATCCTTGATGCTGAGAGAAGGATCCTGCTGGTTGAAAATAGGATCCTAAAGCCTGAGACGTTGCTGAGGATCCGTAGTGCATTCCTCTTGTTCCACCCAAGTATTGGACATCTGGAGCTGCAGAATGCTGAGAGGTTATGAACGGAGTGTCGAAATTCAAAGATCTGGGCATCAATGGGGAATGATCCTCTGCCGATCTCTTCTGTTTCTTGATATCTCCAATTTCTCTGAGAATCCTTTCGTTAGTCTTATCCTGCTGCTGTATGTGATCCTTCATCTGCAAAATTAAAGTAAAAAGATCACTAGTAGTAGGAGTATAAGATGCAGAAGAAGTTGGAGGTTTTGAGAAAATCGGAGTCGGTTTCTTTTCAGCATTCTTCTGGGATCCAGAAGGTGGTGGAGGCAAAGGTGGAACGCCTTGGGATGAATTGACCGCAGACATTGCACTTGAAGTGGTTTTTCCTTGAGAAGCCATCTGGTTGAATGTGATGAACCGGAATAACCGAAATGAACGAAGTTTCTCAAAAATGAAGCACCAATTGCCCCACGGTGGGCGCCAAACTATTTTGGTCAAAAATCAAGCTAAGATAATGCAACCAAATCTTTAGATGTGAGGTGTGATGCTTGAATCAATGAACAATATTAAGGATCACTCAGAAATGTAATGAAAAAGTGACACAATGATTTATATGAGGAAAAAGCCCTTGATCAAGAGTTGATCTCCGGCATAAAAAACCTCGGGTGATGGAAACTACCGATCACCAACTTAAATTAAACAAAATGTGTGTTACAACTTCGGATGATAGCGAGCTAGTTACAAGGATCACTAGAGTGAAATGTGTAACAGTGATGTGTAATTGCCGAGCAAAGTGTTGTAAACTGATGAGAGCAGTACGAGTGTGTGTGTTTAGCCAAAAATAGCCAAGTGTTCTAATTTAGCTCGCTATCCCCTTTTAAATTTAGTAAATATCTAAAATAACTAATGTCACACCCCCAAAATCCCACCTGCGGAGTACTACCGCTTGGAGGCGTGACTGACCAGGATCCAGCCACCAATCATACTGAACAGGCATATAAGTAATTATAAAAGTTTAACCAATACGATTGGTGTTCCAAAACAAATAAGTTTAAGTTGCAAGCGGAAGCATAAGTTTAAAGTTATAACATAAGTTCCAAAAGTTTCAAGTTTAACATAGTCTTGTAGCAATCCCTGTCCCACAACGATCCTCCTCCATGCAAGCTCCCACTGAGTACCTATGGTCCTGCAAAGCATGTAGTAACGAGTCAACAACTAGTTGAGTGAGTTCACGGGTGGGCGTTCGTTTTAGTTGTTTCGAAAACAGTTTACTTTATCTGGCATCCTGCCGTGGGGGTTACCCCATAGTTTAAAAAACGTGACATGTTCGTTCCCAGTTACTCCGGCACTCCGGCCGTGGGGGCTACCCCATGTAGTTATCAGGCATTTCGGCCGTGGGGGCTACCCCATGTACATCATCTGGCTCTCCAGCCGTGGGGGCTACCCCATGTGTATACTAGACTCGTTACCGTATCGATTGCTGACTGTAGTCATGTTTATGTGCCCTGAAAACATCAATGTCTATCATCATTGACGTGCCCCAGATCCATTAGTTCACGCCCGTCCTCTGCGGCACGGTGTGAGGCTTGTCAGACCTAAATAGCGCTATCTAACTAATGACCCGCTCGCCATTGGCCCGGCGATTAGTCGATACAAAAAGGAGGGACTTCGTGATAGAGTTTTAGTCTAGTACGTTTATCCGTCCATCCGGACGAGGAATCACATTCCTGAACCACTGACGTCCTACCTAAGGTAGACGAGGAACCACGTTCCTTAACCCCGTTCCCAACCCAGGGAATCCCATGCTTTGTAAAGGGTGTGAACTCACCTTGGTTTGCTCGGCAGTCAAACACAGAAGTCAATCAAGTCGCAAGTAGTCAATAACGTCCTAACACGGATATCACGTATAATCAGATTCGAACCAAGTAGTGCACAAATGTTCAACACGTTTGGCAAGCACGTTTAGCAGTAACAGTTAACAGTCAACAGTAGCACATACGGTTCACAAGTTCAGCCCAACTACTTAGGCCCTAATACGTAAAAGCAGTTAACACAGAAGCCCATCAGTCTGGCCCATTAACTAAGGCCCAAAGTGTGGTCTCGAGTCGCAACCGGACTCGCAAGCATGGTCTCGAGTCATGCTGTGTGTGTTGATCTCAGGTGGTTGCGAGTCGCAACCGGTGTCGCAACCGTGGTCTCGGTTAATCATGCTGAGGTCTCGAGTCGCAACGGGACTCGTAATCTATGGTTTCGGCTTGTCCTGTTATGGTTGCGAGTCGCAACCGCGTGGTCTCGAGTCATCACGCTGTGGTTGCGAGTCGCAACCGGGTGATTGCGAGTCGGTAGCAGTCGTTTTCAAGTTCACGTGTTGATGCAGATGTAGTCAGATTAATGGTACAATATAATCAGGCCCAAATCAGGAAATAACCAATAGAATCCCACTAACATATTTCCTAATCAGGCTATTAGTCAAAGATGGATCAAAATCACAAGGGTTTTCAATCTTCAACTATCATTCAAAGTGTTCTTCACATATTCAAATTCATATTCAACAAGTTCATAACATATTAATCACTTATTCAACCTTTGTTCAAGCAAACTCATGAACCATAATGAAACATACTTTAACATATTCATCAATACTCAAGGGTTTGTGTCATATTTGGTCACAAGATATCATAAGTTCCTTAACAACACATTTCAACACTAAAACATAAAACTTCAAAACATAACATGAACACACTATTACTAAGCATTCATCCATAGTCATCAAGAAATACTAACAATAACTATTATCTCATGCACTTTATCATACATCATAGAGCACAACAAGATTAACCATAAACATGAGAGATACTAACCGGTTGGTGAGGTGTGTGTGTGTGTCGATCCAAAGTCCAAATCCGAGAGTTTCTTGTGTCAACCGAGTGGATCCGAGAGTCTTGGAGGTGTGTTTGTGTGCTAGAGTTCTAGTGGGAGAGAAGATAGAAGTGTGTGTGTGTTCTAATGTTCAACAAAGTGGCAAAGTTAACTAAGGGTGGTGTATTTATAGTCAAGTTCCAAGTGGTGCACCCTTCATGGGTTTCTAGTGGGGGTTCACGGCCCAAAGGCCCAACCGGCCAAAGGTTCTCGGCCCAAGTCCACTCGAGACCTCATGGTCTCGAGTCGGGTTCTTTGTTGTTTCGTGTCGGGTTCTCGGTTCACATATAACACGTACACAAATATATACAATACACACATAACAAAGCACTTATCACATAAAAAGGTTCACGTTATCATTTTAACTAGTCACATAACGTACAAGCAAGTTACACCGAAAAGTTCTAAATTTCGAGTTGTCACATCATCCCCAAGTTGAAAGAAATTTCGTCCCGAAATTTGATGGCACTCACTGAGGAAGCTAGTCAAGTTGCATGGTTTTCCCGGTTATCCTGGGGTGTCACATCCACCCCCCGTTGATCTGGAATTTCGTCCCGAAATTCCGTAGCTTCAGCCTCAGTAGCGTTTGTACTGTTCTCAAACAGTTGGGGATACTTTTGTTTCATCCGATCTTCGCGCTCCCAGGTAAACTCTGGGCCGCGACGTGAGTTCCAACGAACTCGAACAAGAGGTATTCTAGTGTTCTTGAGGACCTTAACATCCCGGTCCGTGATCTCGACAGGTTCTTCGACGAATTTCAACTGTTCGTCGATCGTGAGTTCCTTCAGAGGAACTACGTGCGTCTCATCTGACAGACACTTCTTCAGATTTGACACATGGAAAACGTTGTGAACTGCACCGAGTTCTGCTGGTAATTTCAGTCTGTAGGCCACCTTGCCTATTTTCTCAAGAATTTCGAAAGGTCCAACGTATCGTGGGTTGAGTTTTCCTCGTTTACCAAAACGAACCACACCCTTCCAGGGTGAAACTTTGAGTAAAACCCGCTCCCCAACCTGGAGCTCAAGTGGTTTCCTGCCCTTATCGGCGTAGGCCTTCTGACGGTCACGAGCGGCCGCCATGCGTTGTCGTATTTGAGCAATCCGCTCAGTAGTGTCTACCACATGTTCTGGACCAGTGATTTGACTATCCCCCACCTCTGCCCAACAGAGGGGTGACCGGCATTTACGTCCGTACAATGCCTCAAACGGAGCAGCTTTAATGCTGGTGTGGTAGCTGTTATTATATGAAAATTCCACGAGTGGCAGATGCTTTTCCCAGCTGTTGCCAAAGTCGATTACACAAGCGCGAAGCATGTCTTCTAATGTCTGAATAGTTCGCTCGGACTGCCCGTCCGTCTGTGGGTGATATGCTGTGCTCATATCTAAACGTGAGCCAAAAGACTTGTGCATTGCCTGCCACAGTTCCGAAGTAAAACGTGCATCTCGATCAGAGATAATAGAAGTGGGCACCCCGTGCCTCGAAACAACTTCCTTGAGGTATATTTCTGCTAAAGTGGAGAACTTATCCGTCTCCTTGATTGCCAAGAAGTGTGCGGATTTTGTGAGTCGATCCACGATCACCCATATAGTATCGTTTCCGCGCTGTGATCTAGGTAGGCCAGTAACAAAATCCATGGAAATCTGCTCCCATTTCCATTGTGGTATCTCTGGTTGCTGAAGTAGGCCTGAAGGTTTCTGATATTCCGTCTTAACTCGCGCACAAGTCAAACACTTGCTGACATAAGTTGCTATGTGGGCCTTCATGCTAGGCCACCAATACGTGGTTTTAATATCGTGGTACATCTTGTCCGAACCAGGGTGTACCGAGTAGCGAGATTTGTGCGCTTCATCCATCACAAGTTCTCGTAAATCGCCATAGAGTGGGACCCAAATGCGTCCTGTTACATAATAAGCACCGTCTTCCTTCTGTTCTAAGCGTTGCCTTGACCCGCGTAGGGCTTCGGCTCTAATGTTCTCTGGTTTCAGTGCTTCTATCTGAGCAGCTCGTATTTGCGAAGGTAGACTAGAATGGATCGTGAGTTGTAGAGCTCTTACGCGCTTAGGCGTAGTGTCCTTTCGACTGAGGGCGTCCGCCACTACATTGGCCTTGCCCGGGTGATACCTGATAGAGCACTCATAATCATTCAGCAGCTCGACCCATCGTCGCTGCCGCATATTCAGTTCCTTCTGCTTGAATATGTGTTCTAAACTTCTGTGGTCGGTGTAGATGGCGCACTTGGTTCCGTACAGGTAATGCCGCCATAGTTTAAGTGCGAAAACAACAGCTCCCAGCTCTAAATCATGTGTCGTGTAGTTCTTCTCGTGAACTTTAAGTTGTCGTGAGGCGTAAGCTATGACTTTATCTCGTTGCATCAATACACAACCAAGACCTTGAATTGATGCATCACAGTAAACCACAAAATCTTCTGTGCCCTCTGGCAGTGAAAGGATAGGTGCACTACAAAGTCTATCCTTTAGATGCTGAAAAGCTAACTCTTGTGCATTTCCCCAATGATAAACAACGCCTTTCTGCGTTAGTAAGGTGAGAGGCTGCGCGATCTTAGAAAAATCCTTAATGAATCTCCTGTAGTAACCTGCCAATCCCAAAAATTGGCGAATTTCCTTTGGTGTACGAGGCGTAGGCCAGTTCTTAATAGATTCCACTTTGGATGGATCAACGTGAATCCCCTCCTTGTTCACCACATGCCCTAGGAAATGGACTTCACGAAGCCAGAAGTCGCACTTCGAGAACTTTGCGTAAAGCTGTTCCTTCCGGAGGAGTTCCAAAATAAGTCGTAGATGTTGTTCGTGTTCCTCTTTGCTCTTAGAATAGATCAGGATGTCGTCGATAAAGACTATAACAAACTTATCCAGGTACGGCTTGCACACTCGATTCATCAAATCCATAAAAACTGCCGGTGCGTTCGTCAGCCCAAACGGCATTACCAGAAACTCATAGTGCCCATATCGAGTCCTAAAGGCCGTCTTAGAGACATCCTCTTCCCGAACTCTCAGCTGGTGATATCCCGATCTCAGATCGATCTTTGAATAGTAGCTCGACCCCTGCAACTGGTCGAACAAGTCGTCAATACGCGGTAGAGGATAACGATTCTTCACAGTCACCTTGTTGAGTTCGCGATAGTCGATACACATTCTGAAGGTACCATCCTTCTTCTTCACAAATAACACTGGAGCTCCCCAAGGCGATGAGCTAGGACGAATAAAACCCTTATCCAAGAGTTCTTGTAGTTGCGTGGAGAGTTCTTCCAACTCTGATGGCGCTAAACGATAAGGTGCACGGGCTACAGGCGCGGCTCCAGGAGCTAGATCAATCTGAAACTCGACTTGGCGATGGGGCGGAAGACCAGGTAATTCCTCAGGGAATACCTCAGGATAGTCGCGTACAACCGGAAAATCTTCTAGCTTCTTCTCCTTCTCTGTGGTATCAGTAACTAGAGCCAAAATCGCAGTGTGGCCCTTTCGTAAGCATTTCTGGGCTTTAAGAAGAGAGATGATGTTCTCAACAGCACATCTCTTGTCGCCACGAATCATGAGAGGTTCACTACCTAAACCAGGAATACGAACGATCTTCTCGTTGCAAAGAATCTCTGCTCGGTGTTGGGATAACCAATCCATCCCAATGACAACGTCGAAACTACCCAAGACAATAGGAATAAGATCGATAGCGAAGGTCTGGTTAGCGAGAATAAGCTGGCAACCCTTGACTACGTGTGAGGCTTCCAAACTCTTACCATTAGCTAGCTCTACAGTGTGCTTGTCGCTCAGGGGTGTAGGAATACGCTTAAGCATCTTACTAACTTCTAGTGACACATAGCTAGTATCGGCACCCGAATCAAATAAGACTGTAACATAAAAGTCGTCGAGAAGGAACTTACCCGTCACCACGTTGGGATCATTCCTTGCTTCACCTTGACCAATCACGAACACACGCCCCCTAGCACCATTGTTGTTGTTCCCATTGTTACCATTCCCCTGATTGTTGTTGTTGTTCTGATTCAGTTGGGGACAGTCTTTCTTGAAGTGGCCTTCAGCTCCACACTGAAAGCATCCTTTGTTGTTACCCTGCTGCTGTCGCTGGTTCTGCTGAGGTTGCTGACGATTCTGATTGGCGGGATATGCGCTTCTGCAATCCTTTGCAACATGACCAGGCTTGTTGCACCGATGACAGTTGCCCCTGGTGCATGGCCCACTGTGGTGTAGGCTGCAACGATTGCACTTGGGGTGATTTCCTTTGTATCCACCATGACTTTGACCACCAGACGACTGCTGACTGGGGCTCTTGTGATCATCCGTCTTTCTCTGCTGAGACTGAGTTTGCACTGAAGTTGAACCCCTGCTTGAAGTTCCATCCCATTTCCGTTTATCCCCACTAGAAGCACCAGAAGTAGTTGCAGCACCTATACGCTTCGGTAACTTGTTCTGCTCCACCGCCTGATCAGTGAGACGGTGAGCCAACTGTACAACCTGCTGGATAGTAGTCAACCTCGCTGAAGTCACATGACTTTGGATCTCTGGCACCAAGCCCTTGAGATAGAGTTCAATTCGCTTATACGGAGGATCCACCATAGTAGGACACAACAAGGCAAGCTCATGCGATCTCTTAGTGTATGCCTCAATCTCCGACCCCGACATCTTAAGATTGTAGAACTCATCTTCCAGTTTGTGAATGTCGTCACGACTGCAGTACTCCTCCCTGATCATTTCCTTGAAGTTTTCCCATGGGGTGGCGTTGGCAGCAACCAACCCTAACATTTGCACTTGAGCATTCCACCACGTGAGAGCCAAACCCTCGAGAGTACCAGTAGCATACTTTACCCTGCGCGCTTCAGGGCATTCACACATTTCGAACACAGACTCCAGTTTCTCAAACCAGTGTAGGAGACCTACTGCTCCTTCAGTGCCGCTAAAAGTTGTGGGTCGACAGTCCATAAAGGTCTTAAAAGTGCACACCGGTGCCTGAGCATACTGACCTAAGGTAGGTGAAAGAAAAGACAGAGTTTAACACAAAGGTTGGTTCACGAGAGTAGAATCCAAATGATCCTAGAACAATTTCGGACTGCAGGATATACCTCCTGCGTGTGCAGCTGCGAGCGCTGCGGCAACTCGTTCGTTGATCAGAGCCGTCAACTGGGCTTGTGTCATGTTAACGCGTCCAGACATGGTTCTTCATAACAAGGGTAATACGTGTAAGAGAGAGGTTCGCGAAAGTACGATAGTAGGACAGAGTAAGCACACACGTGTTCAAACAACAGTAGCTATACTAATCGAGCATACCATGAGCAATGTACTACGCAACTAACAAGTAGGCAATATACATACATCATATTACCTAGAACGTCGAGCCTTGCATGAGGAGCGAAGTGTCGTTGTGGACCGTTGAGCACTGTTCCGGTTATAGTCTGGTTTTAACAAAAACGTTTCTCCTTTATTAAAACCAAGTTCACTATAACCAATGGCTCTGATACCAATCTGTCACACCCCCAAAATCCCACCTGCGGAGTACTACCGCTTGGAGGCGTGACTGACCAGGATCCAGCCACCAATCATACTGAACAGGCATATAAGTAATTATAAAAGTTTAACCAATACGATTGGTGTTCCAAAACAAATAAGTTTAAGTTGCAAGCGGAAGCATAAGTTTAAAGTTATAACATAAGTTCCAAAAGTTTCAAGTTTAACATAGTCTTGTAGCAATCCCTGTCCCACAACGATCCTCCTCCATGCAAGCTCCCACTGAGTACCTATGGTCCTGCAAAGCATGTAGTAACGAGTCAACAACTAGTTGAGTGAGTTCACGGGTGGGCGTTCGTTTTAGTTGTTTCGAAAACAGTTTACTTTATCTGGCATCCTGCCGTGGGGGTTACCCCATAGTTTAAAAAACGTGACATGTTCGTTCCCAGTTACTCCGGCACTCCGGCCGTGGGGGCTACCCCATGTAGTTATCAGGCATTTCGGCCGTGGGGGCTACCCCATGTACATCATCTGGCTCTCCAGCCGTGGGGGCTACCCCATGTGTATACTAGACTCGTTACCGTATCGATTGCTGACTGTAGTCATGTTTATGTGCCCTGAAAACATCAATGTCTATCATCATTGACGTGCCCCAGATCCATTAGTTCACGCCCGTCCTCTGCGGCACGGTGTGAGGCTTGTCAGACCTAAATAGCGCTATCTAACTAATGACCCGCTCGCCATTGGCCCGGCGATTAGTCGATACAAAAAGGAGGGACTTCGTGATAGAGTTTTAGTCTAGTACGTTTATCCGTTCATCCGGACGAGGAATCACATTCCTGAACCACTGACGTCCTACCTAAGGTAGACGAGGAACCACGTTCCTTAACCCCGTTCCCAACCCAGGGAATCCCATGCTTTGTAAAGGGTGTGAACTCACCTTGGTTTGCTCGGCAGTCAAACACAGAAGTCAATCAAGTCGCAAGTAGTCAATAACGTCCTAACACGGATATCACGTATAATCAGATTCGAACCAAGTAGTGCACAAATGTTCAACACGTTTGGCAAGCACGTTTAGCAGTAACAGTTAACAGTCAACAGTAGCACATACGATTCACAAGTTCAGCCCAACTACTTAGGCCCTAATACGTAAAAGCAGTTAACACAGAAGCCCATCAGTCTGGCCCATTAACTAAGGCCCAAAGTGTGGTCTCGAGTCGCAACCGGACTCGCAAGCATGGTCTCGAGTCATGCTGTGTGTGTTGATCTCAGGTGGTTGCGAGTCGCAACCGGTGTCGCAACCGTGGTCTCGGTTAATCATGCTGAGGTCTCGAGTCGCAACGGGACTCGTAATCTATGGTTTCGGCTTGTCCTGTTATGGTTGCGAGTCGCAACCGCGTGGTCTCGAGTCATCACGCTGTGGTTGCGAGTCGCAACCGGGTGATTGCGAGTCGGTAGCAGTCGTTTTCAAGTTCACGTGTTGATGCAGATGTAGTCAGATTAATGGTACAATATAATCAGGCCCAAATCAGGAAATAACCAATAGAATCCCACTAACATATTTCCTAATCAGGCTATTAGTCAAAGATGGATCAAAATCACAAGGGTTTTCAATCTTCAACTATCATTCAAAGTGTTCTTCACATATTCAAACTCATATTCAACAAGTTCATAACATATTAATCACTTATTCAACCTTTGTTCAAGCAAACTCATGAACCATAATGAAACATACTTTAACATATTCATCAATACTCAAGGGTTTGTGTCATATTTGGTCACAAGATATCATAAGTTCCTTAACAACACATTTCAACACTAAAACATAAAACTTCAAAACATAACATGAACACACTATTACTAAGCATTCATCCATAGTCATCAAGAAATACTAACAATAACTATTATCTCATGCACTTTATCATACATCATAGAGCACAACAAGATTAACCATAAACATGAGAGATACTAATCGGTTGGTGAGGTGTGTGTGTGTGTCGATCCAAAGTCCAAATCCGAGAGTTTCTTGTGTCAACCGAGTGGATCCGAGAGTCTTGGAGGTGTGTTTGTGTGCTAGAGTTCTAGTGGGAGAGAAGATAGAAGTGTGTGTGTGTTCTAATGTTCAACAAAGTGGCAAAGTTAACTAAGGGTGGTGTATTTATAGTCAAGTTCCAAGTGGTGCACCCTTCATGGGTTTCTAGTGGGGGTTCACGGCCCAAAGGCCCAACCGGCCAAAGGTTCTCGGCCCAAGTCCACTCGAGACCTCATGGTCTCGAGTCGGGTTCTTTGTTGTTTCGTGTCGGGTTCTCGGTTCACATATAACACGTACACAAATATATACAATACACACATAACAAAGCACTTATCACATAAAAAGGTTCACGTTATCATTTTAACTAGTCACATAACGTACAAGCAAGTTACACCGAAAAGTTCTAAATTTCGAGTTGTCACAACTAACTATCCGCAATTTATGCCCTCTCCCCACGATCTCCATAACGTTCACCAAGGTCAAGCACGTGCGGAATAAAAGAGAATATGCTCCAGGAATATCGCCATGACTAAGTCTAAGCACGTACTCCTGCAAAACAATCCCATATTCAAAGTAGACAATCGTTAGTGTAAGGATCACTATGATGACCCTGGATCCTGATCCTACAATACTCTCTGAGGATCACCAATTCAGACAGAATTAAGGATCCTTAAATCCGATAGCAATTGAGGATCACTGATCACAGGAAAATCTTCCCCTCTAACACTTAGGAAACTTGAGATGTCAGGTAGAATGGCTAAATGGTCAGTAAAGTTAAGTGCTTATGATCTAGTGTACGAACCTAGAAATGCCATAAAATCTAAGGCTTTAGCTGACTTTGTGGCTGATTTCAGTAGTGATATTCAAAATGAAGTGGACCTAGAAGTACAACAACTAGGAGAAACCTTAGAATCCTGGACATTATATACTGATGGTGCATCTAATGTTAGAGGAGTAGGATTGGGTATACTACTAAAATCGCCACAGGGGGACATAATACCCCAGGCTATTAGATGTGAATTTCCTGCCACTAATAATGAAGCAGAATATGAGGCTTTGATTGCAGGATTAGAATTGGCTAAGAACATGAATATTAAAAGTTTGCAAGTATATGTTGACTCCTTATTAATCACTAATCATTTTAATGGATCATATGCAGTTAAAGGTGAGAAGTTAATTGAATATCTCGATATTCTCAAAAAATTAGCAGGATATTTCGATGTTTTTACACTTGAATAGGTACCAAGAGAGGATAATGCTGAAGCGGATGCCTTGGCAAACTTAGGATCATCAGTCAGGATACCGGAGTGAATCCAAATACCGATACTTCATATCCTGTATCCTTCCATGGATCCCTTCAGAGCTCAGGATAAAGAGGTAACAAGCATTCAGGATCCTGGTCATGATCCTGAGGAGGATACTGGATCCTGGATGACTCCAATCATAAGATATCTCAAAGAAGGACACATTCCTGACAACGAGAATCCTAAGGCATTTAGGATGAAGGTATCACGATTCACCATTATAAATAATATTTTGTATAAGAAATCTCTTGCAGGTCCGTACCTAAGATGCTTGAAGGATCCTGAGGCCATGGAAGTGCTTCAGGATATACACGAAGGGGATTGTGGTAACCATACTGGGGGCAAATCTTTATTCTCGAAAGTGTTCAGAACAGGATACTATTGGCCGACAATGAAGAAAGATGCTGCAGAATATGCTCGAAGATGTGATGCATGTCAGAGGCATAGCAACATATTGCACCAACCGGCTGAACCATTATATCCTATAGCTTCCCCTTGGCCATTCATGAAATGGGGAATGGACATAGTAGGAAAGTTGCCGAAAGCTCCGGGAGGAAAAGTTTTTATGCTAGCAATGACCGACTATTTTTCTAAATGGGTTAAAGCTGAAGCATTTGTCCAAGTTAGAGACCAAGAAGTAGTATCCTTCATAAAGAGAAATATCCTGACCAAGTTTGGAGTACTAGCTGAGATAATCTGTGACAATGGTTCTCAGTTCATAAGCAAGAGGACCACTGACTTTTGCAAGAGTTGGGGGATCAAAATGATCACGTCTACCCCGGTACATCCTCAAGCAAATGGGCTAGCAGAATCCTCAAACAAGATAATAGTCAACAGCCTGAAAAAGAGACTAGGAGCTAAAAAAGGAAGATGGGCAGAAGAACTACCCTTTGTTTTGTGGGCCGATAGAACAACAATATAGAATGCAACTGGCTAAACCCCTTTCTCCTTAGTATTTGGAGTAGAAGCGGTGATCCCAACAGAAATGGTGATACCTACGGCAAGATCCAATCTCCAGGATCCTGGGCAGAATCCTGAAGCAATGTGCCAAGAATTAGATACTGTGTATGAAACAAGGGCTGCAGCAAAACTAAGGATGGCAGCATATCAACAGAGGATATCCAGAGCATACAACAAGAATATAAGGACTAGGAGGTTTCAGGTTGGAGATTGGGTGTTAAGAAAAGCTTTTCAGAATACTACTAATCCTGCTGATGGAAAATTAGCTCCAAAGTGGGAAGGACCCTATGAGATCAAATCAGAGGCAGGAAAAGGAGCCTATCGACTCAAGAATATGGAAGGGGATATGCTACCAAGATCCTGGAAGGCTATACACCTAAAGCTCTATTTCAAGTGAGTTTAGAATTTAATTTCTGACTCATAATGGTATGAATTCTATCTCTTTTCAATATATTTGATTTTATTTTGAACCCAATACTGACTTAAGCATCGGAGGGGTGTTAGCCAAGCTAACACCCACCTTAGTGTAAGGATGTTTTGCAGAATATGCTTCAGGATATACCTCCAGGATGTACACTCAGGATAATCCAGAAGATTAGAGGATTGGCCCCCTCTCTCACGCTTAAGGGATCCTGATCCCTTCACAGGTTTAAAGGTATTCACCTTTCTCTCGAATTGGGTTTAAACACCCCGCCTGGAGCGCAAGTTATCCAGGGATAGTTCAAGGTGGCGGGACCAGTTCATGTAAAAGTGGCTGACAATTTCGTTACTGTTGGCTATACCCTAGATCCTTAAGGTATATAAGGATTGATCACCCTCTCTCGCGAAAGGGTATTTTCATACTCTCTAAGGTTTAAAGGTTTTCACCTTTCTAAGTCTTGGAGTTTATACACTCCCGCTTGTAGCGCACGAAAATTTGGTACTTTCCCCAGGATACTAAGGGTTTATCCCCAGTACATTAAGGGTTTATCCCCAGTAAAACTAAAGTTTTTAACAAGATTGCAAAGATATGACAAGCGGTGATTACACACGTTCTTTTGTGGATAAGAAGCTACGAAGTTTAATCACTAAGTGAAGAAATACTCAAGTATGTCATGCACTGATGCAATATCCTACACAGACAGGGGACATCCATGCCGGGGACATTGCAAAGGATTCAAAGGTTAAGGTTGGAAATTATTGCCTAAGTGTTTCTGGTATGATTTATTATTCAAGTCTCGAAAACCTTATCTAAATGATCTAAGTTTTCTAAAAAGTCATATTCAACCAAGTTTTGTCTAACATTTAGAAGACATTTCATCAGTATCCTGATCAGGATATTCAAAACATACCTTTCCAAATAAAAACATAATAAATAACACTAAAAGGTCAGTTTATTATTATTAGTCCAAAAGATTGTATTGTTGGTTTCGTCTCAAAAAGAGAGCCATTCACCAAGAACACAATTAAGTTTTTAAAGCATATTTACATAAACAGTTGAAGGCTTCGTCCTGAAAACACAGGATCCCTCCACCTTCAACTGTCAAACTATTCTACTTGCAGGAAATTAAAATTGTTCTAAGTGCAGGACGGCCAGATGATTTAGACCCTACAAAATACAGGTATCATTAAAGACAAACTAACCAGGATACAGGTTCAGTATATGTGTACGGGATACAAGATCTGGATACTTACCTTATTAGGGAAGGAGATCATGGGCTCGATGGATTCCATGAAGCCAAGGTCACCATAAGAGAAACCTTTGGCAGCAACAGCAGAGGGCTTAGAGCTGATGGCAACATATGGCTCCTTTTTCACCAAGGCAGGCTTAGAAAAGCTGTCAAGCTCCTCTAGATCAAAAGTAGCAGGGTCCTTGATGGAATCTGCGTAAAAGGGAGTAATTCTAATTTCATTACATGATAATATTCTGAAGTAACCAAACCTATGCAGGAATATTTAAAATAGATATCCTTACCAGACATGTTGGAATGACTAAAAAATATATCCGTTGGAATCAGGATATCCAACAGTTATATTTTTGGGGACAATTGTTATGGGTAAAATTCTGAGCCCATATCCTGACTTTGTATCTTGATTTTTTATTAGTTGTATATGATCAGGATATCGGATCAGGATATCGTATTAGGATACTGGGTCAGGATATTGGTAACATCCTAAGGCAGTATCCTGACTATTACTAACGATTGGCTTGTAAAATGTTGGTTACAAGGGACTAACGTTCATGAGGACCAAGTCATCCTGAAGACCCGCTCAAATTGGTCAGGATAAAGACGTTGATGGCGGAAGAATAGCTCTTGTAACGGTCGGTATTGAAGAAAGGCATGTTTTATGGAAGCTGGTCAAAGATACTAATGTTGTAACGGTTATGGAAGCTTAAATCCCGGAATTATGGTTAATATGCGCGTGGAAAACGAGTAGAAACAGCCCCCCAACATTCAGAATGGAATATTCCCAGCATCCCGGAACAATAGGAGAGTTAGTTTGTTATTTGTAACTATAAATAGAAGGCCAGATCAATAGGAACACACACTTCACTCTCTGCTCTCGAACTCACACTTCTTTTTTTTTTCTTTCTATTACGCACAAACACTCAACACTTGTAATCGTTGTACCACTTAGCATTGATCTGAGCCATATCCTGCACTGTATCCTGATATTTGAAGCAATAGAAGAGCAAGGCAGCTGCGATTGTCAGCTCCCGAGGTTTTATGCCGGCGATCTAGATTGATCACGGGCTTTCCTCGTACATCTCGTGTCACCCTTTACATTTTTGCTCATCGTTTGATCATAAATACAGCTCTATATCCTGAGCTGTATCCTCAAACTGTTTTTGCAAATAAGTTAACTTGAATATTTTTGATACACCTTTCTTAGCACTCTACCTCACTTAACTAATTTGATCACTAAATTGCTTAGGTAATTTTTGACCAAAACAGTTACCACCCAAAAAAATTGAATAGCCATAAGTGGAGTGACGTGTCTCCAAGCAACGGGCCCAATCAGCATCAGAGAATCTAAGCAGTGATGTGGTAGTGGACAACAATAGTGTAACCCAAAGGCAATAGTACCTTTGAGATACTAAAGAATCCTCTTTACCTCCTTAAAATGATCAACAGTTGGAGCATGTAAAAATTGACTAACTTGATTAACAGCATAACAAATGCCAGGTCTCGTGATCGTTAAATATTGGAGAGCAACTACAATGGATCGATAAAGCGTAACATCGGAAAAAAGGGTACCTGCAGTGACAAAAGAAACGTTGGAGCTTAAAGGTGTTGGTGCTGGTTTAGCATCCAACATTTTAGCCCGAGTCAGAATATCCATCGTATATTTTGATTGATTCATGAAAAGACCATTTGTAGTGTAGGTAACTTACAATCCCAAAAAGTAGTTGAGTCTCCCAAGATCTTTGATGGCAAATTCCTTACCAAGAGTGGTAATGAAGGATTTAATGGTTGGTGAATGATTACCAGTAAGGATAAGATCATCAACATAGACAAGTAAATACATGATACGAGAATTATGGTTATAAATGAATAGAGAAGGATTAGCACGACTGCATGTGAAACCATTGTTGATAAGAAACATGCTTAGACGATGAAACCAAGCTCTAGGGGTTTGCCTCAAGCCATATATAGCTTTGTTTAATTTACAAACATGAGATGGGAATCGAACATCAATAATACCTTTCGGTTGTTCCATAAAATTGTTTTCTGACAGATGTCCATGTAAAAGGACATTATTGACATCTAATTGATGAAGATGCCAATTGTGAATTATAGTTAGAGCAGGAACAGTACGAACAGTAGTGGCTTTAACGACAAGACTGAAAGTATGGGAATAATCAAGGCCCGGAATTTGCATAAAGCCTTGAGCAACAAGTCTGGCTTTGTATCGTTCAATGGAACCATCGGATTTAAATTTGGTACGAAAAATCCATTTTGAACCTACAACATTGGCATTGGACAGTCGTGGAACAAGAGTCCATGTATTGTTCTTGGTAAGAGCATGAAATTCTTCCTCCATAGCATTAATCCATTTAGGATCCTTTAACGCACTATGAAATGTGTGGGGATCATTAGTAGCAAAGAGGGCATGATGGAGAGGTATCGAATCCATGTGAGCAAGGTCAACACGATGTCTAGGTTTAAAAATACGAGATTTGGCACGTGTCATCATAGGATGAGACGGGAGAGGTGGTGGTGGAGGAATGGATGGAGCCGAAGACTGGACAATGGGCTTCGTAGAAGGAGATGGGTCAGATAGATGAGGAGAATCTGGGCCAGATGAATGCGGCGAGTCTGGGCCAGATGCATGAGGTGAATCTGGGCCAGAAGAAGAAGATCAAATTCAGATATGTCGCTAGGATTTGGGCCTCCATTCGGTTGGGTCGATGAACCAGGTTCAAGCGTTGGGCTACCCGCCGACGAGACAGACGGGCCGCCAGACAAGATGCCCATGTCAGGCTGAATATGTGAGCTAGGTGAAAAGAATGGTAGGGTAACAATGGAGTTTGGCAAAGATGTAGTTGGGCTAGTGGATCGGCCCAATGGAGAAACAATAGTGGGTTGAGTTGTGGAACTTGAATTTTTCATAACAGAAGGAGAAGTATCTAAAAATATAGACACCTCAATTAAGTTAATAGGTTTAGTGGAGTGGGTGTTTCTGTCAAATGGAAAATGGTGCTCGTCAAACCGAGCATGTCTCGTAATATATATCCTTGAGGAATTTGGATCAAGGCATTTATAACCTTTATGTTTCGAACAATAGCCTACAAAAACACATGGGATACTTCGAGGTGACAATTTATGAGGAGTGTAATCACGAAGACATGGAATGACACGACAACCAAACGGTTTGAAAAAATTGTAGTTTGGTCGTTGATTATATAAAATCTCAAACGGAGATTTTCCTTGTAAATTTGGATGGTAAACGATTTATCGTATAAACCGCCGAAGAGAAAGCATCAACCCAATATGTAGCGGGTAAATTGGCATGAAACAACATTACCAAATCGGTTTCAACAACGTAACGATGCTTTCGTTCAACCCGACCATTTTGTTGCGGAGTATAAGGACAAGACATCCTATGCAAAGTGCCATTTTGTTCAAATATAGAGCGAACGAGACTGTTGGTAAATTCGGTTCCACCATCGCTTTGAAAGATTTAAATTTTTGTGAAAAATTGTGTTTGAACAAATGACATAAAAATAGTCAAGGCATCAGCAAAATCAGATTTTGCCTTAAGCGGATATAGCCAAGTAAATCTGGAATAATCATCAACAAAGGCCGCATAATATCGAAAGTTATCAATAGATGTTATAGGAGAGGGTCCCCATAAGTCACAATGTATAATGTCAAGAGGCATAGATGCACGTTTATCATTATGTAAAAAAGGTTGGCGTTTCGCCTTAGTAATCTCACATGAGGAACAAAGTCCCGGTTTAGGCAAAATAGAAGTAAAGTTCACACCACCATTATTTTTAAGCATAAATAAAGTCTCAAAATTAACATGCCCTAAGTCTAGAATGCCACAACTCAAAAGAAGCTTGTGGACAAGAAGATATGGAAACCAAAGCTTCATGAGTCGGACGAAGTACATAAAGGCTGTCTTCACGGCATCCTTGGGCTAGCGTTTTCTTGGTTTGTCGACCCTGAATATAAAAATAAGGGTGAGAAAAAACAACATCAACGGGATTCTCTTGGGTTAATTTGCCAATTGATAATAAATTTTTAGTAATAGAAGGTACAATCAAGACATCATTTAAAGCAATATTACCAAAAAGTTTTGTGTTACCAATATGTGTAATGGGAAGAGATTGACCATTACCAAAAAAACACTTTTTGATTACCTTGCATAGGAGCGGTATTTTGAAGTGGCAAAGCATTTGGTAACTTATGTGTAGTAGCCCCGGTATCGGATGTCCAATCGGGAACGGTAGCATTTAGTTGACACTGAGCGTGGAAAGCTTGTGCAAACTGATCCGGCGAAGCGGTGGACTGGGCAAAGGACGCAAGGTGGAAACACTGGGCCGCGTAATGCCCGGGTTTATGAAACAATTGACAAGTGGGTCTTTGAAAATTATTAAAAGGAGGCATGTTGGGCCTGTTTTGACCTTTGAAAAAATTCCCTACTGGGCCGCCAAAACGGCTGTTATAATTGGTTCTATTTGAGCGGCTATTATTATTAGATCTATTGGACTTAAACTGGTGGCCATTGTTGGCAGTAGGTCCACCAAAATTATTTGGCTTAAAATTATTATTATTTGTGGTATTGGAACTTTGAGCCATAAAAGCAAGAGTATTTTAAGTATCATTGTCTAACGTACCATGTAACTTTTTTATAAAGAGTTCATGGCTTTCAGCACTCGCAACAAGATCAGCAAAAGATGGTATGGGACGTACCGAACGGGTAGTAGTGGAAAAGCTTTCAAAAGACGTACCAAGGCCGCATAAGAACCAACGGACTTGATCCATAGCATCAATAGGATGCCCGATAGCCGTCAGTTGATCACAAATAGTTTTGAAAGATCAGGCAAAATCAGCAACCAATTTGTCACCTTTCTTGAGAGCGCAGAGATTATCCCGGATATTTTGAACCCTTTCAACAAATGCATTACAAAAAGCTGCTTCGAGAGCCACCCATATTTCTCGAGCCGAGGAGAGCCCAACAGTGATTGAGAAAACCTCTTCAGGCAGAGAGGCATTAAGCAGAATGATGGCTTGTTGTTCATCGCTAATCCAAGTAGTGTGATTGGGATTTGTAACTTGTTTTTCTCCGGATAGCATAGTAGGAGTAGGTTGAGTGAGAGATCTATCCATATGTGATAGTAATTGTTGAATACTGAGGATAGGAACCATTTGGGTTCTCCATGATAGATGCTGGAAATATGGGCAGAATTCAATGAGCAAGAAGGAGGAAAGAATGATCAGAAAACACGAAGGGAAGGATAGAACCAAGAGAAAGAAGATGATCGGATAGAGAGAAGACAAGGTGCCAAAGGTTGAGAAATTCAACAACTAGAAGGGTAAAGGGTTGATACCATGTAAACAACCAATTCTCATTACTTTGCAATAGGTTACAATATACAATATATAGACTTGATGAATATGAACAATCTAGATAATAAATAACCAATGAATACATGTGTACAAATATTATCTAATAAATAGAATTTCTGTAAAGAAAAATGTTAAAAAAGATCATACAAGGTTTTTGAAAGAAAACAAATATGAGAATTTGCATTCTCACACTTGTGTCAATCAATAATGGATGCCATACAAGATCATAAAAAGAACATGGCCAAGGAAGACAAAGTGAAGAGATTGCAAATTAATGAAGAAACATGTGTTGCGAGTCTCCAAGAAAATGAGGTACTTTATTTTTCTTCATATTATTTTGAAGATGAATAAAAGAATGATGACTATTAAAATTTTTAATATGTAAAAACATGAAAAGAAACATTTACATGCTCTACTTGTGACAAGTTTGATTTGAATCTTTCAAACAATAAAAATGAATCATTAAGTAGTACTATTAAACCAGTCATGTTTGCGAAAGAAAATGAAACACCCTCTTCAATAGGAGAAGCTTGGATTATGCACCAATGGTGACTTTCCAATGCGAGGTACCAAAAACATTACAATGTCACCATTTGATCTTATACCATCCGTTTTCATAGCTGACATTTGTTAAGTATTAAGACAATAATAATATAATATATCACCAAAAATATTACAATGTCACCATTTGATCTTTATACCATTCGTTTTCATAGTTAACATTTGTGAAGTATTAAGACCATATATCTAACATTCTAAATGCTTAAAATAACAATTAATGTAAAGACACACTTGACACTTCTAGTAAAAATTTGTAAACAACATTAGTTCTTATGTAAATAAACGGAGTAAATATGACTTAGGGGAGGGTTCACTAGTGATAGAATTTATCACTCACAAGCACCAATCAAGTTTTGTCATGTCATCGACCATTTTTCCATCACTCACAACCTTTTTTAGTGGGGGTGGTCATCACTCACCACTACACCCAACAATTTCTCCCAAACCAACAATTACCTCTCAAAACAAAAGTATAACGCGTGAAAAAAAATAACTGAAAATTGATTCCGTGATGATATAACACGTTTTCGGTTATGGCGGCGGTCGACATTTTGAAAGTTCCACGTGTTGAAAATTAGTATAACACGTTATACTACACCCGCCCCGTGTGCCCTTAGCTTGAGTTCTTAAATAAATCAATATTCTAAGATATAACCTCATATGAGATGTACGAACATGAACATGAGTATCATGTGCAAACTTGTAATCCATTAAATAATAGTTCTTTTTCAGATTGGAAAATAATAAATGAAGCTATCAGTTATTAGTCAATAATAATCCATACTAGTACTATGACTAAGTCACTCTTAATTTTCACTTTCATTATTAAAGGACAATTTCACTCCAACCAAAATTAACTTTGGTTGTGTATAACTTTCATTTATGTCATTTTACACCACTTTACAACATTCTCACTACGATAAAAATGATTAGTTTTGTTAGAGTGATGTCGCACTTGAAATGAAACTGAAAGTTAAAAAATGTCATCTGCCAGGGTGTTAGCATGAATTATTTATCGACGAATGAGTCATAGTTTAGAGTATTAAAAACTAATTTAGCTACTTTTTTCCTGAAAATTGTTGCAGCGGACATGACACACGTCCCCAGCTCAAGTTGATGATGTTCTAAGGGGATGAAGGGTGGTCACTAGTGATAGATTTCTATCACTCCCACTATCCAATCAAATCATGCCAATGTCATCACCCAATATTCTATCACTAGTGATAGAATTGTAGTGGGGATGGTCACTAGTAATAAAGGAAAGCTATTTAAAAATAGCTTACAAAAGTTGAGGGACCTGAATTGCACTTTTCATCAAACTTTGTATTAATTCAATTGCTAAAGTACAAAAGAATCTGAATGGCACTTTTTCATCAAACAATCTTTCACGCGTTATAGTTTCAACTCATTTTTTTAACGAGTGATAGAAGGAGTGGCGGCGGTGTGCGTTATTTTTCGACGCATGATGGGAGGTCCATCACGGACCGCCCCGTCTCCCCTAATTAACCTCTTTAGTTACATAACTTGTATGTTTTTGTTTGAGATTGGGCAATTATAAAGTTTCGAAATGCATTATCATTTATTACAAACAACCATATATAAGTCGCAATTTCCCAACTTACTTCTCCAGCACCATTCAATAAGTAAACAAACACTCAATTTCCCTTCTTCCATGACTCGGCAACTCGTGCAAGTGTCTCATAACTCGACCCTTTACAACTCAGTGTCTCCAACCCACTCACTTCCAACTCTCTAGCCTTGCTCCTTATCTTCCTACCCTCACCACCCTCAAAAACCACCCTCACCACCCTCTCTATTTCCTTCCTCCCCACCACCACCGTCTCTCCATCGTCCCCTACCACCGGCATCTTCACGGCAACCCCAATCTCATCGCTTAACAACGTCGCATTCATCCGCTGCTCGGCATACATGGGCCATGCAATCATTGGCACCCCATGTGTAACACATTCCACAATCGAGTTCCACCCACAATGAGACAAAAACGCACCTGTAGCTCGGTGACTCAGCACCGCCACCTGAGGCGCCCATGAGCTCACCACCAGCCCAACTTGGTTCGTCCTTTGCAAAAACCCTTTGGGCAAGTACACTTCAGGGTCTTCTGTACCACTACCCGCACTGAAAAAGGTTGCGAAAGCACAGTCACTCGGCTTTCTAACTACTAGAATGAACCGTTGCTGACTCAGTTCCAAACCCAATGCTAACTCAGTGAGCTGCTCACTAGTTAACGTTCCGCCGCTTCCAAGTGTAACAAACAAAACCGATTCTTTCGGTTGTTTATCAAGCCATGCAATGACCTGTCTAGATGACTCTTCCGGTTCGCCTCGTTTCAAGACCGGCCCGATGGGATAGACCGACATATTCCGAAAGCATAATTCATGTCGTAACGCTTTAAGTGAAACCGGTTCGAGATCGTCCCAAGAATTAACAAAAACCCCCGTGGCCATTGTTAACCTAGTGACATGATGCAAAAACCATTTGTACTCATCAATGTTTCTTTTCTTGGTTATGCCCATGAAGTCCCGGGTTCGGATCAGGTGACAACCCGGGACTTTGATCGGGTCGGGTAGATCCGAAACCTCGTCTTTAACCTCCTTATCCAAAACTGGTAGATACAATGAGAAGGCCAAAAAGGCTGCTGAGCTTGTGAAAAATGAATATACCGGAATAGATAGCGGTTTACATGCTTCAAACACGCCGGTGCAGAAAATATCGATGACAAACGCTTGTAGTTTGGGTCTGTTGATACGCGATAAGACGGATGGAAGGGAGGTACGGATGGATTGTTCAGCTATAACACAAAGGTGGACGAATGCGGTCATGTCATCGGATACAAGGTTGGATATGTCGAAAAGCGGTAGGTTTAGGATGTGGAGGTCGGGGTGTGGGTTGGCGTTGAGGTATTCAGTTTGGGCGAGGGTTGCGCCGTTGGTGATGACGAGAAAAGTGACCTGAAAGTTATGTTGAGTGACGAGACGAAAAGCGAGCTCGAAAAGTGGAGTGGTGTGGCCTATTCCTGGGCTTGATAGGAAGGCTACATGGGGTTTTGGTGCACCTTCAAGTTCAATGCTCATTTTGATTTACTTGGGATTGGAAATGTGTTTGTGAAAGGTTTGAGATTGAGCATTTATAGTGCTGCAACGAAGATACCAGATATGCATGTTTTTTGGACATGTAAAATATTCAACGTTGTTTTGCTTTGTTTTTACGTTTTACATGCTTAATACTTAGAAAGGATGAGATGGATGCGGGTCCCTTGATCTTAGGGCTGACAATAGATATATGTATAAGACACGATTAAACCTGTTTAGTGAAAAAGTACACAACTTTTATAAACCCATTAAGACACGATTTGCCAGATTTTAAGAAAAGTTATAAGATATAATTTGATTTTGTAATTTGATAGATTATTAAATTAAGAAAATGTAATATGAAATATTAAATTAAATGTTAAGATTAAATTAAGAAAATGTAATATGATATATTAAATTAAAAGTTATAAAATTACAATTTGAGAAGTTATAAGATATAATTTGATTACGTAATTTGATATATTAAATTAAGAAAAAAAAATATATAATTTTGATATATTTAAAGAATAAGAATTAATTGCAAAGATACGAGTTTAAGGTATAAGAATTAATTACAAAGATACGAGTTTAAGGTATGATATTGGAAAGTGACATGCGTCTATCACTCATCATCATCATGCTCAGTAAATTCTACCAATAGCAAAGCTAACGTAGGGTCTGGGGAGGGTAAGATGTAGACAACCTTACCTCTACCCCACAAGAATAGAGAGGCTGCTTCCAGGTAAGATGTGTCTATCACTAAATTCTGTTATAAAAAAATCATTTGTGTAAAATGATCGTTTCACATCTTTACCTCTTTAGTGTTATAAAAAAATTCATTTGTGTAAAATGATAGTTTCATCTCTATACCAGATTTCATCAATCCGGTATTATCACTTTATTTTTATCTTAAACTATCATAAATATCTTAATAAAATATCTTAATAGGTGATAACACTATATTAAATCATTGGTAGTAACAACCTGATTATTCCGGACCAATTCCTAAGTGACACTTGTTTAGAAATCATCCCCACACTTAGCTTGGTTAAAGTTGAGGGATTAAAACTGCCAAAAAGGCGTACTATGAAGATGAGGGGCTGAAACTGCCAAAAACCAAAATTCCCTGCGGTAGAGGTCCTTGCGGACCGTATAGGAAACCCCTTGTGGTTCGCAAGGGTTGCCTACAAAACCTTTTGTGCCAAAGGTCTTTGTATGGATATCCCTTGCGGTCCAGGGGTACCTGCATAGTAGAAACAACGCTAGTAGCTGTTGTTTGCAACATTCTTGCCACCTATCTCCTTCTTGCCACCCTTCTCTTTGGTTTTGACATATAAGGGACACTAAGCTTCAGTATTGACACCACAAGGACACTTATCTTAACCTTCTTAACCTCTCTTTGCTATAAATAGCAACATTGTATGCCATGATCTTCATCCCAACTAAAAAAATACAAACACTTCTCTTAGAAGTCTTTGTGAGAATTCTTTCTTTTGCATTCAAGCTTTTCCTTTGGTCATTTGGAATAGTCTTCTAACGTAAATCTCTTTTCGTTAGCTCTTTCATTAGCAATAATTTTATAGTCTACTTTGGTCTGAGCGTCGAGAATTGTCAACAATTTGACCATAGCGTTTGACTTTCGATTCTGACCACCTTATTCAACCATTTTCAAATTAATTTCACCCAAATGATCCTTATAATATGGGGTATAAAACCTTGCTTTTATATCACATAATCGTCACGTCTAAATGGGTCTAAATGACAAGTCAAACCTGAATTTCTAGAAAGCCAAACTCAAGTTTATGTAATTATCAAAGAATAAACTTTAAACAAGTATAGTCTAGTGTTTTGACACCAAAACCGTTTATACAACATAATAAAATTATGTTCTAACATATTTGACTTGTCACATAACCATTTGACCGTTCGAACCCGTATTTAGGCATACGATTCGTTAAAATGGCATAAATATATAAACAAGTCGTAACGGGTCAAGGCCTTTTCAAAACACTCTCAAATCAGAATGTAAGGTTATTCAACCATAACACGCGAGACCCCTCACTCGTATGGTTATAACCAACAATCTATCCGGTCAATGCTTAATCTAGCAGAACCATACTTAAATCCATATTAACCGGTCAAGTCTAAATTACCTATAAAGACCTGTGAATACTTCTCATGGATATTATTTCCATTCACTCTGGACTATAGAGCTTGCTAGTAATCGCACCATAGTCAATAAACTTTGAATCCGGATGTACTACAAGTTAAATACGTTGTGTTCTACACTAGTACAATTAAATACATTTTAACCTCTTTTATCAAAACTTGGGATATAGTATATGACCTCTTGGTTCAGGTATTATAACATGCTTATATGCAATAATCTGATTTAATCCGTAATGTTTGACAACAAAAACGATTGTGTAGGCATACACCTTTCAGTCACAATATAAGGTGTGTAGGCACTCGATACGGCCATTACGAGTTCACTGTCATGCCCTTCGACTTGACAAATGCTCATGCCGTTTTCATGAACTTAATGAATAGGGTTTGTAAACCTTATCTAGATAAGTTCATCATTCTTTTCATCCTTGACATTTTGATTTATTTGAAATCTCGAGTTGACCACAAACATCACCTCCGTCTAAAGATGGAACTTCTAAAGAAAGAACAACTTTATGTCAAATTCTCCAAGTGTGAATTTCGGCTTAAAGAAGTTCAATTCTTGGGTCACATTGTCAATAAACAAGGTATACATGTGGATCCCGCCAAAATCGGTGTGATTAAGGATTGGAGTACACCTACTACTCCTACCGAAGTTCATTCTTTTCTTGGACTCACTGGCTATTACCGTCGTTTCATCGCAAACTTCTCCAAGATTGCGGTTCCCCTCAAATCTTTGACTCAAAAGAATAAACCTTTTGAGTGGGGACCCAAACAAGAAGAAGCCTTCCAAACCTTGAAGCAAAAGCTTTGTGATGCTCCTACTTTATCCTTACCTGATGGCAGCAACGATTTCGTTGTATATTGTGATGCCTCAAGTCTAGGCATTGGCTGTGTTCTCATGCAAAGAGACAAAGTTACAGCCTACGCATCGAGACAATTGAAAATCCACAAAAAGAACTACATAACTCATGATCTTGAGTTAGTTGCTGTTGTTTTCGCTCTCAAAATTTGGAGACACTTCCTCTATGGTACCAAATGTGTGGTTTTCACTGACCACAAAAGTCTCCAACACATATTCAATTAGAAGGAATTAAACATGAGACAACGACGTTGGGTCAAACTTCTGAACGACTACGACTATGAGATTCGCTACCATCCCGGTAAGGAGAATGTCGTAACCGACACACTTAGTCGCAAAGAACGTGTCAAACTTCATTGTGTTCGAGTTCAATCTGATATCCAAACACGCATTTTTGAAGCCCAACGTACTTGTGTAACCCACGACAAGATGTGTAATGAATTGCCAAATAGTCTCGAGCTTCAGCTTGAAACTAAAAATGATGGGTTACTCTGTTTCTTAAAACGTTTGTGGATTCCAAACCAAGACGATCTTCATACACTATTGATGAACGAGGCCCTTAAGTCTCGTTATTCTATTCATCCTGGTGCGGACAAAATGTACATGGATCTTCGTACCCAGTATTGGTGGCCGGGTATGAAAAAGGACATAGCCTTGTACGTATCTAAATGCCTTACTTGTCTTAAGGTAAAGGTAGAACATCAACGTCCTTTTGGTTTGCTTGAACAACCAGAAATTCCGGTATGGAAGTGGGAGAACATTGCTATGGATCTCATCACTAAATTACCATGCACTTCTAGAGGTCATGATGCCATTTGGGTAATCATTGACCGTCTGACTAAGTTACCACACTTTTTACCAATTCATGAGGATTTATCTGCTGAAAAACTCGCAAAGATCTATGTTGATGAGATAGTATCAATTCATGGTGTTCCTTTGAACACCATATCGGACCGTGATGCTCGTTTCTCATCTCATTTTTGGAAAACCATGCAATCAGCCATGGGAACCAAATTAAATCTGAGCACTGCTTATCATCCTCAAACAGATGGATAAACCTAAAGGACAATCCAAACACTTACTGATATGCTTAGAGTGTGCGTTCGTGTTAAGATCGATTCCTATACAATGTTGACTGCGTAGATCTCGTATCTTGTGCGGAATCCATGTATGAGAGTGGATCAGACAAGGACAAGTTAGTTAAAGTTGTTTTCTATTGATTAATCTTCAATACAATACCACAAAACAGACGAGCAGAGCTTCGCCTCTCTGTCTCTCAAAGTTACTAATGAACAAGACCTAACCACTATATATAGGGACACTAGATCCGCACCAAACTAATCAAGGATGGACCTATATGTGCGAACCAAGACCTTTGCGCGGATCAACTCATATCTGCGGATCAACCCTGCACCGATTCGTGTAGATGCGCATGATAACCAAACCCTAATGTTGCGCCACGTTCGTGCAAACCAGGATTCCCCATTCGTGCAGACCTGGTAACTTTGTACTTGACTGCTTCATTTTAATACCTAGTCTTGAACATCTGTTAGCTATGATACGTGATTGAAGGAAGCGATAGACATATGTTTCACAGACTCCCCCTTGGATACTGCTGCAGTCAATCTCGTAGCATCTTTATCACCTCTCTAAGTCTTCACGAAGCTTTAACAAAATCAGCACCACAGACTGCCCTTTACTTTAACAGACTCTCCTTGGATTTGCGTCCTGATTCATCAGCTCCCCCTTTCGATAACTTCTCTCTTCAGGCTCCCCTTTGCTTTAAGCTTTCGGCTTTCAGAAACCTGGCTTATTATCTGAAAATATGACAACTGAAGCCACTTGAGAAAATTTCTAATCACTTTCAGAATTAACAACCTAGCTCTCTAAACTTTAGATGACAATTAAGACATATTTGAGATTTCCAAGATTGTAAACTGGCTCTAAAGACAAATATTTGACAATTAATTCACCCTAGGATCAAGAATCTGGCTCTTACAGTATTTAACAATTTGTAAACCCAAGAACAAATTACCTAACTCTCTCCCCCAATAGAATAACTATATATCTGACATTCAAAGAATTCAACTTCCTAAACCCTCTCAGATAATCAAGTTCAATTTAATGATCTTGATTTATCTGATTATCTACCAAGTTCAAATTAATGACCTTGGAGACTTCACAAGCTGTTTTGGAATTTTTTGTTAAAAACCACAAGTCTCAAATTAATGAACTTGTTTATTTTCTAAGACATGTTCAGCATACTTAAATTTTGAAACTCAGCTTTCCAACATCAGTTGTCGAAACATAAAGTAGAAACAAAATCTTTTTGCATTTTACAAAATTTATGCTAAAACACTCTGAAAATCTTTTTGTGATTTTGAATGTACTGAAATGTAAACTATTTACAAACATATTTTTGTTTAAGTTTGTATTAGAGGATCATATCAGTTTATGACACATCACTAGCACTGTTGATCTATATAAACTTTAAGTTCTAAACGATTCACTTATATTGTCAGTATACTAATCCTCTTAAATTTTCACACAAACTTCAATTGAATCAAGATATGAGATTAGTGTTTTAAGAACTTAAACTTATTTGCGTGTCCCACCTCAGAATATACTCATGTATCAAAATTCCATAGATTTAGTCTTACAGGTGAATATACCTAAATTATATCTGTCTTTGGTATGTGCGAAGCCTTAAGAGCACAGGTTAGGACTTTCGATCAGTCAAACAGATAAAGGCTTGACTTAAGGTGTGTTCCACTTAGCAATCTTCTTTACAACTGCACTTGATATATATCTTTCAATATTTTTAATTTTTATGCAGAGGGAAAGTTTTAAGCGCAAAACCATTATACGAGGTCTAGGCCATTGCTGACGCAAAATCAGAAGACCAAGTATAATACCTCAGATATCAATAAGTATAAAGACCTAATATCTCAGAATCAGGCAATCTCTCAAACGAAATTTCGGAGTACTAAGTCCATATATCTGAGAGATGTTCCCCACGAGATAAGATCTTGAATCATTTTGAATGTTTTGTTTTGACAAATCATTTTCTGGTCTCCAGATTTGTTTTGGTTCAAAGTTGGACGTTTTTGATTTCTAAGTTTGTTTTGGCTTTGAAATATCAACCTTTGATTTCCAAATCTATGTTGGCTCAAATTTGGGTGTCTTTGGTTCCCAAGTTTGTTTTGACTCAAACTTGGTTGACCTCTGTTTCACAACCTCAGATTTCATTTTCTCAATATCAACAGGCTTCAGATTATGTGGACATTTATGACCAACGTGTCTACTTTTTGACATTTAAAACATGTTTTCTTTGAAACATCTTTAGCCTGTTGTTGTTTCTTTTTCTGAGCTTAGAATTCTTCATTAGTCTGTCGACTAAATCAGATTTTTTTCTCTTCTTCAGAACTTATTCCATGAACGAAGTTCATCTTTTTCTGAAGATTTGACTTTTCAGCCCTTTTCCTTTGATTTTGTTTCTTTTTATAACCCAACCTACCCTTTGTGTTTTTCTTTTTGTAACTAGGTTTGTTATAAAAAGTTTTCTTGTCCTTACCAGCAAGTTTTTCAATTTCAGATTTTTCGATTTCTACCAATTTAAAAACCTTGTTAATCTTATCCGCAATCACATTTTGAATCAGAACTTCAATATCTGAGAATAATTTGTCAGATCCAATCATGTCATATGCCAATCCTATTGAATCATCATTCGCATTTTTCTTAGATTTTGAATTCTTAAGATAATTTTTATGAAAACTTTTCTCATCTTCATCCTGTGATTCGGACTTCTCATTTTTGGTAGAATCCTCTTTCAAAACGCTTTCAACAACCTTACCTACCACCTCTGAATCACCAAGATCATCAGATTTGGAGTAAGTCACATCAATATTGTCAGGCAGTTGGTCAACTATATTTATTGCCTTTGTCACATTTTCGTTATCATAGAATGTATAATTATTCTCCAATGGTGGTGGAACCTGAGGAAATTCTGAACCAATGCCCTTTTTATTCTTTTCAGAATCATGGTAATCTGGTGTGATGTTAAAAATACATTCGAGAATATACGAAGAAGCATGATAACTTTGAAGTTTGTTAACTTTCTTTTCTTTCTCAACTAAATCACGTTTAACTTCAGCAAGTTCATTAATATATTGATTTAAAACGTGTTGTTTATTTTCAAAATTAACTTCAAGAAATCTTTTCGTTTCAATACATTTTGAAAGTCTTCTTTCCATACTTTTTTCTTCACTTTTCAAAATTTCAAAAGCTTCTTTTACTGTATGATATGTGTGATACCTGTGCCTCTGCGACCATCAAACAAATACCAAATTAATGAACTATTGTGTTTCATACTTGGGATTTGTAAAAATATGTGTATCGTTTGCACATATCAATTCTTGTTCGATTTCAAGCTTTAAATCTCTTTCTGGAAGGTTATACGCGCACTGATGCGTAAATATAACCAATTTAATGCAACAAACACTCCGGAATAGTGATATAGGCTTAAAATACCTTAAATAACCTTTACATAGCTTAGAAATAAGTTTTGGAGGGTTTGGTGTGGCGAAATCAAGTTTATTCGCTTACAGGGACTAATTTTGACAAACTGTGAAAGTATGCCGATTTGTACTGTAACGGACATTCCGGAACTTGATCATAAGTTAAACACATCCCAAATATCCTTCACATAGCTTAGAAATAGGCTTTGATGGGTTCGGTATACTAAAATGAACTTATTTGATCAATAGAGACTAAAAGCTTCAAAAGTGCATAAGTTTGCATTTTCGCGCATATCTTACGTCCTGAATATATTCGGATATCCAAAAATTTATGTAATCATTAAAATATTTTTTTTAGTGATTGGCATGATAAAATTCCATTCGTCGCATAATTTGGATCGTTTTTGCTTTCATTACGATTTCCGTCGTAATTAACCGAAGAACGCAACCGTACGACCAAACGAACCAACATCCAAGATGTTTTTGAGCATATTTTAAGTTCCCTATACTTTAGATTTATTATAGAGCCTTGAAATGGGGTTAATGGGGCTTAAAAGTGCAAAAAAATCAAGTTTTACAAGTGCAGGGACCATTTTTTAAACTTCTGACCAGATTCAATGAACCTAGTCCAATTTTGAAGTGTTGATGGTTTTAACCTATGGTTTTGCAAAACCATGGGCTGATATTTAATGGGTTTTATGATACTGTGGACTCATAAGGGGCTCCCATGGTTTTAGAAAACCATGGGCACACATGTAAGGTCCAGATCAAAGCTCAGTTTTCGATGAACGATCTTAACGGTTCTATGAAATCTATAAATACCCCACCCATTCATTGTTGCAACCCACACTTTTGATCTGATTTGGCTCTCTAAGTTGGAGTATTCACTTCATACCTGAGAGTAATCGGATCAAAACTTCCGTTCTTGGACCCGTTGTAAGTCCTCTTTCGTTCTTTTATGCGTTTTTAGCACGAAAGTCAAACTTTGTTCGACTTTCTGCATTGACCAGTTTATGGTCAACACGAAGTTCGTTTGAACTTCATAACGTGAGCGTAATCATGATGGTTATAGTCCCTAGTGACTATACCTACTGATTTCCACGTTGTTTAGGTATAGTGACGAGTCGTAGTTTTGGCCAAAATGCGTATTCTTGCGTATTTTGTAACCAAACTACTTTTAGGTATCAAGACCCTTTGTCTTGATACCAAACCTGTTTTCTAAATTCGTTAAACATGTTTTAACATGTTTAGCTCGTCACTTTAGGTTTTGTGCTTATGTAGGGTCGTAAGGTAAGCGATCTAAACAACCGCTTATACTTTCGAACCCGACCCGTTTGGTCGATCATTAGGATCCGACCAAGCATATTATGTGACCATAGTTGCATAGGGAATAACCTTCCGAGGTTATACCTTATGGCCAGTTCGTTTACGTAGTTATATGATAGGCAGTTTATATACCTTAGGTAAATTGTCACACCCCCAAAATCCACACGCGGAGTACCACCGCTTGGAGGCGTGACATGACCAGGATCAAGCCACCAATCATATCGAACATAGCATCTAATATTAAAAGTAGTTAATGTAATTCATCACGACATGATTGATGTTCAACAAACGTAAATTAAGTAGCGGAAGCATAATATGAAAACCCAAAGTAAAGTTATAAGTTCAATTGTTTATCATAACGTCTACGATCCGTATCCCACAACGACCTGCTCCTCCTTGTGCAAGCTCCATAAGTACCTAAGGTCCTGCAAGGCATGCAGCAGAGAGTCAACAACTAGTTGAGCGAGTTCACAGTTAATAGTTCAGTAATAGTATAGTGTGAGTGGTAGTATGTTCGTTCGTTATGTCATGTATCGTATTAGTTTCCATCGCGGCCTCCCAGGCAGGTATGCGAAGATATTAGGGGATGTTTTTCCCAAGTATTCTAGACTAGGTTTATTTGTATCGCGGCCTCCCAGGCAGGTATGCAAAGATTAGTACATTTAGTTCGCGGCCTTCCTATGGCAGGTGTGCGAAGTCAGTCATAATATCGCGGCCAACCCTTGGCAGGTGTGCGAAGATCAGTTCAATAAGTGTTACTAGTCTAGCCGTATCTTATCGTGAGGTTCTACCATCTGAGTATATACAATAAGTCATCCAATCCCATTCCCACCCGGGAACCCCATGCCTTGGCTGTGTGAACTCACCTTGGTTTGCTCGGCAGATACACGAAAGGTTTCTTGAACTATGAGTGGTCAACCACGTCCTAACAGGGTTACCATACAAGTCAGGTTTGTGGTTCAAGTAAAGCACATATGGTTACACAGAGTTAATACGTTACAAACACGTATAGATCATGGCAACACTTAACAGTCAAGTAATACATCAAGAAGCCCAACAGTAATCGGCCCAACATGTTGTGCGACCCACAACATGTTGTGCGATCCAACCAAACCCGGCCCAACTATAATTAAGCCCAACACATGAGTAAATAGTCCATACATTTACGGCCCAATAAATAAAACAACCTGTGCGATCCGGATGGGCTTGCCCGATCCGGTTGGGTTGTGCGATTGAGATTAGTCCAGCCCATAAATAACATACGGCCCAAATAAACAAATAATGGTCTTGTGCGGTCCGGCTGATCATGTACGATCGGGTTAGGTTGTGTGTTTGTGACTTGGGCTTCAAGGCCCAACAGTTATCAAAAGAACATAAATTGTGCGATCCAATGGTCTTTTGCGACCATTGGTGTCTTGTGCGACCGAGTTGTGTGATTGCTATTGTGCGTCCGACTTGTGCAACTTAGGAAGCCTTGTGCGATCAGGCTTCTTGTGCGAGTGGATCATCTTGTGTGAATGGTTTTAATTTCCGGAAATCATGTCATTCGGTTACAAACATTTATCAGTTTCCAAACTTATCATATCAATCAATTAACAAGTTTCCAAACATATGATCTTCAATCAACAACTAATCAATTTTCAAAACATGATAGATCTCGATCAAACAAGCAATCTATACGCTAATATACATGCACTCTAACTGAATTCAAAACATGAACATCCATTATAATCATATCCTTTGGTCCGATTCGTAAACACACCATCAAATACATTCATTCAAACTAAAATCATCACACAAAATAATCCGAAGAATAGGACATGTTAGCCAGTTAACATCTAATCGGTTTTAAGTTATTTTCATGAAATCCGATTCACAAGAACATCAATACATAGTTCATATTGTTCATTATATCAACATCCCTAATCAGTTTTAATCTAGCATGGAATCATATCATCATTCAATAAGAAAACAATAACATAATACTAACCGATTGGAATCAAACAAAGATAAGGTGAGCTGAATGAAAAGCAAGATCTTCGATCCGAAGGGTTGCTCGCCGTCGGGTTTGAGAGAGAATGAGAGGCTAGGGTTCTTGTGTGTGAAGGTGTTTTGGTAACAAAGGGGTGATGGTTACAAACACCCTAATTGTTAATCGATCAAAGGGGGATGGGCCGAACCCCACTTGGGCTGCCCATTGATTCCGGTTACAAGCAATGCGGCCCAAATGGCCTTGTGCGCTCGAGTGATAGTTGTGCGGTTCGGGTTGGGCTCGATTAACATACATACACATATTATACATAGCACATAACCACATAATAATCATTCATTAAATCAAATAATATAGCCCACATAAGCACGCAACGTTACACAAAGTAGGTTCGAATTACGAGTTGTCACATTATCCCCAACTAAAAAGAAATTTCGTCCCGAAATTTGGTACATACTCACTGAGGAAGCTAGGTAAGTTATATCGTTCACTGGTTTTCCCGGGGTGTCACATCCTCCCCCCGTTGATCTGGAATTTCGTCCCGAAATTCCGTAGTAGTAGGTTCAGCCTCAGTAGTGGTTGCATTGGTTCCGAATAACTGGGGATACTTTTCTGTCATCTGGTCTTCGCGTTCCTAGGTGTACTCTGGGCCATGTTTGGAGTTCCAACGAACTCGGACAAGAGGGATTCTCTTGTGTTTGAGGACCTTAACATCCCGGTCCGTGATTTCTACAGGTTCCTCGACGAAGTGCAACTGCTCGTCGATAGTGAGTTCCTTAAAAGGAACTATGAGGGTCTCATCTGACAGGCACTTCTTCAGATTCGACACGTGAAAGACATTGTGAACTGCACCGAGTTCAGCTGGTAGGTTTAGCTTGTAGGCCACTTTGCCTATTTTCTTAATGATTTCAAATGGTCCGACGTACCACTTTGCCCCGTTTGCCAAAACGTACCACACCCTTCCAGGGTGAGACTTTAAGCAAAACCCGGTCCCCGACCTGAAATTCCAATGGCTTCCTACGCTTATCCGCGTAGGCTTTCTAACGGTCGCGTGCTGCCACCATGCGTTGTCGTATTTGTGCAATCTTTTCTGTGGCGTCCACTACTATCTCCGGACCCGTGATCTAACTATCCCCCACCTCTGCCCAACAGAGAGGTGACCGGCATTTACGCCCGTACAATGCCTCGAATGGAGCGGCTTGTATGCTGGTGTGATAGCTGTTATTGTACGAGAACTCCACCAAAGGGAGGTGCTTTTCCCAGCCGTTGCCGAAATCAATGACACATGCCCGAAGCATGTCTTCTAGAGTTTGAATCGTTTATTCAGACTGTCCATCCGTCTGAGGATGATATGCTGTGCTCATGTCTAACCGTGAGCCAAAAGATCTGTGCATCGCTTGCCATAGCTCTGACGTGAAGCGTGCATCCCGATCCGAAATGATGGAGGTGGGCACCCCGTGCCTCGAAACGACTTCTTTAAGATAAACGTATGCGAGAGTGGAGAACTTATCCGTTTCCTTAATAGCCAGGAAGTGTGCAGACTTGGTGAGTCGATCCACGATCACCCATATAGTATCATTCCCACGCTGGGATCTGGGTAGGCCTGTAACAAAATCCATGGAAATTTCTTCCCATTTCCATTGCGGTATCTTGGGTTGCTGAAGTAGGCCCGCTGGTTTCTGATACTTCACTTTGACTTTTGCACATGTCAAACATTTGCCAACGTAAGTCGCTATATGGCCTTTCATGCCAGGCCACCAGTATGTTGTTTTGAGATCGTGGTACATTTTATCCGACCCTGGATGTACCGAGTAGCGAGACTTGTGTGCTTCGTCCATCACAAGCTCTCGTAAACCGCCATAAAGTGGGACCCAAATACGCCCTGTTACATAGTAGGCGCCGTCTTCCTTTTGTTCCATTCGTTGCCTTGAGCCGCGTAAGGCTTCAGCCTTGAAGTTTTCGGGTTTCAATGCTTCCATCTGAGCAGTTCGTATCTGTGCAGGAAGACTAGACTGAATAGTGAGTTGCAAAGCTCGTAAACGCCTAGGTGTAGTATCTTTCCGACTGAGGGCATCAGCCACAATATTGGCTTTGCCTGGATGGTACTTGATGGCACATTCGTAATCGTTCAGAAGTTCAACCCATCTTCATTGACGCATGTTCAAATCCTTTTGCTTAAGAATATGCTCGAGACTCCTGTGATCGGTGTAAATTGTGCACTTGGTACCGTACAGGTAGTGTCGCCATATCTTAAGTGCAAAACAACAGCTCCCAGCTCTAAATCGTGCGTCGTGTAGTTTCGTTCATGAACCTTGAGTTGACGAGAAGCGTAAACAATAACCTTATCCCGTTGCATCAATACACACCCAAGACCCTGTATCGATGCGTCACAATAAACCACAAAGTCGTCCGTGCCCTCTGGCAATGAGAGAATAGGTGCGCTGCAAAGCCTATCCTTTAGGTACTGAAAAGCGGTTTCCTGGAGACCTCCCCAACGGTAGGTGATGCCCTTCTGTGTCAGTAGTGTAAGCGGCTGAGCAATCTTTGAGAAATCCTTGATGAACCGTCTGTAATATCCCGCCAAACCCAAGAATTGGCGTATTTCCGTTGGTGTACGAGGTGCAGGCCAGTTTCTGATCGAATCTACCTTGGATGGATCGACATGGATCCCATCCTTGTTTACTACGTGGCCTAGAAAGCGGACCTCACGAAGCCAAAAGTCACATTTCGAAAGCTTAGCGTACAGCTGTTCCTTTCGTAGGAGTTCCAAAATAAGTCGTTGATGCTGCTCGTGCTCCTCCTGACTCTTGGAGTAGATCAGGATATCGTCAATAAACACTATCACAAATCTGTCTAAGTACGGCTTGCACACCCTGTTCATCAGATCCATAAATACGGCAGGCGCATTCGTTAACCCAAATGGCATGACAAGAAACTCGTAGTGACCGTAGCGAGTTCTGAATGCGGTTTTGGAGACGTCCTCATCCCGGACTCTCAGCTGATGATACCCTGACCTCAAGGCTATCTTGGAGTAGTAACTCGACCCCTGCAACTGGTCGAATAAGTCGTCTATACGCGGAAGAGGATAACGGTTCTTCACCGTCACCTTGTTGAGTTCACGGTAGTCGATGCACATCCTGAAAGTGCCATCCTTCTTTTTCACGAAAAGTACTGGAGCTCCCCAAGGCGATGAGCTTGGACGAATAAAGCCCTTTTCCAAGAGCTCTTGTAGCTGCTTTACAGTTCTTCCAGTTCAGTTGGAGCTAAACGATACGGTGCTCGATCTATAGGTGCTGCTCCAGGAGCTAACTCAATCCGGAATTCGACTTGGCGGTGAGGCGGTAAACCGGGTAAATCTTCAGGAAACACCTGAGGAAAGTCACGCACAACTGGAATATCCTCCAGCTTCTTTTCCTTTGCTGATGCGTCAGTGACGAGTGCCAGAATTGTAGTGTGCCCCTTTCGTAAACATTTCTGTGCCTTTAAGAAAGAGATGATGCCAACCACAGCACCACTCTTGTCGCCTTGAACTTCGAGAGGTTCTTGACTAGAGTGAGGAATACGAATGATCTTTTCCTTGCATAAAATCTCTGCGTGATGTTGGGATAACCAATCCATACCGATGACGACGTCGAAACTACCCAAAACTATGGGTATAAGATCAATCGTGAAGGTCTGACCAGCTAAAACGATGCTACAATCCTTGATTACATGTACGGCTTCTACACTTTTACCATTTGCTAGTTCTACGACGTGTTTGGTGTTTAGGGGTGTTGGTGTACGTTTTAACAATTTACTCATTTTCAAGGACATATAACTTGTATCAGCACCCGAATCAAATAAGACAGTAACATAAATATCGTCGAGAAGAAACTTACCCATAACCACATTGGGATCATTCATTGCGTCGCCCCGACCCAGCACAAAAGCACGACCCCGAGCTTCGTTGCCATTGTTGTTGTTGTTGTTGTTTCCCCCGTTGTTGTTGTTCCCGTTGCCCTGGTTATTGTTGTTGTTGCGATTATGGTTCTGGTTCAATTGAGGGCAATCACGTTTGTAGTGGCCTTCAGCCCCACACTGGAAACATCCCTGGTTTCCACGCTGTGGCTGCTGCTGCTGGTTCTGTGGAGCTGGCGGTGGGAGTTGCTGGTTCTGATTTGCTGGTCGTGAGCTTCTACAATCCTTAGCCTCATGACCCATCTTGAGGCATCTTTGACAACGTTCCATGCGACATCTTCCACTGTGGTGTTTGTTGCATCTACTACACCATGGGTGAATTCCCCGATATCCACCCTGCCCCTGACTGCCTGATGATTGCTGATTCGGACTCTGGTAGTCATTTGTCTTGCGCTGCTGTGCTTGAGACTGAACAGAAACTGATCCCTTGCTGGAATCCCCGTCCCATTTTCTCTTCTTGTCACTGGGAGTAGCAGAAGTAGTGACAGCAGTAGTGGTAGCACTGATGCGTTTTGGCAGCTTGTTCTGTTCCACTGCCTGATCGGTGAGTCGATGAGCAAGACGCTGAATGTCTTGGATGTTGTTGAGGTTAGCCGACGTCACGTGGCTCTGAATCTCTAGCGCAAGCCCCTTGAGATACAACTCAATGCGCTTAACTGGTGGGTCCACCATCGTTGGACACAAGATGGCCAGTTCGTTTGACCGTTTCGTGTAAGCCTTAATCTCTGACCCCGTCATTTTCAGATGGTAAAACTCATCTTCCAACTTGTGGATGTCATCACGCGTGCAGTATTCCCTTTTGATAAGTTCCTTGAATTCATTCCAAGGGGTGGCGTTAGCAGCTGCCAACCCTAAGATCTGAACTTGGGCGTTCCACCAAGTTAGCGCAATCCCTTCCAATGTGCCAGTGGCATACTTGACCCTGCGAGCCTCAGGGCATTCACACATCTCGAATACCGACTCGAGCTTCTCAAACCAATGGAGGAGTCCCACTGCCCCCTCGGTGCCACTGAAAGTACTTGGACGACAGTCCATGAAGTTCTTGAATGTGCAGACAGGTTGCTGTGCGGGGTGACCTATTGTGTACGAATAGGACAAAGTTTAAACACGAGAGTTGGTTTAGGAGTGTAGGATCTAAAGATCCTAGTGTGTGCTATAACTACAGGATATACCTCCTGCTTGTGCGGCTACAAGTGCCGCAGCAACTTGTTCGTTAATGAGAGCCGTCAACTGGGCTTGAGTCATGTTAATTCGTCCAGACATGATCCTCATAGTAAAAGTAGCGTAAGTGAGAATGGTTCGCGAGTAGTGCGATGACAGAAGAGTGTAAGCACATAGGTATTCTCATGCAATAGTGTCATGTGTATCTAAGCATACTACGAGCAAAGTTCTAAGTAATTCTAGGAGGTAGGTAATAAACATAAACCTTATTACCTAGGGTGTTGAGTCTTGCACGTGGAGCGAAGCGTCGTTGTGGATCGTTGAGAGCACTGTTCGGGTTATAGTCTGGTTTTAATAAAAACGTTTTTCCCCTTATCAAAACCAAGTTCTCTATAACCTGTGGCTCTGATACCAATCTGTCACACCCCCAAAATCCACACGCGGAGTACCACCGCTTGGAGGCGTGACATGACCAGGATCAAGCCACCAATCATATCGAACATAGCATCTAATATTAAAAGTAGTTAATGTAATTCATCACGACATGATTGATGTTCAACAAACGTAAATTAAGTAGCGGAAGCATAATATGAAAACCCAAAGTAAAGTTATAAGTTCAATTGTTTATCATAACGTCTACGATCCGTATCCCACAACGACCTGCTCCTCCTTGTGCAAGCTCCATAAGTACCTAAGGTCCTGCAAGGCATGCAGCAGAGAGTCAACAACTAGTTGAGCGAGTTCACAGTTAATAGTTCAGTAATAGGATACTGTGAGTGGTAGTATGTTCGTTCGTTATGTCATGTATCGTATTAGTTTCCATCGCGGCCTCCCAGGCAGCAATGCGAAGATATTAGGGGATGTTTTTCCCAAGTATTCTAGACTAGGTTTATTTGTATCGCGGCCTCCCAGGCAGGTATGCGAAGATTAGTACATTTAGTTCGCGGCCTTCCTATGGCAGGTGTACGAAGTCAGTCATAATATCGCGGCCAACCCATGGCAGGTGTGCGAAGATCAGTTCAATAAGTGTTACTAGTCTAGCCGTATCTTATCGTGAGGTTCTACCATCTGAGTATATACAATAAGTCATCCAATCCCATTCCCACCCGGGAACCCCATGCCTTGGCTGTGTGAACTCACCTTGGTTTGCTCGGAAGATACACGAAAGGTTTCTTGAACTATGAGTGGTCAACCACGTCCTAACAGGGTTATACAAGTCAGTTTTGTGGTTCAAGTAAAGCACGTATGGTTACACAGAGTTAATACGTTACAAACACGTATAGATCATGGCAACACTTAACAGTCAAGTAATACATCAAGAAGCCCAAAAGTAATCGGCCCAACATGTTGTGCGACCCACAACATGTTGTGCGATCCAACCAAACCCGGCCCAACTATAATTAAGCCCAACACATGAGTAAATAGTCCATACATTTACGGCCCAATAAATAAAACAACTTGTGCGATCCGGATGGGCTTTCCCGATCCGGTTGAGTTGTGCGATTGAGATTAGTCCAGCCCAATAAATAACATACGGCCCAAATAAACAAATAATGGTCTTGTGCGGTCCGGCTGATCATGTACGATCGGGTTGGGTTGTGTGTTTGTGACTTGGGCTTCAAGGCCCAACAGTTATCAAAAGAACATAACTTGTGCGATCCAATGGTCTTGTGCGACCATTGGTGTCTTGTGCGACCGAGTTGTGTGATTGCTATTGTGCGTCCGACTTGTGCAACTTAGGAAGCCTTGTGCGATCAGGCTTCTTGTGCGAGTGGATCATCTTGTGCGAATGGTTTTAATTTCCGGAAATCATGTCATTCGGTTACAAACATTTATCAGTTTCCAAACTTATCATATCAATCAATTAACAAGTTTCCAAACATATGATCTTCAATCAACAACTAATCAGTTTTCAAAACATGATAGATCTCGATCAAACAAGCAATCTATACGCTAATATACATGCACTCTAACTGAATTCAAAACATGAACATCCATCATAATCATATCCTTTGGTCCGATTCGTAAACACACCATCAAATACATTCATTCAAACTAAAATCATCACACAAAATAATCCGAAGAATAGGACATGTTAGCCGGTTAACATCTAATCGGTTTTAAGTTATTTTCATGAAATCCGATTCACAAGAACATCAATACATAGTTCATATTGTTCATCATATCAACATCCCTAATCAGTTTTAATCTAGCATGGAATCATATCATCATTCAATAAGAAAACAATAACAGAATACTAACCGATTGGAATCAAACAAAGATAAGGTGAGCCGAATGAAAAGCAAGATCTTCGATCCGAAGGGTTGCTCGCCGTCGGGTTTGAGAGAGAATGAGAGACTAGGGTTCTTGTGTGTGAAGGTGTCTTGGTAACAAAGGGGTGATGGTTACAAACACCCTAATTGTTAATCGATCAAACGGGGATGGGCCGAACCCCACTTGGGCTGCCCATTGATTCCGGTTACAAGCAATGCGGCCCAAATGGCCTTGTGCGCTCGAGTGATAGTTGTGTGGTTCGGGTTGGGCTCTATTAACATACATACACATATTATACATAGCACATAACCACATAATAATCATTCATTAAATCAAATAATATAGCCCACATAAGCACGCAACGTTACACAAAGTAGGTTCGAATTACGAGTTGTCACATAAATGACCAAAATGCCCTTTTTACGCATAAATTCATTTTAAGCATATGTAACCTAAATTTTGACATCTAAACTGATTAGGTAACATTATTAGACATGTTAAGGCATATATTACTTGTCATAGGACTAGTTAGGCGGTTCAAACGCGTTTTACGCGAACGACGCGTTAAAGTAGCATAAGCTACCTAAACGGGTCGTAATGGGTCGTAAGCACTTAGGATATGTTTCCTTTTAGAAAGTAGGCTTTGTTAAACCATATTACATGAGTTCTTATACTCATTTGGTTTACGAAACCTCATTCTATCCGATCTTCCGATATAGGTCCGGTTTATTTACATAGTTACCTATATTAGGTGTCGTTTGATTCTGTGATCCCTCTAGCTTTGTTTGGTTGTTGTTCAAGACTTCTAAGCACCCTCAAGTGAGTACATAGTCCCCTCTTTTTCTGTTTTTCAAACGCTTTGGGGTGAAACACATGTGCCTACTTGTTACTTTCATCCTTTCCATGTTTTCATATCATATACTTGCTATGTTCATTAGTACACTATTAGTACATGATTTCATTATATTTTGCTATGTATGTTCACGTAACATGGTAGCCCATTGTTTTACATTTTGGACTATTCGAACCATTTGTAACCATTTGATGTATGTGAATGATGCGTGTGTAGTGTAATATATTTTTGGTATATATTTTTAAGCCCCTTTTACACTTTTTAGCCAAGTTTTAAATTTATAAAACACGATAGTTACTAACAGTAAACACACATATGGGCAAGTGCACCCATCGTGGACGTAGTATAGTGTTGGAAAGATACCGAGGTCGTCCAAGGACACAAGAGCTTTTACTACCGGTTTATCCTCAACGTCTAATCAAATCAAAATGTTAGAAAAAGATTTTTAAACTAAGAAAATAAAACTAACTAAATGCTGAAAAATAAAATAAAAATAAAAACAGATAGACAAGATGAATCACTTGGATCCGACTCGTGTATTAGTATAACCTTTGATTATTTTCGCACTTTTGCACTTGTTTAAGAGATTATCTTAGTTATTGTAGTAGGCCCCTCTTTTGAAGGCGACGTTACCCTCAACCCAGTAGTTTGAGTCAGCAAGGATACAATCCTAAAGGGTCGGATTATTGAAAGATAATAAATTAAGTTATTAATGCAAATTATGGTAGGCCCCTCTTTTGGAGGTGACGTTACCCTCGACTAAGTAGTCTGAGTCAGCAAGGATACAGTCCTAAATAGCCGGATTATAGTATTAATAGTAGTTAACTTATGAGGGGGTCAAAGAGTTTGGACCCCCGCCATCCAATACCTTTTGGGTATTGAAGGAGGTCCTACTAAATTTGACCCAGGTCCCTTGCAGGACCTCTAAACGCTGAACAAGGGCAAGACCCTTACCAAACCGTTCCCTTAACCCCCGACCAGGTAGCCAACATACCTCCATATAGACCGTGGAGATATGAATGGTGAAAATCTTTTATTTTATATAGACAGTAAAATAATGCCAAGACACCACGGACAAACGATAAGGAAAAGTCACCTTCAATGAAAACATAAGCAACTAGTTATTAAAGTCATTAATACAAAACCAAATAAAAAGTGCAAAAGATTAAAAATAAAAAGTATTATACTAAACACTTGTCTTCACCAAGTGATGTAAGAGACTTATGCAAACATGGCCTTGATTGTCAAGAACTCTTACGATCAATCTTGGATCCCGAGACGACTCACACACTCTATGATGGACAATGGATGATGGTGGTGGATGATGGTGTTGTGATGGTGGTGGGTGGTGGATGAAGTGTGAGAGGGGTGGTGCCAAGGGATGAGTTGCAATGAAGCCAAGCATTCCTATTTATAGGCTGAACAGAGGCCTGGGCACGGCCCCGTGTCCGCTGGGCACGGCCCCGTGCCCGTCTGACACTATCTCTCCTCATTAATTGTAATTCGCAATTACAATTCATGCGCCTGCTGTACTTTGGGCACGCCCCCGTGTTCACTGGGCACGCCCCCGTGGTGAGCAATAGAAGCTTCTACAGGTTTGTTGTGACAACCCTCAAATTTGCATGTAACCGTACAGTTTATTAATGATAATAAAAGTACTTGATGACTGTGCTGAATCATTTAACTGCTCTCCGATTTCTGTGTTATAGTTACATGTGCGTGTTAGCATACTAGTAGTATACAGAAAAGTTACTAAATAGTCCGGTTTATTTTCCTATGTGTTAGGAATTAATTTCGTTACAAAAAGATGCACAAAAGACGCTTTACGGGACAATTAAACGCTTTAACAAAACGATGCGAAACCGAACAACCAGACATTACCCGAGACACGAAAATATTGTCAGAAATATTATTTTATCATTTTAAATTAGTTACGGTCATAAAAATCCCTATACACCATATAAACATGGCATACACCCACTACACTTGGAAATACCCTTAACCTTCTAACCTAATACCTTCTAATTAACAAAAAATTACACTTTACCCCCCCCCCTAACCGATTTTCTGCCATGATTAGTGAAAATATTTTGTTTTGATTTTGTAAAAAGAGGATTTCTATCCTATTGGCCCAAAAAGCATAATATGATTACCCTAGGATTAGAAGGGTGCATATTTCCAAGACTCACCATCATTACTATCAAGCTTACACTCCACCTCTCTCCTCCCTTCTAAATTTCGGCTCACACCCCCCCCTCTCCATAACCGAATTCACCATCACCTTCCTTCACCATCTCCATTTCTTTCACAAAAAGCTCTCTTTCAAGTGTGAAGTTCTTCCATAGAAGTGCAAGATTGAAGAGTTTCCAAGAAAGTTTGATTCAAGCTTTTGTCACCAACATTTCACCATCATCTCATCCTAAGATTACTACCCTAGCCTTGTGCTATTAGTAAGTCTCTTCACACTCTTGTTTCACCATGATTCTTGTTATGCTTGTTTGAATGTTCATGTCACCCAAAAGCTTAAACACTAAAATGTGAACTTAAAATTCTGCCTAAAAACCATATATAAAAAGGTTGTGTGAAGTTGAAATCTGGATGGTTTAGGGTTGGTTAAAGCATGATTGAAGTTTTAACATTTAATAAACCACGGCTAGGATCTTCGTTTATGCACTTTTAGTCACCTCTACAATATAAACAGCTTGCTGAGTTGGATTTTCAGCCAACTTTAACAGGCTGTAACGGGATCATTTTAAATCGAAAAACGGATTTTCTGAAGCCTAAAATGAGTATTTTGGAATAATTAAACAAATGACACTGGAATCATAATTTTTAGAGACCGTTTACGATTTTTAAAAGACTATTTTTGGACAGCAGCTCAAGCTGCATTTTTACTGCAGAAAAAATGTGTTATTGTCGGAGTCATAACTTGAAACCTGAGTAAAATCAACTCATGGAATTTTTACAGTAGATAGACACCATTGTCAGGACGACCCTCCAACTGGAATTTTGTCAAACGGACTTACGGTTAATTTTTAGTAAATATTTCGGTAAACTGCAATCAGAAAGTAACAAATCAGATTGCACTCGAGAAAATGATTTTCTATAAAATATGGTAACGAACTAGACTTTGATATTTTTACATAATAAGATCTGGAGCATATAGAATCTTCTGTAAAAATTTGAGAATTTTTGGAAAAGGTTAACTATTTTACTAAAATGCTCGAAAACAGTCCAGTTTCGATTAATAAAGCTGAAACGACATAAGTAGTGATTTGCGTGTCTAAATTTCGAGTGGGTTATCCGAGAATGCTATAGCATGTTATATGTCAATAAAAGTGTTATGTGCAATGTTGTATGTTTGTCTATGAGTGGGGAATAGATGGGAAACTTATATGGGCATGAACCGTTAAAGTGATGCATGTTATGTGATAGATACGTGTAGGGACTTTGTGTTCTATTTGAAATCACTAATAAACTAGGTGATAATTATACTAGGGCGTGATTGACTGACCTTGACTATTAGCTATATTTGAGAATCAAACTGAGCAACCAAGGTGAGTTCACACTCTTTCCAAGGCATGGGATTCCCGGTGGGTTGGGAATGGGATTGAATGGCTACTCGAACTATCATTACTATTAAACTACTTACTACTGTCCTCGGATTGAAGGGCACGTACGTAAAGCCTATGTACACGACTATAAGACCATCAACTCTATCAATTTAAGTCCCTCATTTATCGACTTAATCGCCGAGGCCTATGGCGAGCGGGTCATTAGTTAATAGCGCTATTAGGTTTAACAAACCTCACACCGTGCCAGTCGGACGGGCGTGTACTAATGGACTATGGGCAAAGGGTCAATGCTGATAGACATTGACTTAGGGCACCTCTTACAGTTTCTTAGCAATCGATACGCGTGGTCTAGTAACACATGGGAAGCCCCCACCAATCTTCGCAAACATGTCAGAAAGACCGCGATATGAATTTATACGATACACGATTTACAAAACAAACAAATGATTTACGAAGCGAATGCTATAACTAAACAACCAGCTGTGAATTCACTCAACTTTGTTGTTGACTCGTTGTTACATGCCTTACAGGTCGCTAGATGCTTGGAGCTTGCACGAGGAAGGAGTCATTGTGGTGTACGTACTGTTATGTTCCGTGCTTAATATTTAAGTCCTTATGAACTTATTAAACTTGCGTTTTGGACTTTAAACTTATGGACTATGAATTTATATTTTGATATCACGTATTATGCTTCCGCTGTTTAATTTAAAACTTGGTTAACAGGATTTTGGTCACCAATTGTATTGTGGTTGGTTTTATTTACTTAAAATACGTTGTTCAATATGATTGGTGGCTCGATCCTGGTCACGTCACGCCTCCAAGCGGTGGCACTCCGCATGGTGGATTTTGGGGGTGTGACAGATTGGTATCAGAGCCATTGGTTATAGTGAACTTGGTTTTAAAAAGGGAAAGGCTTTTTGATAAAACCAGACTATAACCTGTACAGTGCTCAACGATCCACAACAACGCTTCGCTCCACGTGCAAGACTCGACACAATAGGTGGTATGATCCATGTTATATTGTCAGTTAGATAGTTTACACTGTGCATTAGATAACGTGATAATTGCTATATGAACCTTGTGTGCTTACTCTCTACTGTCGCCCCACACTTACGCACTTCCGCGACACTTTCCTCACTTACGCTGCTTTGTTATGAAGATCATGACCGGACGCAGAGGACGTGTCAACCTCACTCAAGCCCAGTTGACGACTTTGATCAACGAACGAGTTGCTGAGGCACTCGCAGCTGTTCCTGCAGGAGGTATAACCTGCTATTTCAACCTATCCTAGGATGTTTAGATCCTACTCTCGCGAACCAACTCTTTGCTTAACCTTGCCTTTTATTCTCGCACCCTAGGTCCACATGCTCAGCCTCCTGTGTGTACGTTCAAAACATTCATGGATTGCCGACCTAGCACCTTCAGCGGCACAGAAGGAGCGGTAGGTCTACTTCACTTGTTCGAGAAGCTTGAGTCTGTATTTGAGATGTGTGAATGCCCTGAAGATCGAAGGGTGAAATATGCTACTGGAACCCTCGAAGGAGCTGCATTAACCTGGTGGAAAGCACAGGTTCAATTGCTTGGGTTAGCGGTTGCCAATGCCACCCCATGGAACGGTTTCAAGGAACTGATTAGAGAAGAGTACTGCAGTCGTGATGACATCCACAAGCTGGAAGTGGAATTTTTCAATCTGAAGATGACGGGATCTGAAATTGAGGCATACACGAAGAGGTCAAATGAGCTAGCCATCTTGTGCCCTACTATGGTGGACCCTCCCTACAAACGCATTGAGCTGTACCTTAAGGGCTTGGTGCCAGAAATTCAAAGCCACGTAACCTCAGCAAATCTTGGCTCCATTCAGCAAATCGTCAAGTTGGCTCATCGTCTCACTGATCAGGCAGTTGAGCAGAACAAACTACCCAAACGTATTAGCGCCACTACTTCTGATGCACTTACCGACAACAAGCGAAAATGGGATGGAAACTCCAGTAAGGGTTCTGCTTCAGGTCAGTCTCAGCAGCGAAAGACTGATGACCACCAGAGTCCTGGTCAGCAATCCTCCTGTAATCAAGGACAGGGTGGATATCGAGGAAACCACCCAAAGTGCAACAAATGCAACAGACACCATAGTGGTCAGTGCAACAAGGGACGCTGTCAGAGGTGTCTCAAGTTGGGTCATGAAGCCAAGGATTGCAGGAGCTCACGGCCTGCAAATCAGAATCGTCAGCAGCAACAGCAAGCACCGCAGAATCAGCAACATCAACAGGGCAACAGGGGATGCTTTCAGTGTGGCGCTGAAGGCCACTTTAAGAAGAACTGTCCCCAGCTGAACCAGAATCAGAACAACAACCAAAGGAAAGGGAACCACAATGGAAATAACAACGGAGGCAACAATGGAGGTAACAATAATGGCAATGGTGCCCAAGGTCGTGTGTTCGTGATTGGCCAAGGGGAGGCAAGGAACGATCCCAACGTTGTGATGGGTAAGTTTCTTCTGGATGATTTCTTTGTTACTGTGTTATTTGATTCGGGTGCCGATACTAGTTATGTGTCCTTAAAAGTTAGCCAAATGCTTAAGCGCACTCCAACACTTTTGAACACCAAACACACGGTAGAAATAGCAAACGGTAAAAGTCTTGAAGCCATACACATAGTTAAGGGCTGTAACCTTGTCCTAGCTGGTCAGACCTTCTCCATCGATCTTATTCCTATCGTTCTGGGTAGTTTCGACGTCGTAATCGGGATGGATTGGCTATCTCATCATCAAGCAGAGATTATTTGCAAGGAGAAAATCGTCCGCATTCCTTGTTCTGGTAAAGAACCTCTCATAATTTGTGGCGACAAGAGTGGTGCTGTTGTGAGCACCATCTCTTTCCTTAAAGCCCAGAAGTGTTTGCGAAAGGGCCACACCGCTATTCTAGCCCTCGTTTCTGATGCATCCTCAGAGGAAAAGAAGATAGAAGACATTCCTATTGTGCGCGACTTTCCCGGGGTATTTCCTGAGGAATTACCTGGTCTTCCGCCTCATCGCCAAGTTGAATTTCAAATCGAGCTAGCTCCTGGAGCAGCGCCCATAGCTCGAGCACCGTATCGTCTAGCTCCATCAGAACTTGAAGAACTGTCCACGCAACTAAAAGAACTCTTGGAAAAGGGTTTTATACGTCCTAGCTCTTCACCCTGGGGAGCTCCAGTCTTGTTTGTGAAGAAGAAAGACGGTACTTTCAGGATGTGTATTGACTACCGCGAGCTCAACAAGGTGACTGTGAAGAATCGGTATCCTCTTCCACGCATTGACGATTTGTTCGACCAGTTGCAAGGGTCGAGTTATTACTCTAAGATTGATTTGAGATCGGGATACCATCAGCTGAGAGTCCGAGAGGAGGACGTCTCCAAAACAGCATTCAGAACTCGTTACGGCCATTATGAGTTTCTAGTTATGCCTTTCGGATTAACGAATGCACCTGCAGTTTTCATGGACCTCATGAACCGAGTGTGCAAGCCTTACCTGGATAAGTTTGTCATAGTGTTCATTGACGACATCCTGATCTATTCGAAAAGCCAGGAAGAACACGAGCAGCATCTGCGACTTATGCTGGAACTTCTTCAAAAAGAGCAGTTGTACGCCAAATTTTCGAAATGTGACTTCTGGCTTCGCGAAGTCCACTTTCTAGGCCATGTGGTAAACAAGGATGGGATTCATGTTGATCCATCCAAGGTTGACTCGATCAAGAACTGGCCTGCACCCCGTACACCAACCGAAATCCGCCAATTCTTGGGTTTGGCAGGATACTACAGAAGATTCATCAAAGATTTCTCCAAGATTGAGCAACCTCTCACTTCACTGACTCAGAAGGGTGTCACCTACCGTTGGGGTGATGCACAGGAGTCCGCATTTCAGCACTTGAAGGATAGACTCTGTAGCGCACCCATCCTCTCATTGCCTGAAGGCACAGACGATTTCGTGGTTTATTGCGACACTTCTATCCAAGGACTTGGTTGTGTGCTGATGCAACGTGACAAGGTCATTGCCTACGCATCATGCCAACTTAAGGTTCACGAAAGGAACTACACTACGCACGACTTGGAATTGGGAGCAGTTGTTTTCGCGCTTAAGATATGGAGACATTACCTGTACGGTACCAAGTGCACCATTTACACCGATCACAGGAGTCTCGAGCAAATCTTCAAGCAAAAGGAATTGAATATGCGACAACGCCGATGGGTAGAGCTCTTGAACGATTATGAATGCGCTATCAAATACCATCCAGGCAAAGCCAATGTTGTGGCTGATGCCCTCAGCCGAAAGGATACTATACCTAAGCGTGTACGTGCGTTACAACTTACCATCCAATCTAGTCTTCCTGCCCAAATTCGTGATGCTCAGGTTGAAGCATTGAAAGCAGAAAACATCAGGGCTGAGTCCTTGCGAGGATCGAGGCAACGAGTAGAACAAAAAGAAAACGGCGCCTACTATGTTAACGGACGCATCTGGGTTCCACTGTATGGAGACCTACGTGAGCTGGTGATGGATGAAGCACATAAGTCTCGTTATTCAGTACATCCTGGTTCGGATAAGATGTACCACGACCTAAAGACTACATACTGGTGGCCTGGTATGAAAGCCAGCATAGCAACCTACGTCGGTAAATGCTTGACATGTGCTAGGGTCAAGGTCGAATATCAGAAACCATCAGGCCCACTTCAACAACCAGAGATACCTTAGTGGAAATAGGAGCAAATTTCCATGGATTTCGTTACTGGCCTGCCCAGATCTCAGCGCTGAAACGATACCATTTGGGTGATCGTGGATCGACTGACCAAGTCTGCACATTTTCTACCTATCAAGGAAACGGATAAGTTTTCTACTCTAGCAGACATCTACCTTAAGGAAGTAGTATCAAGGCACGGAGTGCCAACCTCCATCATTTCAGATCGTGACGCGCGTTTTACTTCTGAACTGTGGCAAGCTATGCATAAGTCTTTTGGCTCACGTTTAGATATGAGCACCGCTTATCACCCACAGACAGATGGGCAATCTGAACGCACCATCCAAACCCTTGAGAACATGCTTAGAGCATGCGTAATCGACTTCGGCAATGGCTGGGAAAAGCATCTTCCGTTAGTGGAGTTTTCGTATAACAACAGCTACCACACCAGCATCCAGGCCGCTCCATTTGAGGCATTATACGGACGTAAATGCCGATCACCTCTCTGTTGGGCAGAAGTTGGTGACAGTCAAATCACTGGCCCATAACTCGTACTAGATACAACAGAAAAGATTGCTCAGGTACGACAGCGAATGGCGGCAGCTCGTGACCGTCAGAAAAGCTATGCCGATAAGCGAAGAAAACCACTCGAGTTCCAGGTTGGGGATAGAGTGCTACTCAAAGTCTCACCTTGGAAAGGTGTAGTTCGTTTTGGCAAACGAGGCAAACTCAATCCGCGTTACGTCGGACCATTCGAGATCATTGAGAGAATTGGCAAAGTAGCCTACAAGTTGAACCTACCGGAAGAACTCAGTGGAGTTCACAACGTATTCCATGTGTCGAATCTGAAGAAGTGTCTGTCAGATGAGACCCTCATAGTTCCTCTTAAGGAACTCACAATCGACGACCAGCTGCGGTTCGTCGAGGAACCAGTAGAGATTACGGATCAAGACGTTAAGATCCTCAAGCACACCAAGATACCTCTCGTCCGAGTTCGTTGGAATTCCCGTCGTGGCCCAGAGTATACCTGGGAACGAGAAGACCAAATGAAACTCAAGTATCCCCAGTTGTTTAAGAAAAGTGCAACCACTACTGAGACTGAAGCTACTGCAGAATTTCGGGACGAAATTCCAAATCAACAGGGGGATGATGTGACACCCCAGGAAAACCAAGAAAACAACGCAACTTAACTAGCTTCCTCAGTAACCACGTGCTAAATTTCGGGACGAAATTTTCTTAACTGGGGGAGAATGTGACAACCCTCAAATTTGCATGTAACCGTACAGTTTATTAATGATAATAAAAGTACTTGATGACTGTGCTGAATCATTTAACTGCTCTCCGATTTCTGTGTTATAGTTACATGTGCGTGTTAGCATACTAGTAGTATACAGAAAAGTTACTAAATAGTCCGGTATATTTTCCTATGTGTTCGGAATTAATTTCGTTACAAAAAGATGCACAAAAGACGCTTTACGGGACAATTAAACGCTTTAACGAAACGATGCAAAACCGAACAACCAGACATTACCCGAGACACGAAAATATTGTCAGAAATATTATTTTATCATTTTAAATTAGTTACGGTCATAAAAATCCCTATACACCATATAAACATGGCATACACCCACTACACTTGGAAATACCCTTAACCTTCTAACCTAATACCTTTTAATTAACAAAAATTTACACTTTACCCCCCCCAACCGATTTATAGCCATGATTAGTGAAAATATTTTGTTTTGATTTTGTAAAAAGAGGATCTCTATCCTATTGGCCCAAAAAGCATAATATGATTACCCTAGGATTAGAAGGGTGCATATTTCCAAGACTCACCATCATTACTATCAAGCTTACACTCCACCTCTCTCCTCCCTTCTAAATTTCGGCTCACACCCCCCCCCTCTCCATAACCGAATTCACCATCACCTTCCTTCACCATCTCCATTTCTTTCACTAAAAGCTCTCTTTCAAGTGTGAAGTTCTTCCATAGAAGTGCAAGATTGAAGAGTTTCCAAGAAAGCTTGATTCAAGCTTTTGTCACCAACATTTCACCATCATCTCATCCTAAGATTACTACCCTAGCCTTGTGCTAGTAGTAAGTCTCTTCACACTCTTGTTTCACCTTGATTCTTGTTATGCTTGTTTGAATGTTCATGTCACCCAAAAGCTTAAACACTAAAATGTGAACTTAAAATTCTGCCTAAAAACCATATATAAAAAGGTTGTGTGAAGTTGAAATCTGGATGGTTTAGGGTTGGTTAAAGCATGATTGAAGTTTTAACATTTAATAAACCATGGCTAGGATCTTCGTTTATGCACTTTTAGTCACCTCTACAATATAAACAGCTTGCTGAGTTGGATTTTCAGCCAACTTTAACAGGCTGTAACGGGATCATTTTAAATCGAAAAACGGATTTTCTGAAGCCTAAAATGAGTATTTTGGAATAACTAAAAAAATGGCACTGGAATCATAATTTTTCGAGACTGTTTACTATTTTTAAAAGACTATTTTTGGACAGCAGCTCAAGCTGCATTTTTACTGCAGAAAAAGTGTGTTATTTTCGGAGTCATAACTTAAAACCTGAGTAAAATCAACTCATGGAATTTTTACAGTAGATAGACACCATTGTCAGGACGACCCTCCAACTGGAATTTTGTCAAATGGACTTACAGTTAACTTTTAGTAAATATTTCCGTAAACTGCAATCAGAAAGTAACAAATCAGATTGCACTCGAGAAAATGATTTTCTATAAATTATGGGTAACGAACTAGACTTTGATATTTTTACATAATAAACTTTGGAACATATAGAATCTTCTGTAAAAATTTGAGAATTTTTGGAAAAGGTTAACTATTTTATTAAAATGCTCGAAAACAGTCCAGTTTCGATTAATAAAGCTGAAACGACATAAGTAGTGATTTGCGTGTCTAAATGTCGAGTGGGTTATCCGAGAATGCTATAGCATGTTATATGTCAATAAAAGTGTTATGTGAAATGTTGTATGTTTGTCTATGAGTGGGAATAGATGGGAAACTTATATGGGCATGAACCGTTAAAGTGATGCATGTTATGTGATAGATACGTGTAGGGACTTTGTGTTCTATTTGAAATCACTAATAAACTAAGTGATAATTATACTAGGGTGTGATTGACCGACCTTGACTATTAGCTATATTTGAGAATCAAACCGAGCAACCAAGGTGAGTTCACACTCTTTCCAAGGCATGGGATTCCCGGTGGGTTGGGAATGGATTGAATGGCTACTCGAACTATCATTACTATTAAACTACTTACTAATGTCCTCGGATTGAAGGGCATGTACGTAAAGCCAACGTACACGACTATAAGACCATCAACTCTATCAATTTATGTCCCTCATTTATCGACTTAATCGTTGAGGCCTATGGCGAGCGGGTCATTAGTTAATAGCGCTATTAGGTTTAACAAACCTCACACCGTGCCAGTCGGACGGGCGTATACTAATGGACTATGGGCAAAGGGTCAATGCTGATAGACATTGACTTAGGGCACCTCTTACATTTTCGTAGCAGTCGATACGCGTGGTCTAGTAACACATGGGAAGCCCCCACCAATCTTCGCAAACATGTCAGAAAGACCGCGATAGGAATTTATACGATACACGATTTACAAAACAAACAAATGATTTACGAAGCGAATGCTATAACTAAACAACCAGCTGTGAATTCACTCAACTTTGTTGTTGACTCGTTGTTACATGACTTACAGGTCGCTAGATGCTTGGAGCTTGCACGAGGAAGGAGTCGTTGTGGTGTACGGACTATTATGTTCCGTGCTTAATATTTAAATCCTTATGAACTTATTAAACTTGCGTTTTGGACTTTAAACTTATGGACTATGAATTTATATTTTGATATCATGTATTATGCTTCCGCTGTTTAATTTAAAACTTGGTTAACAGGCTTTTGGTCACCAATTGTATTATGGTTGGTTTTATTTACTTAAAATACGTTGTTCAATATGATTGGTGGCTCGATCCTGGTCACGTCACGCCTCCAAGCGGTGGCACTCCGCATGGTGGATTTTGGGGGTGTGACATTTGTCTTTTCTGCTGCTTCTTGGGCACAACCCCGTGCTCGCTGAGCACAGGGCGTGTTCAGTCTTCTGCCTTCTCTATTTTGCTTGGGAGGAAGCTGTCGAGGGGTCGGGCAATCCACTTTTGTTCCTTTTCTTGTATTTATGTTAGTTTTAGCTGCCTTTTTGCTTCTTTTGTTAATTTGAGCTCATTTAATCCTGAAAATACAAAAGGAAGACAAAAACACACTTTTTCCAATATTAGTAATTAAAAAGGGTTAGTTTTATGCCTTATTTGATGAAATTTATATGTTACATTTTACACACATCAAATACCCCCACACTTGATTTTTTGCTTGTCCTCAAGCAAAACTCCTTAATATGTGGCTTACACTCCCAAATGGAATGGGTAGAAGAGAAGGTTTTGGCTTGTCATAGAGTGTCGGGATTTTCCAAGATTGTTTAGGTTTTATTTTTACTTATTTACAATCCTATTCGTGATGATTTATTAAAAACTTTTCATATGGTAAATTATTTATTAAGGCATAACATACCTTTCTAAAATTCCATTTATATACAAGTTCACATACCTAACGGGAGAAATCACTCACACTCGGCCGAAGGTGTATTTTTAGTGAATCACTCGAGAGCGGCATGGAACTTATTTCTACCATAAGCTTGCCAAGCAATCAATCCTCCTCCTTTTTAACTTTATACCTTTGTAAATATCAAGAGGACTTTTTTTTGGGTGAAGGGTTAGGCTTGGGCTAAAGGTGGGTGGTTGGGTTACTGGTTAGTAGAAAAGGGCGAAAGTTGTAAAAAGCGTCAGTTTTCGTAAAACATGTTATTGTGACTTTTTATTTTAAATGAAGTATTTCTTCAAACAAGCTTTTGGTTGAGGAGCTTTGTTTGTTTATTTCTAACTTCAATTTTTTTTTAGTCACACGAAAACCGGGCTTGATACTAAAATAAAGGGTAAAAATAGAAAAGGGTTTTTGGTGGGTAAAAATGATTTTGGGTTAAGAAATGAAAAGGTTTAGGCTCAAAGGGGCTAACTAGGGAGAGTTTTTGGGTAGGTGAAAAGAAAAATAAAAATAATGGTGTTGAAAGAAAAAGGGTTAGTCCTAATGCCTCCATCATTTACTTACTTGGGTTTAAGTTGGTAAGGACCGGGAATGAATTGTCGTGGCAAGTTCTAAAGTCGTAAGAACCAAGCGGCTATTCACACAAGAAAAGAAAAATGAGCATTTAGTGTAAAGATGTATATTTGTATGCTCAATAAAGGCTCAAAACTCACTTTTGTGGGAATGGGTTTTTATGTGATCGAGTATATATAATCGAATTTTAACTAAGCTTGTCATGCCGTTTCATAATTTTCTTATGTTGGTTCTTTTTATCACGACGCTATCGGTTGTAAATTTGTAAAAATATAACCTTTTTAGTGTTAGAATTCCCAACTTAAACTTAGACAACTAAAGAAAAATGAAAAATGTTTTGAAAAAATTTGGGGTGATTAGCGGTTCCAATAGAGTTTTGTGTAAGGCTTGTTATTAGGACTTGCAAAATTCAAGGTTTTAGCATCCCCCCCACACTTAAATTACACATTGTCCTCAATGTGTCCCAAAAATAAATTTTTAGGTTGATTGAATGTGTAACATTGTGTTTAAAAGCAAAAATTTATGTTACTGGCAGTCTGGACACGGCCCCGTGGGGACCGGGCACGGCCCCGTGTTCAGGTGCCAGTAACGAAAATCAAAGAAAAGAAACAGAAGCCTGGACACGTGGGCGTGTTCGGTGAACACGGCCCGTGTCCAGTTACCTAAACTAGGCATTTGCCTGCAGGGTGTTCAGCACGGGGCCGTTGTAACACCCTAAATAATTTGACAAAATTTAACTAAAAATTTCATACAACTTTATAAAAATCAGAGTTTACAAAAACATTTCATGTTTAAAACCATACATACTAGTGAAAATACCAAGCATGTCCAAGATAAAGCATAATTCATTTAAAGGCAACCCCTACTAGTCAACTAACAACTAGTTTAAAGGAATCAAAACACCATTAACAAAAGTGTTTATGACATGTTTAAAGTTTAGACAAGATTATATTCAGTGCGGAAGCTTCAAATTGCGTGTTCGGTTCTTGACAAAGTGCTTGATCACCATCCGGGAGAGATTCATTCATACCTAGAGTCAAACACTAAAACCGTTAGTTTTGACATTAATATATTATGTATAAACGGGTTTTAACAACACAAGTGACAGCAAAATATAATTTTTTTTTCTGGGTTCCACCGTAAATTACGGTATCACCGTAAGTTACGGTGGACCTCGAATGTTTATGGTTCTGCCGTAAAACAGGGGCGACACACCGTAACACATTTGTTGTCCACCGTAAATTACGGTGGGATCGTAATTTACGGTGGGTTCTGCACATTTGCCCCTTGGCTATTTTTCAACTTTAGAAGCTCATAACTTTTTACCCATTGATCCGATTTAACCGATTCTTCTTCCTATGAGTCCGTAATAAAACTTCGGACTTAACCATGTAAATTTTACATTGCGGAAACCGAGATATCCACAATTGGTTCACAATTTCCTTATTTCCGTTATTCAACCCATTAGCGTGAGTGCATAGCACCCTCTTTTTATTCTTAAAAACCTTTTTAAACACATTTACCCAATTCCCCGGGCTCACACACTTGGTGTTTTCACGCCAATTCCATGGCTTTGCAAATCCTCTAGGGTTAATACTTGATTATTCGAAATTCAAGCATTCCGTTTCAAACAACCCTTTTTCCTTTAACATTACTGTTTGACCCATATCCCGGGTTCTTATACTTAGATTTATATCACCGAATCATTAGTATGGTACAATTTAACATTTAACAAGGTATAAGGCCTTCAAGTCTCCACTCTCGTGATTCTTTTGAAAACCTCATTTTGACCCGTTTTGCTAATTAGTGAAAACCATCACTTCATTGACTGACCAAACTAAATACCAAATCTTTATTTTGACCCGTTTGATAGTCGAGTGTACTTCGTCACTTAAACGACACATCAAATGCATCCTTTACACTACAACATCAATTATCTATCAAATTAAAGCATTTAAACATAATTTGACGAGACTAAAGTCACGTACCTTTAAAGCGCACCTTTTCCGCGGGTATCACTTCCGGCGTGTCCACTTGACGTTCCGGATTCCTTGCCTAAAGAGTTCAATTTATAACAAAAATTAGAACCCTTTCATAAGCTTTAACGCATTATTTCTTAACATATTCGAATCTGCGTTTTGCCCAACTTTTAACATTTTACCCTCTTTTAGGCATTTTATCGAACACCTAACGGGTCAGATTTTTATATGATCTAAACCAAGTTCATAACTCGAGTTTATCACCAAAATTAACTTCAATTTGACTACATGTCTATAGGTTAACATTAACGACTTAGAGTTTTCCTCATAATTTCAGTTTACACTAGAACAAGAGTTTTAATCCTAGTGTTCATCAAGTTTTACTAACATGATAATCACCCACTATGGTGATTTTGATCTATACAATTAACATGCAAGAATTTTGACAAGAAATTATCTAGGGTTTGTCCCTAAACCTTACATTACTTCCAATTTCATGTTTACTACACATAATCAAGCTCTACATTCGATTTTGATCACATACATGAACTTTGAATCGAATGAAAATGACCTAATTCAACATACCTTATGATCCCCTTGACGAGGTGATCACGATTCCATGTTCAGATTTCGATTATTGCTTGATTTAGGCCTTCAATTTTCAGTTTTTCTTGTGAACTAGGGTTTTGAAAAGTGTGGGTGTCGCCTGGGTGTTCTTGGTCGATCAGGCCTCTCTCAAATGAGAGGTTTGATTTGTTTCACTAATTTAGTAAATAAAATTCAGGTTTTGACATTATTAGTCCCTCTACTTATCCAACATAACTTTTGTTGTTTTATCCACAATGTAAGTTAAATTTTAAACTTGTTAGTTAACTAGGTTACAAATTTCTAATTGATAAATTCTCGTATATTTAAAACTTTATATTATTATAAAGTTTTATATTTTCGAGATGTTATAAGTCCACCCCCCGAAAGAGGGTTTCGTCCCCGAAACCGAATTACTTACTGAATAATGTAGGGTAGAGCCGTTGCATTTCCTCTTCGGACTCCCACGTAGTATCCGCACCCTTCCTGTGCTCCCATTTAACCTTCACTTGGTTGATCCTTTTGTTTCTCAAACTCTTCACTTTACAATCTAGAATTGCAATTGGCTTTACCGCGTAATTGAGGCTATTATCCACCTCGATATCGTTGTAGTGGGCACGAGTAGTTTCGTCCGCTAAACATTTACGGAGATGTGACACGTGGAATGTGCTGTGTACTCCACTCAACTCCTCAGGTAGCTCGAGTCGGTATGCTACCTTTCCAACCCGTGCCACGATTTCGAATGGCCCAATAAATCTTGGGCTCAACTTTCCTCTTTTTCTAAATCGAATTATCCCCTTCCAGGGCGATACTTCCAACATTACCTTATCGCCCACTTGAAATTCTATTGGCCTCATTCGTTTATCCGCATACGATTTTTGTCGATCCTGAGCTGCTTTTAAGTGAGTGCGGATCAAGTCGATCTTACAATTTGTAGCTCGGATTATATCAGTCTGGGCTAACCCCCGCGGACCAACTTCTCCCCAACAAACTGGGGTTCGGCACTTTCTACCATATAACATCTCGTATGGAGCCATTTTAATACTCGCGTGATAGCTGTTGTTATATGAGAATTCGACTAAGGGTAAATGGACATCCCAACTGCCCCCAAAGTCAATAATGCAAGCACGCAACATATCTTCCAACGTTTGTATTGTTCTCTCACTTTGCCCATCCGTTTGGGGGTTGTAAGCAGTGCTAATGAACAGCTTGCTTCCCATTTGCTCTTGGAAACCACGCCAAAAATCCGAAGTAAACCGGGTATCTCTGTCGGACACTATGGATATCGGTACTCCGTGACGCGCCACAATCTCATTGGTATATACTTCTGACATCTTCTGTCACACCCCCAAAATCCACGTGCGGAGTATCACCGCTTGGGAGCGTGACTGACCAGGATCAAGCCACCAATCATATAGAACAATATATATGTAAAAGTATTTTGCCATTAAGCCAAATCAAATCCATATGAAAGGTGTTCCAAAACCATAAGTAAGTTATCATTGTTTAGCGGAAGCGTATAATTAAAACCAACATAATAATGTATCCAAATGTCATAAAGTGTCAAGTAAACAATCACGTTCCAATCCCACAACGACCAGCTTCTCCGTGTGCAAACTCCATGTACCTAACGACCTGCAAGGCATGTAACAGAGGATCAACAACTAGTTGAGCGAGTTCACAGAAAGTAAATGCGTAATAGAATGTTCATATGTGACATGTGGCTCTACTGGGCCGATAGTATGATCTATTGGTGGGGGCTTCCCATGTTATATATATATCCACTAGACTATGCGTAACCATAAGTATTCTTCACAACCGAGAACAGTAGCGCGTATGGGGTTTACGTAGGTTTTACGTAAGTATCCTTCACAACCGAGGATAGGAGTACGCGGGGGTTTACGTAGGCTTTACGTAAGTGCCTGACACAACCAAGTCAGTAAGGAGTATAAGTTCACGTAGGTTTTACGTGAGTATCCTGCACAACCGAGGATAGTGAGTAGCATAAGTATACGTAGGTTTTACGTATGGGTCCTGCACAACCGAGGACGATGGTATGGTAGTCTAGTAATAGTGTATCTAGTCAATCTCATTCCTTTAATCCCATTCCCAAGCCCTTGGGAATCCCATGCCTTAGTAAGGGTGTGAACTCACTTTGGTTTGCTCGGTATGCTAACTATGTGTTCACGAATAGTCAATCGCGTCCTATAATGTGCGTGTACATTAAATCAGTTGTATGTCGTTTATATCCTGAAGTGTTTAAGCAATCATCGCCATGTTGCACATAACAGTTAATTCACATTCATCAGATAATACATCATACGACAGAGTAATTCGGAACCTTTAGGGTTACCGCACACACAATGAGCTTATATATATACGGTTAACACAATCCAGTAACATACCACATACCTGACATACAGAACTGCCATACAGAACAGAACTCGCAGTTAAGTACCTAACAGATTCAATCATGTGTTAGCATACATTCAGCTTCACTTTAACATCACGCAAAGTCAGATCCTTATATGCATTCAAAACTCGGACACGGTGTCTGTTTAACAAACTCGGACCTAGAGTCCTTATATAAACAAAAGATCGGACCTAAGCATATCACAAAAGTCGGATTCCCCCAACCCTTAAAGAAGTTCGGACCACCTTTACAGTTTAAAACTCGGGCCATGAATGGTTTTAAAAGTCGGGTGGCCTCATGCCTTATGAAACTCGGACATGAAGTGGGGGGTTCCCTTCATAAGAAGTCGGACAAGGTGGGGGGGGGGGCTGCCCTAGTTAAAACTCGGACTAGAGGGACAAAGGTAACAAAGTCGGACTAGAGCATTGTGAACTACACAAAGCTCGAACCATGCAACCTATTAAAAGTCGGGCTACAACATTAAATTGTGAAGTTCAGACATTATTATACAAGCTATACCCGGACAACCATCTACAATGTAAAGCTCGGACCAATTAGGTGGGGGTGGGGGTTACAAAGGTCGGACCTTGGCCTTAGGGCCCTAAACTCGGACCTATGCCCCCCCTTAAATACCTCGGACCCCTTTTACTTGGCAAAACTCGGACTGCACAAATGTGTTAAAGGTCGGGTATGATGTTATTCAAAACTCGGCCTAATCATTACCCCACAAACTCGGACCCTATGTTATATGATTAAAACTCGGACCTCACGTTTAAATAATGTTCGGACTTCAAGTTTACAACAACAAAATTCGAACATCCAGAGCTTTATACAAAAAACTCAGACATCATGAGTTTCTTTATAAACTCGGGCATGGCATGCTTTATAAAAACTCAGACTACATCCTCATGTTCAATAGTTCGGACCTAAAAACTCAGACACAACACTTATACAAAGTTAAAACTCAGACTAACAGTACGTGTGAATTCCAAATCATGGCACAGAATCACAAGAATCCAATCAGTTACGTTCTAGCATTCAAACGATTCCAAAACCCTAGTTCGTACAATACATGGCATAAATCAATTCGACAAATATCATCATCATCATACAAGCAAATGATTTCACGGACTAATCATCATCATCATACAATAACCAAGAATCAACCAAAGTACATAACCATCATATGAAAGCTAGGGTTTCAAGTCTTGCAAGGATCAAGCATTGATACAATCAACCAATCAATTAGAGTTTACAATTATCACAATAAACAATAAACAATTACCTTGAATGATTCTAGATGGATGGTAATCAAACTTGATGCAAAAGAACTTGTGAATCCAAGAATGATGAGGAGATGGTTGTAGAGAGGATTAGAGAGTACAGTGCTTTGGTTTTTGTGAAAATGATTAGTGAAAGGGATTAAGGTTAACAATGATTAGAGTTTCACTAATTACACTATGCATCCCTAAGTATCATATTTTACACATGTACACCATCTCATAACAATTTCATAGTTTCACCACTCAGTTTACATATTTGACAAGTTTATCACAATTAACGCATAACCAATCAATTACACAATACACTTCATTGTAACAAAACGTATACAATTTCGTAGCAATCAATTGTGCAAATAAACAACTAAACAATACATGAAAGTGCAATAAATGCAAAATAGAAATCTTGGAAATTCGAGTTGTCACATTATCCCCAACTTGAAAGAAATTTCGTCCCGAAATTTGGTACACACTCACTGAGGAAGCTAGGTACGCTGTATTGTTCACTGGTTTTCCTGGGGTGTCACATCATCCCCCCGTTGATTTGGAATTTCGTCCTGAAATTCAGTAGTAGTAGCTTCAGCCTCAGTAGTGGTTGCATTGGTTTCGAATAATTGGGGGTACTTTTCTGTCATCTGGTCTTCGCGTTCCCAGGTGTACTCTGGGCCACGTTGGGAGTTCCAACGAACTCGAACAAGAGGGATTCTCTTGCTTTTGAGGACCTTAACATCCCGGTCCGTGATTTCAACTGGTTCCTCGACGAACTGCAACCGCTCGTCGATAGTGAGTTCCTTGAAAGGAAATATGAGGGTCTCATCTGACAGGCACTTCTTCAGATTCGACACGTGAAAAACATTGTGAACTGCACCGAGTTCAGCTGGTAGGTTTAGCTTGTAGGCCACTTTGCCTATTTTCTCAATGATCTCGAACGGTCCGACATACCGCGGATTTAGTTTGCCTCTTTTGCCAAAACGAACCACACCCTTCCAGGGTGAGACTTTTAGTAAAACCCGGTCCCCGACCTGAAATTCCAAAGGCTTCCTACGCTTGTCCGCGTAGGCTTTCTGACGGTCGCGTGCTGCCGCCATGCGTTGTCGTATCTGTGCAATCTTTTCCGTGGCGTCCACTACAATCTCTGGACCCGTGATTTGACTATCCCCCACCTCTGCCCAACAGAGAGGTGACCGGCATTTACGTCCGTACAATGCCTCGAATGGAGCGGCTTGTATGCTGGTGTGATAGCTGTTATTGTATGAGAACTCCACCAAAGGGAGATGCTTTTCCCATCCGTTACCGAAATCAATAACACCTGCCCGAAGCATGTCTTCAAGAGTCTGGATTGTTCGCTCAGACTGCCCATCCGTTTGAGGATGATACGCTGTGCTCATGTCTAACCGTGAGCCGAAAGATTTGTGCATCGCTTGCCATAGTTCTGACGTGAATCGTGCATCCCGATCCGAAATAATAGAGGTTGGCACTCCGTGCCTCGAAACAACTTCTTTAAGATAGATGTCTGCGAGAGTGGAGAACTTATCCTTTTCCTTAATAGCCAGGAAGTGTGCAGACTTGGTGAGTCGATCCACGATCACCCATATGGTATCATTCCCACGCTGGGATCTAGGTAAGCCCGTAACGAAATCCATGGAAATTTCTTCCTATTTCCACTGTGGTATCCTGGGTTGTTGCAGTAGACCTGCGGGTTTCTGATATTCCACTTTGACTTTTGCACATGTCAAACACTTGCCGACGTAAGTCGCGATGTGGGCTTTCATGCTAGGCCACCAATATGTTGTTTTGAGGTCGTGGTACATTTTATCCGAACCTGGATGTACCGAGTAGCGGGACTTGTGAGCTTCGTCCATTACCAGCTCGCGTAAACCGCCAAAAAGTGGGACCCAAATACGCCCCGTTACATAGTAGGCGCCGTCTTCCTTTTGTTCCATTCGTTGCCTTGAGCCGCGTAAGGCTTCAGCTTTGACGTTTTCGGGCTTTAATGCTTCCATCTGAGCAGTTCGTATCTGTGCAGGAAGACTGGACTGAATAGTGAGCTGCAAGGCTCGTACGCGTCTAGGTAGCGTGTCTTTCCGGCTGAGAGCGTCAGCCACAACATTGGCCTTGCCTGGATGGTACTTGATGGCGCATTCGTAATCATTAAGTAATTCGACCCATCGTCGTTGACGCATATTCAATTCCTTCTGCTTGAAGATATGCTCGAGACTCCTGTGATCGGTGTAAATAGTGCACTTGGTACCGTACAGGTAGTGTCGCCATATCTTAAGCGCGAAAACAACAGCTCCCAGCTCTAAATCGTGCGTCGTATAATTCCGTTCATGAACTTTGAGTTGTCGCGAAGCGTAAGCAATAACTTTATCCCGCTGCATCAATACGCAACCAAGCCCCTGTATCGATGCGTCACAATAGACCACGAAATCATCGGTGCCCTCTGGCAATGAGAGGATAGGTGCGCTGCAAAGCCTATCCTTTAAGTACTGAAAAGCTGTTTCTTGTGTATTACCCCAACGATAGGTAACACCTTTCTGTGTTAACATTGTAAGCGGCTGTGCGATCTTCGAAAAGTCTTTGATGAATCGCCTGTAGTAACCCGCCAAACCCAAGAATTGGCGTATTTCTGTTGGTGTACGCGGTGCAGGCCAGTTCCTGATCGAATCTACCTTGGATGGATCGACATGAATCCCATCCCTATTCACCACATGGCCTAGGAAGTGGACTTCACGAAGCCAGAAGTCGCATTTAGAAAACTTTGCGTACAGTTGCTCCTTTCGAAGAAGTTCCAAGATAAGACGTAAGTGCTGCTCGTGTTCCTCCCAACTCTTGGAGTAGATCAAAATGTCGTCGATGAAGACAATGACGAACTTGTCAAGGTAAGGTTTGCACACCCTGTTCATAAGATCCATGAAGACTGCAGGCGCGTTCGTAAGCCCGAATGGCATGACGAGAAACTCGTAGTGACCATAGCGAGTTCTGAATGCTGTTTTGGAGACGTCCTCATCCCGGACTCTCAGCTGATGATACCCTGACCTTAAATCAATCTTGGAATAGTAACTCGACCCTTGCAACTGGTCGAATAAGTCGTTAATGCGTGGAAGAGGATAGCGGTTCTTCACTGTGACTTTGTTCAATTTGCGGTAGTCTATGCACATCCTGAAAGTGCCATCCTTCTTTTTAACAAATAGTACTGGTGCTCCCCAAGGCGAAGAGCTTAGACGAATGAAGCCTTTATCCAAGAGCTCTTGTAGTTGCTTTGACAGTTCTACCAGTTCGGTTGGAGCTAAACGATACGGTGCGCGAGCTATAGGTGCTGCTCCTGGAGCTAGCTCGACTTGAAATTCGACCTGACGATGAGGCGGTAGGCCATGTAAATCTTCTGGAAACACTTGAGGAAATTCTCGTACAACGGGAATATCCTCTATTCTTTTCTCTTTCGTCGCTGCATCAGTAACTAGTGCCAAGATAGCCGTATGACCCTTTCGTAAACATTTCTGAGCCTTCAAGAAAGAGATGATGCCAACCACAGCACCACTCTTGTCGCCTTGAACTTCGAGAGGTTCCTTTCCCGCACGAGGAATGCGAATGATCTTCTCTTTACATAGAATCTCTGCCTGCTGCTTGGATAACCAATCCATGCCGATGACAATGTCGAAACTACCCAGAACTATTGGAATAAGATCAATCGAGAAGATCTGACCAGCTAGAACGATGTTACAACCCTTGACTACCTGCGTGGCTTCTACGCTTTTACCATTTGCTAGTTCTACGACGTGTTTGGTGTTTAGGGGTGTTGGTGTACGTTTTAACAATTTACTCATTTTCAAAGACATATAACTCGTATCCGCACCCAAATCAAACAAAACAGTAACATAAATATCGTCGAGAAGAAACTTACCCATAACGACGTTGGGGTCATTTCTGGCATCACCCTGCCCCAACACAAACGCGCGACCCCTTGCTTCATTGCCGTTGTTGTTCCCACCATTGTTGTTGTTGTTGCCATTACCCTGATTATTGTTATGGTTGTTGTTTTTCGGATTCCTGTTCAGCTGAGGGCAGTGCCTTTTGAAGTGACCCTCTGCACCGCACTGAAAACACCCTTTGTTGCCCTGCTGTTGATTCTGCTGTGCTGGTGGCTGCTGGTGGTTCTGATTCGCAGGTCGAGGGCTTCTACAATCTTTGGCCTCATGACCCATCTTGAGGCATCTCTGACAGCGACCCTTGTTACACTGGCCACTGTGGTGTCTATTGCAGTTGTTACACTTTGGGAGGTTCCCTCGATACCCGCCCTGCCTGTGGCTGCCTGAGGAGTGCTGACTGGGACTTTGGTAACTATCTGTTTTTCGTTGCTGAACTTGTGACTGAACTGAAGCTGACCCCTTGCTAGAATCCCCATCCCAGTTTCTCTTGTTGTCACTAGGAGTAGCAAGTGTAGTAGAAGCAGTAGCGGTAGCAGTAGCGCTGATACGTTTCGGCAGTCTGTTCTGATCCACTGCCTGATCTGTGATGCGATGAGCGAGGCGCTGAATAGCCTGAAGGTTGTCAAGATTAGCCGATGTCACATGGCTCTGAATCTCTGGTGCTAATCCCTTGAGGTACAACTCGATGCGCTTGTATGGAGGGTCCACCATAGTTGGACATAGCACGGCCAGCTCGTTCGACCGTTTAGTATAAGCTTCGATTTCTGATCCAACCATTTTCAAATGATACAACTCGTCTTCTAACTTGTGAATGTCTTCACGTGTGCAGTATTCCCTTTTTATCAGTTCCTTGAAGTCATTCCAAGGGGTGGCGTTAGCAGCTGCCAACCCTAGGATCTGCACCTGCGCGTTCCACCAAGTGAGCGCAATCCCTTCAAGTGTACCAGTGGCGTATTTCACCCTGCGAGCCTCAGGGCATTCACACATCTCGAACACATACTCGAGCTTTTCAAACCAGTGGAGGAGTCCAACCGCTCCTTCAGTGCCACTAAATGTGCTAGGACGACAATCCATAAAGTTCTTGAAAGTACAGACAGGTTGTTGCTGAGCGGGTTGACCTGCTTGAGCAGCTGCAAGTGCCGCAGCAACTTGAGCTTGAACAAGAGCCTCTAGCTGGGCTTGAGTCATGTTAATTCGTCCAGACATGATCTTCATAGCAAATGCAACATGAGTTAGAGAGGTTCGCGAATAGAGCGATGACAGAAGAGTGTAAGCACATAGGTATTCTCAAGCAATAACAAGTAGTGAGCAAAGTAATGTAAGCATACTTCGAGCAAAGTTCTATGCAATTCTAGCATGTAGGCAATAAACATAAACCTTATTACCTAGGATGTCGAGTCTTGCACGTGGAGCGAAGCGTCGTTGTGGATCGTTGAGAGCACTGTTCTGGTTATAGTCTGGTTTTAATAAAAACGTTTTCCCATATTAAAACCAAGTTCTCTATAACCAATGGCTCTGATACCAATCTGTCACACCCCTAAAATCCACGTGCGGAGTATCACCGCTTGGGAGCGTGACTGACCAGGATCAAGCCACCAATCATATAGAACAATATATATGTAAAAGTATTTTGCCATTAAGCCAAATCAAATCCATATGAAAGGTGTTCCAAAACCATAAGTAAGTTATCATTGTTTAGCGGAAGCGTATAATTAAAACCAACATAATAATGTATCCAAATGTCATAAAGTGTCAAGTAAACAATCACGTTCCAATCCCACAACGACCAGCTTCTCCGTGTGCAAACTCCATGTACCTAACGACCTGCAAGGCATGTAACAGAGGATCAACAACTAGTTGAGTGAGTTCACAGAAAGTAATTGCGTAATAGAATGTTCATATGTGACATGTGGCTCTACTGGGCCGATAGTATGATCTATTGGTGGGGGCTTCCCATGTTATATATATATCCACTAGACTATGCGTAACCATAAGTATTCTTCACAACCGAGAACAGTAGCGCGTATGGGGTTTACGTAGGTTTTACGTAAGTATCCTTCACAACCGAGGATAGGAGTACGCGGGGGTTTACGTAGGCTTTACGTAAGTGCCTGACACAACCGAGGCAGTAAGGAGTATAAGTTCACGTAGGTTTTACGTGAGTATCCTGCACAACCGAGGATAGTGAGTAGCATAAGTATACGTAGGTTTTACGTATGGGTCCTGCACAACCGAGGACAATGGTATGGTAGTCTAGTAATAGTGTATCTAGTCAATCTCATTCCTTTAATCCCATTCCCAAGCCCTTAGGAATCCCATGCCTTAGTAAGGGTGTGAACTCACTTTGGTTTGCTCGGTATGCTAACTATGTGTTCACGAATAGTCAATCGCGTCCTATAATGTGCGTGTACATTAAATCAGTTGTATGTCGTTTATATCATGAAGTGTTTAAGCAATCATCGCCATGTTGCACATAACAGTTAATTCACATTCATCAGATAATACATCATACGACAGAGTAATGCGGAACCTTTAGGGTTACCGCACACACAATGAGCTTACATATATACGGTTAACACAATCCAGTTACATACCACATACCTGACATACAGAACTGCCATACAGAACAGAACTCGCAGTTAAGTACTTAACAGATTCAATCATGTGTTAGCATACATTCAGCTTCACTTTAACATCACGCAAAGTCAGATCCTTATATGCATTCAAAACTCGGACACGGTGTCTGTTTAACAAACTCGGACCTAGAGTCCTTATATAAACAAAAGATCGGACCTAGGCATATCACAAAAGTCGGATTCCCCCAACCCTTAAAGAAGTTCGGACCACCTTTACAGTTTAAAACTCGGGCCATGAATGGTTTTAAAAGTCGGGTGGCCTCATGCCTTATGAAACTCGGACATGAAGTGGGGGGTTTCCCTTCATAAGAAGTCGGACAAGGTGGGGGGGGGGGGGGCTGCCCTAGTTAAAACTCGGACTAGAGGGACAAAGGTAACAAAGTCGGACTAGAGCATTGTGAACTACACAAAGCTCGGACCATGCAACCTATTAAAAGTCGGGCTACAACATTAAATTATGAAGTTCGGACATTATTATACAAGCTATACTCGGACAACCATCTACAATGTAAAGCTCAGACCAATTAGGTGGGGGTGGGGGTTACAAAGGTCGGACCTTGGCCTTAGGGCCCTAAACTCGGACCTATGCCCCCCTTAAATACCTCGGACCCCTTTTACTTGGCAAAACTCGGACTGCACAAATGTGTTAAAGGTCGGGTATGATGTTATTCAAAACTCGGCCTAATCATTACCCCACAAACTCGGACCCTATGTTATATGATTAAAACTCGGACCTCACGTTTAAATAATGTTCGGACTTCAAGTTTACAACAACAAAATTCGAACATCCAGAGCTTTATACAAAAAACTCGGACATCATGAGTTTCTTTATAAACTCGGGCATGGCATGCTTTATAAAAACTCAGACTACATCCTCATGTTCAATAGTTCGGACCTAAAAACTCAGACACAACACTTATACAAAGTTAAAACTCAGACTAACAGTACGTGTGAATTCCAAATCATGGCACAGAATCACAAGAATCCAATCAGTTACGTTCTAGCATTCAAACGATTCCAAAACCCTAGTTCGTACAATACATGGCATAAATCAATTCGACAAATATCATCATCATCATACAAGCAAATGATTTCACGGACTAATCATCATCATAATACAATAACCAAGAATCAACCAAAGTACAGAACCATCATATGAAAGCTAGGGTTTCAAGTCTTGCAAGGATCAAGCATTGATACAATCAACCAATCAATTAGAGTTTACAATTATCACAATAAACAATAAACAATTACCTTGAATGATTCTAGATGGATGGTAATCAAACTTGATGCAAAAGAACTTGTGAATCCAAGAATGATGAGGAGATGGTTGTAGAGAGGATTAGAGAGTACAGTGCTTTGGTTTTTGTGAAAATGATTAGTGAAAGGGATTAAGGTTAACAATGATTAGAGTTTCACTAATTACACTATGCATCCCTAAGTATCATATTTTACACATGTACACCATCTCATAACAATTTCATAGTTTCACCACTCAGTTTACATATTTGACAAGTTTATCACAATTAACGCATAACCAATCAATTACACAACACACTTCATTGTAACAAAACGTATACAATTTCGTAGCAATCAATTGTGCAAATAAACAACTAAACAATACATGAACGTGCAATAAATGCAAAATAGAAATCTTGGAAATTCGAGTTGTCACATCTTCTCTGATGTATAAGTCTCACGAATTGGAATGAAATGTGCACTTTTTGTCAATCGATCTACAACTACCCATATGGCGTCAAAACCACGGATGGTTTTGGGCAGTTTGGTCAGCAGGTCCATCGTAATTTGTTCCCACTTCCAAACTGGAATGTCTAATGGTTGCAGCTTACCGTACGGTTTTTGATGCTCTGCTTTGACTTGTAAACAAGTCAAACACTTCTCCACGTACTTTACGATATCTCTTTTCATTCCGGGCCACCAATAATTTTGTTTTAAGTCATTATACATCTTGGTCGCCCCCGGATGTATCGAATAACGAGATTTATGGGCCTCGTCCAGTAAAAGTGCCTTGACTCCACATGTATTTGGAACCCAGATTCTCCCAAATCGAGTTTTTAATCCTTGGTTGCCGTCCTCCAAGTCTTTTAACTGCCCTATTATTCTTTCCTTTTTCACATTCTCTTCTTTTATTGCTTCACTTTGAGATTTCCGAATTTGGTCGAGCAATCTCGATGTCACAATTAGTTGCATCGATCGGACTCGAATAGGCGCATAATCTGTCTTTCGGCTTAACGCGTCCGCTACTACATTAGCCTTCCCGGGATGGTAATGTATATCACAATCAAAGTCTTTGACCGTCTCCAACCACCGCCTTTGCCTCATATTTAATTCCTTCTGATCGAAGAAATACTTTAAGCTTTTGTGGTCGGTAAAAATAGTGAACTTTACCCCGTACAGATAATGCCTCCATATTTTTAAGGCGAACACCACCGCCGCTAGCTCGAGGTCATGAGTAGGATATCTCTTTTCATGAGTTTTTAGCTGACTTGAGGCATAGGCTATAACCTTGCCTCGTTGCATCAGAACGCAACCAAGCCCCGAATGCGAGGCATCCGAGTAAACTATCATATCATCCGTTCCATCCGGTAATGACAATACCGGTGCTTGTGTCAATTTTTCCTTAAGCGTTTGAAATGCCTTTTCTTGGTCCTCGCCCCACATAAACTTCTCCTCCTTGCGGGTTAGTTTGGTCAGTGGCATGGCAATTTTGGAGAAATCTTGTATGAACCTCCGATAATAACCCGCAAGCCCCAAAAAGCTTCTGATTTCCGAAGGATTCTTCGGTGGATTCCATTTCGCCACGGCTTCTATTTTTGACGGGTCTACTAACACCCCGTTTGCATTAATGACGTGCCCGAGAAATTGCACCTCTCGCAACCAGAAGGCACATTTTGAAAATTTTGCATACAACTTTTCTTTCCTGAGCGTCTCCAAGACTTCGTACAAATGTCTTGCATGTTCCGCTTCGTCCTTTGAGTATATTAAAATGTCGTCAATAAACACTATTACCGACTTATCTAACATAGACTTGCAGACCCGGTTCATGAGGTCCATGAAGGCCGCGGGCGCATTTGTTAACCCAAAGGACATCACCAGGAATTCGTAATGTCCGTATCGCGTACGGAAAGCCGTCTTCGGTATATCTTCCTCCTTGACTCTCAACTGGTGGTACCTCGATCTAAGGTCGATCTTGGAGAACCATTTAGCACCTTGCAATTGATCGAATAAGTCATCAATTCTTGGAAGTGGATATCGATTTTTCACCGTGAGTTTGTTCAACTCGCGGTACTCGATGCACATACGCATACTCCCATCCTTTTTCTTAACAAACAACACCGGTGCGCCCCACGGTGACACACTTGGGCGAATGAAGCCTTTGTCGAGGAGATCTTGAATTTGAGACATTAACTCTTGCAATTCTGAGGGTGCAAGCCGATACGGCGCCTTGGCCACGGGTTTCGCGCCCGGAATCAACTCTATCCCGAACTCTACCTCCCGTTCCGGCGGTATTCCCGGTAGATCTTCCGGGAACACATCGGCGTATTCGCGCACTACCGGCACGTCTTCAATCTTTAACGACCCTTTGCTTGGTTCATTTGCGTATATCATGAATGCTCTACATCCGTGCTTCATGAGCTTATAAGCTTTTATCATTGAGCACATAACAGGTTTTCCTTCCTTCTCACCACGTATGATAATCGATTTCCCACTTGGAGATTTTAGTTTTATCTCCTTGCGGAAACACATGACTTTCGCATTATGTCGGGATAGCCAATCCATTCCGACCACTACTTGGAACTCTCCCATGGACATAGGAATTAAATCTATCGGGTATTCCTCATCATCTATATTTATCTTACAATCTCGACATATATCACATACAAGGAAGTTTTTGTTGTCACCTATTTCTACCTCTAATGGCATAGGTAATTTTGTTAGTACAAAGGAAGGATGTCGAATAAGTCCATGTGAAATAAAGGACTTATTCGCACCCGTATCAAATAACACATGAGCAGGAACTGAATTTATGGCAAATATACCTGAGACCACATCGAGCTCCGTTTTCGCCTCCACTGCCGTTAACTGGAAAGATCTAGCTTTAGCTTTTGGTGCTTCGGTGTGTGCACTCTTGTCTTCCCTCTTTCCGGACAATTCCGGGCACTCGGATTTCTTGTGACCCGGCTGATAACATTTGTAGCATACCGAAACTTTCCCCGGGCACAATGCAGCCGTGTGCCCTGTCTTCCCGCATATAGGACACGGCTTGTCCTTAAACCTGCACTCACCCTTGTGCCCTTTCCCACATACTTTACAGCTTGGCGAGCTACTTTTTCCTTCTTGCTTCTTTGATGAGTCATTTACGCGTGCCTTTTTCGTAGGACTTGGATTAACCACTTGCGTCCTTCTTTCACCCCTCTCAACTTGTTTCTTCAACTCTATCTCTCTTTCCCGAGCGGCGTTGATGATTTCGGTGAGGGTTTCATATTTTGAGGGGGTCATGAACTCCCGATACTCTGCGCTTAGCATATTATAATAATAATACACCTTCTGTTCTTCGGTCGTTACCAATTCATCACAAAACCTTAATTTGTCAAGAAAGGTTCCCGTGATTTTATCAATGGATTCGCCCTTCTGCCTAAGCTGGATAAATTCTTCTTTGATTCGATTGATAACCGCTTTGGGACTGTGATGTTTAAGGAAGGGTACCTTAAACTCGTCCCATGTCATCGCCTTCGTTTCCTCGCTACCAATTTCCTTTTTCTTATTATCCCACCAGTCTTTTGCTTGGCCCCTCAGTTGACCCGTGCCATAGGCTACGAAGTCACTTATATCACAGTGGGTTCTCTCGAACACCCCTTCAAGATCACTCAACCATCTTTGGCACACTATCGGATCCACTTCTCCGTGATAGAGTGGTGGTTTACATGCCATAAATTCCTTGTACGAGCAACCCTTACGTTCTCCCAACTTCTCCTTAGCTAAATTTGCATTATCCTCCAATTTCTTTATTCTTGCATCCACCACTGATAACACCATGTTTTGGATTTTATCGATGAAACCCGACAAGCTGTTCTCGATTGCTTTTCCTACCTCTTCAGCAATCACTTCTCTCATTTGTTCGGTGACTCTTGGCACCTCTTCGTCATTTCCCTTATCCGTCATCTTTGAAACTGAAATGTTTACATTTAAACGTTAAACATTTCGTTTATAACATTGCTTCTTTTGTTTTGGTTTAGTCAAGTTCTCAACTTGCTTTAACCGTTTAAATTTGGTGCACTTCCCGGGTTTAAGTGTGTTAACGCACTCTTCCCATGCACTTTAATTTCCTTATCATTCATATATAAGACATAATTTGTTAACAGAATAAGTTAATTCTTACCGGACGATCGATCAAGCTTGAACCGAACACTTTGTTGACAACCTTAAGCTCTGATTACCAACTTGTAACACCCTAAATAATTTGACAAAATTTAACTAAAAATTTCATACAACTTTATAAAAATCAGAGTTTACAAAAACATTTCGTTTTTAAAACCATACATACTAGTGAAAATACCAAGCATGTCCAAGATAAAGCATAATTCATTTAAAGGCAACCCCTACTAGTCAACTAACAACTAGTTTAAAGGAATCAAAACACCATTAACAAAAGTGTTTATGACATGTTTAAAGTTTAGACAAGATTATATTCATTGCGGAAGCTTCAAATTGCGTGTTCGGTTCTTGACAAAGTGCTTGATCACCATCCGGGAGAGATTCATTCATACCTAGAGTCAAACACTAAAACCGTTAGTTTTGACATTAATATATTATGTATAAACGGGTTTTAACAACACAAGTGACAGCAAAATATAATTTTTTTTTTCTGGGTTCCACCGTAAATTACGGTATCACCGTAAGTTACGGTGGACCTGGAATGTTTATGGTTCTGCCGTAAAACAGGGGCGACACACCGTAACACATTTGTTGTCCACCGTAAATTACGGTGGGACCGTAATTTACGGTGGGTTCTGCACATTTGCCCCTTGGCTATTTTTCAACTTTAGAAGCTCATAACTTTTTACCCATTGATCCGATTTAACCGATTCTTCTTCCTATGAGTCCGTAATAAAACTTCGGACTTAACCATGTAAATTTTACATTGCGGAAACCGAGATATCCACAATTGGTTCACAATTTCCTTATTTCCGTTATTCAACCCATTAGCGTGAGTGCATAGCACCCTCTTTTTATTCTTAAAAACCTTTTTAAACACATTTACCCAATTCCCCGAGCTCACACACTTGGTGTTTTCACGCCAATTCCATGGCTTTGCAAATCCTCTAGGGTTAATACTTGATTATTCGAAATTCAAGCATTCCGTTTCAAACAACCCTTTTTCCTTTAACATTACTGTTTGACCCATATCCCGGGTTCTTATACTTAGATTGATATCACCGAATCATTAGTATGGTACAATTTAACATTTAACAAGGTATAAGGCCTTCAAGTCTCCACTCTCGTGATTCTTTTGAAAACCTCATTTTGACCCGTTTTGCTAATTAGTGAAAACCATCACTTCATTGACTGACCAAACTAAATACCAAATCTTTATTTTGACCCGTTTGATAGTCGAGTGTACTTCGTCACTTAAACGACACATCAAACGCATCCTTTACACTACAACATCAATTATCTATCAAATTAAAGCATTTAAACATAATTTGACGAGACTAAAGTCACGTACCTTTAAAGCGCACCTTTTCCGCGGGTATCACTTCCGGCGTGTCCACTTGACGTTCCGGATTCCTTGCCTAAAGAGTTCAATTTATAACAAAAATTAGAACCCTTTCATAAGCTTTAACGCATTATTTCTTAACATATTCGAATCTGCGTTTTGCCCAACTTTTAACATTTTACCCTCTTTTAGGCATTTTATCGAACACCTAACGGGTCAGATTTTTATATGATCTAAACCAAGTTCATAACTCGAGTTTATCACCAAAATTAACTTCAATTTGACTACATGTCTATAGGTTAACATTAACGACTTAGAGTTTTCCTCATAATTTCAGTTTACACTAGAACAAGAGTTTTAATCCTAGTGTTTATCAAGTTTTACTAACATGATAATCACCCACTATGGTGATTTTGATCTATACAATTAACATGCAAGAATTTTAACAAGAAATTATCTAGGGTTTGTCCCTAAACCTTACATTACTTCCAATTTCATGTTTACTACACATAATCAAGCTCTACATTCGATTTTGATCACATACATGAACTTTGAATCAAATGAAAATGACCTAATTCAACATACCTTATGATCCCCTTGACGAGGTGATCACGATTCCATGTTCAGATTTCGATTATTGCTTGATTTAGGCCTTCAATTTTCAGTTTTTCTTGTGAACTAGGGTTTTGAAAAGTGTGGGTGTCGCCTGGGTGTTCTTGGTCGATCAGGCCTCTCTCAAATGAGAGGTTTGATTTGTTTCACTAATTTAGTAAATAAAATTCAGGTTTTGACATTATTAGTCCCTCTACTTATCCAACATAACTTTTGTTGTTTTATCCACAATGTAAGTTAAATTTTAAACTTGTTAGTTAACTAGGTTACAAATTTATAATTGATAAATTCTCGTTTATTTAAAACTTTATATTATTATAAAGTTTTATATTTTCGGGATGTTACAGCTGTGTTGGCTGGGCACGGCCCGTGCTGAACTTACTGTAACGGAGAAATTGTTGTCGGGTGCCTTGTTTTCGTGCATGGGTTTATGTTTCTCGTTTCCCTTGTCATCCTTGACCACCATGAGTGTGTGTTATTTATTACGACACCATCAAATCTTAAAATCATCATTCCATTAAAGTCATAGAGAGATCTTACATAGTCCTAAAATACTAGTAGTTAAATAAACATAAGAAGTTTTAACCCAAGGAGCCTCTAGCCTACAAGTTATTTTAATTAGTAAAATTTCCAAGAAGATAGTAGTCTCGGTTGAATGTGGCTTCATAGAACTCCTTCCTCCGGTTATGGGTTCCTTATATGTCGGCGAGCCATTCCTCTATCTCCCTTGGGAGGAGAAAGGAGGGCTCATTGGCATTGGTTTGAGGAGGTGTGACTTCCACCGGGACCTCTTGTGGATCTTCAAGGGGCAGTTCTGCTGGAATATCATCCCATCCGGTAGGGTTATTGACTCCGAACGCTAGGTTCCAATCCTCTTGAGGAAGGATGGGTTCCATGGGAGGAGTCACAAGAATATTTAACCTCTGGTGCAAGAGGTTAATTTCTTGAAAACTATTTTCCAGCCCTACCGTAAGATAATTTATACGGTCTATTAGGACCTTCTTTACCGAAGTCATTTCATCGATTGCTTCCCATAGTGCCATGACGTAGTGTACAAGGGTAGCTTCAATGGAAGGCCTTCTTCCACTTCTACTGTTTCTTGAATGCACGGACGATGTTTCACTGTTTTCACTTGACATTCTGTGAAAATAAACCGAAAAACAGCTTATTTACTGAAGCAATATTTTGGACACGGCCCCGTGCTCAATGAGCACGGCCCGTGTTCACCTTTCTGTAGAATTTTGAAACAAGGAATCTTGAAGTTTTAAGCTATTTTCTCTAACTTGTGAAGCCTTTTTGAGTAATGGTAACTTAAAACAATGTTATACAACTTGTTTTTAACAAGATTCCTTGAACAAAACCCAATATTTCTTGCCATAAAGCTTGAATTCTCAAACTTTAATGGAGGTTTTTGGAGAAAGATGAAGAAGAGGAAATGGATAAAAGAGGAAAGGACAAGAAGGTTGTTGGAAACTTCTTTTAGAACATACCTAGGATAGTTGAGAGAAGATTCCTTCAAATCTCTGTCCCTAGATGGTCCAAATGTGCAGAATTCTTGGCTTCATTTATAGAAAACGACAGCGTGCTGGACACGGCCCCGTGTCGGCTGGACACGGCCCCGTGTGCAGATAGAATCCTGACACAGTTTGTCCGTACTCTGACGTAAAAGTCAGAAGGGAATCTTTTGGTGGACACGGGGGCGTGTTGACTGGACACGGCCCCGTGTCGAGGGGCTGATTATGAAGTTCGTCTATTTCTAAGGAGTCTATTCGGATCGGGCGGTTCCTTACTGGATGGAACAACCCCGAAGTGCCTAAGATACCTTAATTGCTCTACACTAAGACGAGAAGGCAAGAGGTTGTTAGTGAGGGTAATTCCTATTTTTATTCTAGGTGGACAAGTCCAACCCTTTCCCGGGCTCTCGTTAAAGAAGGTATATGCCGAATCGCTCAGGTCTATGTATGCACCGAACGAAGTCGATGGGGAGTCCTTCACGGCACAATCGGCGCAGGGACGACTATCGTCCAAGTCTTCGCTAGAACTGAAGGTATTTTTGGGAGCAACGAGGTTGTTGGAATGCGACCCCAACATTTCTTCATGGTCGTCGTCTTGGGATGGATTACTGAAGTCCTTCCTAAGCTCCTTTAACCAATTTAAAATTAGATTTTCTAGTTGGAATAACTCGTCAAGGAGCATTTCTCCCAGAATATCTGGCTGGGCGCAATCGAGGGAGAAATAGTGATTATTTTTACTTTCGCCCCTCTTAAGGTTATAAGGAGACGGTCGGTCTATATAGTGGGGCCTATAATTTAGAAAATAACATTTTAATTCTTTATGGTTGCCTCCACATAATTGACACCACGTACCATAAGCATATGTAACCTAAATTTTGACATCTAAACTGATTAGGTAACATTATTAGACATGTTAAGGCATATATTACTTGTCATAGGACTAGTTAGGCGCTCCGAACGCGTTTTAAGCGAACGACGCGTTAAAGTAGCGTAAGCTACCTAAACGGGTCGTAATGGGTCGTAAGCACTTAGGATAGGTTTCCATTTAGAAAGTAGGCTTTGTTAAACCATATTACATGAGTTCTTATACTCATTTGGTTTACGAAACCTCATTCTATCCGATCTTTCGATATAGGTCCGGTTTATTTACATAGTTACCTATATTAGGTGCCGTTTAATTCTGTGATCCCTCTAGCTTTGTTTGGTTGTTGTTCAAGACTTCTAAGCACCCTCAAGTGAGTACATAGTCCCCTCTTTTACTGTTTTTCAAACGTTTTGGGGTGAAACACATGTGCCTACTTGTTACTTTCATCCTTTCCATGTTTTCATATCATATACTTGCTATGTTCATTAGTACACTATTAGTACATGATTTCATTATGTTTTGCTATGTATGTTCACGTAACATGCTAGCCCATTGTTTTGCATTTTGAACTGTTCGAACCATTTGTAACCATTTGATGTATGTGAATGATGCCTGTGTGTAGTGTAATATATTTTTGGTATATATTTTTAAGCCCCTTTTACACTTTTTAGCCAAGTTTTAAATTTATAAAACACGATATTTACTAACACTAAACACACATATGGGCAAGTGCACCCATCGTGGACGTAGTATAGTGTTGGTAAGATACCGAGGTCGTCCAAGGACACAAGAGCTTTTAGTACCGATTTATCCTCAACGTCTAATCAAATCAAAATGTTAGAAAAAGATTTTTAAACTAAGAAAATAAAACTAACTAAATGCTGAAAAATAAAATAAAAATAAAAACAAATAGACAAGATGAATCACTTGGATCCGACTCGTGTATTAGTATAAGCTTCGATTATTTTCGCACTTTTGCACTTGTTTAAGAGATTATCTTAGTTATTGTAGTAGGCCCCTCTTTTGAAGGCGACGTTACCCTCAACCCAGTAGTTTGAGTAAGCAAGGATACAATCCTAAAGGGTCGGATTATTGAAAGATAATGAATTAAGTTATTAATGCAAATTATGGTAGGCCCCTCTTTTGGAGGTGACGTTACCCTCGACTAAGTAGTCTGAGTCAGCAAGGATACAGTCCTAAATAGCCGGATTATAGTATTAATAGTAGTTAACTTATGAGGGGGTCAAAGAGTTTGGACCCCCGCCATCCAATACCTTTTGGGTATTGAAGGAGGTCCTACTAAATTTGACCCAGGTCCCTTGCAGGACCTCTAAACGCTAAACAAGGGCAAGACCCTTACCAAACAGTTCCCTTAACCCCTGACCAGGTAGCCAACATACCTCCATATAGACCGTGGAGATATGAATGGTGAAAATCTTTTATTTTATATAGACAGTAAAATAATGCCAAGACACCACGGACAAACGATAAGGAAAAGTCACCTTCAATGAAAACATAAGCAACTAGTTATTAAAGTCATTAATACAAAACCAAATAAAAAGTGCTAAAAGATTAAAAATAAAAAGTATTATACTAAACACTTGTCTTCACTAAGTGATGTAAGAGACTTAGGCAAACATGGCCTTGATTGTCAAGAACTCTTACGATCAATCTTGGATCCCGAGACGACTCACACACTCTATGATGGACAATGGATGATGGTGGTGGATGATGGTGTTGTGATGGTGGTGGGTGGTGGATGAAGTGTGAGAGAGTTGGTACCAAGGGATGAGTTGCAATGAAGCCAAGCACTCTTATTTATAGGCTGAACAGAGGCCTGGGCACGGCCCCGTGTCCGCTAGGCACGGCCCCGTACCCGTCTGACACTATCTCTTCTCATTAATTGTAATTCACAATTACAATTAATGCGCCTGCTGTACTTTGGGCACACCCCCGTGTTCACTGGGCACGCCCCCGTGGTGAGCAATAGAAGCTTCTACAGGCTTGTCTTTTCTGCTGCATCTTGGGCACGGCCCCGTGCTCGCTGAGCACGGGGCGTGTTCAGTCTTCTGCCTTCTCTATTTTGCTTGGGAGGAAGCTGTCGAGGGGTCGGGCAATCCACTTTTGTTCCTTTTCTTGTATTTATGTTAGTTTTAGCTGCCTTTTTGCTTCTTTTGTTAATTTGAGCTCATTTAATCCTGAAAATACAAAAGGAAGACAAAAACACACTTTTTCCAACATTAGTACTTAAAAAGGGTTAGTTTTATGCCTTATTTGATGAAATTTATATGTTGCATTTTACACACATCAGTGAACCATTGGTAATCATTTGATATATGTGAACCATTTGTAACCATTTGATTGATGTGAACCATTTGTAACCATTTGATATATGTGAACCATTTGTAACCATTTGATATATGTGAACCATTTGTAACTGTTTGAACCATTGGGTTAGGGAAGTGATTAGGTAACGGGGTGGGTGTAGTGTGTTAAAAGCATGGTGGATACGCCGCTGGTACTTCCTATATATAAGTGCATTTAACACATTATATATCGTTGCGTTATCTAGATCACTTGGGCAAACGATTTGGAAACGATGTCACACAATGATGTTTTCTGAATAATATAACCATACGAGTTTTATTAACGAGTTTCTACGAGATGTTTTACAATTTGATTTAATAAAACAAATGTTTTGGAGTTAAGAATCATGGCTACGAGATTTTATAAATCATATCCAACTTGATTTGAGTTGGTTAATTATGTCGCAATACTATACTTTTCAAATAAGGTTTTTAAATAAGTATTGCAACATGTAAAACAAGCCATGAATCTGACACTCATATAAAACCTATGTACTCGCCGGCATTTTTATGCTGACGTATTTTCACATGTGTTTCAGGTACCATAGTTGATGATGTTTGATGATGATATTTTTGAACGCTCACATAGGAAAGGACGAGGCCTTAGTGACTTAATAACAATGGAAGTTTATTTGTTCCTGTTTTGTTTCTAATTCCAATGTAATGTAATACATTTAATTCAATAAAACGAAACTGTTTAATTGATGGTTGTGAAACAATGATTCTGTTACAATACTCCCCGACGTTTCCGCCACGTTTTGTTGTTTTACGTGGTCGGGATGTGACAGAAAAGTTGGTATCAGAGCCAATGGTTATAGGGAATTAGGTTATTAGTAACGCTTTGACCTAGACTATACCCTTCCTAGGACCCTAACGCGAGTTTACTTGCGTTTAGTCATAAAACAATATTGTTGCCTATCTTTAGGCAACAACCACAATAAGAACACAAAATTCGAATCTGCTTTGAAAACTAATCATCTGTTTTAGGATGATTTATTATAAGGTTTTGAACCTTCAAAGCTTTCAAATTCTCATCAAAGTTTAGGGCTACATAATGTGAACACGTGCAAACTGGAAGGGTGGATGCCTGTATCCTGAGCTTTCTGTCTAAAGCTAGAGTGTTCATACAAATCCGCAATATCGGACCAGTCACTCTTACCTGGGAACTCTTTGGGTAAGTTTCCACTTATAGGCGAGCATGTCTTCGCGATACATTATGAGGACCTGTTTGCTGTGATTCAGCCTTTGTGTGTCGTTTGTTTTGGTCGGTAAATGTAACATCCTATTCTTACCCAATGCCATTTCATTTGTTTTCTCTCTTGTTTCCCCGTTTTAGAATGCCTCCACGACGCGAAAATCAGGTACCTATTGAAGAGCTGGCAGCTGTCATTACGCAGCAAATGACTGCTGCAATCCCGAACATCGTTGCTCAATGTAACCAAGCTCTCAACAACAATAATGCCCCCTGCAACTTCAAGACGTTCAACTCGGCTAAGCCATCAAAGTTTTTTGGGTCTCAAGGAGCGACTGCACTTCTTCAATTGTTCGAGAGTCTAGAGAGCACCTTCAGACATGTTCAATGTCCAAACGAGCGAAAGGTAGATTTCGCATCTAGTGTCTTTGAGAAACGGGCTTTGACATGGTGGAATGGTGTGATGAGAGATAGGGGTGCCGATGTGGCACTAGCTCAAACATGGGAAGAGCTTCGAGTTCTGATGGTGAAGGAATTCTGTCTGTCCTCGTCACGAGATCAGGGCCTTGGAAAGGGAATTCAACGATTTTAAGCAAGATAGCGGTGAGCATCGAGCCTACACAGATCATTATGAGGAGTTAAGTCTGTTATGCCCGAATATGGTCACGCCTTTGGATAACGCAATTGAAAAATACATTGATGGCCTCCCTGACTCAGTACAAGACATTGTGACTGGTAGTAATCCCACTACAGTTAGACAGGCCATGGAGCTATCTGCTACCTTGACTGAATCTCGGATCAGGAAAGGTAAACTTCTCCGAAAGGGTGATAAGAAACCAATCGAGGAATCAAAACCCAAAGATGAACAGACTGGATCCCTGAAGAAGTCAAAGAAGCGAAAGGCTTCCCAGAACTTCGCCGTGGTTACTCACAATGATCAAACTGCCACCAACCAACCAGCTCAACCCCCTGCTAGGAAGCCATACAACGGAACTGCACCCTTGTGCAACCAATGTAACCTTCATCATCATACTAGTGTGAAGTGCCGCAAATGCCAAATTTGTGGACTTATATGTCATACAACAAGAGTTTGCCGAGCTGCAGTTGCACCAAATCAAGCTGACAACAATCCTGCTCAAGCTCGTTTTCCACCAGGTTCTTGCTAAACTGTGGCGAGATGGGTCATTTCCAAAGAAATTGCCCAAAGCTTGCTAATGCAAATCCAGCACAAGGATGAGCATCTGACCGACTAGAAGACAACACCGTTTAGAAATAATCACGTGTTATGTATTATTTTCTTTTGTTGTTGTCAAGGTCCATGAAACAGTTGTTATCGTTGTTTATAAATAAATCTTTTATTTACATTGCAATATATTTATGTGGTTGCATGTATAAACAACATATCCCCTACAATACCGACAATCAAGGAATTGTATTCCTTGAAGAGCAGACTACCCCCAAAATTCTTCCATTTTATGATCTCTTGTGTTTTCCACGAAAATCCTAAGTACCCGTTTCTTCCAAAAAAAAAACGAAGTACAAGGCGCAAGTTACAACTCTGGACAAATACCCAAAGTACCATTATAAATCCTTAATAGGGTACCTAAGGGTATTTCTGTAAATCCTAAATTTGTTGTATACCTTAATTCGAATAATATGTTTCTTTGAAAACAAAATCGAATTTTTGGAAGATCATCCTATTCTTGAAAATGATTAAAGTGCCAAATGAAATCCACGGATTGGATTCCTGGTGTGCTTTAGGTATTCGCGTCCAAAGATAACAAATTAAAGGTCAAATTAAACAATTATGTGATTATGTGCTTTTGTGTTCCCTTTTATGTTTTTGTGTGATCCAAATTTTGTTATCCAAATCCTCGTAGAATCTTCCATATCTTCGTATAAGGGATTCATAGTAGGATATCGAAAGATACTACCTTAAATCTTTAATGGGCTTCTACGTAATAGTAAAGACCCTTGGAATAAAATGTACTATTCCATAATTAGACCCCTCGAGTGGTCTAGTTAAACAGATTGATCCAAAAATCTGGTTAGGAATATCATGTGATGATATAGCTGAAAGGACTCCTTGGTGGTCTAATTAAAGAGATCATTTGTCGATCTAATTAAAAGGACCCCATGATAGTCTAGTCACACTCATCGCAGGTTTGATTTTCTTCCCCTTCACATTACGAAACCAACTGTGCGGACTGTGCAAGGAATTACGTAATTATGGATGCATACATAATTATGGAATTCAGTGCATAGAAACCACAGCAAGTTTTGTCATGTGTCTAGAGTTGACTCAATTCATTTTCATTTCTAAGGAATATCCATTGAAGAAAATGACTCATTCCGTGCATTTTTGTTTTTGAAGAATATCCATCGAGGGAAATGAATATCCTTGATTCTTCATTCATTTTCATTTCTGAAGAATATGCATTGAGGAAAATGACTTATTCCGTGCATTTTCGTTTATGAAGAATATCCATCGAGGGAAATGAATATCCTTGATTCTTCCTTCATTTCCATTTCTGAAGAATATCTATTGAGAAAAATGACTCATTTCGTGCATTTTCGTTTCTGAAGAATATCCATCAAGGGAAATGAATATCGTTGATTCTTCCTTCATTTCCATTTCTGAAGAATATCCATTGAGGAAAATGAATCATTCCGTGCATTTTCGTTTCTGAAGAATATCCATCGAGGGAAATGAATATCCTTGATTCTTCCTTCATTTCCATTTCTGAAGAATACCCATTGAGGAAAATGACTCATACCGTTCATTTTCGTTTCTGAAGAATATCCATCGAGGGAAATGAATATCCTTGATACTTCCTTCATTTCCATTTCTGAAGAATACCCATTAAGGAAAATGACTCATATCGTTCATTTTCGTTTCTGTAGAATATCCATCGAGGGAAATGAATATCCTTTTCTTCCTTCATTTCCATTTCTGAAGAATACCCATTGAGGAAAATGACTCATACCGTTCATTTTCGTTTCTGAAGAATATCCATCGAGGGAAATGAATATCCTTGATTCTTCCATTCCTGAAGAATACCCATTGAGGAAAATGACTCATTCCGTTCATTTTCATTGCTGAAAAATGTCCGTTGAGATAAATAACAGGATTATGCCTTGCATATCTTTGATTGGTTATTCTATGCAAATAGATAAAAACCCAAGATTCCATGCAAGACAATTATTTAACACAACGTCACAGACAGACTCCTACGAATAAATTTCGGGACGAAATTTCCTAAAGTAGGGGAGACTGTGACACCTGTGCCTCTGCGACCATCAATCAAATACCAAATTAATGAAATATTGTGTTTCATACTTAGGATTTCTAAAAATATGTGTATCGTTTGCACATATCAATTCTTGTTCGATTTCAAGCTTTAAATCGCTTTCTGGAAGGTTATACACGCACTGATGCGTAAATATAACCAATTTATTGCAACAAAAACTCCGGAATAGCGAAATAGGCTTAACATACCTTAAATAACCTTTACATAGCTTAGAAATAACTTTTGGAGGGTTTGGTGTGGTGAAATCAAGTTTATTCGCTTACAGGGACTAATTTCGACAAACTGCGAAAGTATGCCGATTTGTACTGTAACGGACATTCCGGAACTTGATCATAAGTTAAACATACCCCAAATATCTTTCACATAGCTTAGAAATAGGCTTTGAGGGGTTTGGTATGCTAAAATGAATTTATTTGATCAATAGAGACTAAAAGCGTCAAAAGTGCATAAGTCTGCATTTTCGTGCATATCTTACGTCCTGAATATATCCGGATATCTGAAAATTTATGTAATCATTAAAATATTTTATTTTAGTGATTGGCATGATAAAATTCCATTCGTCGCGTAATTTGGATCGTTTTTGCGTTTATTACGATTTTCGTCGTAATTAACCGAAGAACGCAACCGTACTACCAAAAGAACCGACATCCGAGATGTTTTTGAGCATATTTTATGTTCCCTATACTTTAACTTTATTTTAGAGCCTTGAAATGGGGTTAGCGGTGTGACACCTATGTCACTTCAACCATCAAACAAATACCAAACCAATGAAATATTATATTTCATACTTGGGATTTGTATAAATATGCGTATCTTTTGCACATATCAATTCTTGTTCGATTTCGGGCTTTAAATCGATTTTTGGAAGGTTATACGCGCACTGATGCGTAAATATAACCAGTTTAATGCAACAAACACTCCGGAACAGTAATATAAGCTTAACATACCTTAAATAACCTTTACATAACTTAGAAATAAGTTTTGGATGGTTTGGTTTGCCAAAATCAAGTTTATTCGCTTACAGGGACTAAAATTGACAAAACTGCGAAAGTATGCCAATCTGAACTATAACGAACATTCCGGAACATGACCATAAGTTAAAAACACCCTAAATATCCTTTACATAGCTTAGAAATAGGCTTTGAAGGGTTCGGTGTGCTAAAATAAACTTTATGCTCATTCAGGGACTAATAGCGTCAAAAAGTGCATAAGTTTGCATTTTCGTGCATAACTTACATTCTGAATACATCCAGACATCCAAAAATTTATGTAAGCATTAAAATGTTTTATTTTAGTGTTTGGCATAAGAAAAATCCATACGTCGCGCAATTTGGATCGTTTTTCGCGCTTATGCGCATTCCGCTGTAATTAAGCAAACATCGCGGTCATACGACCAAATGAACCGACATCCGGCATATTTTTTAGCATGTTTCATGTCCACAATGTTTAGGCATCATTTTAAGGCCTAAAAGTTGGCTTAACGGGCCTTAAACATGTCAGAAATGGCTTTACACAACAACAGGGACCAAAACTGTAATTTTGTGAACTTGTTGCTGGTCTGTAATACCCAGGCGGGCCGCGTAAGGGTTGTACATATGTTACGCGGGCCGCGTGGCCCTCCCAGATGTGCAGAATCTATTTTTCTAGCTGTTAACAGCTGTTAGACTCACTTAACCCACTTGCAAATGGTTTCTAGCAAACAATGGGCTTAATCTAGGGGCTCCAATGGTTTTATAAAACTATGGGCACGATGTGTACGGCTGTGATTGAATCTCGGATAACGAGGAACGATCTTAACGGCTCTACTACATCTATAAATACCCCCCCCCCATGTCTTGCTCAAAACCCACTTGATTTCTGAGATTTTCTCTAAGTTGAAGTGTAAAACACTTCATACCTGAGAAATACTTGGAAAATCAATCTTGCGGGGACCTTGTGTAAGTATTCTTTCATGCTTTTCATTTGTTTTAGCGTTAAAGTCAAGCTGCGTTTGACTTTCTGCATTAACCAGATTATGGTCAATTCGAAGTTCGTTTGAACTTCATAACGTGAGCGTAATCACGATGGTTATAGTCCCTAGTAACTATACCTACTGATTACCACGTTATCTAGGCTCAGTGACGAGTCGTAGTTTCGGCCAAAATACGTATTCTTGCGTATTTTGTAACCAAACTACTTGTGGGTATCAAGACCCTTTGTCTTGATATCAAACCTGTTTTCAAACCTCGTTAAACATGTTTTAACATGTTTAGCTCGTCACTTTTAGAATTGTGCTTGTCTAGGGTCGTAAAGGTAAGCGATCTAAACAATCGCTTATACTTTCGAACCCGACCCGTTTGGTCGATCATTAGGATCCGACCCAACACATTAGGTGACCATAGTTGTATAGGGAATAACCTTCCGAGGTTATACCTTATGGTCACATCGTTTAAGTAGTTGTATGATAGGTAGCTTATATGCCTTAGGAAAATTACCAAAATACCCTTTTTACGCATATATTCATTTTAAGCATATGTAACCTAAATTTTGACATCTAAACTGATTAGGTAACTATATTAGACATGATTAAGGCATATTTTACTTGTCATAAGACTAGTTAAGCGGTCCGAACGCGTTTTACACAAATGGCACGTTAAAGTAGCATAAGCTACCTAAACGGGTCGTAATGGGTCGTAAGCACTTAGGTTAGGTTTCATTTTAGTATGCAGGCTTTGTTAAACCATATCATATGAGTTCCAATACTCATTTGGTTTACGAAACCTCATACTATCCAATCTCCTGATTTAGGTCCGGTTATTTATGTAGTTATCTATATAGGGTGCCGTTTGATTCCGTGATTCCTCTAGCTTTGCTTGGTTGTTGTTCAAGACTTCTAAGCACCCTCAAGTGAATACATAGACCCCTCTTTTACTGTTTTTTAAATATTTTGGGGTGAAACATATGTGCCTACTTGTTACTTTGATGCTTTCCATGTTTTTACATCATATACTTGCTATGTTCATTAGTACACTATTAGTACATGATTTCGTTATGTTTTATGCTATGTATGCCCTTTTAGTGCATACTTAGTACATTGTTTTACATTACATTTTATGCTATGTATGTCCATTTAGTGCATATTTAGTGCATTATTTTACATTGCATCTCTGTTGCATATGTTCGCGTAACATATGGACACATTGTTTTACATCTCTACCTTGTATGTTTACTTAAGCATATTAGGTACATTATTTTCATATAACATGTTTACATTTGGTATAACATTTGGTTTGTACAAACGGGACTTATATACATTCATTAACATTAGCTACGCCGCTCGGTAATAAGTAATGGTACCATAGGACTTGACAAATCCCGTTCCTGACACCCTAGGTTTGTTTAGATGAAAGGAATGACTGAATCCGATAACATTTCCCTTGATAACCTTTACTCTAGGGTTATCCGTCTGTCTCAAGGCTTGAATGTATGCGTTTAACTTACCGTATAAGTGTTTGTATCAGTAAAGCATGCATTATCTTATAAAACATAACTTTTGATTATATTTTATCAAATGCATTGTTTTGTACATATCTTTCTTATAGGGTTGAATAAATGCTTTTAATCAATAAATGCTTTTATTCGCTCTACATAACATTTGTTTACACATTACATGATTTACATTTGATGGTTTTCACACAAACATTTGACATTTGACTATACATAAACATTCTTACATTGATGGTTTGTTTGGAAAGTGATTGAAGTAACGAGACGTGTGTAATATGATACAAGCATGGTGGATACGCCGTTGGTACCTCCTATATATAAGTGCTTGTATAATATTACATATTGTAGCGTTACCTAAATCATTTCAACTTGGACTTATACTTTTACACAAATGACATGTTTTTCACAAGACATTGTTTTACAAAACAGCTTATCTTATACAAACTCATTTTACTTGGTTATTCATTTAACCTTACATTATCCTTTTACATATCATCTATTTTGACATCGCTTTTCAAAAGACTTATAAAACAAAAACATTTTACAAGGATCATGACTAACTTTCTTAAACATTTTTTTTCTTTAATCTTATAAGTCATGAATCCTAAATCAATAAAACCTATGTATCTCACAGGCAATTTTATGCTGACGTACCTATTTTCACATGTGTTTCAGGATATGATGCATAGGATTTATCAAGATACACTTAGGCGGACTTGGGCCTTAGTGACAATATGTAGGTCCCCCGGAGGTTGAGGTTAAACCTTATCCTTGTTATGTTTAACACACTAGCAAGTGCGGAATCCAAGCTAGAATGTAAACCGGTAGTTTATATGAGAACACAAGCTACAAAGAGAAAGGTAGACACACGAGATATCAAAGTTTTCTCTTGTATTTCAGTGGACACGGTTACAGCCCTTGACCAAACTAAAAATACGCTCTCTACAAGACTAAGTTCACTCTCATACTAAAGTGAACACATTACATGACTATATATACCCATCACAGTTCGTCTGGTCGAAGGATCAGATAGACTGATCGAAAGATCATCTATCGATCTGAAACCTACCGAAGGATCCACATATACCTCGAAGGATGATATCCTTCGAGGTCCATCTACATCCATCGAAGGTTTATCCTTCGAGCTCATCGAAGGATATAAACAATCCTTCGATGACTCATCCTTCGACACAAACATGTTACAAACCATGTTCTAACTGTTTGGCCAAGTCAAACCAGGAGGATGGTTGACTTGGTCAAACTTACATCAAATACACATATTAACAAACCTAAGACGTAACCCAGACTAACAAAAGACATCGTTTTGTATCATGACAAAATACAGACAAAGTACAGACACAAGTGCACCAACAAACTCCCCCTTGGCTGTAGCTTTGTCTCGATCTTCGTGTTTTCAAGTCTCTGACGTCCTTTCAAGTCTTCAATGTTGGAGGATCTTCAAAGTCTTCACGTCTTGAAAGCAGAAAGTGTATCAACAAACTCCCCGTTTCATGTAGGAAGTGTGTTGACAAACTCCCCCTTAACATAAGCTCCCCCTTGAATTATGCTCGTGAAAGACTTGATTCTTATAGCTTGAGATCCTTGTGGTGTTGATGATGGTCAGCGGCAACTCGATCATTTTCATCTTTTGAGGGCCTTCACGTCGTGTCTTCATTCCGAAGCTTGTCATCGACCATGTTCTCCTTGCCTTTAGAATCTGCACATGCAAGAAATCTAAACGCATAATGAGAACAACTGCTTGGAATATAGTTTATATAAACAAATGACACACGAATGACCATGTCACCATCAAACACCGTCTGACAGTTTGAAAGTTTAGTAAATTTGTCAGTTTTAGTTTCTAACTTTCAAAACTTGCAAATTTCGACCGTTTATGAAGATTTAGTCAATTCAGTTTTCGTTCAGGTTTCAGGCAACGAAGACTCGAGTTCCAACATCGTACGATCGAAAATAAAATAGAAATAAAATCTTTTTGGCTTTTATAAAGTTTATATTAAAACACACCTAAAATCTTTTTGGTATTTTTGAATTTTTCAAATGTAAAGACTGAAAGTAGTAAATAAATATATACAGACATTCTTTTTGCGAGTTTCAAGGGTAAGAGAATCATATCAGTGCACGGTCAAGCCAAAACACTCTCTTTGTTCAGTTAGTTAACATTAAGATAAGCATCCTATAACAATTATCGGTATTGTTGTCCACATAAACTCAACTTATCAGATGTAATCATGGCGAGGGGATACGTTGAGGTATGATTTATACTTACCGACCGGTGTTCATCCACATCACGACACATTCCCGTATCAAGGTATGCACGAGGATTCATCTTACCGGTGAGTATACCGATTATCATCTGTTTGACCGTATATGATGTGAGATTCTCACTTATTTTGATTTGAAAACAAGCCCTATGTGATAGAATCACTTATTGATGAGGAACTTGATTTTCATATGCATGAGGGCACAGGAGCAAGTCCGTGAACAGGTCAGTACTTCCGTATAGCAGAGAGACGAACTTGACTCCCGGATAAATGTGATATTTTATCACTTATTTGTATGGACATGTGATTGTTTATCACTTATTGAGGTCGAATGCAGTATGTACACGTCTGTATAGTATCATGGAAGATCTAGACTTGCGTCACCGTTATTTTTCCGGTAAAAGATACAACCATGATACCCAGATGATAAGCAGCATAAAGACCGAATATCTCAGAACCTCGGCAATCTCTCAAACGAAATTTCGGTACTAAGACCATATGCCAATGAATGGTTCCCACCTGGTCTTCAGTCGATTTAAGATTTATATCACCCTGCACACTTTAAAATGATTGTGAGCCTACCGATACATCTTATATAGAGCTGCTTATCGTTTTTCATTTAAGGTTTAAAGAGGTTTGGATAGACCACTGATGTACTATCATTTTCTCTTTTGCTCGCCAGGAAACTCATTTTTGTTTTTCTATTGTTTTTGTGTTTTTGAAATTTTTCGATTTTTTGGATTTTCAGATTTTTGGATTTACTCCCCCTAAAATCAATAAACTAAGACAAATTTAAAACACAAAGGTATTTACAAAAATGATTTTCCGATGTTGGTTTACTCTTGCTTGACCTTAATGCCGTTTACCAATAATAAAAGGTCAAATCTTGATTTGTCAAACGCTTTGGTAAATAGGTCGGCACGTTGGTCATCGTTGTGGACCTTAACAACATCGATTAGCCTTTTATCAAAGCAATCACGTATGAAGTGATATTTGATATCGATGTGTTTGGTCTTTGAGTGCTGCAAAGGATTTCTAGTGATCTGTAATGCAGCAGAATTATCAACGTAAATAGGAGTAGTTAGGAATTCAAAACCGTAGTCGCGTAATTGTTGTTGGATCCAAAGGACTTGGGAGCAACAACTTGAGGCAGCAATGTATTCAGCTTCGCATGTTGAAGTAGCGACACACGTTTGCTTCTTGCACTGCCATGTGACTAGGCGATTTCCTAAAAACTGACATCCAGCCGTTGTGGATTTGCCGTCGATTTTGCATCCGCCAAAATCAGAATCACTGAAAGCGATCAAGTCAAAGTTATTATCCCTAGGGTACCATAGACCGGTGTCAGGACAACCCTTCAAATAACGAAAAATCCTTTTTACAGCTGCAAGATGTGAGGCCTTCGGGTTAACTTGATATCTGGCAAGCAGGCACGTTGGGTACATTATATCTGGCCTTGATGTTGTGAGGTACATAAGAGATCCGATCATTGCGCGGTAATATGAGGGGTTAACAGCTTCACCCTTCAAGTCTGGAGAAAATCCGTGATTTTGTGGCAATGGGGTACCAATGGGCGTTGCATCAGACATCTGGAACCGGCTCAAGATGTCGCCAACATATTTAGTCTGATGAATGAATATCCCAGACTCCGTTTGTTGTACTTGTAGGCCCAAAAAGAAGGTCATTTCCCCCATAGCACTCATCTCGAATTTATCCTGCATAATGCGCTCGAAATTCCTACACAAGACATCATTAGTAGAACCAAAAATAATATCATCGACGTATACCTGTACCAGAAGAAGATCTCCATCTTGTTCTTTGATGAAAAGAGTACAGTCGATAAGACCCCTTCGAAAACCGTTCTCCAGCAAGTAATTAGATAAGGTTGCATACCAAGCTCGCGGTGCTTGATGAAGACCATAGAGAGCTTTGTTGAGCAACCAAACCCGATCGGGATGAATAGGATCTTCAAAACCTGGAGGTTGTTCGACGTACACTTCTTCTTCAACCACACCATGTAAGAATGCACTTTTGACGTCCATCTGGTAAACCTTGAATCCTTTGAATGAGGCATAAGCCAGAAAGATCCGAATTGCTTCCAGACGTGCAACAGGTGCATACACTTCGTTGTAGTCGATCCCTTCAATCTGACGAAAACCTTGAACGAATAAACGTGCTTTGTTCCGGATAACAACTCCGCGGTCATCCTTTTTGCATTTAAACACCCAACGGGTTCCGATCTTCTTGTAACCAGCAGGTTTCTCTACGAGTTTCCAGACACCTAGCTTCTGGAATTGTTGCAGTTCTTCCTGCATTGCTTCCACCCAGGAATCATCTTTCAATGCCTCCTTCCAAGATCTAGGCTCTTCTTGGCTAACATAGCAGGCGAAAGACCAATCATTTTGTTGTCCCGATTCTCGTATCTCAGCATACAAGCCAGCATTTTCGTTATTTCTGATTTGATTCCTTGTTCTTACACCACTGAGAACATCACCTATAATATTCTGCTGAGGATGAATGTTATGAATTCGGGTTTCAGGAACTGGAGGAATTTCAACATTGGTCCTCAAGTTATTGATATTTAAATTCCCGATATCATTCTGAAGCTGTTGAGTTGTAGAAGATGATGCATTTTCTTCTTGGACAATTGGCGCAGACACTGGATCCGTTGCTTCTGAAGTACCTTGAACCGAACTCGGTGCTTCACCATCATTTGCATCAACATACTCCTCATCTTCCGATGACAAATTGTAGTCGACAGCATCATTAAAGACCTCATTTGAAACGAGATTGTTGACAGAAGAAGATGCTTGTGAGTCAACAATGATTGGGCGAACTAACTGAGAGCCAGTCGCATTCTCGCTTTCAAACAACATTTGAGCAATTGCATTGTCATCGTCAAATGTCGGCAGATTGAATGAGTCGAAAAGACCATCATAATCGAACATCCATGGATCTCCAGAAGGCTTCAGTGGATTAGAATATCTTTGAACTTTTACTTCACCCCACTCTTCAATCTTCTTGGTAGTCAGGTTCCATACTCGCAGATTAGGAGTAGCCTACCCAAGGAAGTAACCTTCGATAGCTTTGGCACCAAACTTCCCGAGGCAACAGCTTCAGTCCAGAATCGAACTGGAAGCTGAGACTCAACCAACATGGTTCTTGCAGTCTCAATTAAGGTTCTGTTCTTTCTTTCAGCGACTCCGTTTTGTTGTGGAGTGTACCGAGTGCTGTATTCATGAAGGATTCCTTTTGCAGTGCAAAATTCATCCATAACCCTGTTTTTGAATTCGGTTCCGTTGTCGCTTCGAATTCGCCTCACCTTTAGATTATAAAGATTTTCCAACAAGGTGATCAAATTCTTTAGGATTTCTGGAGTCTCGCTCTTGTGGACCATGAAAGCAACCCATGAAAATCTTGAATAGTCATCAGTGACTACCAAGCAGAAAACTTCCCCGTGCACACTCTTGTGTTTGATTGGCCCGAAAAGGTCCATATGCAGACGTTCGAGTGGCATGTTTACAGTGTTAACCTTCTTCAATGGATGTGATTTCTTGATCTGCTTCCCTTTCTGACACGGCACACAGACATCTTGAAGTTGAAAATTCTTCACATTTATACCTCTCACCAGATTGTTTTTGACAAGGTGATTCATTTTTCTGAGGTGAATATGACCCATCCGTCTGTGCCAAGAGATCGTCTCCTTTTCAGTGGCTTTTGAAATAAAGCAAGTAACTTGTTTGGACTTAGTTATTGCTTGGCTCATATCGAGGACATACAAATCATTAACTCTTGGTGCTGATAAGAGAATCCATTCTGCGGGAATCTTGAATCCTGGCTTCAGCACATAACAACCGGCATCATCAAAATGCACGGTGAACTTCTTGTCGCAGATCTGAGAAACACTCAGGAGATTGTGATCCAACTGTTGCACATAATTGATTTTGTCAAACTCACAACTCCATTTGAGATCATTCCCTCGCCGGTGATATACCCTCCTTTGTCTCCAGCAAACGCGACATATCCTCCTCTTATACTTCGCACATCGAAAAGAAGACGATAGTCGCCCGTCATGTGCCTGGAAGCCCCACTATCAACAATCCAATGACTATTAATAGTTCCTCCTAGAGCCGCCTGCACATGCAACTAACTTATCAGTTTGAGAGGGGGACCCAAGCCTTTGTGGACTTGGGTCGTCCTTGATCATCAAGGAAAGTGATTTCAATCACTTGATGATTAGGAAAAAGAACCTGTGGTGCTCCCCCTGATTGAATTACCAGCTTTTGCTTCCAAGCTGTTTGTCTTTTACCAGTATTTGAATTTATTGTTTTAGCATTTACTGGTTTTACAGTTTCAGGTTTTGCTTGTACAGGTTTTTCTTCTTTGACCTCTGATTTTAAGGCCTTTTCAATTACCTTTTGATTCTTTTGCTTTAACTTCTTTTCCCTTTCTTTCAAGACACGTGGGTCCTGTTTCGGGGAAACTGATCGTTTTTGGTAATCGATTTCTGGGGGAGCACTCGTTTTTGACTTCAGCTTTTGCACGTGTGGGCAATATCTTACAATATGCCCAACTGTGCCACATTCAAAACATGTTCTCCGCTCTACAAACTTCGGAGAAACATGTTGATGACCAGACGGAGAACCAGACGATGAACTTTGTGATCTAGACGTGCTTGGACCTAAATCACATCCGTTGGTGTGTTGGGTGTAACTATTCTGATCATTTCGTTTTAAAATTCTAACTTGTTTTACAAAATCAACGTTAGATTTATCCTGAAATGTTTCAAGTTTGTCTGAACCCGTGGATCCAACAAAGTTCATTTTCGGTTCTCGTTTCTTAACAGGAGCTCTTTTGTTTTGCACCTTTTGTTGTTGAACCTTAGGTTGCTCAACCTTTGATTGTTGAATTTTAGGTTGTGCAGCCTTAGGTTGAGTAGCCTTAGGCTATTCAACTTTAGGTTGTTGAACCTTTGGTTGTTCAGTCTTAGGCTGCTGAACTTTAGGTGCTTGAACATTCTTGTTCTGAGCCTTCTTTCCCTATACCTTACCCTTTCTGGAGTTGACTTGTTGTTTTCGCTCAATTGGTAGTTTTTGGTTTCCGTATCGTTTTCTAATTTGTTCACACGGAATTGGATCACATTGAGTGACGGTAACTTTGCCACTTTTGTTCCCCAAAAACTTATCAGTGCATCCTTCAAAAATTTGCTCAATTAATATTGATTTACATTTTTAATTGGAAAATCTTTGTTAGAGTAGATTTTGCTATCTCCTTTGAGCGTGTACAACAAATTATTCCCTTCAAGGCTAGATACAAGGGACTCCATTGCTTTTGACATTTCAGTCTTACTCGGTTTCACTGGTGGATCACACAGGATGTGATTCTCGATTGGAATATTTGTTGTAACCGAGTTAGACTGTTGTTTCACAATTTCTTCAGATTCATCGTCTGAAGAGTCAGCATCCTCAACAATGGGAGGACTCTGTTCCTTAACACACGATGAATCTGTCACATTCTCAGATTCTGATTGACCCGAGGATGATGTACCAGTTGTGAACCCGAGGCCTGCTGCAAAGTCATCTAGACCGAGTGGCACAGTAGGTTCAAAACGGGGCATATCCTCGTCATCAGGCAATTTGGAGTAATTGTGATTCATTGGGGGAGGACATGATCTGAATCCAATACATTTTGCATCCCCCTTTTTCTTTTGAACGTCAATGATGTGATCCAATACATAGCGGGAATTGGAATAGCTTTCCAGTTTCTGCTTAATTGTCTCACATTCACATCTAGCTGTTGCTAACTCTACCATTTGCTTTTCAATTGTGTCAATAAGATTATTGTTAGCATGTTGTTTTCGCAAAACAGCCTTTTGTAATTCTGAAACATCATGTCTTAATGATGCAATTGTTGCTTTAAATTCCTTTTCATTTCTGGTTAAAAACAAGTTAGCTTCGGTTGCTTTAGAAAGATCTACAATCAATTCTTGATTGTGTTTGTGTGTGATTTCAAACTGACTTTCCTTTTCAGCATATTTTAAACACTTTGCACATTCAATAGGAACAGAAATAGAGTCAGAATTAGTATCACATACCTGAGAAGTCTGACCTTCTACGTGAGCCATAAAGGCTGTATGAAAAGAAAAAGATCCATTTTCAGAGAAGAACTGAGCAAGCTTCTCGGAAGTTCCAGCAGATTTCTGGCAGAGAATAGATCTCCTCTTGCATAATGCTTCAGCTTCAGCCAAAAGCTCATCAACCTCCAAATCTAAAGCATCACTTGATAAATCACCAGCATCAAGTGATTCCCCATCCATGCTCCCACTATAACCCAAAATATCTTCATCTTCTGAAGATTCACTAGCAGACACGGGTTCTACTACCTTCTCAATCACTTTAGCATAACATGTTGTTCCACCATTTCCTCCTTCTCCAAGCTGAAGGTTCCAGTTGCAGATTTCATCAGCTTGAACAACCAATCCTCTGTGGGGATTAGTGTTTGTGGATCCAGATGCATTTCCTCCAACGGGAACTATTGATCTGACAGAATTGTTGTTCAGTTGTTGTTATGGCTGTCCTTGATTCCTGAAGGGATTCTGATTTCCTTGCTTAGGTGGCTTCTGACACTCCCGCTTGAAGTGACCCTTTTCACCACAATTGAAGAAAGTGACAGCATTCTTATCAAAACCATACTTGGTGTTGTTGTTGCTATCCAAGTTGGTTCTCCCCGTCCTTTCCATAAACTCCTTTGCTCTTCGAATTGCACTAGCAAGAGCCCATTTGATATCCATCATTTCAAACTCTTCTCTATCCACTTGCTGATAATCTTCATTGGTTAGATTGATATTCCCAATCTGACCTGCGACCAATCCACAATAAGCACTAACCAAGGGTGTTCAACATCTCCATATGCTCCTTGGCTATTTCGACAGTGACTTTGGAAAAGTTGGAAGTGTCTAATCTGACTGTGTTCGGATTGGAAGTGGCTTGAAAGTTTGAAGAGCCTCCATAAAACCCTTGCTGTTGCGGTTGTTGCTGCTGAGCTCTGCTTGGGTCTAAGAAAGGCGGTGGTGTGAATTGCTGAGCTGTCAGTTGCACATACTGTTGTTGAGAAGAAGAATCTGGTCTTGAATACATCATCGTGTATGCTGAAGGATCAAACTGATTTGTTGTGGAAGGTCCGGTGTTTGAGATGAAAGCTATTTGAAGCTTCGCGTGTTGAGAGGCTGGTTTTTCTCCACTGATACCTCCTGCAATCCCATAGTACATCTCTGGATTTTGAGGAGTTAGTGTTCTTTTTGCCTTAAGCTTTTCTTCTACATCCTTGTTCTCCAATTTTTGAATTAACTCATAAACGGTGATTGTGTCTAGAACACCATTTTGTTTGAGAATTTCAAGAAAACTGCTCCACTTTGTTGGTAAGCTATTAGCGAATCTCTGCACCATTTCTTGTGGAGTGGCAGTGACTCTAAAAGCAAACATCTCGCTCAACAAGTGATGGAACCTTGTAGATAACTCTGCCAAAGTCTCATTCTCCATACACGTGAATCCTTCAAACTCTTTCTTCAATAATTCTTGCTTGATCTTTCTAGATTGAGCATTTCCTTCACATCGTAACGTGAGCATATCCCACAAGCTTTTAGTAGTCGTGCAGTAAACAAACTGGTGGTAAATGTCTCTGTGAAGAGCTTGTGTGAGAATCATGAATGCTTTCTTTTCTAACTCAAATTTCTTCTTATCATCATCAGACATAGTGCTGTAAGTTTGTGGATTAGATCCTGCAACTTCCAAATCATTGTCAAATGCGGTGAAGAAGCACATCCATAGATCTTGACCTTGCCCCTGAACATAAGTTCTCAGCCTTTCTTTCCACCATCCCCAATCATTGATGTGATTTAGCTTTGGCGGTTTTGTGCTTGTACCAGTTTCACTGTCGTTCTGCATCATTGCTTGAATGCTGCTGCTTTGATTTGTGACCAATGCCCATTGATTTGCAGTTATCATTGCAGTTTGAGGCGGGGCAATAGCTCGCATCCATGCAGTTTTGTCGAAATCTGACGCAGATTGCGTAGCTGATGATTGTGGAGTCAAAGTTGTTTGAGTCCACGCGGTTGGATCCCACTGACCGTTTGTTCCCATTTTATAAAAATTAATATATTAAGTGAAAATTGATTTAAAATTTGAAAAACAAATTTTCCCCTTTTAAAAATTTAGTTTTCACAAACTATGTTAATATCTCGAATGAAAACAACCAGCCGAAGGATCCCTGATCGAAAGACCTGAAAAACACAAACTTGTTAAACTTAAACAGACTAGGATCGAAGGAACAATACTTGTTCGAAGGATCAACAGTGTTCGAAAGATCACTGTTGAATTTCGAATAATGATTTCGAAAGATTCTCCAATCAAAGGATCCTTATCTTTCGAATAAGAACTGTAGATCGAAAGATATATCCTTCGAAAAAATTCCTTGGATCGAAGGATAAGTCACAGACTTCGAAGGATGTTCGAAGGATGATTATCTATCGAACTTCCTTTGATCGAAAGATGATCTTTCGACTTCGAAGGATATCCTTCGATCTGTACTGACACAGTTGACAAAAAGTGACAGGTTGGTGAAAAGGTGATGGGTTGGTAGAAAGCTTTCGGCAGAAAGTATGTTCAAACCATACCTTTTACCAAACCAGAATTTGACCAATAAAATATTACTTAAAAAGGAAGGTTCTTATCCAGAAAACCGGTCACCGGAGTAAGCCGGAATTTGGCCGGAAATTACGAAACTTCTTAAAAACAAGTTTTTAAGTTACCCAACCCGTCCTTTAACACACCCGGTTAGTTTAGAACACGTTTTTACGTCTAGAAATGCGAGAAAAACACTAAAAACGGGTGCTAAACCATGTGAGTTTTTGTTCAAACACTCCAAAGTCTTGTATAAACTCGGTTTTTAACAAGGAAAAGAGCCACGGCTCTGATACCACTTGTAGGTCCCCCGGAGGTTGAGGTTAAACCTTATCCTTGTTATGTTTAACACACTAGCAAGTGCGGAATCCAAGCTAGAATGCAAACCGGTAGTTTATATGAGAACACAAGCTACAAAGAGAAAGGTAGACACACGAGATATCAAAGTTTTCTCTTGTATTTCAGTGGACACGGTTAAAGCCCTTGACCAAACTGAAAATACGCTCTCTACAAGACTAAGTTCACTCTCATACTAAAGTGAACACATTACATGACTATATATACCCATCACAGTTCGTCTGGTCGAAGGATCAGATAGACTGATCGAAAGATCATCTATCGATCTGAAACCTACCGAAGGATCCACATATACCTCGAAGGATGATATCCTTCGAGGTCCATCTACATCCATCGAAGGTTTATCCTTCGAGCTCATCGAAGGATATAAACAATCCTTCGATGACTCATCCTTCGACACAAACATGTTACAAACCATGTTCTAACTGTTTGGCCAAGTCAAACCAGGAGGATGGTTGACTTGGTCAAACTTACATCAAATACACATATTAACAAACCTAAGACGTAACCCAGACTAACAAAAGACATCGTTTTGTATCATGACAAAATACAGACAAAGTACAGACACAAGTGCACCAACACAATAAAAGATGCAAGACTAGTTAATTATGTTATAGTTCTTTGTTTGTTAAGACATTGTAACTCTTTTAATCAATAAAACAAAATTTCAATTTTCCATGTGTTATGAAACAATGATTCTGTTACAACACTCCCCGACGATTCCACCACGTTTTGTTGTTTTACATGGTCGGGGTGTGACAGAAGAGTTGGTATCAGAGCTCATGGTTATAGGGAATTAGGTTATTAGTAATGCTTTGACCTAGTCTATAACCTTCCTAGGACCCTAACACAAGATCCTTGTGTTTAGATCATAAAACAATACCGTCACCTATCCTTAGGCGACAACCGCAACAAGAACATAAATTTCAAAACCGCTTTGAGAAGCAATCATCTATTCTAGGATGATTAATTACTAGGTTTTGAACCCTCTAAGTTTTCAAAATCTCGTCAAAGTTTGGGCCTTATAATGTGAACACGTGCAAACTGGAAGGGTGAATGCATGTACTCTGAGTTTTCTGTCTAAGGCTAGATTGTTCGTACAAATCCGCAAAATCGGACCAGTCACTCTTACCTGGGAACTCTTGGGGTGAGTGTTCACTTATAGGCGAGCATGTCTTCAGTGATACATTAATATGACTCGTTTACTTCGATTCGTCACCGTCTCATTTGTTTGCCTTAGGTAACAAACAAATGATCGCAATTTTTATGCGTTGCCATTCTGTTTTGATTATCCGATAACCTTTCACTTGTTTCTTCCTATGTCTTTCATTTTCTTCTAGAATATCTCTTTATCTCAGCAACGGTCAAATGTCCGAGCGAACAGCCAAATTTGCCCAGCAAATAGGCGAAGTAATTCTGAAGTCCGTGGATTTAGGTATTGCCATGTCTCGTCTCAACAATGAAGCCACTCAAGAGTCACCAAAGGAAGCAGAAGTCAAGCCTGCACCAAGATCAAGGAAGCGTAAGGCTTCAAGGAAACCCGCAGCGGGTGCACCAAATCAAGCAGGACCTAGCCAGGTGGCAGCACCACCTGCTAAGAAGCAATACATGGGAACGGCACCATTATGCAACAAATGTAATGGGCATCACCAAGCTTACTTACAGTGTCGTCTATGCATATCATGTGGGCGAGTTGGTCACCTGGCAAGCGCTTGTCGAAGTAAGCCGAACCAAGGTGGTCCAAATCAACCACAAGCCAATCCTGCTCAAGCTCGCTTTCCACCTGGATCGTGCTACAACTGTGGCAAGATGGGTCATTTCGTGAATAAATGCCCAAAGCTTGCTAATGCAAATCCAACCCACGGATGAGCAGTTGGCTGATTAGAAGATGTTGCTGTCTTATGCTTTTGTTTCTTCTGTTTTCTTGTAATGTGAAACAATCTGTTTTGTTTATAAATAAATTGTTGTTCACAATTCTGATATACAAGTGTAGTTACATATGTGTATGGCACTTCTCTATAATACCTGCATTAAGGAACTATGTTCCTTACAAACTACTCTTGTGATTCTCTCTTTCAAGTGATCGCTCATATTTTCCTCGAAAGTTCTAAGTACTCGTTTCATTCTAAGAAACGAAGTACATGAAATGAAGTGACATTATGAGTAATCTTGCTTTTCGCACATCTGTGCCTTTGAATCCTTGGTTAGATAACTAAGGGTATTTTCAAATCTCATACCCATTATGTTCTGATTTTTCAACATGCATAACATAAGTTTTCAAAACAACCTTCATGATTTCAAAAACATTTTATATAGTCAAAAACATTTTTAATATAGTGTATTTACTTAATATATCAAATGCATGATTTCAAAAACATTGTCTATGTTTTCAAAAACAACCTTCATGATTTCAAAATGGTTCATATAGTTTGAAAACACTATTAATACATTATAATTACTTATATCAAGTGCATGATTTCAAAAGCATCATTCATGTTTTCAAAAACCTTATACATAATTTCAAAATTCATCTCGCATGATTTTAAAACATTTTTATAAATACCTACCTAACACACCTACTTTATGATTTCAAAAGTATTATATATAAGGTTTCAAAAACATTAAACACTTTTCTAAAAGAAACCCCATGCCTAGTTTTCAAAAATATTTCCCCCATACGTTGGCTTAACCTTCAAATTCTGCTCCATATGTCGCCTTGACGTATCTAGCATCCCAACTTCATAAGCATTTTTACCTCATGTTTTGACTTAAGCACGTCTAGTGCAAGGTTTTGAAACACCTCCCGCTTTTCAATTCCCAAAATCCATATGGGATCTTTTTATCATTATAATTAGACCATTGTGGTTGATTATCATTCAAATCAGAGTCCTTAATTGGATTCCTTGTGTACCTTAATTCGAACATTTCAGTCCCTTATAATCGAAATCAAATTTTCTCTTTAAGATCTTTCTATCTTCATAGTTAGATTCTTGATAATGTTTAAAGTACCAAATGAAATCCACAGAATGGATTCCTAGTGTGCTTTAAATACATGTGCTCAATTAACAAAACAAATTAAAAAAATGATAACAAATTTAAGATTTAGTTAAACAATTTTGGGATTTCATGTTTATGCATTTTATGTTTTCTTTTGTGGTTTTATTTTCATTATCCAAATCCTCGTAGAATCTTCCATATCTTCATATGAGTGATTCACAGTAGGATATTCAAAAGGTACTACCTTAAATCCTTAATGGGCTTCTACGTGATCGTTAAGTCCCTTGGATTATATAGTACCATTCCATGATTCAAAAAGACCCTTTGAGTGGTCTAAAAGATTAATTCAGAATCTGGTTAAGAACGACACGTGGTGATATGGCTATATAAACTCCTTGGTAGTCTATTTAAATCATTCATTGATTTAATTAAAAGGACCCTATGGTGGTCTAGGCACAATCATCACAGGCTCATTCATTGTTTTCTTCCCCTACACATTTTAAGATGCACTACGTGACTATGCAAGGAATTACGTAATTATGGATGCATACATAATTACGAAGTTCAGTGCACGAAAACCACGGTAAGACTTATTATGTGTAAGAACCGATAGTGACAACCATAACAAAATGTGAACAATGTAATAGAGGTACGGTGGACGCACCAATAACACTTTATATACTTGTATATAAGTGTCCCTCTCACATTGCAAGCATGATGTTATTTAAAGTTACTAGAAGTTCAGGACTCTAACCAGTGTTGTTTGATCTTTTCAACTTCATGTTTCAAACTCTCACAAGTTTCCTCTAAAATAAATTTCGGGACGAAATTTCTTGAAGTAGGGGAGACTGTGACACCTGTGTCACTTCAACCATCAAACAAATACCAAACCAATGAAATATTATATTTCATACTTGGGATTTGTATAAATATGCGTATCATTTGCACATATCAATTCTTGTTCGATTTCGGGCTTTAAATCGCTTTCTAGAAGGTTATACGCGCACTGATGCGTAAATATAACTAGTTTAATGCAACAAACACCCCGGAACAATAATATAGGCTTAACATACCTTAAATAACCTTTACATAACTTAGAAATAAGTTTTGGATGGTTTGGTATGCCGAAATCAAGTTTATTCGCTTACAGGGACTAAAATTGACAAAACTGCGAAACTATGCCAATTTGAACTGTAATGAACATTCCAGAACATGACCATAAGTTAAACAAACCCTAAATATCCTTTACATAGCTTAGAAATAGGCTTTGAAGGGTTCGGTGTGCTAAAATAAACTTTATGCTCATTCAGGGACTAAAAGCGTCAAAAAGTGCATAAGTTTGCATTTTCGCGCATAACTTACGTTCTGAATACATCCGGACATCCAAAAATTTATGTAAGCATTAAAATATTTTATTTTAGTGTTTGGCACAAGAAAAATCCATACGTCGCGCAATTTGGAACGTTTTTCGCACTTATGCGCATTCCGTCGTAATTAAGCAAAACATCGCGATCATACGACCAAACGAACCGACATCCAACATATTTTTGAGCATGTTTCATGTCCACAATGTTTAGGCATCATTTTAAGGCCTTAAAGTTGGCTTAACTGGCCTTAAACATGTCGGAAATGGCTTTACACACCAACAGGGAACAAAACTGTAATTTTGTGAACTTGTTGCTGGTCAGTAATACACAGGCGGGCCGCGTAACTGTTGTACATATGTTACGCTGGCCGTGTGGCCCTCCCAGATGTGCAGAATCTGTTTTTCCAGCTGTTAACAGCTGTTATACTCACTAAACCCACTTGCAAATGGTATCTAGCAAACAATGGGCTTAATCTAGGGGCTCCAATGGTTTTATAAAACTATGGGCACGGTGTGTACAGCTGTGATTGAATCTCGGATAATGAGGAACGATCTTAACGGCTCTACTACATCTATAAATACCCCCCCCCATGTCTTGCTCAAAACCCACTTGATTTCTGAGATTTTCTCTAAGTTGAAGTGTAAAACACTTCATACCTGAGAAATACTTGGAAAATCAATCTTGCGGGGACCTTGTGCAAGTATTCTTTCATGCTTTTCATTTGTTTTAGCATTAAAGTCAAACTGTGTTTGACTTTCTGCATTAACCAGTTTATGGTCAATGAGAAATTCGTTTGAACTTAATAACGTGAGCGTAATCACGATGGTTATAGTCCCTAGTAACTATATCTACTGATTACCACGTTATCTAGGCTCAGTGACGAGTCGTAGTTTCGGCCAAAATGCGTATTTTTGCGTATTTTGTAACCAAACTACTTGTGGGTATCAAGACCCTTTGTCTTGATATCAAACCTGTTTTCAAACCTCGTTAAACATGTTTTAACATGTTTAGCTCGTCACTTTTAGAATTGTTCTTGTCTAGGGTCGTAAAGGTAAGCGATCTAAACAATCGCTTATACTTTTGAACCCGACCCGTTTGGTCGATCATTAGGATCCGACCCAACACGTTAGGTGACCATAGTTGTATAGGGAATAACCTTCCGAGGTTATACCTTATGGTCACATCGCTTAAGTAGTTGTATGATAGGTAGCTTATATGCCTTAGGAAAATTACCAAAATACCCTTTTTACGCATAAATTCATTTTAAGCATATGTAACCTAAATTTTGACATCTAAACCGATTAGGTAACTATATCAGACATGATTAAGGCATATTTTACTTGTCATAAGACTAGTTAAGCGGTCCGAACGCGTTTTACGCAAACGACGCGTTAAAGTTGCATAAGCTACCTAAACGGGTCGTAATGGATCGTCAGCACTGTGACAACCCTCACTAAACCAGGTATCCGTACGACTTAATTAATAATTGATTACTGCTTAATTACTGTGCTTACTTGAAATTGTGGATAAACTGCTACTTGAAAAACTGATACATGTACATACTTGCATCATACTCTATTTGCTGTCACTCCATTATTTACATACTGAACTCTAGTGACAATCTTGATGCACAAAAGCACAGTAGCACTATGAACGGATAACCCCTTTAACATGCTGACATAGCCAGCATCAGGCAGACACTGCCTCTAAGGCCTGTATGAGCCAGAGATATTTTGCTACACTAGAAGTGAGTGTAGGGATATGAGGGTTGTAGAACTGCGTCACTAGGAATAAGTTACAGTGACCAGATGTGCCTAAAACGTACTCTAAGTACAAAATTCAGCATTTTAACTAAAAATTCAGCATTTGTTTAACTAATAAAGTGCCAAAACATGAGAAGAATATTACTAGACACTTTCCAAAGTGTCTAGAAATAAGTTGTGTCACTAAAAATAGTATTAACGACACTTTAAAGCTTTGTTAAGCACTTTAACGGATCACTATCCAACCGAACAACCAGACTTTACCCGGAACATAAAAATATTGCCATTAACATTGTTTTTCCTTTTTCTGAGCCAGTTAGGGTCCCTGAATACCCTAACACCCGCTATAATGCATAACACGCTAGTAACCGAGTTAACCCCTAACTTAACCTAACTAATACTTAACTATTGGTTGGAATTGGACTAGGTTACCCCCCCCCCCCCAACCGAATCGGTCACTATGTGACCCCACTCTTGTCCTTCATTTGATTAAAATAATCAAGGTTGTCCCATATCAATTAGACACTTAATCCAATGGTTAATGATCAAGAGCTTTGCCTATAAGAACAAGACTTGAACCATCATTCTTTCACTCACCACAACTCACCACAACAACTCTCTCTCCCTCTCCCAAAGCTCTCGGCCGAACACCCCTCATCCACCCATCCATTTTTCGGTTTTGATCTTCTCATTCAAAGGGCATACAAGTGTTAGGGATCTCACACAAAGGAGCTCGGTGCATTCGGAACGTGAAGGACCTCTCCTCATTGCTTTTATCCACTCATTCTTCGACTAGATTCTTCCCTAGCCTCGAGCTAGTAGTAAGTTGCTATAAACGCCCTCTCGATCTATCTTAAAGTGGTTAAAATGAAATATGACGGATAAAACTCATGAACTTACAAGATGTTGGTTAAAAGCTAAGTTGTTGTGTAAATCTTGTAAGACTTGTCTTGTGATGATTATTTAGTGCCGATCTATGTTGTGGTAGCTCGGATCATCATCTAACCCGGATTAGTCATGTTCATGAAACACGACATAGAGTATGTTCAAGGATGAAAGAGGTTAAATGATGAAACTCTACCACACACTAAACATGAACTTGTGTAAAATCGATTTTACTTATGAAATAGTGTTCAAAACTAGTAGATTTACGGATCTACAAGTGGTATTTTCAAAGAACCTAGTGTCAAGTGTAAACATATGTTAAAACCGGATCTTTCATAAAACAAGAGTGATTTTTAAACACACAAGTGTGTAAGCACTTGTGTAACACTAAGTTTCGACAAAGAACTAATTTTGTCAAATTTTACAAGAAGTTGTAAAAATGAAATTTCTTTAAAAACGAGACTTTCAAGAAACGAAGTTGATTTATATAAAGATCCACTAAAAGTAATGGGATATACTACGTATTTTTGGATAAACCACAAGTTCCTGTAATTTATGCGATTTATATATATTTTGACTAGTTTGATGCTTTGGATATTGTTTTGGTTGAATGAGAAAATTGTTGATTTGAATTATAAAAGAAAATGATACGCTTGAAAGCGTGGCCACCTCCAGTTACAGGGGAAACTCTGGCGAAATTTTTCCAAAAACCTAACACTTGGAAAATGTTTTCATCACAAGTGTTCTAAATGCATTTTTAACTTGTTTTTAAAAATATAAAATTTCGCCACGACTTTATTTACAAAATATCGGAGGTGGGATTTTCACAAATAAAACGGGGTAAATACATATTTGATATATATATATATTTTTCATAACGTCACTTGTAAAATGTTTATGATTATTTTGTGAAATACACAAATATTATTTTAGGGTAAAAATAATATTACCAAAGGTTAACAACTCCAAAATAATACGAACGCCTTTACGATAAATATTTAAGTTACAACGGTATAGTTAATACCACCCGACCTTTAAAACGTAACTTACGCATTTTAAGAAGATATTTATGAACGCGTATTTTGTCAAGGTATTATTTTTGGGAAAATCAAATGTATTAAAATATAATACTTTTGGGAAGAATATTTATATTTTGGAGTAAGAAATAAAATATATTTTAAGAGGGACTTAATAATATATTTCGAATTTATACGAACGCACATGTATTAAATCCCCCATCCTTGGGAAGGAAAATAATTACCAAGTATCTACAAAATGTAAACACGAAATAGTTGTCTAACTATTTCCCAAAAACTTAAACCATGAAGCTAAGGCACGGCCGTCCATCTAATAGAGTTAGTACGTGTAGGTCGTCGCACAGCTGCTTGATCAGGAGATATACTTGGTAGAGACGCACCACAGTGAGTTCATGTCCCCCTTTTCTCTTAACTGTTTTCAGTTTTCTAAACTGCGGGGGTGAAATACATGTTACTATATCTATGAGTACTTTATACATGGTATGGATAGCGTAAGGAGGTTTACTACTTAGATCATGTGAGTGGGTAGGCGGAAACTTGAGGCCATTAATCCTCAGGGTAGGACCGAGGGACAGGAGCGGTAGATCTATCTGGGTGTAACGAGCCCAGCCCCAGGCCCAACAGTACGGACCTCGGGGTGACTTTGTGCCCAACGCATAAATCCGCTAGGTTTGAGTCTTCCTACTTGCACTTCACACATATCAATGGCCTTGCAAACCATTGGTGATCTCTTTTTCCTTATTTGCTACATACCAGGATTTTATACGTACAAAGGTTTTGCTTACTCACTTACACATGAACTCGCTCAACATTATTGTTGAATTTTCCAACTTACATGTATTTCAGGGAATTAAAGATCTGGCGCGGTATGTTATGTTTTCCCGCTGCAAGGTGTTACGAGATCATCCGGGTTTAGGGGATGTGACTTTTTCCTGGAGGAGTCACAGTCCTTAAACTGTGTTTGTTTCATGTTGATGTTTGTGTCAGTTGAACAATGTTTTATGTTATTAGATTCTATTTCTCGTTGCATGTGTCAACGTCTTCAGACAATGTTGTTGTATTTGGTTTTTAAAACTTAATCCTATGGATGATCTTGCATGGTTTTATTTCATATAGCTTGTTATGGTTAAGCTATGGTATTAAGAAGTCACACCAAAATTAACCACACTTCCGCAAAGCCAGGGTGTGACAGCTTCGTATCAGAGCTCTGATCATAGCGAACTAGGATTCCTTCTCGAGTCTAGACTATGATCACTAGGGCTCTCACGAAAACATTTTTACACTGCATACCACTTAAGTCCAGATCCAAAACGTTTTTACAAACAAATGTTGAGCACATTTCATTTATTATTTATAGGCTCAGTCTGGGAGGCTGAGGCTCAGTCTGAGAGGCTGAGGCTCGGTCTGGAAGGCTGAGGAAGTAGGCTAGTGGGACTAGGAAGAACAATCCGAAAGGTTGGGAAGGTAGTTTGAGAGACTAGGAGATTCAGTCTGGAAGACTGGGAGGCTAGTGGGACTAGGAGAACTATATGATTGCTTATTGGTGACTAATATGTTTATTTGACTATATGATTGATTATTTGTGCATATGTGTGTTTGTATTACAAAACTTCATGCCTTCAATCAGATACTGGAGAATCGGACACTACATATTCCATGGCCATAGTATCAGGCGACATAGTTTCATCAAAGCACGAGGTGTACGTTTCCGATACTACCAGCACAGACGATGACGACTTTCATCCCTTTGCGCTGCCCGATGTCGTAGCAGAGCCTGCTGATGGCCATCTTGTTGGGGATTGCCACTCGTGGTGATCCCTGCTCCTGTGCCCCTTGCCACTTTTCCCATTGTTGATATGCCCCCCGACGTTGTCTCCAACGACGATGTCGAACTATTAGAGGAGGACCCACTTGAGGGCGAGGCCCTAATGCTGCTGGTAATAGCCTACTGCTTGCGGACGCTCCTGCAGAGGAAGCTCATGCCCATTCCCCTGTCCCAGACTCATTTGAGTTTCTGACGTCCGCATCTTCGCATATACAGGGAGAGCAGCACCATTCACACGACGCCGACCCTGATATGGCGTCATCAGCTGCACCAGTTCCCGCACACAGCTTTAAGTTTGATCACGATATTGAGGATGATCCTGTTTTTTCCACCTGGTTATGATCCAGACCATGACAATGAGTTCATACACTTAGACCAGCCCTTGGAGGATCCTGTAACCCCGGTGTTTGTTGATCCAGCTGATTTTGAGATGGAGTTTGTTGATCCGGAGCCAGCCATGGCCCCTGAGCCAGGCGTTGCTCTTGACCCCGCATTGGAGCATGACTCTGTTCATGCCGATGCACCTACTGTTGCTCCTTGATTGATCATCTGCTTGGACGAGAGAAAATTTGGGGTAAATGTGCAAGACAATTTATTATTACGGGGGCCCACGTAATAACGACTTGTAGTGCACAGAAATCCTGGTGGACTCTGCGGGTCAAGCTAATGAAAACCAATGTAGCAGGAAATAACTCAAACACGAATGATCAAGGCGATGTAGCCTCGAGTTCATCCTATTTCAAGCAACGAGCCAAATTGGCAAACCTATGTGAAGGCTCAGAATTTGTTTCCTCACTCATACATTGAGTATATTTACGTGTGAAATTGGGTGATTACATGATGGCTTATGGTGCTATGTATCTCATAGACATATGAAATGTTGTCTAACCCGCTTCATGCCACTTCGGTAGAAGAGAATGCCACCCAGGCGTGACATAAACACCAGTACGTTGCCAAGGATAGAAGCCAAGCTGCGAAAACGCATCTCACAGGCAATCGCACGACCTGAAGCCATCCGCTTTAAGCACAGCGATGACACTACTGGAAATAACCCTCCAACTGACTGCACCTGTAAGCAGTTCCTGAACTGCAAGCCTTTGAACTTCGACAGAACAGGAGGCGCCGTTGCATTTGTTCGTTGGTCCGAAAAGATTGACTCCATTCTAAGAATGACTAACTGTTCGCCCCAACAGAGTGTTACCTTTACCTCAGGGTCATTTCTAGATGGCACACTCTCATGGTGGGACCATCAGGTTCAGGCCCTTGGCACAGATGCTGCTTATGCACTGAGCTGGGACGAGCTCAAGGAAATGATTGAGAAGAGATGTTGTTCTAGGACTGGAATCCAGAAGCTTAAGGTGGAGTTCTGGAATTTGAAAATGGACGAACCAATGATTCCTGAATACGTCCAGTGATCTCACGGCTTGTCTAGGGTTGTCCCCTACTAAGTCATTGAGGTTGTATGATACAGTTGTGTACTTGAAAACTTTACATTGTGATCTTGATTTATGGCAATGCAATCGCAGTATTCTCATCACTTGTGATGTTTGATCTACTGTTTAAGTTCTATGACATGAGATGTTATGTGGTTGATTTATTTTTAGCATGAGATGTTATGTGTTGATATTGATGAATACATACGTGCACTTGACTTGCTATGACCTAACCTACGTGAAACATCTTTTAGAAGATGCCACCAAGACGCGAAATGCGCATGCCCACCTCGGAGGCAAAACTTCAAGAGATAATTGCTGCAGCTATAGCACAGCACGAGGCCCTACACTCCGAACCTAACAGAGGCACCTCAGAAAATAACGGTTGTCCCTACTGGCACTTCCTCAACTACAAGCCTCCGAAGTTCGACGACACTGGGGGTGCCATAGCTTTTGTGAAATGGATTAAAAGTATGGAATCCATCTTTCAACTGAGTGGTTGTACGCCAGAACAACAAGTCCCATACGTCTCTGAGTTGTTTCAAGATGGAGCTCGATTATGGTGGAATCTTGAGGTTCGAATAATGGGCCTAACTACAGCATACGCGCTAACTTGGGATGAGTTGAAAGGAATAATGCATAAGAAGTATTGCACCCAAACAGAAACCCAGAGGTTAGAAGGTTTATTCCAGGGCCTGATAATGGAAGGTCCAAAAATGTTGGAATACATGCAAAGACTTCATGATTTGGCACGAGTCATTCCGTACTTGGTGGAACCAGAATTGAGGAAATTAGGACATTTCATTTGGGAACTGGCACCTCAAGTCCTGAGCTTAATGACAGCATCTACGCCACCAACAACTATGGCTGCAAGTAAAATGGGCTTGGCACTCATTACGGAAGCCATTAGACTAGAAAAACTTGCAAACCCTGACAAGGAGACTCAGGTAGAGTCGTCCGGAAAGAACAAAAGGAAGCTCACCGAAGATACCCGAACGAATAATGATGAACAAAGATCTATTCGAGGTTGTTTTGACTGCGGAGACAAAGGGCATTTCAAGAAAGATTGCCCTAACAACAAACAGGCCAATGATAAGATTTACTTAGAAACTAAACCAAGACGTGCTGGGTGCAAGTATCACCATGAATGTGGATGTCGGAAGCCTAGGTGCGGGAGGAAAGGACACAACAAGGATGGTTGTGGGATGAAGAGTCCCATACAAGGAGAAAACAGTAACAACGCTCAAGGTGGAAATGGGAAAGGAAATGGCCGAGTGCCAGGATGCTTCCATTGTGGGGACGTTGGACATCTTAAGAGGGAATGCCCGAAGTTGAAACAAGACCGTGAAAGAACATCCAGCATCGGAGTTTGTGAAGCATGCCGGGATCCAGGCGTGATTACTGGTACGTTCTCTAATAACCAAGACTTTTGTATCTATTTTATTTGATACTGGTGCCGATTATAACTTCGTGTCATTAGAATTTAAGAATATTCTTGGTTTAACGCCTAGTAAGTTGGACGTTCCATATTCGATCGAATTCGCAAATGGGAAACTAGTTGAGACCAGTGAAGTTGTCCAAGGATGTGTGAGTGAATTAGGAGGGCACGAGTTTGTGCTAGATTTACTACCAATCCAGCTGGGAAGCTTCGATGTGGTAGTAGGAATGGATTGGTTATCAGGCGACAAGGCAGAAATAGTTTGTCACGAAAAGGTCGTCCGTATTCCAACCGAAGATGGTGAAACAATTGTGGTTCATGGGGAGAAGCGTGGTACGCCTTTAAGAACTATCAGATGCCTGAAAGCTCGTAAGTGTTTACAAAAGGGATGTGCTGCCTTCCTGGCACACATCGTGGATAAGAAAGCTGCTGAGCCGAAAAACGAAGACATCCCTATCGTGAGGGAAGATCCTGAAGTCTTTCCTGATGACTTGCCAGGATTGCCACCCCAAAGGCAAGTGAAATTTCACATTAACTTAGTTCCACGCGTCGCGCCTGTAGCTACGACACCTTATAGACTTGCACCGTCTAGGATGCAAGAACTGTCGACACAACTTCAAAAGTTGTTAGACAAAGGATGTATCCGACCAAGCTTCTCGCCTTGGGGAGCTCCAGTCCTGTTTGTCAAGAAAAAGGACGGTAGTTTTCGAATGTGTGTCGACTATCGGGAGTTGAATAAGCTGACGATCAAGAGTAGATACCCTCTGCCAAGGATCGATGATCTATTCGACCAACTGCAAGGTTCAAGCTTTTACTCGAAGATCGATTTGCGATCTGGGTACCATCAGCTAAGGATACAAGAGGAGAGTATCCCTAAGACAGCTAAGGATACGAGTTCCTAGTTATGCCGTTTGGGATGACAAACGCACCTACAGTCTTTATGGATTTGATGAACAGAGTTTGCAAGCCGTACTTGGATAAGTTCGTGATTGTGTTCATCGACGACATTTTGATTTATTCAAAGACAAAGGCTGAGCGCGAACAGCATCTAAGAGCTATTTTGGAGCTGCTGAAGAAAGAACCATTGTACGCCAAGTTCTCTGAGTGCGAGTTTCGGCTACGCGAAGTCCAATCCCTTGGACATGTGGTGAATGGAGATGGGATTCATGTGGATCCAACCAAGATCGAAGCGATCAAGAATTGGGAGACGCCAAAGATGCCAACCGAGATTCGACAATTCTTGGGTTTGGCTGGCTACTACCGAAGGTTCATTGAGGACTTTTCAAAATCGCTCAACCATTGACACTCCTCACGCAGAAAGATAAGAAGTTTGATTGGGGAATCGAACAGGAAGAAGCGTTCCAGCTATTGGAAGATAAGCTTTGTAATGCGCCAATCTTAGCACTAACCGGAAGGTACAGATGATTTTGTGGTGTACGGTGACGCCTCACGCCAAGGTTTGGGCTGCGTGTTAATGCAACGCCAAAAAGTTATAGTTTACGCATCGCGTCAACTGAAGGTACACGAAAAGAACTATACCACACATGATTTTGAACTCGGCGCAGTGATATTTGCTTTAAAGATCTGGAGACACTACCTATATGGTACGAAGTATACAATGTTCACAGATCATAAGAGCCTACAACATATTCAACTAAAAGGAGTTGAATATGAGACAAAGACGTTGGGTTGAGTTGCTGAATGATTACGACTGCGAGATAAAGTACCATCCAGGGAAGGCGAATGTGGTCGCCGATGCCCTAAGTCGAAAGGAGACGATCAAACCCATAAGGGTTAGGGCTTTAGAGATGATTATCCAAACAGATCTTCCCTTGCGCATTCGTGCCGCTCAGAAAGAAGCACTTAAGGAAAGAAACCTTGAAGAAGAATATCTCCGTGGGATGGAGAAGCAATTGGTGCCAAACGAAGAAGGAACGTTATGTTTTGAGAAAAGGATTTGGGTTCCTCTGTTTGGTGGCTTGAGGAAGGTTATTTTTGATGAAGCTCACAAATCGCGGTACTCTATCCATCCAGCAGCGGATAAGATGTACCAAGATCTTAAGGATTACTACTGGTGGCCTAGGATGAAAGGCGATGTTGCTGTATATGTGAGCAAATGTTTAACGTGCGCTAAGGTGAAAGCAGAATACCAGAAGCTCTCAGGACTTCTGCAACAACCTGAGATTCCCAAGTGGAAATGGGGACAAATCTCCATGGATTTTATTACAAAGTTGCCAAGAACGCCAAGAGGTCATGACACTATTTGGGTAATAGTGGACCGATTAACGAAGTTTGCGTATTTCTTACCTATCAGGGAGAAGGATAATACGAGCAAGTTGGCTGAAATTTATATGAGAGAAATCGTTACGCGCCATGGAGTACCACTCTCGATCATCTCTGATAGAGACGGAAGGTTCGTATCAAGGATTTGGCAATCCTTCCAAGAAGCTTTTGGCTCACAATTGAATCTGAGCACTACATTTCACCCATAGACCGACGGACAAAGCGAACGGACTATACAGACTTTGGAAGATATGCTGAGAGCATGTGTTATGGATTTGGGAGGTAGCTGGGATAAGCATTTGCCATTGGTCGAATTTTCATACAACAACAGCTACCAGACCAGTATTGGTGCCGCGCCATTTGAAGCTCCATATGGCCGCAAGTGCAGATCACTGCTTTGTTGGTCTGATGCAGGTGATAGACAATTGGTTGGTCCTGATATGGTCCAGGGAACCACATACAAGATTGCACAGATCCGAGATCGCATCAAGGCGGCTCGTAATCGTCAGAAATGTTATGCGGACCGAAGAAGGAAACCTCTAGAATTTGAGGTAGGTGTTATGGTTTTGTTGAAAGTATCACCTTGGAAGGGTGTGGCACGCTTCGGAAAGCGTGGAAAGTTGAATCCGCGGTATATTGGCCCGGTCAGAATTTTGGAAAGAATTGGGTTAGTAGCATACAAGCTGGACTTACCTGCTGAACTGAATGGCGTTCACGATACATTTCATGTATCAAGTTTGAAGAAAAGAGTCCAACACAAGATACAGTGATCATTCCTGCCGACGAAGTACATATCGACGACACGCTCCACTTCACCGAAGAACCTGTTGAGGTCACTGATTGGAAAGTTAACAAAACTCGCAGGGGCAGTGTCAAACTCGTCAAAGTTCGTTGGAATGCAAGGCATGGACCTGAATTCACGTGGGAACGTGAGGATCGTATGAAAGAGAAATACCCCCATTTATTTCCAAAGACCCCTGCAAATAGAAGCAGAACTTAAATTTCGGGACGAAATTTCTTTAACGGGGGAGAATGTGAAAACCCTCACTAAACCAGGTATCCGTACGACTTAATTAATAATTGATTACTGCTTAATTACTGTGCTTACTTGAAATTGTGGATAAACTGCTACTTGAAAAACTGATACATGTACATACTTGCATCATACTCTATTTGTTGTCACTCCATTATTTACATACTGAACTCTAGTGACAATCTTGATGCACAAAAGCACAGTAGCACTATGAACGGATAACCCCTTTAACATGCTGACATAGCCAGCATCAGGCAGACACTGCCTCTAAGGCCTGTATGAGCCAGAGATATTTTGCTACACTAGAAGTGAGTGTAGGGATATAAGGGTTGTAGAATTGCGTCACTAGGAATAAGTTACAGTGACCGGATGTGCCTAAAACGTACTCTAAGTACAAAATTCAGCATTTTAACTAAAAATTCAGCATTTAGTTAACTAATAAAGTGCCAAAACATGAGAAGAATATTACTAGACACTTTCCAAAGTGTCGGGAAATAAGTTGTGTCACTAAAAATAGTATTAACGACACTTTAAAGCTTTGTTAAGCACTTTAACGATCACTATCAAACCGAACAACCAGACTTTACCCGGAACATAAAAATATTGCCATTAACATTGTTTTTCGTTTTTCTGAGCCAGTTAGGGTCCCTGAATACCCTAACACCCGCTATAATGCATAACACGCTAGTAACCGAGTTAACCCCTAACTTAACCTAACTAATACTTAACTATTGGTTGGAATTGGACTAGGTTACCCCCCCCCCAACCGAATCGGTCACTATGTGACCCCACTCTTGTCCTTCATTTGATTAAAATAATCAAGGTTGTCCCATATCAATTAGACACTTAATCCAATGGTTAATGATCAAGAGCTTTGCCTATAAGAACAAGACTTGAACCATCATTCTTTCACTCACCACAACTCACCACAACAACTCTTTCTCCCTCTCCCAAAGCTCTCGGCCGAACACCCCTCATCCACCCATCCATTTTTCGGTTTTGATCTTCTCATTCCAAGGGCATACAAGTGTTAGGGATCTCACACAAAGGAGCTCGGTGCATTCGTAACGTGAAGGACCTCTCCTCATTGCTTTTATCCACTCATTCCTCGACTAGATTCTTCCCTAGCCTCGAGCTTGTAGTAAGTTGCTATAAACGCCCTCTCGATCTATCTTAAAGTGGTTAAAATGAAATATGACGGATAAAACTCATGAACTTACAAGATGATATGTAAAAGTCTACTAAAATGATAAAGATGTTGGTTAAAAGCTAAGTTGTTGTGTAAATCTTGTAAGACTTGTCTTGTGATGATTATTTAGTGCCGATCTATGTTGTGGTTGCTCGGATCATCATCTAACCCGGATTAGTCATGTTCATGAAACACGACATAGAGTATGTTCAAGGATGAAAGAGGTTAAATGATGAAACTCTACCACACTAAACATGAACTTGTGTAAAATAGATTTTACTTATGAAATAGTGTTCAAAACTAGTAGATCTACAAATCTACAAGTGGTATTTTCAAAGAACCTAGTGTCAAGTGTAAACATATGTTAAAACCGGATCTTTCATAAAACAAGAGTGATTTTTAAACACACAAGTGTGTAAACACTTGTGTAACACTAAGTTTCGACAAAGAACTAATTTTGTCAAATTTTACAAGAAGTTGTAAAGATTAAATTTCTTTAAAAACGAGACTTTCAAGAAACAAAGTTGATTTATATAAAGATCCACTAAAAGTAATGGGATTTACTACGTATTTTTGGATAAACCACAAGTTCCTGTAATTTATGCGATTTATATATATTTTGACTAGTTTGATGCTTTGGATATTGTTTTGGTTGAATGAGAAAATTGTTGATTTGAATTATAAAAGAAAATGATACGCTTGAAAGCGTGGCCACCTCCAGTTACAGGGGAAACTCTGGCGAAATTTTTCCAAAAACCTTACACTTGGAAAATATTTTCATCACAAGTGTTATAAATGCATTTTTAACTTGTTTTCAAAAATATAAAATTTCGCCACGACTTTATTTACAAAATATCGGAGGTGGGATTTTCACAAAATAAAATGGGGTAAATATATATTTGATATATATATATATATATATATATATATATATATATATATATATATTTCATAACGTCACTTGTAAAATGTTTATGATTATTTTGTGAAATACACAAATATTATTTTAGGGTAAAAATAATATTACCAAAGGTTAACAACTCCAAAATAATACGAACGCCTTTACGATAAATATTTAAGTTACAACGGTATAGTTAATACCAGCCGACCTTTAAAACGTAACTTACGCATTTTAAGAAGATATTTATGAACGCGTATTTTGTCAAGGTATTATTTTTGGGAAAATCAAATGTATTAAAATATAATACTTTTGGGAAGAATATTTATATTTTGGAGTAAGAAATAAAATATATTTTAAGAGAGACTTAATAATATATTTCGAATTTATACGAACGCACATGTATTAAATCCCCCATCCTTGGGAAGGAAAATAATTACCAAGTATCTACAAAATGTAAACACGAAATAGTTGTCTAACTATTTCCCAAAAACTTAAACCATGAAGCTAAGGCACGGCCGTTCGTCTAATAGAGTTAGTACGTGTAGGTCGTCGCACAGCTGCTTGATCAGGAGATATACTTGGTAGAGACGCACCACAGTGAGTTCATGTCCCCCTTTTCTCTTAACTGTTTTCAGTTTTCTAAACTGCGGGGGTGAAATACATGTTACTATATCTATGAGTACTTTATACATGGTATGGTTAGCGTAAGGAGGTTTACTACTTAGATCATGTGAGTGGGTAGGCAGAAACTTGAGGCCATTAATCCTCAGGGTAGGACCGAGGGACAGGAGCGGTAGATCTATCTGGGTGTAGCGAGCCCAGCCCCAGGCCCAACAGTACGGACCTCGGGGTGACTTTGTGCCCAACGCATAAATCCGCTAGGTTTGAGTCTTCCTACTTGCACTTCACACATATCAATGGCCTTGCAAACCATTGGTGATCTCTTTTTCCTTATTTGCTACATACCAGGATTTTATACATACAAAGGTTTTACTTACTCACTTACACATGAACTCGCTCAACATTATTGTTTATTTTTCCAACTTACATGTATTTCAGGGAATTAAAGATCTGGCGCGATATGTTATGTTTTCCCGCTGCAAGGTGTTACGAGATCATCCGGGTTTAGGGGATGTGACTTTTTCCTGGACGAGTCACAGTCCTTAAACTGTGTTTGTTTCATGTTGATGTTTGTGTCAGTTGAACAATGTTTTATGTTATTAGATTCTATTTCTCGTTGCATGTGTCAACGTCTTCAGACAATGTTGTTGTATTTGGTTTTTAAAACTTAATCCTATGGATGATCTTGCATGGTTTTTATTTCATATAGCTTGTTATGGTTAAGCTATGGTATTAAGAAGTCGCACCAAAATTAACCACGCTTCCGCAAAGCCAGGGTGTGACAAGCACTTAGGTTAGGTTTCTTTTTAGTATGTAGGCTTTGTTAAACCATATCATATGAGTTCCAATATTCATTTGGTTTACGAAACCTCATACTATCCAATCTCCCGATTTAGGTCCGGTTATTTATGTAGTTATCTATATAGGGTGCCGTTTGATTCCGTGATTCCTCTAGCTGTGCTTGGTTGTTGTTCAAGACTTCTAAGCACCGTCAAGTGAGTACATAGACCCCTCTTTTACTGTTTTCTAAACATTTTGGGGTGAAACACATGTGCCTACTTGTTACTTTCATGCTTTCCATGTTTTTACATCATATACTTGCTATGTTCATTAGTACACTATTAGTACATGATTTCATTATGTTTTATGCTATGTATGCCCTTTAATGCATACTTAGTACATTGTTTTACATTACATTTTATGCTATGTATGTCCATTTAGTGCATATTTAGTGCATTATTTTACATTGCATCTCTGTTGCATATGTTCTTGTAACATATGGACACATTGTTTTACATCTCTACCTTGTATGTCTACTTAAGCATATTAGGTACATTACTTTCATATAACATGTTTACATTTAGTATAACATTTGGTTTGTATAAACGGGACTTACATACATTCATTAACATTAGCTACGCTGCTCGGTAGTAAGTAATGGTACCATAGGACTTGACAAATCCTGTTCCTGACACCCTAGGTTTGTTTGGATGAAAGGAATGACTGAATCCGGTAACATTTCTTTTGATAACCTTTACTTTAGGGTTATCCGTCTGTCTCAAGACTTGAATGTATGCGTTTAACTTACCGTATAAGTGTTTGTATCAGTAAAGCATGCATTATCTTATAAAACATAACTTTTGATTATATTTTATCAAATGCATTGTTTTGTACATATCTTTCTTATAGGGTTGAATAAATGCTTTTAATCAATAAATGCTTTTATTCGTTCTACATAACATTTGTTTACACATTACATGATTTACATTTGATGGTTTTCACACAAACATTTGACATTTGACTATACATAAACATTCTTACATTGATGGTTTGTTTGGAAAGTGATTTAAGTAACGAGACGTGTGTAATATGATACAAGCATGGTGGATACGCCACTAGTACTTCCTATATATAAGTGCTTGTATGATATTACATACTGTAGCGTTACCTAAATCATTTCAACTTGGACTTATACTTTTACACAAATGACATATTTTTCATAAGACATTGTTTTACAAAACAACTTATCTTATACAAACTCATTGTACTTGGTTATTCATTTAAGCTTACATTATCCTTTTACATATCATCTATTTTGACATCGCTTTTCAAATGACTTACAAAAAAAAAAAACATTTTACAAGGATCATGACTAACTTTCTTAAACATTTTTTTTCTTTAAACTTATAAGTCATGAATCCTAAATCAATAAAACCTATGTATCTCACAGGCATTTTTATGCTGACGTACCTATTTTCACATGTGTTTCAGGATATGATGCATAGGATTTATCAAGATACAGTTAGGCGGACTTGGGCCTTAGTGACAATAAAAGATGCAAGACTAGTTAATTATGTTATACTTCTTTGTTTGTTAAGTCATTGTAACTCTTTATGAAACAATGATTCTGTTACAACACTCCGCGACGATTCCGCCATGTTTTGTTGTTTTACGTGGTCGGGGTGTGACAAATGGGACTTAAAAGTGCAAAAAATCAAGTTTTACAAGTGCAGGGGCCATTTTTGAAATTTCTGACGAGATTCAATGAACCTAGTCCAATTTTGAAGTGTTGATGGTTTTAACCCATGGTTTGGCAAGACCATGGGCTGGTATTTAATGGTTTTTATGATACTACGGACTCATATTAGGGGCTCCCGTGGTTTTAGAAAACCATGGGCACACATGTTAGGTCCAGATCAAAGCTCAGTTTTCGATGAATGATCTTAACAGTTCTATGAAATCTATAAATACCCCACCCATTCATTGTTGCAACCCACACTTTTGATCTGATTTGGCTCTCTAAGTTGGAGTATTCACTTCATACCTGAGAGTAATTGGATCAAAACTTCCGTTCTTGGACCCGTTGTAAGTCCTCTTTAGTTCTTTTATGCGTTTTTAGCACGAAAGTCAAACTTTGTTCGACTTTCTGCATTGACCAGTTTATGGTCAACACGAAGTTCGTTTGAACTTCATAACGTGAGCGTAATCATGATGGTTATAGTCCCTAGTGACTATACCTACTGATTTCCAAGTTGTTTAGGTATAGTGACGAGTCGTAGTTTCGGCCAAAATGCGTATTCTTGCGTATTTTGTAACCAAAACTACTTTTAGGTATCAAGACCCTTTGTCTTGATGCCACACCTGTTTTCTAAATTCATTAAACATGTTTTAACATGTTTAGCTCGTCACTTTAGGTTTTGTGCTTATGTAGGGTCGTAAGGTAAGCGATCTAAACAACCGCTTATACTTTCGAACCCGACCCGTTTGGTCAATCATTAGGATCCGACCAAGCATATTATGTGACCATAGTTGCATAGGGAATAACCTTCCAAGGTTATACCTTATGGTCACTTTGTTTAAGTAGTTATATGATAGGTAGTTTATATGCCTTAGGTAAATGACCAAAATGCCCTTTTTACGCATAAATTCATTTTAAGCATATGTAACCTAAATTTTGACATCTAAACTGATTAGGTAATATTATTAGACATGTTACGGCATTACTTGTCATAGGACTAGTTAGGCGGTCCGCACGTGTTTTACGCGAACGAAGCGTTAAAGTAGCGTAAGCTACCTAAACGGGTCGTAATGGGTCGTAAGCACTTAGGATAGGTTTCCTTTTAGAAAGTAGGCTTTGTTAAACCATATTACATGAGTTCCTATACTCATTTGGTTTACGAAACCACATTCTATCCGATCTTCCGATTTAGGTCCGGTTTATTTACATAGTTACCTATATTAGGTGCCGTTTGATTCTGTGATCCCTCTAGCTTTGCTTGGTTGTTGTTCAAGACTTCTAAGCACCCTCAAGTGAGTACATAGTCCCCTCTTTTACTGTTTTTCAAATGTTTTGGGGTGAAACACATGTGCCTACTTGTTACTTTCATGCTTTCCATGTTTTCATATCATATACTTGCTATGTTCATTAGTACACTATTAGTACATGATTTCATTATGTTTTGCTATGTATGTTCACGTAACATGCTAGCCCATTGTTTTACCTTTTGAACTGTTCGAACCATTTGTAACCATTTGATGTATGTGAACCATTGGTAATCATTTGATATATGTGAACCATTTGTAACCATTTGATTGATCATTTGATATATGTGAACCATTTGTAACCATTTGATATATGTGAACCATTTGTAACTGTTTGAACCATTGGGTTAGGGAAGTGATTAGGTAACGGGGCGGGTGTAATGTGTTAAAAGCATGGTGGATACGCCGCTGGTACTTCCTATATATAAGTGCATTTAACACATTATATATCGTTGTGTTATCTAGATCACTTGGGCAAACGATTTTGAAACGATGTCACACAATGATGTTTTCTGAATAATATAACCATACGAGTTTTATTAACAAGTTTCTACGAGATGTTTTACAATTTGATTTAATAAAATAAATGTTTTGGAGTTAAGAATCATGGCTACGAGATTTTATAAATCATATCCAACTTGATTTGAGTTGGTTAATTATGTCGCAATACTATACTTTTCAAAATAAGGTTTTTAAATAAGTATTGCAACTTGTAAAACAAGCCATGAATCTGACACTCATACAAAATCTATGTACTCGCCGACATTTTTATGCTGACGTATTTTCACATGTGTTTCAGGTACCATAGTTGATGATGTTTGATGATGATATTTGTGTACGCTCACATAGGAAAGGACGAGGCCTTAGTGACTTAATAACAATGGAAGTTTATTTGTTCCTATTTTTTTTCTAATTCCAATGTAATGTAATACATTTAATTCAATAAAATGAAACTATTTAATCCATGGTTGTGAAACAATGATTCTGTTACAACACTCCCCGATGTTTCCGCCACGTTTTGTTGTTTTACGTGGTCGGGGTTTGACAATATGACAATTTCATCCCATCGTATTCTTTTTGCAACACTTGAATAATATTATCTTTTTGTAAACACTCGTTGCAATCTGCTGAACAATTTTGTTTTAAAACTTTGTTTTCTTTTTCAAGACTATCACATTTCTGTGTCAGCTCATCTTTTTTTTGTTTCAAAAACTTTTCAACTTCAAACATTTCTTTACATTTTTCTTTAAAAACATTTTCTATTTTTGTAAACTCAATATTTATGGATCTTAAATTTTCATCCTTCTCAGTACAAGCACCGCATGTTTCCATGCATTTCTTGCACTGTACTTCATTTATGTGTTTAGATTTGTTATTAATTTCATCATTATTATCAATTGACTTAGCCTTATCAGACAACTCAGTAGATTTAGTTTGAGTTGTTACCTCAATTTGATCTGCCACTATTGTGTTGTCGGTCGTCTTTTTCAAAATCTCATCTTTTAGCTTTTGGCTCACGTCAACAATCTCTTCTACACTCTTCTTCTTCTCAACACTGACATAGATTACCCTTCTAGTGCCCTCCTCCACTTCTTTCTCATAGTTCGGATCTTTTTCAATCCTTGAATAACACACTCCAACAGTTGGAATAGAAGCAACAAGCGCTTCAAAATCTACCACATCTGGATCCACTGTCGAATCTTTCTCTCATCATCCCATCTTTTTTCATCCCTTGCTTCTATAAAAACCTTATACACAACACTCAACCTCATCCTTGCATGACGTTCTTCTCAAGTCGGTCCTACCTCAGCAACCAACGCCATCTTCTCTTTCGGAATGTATTTATTCCAATTGAACCCTTCGTCATCTTGGATTACCACCAAAGCTTGTTTTCTTTCTTTCGACGAACCTTCACTGATTTGTTTTTGATTCATCTTTGGCGGCTGCTCATTGGTGCGATGGTAGATTGCTTTCTTGTAGTAGTCGTCATGGAATGGATTCACACTTTTATCAATTCCCTGATTCAAGCACTCTCTCTTGAAGTGTCCCTTTTGTTTGCATCTGAAGCACGTAACCTTGGATTTAACAAATCCCAGTTTCGTGTTAGGACCTTCAAGACATTGCTTGCCGGTGATCTCCATAAACCGTTGAGCCCTCCTGATTACATTGGCCATGCACCATGTGCTATCTATGAGCTCCATCTGTTCTGGAACGATCTGGTCGTAACCTTCCTTGGTCATTTCCGGGTTTCCTATTCTACCCACCACCAGACATCCATACGATTCCAGAATTGATGCTAAGAAACTCATCTGTTGCTTGGCTGCATTAGCATTCATACTTGGAGAATCTTTCAAATTTAGGGCAATGTTGCATTGAACTAGATTTGGATTGGATTTATCTGATTCAGAGGATTAATGATAACCAGAATCAGAGTTCGGAGACCTGCTTTTTGATGAAACACCAGAGTTCTCTGCACTAGAAGCTATACCAATCTTTGGTGCTTGACTGTTCAGCATGCTTCCACGATAGTAAAAATTTATATTTTGTTGATAACTTGAACTAATCATTTTATTTTGCATTTTCAGATCCAGTTTATGGCTTTCAAGTTTTTCAATCAAGCTATCTAAAGTGATCTCGTCAAACTTTGCATCGTTTTTTAGTATCATGACAAACATTTGCCAATCATCTACATGAGGTAAGGCCTCAATCAGTTTGTCGATGATCTCTTCTCTGTCCTTCTTGATTTAAAATCTTTCTAGTTCAATTTTCAAATGACAAAAACGTTCTATCATTTGTTAGACAGTCTCTCCTTTCATGCAGCTGAACAGGTCAAACTCTTTCTTCAGCAAAGAAATTTTGTTTTTCTTGATCTCTTTTCCACCTGCAGCTTTAACTTCTAGTGCTTCTCACATAGACTTTGACGTTCCATCATGTTGAAGCAAACAAAGAATATCTTCCCTAACCGATTGTTGTAACAAAGCAATCATTCTTTGTTCATTCGAGAACTCAACTTTATCAGCATCTTTGTACAATCTAAGTGGAATTATTTCATTTTTCTCGTTAATTGGTTTAACATATCCAAAATGTAACATAGACCAACAATCATATGCATATGCTTTCACCCATATCTCGAACCTATCTTTCTACCAGTTATAGTCTTCTATATTCATTAGTTTAGGTAGTTTTTGATGGTTTCCGTACACATTATCGTATTTTAAACTTTCTGAAATAGCATTTGAAACGCTCTTTGTTGTGGGTGTCCTTTCGGATGTGAATGCGTTGTCAAACTCATTGTAAAACTCCTCTTCCATGATCTTGAACTTTGAGAATCACCTGCAAACAAACAATCAAACACTATGAATCAAAATTTGAAAACCAAACAACACGAACGCTTATGCACTAGCTCCGCGCGGATGGACTCCAGCTGATCCGTGCGAATGAAGAAGTTTAGATCCGTTCGGATCAAGGCCCTTGGTCCGTAACAATGCGTAAAACTTTAAAACAACGTGGACCCGTGCGAGTCAACCCTTGTCTTGATTCATGCGAATCAACTTGACTAGGTCCGTGCGTAATAATCTGCGCACAACTCAGCTTTGATTTTCATGATTTTTTAAGCAATTTTTTCAAATATTTTGTTTGAATTTTGATCTGAAACTTTGAAGGATTGATCAAAACGTGTTTTCGCATAACTTGTTGAAAAATCAGTCGTTTTTAATCGTGGAAAAGTCGTGAAACTGAGTTTTAAACTTGAAAAGAATGAGTAGAAGAAGAATGTGTAGAAGATGATGAAATCCAGATGAAATCAACTCTGAATTGGTTGAATTCAGCTTGTTTCTTGAATCCTCAGTCCTTGCAATCAATCTCCCGCTCTAATACCACTTGTGCGTTCATGCTAAAATCGATTCTGATACACTGTTGACTGCGTAGATCTCGTATCTTGTACGGAATCCAAGTACGATAGTGGATCAGACAAGAACAAGCTAATTAAAGTTGTTTTCTATTGATTAATCTTCAATACGATACCACGAAAACAGACGAACAGAGCTTCGCCTCTCTCTCTCTCTCTCTCAAAGTTTTACTAATGAACAAGACCTAACCACTATATATAGCGACACTAGATCCGCACCAAACTAATCACGGATGGACCTATATGTGCGAACCAAGACCTTTGCATGGATCAACTCTTATCTGCAGATCAACCCTACGCTGATTCGTGCGGATGCGCATAATAACCAAACCCTAATGTTGCGCTAGGTTCGTGCGCACCTGGATTCCCCATCCGTGCGGACCTGGTAACTTTGTACTTGATTGCTTCATTTTAATACCTAGTCTTGAACATCCGTTAGCTACGATACGTGATTGACGGAAGCGATAGACGTATGTATTCACATAGAGCTTGTGTGATTGACTTTGGTGGTAGTTGGGATTTGCATTTGCCTTTGATCAAATTCTCCTACAACAATAGTTATCACTCTAGCATTAACATGGCTCCATTCGAGGCTCTCTATGGTCGAAAATTCCGTTCACCTATCTGTTGGAATGAAGTTGGTGAAGCTCATATCACCAGACCAGAACTCATTCAGTAAACAACAGAAAAATCACGAAAATTCGCAATAACCTTTTGACAGCTAGAAGTCGCCAAAAGAGTTATGCTAACAAACGACGCAAGCCTTTGGAATTCCAAACTGGTGATCATGTTCTTCTCAAGGTATCCCTATGGAAGGGTGTGGTTAGATTTGGAAAGAAAGGTAAACTTGCACCTCGATATGTGGGACCTTTTAAGATCGTTGAGAGGATCAGAAAGGTAGCCTAAAAACACGAACTACTTCCTAAACTTGGGAACGTTCATCCAACCTTCCCTGTATCCAACTTGAAAGATTGTTTAGCTGGTGAAAACCTCCACATCCCTCTTGACGAAATTCGCATTGATGACACTATGCACTTTGTCGAGAAACCTGTGGAGATTATGGACCGTGAAGTCAAGAAACTTAAGCGTAGTCAAATACCGATTGTTAAAGTTCGCTGGGAATCCAAACGTGGCCCAGAATTTACCAGAGAATGAGAGGATCAAATGAAAGTGAAATACCCCTATCTTTTCTCACAAGTCTCCTCTGATTAAATTTCGGGACGAAATTTCCTAAAGTAGGGAGACTGTGACATTTGCTAATTTTCAACTATTGTACAATTTTTGTGACAACTCGAATTTCCAAGATTCTATTTCGCCTTTATTGCACGTTCTTGTATTATTTAGTTGTTACTCGCACAATTGATTGTCATGGAATCTGATATGTTTAATTGTGTGATTGTGCATGATTGTTTGTTAATGGTGAAATTGGTAAATATATGAACATGGTGGTGGAATTGTGAAATTGTTAGGGGATGGTGTACTTGTGTAAAATATAGAAATTGAGGGTGGATAGTGTAGTTAGTGAAAACTAAACCATACTTAACCCTAATCTCTTTTACTAATCATTCACTAATCATCACAAGAATCAAAAACACGTACCCACATTCCCTAATCCCCTCTACAACCATCTTCTTATCATTCTTGGAATCACAAGTCTTTTGCATCAAGGTTGATTGCAAATTCATCTAGAATCGAATCAAGGTAATTGTTTAATCATTGTGTGATGTTAAATTGTTGATTGATTGATTGGTGTCAAAACCCTAGTTTCTCATATGATAATCTCTGCATGATTGATTGTTTCTGATTCATGAAAATGATTTGAGTTGTTGTGGAATCATTGCTTGATGATGTAGAAGCAAGATAGGTTGAATGATAGATTGATGATTGATCATTGCACTGTACAAACGTATGAATTTAGGGTTTTCATGTTCGTGTGATAACAAAACGTAACTGTTCTGATCATATTGATTCTGTGCAAATTGAAGTTCACGCATGTAACTGTCTGAGTTTAATGTTATATCATATGTCTGAGTTTAATGTTATATCATATGTCTGAGTTTAATGTTATATGATATGTCCGAGTATAATGTCTTCATAAGGTCCGAGTTTATTATTTGTTAAAGGTCCGAGTATAAAGAATTGAGTTGGACCGAGTTTATTATTTGTTAAAGGTCCGAGTATGTTGGTTATTTGAATGGACCGAGTTTATCATTCATTGAATGGACCGAGTTTATTGATTAAACAATGGTCCGAGTTTATTGATCTTGTTAGTGGACCGAGTTTAGTGATCTTGTTAATGGTCCGACTTTATGCAATGTGTGATGTATGTCCGAGTTTATCTAATGATGTTTGGGTCCGAGTTTAATGATTAGATAGTGGACCGAGTTTAATGACCTTATAATGGACCGAGTTTAGTGATTCTCATATATATCCGAGTTTATTAAATTCCCATTGGACCGAGTTTATCATAGGGTCCGAACATAACACTTTAATTTGGACCGAGTTTAATTATGTGGGCCGAGTTTATCATGTGGTCCGAATATAATACTTTGATTGGATCGGGTTTATTTATGTTATGTGTTGGGCCGAGTTTATTTGATGAAAATCAAGTGGTCCGAGTATATTAAGTTAATGTGACCGAGTTTGTGTGCTTCATGTATGTCCGAGGTTGTATGATGATTACATGTGCTATCCGAGTTTTTGAACAGGGGAGACCCCCCCCATACTGTCTGAGTTTTAGAAGGGCAAGGCCCTGTCTGATATTATGTGATATTCAATTTGAAACAATGAACTGTGTGATACAATAACAGCAGGTTCTGTTCTGCATGATGTGATATCTATGTTGCTATAATTGTGGTATATTACTGTGCTTATGTGCAAACCATGTTAGTTGAATCAGTAATCGATTATCATACACAGTTGATTGAACGCCAAGACTTGTAAACCCTAATTGATAATTGGTTTCAAACACTTACATTATATCATGTGCAATATATCCTAGGTCGTGTGTAACGGACTTAGGCAATTGTTAAACCCTAGAGCATAGCATACCGAGCAAACCAAGGTGAGTTCACACTCTTACCAAGGCATGGGATTCCCGGGGTGTTGGGAATGGGATTGAAAGGATAAGGTTGAATAGATACACTACTGACACTATGACTAGACTACCATATTACTATCCTCGGTTGTGAAGGATACTCATACTGATCACTATCCTCGGATGTGAAGGATACTTATACTGATCACTATCCTCGGATGTGAAGGATACTTATACTGATCACTATCCTCGGTTGTGAAGGATACTTATACTGATCACTATCCTCGGATGTGAAGGATACTTATACTGATCACTATCCTCGGTTGTGAAGGATACCTATACTGATCACTATCCTCGGATGTGCAGGATACTTATACTGATCACTGTCCTCGGTTGTGAAGGATACTTATAGTTACGAGTAGTCTAGTGGTTATACAACGTGGGAAGCCCCCACCAATAGAACGTACTAACGGCCCAGTAGAGCCACCTGTTGCAAATGAACATACTATTACGCATTTACTTTCTGTGAACTCGCTCAACTAGATGTTGACCCTCTGTTACATGCCTTGCAGGACGTTAGGTATATGGAGCTTGCACACGGAGGAGCTGGTCGTTGTGGGGCTTGGATCTTGATTATCTTGTTAAACACTTTTGATAATTGATACTTATTTGCTATGGGTTTTACAATAATACGCTTCCGCTAAACGATGTTAACTTACTTATGTTTTGGAAACACCTTTCATATGGAATTGGTTTGGATTATATTGCATTTACTTTTACTTTATACAATGTTCTGTATGATTGGTGGCTTGGTCCTGGTCAGTCACGCTCCCAAGCGGTGATACTCCGCAGGTGGATTTTGGGGGTGTGACAGATTGGTATCAGAGCCATTGGTTATAGAGAACTTGGTTTTAATATGGGAAAACGTTTTATTAAAACCAGACTATAACCAGAACAGTGCTCTCAACGATCCACAACGACACTTCGCTCCACGTGCAAGACTCGACATCCTAGGTAATAAGGTTTATGTTTATTACCTGCTTGCTAGAACTGCATAGAACTTTGCTCGTAGTATGCTTACATTACCTTGCTCACTACTTGTTACTGCTTAAGAACACCTATGTGCCTACACTTTTCTGTCGTCGCCCTACTCGCAAACCATTCATACCTATGCTACCTTTACTGTTCGATCATGTCTGGACGTGTTGACATGACTCAAGCCCAGTTGGCGGCTCTTATTAACAAACAAGTTGCTGCGGCGCTTGCAGCCGCACAAGCAGGAGGTATAACCTGCTATTACAGACCTATCCTAGGATGTTAGATCCTACTCTCGTGGCCCAACTCTCCGCTTAACCTTGACCTATCTTTCTCGCGCAACGAGTCAGAACGCACAGCAACCTGTCTGCACATTCAAGAACTTCATGGACTGTCGTCCAAGCACATTCAGTGGCACAGAAGGAGCAGTAGAACTACTCCACTGGTTTGGGAAGCTCGAGTCAGTATTCGAGATGTGCAAATTCCCTGAGGCTCGTAGGGTCAAGTACGCCACTGGTACTTTGGAAGGAATCGCGCTAACCTGGTGGAACGCGCAAGTACAGATACTAGGGTTGGCAGCTGCTAACGCCACCCCCTTGGAACGAATTCAAAGAACGCATTAAAAGAGGATACTGCACGCGTGATGACATCCACAAGTTGGAAGTGGAGCTTTGCCATTTGAAAATGACGGGGTCAGAAATTGATGCTTATACGAAACGGTCGAACGAACTGACCATCTTGTGTCCAACAATGGTGGACCCTTCAAGCAAGCGTATCGAATTTTACCTCAAGGGTCTAGCCTCAGAGATTCAGAGCCATGCTACATCGGCTAACCACGACAATATCCAAGACATTCAGCGTCTTGCTTATCGCCTCGCGGATCAGGCAGTGGAACAGAACAGGCTGCCTAGTTGTATCAGCGCTATTACTACCGTTACCACTACTGCTACTCCCGCTACTCCTAGTGACAACAAGCGGAAATAGGATGGGTATTCCAGCAAGGGTTCAGCTACCGTTCGGTTTCAAGCACAGCAGCAACAGCAAGCAGAAATCCTATGCAAAGAAAAGATTGTTCGCATTTCTCGTTCTGGTCAAGAACCTCTCGAAGTTCAAGGCGACAAGAGTGGTGCCGTGGTTGGCATCACCTCTTTCTTGAAGGCTCAGAAATGTTTGCGGAAGGGCCACACCGCAATTTTGGCTCTCGTTACTGACACATCAGCGAAAGAAAAGAAGTTGGAAGACCATTCAGTTGTACGCGACTTTCCTCAGGTGTCTCGCAAGGATTTACCTGGTCTACCGCCGAATCATCAGGACGAATTTCAAATCGAGCTCGCTCCAGGAGCAGCACCCATAGCTCGAGCACCGTATCGCTTAGCTCCACCAGAATCGGAAGAACTATCGACGCAGCTACCAGGAATCTTGGATAAGGGATTTATCCGACCTATCTCTTCGCCTTGGGGAGCTACAAGAACTATTAGATACCAATTATCGGTGAAAAAGAAGGATGGCACCTTCAGGATGTGAAATTGATTACCGTGAACTGAACAAGGTCAAAGTGAAGAACCGTTATCCTCTTTCACGCAATGACGACTTATTCGACCAGTTGCAAAGGTCGAGTTACTACTCCAAGGTCGATCTAAGGTCTGGTTATCATCAGCTGAGAGTCCAGGATGAGGACGTCTCCAAGACAGCATTCAGAGCTCGCTGCGGCCATTACGAGTTTCTTGTCATACCATTCGGGCTTACGAACGCACCTGCAGTTTTCATGGATTTTATGAACAGGATGTGCAAACCTTATCTAGACAAGTTCGATCAGGAACTGGCCTGCACCGCGTACACCAACGGAAATACGCCAATTCTTGGGTTTGGCGGGTTACTACAGGCGGTTTATCAAAGACTTCTCTAAGACCGCGCAGCCGCTTATTATGCTGACACAAAAAGGTGTCGTTTACAGATGGGGTAGTACGCAGGAAACTGCTTTTTAGTACCTGAAGGATAGACTATGCAGCGCACCTATCCTCTCACTGCCCGAGGGCACGGATGACTTCGTGGTTTATTGTGACGCATCGATACAGGGGCTTAGTGGTGTATTGATGCAGCGGGATAAAGTTATTGCCTACGCCTCTCGTTAACTCAAGGTTCATGAACGGAACTACACGACGCACGATTTAGAGCTGGGAGCTGTTGTTTTACGCTTAAGATATGGCGACACTACCTGTACGGTACCGAGTGCACTATTTACACCGATCACAGGAGTCTCGAGCATATCTTCAAGCAGAAGGAATTGAACATGCGTCAACGACGATGGGTCGAACTACTTAATGATTACGAATGCGCTATCAAGTACCATCCAGGCAAAGCCAATGTTGTGGCTGATGCTCTCAGTCGGAAAGACACTCTACCTAGGCGGGTACGAGCTTTGTAGCTCACTATTCAGTCTGACCTCCCTGCACAAATTCGAGATGCTCAGGTGGAAGCATTGAACCCGGAAAACGTAAAGGATGAAGCTTTGCGTGGCTCAAGGCAACGATTAGAACAAAGGGAAGACGGCGCCTACTATGTAACAGGACGTATTTGGGTCCCACTATGCGGCGGTTTACGAGAACTTGTGATGGATGAAGCACACAAGTCTCGCTACTCGGTACATCCGGGGTCGGATAAAACGTACCACGACATCAGAACTACTTATTGGTGGCCTAGCATGAAGGCCCACATTGCAACTTACGTCGGCAAATGTTTGACTTGTGCGAGAGTCAAGACAGAGTACCTGAAACCCTTAGACTTACTTCAACAACCCAGGATACCACAGTGGAAAGGGGAAGAAATTTCCATGGATTTCGTTACGGGTTTACCTAGATCTCAGCATGGGAACGATACAATATGGGGAAATCGTGGATCGACTTACCAAGTCTGCACACTTCCTGGCTATAAAGGAAAACGGATAAGTTCTCCACTCTCGCAGACACCTATCTTAAAGAAGTTGTTTCGAGGCACGGGGTGCCCACCTCCATTATTCCGGATCGGGATGCACGATTCACGTCAGAACCATGGCCAGCGATGCACAAATCTTTCGGCTCACGATTAGACATGAGCACAGCATATCATCCTCAGACGGATGGGCAGTCTGAGCGCACAATACAAACTCTTGAAGACATGCTTCGGGCATGTGTTATTGATTTCGGCAACGGTTGGGAAAAGCATCTCCCTTTGGTGGAGTTTTCGTATAATAACAGTTATCACACCAGCATACAAGCCGCTCCATTCGAGGCATTGTACGGACGTAAATGCCGGTCACCTCTCTGTTGGGCAGAGGTGGGGGATAGTCAGATTACGGGTCCAGAGATTGTAGTGGACGCCACAGAAAAGATTGCACAGATACGACAACGTATGGCGGCAGCTCGTGACCGTCAGAAAGCCTACGCGGACAAGCGTAGCAAGCCTTTGGAATTTCAGGTCGGGGACCGGGTCTTATTAAAAGTCTCACCCTGGAAGGGTGTGGTTCGATTTGGTAAACGAGGCAAACTCAATCCACGGTATGTTGGACCGTTCGAAATCACTGAAAGAATAGGCCCAGTGGCCTACAGACTGAATCTACCAGCTGAACTCGGTGCAGTTCACAATGTATTTCACGTGTCGAATCTGAAGAAATGCCTATCAGATGAGACCCTCATAGTTCCTTTTAAGGAACTCACTATCGACGAGCGGTTGCAGTTCGTCGAGGAACCAGTTGAAATCACGGACCGGGATGTTAAGGTCCTCAAACACAAGAGAATCCCTCTTGTTCGAGTTCGTTGGAACTCCCAACGTGGCCCAGAGTACACCTGGGAACGCGAAGATCAGATGAAAGAAAAGTACCCCCAGTTATTCGAAACCAATGCAACCACTACTGAGGCTGAAGCTACTACTACTGAATTTCGGGACGAAATTCCAAATCAACGGGGGGATGATGTGACACCCCAGGAAAACCAGTGAACGATGTAACTTACCTAGCTTCCTCAGTGAGTGCGTACCAAATTTCGGGACGAAATTTCTTTTAAGTTGGGGATAATGTGACAACTCGAATTTCCAAGATTCTATTTCGCCTTTATTGCACGTTCTTGTATTATTTAGTTGTTACTCGCACAATTGATTGTCATGGAATCTGATAAGTTTAATTGTGTGATTGTGCATGATTGTTTGTTAATGGTGAAATTGGTAAATATATGAACATGGTGGTGGAATTGTGAAATTGTTAGGGGATGGTGTACTTGTGTAAAATATAGAAATTGAGGGTGGATAGTGTAGTTAGTGAAAACTAAACCATACTTAACCCTAATCTCTTTTACTAATCATTCACTAATCATCACAAGAATCAAAAACACGTACCCACATTCCCTAATCCCCTCTACAACCATCTTCTTATCATTCTTGGAATCACAAGTCTTTTGCATCAAGGTTGATTGCAAATTCATCTAGAATCGAATCAAGGTAATTGTTTAATCATTGTGTGATGTTAAATTGTTGATTGATTGATTGGTGTCAAAACCCTAGTTTCTCATATGATAATCTCTGCATGATTGATTGTTTCTGATTCATGAAAATGATTTGAGTTGTTGTGGAATCATTGCTTGATGATGTAGAAGCAAGATAGGTTGAATGATAGATTGATGATTGATCATTGCACTGTACAAACGTATGAATTTAGGGTTTTCATGTTCGTGTGATAACAAAACGTAACTGTTCTGATCATATTGATTCTGTGCAAATTGAAGTTCACGCATGTAACTGTCTGAGTTTAATGTTATATCATATGTCTGAGTTTAATGTTATATCATATGTCTGAGTTTAATGTTATATGATATGTCCGAGTATAATGTCTTCATAAGGTCCGAGTTTATTATTTGTTAAAGGTCCGAGTATAAAGAATTGAGTTGGACCGAGTTTATTATTTGTTAAAGGTCCGAGTATGTTGGTTATTTGAATGGACCGAGTTTATCATTCATTGAATGGACCGAGTTTATTGATTAAACAATGGTCCGAGTTTATTGATCTTGTTAGTGGACCGAGTTTAGTGATCTTGTTAATGGTCCGACTTTATGCAATGTGTGATGTATGTCCGAGTTTATCTAATGATGTTTGGGTCCGAGTTTAATGATTAGATAGTGGACCGAGTTTAATGACCTTATAATGGACCGAGTTTAGTGATTCTCATATATATCCGAGTTTATTAAATTCCCATTGGACCGAGTTTATCATAGGGTCCGAACATAACACTTTAATTTGGACCGAGTTTAATTATGTGGGCCGAGTTTATCATGTGGTCCGAATATAATACTTTGATTGGATCGGGTTTATTTATGTTATGTGTTGGGCCGAGTTTATTTGATGAAAATCAAGTGGTCCGAGTATATTAAGTTAATGTGACCGAGTTTGTGTGCTTCATGTATGTCCGAGGTTGTATGATGATTACATGTGCTATCCGAGTTTTTGAACAGGGGAGACCCCCCCCCATACTGTCTGAGTTTTAGAAGGGCAAGGCCCTGTCTGATATTATGTGATATTCAATTTGAAACAATGAACTGTGTGATACAATAACAGCAGGTTCTGTTCTGCATGATGTGATATCTATGTTGCTGTAATTGTGGTATATTACTGTGCTTATGTGCAAACCATGTTAGTTGAATCAGTAATCGATTATCATACACAGTTGATTGAACGCCAAGACTTGTAAACCCTAATTGATAATTGGTTTCAAACACTTACATTATATCATGTGCAATATATCCTAGGTCGTGTGTAACGGACTTAGGCAATTGTTAAACCCTAGAGCATAGCATACCGAGCAAACCAAGGTGAGTTCACACTCTTACCAAGGCATGGGATTCCCGGGGTGTTGGGAATGGGATTGAAAGGATAAGGTTGAATAGATACACTACTGACACTATGACTAGACTACCATATTACTATCCTCGGTTGTGAAGGATACTCATACTGATCACTATCCTCGGATGTGAAGGATACTTATACTGATCACTATCCTCGGATGTGAAGGATACTTATACTGATCACTATCCTCGGTTGTGAAGGATACTTATACTGATCACTATCCTCGGATGTGAAGGATACTTATACTGATCACTATCCTCGGTTGTGAAGGATACCTATACTGATCACTATCCTCGGATGTGCAGGATACTTATACTGATCACTGTCCTCGGTTGTGAAGGATACTTATAGTTACGAGTAGTCTAGTGGTTATACAACGTGGGAAGCCCCCACCAATAGAACGTACTAACGGCCCAGTAGAGCCACCTGTTGCAAATGAACATACTATTACGCATTTACTTTCTGTGAACTCGCTCAACTAGATGTTGACCCTCTGTTACATGCCTTGCAGGACGTTAGGTATATGGAGCTTGCACACGGAGGAGCTGGTCGTTGTGGGGCTTGGATCTTGATTATCTTGTTAAACACTTTTGATAATTGATACTTATTTGCTATGGGTTTTACAATAATACGCTTCCGCTAAACGATGTTAACTTACTTATGTTTTGGAAACACCTTTCATATGGAATTGGTTTGGATTATATTGCATTTACTTTTACTTTATACAATGTTCTGTATGATTGGTGGCTTGGTCCTGGTCAGTCACGCTCCCAAGCGGTGATACTCCGCAGGTGGATTTTGGGGGTGTGACAATTTTGATCATTTCCGTATTTAATAAAATTTTATATATTATTTACGAAATACGTAATCGTATGATCGAGCAAAATGATATTCACAACATATTCGGAACAAAATCCAAGTTTCATATGCCTTTATACCCTTCATATAACTTAAATAACAAGTTAGAAGGGTTAAAAATGGCAATCAAACGAAAATACAAGTCCAGGGGCTGAATGTGCCAAAAAGTGAAACATTTGCTTTCAGAGGGTCTTACGGACCGTAAGACCCTAACCCTTACGATCCGTAAGGGGTACCCAGTATGAGCAGATTGGCAGCTGTCATTCCCAGCTGCATTTCTTGGCCAACAAGTCGCGATTTTGCCACCAATTCACCTCCTTTGGACAAGTGTTATGCCACTAGTCAGTTCCTAGTGACTTATTGGACACTTGGCTTGATTTGGTGACCATTTGATCACTATAAATAGCCATGATCAAGCTCATTCAAGACTTGCACCTTCATTCTTTCTTTCTCTCTTCTCTTGGAGCTTGCTTCTGCTTATAGAGGCCTCCTACTGAAGTTCTAATCCTTCCTAGAACACAAGTAAGTGTTCTTCCTTAGCCTTTTTCATTATTTTGGCTAATTATGAGCCAAAAGTCAAACAAATTAACTTTTGTTTGACTTTCGGTTCTAACCATTTTGGTCAAGTCAAAGTTCAAATTTAACTTTGCAACGTGATCGTAATAATGAAGGTGTTAATCCCTCATAATTACACCCTCTGATCACCGTGTTTAGTAAACTGAATGACGAGTCAAACTTTTACGAAATGTAAAAAATGCATAAAAGTACATTTTACGATGAAAGTGTTTTCGGGTATTAATACTTAAAGTTTTGACACCAAATCAGTTTTATAACATTATTAGAGATGTTCTAACATGTATAACTCATCATTTCTAGTTTAGTGCTTATTCCTTAGTCGAACGAGCGTTTTGACTTCCGCTTTGACTTTCGAATCTGACCTGTTTGGTCCACTTTAGGATCCGACCAAGCCCGTTTATATGACTGTAGTAATATAGGGAATAACCCTCTGAGGTTATAGCTTATGGTCATTGTTATGGGTGAAATTCTGAGCCCATATGCTGCATAATATTTTGGGTTATATCTTGATTACATATTAGTTGTTCACAATCAGGATGCTGGATCAGGATATTGGTAACATCCTGATGTTGTATCCTGATGTTTACTAACGAACTGTTTGCAGGTTTCAAGTGCATGATCACAACGTTCACTAAGACTCATTCCCCTGAAGACTCGGTCCGGATGGTTAGAAGAAGAACGTTGAAGCCGCAATACCTGGTCCACAACGTTAACAAGGGAATATTCCAAGGCATCCCACCATTTTAGAAAATTAGTTTATTCTTTGTAACTATAAATATGTGGATAACCAAATCTCATAGGAGACATCACATTCACTGCTCTCGAACACTTACACTCTCTCTCGCAATTCACACACTTCTAGCAAGCATTGTAACACTTAGCAACGATCTGGGCATTATCCTGCATTGTATCCTGATTTTTGAAGTAATAAGAAGAACAGGCAGCTGCGATTGCCAGCTCCCAAGGTTTTATGCCGGCGATCTAGATTGATCAAGGGCTTTCCTCGTACATCTCGTGTCAACCTTTACATTTTTGCTCATTGTTTGATTGTTGATATAGCTTGGTATCCTTAGCTATATCCTGAAACCTGTTTTTGCAAACAACTAGCTCAGCATATTTTTCACGAACATTGTTAGCACACTACCTCACAAAACTAATTTGATCACTAAATTGCTTAGGTAATTTTTTACCAAAACAATTTGGCGCCCACCGTGGGGCAAATGGTGCTATTCATATTAAAAACCTTGCTAAAATCTTTACTTGGTTTTCTTTTTTCGAAACTTTTTGCTACACTATTTTCAGTGGCCTCAAAATCAAACATGAGCTCTTCTACCATGTCTGCTACAACCTCTGCAGCAATTGGTTCGGTGCTTCCACCACCTCCAAGGACGCAAGCTTCTTCACAGCCTCAAGCTCCTCCGAGGAGGGTTGAAACTCACACATCTCGGGATATTGTTCCTACTCAGAATATCCATGGATCTGCTGCCTCAGGGAGAACTCCTATTATGGCTTCTAATGATGAAATTCTAACTTTGTTTCGTAGTATACAGGATCAGATGAAGCAACAGCAGGAGACCAACCAAATGCTGATAAGAAAGATACAACTCTTAAAATCTAACTCAAACAAGCCTACTGAGGATACTGCCACTCCCTTACAGCCCAGAGCATTGAACTTCAGCTCGACAGTATATACTGAGGATAACCGGGGCAATATTGTACCAAGCCATTCTCAGGGTCATACTCCTGAGATACCTTCATCGGTCAGGGGATCAACTGTGAGAGGCTCAGGATATGCTCCAGGATATGGCCAGAATCCTCAGGCTGGTAACGTGTCTAATAATGTTAATACTCCTGCTACTGATAGTTTTGGATCTTTGTAGGATACAGGTGTGACTTCGGCACTCTATAAGGAGCTTCAGAAGTTGAACAATATGATATCCAGTGTACCTAGGGTAGTCCAGCCAATTCCGGAAGTATTCAAGGATAGCCACAGGATATCTCCGTTTGCATATCCTATATGTGATGCTGAAACTCCGAAAAGATTTCAAACCCCTAATATGAAGCTATATGACGGGACCACGGATCCTGAAGAGCATATTGCTCAGTATAGGGAGAGGATAGAGATTAACCCTATCCCTCCGAATCTCAAGGAAGCATGCCTCTGCAAGTGTTTTGGCTCTACTCTGACAGGATCAGCCTTAAAATGGCTCTTAAACATTCCACCTCATTCAATTACATCATTTGCTCATTTAGTTAACTCGTTTAAGAGTCAATTTTCTTGTAGTAGAAGTTTTGAGAAACTGACAAGTGATCTCTACAGGATAACTCAAGGTCCTCAAGAATCCCTAAGGGATTATGTAAACAAGTTTAGTAGGGAATCCTTGGACATCCCTCACCTCGATATTGCCACGGCTGTACAGGCATTCAAAATGGGATTACAGAAGGATTCCCAATTTTATCAGGATCTTGTAATGAATCCTTGTTGAACCTGGATGAAGCTCGAAACAGGGCTTTGAGATATATCAGACTGGAAGACGACAAGAAAATGCAAGGGAGGATGAATTTATCCTCAACATATGAATCAACTAACAGGAAGTCAGAATCCTCATACAAACCATATCGCTCTAAGCCATATGGCAGGAATGACAGTAAGAAAGTGAATGTTGTTGAGGATGAGGATCCTGAGGAGTATCCTGAATTGTCAGAATATTGTCTTTCTGTTAATATAACCGAACTAATGTATGCTATGCAGGGTTTGGGAGATAAAGCGAGGTGGCCGAGGAAGAACCAGCAAAAGGCCGATTGGAAGGATAAATCCAAATGGTGTGCCTTCCATGAGGATTTTGGACACGTCACGGAACATTGCATAGCCCTGAGGAAGATAATAAGTTATCTGCTAAGCAAAGGATATCTGAAGGACCTTCTAGGCAGAAAAAAGAATAAGGGTCAGGATACTGAAAAGGATCCTGAACGAGCAGCATCACCCCCTCCAGATGCCAAGATAATTAACTTTATTTTTGGAGGATCCAACATTTTTGGAACCACTTATTCTGTGGCAAAAAGACATGCAAAGGAGGCTAAGACAGAACGGGGGACAAGCCGACCAGGATGACAACCCTCACAACCGATGAAGTGATAAGGTTTGATAGTGATGACAGGGATAGTGTCCAGGATCCCCATCATGATGGTTTGGTAACAACTTTATATATTGCTAATCATTTTGTGCGTAGGATACTGGTAGATAATGGCAGTTCCGTCAACATTATTCAACTGGAAACGCTAAAGAGAATGAATATTCCCCAGATGGAGATCACTTCAAAATCCACTGTACTTGTAGGGTTCAGTGGAGAGGCCAAGAATACTATGGGAGAAACAAAGCTACCAGTATATGTTGAGGGAGTGACTTCAATGCAACGTTTCTGTGTCATGGATTCATTATCCTGCTACAATATTATATTGGGCAGACCGTGGATCCATGACATGAAGGCTGTCCCATCAACCTATCATCAGTGTATCAAGATTCCTACCCCTTGGGGGGTTGTCAAGGTAGAAAGTAATCAACAAGAGACAAAAGAATGTTATTCTTCCTCAATGAAGTCTTCAGCAAAGCCTAAAGCAGGATAGCAATTAAAGATACGAGCCCAGGATATCATGGAGGCCTTACAGCAAGATGTTAAGAAAATTATCCTGGACCATGATAATCCAGATATCTCGGTGCTCGTAGGAGCCAATATCCCTCATGATATTGAAAATTAGTTAACTAACTTTTTGAAATGCAGGATGTCCATGTTCGCATGGAAGCATGAGGATATGACAGGTATTTCTAAGGATATTATAACTCACAAGCTTGGAATTGACAGGTCTTTCAAGCCCGTTCAGCAAAAGAGAAGAAAGTTTGCTCCTGAAAGAAACGCAATTATACAGGAAGAGGTTGAAAGATTGTTGAAGTCCAAGATGGTTAGGGAAGTCAAATTTCCTAAGTGGCTAGCAAATATGGTCGTAGTTCAAAAGAAGAATGGGAAATGGAGAGTTTGTGTGGATTACACAGACTTGAACAAAGCATGTCCTAAAGACCCATTCCCTTTGCCTCATATAGTCTCGATGGTGGATGCAACTGCCGATCATGAAATGCTAACCTTTATGGATGCATCCTCAGGATTCCAGCAGATCCAAATGGAACCTTCAGATCAGGAGGGGCTGATTTTATGACACCAACAGGTATTTACTATTATACTGCTATGCCTTTCGGTTTAAAAATGCAGGTGCAACGTACCAGAGATTGGTGAATATGATGTTTAAAAACAAACTAGGGGACACCATGAAGGTATATTTTGATGATATGGTGGTAAAGTCCAAGAAGGCGGAGGATCATCTCCAGGATCTTGAAACTGCATTCGATATCCTGGACCAATATAATATGAAGCCGAATCCTGCTAAGTGCCATTTCAGAGTGGGGGCAGGAAAGTTTTTAGGATATATGGTGACTAAAAGGGGGATAGAAGCGAGCCCAGAACAAATTAAAGCTATCCTGAATATCAAATCACCATCCAACAAGAAAGATGTGCAAAGATTAACAGGACGAGTAGCGGTATTGAACAGGTTTATATCAAGATCCTCAGAGAAATGCAAGGAATTCTACGATATCCTGAAGAAGAATAAAAAATTCGAATGGGGAGAAAAGCATGAAGTGGCCCTACAAGAATTAAAGCAATATCTTTCAACTGCACCTTTGTTGATGATGCCCGAGCATGGTGAACCATTATCCCTATATCTTGCAGTGTCAGGGAATGTTGTAAGTGCTGTTCTAGTAAAGGATCATGAAGGTCAGCAGTATCCTGTCTATTATGTTAGTAAGAGTTTGTTAGATGCTGAAACTAGATACTCACACTTAGAGAAATTGATATTAGCTCTGGTCATGGCATCAACTAAGCTTAGACATTATTTTGAGACACATAGGATTCATGTTAAAACTAATTATCCTGTTAAAAATATGCTTAGGAAACCTGAGATGTCGGGTAGAATGGCTAAATGGTCAGTAAAGTTAAGTGCCTATGATCTAGTATATGAACCCAGAAATGCTATAAAGTCTCAGGCCTTGGCAGATCTTGTGGATGATTTCAGTAGTGACATTCAAAACGAAGTAGACCTAGAAGTACAACAACTAGGAGAAACCTCAGAATCCTAGACATTATATACTGATGGTGCATCTAATGAAAGAGGTGTAGGATTAGGTATACTACTAAAATCATCGCAGGGGGACATATTACCCCAAGCTATTAGGTGTGAATTTCCTGCCACTGATAATAAAGCAAAATATGAAGCTCTGATTGCAGGATTAGAATTGGCCAAGAATATGAATATTAAAATTTTGCAAGTATATGTTGATTCCTTGTTAATTACTAACCATTTCAATGGATCCTATGCAGTCAAAGGTGAAAGGTTAATTGAATATCTTGAATCTACAGTGAGGATACCGGAAGGAACTCAAATACCAATACTACATATCCTATATCCTGCGATGGAACTTTTTGTGACAACTCGAGTTTCTAAGGCTTCTTCTCTATACGTTACTTGTTTCATACTGTGTTTTGTGGTTCGTTGCATTTAAACTGTGCACTATGATTAGTTTATAAGATGTTTGTGTGGACTTACGTTTTGTGTTAATTAATAAAAGTTGTGAATCATTTTTTTTAGATAGACTTATCACTTAACGAAAACTGGAACCTTTGCCAAAACCCCACCCGACGAAAACACCCCCCCCCACCCGACGAACTCAGGGTGTTCGTCACACCCATTCGACGAAAACAGGCATTTTCGCCATAATGGGCTTTTGGCCCATGTGGAGCCCAAAAGTGTTTAAGCTAAAAACCCTGTACACGCATAGATTTCATAAATTACTATCAGCAGAACCCTAGAGTCTCTCCCTATCCCTCTGTGCGACGGCAGCCCTCCTATCATTCGAAGCTAGATTCCTTTTGTTCTATCATTCTCATTCGAATCCCATAGTTCGGTTAGTGATTTCCACGTTTAGTTTAACTTCAGTTCCAAATGTATGATTATGATGTTCTTGATTTCAGTATGCATGACTAATCGGTTACATAATTATATGAGAAACATGATATTGATTTAGGGTTCTAGGAATGATATGATTGAATGCATAATCTTGAATGATATTGATGGGATCATAGTCTGAAAGCATACTTGCATACTAATGATGTTCGATGGTGTGATGTATTCTGTTAATCGACTTGATGTATACATAAACTAGGGTTCATGCTAGATGTCAAGTACTGTGATGCTTTGGTTAGGATGATTTGTAGTATTAATGATTATCGTAATTGGATAACAACTGTATGATTAAGGGAAAGGATGAAACAGTGTTGATGATTAGGGTTGCTGGAATGCATAACTGTTAGATGATCATAAGGGTTCTTGGTTGGGTAACTGTTGATGATGATTATGTTTGTGCCGACGAAAACCCAGGAGCGACGAAAATTCAATCACGACGAAAACCCTTTGGGATTTCGTCGCCTGGGGGTTTTTGTCAAAAGTGATTTCATCAAAAGTGATTTCGTCAAAAGTGATTTCATCAAAAGTGATTTCATCAAAAGTGATTTCACCAAAAGTAATTTCATCAAAAGTGATTTTGCCGAATGGGATTTCGCCAAAGGGATTTCGCCGAATGTTCTGTCTAGTTGGGAAACGGACACTGTAACTCAGTTAAGTCTGTTAGGTCTGTTAATGGATAGCTGTGCTAGAATAAACTGAGAAATCAATTATGTGAAGCATGAATTGTATGAACTTGATTAACTGTTTATGTGTACATAATAATAATTGCCTAAGCACACTCTGAGATGTTACTGTGATGTTAGTTTGCATGTGAATCATTACAAACATAAACTGATTGTGTATTTGTGCATACTATAGGCTTTAATTGAATTGTTGTTGCACAAGTAATTAAGCATACCGAGCAAACCGAGGTGAGTTCACACACTTTCTAAGGCATGGGATTCCCGGTGGTTGGGAATGGGTTAAAGAACTAAAACGGAACCTACATATCCTCCTTGGGTAGGATATGTACCACCATCCTCCATGGGTAGGATGCCAATGTTAATCATGCGTATTCTCCTTGGGTAGAATACGTACGTTCGTCCTCCTTGGGTAGGACAACAACCTTAAACTTACTAGACAAAACTCTATCATGAAGTCCCTCATTTTTATATCGACTTAATCGTTAGGCCAATGGCGAGCGGGTCGTTAGTTAATAGCGCTATTAGGGTTGACAAGCCCCGCACCGTGCCGGTAGGACGGGCGTGTACTAATGGATCTGGGCATTCAGTCAATGATGATAGACATTGACATAGGGCACAACTTACTTTCGTCAGTTGTCGACATGGTAACGGTCTAGTGGTTCACATGGGGAAGCCCCCACTGATTATGGATATGGTTTGGGAAATAAAGATACTGGTTATGGTTTGGGAAAGAAGGAACTGGTTAATCATATTTTCAACAATGGGGTAACCCCCACGGCAAGTAAACTAGCTAAAGACAAACTATGTTTTCGGAAACAACTTAAAACGAACACCCAACTGTGAACTCGCTCAACTTTGTTGTTGATTCGTTGTTACATGCCTTGCAGGCATCTAGGTGCATATTGTTGGAACTTGCTATCTGGGAAGCTGGAGTGGTCTTGGGTCGAGATACATGGAAACACAACATAAGACAAATGGCTTTTACATGTGGCTTATAAATACTTGACAAATGAATTATGCTTCCGCTGTATACTGTGAATTGTTTATAACGTTGTAACACTTAAGGTCAATAAATGAAAGTTTTATTTAATTATATTACGCGAAGTTCAATGTGATTGGTGGCTTGGATCCTAGTATGTCACACGCCCCGCGGTAATTCCGCATGTGGTATTTTGGGGGTGTGACAGATTGGTATCAGAGCCATTGGTTATAGTGAACTTGGTTTTATTTAAAAAGGGGAAAACGCTTTTGTAAAACCATACATTAACTGAACAGTTCTGAAGACATGAATACGACCATGACACTCAGCTCTAGATTGCAAGGTTCGTCTCTCGTATACACATTGTACTGCATAACTAGTGAACACCTACATATGATATTGCATTTGAGTGCACGTCTAGCACAACAGTATGAATTCATGTATACTTGCATGTGTTATCTGACTGATAGGGTGGTAGTTCCCTAAACCTTCAAGACTTACGCTTCGTGATACTCTTTGTTTGCTACTCGAGTTTGAGGAACCATTTGACATGAGTTAAGAGGAACTGAGATGAGCATGCAAATCACAATATTATTGTGGGTGCACACATAATAATAATTTGGGGTGCATGTGAGTCCCAGTGAGGCTTAACAAGTGAAAAAGGGGTTCCGTTTCGTCATTTGATCGATGAGAAAAATAACAAACCTATAGGGGTCATAGCAGTAATTGTCCCCTACTCAAACTCAAACGTGAACTTCTCATTTATCTTTGGATCCTTTAGAAACTCGATGCTATCGAGTGTTACCTGAACACCCATCTGAACTCAGTGAACCGTGTAGAATGTTAGTTGCTTATACGAACGTCCATGTGTTGGATGTCGCAGCGTCGAATGATTGATCGATAACTTTCTCACCTTTCTTCGCTTGCTGGAACTTAACGTATTGACGCCTCAGATTCTGAAGTGCGATCACTTCTGCAACACTCCCGCAACATACTGAGTATTACTTGAACCACTTGCAACATCGATGGACAGGAGGATGAGCGTAGCACTTTACAGACCTCCGTACTTTGACGACCCTGATTACCGGCAATAAGCACCAACGAATTGGCTTCAATTGAATCCTTAACCCTTGTCAGCGACCCATGGGAGTCAACTCTTACGAATCAATCGAGGTATAAGTGATGATAATTGACCTTAATGTGGTATGCATAACTGCCAGCACAGTGAGTAGCGCTTTAGGACGTGGTTCAGGATGTGAAAAGATGGATTATGATGGTGAAGAATCATAGGGCTTCGTTTCGAGCAACGACATTGGGGGGTAGCAGACACAACGACAACATGGTGCTCGTAACCCTAGCTTTCAGTAAGGAAATAAAGTTTCCTACAACATGGATTTGCCGTAGTTAATATAAGAGGTCAATGATTAAAGGAACAACGACAGTACTTCGAACCCTAGTAATGAAAACAGCAACACTAGAAATGGTGCTCTTGGAAGGGCATTTAGAATTAGCGTGGGCGACGTCAGGACTTTAACGACATGGTAGCTAGTATGAGTAGCAACCCGCTTCGTCTCTGTTCCGTTTGACCCTGATGCTCCTAGGAGTTTGAACCTGTTGTGGAATCGGCTGATGGCTAGACAATGGAAACCTCATATGATCGTTGGGATGCAAACACGACCTTGTGGGACAAGTGTTCAACATCAACCTTTCTTCTGTTATTCTTGATAGATGTACCCCATGAGGAGACAATTCTACGTATCTCTCTCCTTCGTGGAGGATTGTTATCTGTTCCAACGCGTCAGGGTGGCGCAATGGTTAGTGGTATGTCAGCAATGAGAGCCAGGAGTGTCTACGGAGGGATTACCCCGCTATGTGGCAACTGTCATAGACGTGAGGATCGAGGATCCACCAGCTGCTTTTGATCATCCTCCATGTGCTGCCCGAGGAACTTCCAGGATCATCTCTACAACTGTTATGTAGGAACTCAGTTTGACCTCACGCTGGAGGCAGTTCTAACTACTCGTACCCCTTACCGTTTTGCACCAGGAAGGTTTCAGGAGCTGTTTAACCAACTACAGGGACTGTCGGACAGGAGTTATCGCTTTAAGGAGCCCTCGCTATACCCATGAAGAGAAGCCTTTTCGTATGTGTACTGATTATCGAGAACTCAACAAGGTGACAGTCAAGAACCGTTTGCCTTGACCACGTATTGACAACCCGTCGACCAGTTGCGAGGAAGAAAGTTCCATTCGAAGATTTGCTAGTGAGCGAACTATCGTCAGATGGAAGTCCAAGGGGGAGAATGCTCTTAGAACAACATGTCAAATGTATTGCAGCCATTTCAACGTTATACACCATGATCATTGAGTTGACCAACACACCAGCAATTTCTTGGTCTCGCTTGATTCTATCGCAAATAAATCACAGGATTTTCGAAGGTCGCGCAGCCTAAATCTCTCTAGCACAGTAGGGTGTTGTGTTCGTGAAAGACAGAACAGGAAGACGTCCTTTCAGCTTTTGAATCCCGACTCTGCGATGCTCTGAGCATCATTTTACCCGGTGATGCGGGTGATTCAGTGTTTTATCCTTATGGTCCGAATCAGAGTCCCAGCTGCACATCGACGCAACACGAGAGAGTGATGACATACGTGACAGGGTTCCAAAGAGGAACTGCGTGACACGCGACTGGCGGTGAAGACCGTGGCTTTGGGATTTTGGATGGAGGCATCACTTGGACGGTACCAGATGCGTTATTTAGACCGATCACAAGGGCCTCCCATGTACCAATGTTCGAAAGAGCTAAAGCATACAATGACATCGCTGGATGGAACTTCTGGATGAATGCGACTACGAAACCTGAACGTACACGAGCTCTGCAGCTCGCTATCGACTCTAACTTACTAGGATCAGACTCGCTCTGTTCAAACTGGAGAACTGAAGGAAGAGGAATCTTCAAGTTGAACCCATGCGGGGCATGGAGAAGCAAACTTTGACCAGTCGGACGATACTCGTTACTTCATGAAACGAATGCGGGTCTCATTACACGGCAACTGTAGGGAACTCGCACTGAGCAAGCACACCAATTTCGACATTCTAGTCGTTTGGGTTTTGATGAGAGGCATTAGGATTTATAAACCTTGTACTTGTAATCGGACATGAAGGCTCATCTAGTTAAGTATGTGAATGATGGATCGACCTGTGGAAAGTCAAGGTGTAGCATCAGCAACTAGCAACACTCACATGGAAATAAAAACAAACTGCAATGGATTTGGTCGATAGTCTACTTACAACTCGAAAACGGAAACAATACCACCTGGATGCTCATTGGTTGTCTTGTGTAACCAGCACACTTTCTAGCCAGCAAAGAAACGGATAAGTTTTCTACACTTACAGTCGTCTACCCGAAGGAAGCGGTTGCTAGGCACGGGGTGCCAACCTCCATTACCCCTAATTGTGAACCACGATTTGCATATGATTTATGGCAAGCGGTGCACAAATCCTTTGGCTCGCGTTTAGACATGAGCACAACATATCATCCACAGACGGATGGGCAGACTGAACGCACCATCCAAACCCTTGAAGACATGCTTAGGGCATGTGTGATTGACTTTGGTAACAGCTGGGAACGACATCTACCTTTAGTGGAATTTTCGTATAATAACAACTACCACACCAGTATACAGGCCGCTCCGTTTGAGGCACTGTACGGACGTAAATGCCGATCACCTCTTTGCTGGGCAGAAGTTGGTGACAGCCAAATCACTGGCCCAGAACTTGTGGTAGACACAACTGAGAAGATTGCTCAGATACGACAACAAATGGCGGCAGCTCGTGACCGTCAGAAAAGCTACGCTGATAAGCGTAGGAAACCACTTGAGTTCCAGGTTAGGGATCGAGTACTACTCAAAGTCTCACCTTGGAAAGGTGTAGTTCGTTTTGGCAAATGAGGCAAACTCAATCCGCGTTATGTCGGACTGTTCGAAATCATTGAGAAAATTGGCAAAGTCGCTTACAAGTTGAATCTACTTGAAGAACTCAGTGGAGTTTACAACGTATTCCACGTGTCAAATCTAAAGAAGTGTCTGTCAGATGAGACCCTCATAGTTCCTTTGAAGGAGCTCACAATCGACGATCAGTTGCGATTCGTCGAGGAACCAGTTGAAATCACAGACCGAGACGTTAGGTTCTCAAGCGCACCAGAATACCTCTTGATCGAGTTCCTTGGAACTCCCGTCGTGGCCCAGAGTACACCTAGGAACGAGAAGACCAAATGAAACACAAGTATCCCCAGTTGTTCGAGAATAGTGCAATCACTACTGAGGCTGAAGCTACTACGGAATTTCGGGACGAAATTCCAAACCAACGGGGGGATGATGTGACACCTCAGGAAAACCAGGAAACAACACAACACAACTAGCTTCCTCAGTAACCACGTGCTAAATTTCGGGACGAAATTTCTTTCAAGATGGGGATAATGTGACAACTCGAGTTTCTAAGGTTTCTTCTCTATACGTTACTTGTTTCATACTGTGTTTTGTGGTTCGTTGCATTTAAACTGTGCACTATGATTAGTTTATAAGATGTTTGTGTTGACTTACGTTTTGTGTTAATTAATAAAAGTTGTGAATCATTTATTTTAGATAGACTTATCACTTAACGAAAACTGGAACCTTTGCCAAAACCCCACCAGACGAAAACACCCCCCCTACCCGACGAACTCAGGGTGTTCGTCACACCTATTCGATGAAAACATGCATTTTCACCATAATGGGCTTTTGGCCCATGTGGAGCCCAAAAGTGTTTAAGATAAAAACCCTGTACATGCATAGATTTCGTAAATTACGATCAGCAGAACCCTAGAGTCTCGCCCTATCCTTGTGTGCGACGGCAGCCCTCCTATCATTCGAAGCTAGATTCCTTTTGTTCTATCATTCTCATTCGAATCCCATAGTTCGGTTAGTGATTTCCACATTTAGTTTAACTTTAGTTCCAAATGTATGATTATGATGTTCTTGATTTTAGTATGCATGATTAATCGGTTACATAATTTTATGCGAAACATGATATTGATTTAGGGTTCTAGGAATGATATGATTGAATGCATAGTCTTGAATGATATTGATGGGATCATAGTCTGAAAGCATACTTGCATACTAATGATGTTCGATGGTGTGATGTATTATGTCAATCGACTTGATGTATACATAAACTAGGGTTCATCCTAGATGTCAAGTACTGTGATGCTTTGGTTAGGATGATTAGTAGTATTAATGATTATCATAATTGGATAACAACTGTATGATTAAGAGAAAGTGTCACACCCTGACTTTTGCGGAAGCGTGATTATGGGGTGACTTACTTGGTATCATTGCATTCAACCATATCAAACAATCTATATGATAATACCAAAGATTTGTCATCCATAAAATGAGTTTAAAACATAACAACATTGTCTAAAACGTAGACTTCAAAATTTAAGTTTTACAAACCAGGTGAATTGTGTAAAAGTTTGCTAAGGACTCATCAAAGATAATAGTTGTAATCCAAGTTTGGAAGACGTGTCTCGTCTAGGATTGAAACACACTGGCCAAACCCAAAAACCATGGATGACATCTTTATACTTAACATGACTTGAAATTCCAACGCCCGCCAGATCCATACTTAATTTCCTGAAATACATGTAGTTTGGAAAACATCAACAAAAGTTGAGCGAGTTCATGTGTATGTGAGTCTGTATAAATCATTAATGTGTGTCTGTATAGATTGTGAAATATGTTTGTATAAATGTATGTCCTTGGTATGTAGCAATAAGGAAAAACAGATCAATTAATGTGTAGCTAATACATTAATAAGTGATATGGCCTAGGAAGCACTCAAACCTGTAACGCGTACTTCATACCGGTCCTTCCGGCGGAACGACATAGTCACCACATGCAGCCACACGCTGGCCCATATGTGGGGCTCGCAACACCCAATAGATCTATCACTCATGCCTCTCGGTCCTTATACAAGGATTAATGGTCTTACGATAATAGCCTATCCATTCACGTGATCTAACAGTAAATTCCATAGCTAATCATACCATGTATAAAAGTGTCTGTAATTGTCTGTAAAAATATGTAAATGTCTGTAATGTCTGTAAAGGGGGACATGAACTCACTGTATTGCGTCTTAGGTACTCGTAACCCAAATCTCCTCAGCAAACACGACTGCCTACAATGGTCTAACGTCTATTAGACGAACGGGTCGTGCCTTGTCTTAGTATTGATTAGTGCCTTTGAGTTACGTTTTAAAGTGTCTTTAATATTTTAGTAAGAATACTCCTCATTCTTGAGTATTCGTATTTCCTTCCCAAGGATGGGATATTTTACATGTGTCTGTTCATATTGACATTATATTTTTAAGTCCCATTTTAGAGAATACATATATTTAACCATGTTCGTGTATGAAACCAACCCCCAATATTCCGTATTTTGTTATAAAAATTATGGCGAGTTTTATGCTTGAAAAACTTAGTCTAGAATATACTAGTAACGCTTGTCCCGAAAATATTTACTAATTGTTAGGATTTTTGGAAAATTTCGGCAGAGTCTCCTTCGTAAATAGAGGTGTCCATGCTTAATTAGCATATCATTTTCTTTTATATGTATCCAATAGTTCATTTTTAATAACCAAACCGACATATCGATATACAAAACGTTACATACTTTATTTCAGCTTTATTACTCGAAACCGGACTGTTTTCGAGGATTTTTCTAAAATAGTCATCCTTTTCCAAAAATTCTCAAATTTTTACAGAAGGTTCTATATGTTCCAAAATTTATTGTGTAAAAATATCAAAGTCCAATTCGTTACCCATATTTTATAGAAAATCATTTTCTCGACTGCAATCAGATTTGTTACCTTCTGATCGCAGTTTACGGAAATATTCACTAAAAATCAACCGTAAGTCCGTTTGACGAAATTCCAGTTGGAGGGTCGTCCTAACAATGGTGTCCATCTACTGTAAAAATTCCATGAGTCGGTTTCACTCAGGTTTCAGGTTATGCCTTCGAAAACAACACCCTTTTTCTGCCGTAAAAATGCAGCTTGAGCTGCTGTCCAAAAATAGTTTTTTTTTAAAATAGTAAACGGCCTCGAAAAATTACGATTCCAGTGCCATTTGTTTAGTTATTCCAAAATACTCATTTTAGCCTTCAGAAAATTCGTTTTTCGATTTAAAATGGTCCCGTTACAGCCTGTTGAAGTTGGCTGGAAATTCAACTCAGCAAGCTGTTTACATTGTAGAAGTGACTAAAAACGCATAAACGATTGTTCTAACAACGGGTTTATCGAGAAATTAATGATCAAATAACATGCATACTTATGCCAACATAATTCAACCAGATTTTATCATTATATAAGTTTGTGTTTAGGTTCCTTGTTCACTTTCTCTTTGTGTTCTTATTTTAAGCTTCAAACAACAATGTTTCGAACAATCGACGTAGAAGTGATTCAAGAGTTAAATCGAAGACTTACAACTAGCACAAGGGCTAGGGATGAACTTGTGAACAAAAAATGATGATGAAAATGGCATGAGAATGCAAGGGGTGATGTTTCTTCAAGATCCCAAACTCCAAGCTTCACAAGACTCCTTCTAACACTTGTTTTGGACTTGATAGTGAATCAAATGAGTGAGTGTTGGTGTGATGGTGGTGGTGGCGGATATGGGCAGCCAAGAGGGAGGAGAGAGAGTGATAAAATGGTGGAGTGAACTTGTAGAGAAGATGAAATGATGAGATGAATCTTATAGCCCAACCTAGTGTCATCATGGATATTTCTTGGCAAGATCAACACATAAGGAGGTCCAATCACATTAAAAAGGAATATTTCATTGGGATTTAGTGATGATTATGGGTGGGTCCCATATGTGGGCCGAAAATTTGAGAGGGGGGGGGGGTTAAGTGTAAGTTTTTATTATAAGTAGGTGATTATTTGGAAGGTTTAGGGTATTTTCTAAAGTAGTAAGTGTATGACATATTTACATGGTGTATAGGGATTTTTGTGACCATAAATAGTTTAAAATGATAAAATAATATTTCTGACAATATTTTCATGTCTCGGGTAATGTCTGGCTGTTCGGTTTCGCATCGTTCCGTTAAAGCGTTTAATTGTCCCGTATAGCGTCTTTTGTGCGTCTTTTTGTAACGAAATTAATTCCAACACTTAGGAAAGTGTCCAGGACCATTTAGTCAATACTCTGTATAATATGAGTGTGCTAAAAGCTGAATTGTTACTAAAAATGCGGAATTCTGTAATTAAATTGCGTTTTAGGCACTTTCCGGCACTCAAACTATCACCTAGTGACATAGTCTTATGGTCCTCACTTCCCTACACTCCGTACTGGTGTAGTGTTTTATCCCTGGCCCATACTGGCCTAAAAATAGTGTCTGTCTATGTGCTGGCATTGTCAGCATGTGTCTGAGTTACCCGCTCACTATGCTAACTGTGCTTTGTGCATCAGGTTTGTCACTAAGAGTCTGTATGAAATAAATAGAGTGACTGTATGTAAAGAATGCACATGTATGTATGTAATGTGAATCAGTAAGCAGTTTTAAAGTGTCAGATGTAATCAAGCACAGTCATTAAGCACGTAATTAGGGTTAATTAATTTGTACAGTACCTGTAATTATGCGGGTTGTCACAGAAAGGATGAAACAGTGTTGATGATTAGGGATGTTGGAATGCGTAACTGTTAGATGATCATTAGGGTTCTGGGTTAGGTAACTGTTGATGATGATTATGTTTGTGCCGACAAAAATCCAGGAGCGACGAAAATTAAATCACGACAAAAACCCTTTGGGATTTCGTCACCTAGGGGTTTTCGTCAAAAGTGATTTCATCAAAAGTGATTTCGTCAAAAGTGATTTCATCAAAAGTGATTTCGCCGAATGGGATTTCGCCGAATGTTCTGTCAAGTTGGGAAACGGACACTGTAACTCAGTTAAGTCTGTTAGGTCTGTTAATGGATAGCTGTGCTAGAATAAACTGAGAAATCAATTATGTGAAGCATGAATTGTATGAACTTGATTAACTGTTTATGTGTACATGATAATAATTGCCTAAGCACACTCCGAGATGTTACTCTGATGTTAGTTTGCATGTGAATCATTACAAACATAAACTGATTGTGTATACGTGCATACTATAGGCTTTGATTGAATTGTTTGTGCACAAGTAATTAAGCATACCGAGCAAACCGAGGTGAGTTCACACACTTTCTAAGGCATGGGATTCCCGGTGGTTGGGAATGGGTTAAAGAACTAAAACGGAACCTACATATCCTCCTTGGGTAGGATATGTACCGCCATCCTCCATGGGTAGGATGCCAATGTTAATCATGCGTATTCTCCTTGGGTAGAATACGTACGTTCGTCCTCCTTGGGTAGGACAACAACCTTAAACTTACTAGACAAAACTCTATCATGAATCCCTCATTTTTATATCGACTTAATCATCGGGCCAATGGCGAGCGGGTCATTAGTTAATAGCGCTATTAGGGTTGACAAGCTTCACACCGTGCCGGTAGGATGGGCGTGTACTAATGGATCTGGGCATTCAGTCAATGATGATAGACATTGACTTAGGGCACAACTTACTTTCGTCAGTCGTCGATATGGTAACGGTCTAGTGGTTCACATGGGGAAGCCCCCACCGATTATGGATATGGTTTGGGAAATAAAGATACTGGTTATTGTTTGGGAAAGATGGAACTGGTTAATCATATTTTCAACTATGGGGTAACCCCCACGACAAGTAAACCAGCTAAAGACAAACTATGTTTTCGGAAACAACTTAAAACGAACACCCAACTGTGAACTCGCTCAACTTTGTTGTTGATTCGTTGTTACATGCCTTGCAGGCCTTGTTTTGGTCAAAAATCACACAAGGATAATGCAACCAAATCTGATTTTGTGAGGTATGATGCTTGGTTAATTGTATGAACAACAAGTATATGAAATCAACGATGAACACCGAGATTTATACGAAGAAAAAGCCCTTGATCAATGAATGATCTCCGGCATAAAAAACCTCGGGTGATGGAAACTACCGATCACCAAATGTATTGCAAAAACAATAGTGATCCTTGTACAACTTCGGAAGAAAACAAGCTCAATACATTGAAATTGCTAGTGTAAGTGTGTGTTTTTTGCTAAGTGTTTGCAGAGAATTCGAGTGTTGTGTGTTGTTTGTGTGGTGTGTACGACTTATGCCTTCATTGAGCTCGTTTTCCCCTTAAAATGATAAGAAAAATCAACTAACTAACTTCCCGAAAAAGGTGGAAGTCACCCATGACCACCACTAATGGTTATCTTTTCATTGAGCACGTGCCTAGGAAGCATATTCCACGAGATTCTAGCAAAAGAAGTAGTCCACTACGTCCATTATCTGCATTTACACATTAAAAACGTGACAATTGTAACAAAACATAAGTTCTGTTAAGGATCCTGGATCCTCAGACTCGTGATCCTCAGACTCTGGATCCTTAGACTCTGGATCCTCAGACTCCCTGCATCAGCCATTAAGGATCCGTGATCCATGCCTAGTCTCAGGATAGATGATCCTTAGCACAAAATCCATGCCCTAACAATTGCCCCCAATATGGCAGTTGTGATAAGGATTCACAGCTGTCATATTTCCATTAGAAGCGGACTAGCCGTTGCTGCTAGTAACTAGTTGTTACACTACTTGTCGTCACTGATAAGACCTGCTATAATCATCATTGCAAAATATAGAGTTAGAGACAACTCCTCAAATGCCTTTACAGACAAGAAGATCCTTCTGTTTGTGGAGAATGAATCCTTCTTCACAGTTCGCTATTAACCTTCCTGCACTTTAATTTCTGCATAGACACTTTAACTGTTAGATAGCCCTGTCCGGCCTGGGTGGATGGTCCACGATTTTGCTGGTGAAATCCAGGCCAGATGATTTCGATACATAATGAATAGGTAATAACATTAAACTTTTTTAGCTACATCTATAGTTGTTTCTTCCTTTTTTATTTTTCATGTATGCTTTCTATTTTCAAAAATATCATCACCAAACAATTGGAAAGTTATTGAAAATCTGATGAACTGTGAAAAGTAAAGTTTCAAGGATCCAGGATCCTTATTGTCAGAACTTGTATAGCTTTAAAGCTCCAAGATCCTGCAAGAAAAACAAACTTGGGACCAAGCCAAATAATTGGGAATGAACCCATAATAACTGGGGACAAGCCCAAATAAACTGGGGACAAGCCCAACAAACTGGGGAAAAGCCCAAATAAACTGGGGACAAGCCCAACAAACTGGGGACAAGCCCAAATAAAGTGGGGACAAGCCCAACAAACTGGGGACAAGCCCAAATAAACTGGGGACAAGCCCAAATAAACGGATGTAAACTGGGGTCAAGCCCATATAACTTGTGTAAACTGGAGTATGGCCCTCACTGGCGACTATCCAAACTTGAGCGACATGAAAATGCCGAAACCTTAGCTAACGTGAAAACGTTAGAAACCTTAGGAACGGATGTATGGTACGTCTACCATTATACGTAGGATCCTGAATACAGCCAGTACAATGAAATTGTCAGCCCAAAAGCAGGTACTGGTCGCACTGCCTTGAACTGCACCAGGATCATCGTGCGCTACTGGCAAAACTGGGGAATGGCCCAAACTGGGGACAAGCCCAAAACTGGGGACAAGCCCAAATAACTGGGGACAAGCCCATAAACTTTGGAGAGTTGGCCAACCACTTTTATCTTCTGCAAAATGATAACAACTCTGCAAAAGCTTAAACTTTGTGAAAATAGATGTTAACTGATTAACATCTTTAACTTATGATAAGTAATAAGTATAAAATGAATGAAAATGAAAATGAAAGTAATGTGTTACCAAATGTAGAATCATATATCCTTTGAGGATCCTGGATCCTTAATCAGAATACCGGTATCGTTGAGGATCCCTGATCCTTCTTACTTAAAGTATTTTTTGAGATGAACAGCATTCCAAGCTCTTGGTAGGAGATCACCATCCATTGTTAACAAATGATATGCCCCCTTTCCTGATTCAGCTTCAATTAGATAGGGGTCTTCCCACTTTGGTGCTAGCTTGCCATCAGAAGGATTTGTAGTGTTCTGGAATGCTTTTCTTAGCACAAAATCACCAACTTGAAATCTTCTAATCCTGACATTCTTGTTGTATGCTCCAGCCATTCTTTGTTGATAACTGGCCATCAAATCTGGTAATAATAGGATGAGGGAGCTCCGCTGGTTGATGAAGGATAATGCTATATCTTTGATAAGCATTACATTTCTTTGTGTATTCCACAGCATACTTCTTCCTCAAAGGCCAATAGCATCCTGTTCTGAGGATCCTTAAGAATAGTGCTCTGCCCCCAGTGTGGTTCCCACGGTCTCCTTCATGAAAATCCTTTAGAACTTCTTGAATTTCTGGATCCTCAATGCACCGCAAGACCTGCAAGAGATATCTTGTATAACATGTTATTTAGTATGGTGAATTAAGATACCTTGACTTTGAAAGCTTTGGGGTTTTCTCCTGTAGGAATCTCTCCATGTTGTATGTATCTCATGATTGGAAGGATCCATGATCCTGAATGAGATTGTGTATCATCACTAGGGATAATGATATATCTTTGATAAGCATTACATTTCTTTGAGTATTCCACAGCATACTTCTTCCTCAAAGGCCAATAGCATCCTATTCTGAGGATCCTTAAGAATAGTGCTCTGCCCCCAGTGTGGTTCCCACGGTCTCCTTCATGAAAATCCTTTAGAACTTCTTGAATTTCTGGATCCTTAATGCACCGCAAGACCTGCAAGAGATATCTTGTATAACATGTTATTTAGTATGGAGAATTAAGATACCTTGACTTTGAAAGCTCTGGGGTTTTCTCCTGTAGGAATCTCTCCATGTTGTATGTATCTCATGATTGGAAGGATCCATGATCCTGAATGAGATTGTGTATCATCACTAGGGATGATTGCATAATCTTCTCCTATCTCCATAGCTACATGATCCTCAATAGCAGGGGTTAGGATATGGATAATAGGGATCTTGATATGCTCTGGAATCTTCAAGGATAATCCTAGATTAGCTAGAGCATCAGCTTATGCATTTTCTTCTCTGGATACTTGTGTTAGACTGAAAAAAGCAAAAGAATCTGCCAATTTCTTGACTATTTCTAAGTACTCGATTAGTATTTCACCTTTAATAGCATAAGAACCATTAAAGTAGCTAGTAATTAATAGGGAATCTACAAATACTTGAAGATACCTGATCCTCATATTGTTAGCTAATTGCAAACCTGCTATCAAGGCCTCATACTCTGCCTCATGAGTAGTGGTTTGGAATTCACATGCAATGGATTGGGGTATAATGTCCCCCTGTGGCAATTTTAGTAGTGTGCTTAGTCTAGTTCCTTTAACATCTGAAGCTCCATCTATTAAGAGTGTCTAAGGATCCTAGGTCTTCTTAAGTTGTTGAACTTCTAATTCAGATTCCCTTTGTAGATCACTACTGAAATCAGCCACAAAGTCAAGTAAAGCTTGGGACTTGATTGCCCACTTTGCCATTCTACCTGACATTTGAAGTTTCCTGAGAACATTCTTAATAGGAAGGTTAGTTTTCATAATAATGGTGTGAGTTTCTAAATAATGTCTATGTTTAGCAGAAGCCATAATTAAATAAAGAATTAATTTCGCTAAATGAGAATACCTGGCCTCAGCATCAAGTAGAATTTTACTTACATAGTATATCGGGTGTTGAGAGCCTTCATGATCCTTAACTAGGATCACACTTACTGCTTTAGCTGAAATAGCTAAGTATAAGGATAACGATTCTCCATTTTCTGGTTTCATCAGGGGTGGTGCTGAGGATAGATAATCCTTATGAACCTTAAGTGCAGCTTCATGCTTATCAGTCCACTCAAACTTGCCTTGAGCAATTTGTCTACCTCTTCTTAGATAATGGCATTCCTTTCAAGTGCAAACTTTCTCCTGTCATATCTTCATGTTTCCAAGCGAAGGTAGATTTTCTTCTTTCCAAGAAGGATACTAAATCCTGCTCAATACTGTCTAGGATCCCGGGTCCTATAAAAATTTTGGATTCAGGATCCTCTGGGCTCAACATAATATCGTTGACGTCTTGCTCTCTTGCCTCCATGATGTCTTGCTCCTTGGAGGTTGGCTTCATTGAAGAAGTGTAACAGTTCTTTGCCTCCTGCTGATTACTTTCTATCTTCACCATATCTCATAGAGTTGGGACCTTGACACATTGATGATATGTTGAGGGGGACTGCCTTCATATCGTGTATCCATGGCCTGCCAAAGATAACATTACAGCAAGATAAGCAATCAATAACATAGATTTTTTTTAACATAATTCACTCCCTCTATGTAGATAGGAAGTTTGATGTCCCCTAATGTAATCTTTGTCTCTCCACTGAATCCCACAAGGACAAATGATCTTTGGACAATATCGGATTCAAGGATGTCCATTCTATTGAGGACATCCAACTGGATTATGTTCACTGAGCTTTTCCCATCAATGAGAATCCTGCGAACAAAATGGTTAGATATAAATAATGTAATAACTACACCATCGTGATGAGGATCCTGAATGTCCGCACAGTTATCCTCATCATATGATATCACTTTCTGATGGGTAAGGATAGAGGTCCGAACAAGTCTGCCCCCATTCTCCATCTTTGTTTCCTTTGCACGTCTCTTAGCTGCTGAGAACCTCCGAAGATGAAATGGATGATTTGAGCATCGAATGGTGGATGAGGAGCTTTTTCAGGAACTTTCTCAGGATACTTGATCCTTGACTTTTTCCTTCCGAGCAATTCCTTCAAGTATCCTTTGCTCAAAAGATAACCTATCTCCTTCCTTAATGCTATGCACTCATCTGTGAGATGACCAGAATCCCCATGGTAAGCACACCATTTCGATTCGTATTTGGTGGTAGGCGGTTTGTCATTCTTCCTTGGCCACCTAACCTTGTCACCTAAACTCTGCATAGAAAGGATTAGTTCATTATTATCAGCAGAAAAACAATATTCAGAAATAGGAGGATAATCCTGACCATCTTCCTCTTGTTCCACAGCATGCACATTCTGGTTGTCATGTTTGGAGTATTGCTTGGATCAGTTATCCTTGAGATAGGATCCTTATTTGTCTTGCTTTGGGGATCCTGACAATCTCTTGTGGATCCTTTCATCATCCTCTAAACGGATGAACCTAAGGGCCATGTTCCTTTCTTCATCTAGGTTCCTGCAAGGTGTCTTAACAAGATCATCATAGAACTGAGAATCCTTAAGTAAACCCATTTTAAAAGCCTTTACAGTTGTGGCAATATCTAAGTTAGAGATTTCTAAGGATTCTCTACCAAATTTAGTTATATAATCTCTAAGTGATTTATTATGACCTTGGGTGATCCTATATAAGTCACCAGTTAACCTTTCAAAAGTTCTACTACAGGAAATTTGACTACTGAACAAGTTAACTAAATTAGAAAATGAAGTAATATAGTAAGGAGGAAGACTTAGCAGCCATTTAAGAGCTGATCCTGTCAGTGTGGATCCGAAACCCTTGCATAGACATGCTTCTTTTAACCTCTCCGGGATGGGATTGATCTCCATCCTTTCTCTGTATTGAGCTACATGCTCTTCTGGATTCGTTGAACCATCATACAGCTTCATGGTTGGTATTTGAAGTCTCTTCGGTATCTCTGCATCACAAATAGGTGGTGCAAAACGAGATATCTTGTGGCTTCCATCTGGAATTTCAGGAATGGGCTTAACCACTCTTGGAACGCTGGATATTATATCCCTAAGTTTCTGCAATTCCTTAGCCATAGCTTGGTTGATACATGTATCCTGCACAAAGCCATGGTTAGAATTGCAAAAATTATTCAAAGTGTTACCTCCTGAATGATTCAAGTTTGGAATTCCAGATGTGAATCCATGTTGGCGGGATTCTGGCATAACCGAGGGACCAGAGGAAGCAATGGTCTGCATTGGTATGAAGTCTCCTAGATAAACATCTGAACTTCCGGGTTGCACACTCCTTAAGTATCCTTGATCCTGGAAGATGTTGGATCCTTGAAGTGCTGTGAATGTAGGTCTTGGAGGATAATCCATGGATCCAGAAACCTGAGATGAAGATCCTTGAACCTGAGAGGAGGAACCTTGAACCTGAAAGGATCCTTGAACCTGAGAGGAGGATCCCTGAACCTAAGAGGATCCTTGAACCTAAGAGGATCCTTGAACCTGAGAGGATCCTTGAACCTGAGAGGATCCTTGAACCTGAGAGGAGGATCCCCGAACCTGAGAGGATCCTTGAACCTAAGAGGATCCTTGAACCTGAGAGGATCCTTGAATTGGCTGCGTCCCCATGCATTCTCCTAAACTGGTGAAGAATCCCTGATGCTGAAATGAGGATCCTGAAGGCTGGAAAGAGGATCCTTGAGCCTGAGACATTGCCGATGATCCAGAATGCATTCCTATTAATCCACCATGGTATTGGACATCTGGAGCTGCAAAGTGCCGGGAAGTTATGACTGGAGTGTCGAAATTCAACAGCCTCAGCATCAAAGGGGAGTGATCCTCTGCTGATTTTATCAATTTCGCGAAGGATCCTGCCATTAGTTTGGACCTGCTGCTGCATGTGATCCTTCATCTGCACAATCAAAGCATAAAAATCACTGTTAGTAAGTGTAGAGGAAGAAACAACAGTTGGTTTTATGAAAACGGGGGTTGTCTTTTTCGGAAAATACTCAGCATTCTTCTTGAATGCATGGGGAAGATGATGCAACGGTGGAATGCCCTGTGATGAGGTAACCGCCGACATGGGACTTGAAGTGGTTTTCCTTGAGAAGCCACGTGGTTGAAGGTAATGAACCGAAATGAATGAAATGAACAAAATTTGTCAGAATTGAAGCACCAATTGCCCCACGGTGGGCGCCAAACTGTTTTGGTAAAAAATCACACAAGGATAATGCAACCAAATCTGATTTTGTGAGGTATGATGCTTGGTTAATTGTATGAACAACAAGTATATGAAATCAACGATGAACACCGAGATTTATACGAGGAAAAAGCCCTTGATCAATGAATGATCTCCGGCATAAAAAACCTCGGGTGATGGAAACTACCGATTGTCACACCCCCAAAATCCACACGCGGAGTATCACCGCTTGGGAGCGTGACTGACCAGGATCAAGCCACCAATCATATTGAACATGTAAATATATAGTAAAAGTTATCCATCAATACGAAAGGTGTTTATCAAAACCAACATAGTTAAGTATAGCGGAAGCATTAATGTAAAAACCCAATCATAAGTATTAATGTATGAAATGACATAAGTAATCACGATCCATTTGCCCACAACGACCTGCTCCTCCTTGTGCAAGCTCCATAAAGTACCTAAGGTCCTGCAAGGCATGCAGCAAATAATCAACAACTAGTTGAGCGAGTTCACAGAAAGTAAGTTCGTATTAAAAATGCGTATGTTCATCTAGTGGGGGATTCCCATACAAGTATATACTACTGGTGAGGGATTCTCACATTTATCCTTTACAATGGGGGCTTCCTATTATGGTACTTACTAGACTATTTACAACCATGTGTTCTACTTAAACCGAGAACAGGAATACGTACTAGGTCACGCAGGATTTACGTGAGTGCCCGTCCCCGAGGACAGTGGTACGCGTGGGGTTTACGTAGGATTTACGTAAGTGTCCTTCCGACCCGGAAGACAGTAGTGGGTGTTAGGTTACGCAGGATTTACGTAAGTGTCCTCCCGACCCGGGAGACAATGGTAGATACTAGTTTACGTAGGTTTTACGTAAGTGTCCTGACTATCCTGAGGACGATGGTCTATAGTCTAGTGATTGCGTAAGTACGAGTAATCATTCCATATCAAACATTCCAACCCAATTCCCAACCCGGGAATCCCATGCCTTGGCTGTGTGAACTCACCTTGGATTGCTCGGCAGATACACAAAAAGGGTTTCTTGAACTAAGGGTGGTCAACCACGTCCTAACAGGGTTACCACACAAGTCAGGTTTTGACTTAAGTAATGCACATATGTTTCACATAAGTAACATGTTTCGAGCACGTATAGAACATGGCAACACTTATTGCACGCTAACAGTCAACAGTATAATATAATCATACATTTGTGCGATTGGACGACTAACCCCAATGGTACTCGGCCCAAATAATATATGTGATCCAACAGCATAAGCGGCCCATATAATATATTTAACACATAAATGACTTGTGCGGCCCGGATCAGGTTGTGCGATCCGGCCGAGTTGTGCGATATGAGCTAGCCCAGCCCAACAACTAACATACGGCCCAAAGTTAATTAACATATAACAACCCAATAACATATCAGCCCAAATCATTAATCAAATAACATCTTGTGCGATCCGGATGGTTTGTGCGACCCGGACTGATGTGAGACTAGGATTGGGCTTAAGGCCCAATAGTAAAACAGTTTAGGTGATTCGTGTGTGGCCCAAGATCTTGTGCGATCGGCACTGTCTTGTGCGATCCATGAGATCTTGTGCGATCATGCAGTATGACATAGTACACTATGCTTATCCATTTGTACATAGCTTGTGCGATGCTATTCAAGTGTCCGGATTGTGCGATTGGATCAGGTCCTTTATATCCTGATCATGTGCGACCGAGTGGAGCATGTGCGACTGGACCCCCCCCCCTTGTGCGACCCGAAGCCTTGTACGAGTGGGCCTCTTGTGCGACTAGGGGACCTTGTGTGATTCGTCACAAACTTCCAAATATCATGCCATCGGTTACAATCAATTAACAGTTTCCAAACATATGATTATCAATCAACAACCAATCAGTTACAAGACATGCTAAATCTCGATCAAACAAGGCAATCATTCCTAAATCCGTATGAACTCTCATGAACCCTAGATGATCGATAATCATGAACAATCATTCAACACACCTAAACATAATCATCTAAGGATTTAATCATCATGTAACACCTCATACTCGATGTTAGGGCTGGATTTTTATAATACATGATCCTTACATGTGATCCTAACCAGTGATCCTTATTTCTTTGGCAGATAGTGATCCTCAGCAGAGTTCCAGGATCAGGATCACGGACCATTATAGGATCCTCATGCTAACAGTTACCTTCATTGAATTAAGTGATATTTTGCAGGAACATCTAGCAGGATCCGCTCTTAACATCATGATCAAAGGACGCGTCTTTACAATTATAGCATGTGCTTAATCAGAGATGGACGTTGCAAAGGATATGGAAACTTGGCATGATTCAAGGGCGACAATTTAGGCTAGATTTACTTTTATTTCTAAAGGGGTAATGAGCTGATTATTAGTCTTTTTACCTAAAATAGGTCACCTACACTTGTATATATAACACTCTTCCCCATTCGGAAGAACACACAACACAACTCTCACACGCTTAGACACTCGAAACTATAGTGATCCTTGTACTCAGCTCATTATCATCCAAAGTTGTAACTATTTTTCTTATATTGAAGTTTGGTGATCGGTAGTTGCCATCACCCGAGGTTTTTTATGCCGGAGATCATACATTGATCAAGGGCTTTTTCCTCGTATAAATCATTGTGTCTTTGCATATTTTATACTGAAGTGATCCTTTACTTTTTCTACAAACCAAGCATCATACCCCATTTACACAAAATTTTGGTTGCATTATCCTTGTGTGATTTTTGACCAAAACAGTTTGGCGCCCACCGTGGGGCAATTGGTGCTTCATTCATAAGAAAACCTGTTGTTCGAAATCATTTCAAAGAATTACATGGCTTCATCATTGAAAAACATGTCCACGGCGATGTCTGCAGTCACCTCATCTCAGAACACTCTGCCTCCTCCACCGGCAGGATCCCAGAAGAATGCTGAGAAGAGACCAACTCCTACTAACTCTAAACCTCCATCTTCCTCTGCTATGAATTCTTATACTCCCAGTACTAGTGATGTATTTACTTTGATTTTGCAGATGAAGGATCGCATGCAGCGGCAGGATGAAACTAATGATAGGATCCTCAGGGAAATTGGAGATCTCAAAAGACAAAAGAGAACGGCAGAGGATCATTCCCCACTGATGCCCAAATCCTTGAACTTTGATACTCCAATGATCACTTCTCAGCCATCGGAAATTCCAGATGTGCAAATTATGGGAGAATCAAGAGGATTGCACCTCGGATCAACAGCAATGACTCAGGCATCAGGCTCACACTTTCAGCCGGCAGGATCCTATCCCCAGCATATGGGATCCTTCATGAATTCGGGAGCCTATCCGGGAACACAGCAGTTTCAAGGATCCTACTTTGTTCCAGGATCATCCCAGGGTCAAGGATCCTACTTTGTTCCAGGATCATCCCAGGGTCAAGGATCCTCCTTCGCTCCAGGATCCTTCCAGATACCAGGATCCTTCAAGATGCCAGGATCCCTAAAAAGTTTGCAAACAGGAAGTCTAGATGTCCATCAAGGGGACTTCATTCCAATGCAGACCATTGCTTCCACTGGTCCATCCGTTATTCCAGAATCCCAGCAATATGGATTCACTAACTTGAACCCAATGGGAGGTAACACTTTAAATAATTATCTTACCACTAACCATGGATTCATGCAGGATACAGGTATCAATCATGCTATGGCCAGGGAGTTGCAGAAGCTAAAAGATATGATCTCAAGTGTCCCAGGGGTAGTCAAGCCTATCCCAGAGATTGCAGATGGAAGCCATAAGGCATCTCGCTTTGCACCACCAATTTGTGATGCAGAGGTACCCAAAAGGTTCCATATCCCTACTATGAAGCTGTATGATGGTACAACGGATCCAGAGGAACACGTAGCACAATACAGGGAGAGGATGGAGATCAATCCTATCCCAGAAAAGTTGAAGGAAGCATGCCTATGTAAAGGAAGCTCTTAAATGGCTGCTAAGTCTTCCCCCTTACTCTATTACTTCATTTGCTAATTTAGTTAATTTATTCAATAACCAATTCTCTTGTAGTAGAAAATTTGAAAGATTAACCAGTGATTTATATAGGGTAACTCAAAGTCATAATTGTTAGGGCTGGATTTTTACTATGAATGATCCTTATACGTGATCCTAACCAGTGATCCTTATTTCTTTGGCAGGCAGTGATCCTCAGCCGGACCTCAGGATCAGGATCACGGGACATTGAGGTGATCCTAGTACTAACGGTCATTTTCGATTACTACAATATTATTTTGCAGGAATATCTAGCAGGATATGCCCTACATATCATGATCCAGGGACGCGCTTTTACAAATATGGCAAGAGCTGAATTGAAGATGAACGTTGTGCCGGATATGGAAACATGGCTTGATCTTAGGGCAGCAATTTAGGCTAGATTATCTTTATTTCTAAAGGGGTAATGAGCTGATTAGTGGTCTATCTACCTAAAATAAGTTACCTACACATGTATAAATACCCATCTTCCTCATTCGGAAGAACACACACAACATACGACACAACTCTCAACACTTAGACACTCAGTGATCCTTGTACTCAGCTCATTATCATCCGAAGTTGTAACTACATTTTTATTATATTGAAGTTGGTGATCGGTAGTTGCCATCACCCGAGGTTTTTTATGCCGGAGATCATACATTGATCAAGGGCTTTTTCCTCGTATAAATCACTGTGTCTTTGTATCTTTATCACGGAAGTGATCCTTTACTTTCATAGCTAACCAAGCATCATACCCCGTTTACATAAAGTTTGGTTACATTATCCTTGTGTGATTTTTGACCAAAACAGTTTGGCGCCCACCGTGGGGCAATTGGTGCTTCATTCATAAAGAAAATCTTTTGTTCGAAATCATTTCAAAGAGTTACATGGCTTCATCATCGAAGAACACTTCCACGGCGATGTCTGCAGTCACCTCAGCACAAACCACTCTACCTCCTCCACCGACAGGATCCCAGAGAAATGCTGAGAAGAGACCAACCCCTTCTTTCTCTAAACCTCCATCTTCTTCTGCTATGAATTCTTCTATTCCCAGTACTAGTGATGTGTTTGCTTTAATTTTGCAGATGAAGGATCGTATGCAGCGGCAGGATGAAACTAATGACAGGATCCTCAGGGAGATTGGAGATCTCAAAAGACAAAAGAAAGCGGCAGAGGATCATTCCCCACTGATGCCAAAATCCTTGAGTTTTGAGACTCCAATGGTCACCTCTCAGCCATCAGGGATCCCAGACGTACAGATCACAGGGGAGACGAGAGGATTACATCTCAAGTCAGCAGCAATGACTCAGACATCGGGCTCGCATTTTCAGCCAGCAGGATCCTATCCTCAGTATATGGGATCCTTCATGAATCCGGGAGCCTATCCGGGGGCACAGCAGTTTCAAGGATCCTACTTTATTCCAGGATCGTTCCAGGGCCAAGGATCCTCCTTTGTTCCAGGATCATCCCAGGTTCAAGGATCCTCCTTCGTTCCAGGATCATCCCAGATACCAGGATCCTTACAGATGCCAGGATCCCTAAAAAGTTTGCAAGCAGGGAATCTAGATGTCCATCAAGGGGACTTCATTCCAATGCAGACCATTGCTTCCACTGGTCCCTCCGTTATTCCAGAATCCCAGCAATACGGATTCCCTAACTTGAACCCAATGGGAGGTAACACTTTAAATAATTATCCTACCACTAACCATGGATTCATGCAGGATACAGGTACCAATCACGCTATGGCCAGGGAATTACAGAAACTAAAGGACATGATCTCAAGTGTTCCAGGGGTAGTCAAGCCTATCCCAGAGATTGCAGATGGAAGCCACAAGGTATCACGCTTTGCACCACCAATTTGTGATGCAGAGGTGCCCAAAAGGTTCCATATCCCTACCATGAAGCTATATGATGGCACGACGGATCCAGAGGAGCATATAGCACAATACAGGGAAAGGATGGAAATCAATCCTATCCCAGAAAAGTTAAAGGAAGCATGCCTATGTAAAGGATTTGGATCCACTCTAACTGGATCAGCTCTTAAGTGGCTGCTAAGTCTTCCCCCTTACTCTATTACTTCATTTGCTAATTTAGTTAATTTATTCAATAACCAATTCTCTTGTAGTAGAAAATTTGAAAAATTAACTAGTGATTTGTACAGGATAACTCAAAATAATAACGAATCATTAAGGGATTATATAACTAAATTTAGTAAAGAATCCTTGGATATTCCCAACTTGGATATGGCTACGGCTGTTGAAGCCTTCAAAATGGGACTTCTTAAGGATTCATTATTCTATGATGATCTTGTTATGACACCTTGCAGGAATTTAGATGAAGTAAGAACTCGAGCACTCAGGTTTATCCGGCTAGAGGATGACAAGAGGATCCAGGAGAGACAAGTAGGATCCTCAAAACAAGATAAGCAAGGATCCTCCTTCAAAAACAACAAGTTCAAATCCTACCATAGAAACGAGAACAAGAATGTGCATGCTGTCGACCAAGAAGAGGATGATGAAGAATATCCTCCAATCTCAGAATATTGTTTTTCCGTTGACAATCACGAACTAATCCTTGCAATGCAGAATCTAGGTGAAAAGGCTAGGTGGCCCAGGAAGAATGATAAACCATCCGGGACTAAAGACAAGTCCAAATGGTGTGCATACCATGAGGATTTCGGCCATCTAACTGAAGATTGCATAGCCTTAAGAAAAGAAATTGGATACCTGCTAAGCAAGGGGCATCTAAAGGAATTGTTGGGAAGAAAAAAGCAAAGGACCCAGGATCCTGAAAGGATCCCTGAAAAGGCTCCAGCACCTCCGGCAAATGCACAAGTGATTAACTTCATATCCGGAGGATCAGACATTTGTGGAACATCCTTCTCAGCGGCCAAAAGACATGCAAAAGAATCAAAAATGGATAATGGAGAAAGGCCTATTAGAACCTCAAGCGTCTCAGAAGGAAAGATGATAACATTTGATGAGGATGATCGCATCAACATCCAGGATCCTCATCATGATAGTTTAGTTATCACTCTCTTTATCTCTAACCATTTTGTCCGCAGGATCCTTATCGATGGAGGGAGCTCAGTGAACATAATCCAGCTTGATGTCTTGAAGAAGATGGGAATCCCAGAATCAGACATCACACCAAGATCCTCCGTGCTTGTAGGATTCAGTGGAGAAACGAAGAAAACTCTGGGGGACATCAAACTCCCAATCTACGTGGAAGGATTATATAATTACCAAAAATTTTGTGTTATTGACTGTTTATCTTGTTGCAACGTTATCCTTGGCAGGCCTTGGATACATGACATGAAAGCAGTTCCATCTACCTACCATCAATGTGTGAAGCTCCCTAGCCCATGGGGGATAATCAAGATCGACAGTGACCAGCAGGAAGCTAAGGATTGCTATACCTCATCCATGAAGCCAACCTCGAAGCCAAGGGAGCAATAGCAATTACAGTATCCTCCGAGGAACGTCTTGGAGGCAAGGGAACAAGATGTAGATGAAATCCTCTTGGACCCTAGTGATCCTGAATCAAAAATCTATATCGGATCAGGGATCCTTGGCAAAATGAAAGAAGACATGATATCCTTCCTCAAAAGAAGAAAATCTACCTTTGCTTGGAAACATGAAGATATGACAGGTATATCTAAGGATATTATTACTCACAAACTTGGCATTGACAGGTCTATCAAGCCAATCCATCAAAAAAGGAGGAAGTTTGCACCAGAAAGGAATGCCATTATCCAAGAAGAAGTAGAGAGACTACTTCGAGCAGGTATGATCAGAGAGGTAAAGTATCCTAAATGGTTAGCCAATGTGGTTGTTGTCCAAAAGAAAAACGGAAAGTGGAGGGTATGTGTCGATTTCACTGATTTGAATAAGGCATGTCCCAAGGATCCTTTCCCATTACCCCACATTGACTCCATGGTGGATGCAACAGCGGGGCATGAACTGTTAACTTTTATGGATGCATCATCCGGATTCCAACAAATCCAGATGGAACCATCTGACCAAGAGGATACAGCCTTTATGACCCCAACCGGTTTATATTGTTATATTGCCATGCCTTTTGGACTAAGAAATGCAGGTGCAACCTATCAAAGGCTGGTAAATATGATGTTCAAAGATCAAATTGGAAAAACTATGGAGGTGTACATAGATGATATGGTGGTCAAGTCAAAGAAAGCTGAGGATCACCTAAGGGACATGGAAGAAGCATTCGATATCCTTGATAGTTACAACATGAAACTTAATCCTTCAAAATGCCATTTTGGTGTTAAGGCAGGAAAGTTCTTAGGATACATGGTAACCCAGAGGGGCATTGAAGCAAGCCCGGAACAAATCAAAGCATTAATAAATATCAAGTCTCCTGCCAATGCCAAGGATGTTCAAAGACTAACAGGCAGGATAGCAGCTTTGAACAGGTTCATATCGAAATCCTCAGAAAAGTGCAAAGAATTCTACGATATCCTAAGGAAGAATAAGAAGTTCGAATGGACTGAGAAGCATGAAAATGCTTTACAAGCCCTAAAAGAGTATATGTCCTCAGCACCAGCATTAGCAAAACCGGAAAAAGGAGATGTGTTATCCTTATATCTGGCGGTATCCTCAACCGCTGTAAGTGCTGTCCTCGTTAAGGATCACGAAGGTACACAATATCCTATCTACTATGTAAGTAAAAGTCTACTTGATGCCGAATCCAGGTACTCACACCTCGAAAAACTCATCCTTGCATTAATCATGGCATCCACGAAGTTAAGGCATTATTTTGAAACTCATACTATTATTGTTAAAACTAATTTTCCAATTAAGAATGTCCTCAGGAAACCGGATATGTCAGGGAGAATGGCTAAGTGGGCAGTGAAGCTTAGTGCCCATGATATAAGATACGAACCAAGAACAGCCATTAAATCTCAAGCACTAGCTGACTTTGTGGCTGATTTCAGTAGTGATCTACAAAAGGAAGCAGAATTGGAGGTCCAGCAGCTGGATGAGACCAAGGATCCTTGGATCCTACACACTGACGGATCCTCAAACATCAAAGGCACAGGGCTAGGGATCCTACTAAAATCGCCACAGGGGGACATAATACCCCACTCTATAGCTTGTGAGTTCCAGGCAACTAACAATGAGGCTGAGTATGAAGCCTTAATTGCTAGCTTACAAATTGCTAAGGATATGGGGGTAAAGTATCTCGAAGTATATGTAGATTCATTATTGATCACCAATCACTTTAATGGATCCTATGCTGTTAAAGGTGAAAAACTAACCAAATATTTAGAGATAGTCAAAGAATTGGCACTCTCTTTTGTTTCTTTTAGCTTAACACAGGTACCAAGGGAGGATAACACGGAAGCTGACGCATTGGCCAACCTAGGATCATCTTTGAAGATTCCAGAAGATATAAGTATCCCTATCATCCATATCCTGGCTCCTGCTATTGAAAAACAGGTGGCCATGGAAATAGAAGAGGCTACTGCAATGATCCCTAGTGAAGAAGCCCAACCTAATTCAGGATCATGGATCTCACCGATCATGGGATATTTGCAACACGGGGAGATCCCGATGGGAGAAAATCCTAGAGCTTTCAGGATTAAGGTATCTCAATTCACAATTCTGAATAATGTATTATATAAGCGATCTCTTGCAGGACCATATTTGAGATGTATCGAGGATCCTGAAATTGAAGAGGTGTTGAAGGATTTCCATGAAGGAGATTGTGGAAACCACACTGGGGGCAGGGCATTATTCTCAAGGATCCTTAGAACAGGATACTACTGGCCAACCATGAAAAGGGATGCTGTAGAGTATGCTAAGAAATGTGATCCTTGCCAAAGACATAGCAATATCCTTCACCAACCAGCTGAATTACTACACCCCATACCATCCTCTTGGCCATTCATGAGATGGGGAATGGATATAGTTGGCAAGCTCCCTAAAGCACCTGGTGGAAAAGTATTTATGCTTGCCATGACTGACTATTTTTCCAAGTGGATAGAAGCTGAAGCCTTCGCTCAAGTCAGAGAAAAGGAAGTCATATCCTTCATTAAAAGAAACATTATAACCAGATTTGGCATCCCCTCTGAAATTATATGTGATAATGGTTCTCAATTCATTGGAAGGAGAACCACTAACTTTTGTGACAGTTGGGGAATCAAGATGATAACATCAACACCAGTTCATCCACAAGCCAATGGTCAAGCAGAATCATCCAACAAGATCATCATCAACAATCTGAAGAAGAAGCTAGGATCCAAGAAAGGAAAATGGGCAGAGGAGTTACCTTATGTGCTATGGGCTGATAGGACAACTCCCAAGAATGCCACTGGCCAAACACCTTTCTCTTTAGTATTTGGGGCAGAAGCAGTGATCCCAACAGAGATGGTGATCCCAACCGCTAGAACAAGTGCTCGTGATCCTGAAGAAAACGCTACAATCCTAGCTCAGGATTTGGATACTATTGAGGAAAACAGGGATCTAGCTAGGATAAGGATGGCAAGCTACCAACAAAGGATGGCTGGTGCCTACAACAAGAATGTCAGGATAAGGAAGTTCCAAGTCGGAGATATGGTGTTGAGAAAAGCATTTCAAAACACCATCAATCCTGCTGACGGGAAGCTAGCACCAAAATGGGAAGGTCCCTACTTGATTGAAGCTGAAGCAGGAAAGGGGGCATACAGGTTGCTAACCATGGAAGGAAACTTGTTACCAAGAGCCTGGAATGCTGTTCACTTAAAGAAATATTTCATGTGAACATGATCCCTCCTGCATGTGATCCTTACATTGAAATATCCTTGAAGGATCCTGGAGATATCGTTGATCCTTACTCAGGTAATATGCTTATCCTAAAACTATTGCATTTTCTTACCTTTTGCCTAAGGATAAGGATCATGTATCCTTCATCCTCTACTCACAAACCATTTGAGTTATGATAGTTCAGGTATCTCCAGCATATCATCAAAGATCTTCAAAAGCATCACAGATCCTCGGGTCCAACCCCAGTTATCCTTGGGATTATCCCCAGTTTCCGCCAGCAGCGCACGATGATCCTGATATAGTTCATGTCTTTGGGATCAGTACCCATTTTCGGGGCTGGCGACCTCATCGTACTGGCTATACTTGGGATCCTACGTATAATGGTGGACGCACCATACATCCGTTCCTAAGGTTTCTAACGTTTTCACGTTAGCTAAGGTTTTGACATTTTCATGTCACTAAGTTTGGATAGTTGCCAGAAAGGGCCATACTCCAGTTTACATACGATCCTTTGGGCTTGTCCCCAGTTATCCTTTGGGCTTTCCTCCGGGATCATCACCAGTTATCCTTTGGGCTTGTCCCCAGTGATCCTCCGGGATCATCACCAGTTATCCTTTGGGCTTGTCCCCAGTGATCCTCCGGGATCGTCCCCAGTTATCCTTTGGGCTTGTCCCCAGTGATCCTCCGGGATCATCACCAGTTATCCTTTGGGCTTGTCCCCAGTGATCCTCCGGGATCATCCCCAGTTATCCTTTGGGCTTGTCCCCAGTGATCCTCCGGGATCATTCTCAGTTATCCTTTGGGCTTGTCCCCAGTTACTAACTTATCTTTTATATTGGCTTAGTCCCAAGTTATATTCCATTTTTTCAGGTTTTCGAAGTTAAACGATTAAGGATCCTTAATCCTTATTATCCATTAAAGTTTTACCTATGGTAATTTCGATTAAAGGTTAGGATCCTAACTTGGATCCTCAGGTATGATCCTTAACTACTTTTAATTTCATTATTCATTTGAATAACCTTTAGACCTTGACAACTGAACCTATGATCCTTAAAATAAACTATCTTGGAAACTTTCGATTATAGGATATTTGATCCAGGATCATATCCTAAATTTCTTAAACATAATTTGCTCAAACTTTTCAAACAAACATGTGTCAAAACAATTGAAAATCAAAAAGGATAACAACACAAGATAAGCCAGAAAGATTGAAGTTATATTATTAAACCAAAGGATCATTAACCCTTTCAAAAAAGTTGTCAAAATTACCTACCCAAAGCTTCTACCAGCAATACGTGGCCCGTCCGCTGGGGTAGGTAAAGGGTGTCCATGATAATAGGTTCAAAAGTATTGCAGGGAAATTAGAAGGCGGCAGGATCACAACGGCTTCATCCCCCAAACAGAGGATCCCTCCACCATGTGTAATCCTACCTATTGTTCAAAGGATCCAGGATCCTTAACCCTAAAAAACTATTGTCCAGAAATTACAAACCATAATTGTTCACAAACCATCAACCACAAACCACTACCAAAAACCTAAAAAATTGGGCTCCGGCCTAGTCAACAATATCCATCATCGCCCAATCATGCAGCCTACTTCTCCGCTGCTCCATCTCCACCAGCATCTTCACCATGATCCTTGCCAGCATCACCTCCCTCCAGCCTTGGGATATCCTCAGCATCCTCCTCATCATCCAAGTCTACCAGCCTTGCCTTCCAACCTTCAACATCCCATGAGCTCTTGTCAAAGGCAGGATCCTGAGCCTCCGCAGCCATTTGTAGTTGTATCTTGTACATAGCAGTTGCGGCAGAGACCTTGGCATCCTGGATGATCTCCTGCTTCTCATTATCCATGTCAATCAGCCTCTGAGCAGCTTCATCCTTGGTGGCCTGGAGTTCCTTCTCAAGATCCGCTATCTTGAGATCCTTCAACACACCCATTTGCTGAAGATCGGCAATCTGGCTCTCCTGGTCCTCAACATTGCCAAGATAAGTTTCAATCTCAGCAAGTTTCTGCAAACAAAAGAAATAAAGACAAGCTCGGAATCAGGTGATCCTCGAAAGATACTAGATAACCAACAGGGGCAGTGATCCTCACCTCGTTCACATAGTCAAGAAATTGCTGACGAAGGAGAGGGAATCCTTGGAGTTCATCAGAGGCTTTCCTCTTTTTTCCCTTACCCCGAATGGACGCTTTAGGAGCTGAGACCGAAGGGCTGGCAGCAGGAGCCTTCTTCTTCTTAGAAGACGTGACATTGGCAAGGTCACTTATCCCAAACATGGAGGCAGACTTAACGGACCTGGCAGACTTTCCGGCACCTACACAATTCAAAAACAAGATAAGTTCCCTTATTAAATTGAATACTTTCACATAAGACTTATTTTTTTTATGAGGATACTTACTTGACATTGTGGCAGATGCAGAGGATATCTCTTGAGAATCTTGGATAATAATCTGAAAGCTTCGAACTTCAGGATCAAGCTTCTTGAAAGCTAACACTCTTTCTTTGGCAGCAGGGGTCAACCTTAAGTGAGCAACGGAGATAGCTGCATAAAAAGACAAAAAAGAAAAGATATCAGTGATCCTCATCATACGAGACAGGACTGATAGTGATCCTTCAAGGATCCTCTACCCTACCATGAGTGACCCATTCCTCGGGCAGATCCTTCCCATCCGGGATGGAATCCCTCTTAACAAAGAAAAACCGACGTTTCCAGTTTTTATCATTCTTGGTAACTTTGAAGATAGGGTGATCCTCCCCAGATTTCCGTTTCAACAAGTACCGGTGAGAACCAAAGGTGGTGAGATCATAGAGCTCAGCTAACTCTGACATCCCCAAATCAATCCCTTCTTGCTCGATGATCCTCTCAAAGGTATATAGAACCCTCCAGATCATCGGCATAGCTTGGATAAATGAGATGCCGGTAAGAGAAAAGAAAGATTGGGTAAATGTCGGAAAAGGATATGAATACCCGATGAGGAAAGGAGTAGCAGGAAAGGCCACCCAAGTGTCCGAAACAAAATCACTCAGAGCAGTAGGATCAAAGGGTTTGAAAACAACATTCGCTGGGAAACAATGGCGAATCTTGTCTATTTGGATATCGGTAAAGCAGCATCTCTCCGTAGGAGAATCTTTGATAATCCCCTGGCTTTTCAAGGGACTATCCTTCTTAGAGCCTTTGTGCGGTGAATTCCGAAGAAGCATATTCGAGATGAAAACAGGGTAAAAGCAAGAAAGAACAGAGCAAAGAAGAAAAAGAAGAAGATGATACCTGATCAAGCCTTCGGTGACGATTATAAAGGAAGATACTTCGAATTTAAATGCAAAATGATCCTAACCCTATCTCCTATTTATAATGATGATCCGCAGGGATTGTCACATCAGTGACGTAAATATCCTAACGGCTAGTCCATGTACAACGGCTAGTAAACCGGAATCGTCCGTTAGAGATAAGCTCAAAACAAAATATAACTCATCTATTTACAATTAACTCCTTATATTTTGGGGGCAATTGTTAGGGCTGGATTTTTACTATGAATGATCCTTATACGTGATCCTAACCAGTGATCCTTATTTCTTTGGCAGGCAGTGATCCTCAGCCGGACCTCAGGATCAGGATCACGGGACATTGAGGTGATCCTAGTACTAACGGTCATTTTCGATTACTACAATATTATTTTGCAGGAATATCTAGCAGGATATGCCCTACATATCATGATCCAGGGACGCGCTTTTACAAATATGGCAAGAGCTGAATTGAAGATGAACGTTGTGCCGGATATGGAAACATGGCTTGATCTTAGGGCAGCAATTTAGGCTAGATTATCTTTATTTCTAAAGGGGTAATGAGCTGATTAGTGGTCTATCTACCTAAAATAAGTTACCTACACATGTATAAATACCCATCTTCCTCATTCGGAAGAACACACACAACATACGACACAACTCTCAACACTTAGACACTCAGTGATCCTTGTACTCAGCTCATTATCATCCGAAGTTGTAACTACATTTTTATTATATTGAAGTTGGTGATCGGTAGTTGCCATCACCCGAGGTTTTTTATGCCGGAGATCATACATTGATCAAGGGCTTTTTCCTCGTATAAATCACTGTGTCTTTGTATCTTTATCACGGAAGTGATCCTTTACTTTCATAGCTAACCAAGCATCATACCCCGTTTACATAAAGTTTGGTTACATTATCCTTGTGTGATTTTTGACCAAAACAATAATGAATCATTAAGGGATTATATAACTAAATTTAGTAAAGAATCCTTGGACATTCCCAACTTGGATATGGCTACGGCTGTTGAAGCCTTCAAAATGGGACTGCTTAAGGATTCATCATTCTATGATGATCTTGTTATGACACCATGCAGGAACCTAGATGAAGTAAGAACTCGGGCACTCAGGTTCATCCGGCTAGAGGATGACAAGAGGATCCAGGAGAGACAAGTAGGATCCTCGAAACAGGAGAAGCAAGGATCCTCCTTCAAGAACAACAAATTCAAATCCTACCATAGAAATGAGAACCAGAATGTGCATGCTGTTGACCAAGAAGAGGATGATGAAGATTATCCTCCAATCTCAGAATATTGTTTTTCCGTTGATAATCATGAACTAATCCTTGCAATGCAGAATCTAGGTGAAAAAGCTAGGTGGCCCAGGAAGAATGATAAACCATCCGGGACTAAAGACAAGTCAAAATGGTGTGCATACCATGAGGATTTCGGGCATCTAACTGAAGAATGCATAGCTTTAAGAAAAGAGATTGGATATCTGTTAAGCAAGGGGCACCTAAAAGAACTATTGGGAAGAAAAAAGCAAAGGACTCAGGATCCTGAAAGGATCCCTGAAAAGGCTCCAGCACCTCCGGCAAATGCACAAGTGATCAACTTTATTTCCGGAGGATCAGACATCTGTGGTACATCCTTCTCGGCGGCCAAAAGGCATGCAAAGGAGTCAAAAATGGATAATGGAGAAAGACCTATTAGAACATCAAGTGTCTCAAAAGGGAAGATGATAACGTTTGATGAGGATGATCGCATTAACATTCAGGATCCTCATCATGATAGTTTGGTTATTACTCTCTTTATCTCTAACCACTTTGTCCGCAGGATCCTTATCGATGGAGGAAGCTCAGTGAACATTATCCAGCTTGATGTTCTGAAGAAAATGGGTATTCCAGAGTCAGACATCACACCAAGATCCTCCGTGCTTGTAGGATTCAGTGGAGAAACGAAGAAAACTCTGGGGGACATCAAACTCCCAATCTACGTGGAAGGATTACATAATTATCAAAAATTTTGTGTTATTGATTGTTTATCTTGTTGCAATGTTATCCTTGGCAGGCCCTGGATACATGATATGAAAGCAGTCCCATCCACCTATCATCAATGTGTGAAACTCCCTAGCCCATGGGGGATAATCAAGATCGACAGTGATCAGCAGGAGGCTAAGGATTGTTATACCTCATCCATGAAGCCAACCTCGAAGCCAAGGGAGCAATAGCAATTACAGTATCCTCCGAGGAATGTCTTGGAGGCAAGGGAACAAGATGTGGACGAAATCCTCTTGGATCCCAGTGATCCTGAATCAAAAATCTTCGGATCAGGGATCCTTGGCAAGATGAAAGAAGACTTAATATCCTTCCTCTTGGATCCCAGTGATCCTGAATCAAAAATCTATATCTACCTTCGCTTGGAAACATGAAGATATGACAGGTATATCTAAGGATATTATTACTCACAAACTTGGCATTGACAGGTCTATCAAACCAATCCATCAAAAAAGGAGGAAGTTTGCACCAGAAAGGAATGCCATTATCCAAGAAGAAGTAGAGAGACTACTTCGAGCAGGTATGATCAGAGAGGTAAAGTATCCAAAATGGTTAGCCAATGTGGTCGTTGTCCAAAAGAAAAACGGAAAGTGGAGGATATGTGTCGATTTCACTGATCTGAATAAGGCTTGTCCCAAGGATCCTTTCCCATTACCCCACATTGACTCCATGGTGGATGCAACAGCGGGGCATGAACTGTTGACCTTTATGGATGCATCATCTGGATTCCAACAAATCCAGATGGAACCATCTGATCAAGAGGATACAGCCTTTATGACCCCAACAGGTTTGTATTGTTATATTGCCATGCCTTTTGGATTAAGAAATGCAGGTGCAACATATCAAAGGCTGGTGAATATGATGTTCAAAGATCAAATTGGACAAACTATGGAAGTATACATAGATGATATGGTAGTCAAATCAAAGAAAGCTGAGGATCACCTAAGGGATTTGGAAGAAGCATTTGATATCCTTGATAATTATAACATGAAGCTTAATCCTTCAAAATGCCACTTTGGTGTTAAGGCAGGTAAATTCCTAGGATATATGGTAACTCAGAGGGGCATTGAGGCAAGTCCGGAGCAAATTAAAGCACTAGTAAACATCAAGTCCCCTGCCAATGCTAAGGATGTGCAAAGGCTAACAGGCAGGATAGCAGCTCTGAACAGGTTCATATCAAAATCCTCAGAAAAATGTAAAGAATTTTACGATATCCTAAGGAAAAACAAGAAGTTTGAATGGACTGAGAAACATGAGAATGCTTTACAAGCCCTTAAAGAATATATATGTCCTCAGCACCAGCATTATCAAAGCCCGAAAAAGGAGATGTGTTATCCTTATATTTGGCGGTATCCTCAACCGCTGTAAGTGCTGTCCTTGTTAAGGATCATGAAGGTACACAATATCCTATCTACTATGTAAGTAAGAGTTTACTTGATGCCGAATCCAGGTACTCACACCTCGAAAAACTTATTCTTGCATTAATCATGGCATCAACTAAGTTAAGGCATTATTTTGAAACCCATACTATTGTTGTTAGAACTAACTTTCCAATTAAGAATGTCCTCAGGAAACCAGAGATGTCAGGAAGAATGGCTAAGTGGGCAGTAAAGCTTAGTGCCCATGATATAAGATATGAGCCAAGAACGGCCATTAAATCCCAAGCATTAGCTGACTTTGTGGCTGATTTCAGTAGTGATCTACAAAAAGAAGCAGAATTGGAAGTCCAGCAGCTGGATGAGACCAAGGATCCTTGGATACTACACACTGATGGATCCTCAAATGTCAAGGGCACAGGGTTCGGGATACTACTAAAATCGCCACAGGGGGACATAATACCCCACTCCATAGCCTGTGAGTTCCAAGCAACTAACAATGAGGCTGAATATGAAGCCTTAATTGCTGGCTTGCAAATTGCTAAGGATATGGGGGTGAAATATCGTATATGTAGACTCATTATTGATCACCAATCACTTTAATGGATCCTATGCTGTTAAAGGTGAAAAACTAACCAAATATTTAGAGGTAGTCAAAGAATTGGCACTTTCTTTTGTTTCTTTCAGCTTAACACAGGTACCAAGGGAGGACAACACGGAAGCTGATGCATTAGCCAACCTAGGATCATCCTTAAAGATTCCAGAAGATATAAGTATCCCTATCATCCATATCCTGGCTCCTGCTATTGAAAATCAGGTGGCCATGGAAATAGAAGAGGATACTGCAGTAATCCCTAGTGAAGAAGATCAATCTTATGCAGGATCATGGATCTCACCAATCATGAGATACTTGCAAAACGGGGAGATTCCGATGGGAGAAAATCCTAGAGCTTTCAGGATTAAGGTATCTCAATTTACAATCTTAAATAATGTGCTATATAAACGATCTCTTGCAGGACCATATTTAAGATGTATCGAGGATCCTGAAATTGAAGAAGTGTTGAGAGACTTCCATGAAGGAGATTGTGGAAACCACACTGGGGGCAGGGCATTGTTCTCAAGGATCCTTAGAACAGGATACTACTGGCCAACCATGAAAAGGGATGCTGTAGAATATGCTAGGAAATGTGATCCTTGTCAAAGACACAGCAATATCCTTCATCAACCGGCTGAATTGCTACACCCCATACCATCCTCTTGGCCATTCATGAGATGGGGGATGGATATAGTTGGCAAGCTCCCTAAAGCACCTGGTGGAAAAGTATTTATGCTTGCCATGACTGACTACTTCTCTAAGTGGATAGAGGCTGAAGCTTTTGCTCAAGTCAGAGAAAAAGAAGTTATATCCTTTATCAAAAGAAACATTATAACTAGATTTGGCATTCCCTCTGAAATTGTATGTGATAATGGTTCCCAATTCATTGGAAGCAGAACTACTAACTTTTGTGACAGTTGGGGAATCAAGATGATAACATCAACACCAGTTCACCCACAGGCCAATGGCCAAGCAGAATCATCCAACAAGATCATCATCAACAATCTGAAGAAGAAGCTAGGATCCAAGAAGGGAAAATGGGCAGAGGAGTTACCTTATGTGCTATGGGCTGACAGGACAACTCCCAAGAATGCCACTGGTCAAACACCTTTTTCTTTAGTATTTGGGGCAGAAGCAGTGATCCCAACCGCTAGAACAAGTGCTTGTGATCCTGAAGAGAATGCTACAATCCTGGCTCAGGATTTGGATACTATTGAGGAAATCAGGGACCTGGCTAGGATAAGGATGGCAAGCTACCAACAAAGAATGGCTGGTGCTTACAACAAAAATGTTAGGATAAGGAAGTTCCAAGTCGGAGATATGGTGTTGAGAAAAACATTCCAAAACACTATTAATCCTGCTGACGGAAAGTTAGCACAAAAGTGGGAAGGCCCTTACTTGATTGAGGCTGAAGCAGGAAATGGGGCATACAGATTTCTAACCATGGAAGGAAACTTATTACCAAGAGCCTGGAATGCTATTCACTTAAAGAGATACTTTATGTGAATGTGATCCTTCAAGCATGTGATCCTTATATTGAAGTATCCTCAAAGGATCCCGGTGATGTCAGTGATCCTTACTCTGGTAATGTCCTTATCTTAAAACTATTACATTTCCTTACTTTTTACCAAAGGATAAGGATCCTGTATCCTTCATCCTCTTCTCACGAACCATTTGAGTTATGATAGTTCAGGTATCTACAGCATATCGTCAAAGATCTTCAAAAGCAACACAGATCCTTGGGTCCAACCCCAGTTATCCTTGGGATTATCCCCAGTTTCCGCCAGCAGCGCACGATGATCCTGATATAGTTCACGTCTTCGGGACCAGTACCCACTTCCGGGGCTGACAACCTCATCGTACTGGCTATACCCAGGATCCTACGTATAATGGTAGACGTACCATACATCCGTTCATAAGGTTTCTAACGTTTTCACGTTAGCTAAGGTTTTGACATTTTCATGTCACTAAGTTTGGATAGTCGCCAGTAAGGGCCATACTCCAGTTTACATACGATCCTTTGGGCTTGTCCCCAGTTATCCTTCGGGCTTGTCCCCAGTTATCCTTTGGGCTTGTCCCCAGTGATCCTTTGGGATCATCCCCAGTTATCCTTTGGGCATGTCCCCAGCTACTAATTTATCTTTTACATTGGCTTAGTCCCAAGATATGTTCCATTTTTCAGGTTCTCGAAGATTAACAAATAAGGATGCTTGATCCTTATCATCCATTAAAATTTCACTTACGGTTATCTTGATTAAAGGTTAGGATCCTAACTTGGATCCTCAGGTATGATCCTTGACTATTTTGATTATACTAACCAACCCCTACACTTTGACAACTAAAACTATGATCCTCGAAAATTTTCAAAGAAAGGATATTTGATCTAGGATCATATCCTAAATTTATTAAACATGGTTTGCTCAACTCTTGTTACTCTAACAAATATGTTTCTAAAAACTGGGAAATAAGAAGATAAATAAAGGATAACAACACGAGATAAGCCAGAAAGATTAGAGTTATATTATTAACAAAAGGATCTTAAACCCTTTCAAAAAGTTGTCAAAATTGCCAACCCACATTTCTACCAGCAAAACGTGGCCCGTCCACATGGGTTGGCAAAGGGTGTCCATTGTCTATGCGGTCGTAGCAGGTGCAGGAAATTAAAGGCGGCAGGATCACAAAGGCTCATCCCCCAAACAGGGGATCCCTCCACCATTTGCGATCCTACCTATTGTTCAAAGGATCCAGGATCCTTAACCCTAAAAACTATTGTTCAAAGTACAAACCATAAAATTGTTTCAAACATCACAACCACTACCAAACTCAAAAAATTGGGCTCCGGCCTAGTCTCAAAATATCCATCATTGCCCAATCCTGCAGCTCAAACCTTCGCCGCTTCATCACCACCAGCTCCACTAGCTTCTCCACCCTGACCATTGCCAGCATCACCACCCTCCAGCATTGGGATATCCTCAGCATCATCGTCATCCTCCAACTCTGCTAGCCTTGCCTTCCAACCTTCCACGTTCCATGTGCCTTTGTCAAAGGAAGGATCCTGAGCCTCCGCAGCCATCTGCAGCTGGATCTTATACATAGTTATCGCAGCAGAGACCTTAGCATCCTGGGTGATGTCACGCTTCTCGTAGTCAAAGCTGATCAGTGCTTTGACAGCTTTATCCTTGGTAGCTCGGAGCTCCTTCTCAAGATCAGCTATCTTGAGATCCTTCAGCACACCCATCTGTTGAAGGTCGGCAATCTGGCGGTCTTGATCTTCAACGTGATTAACATAAGTCTCTATTTTGGTAAATCTCTGCAAGAAAAACAGGATATGACGTCAGACACAGGTGATCCTCAAAACCATCAAGATAACCAACAGGGGCAATGATCCTTACCTCATTGACATAGTCGAGAAACTGTTGCGGAGCAGAGGAAATCCTTGAAGATTCTCCGGAGCATTCCTCTTCTTTCCCTTACCCCTAATGGGTAATTTAGGGGCTGAAGCAGAGGGACTAGCAGCAGGAGTCTTCTTCTTCGAAGACTTGACGTTGGCAAGATCATCAATCCCAAACAAGGAGGCAGACTTGGCGGACTTAGCAGATTTCCCAGCACCTATACAATCAAAACAAGATAAGTCTCCTAACTAATTTAATATTTTTGCATAGAACTTACTTTTTGGTAAGGATACTTACTTGACATTGTGGCAGATGCGGAGGATACTTCTTGTGAATCTTGGATGGTGACTTGAAAACTTCTGGTCTTAGGATCAAGCTTCTTGAAAGCTAAAACTCTCTCTCTTGCAGCAGGAGTTAACTTGAGATGAGTAACGGATATAGCTGAAAAAAACACAAAAGACAAAAAAGACATTAGTGATCCTCATCATAAGAGACAAGTCTGATGATGATCCTTCCAGGATCCTCTATCCTACCATGAGTAGCCCACTCCTTGGGGAGATCCTCCCCGTTAAGGATGGTATCTCTCCTAACAAAGAAGAATCGTCGCTTCCAGTTGGTATCATTTTTTGTGACCTTAAAAACAGGGTGATCCTCTCCAGCTTTCCGTTTCAACAAGTATCGACAGGAACCAAATGTGGTAAGATCATATAACTCGGCCAGCTCTGGCATCCCTAAGTCAATCCCCTCCTGCTCGATGATCCTCTCAAGGGTACACAGAACCCTCCAGATCATCGGCATGGCCTGGATATAGGACATACCGGTCAGAGAGAAGAAGGACTGGGTGAAGGCTGGAAAAGGATATGAATATCCTATGATAAACGGAGTTACAGGAAAGGCCACCCAGGCGTCGGAAACGAAATCACTCAGAGCGGTGGGAGTAAAAGACTTGAAGACGGTATCCGCCGGAAAACAGTGACGGATCCTATCAACATGAGCATCAGTAAAACAGCACCTCTCTATAGGAGAGTCTTTGACGATCCCTTGGCTTTTCAAGGGACTGATCTTCTTGTGATCCTTGTGAGGAGAATTTCGGAGCAACATACTCTTGGCAGGATAAAAGCAGAAAAACAGAGCAAGAGAGGGAAGAAAGAGAGGAGAATACCTGATTGATCTTCGGTAGAGATTATAAAGGGAGAATATCTTGAATTTAAATGCAGATTGATCCTAACCCTATCTCCTATTTATAATCATGATTTGCAGGGATTGTCACATCTATGACGTAAGGGTTGCAACGGCTAGTTCGAGATTAACGGCTAGTTATCCGAGTCGTTCGTTGCAGATAAGATCAAAGCAAAATATAACTCGTTAATTTACAATAAACTCCTTATATTTTGGGGGCAATTGTTAGGGCTGGATTTTTATAATACATGATCCTTACATGTGATCCTAACCAGTGATCCTTATTTCTTTGGCAGATAGTGATCCTCAGCAGAGTTCCAGGATCAGGATCACGGACCATTATAGGATCCTCATGCTAACAGTTACCTTCATTGAATTAAGTGATATTTTGCAGGAACATCTAGCAGGATCCGCTCTTAACATCATGATCAAAGGACGCGTCTTTACAATTATAGCATGTGCTTAATCAGAGATGGACCTTGCAAAGGATATGGAAACTTGGCATGATTCAAGGGCGACAATTTAGGCTAGATTTACTTTTATTTCTAAAGGGGTAATGAGCTGATTATTAGTCTTTTTACCTAAAATAGGTCACCTACACTTGTATATATAACACTCTTCCCCATTCGGAAGAACACACAACACAACTCTCACACGCTTAGACACTCGAAACTATAGTGATCCTTGTACTCAGCTCATTATCATCCAAAGTTGTAACTATTTTTCTTATATTGAAGTTTGGTGATCGGTAGTTGCCATCACCCGAGGTTTTTTATGCCGGAGATCATACATTGATCAAGGGCTTTTTCCTCGTATAAATCATTGTGTCTTTGCATATTTTATACTGAAGTGATCCTTTACTTTTTCTACAAACCAAGCATCATACCCCATTTACATAAAGTTTGGTTGCATTATCCTTGTGTGATTTTTGACCAAAACACTCGACCATAAGCGAACCCGATTTCACAAACATAAATCCGATTAACACATTACCACATCACAGCCGATTTCTATATATCTATACATCCGATTCTAAGTTAAGATCATAAGTTATATTCACATATTTTGACCAGCCTAAATCGATCAACAATCATCATATAAACATCATGTGAACGCATAGATCATAACATCATCACATACAATCGAATAACAAGCAAACAATATACACTAACCGGTTAATGATAGCAAGAAGGTGAACCGAACAAAGACTGTTCCTTGGTTGTCTTGTGCCGTCGAGTTCGAGTGAGAAAAGAGAGAGGAGCTAGGGTTTCGTGACTTGTGTTTTTGTGTAACTAATGAGAAGCAATACCCTAATGGTGATTGCTTGTACGCATAAGAGAAAGAGCAATGGGCCGGCCCTTACTTGGGCTGCCCTTGAAGTCCGAATACAAGCAAAACGGCCCAAAGGGCTTGTGCGAGTGTGAGTGTTGTGCGGTTCGGGTTATTTATACATACACATATTTACACAATGCACATAACGTATAACATAATCACATAATCACTCAATTAATAACGTTCATATAATCACGTATCGTTACACAAAGTAGGTCTAAAGTTCGAGTTGTCACACCGATCACCAAATGTATTGCAAAAACAATAGTGATCCTTGTACAACTTCGGAAGAAAACAAGCTTAATACATTGAATTGCTAGTGTAAGTGTGTGTTTTTTGCTAAGTGTTTGCAGGGAATTCGAGTGTTGTGTGTTGTTTGTGTGGTGTGTACGACTTATGCCTTCATTGAGCTCGTTTCCCCTTAAAATGATAAGAAAAATCAACTAACTAACTTCCCGAAAAAGGTGGAAGTCACCCATGACCACCACTAACGGTTATCTCTTCATTGAGCACGTGCCTAAGAAGCATATTCCACGAGATTCCAGCAAAGAAGTAGTCCACTACGTCCATTATCTGCATTTACACATTAAAAACGTGACAATTGTAACAAAACATAAGTTCTGTTAAGGATCCAGGATCCTCAGACTCGTGATCCTCAGACTCTGGATCCTCAGACTCTCTGCATCAGCCATTAAGGATCCGTGATCCATGCCTAGTCTCAGGATAGATGATCCTTAGCACAAAATCCATGCCCTAACAGGCCTCTAGGTGCATATTGTTGGAACTTGCTATCTGGGAAGCTGGAGTGGTCATGGGTCGAGATACATGGAAACACAACACAAGACAAATGGCTTTTACATGTGGCTTATAAATACATGACAAATGAATTATGCTTCCGCTGTATACTGTGAATTGTTTATAACGTTGTAACACTTAAGGTCAATAAATGAAAGTTTTATTTATATATATTACGCGAAGTTCAATGTGAGTGGTGGCTTGGATCCTGGTATGTCACACGCCCCGCAGTAATTCCGCATGTGGTATTTTGTGGGTGTGACACTTTCAAGTCTCGGGATAAGGAAGTAGCAAGTATCTAGGATCCTGTTTATTTTGGTCAAAAATCTAATGAGGATAATGCAACCAAACTCTTAGTTACGGGGAATGATGCTTGAAATGAAGAACAATAATAAGGATCACTTCGATGTAAATTGCACAAACAACACAAGGATTTATAGGAGGAAAAAGCCCTTGATCAATGAATGATCTCCGGCATAAAAAACCTCGGGTGATGGAAACTACCGATCACCAAGCTCAAATAAATCAATAAATGTTTACAACTTCGGATAGTGACGAGCTAGGTACAAGGATCACTATGGTTAATTGTGTAAAAGTGTGTGAAAACTGTTAAGTGTTTGCTGAAAGCTTCGAGAGTGCAGTTGTACGAGAGTGTATGTAGCTGAAAATGGCTAAGTGTTCTAAAAATAGCTCGTCACCCCTTTAAAAATAAAAGCTAACTAAGCTAACAAACTGTCCGACTTTTGTGCCATGCTCCCACGTTCTCCACAACGTCCATTTCCATTCAAACGTGTGCGAAATACCCGTGGAATATTCCATAGTAACGTTGCCAAGACCAAGTCAAGCTTATTACTCCTGCAAAACAATACGAAACATAAACAAACAATCGTTAGTATGAGGATCCTTAGGGTGATCCATGATCCTGATCCTGAAGGTCTTCTGAGGATCACTATCTGTCACAGAAGTAAGGATCACTATTAGGATAACAAGTAAGGATCACTAATTGTTAGAAAATCCTCCCCTAACAATTGCTCCCAAAATATAAGGAGTAATATGTAAAATGAACGAGTTATGTTTTCTTGATCTTATCCGTAACTAACTAACAGATATATAGCCGTTGATGTAGAACTATCCGTTGTAACCATGACGTCACAGAAATGACATCCCTGCAGAATCATGATTATAAATAGGAGATATAGATAGGATCGTATGCATTTAAATTCCAGAGTTACTCCCTTTATAACCGCATCCGAAGATCAAACAGGTATTCTTCGTTCATCTTCTTCCTTTTCTTACTCTGTTTTCTTTCTCTTTCTATTATTCTGTCAAAATGTTGCTCCGGAACTCCCAATCTAAGGATCACACGAAGAACAGCCCACTAAAGAGCCAGGGAATCATCGAAAATTCCATAAAAGAACGATGTTGCTTCTCCGATCCGCAAATTGATAGGATCCGCTACTGTTTCCCGACGAATACTGTGTTCAAATCTTTTGATCCCAACACCCTCAGTGATCATATTTCTGATAACTGGGTTGCGTTTCCTGTTACTCCATTCACCATAGGCTATACATATCCCTTTCCAACTTTCACCCAATCTTTCTTTTCCCTAACCGGCATATCTTATATCCAAGCCATGTCGATGATCTGGAGGGTTTTGTATACCCTTGAAAGGATCATCGAGCAGGAGGGGATAGACTTAGGCATTGCAGAACTGGGAGAATTGTATGATCTCACTACCTTTGGTTCCCATCGTTATCTGTTCAAACGTAAACCTGGTGAGGAACACCCGATCTTCAAAGCTACCAAAAATGATACCAACTGGAAGCGGCGTTTCTTTTTTGTCAAGAGAGATTCTATCCCTGATGGGAAGGATCTACCCAAGAAATGGGCTACCCATGGTAGGATGGAAGATCATGAGAAGGATCACCAGAGAACTTATCCTTTAATATAAGAATCACTGACATTCTTTTGCTTTCTTGTTGTGCAGCTATCTCCGTTTCACATCTTAGACTGACTCCTGCTGCTAAAGAGAGACTCGCCGCGTTCAAGAGGCTTGATCCTGAAACAAGATCTTTCAAGACAACCACCCAAGATTCTCAGGAAGTATCCTCAGGTTCCGTCACGATGTCAAGTAAGTATCTTTGCTTAAAAATTCAAATAAATAATGAAATACAAGTGAAATTAAGATACTTATCTTGTTTTGGTTGTGTAGGTGCTGGAAAATCCACCAAATCTGCTTCAAAGTTCAGTGTCACTGATCTTACCACTGTCAGATCCTCCAAGAGAAAGACTCCTGCCAGCCCGATTGCTTCAATCCCCAAGGCACCCCTCAAAGGAAAGGGAGGCAAAAAGAGAAAGGCCTCCGAAGCTGAGGACCTGCAAGGTCTGCCCTTGATCCGCCAACAATTCCTTGACTACTTCAGTGAGGTAAGGATCACTGTCCCTGCTTGTATATCCTGCTTGTTTGAGGATCACCTGATCCTAAATTATCCTTTGTCTTCTTTGCAGAAATTCGCTGAGATTGAGAACTACGTTGGCCACGTTGAGGATCAGGATAATAAGATTGCTGACCTCCAAAAGGTTGCACTGCTAAAGGACCTCAAGATTGCTGATCTTCAGAAGGATCTCCAGAATGCCAAAAACGAGACGGCCAAGGTGTTGATCAACTTTGACTACAAGAGGCATGAGATCACCGAGGATGCCAAAGTCTCTGCCGCCATAGCGATGTACAAGACCAAGCTGCAAATGGCCTTGGAAGCTTAGGATCCTGACTTTGACAGGAGCACCTGGGATGTGGAGGGCTGGAAGGCAAGGCTGGCTGAACTGGAGGATGAAGAAGAGGCTGAAGAGATCCTGACCATTGAGGCTGGAGGCAAGGGTGAAGGTGGTGAAGCAAGTGGAGCCGGAGGTGGTGATGCAGCGAAGGTTTAGGCAGCAGGATTGGGCATGATGGAAACTTCTAGACATAGCCGGAGCCCAATTTTTTTTGTTTGATGGTTGTTTGTTGAACAATTTAATGGTTTGTATTTCGAACAATAGTTTTAGGTTTAAGGATCTAGGATCCTTCAGACAATAGGTAGGATTGCAAATGGTGGAGGGATCCTCTGTTTGGGGGATGAAGCGATTGTGATCCTGCCGCCTTTATATTCCTGCACTACTTTGAACCTATTATCATGGACACCCTTTACCTACCCCAGCGGACGGGCCACGTATTGCTGGTAGATGCTCGGGGTAGGTAATTTTGACAACCTTTGAAGGGTTAGTCTTTTTGTTAATAAATAAAATCTTAATCTTTTGTCGCTTATCTTGTGTTATTATCCTTTTAGTTCCTTTAATTCTCAATTGTTTTGATGTACACTTATTAAATAAGCAATTTTGAATAAGTCAGATTGAAAACATTTAGGATATGATCCATGATCAAATATCCTATAGTTGAAAAATCCCAAAAAGTAGTATATGTTTTAAGGATCATAAGTTTAGTTGTCAAATTTCAAGGGTTATTCAAATAAACAACGAATAGAATTAAAAATAGTTAAGGATCATACCTGAGGATCCAAGTTAGGATCCTAACCCTTAGTATCATAATCAGGACAATTACAAGATAAACCTTAGAGATAATTAAGGATCAAGGATCCCTAGTTGTTTAACTTCAAGGACCTGAAATAGAGCATAACTTGGGACTAAGCCAACATAAGACAAGAGTTAGCAACTGGGGACAAGCCCAAGGATAACTGGGGACAAGCCCAAGGATAACTAGGGACAAGCCCAAGGATCGTTTGTAAACTGGGGTATGGCCCTAACTGGCGACTATCCAAACTTAGTGACATGACAATGCCAAAACCTTAGCTAACATGAAAACGTTAGAAACCTTAGGAACGGATGTATGGTACGTCTACCATTATACGTAGGATCCTAGGTATAGCCAGTACAATGGAATTATCAGCCCCTAAAGCGAGTACTGGTCCCACTACCTTGAACTATACCAGGATCATCATGCGCTACAGGCGGAACTGGGGTCAAGCCCAAATAGCTAGGGTTAAACCCAAGGAACTGGATTGCTTCTGTAGATAATAAACGCTTTGCTAAGGATACCTGAACATTCAAAACTCAGAATCATGTGAGATAAGGATAAAGGACACATGATCCTTATCCTTATATGAGAAAATAAGGAAATGAAATAGTTCAAGATTAGGATGTTACCAGAGTAAGGATCATTGATGCTTTAAGGATCATTCCAGGATACCCCTAATGTAAGGATCATCTGTGCCATGAGGATCCTGCTCACATGAAATATTTCTTCAAATGGACAGCATTCCAAGCTCTTGGTAACAAATCACCTTCCATGGTCAGCAATCTATATGCCCCCTTTCCTGCTTCAGCTTCAATCAAATAAGGGCCTTCCCATTTTGGTGCCAATTTTCCATCAGCAGGATTGGTGGTATTCTGAAATGCTTTCCTTAATACCATATCACCAATCTGAAATTTCCTGATCCTGACATTTTTGTTGTAAGCACCAGCCATTCTTTGTTGATAACTGGCCATCCTTATCCTAGCCAGATCCCTGATTTCCTCAATAGTATCCAGGTCTTGAGCCAAATTCTCATCATTTTCCTCAGGATCACGGGTACTTGTTCTAGCAGTTGGAACCACCATTTCTGTTGGGATCACTAATTCTGCCCCAAATACCAAAGAGAATGGTGTTTGACCAGTAGCATTCTTAGGGGTTGTCCTATCAGCCCAAAGCACATAAGGTAGTTCTTCTGCCCATTTCCCTTTCTTGGATCCAAGCTTCTTCTTCAAATTGTTGATGATGATCTTGTTGGATGATTCTGCTTGACCATTAGCTTGTGGGTGGACTGTTGTTGATGTTATCATCTTAATCCCCCAGCTGTCACAAAAGTTAGTAGTTCTACCCCCAATAAATTGGGAACCATTATCATATATAATTTCAGAAGGAATACCAAATCTAGTTATAATATTTCTTTTAATGAAGGATATAACTTCCTTTTCTCTGACTTGGGCAAAAGCTTCAGCTTCTATCCACTTGGAGAAGTAATCTGTCATGGCTAGCATGAACACTTTTCCACCAGTTGCCTTATGCAGCTTACCAACTATATCCATGCCCCATCTCATAAATGGCCAAGAGGAGGATATAGGATGTAGAAATTCAGCCGGCTGATGAAGGATATTGCTGTGTCTCTGACAAGGATCACACTTCTTAGCATATTCCACAGTATCCCTTTTCATAGTTGGCCAGTAGTATCCTGTCCTTAGGATCCTTGAGAACAATGCCCTGCCCCCAGTGTGGTTTCCACAATCTCCTTCATGGAAGTCTTTTAAAACTTCTTGGACTTCAGGATCCTCAATGCATCTTAAATATGGTCCTGCAAGAGATAGCTTATACAACATATTATTTAAGATTGTGAATTGAGATACCTTAATTTTGAAAGCCCTAGGATTTTCTCCCGTAGGAATCTCTCCGTGTTGTAAGTGTCTCATTATTGGTGAGATCCATGATCCTGATCCTGAATAAGATTAAGTATCCTCACTAGGGATAATTGCAGAATCCTCCCCTATTTCCATGGCCACATTATCCTCGATGGTAGGAGCCAAGATATGGATAATGGGGATACTTATATCCTCCGGGATCTTCAAGGATGATCCTAAGTTAGCCAATGCATCAGCTTCTGTATTTTCTTCCCTTGGTACCTGTGTCAAACTAAAGGAAACAAAAGAGAGTGCCAATTCTTTGACTATCTCTAAATATTTGGTTAGCTTTTCACCTTTAACAGTATAGGATCCATTAAAGTGATTTGTAATTAATAATGAATCTACATGTACCTCAAGGTACCTGATCCCCATATGCTTAGCAATTTGCAAACCAGCAATTAAGGCTTCATACTCGGCCTCATTATTAGTGGTTTGGAACTCACAAGCTATAGAGTGGGGTATTATGTCCCCCTGTGGCGATTTTAGTAGTATACCAAGCCCTATGCCTTTGACGTTTGAGGATCCATCAGTATAGAGTATCCAAGGATCCTTGGTCTCCTCTAGCTGCTGGACTTCTAACTCAGCTTCTTTTTGTAAATCACTACTGAAATCAGCCACAAAGTCGGCCAATGCTTGGGATTTGATGGCTGTCCGAGGCTCATATCTTATATCATAGGCACTAAGCTTCACTGCCCACTTAGCCATCCTTCCTGACATCTCTGGTTTCTGCTTTTGAGGATACTGCAAGATATAAGGATAACACATCGTCTTTTTCTGGTTTCATCAAGGCCGGGGCTGAGGATAGGTAATCTTTGAGAGCTCTTAGGGCATTTTCATGCTTCTCAGTCCACTCAAATTTCTTGTTCTTCCTTAGGATGTCATAGAGTTCTTTGCACTTCTCTGAGGATTTGGATATAAATCTGTTCAAAGCTGCTATCCTGCCTGTTAGCCTTTGGACATCCTTAGCATTAGCAGGAGATTTGATATTCACTAAGGCTTTGATCTGTTCCGGGCTAGCTTCAATGCCTCTCTTGGTCACCATGTATCCTAAGAATTTACATGCTTTAACACCAAAGTGACACTTTGAAGGATTAAGTTTCATGTTATATCTGTCAAGGATATCAAATGCTTCCTCCAAGTCCCTTAGGTGATCCTCAGCTTTTATGGACTTTACCACCATATCATCTATGTAAACCTCCATAGTTTGTCCAATCTGATCCTTGAACATCATATTCACCAGCCTTTGATATGTTGCACCTGCATTCCTTAATCCAAACGGCATAGCAATATAACAATATATACCGGTTGGAGTCATAAAAGCCGTATCCTCTTGATCAGATGGTTCCATCTGAATTTGTTGAAATCCAGATGAAGCATCCATAAAAGTCAACAGTTCATGACCCGCCGTTGCATCCACCATGGAGTCAATGTGGGGTAATGGGAAAGGATCCTTGGGACATGCCTTATTTAAATCTGTGAAATCGACACATACCCTCCACTTTCCATTTTTCTTTTGAACAACAACCACATTGGCCAACCATCTTGGATACTTGACCTCTCTAATCATACCTGCCCGGAGCAATTTCTCTACCTCTTCCTGGATAATGGCATTTCTTTCGGGTGCAAATTTCCTCCTTTTTTGATGGATTGGTTTGAATGACCTGTCAATGCCAAGTTTATGAGTTATAATATCTTTAGATATACCTGTCATAACCTCGTGTTTCCATGCAAAGGTAGTCTTCCTTCTTTTGAGGAAGGATACGAGATCTTCTTTCGTTTTGCCAAGGATCCCCGATCCGATATAGATTCTGGATTCAGGATCATCAGGATCCATGAGGATTTCTACCACATCCTGCTCTCTTGCCTCCAAGACATCCCTTGGAGGATACTTTGATTGCTATTGCTCCCTTGACTTCGAGGCTGGTTTCATCGATGAAGTGTAGCAGTTCTTAGCCTCCTGCTAATCACTGTCAATCTTGACTATTCCCCAAGGACTAGGGAGCTTCACACATTGATGGTAGGTAGATGGGACTGCCTTCATATCGTGTATCCAGGGCCTGCCAAGGATAACATTACAACAAGATAAACAGTCAATAACACAAAATTTTTGATAAGAATGTAGGCCTTCTATGTATATTGGGAGTTTAATGTCCCCCAAGGTATTCTTAGTTTCGCCACTAAATCCCACGAGCACGGAGGATCTTGGTATGATATCTGATTCAGGGATACCCATTTTCTTTAGAACATCAAGTTGGATAATGTTCACTGAGCTTCCTCCATCAATAAGGATCCTGCGGATAAAATGGTTAGAAATGAAAAGAGTAATAACTAAACCATCGTGATGAGGATCCTGGATATCAACACGATCATCCTCATCAAAGGTTATGACTTTTCCTTCAGAGACACTTGATGTTCGAACAGGTATTTCTCCATTATCCATTTTAGTTTCCTTTGCATGCCTTTTAGCTGCTGAGAAGGATGTACCAAAGATGTCTGATCCTCCAGAAATAAAGTTTATTACTTGTGCATCTGCTGGAGGGTCCGGAGCTTTCTCAGGGATCCTTTCAGGATCCTGAGTCCTTGACTTTTTTCTACCCAGCAATTCTTTTAGATGCCCCTTGCTCAACAAGTATCCAATTTCCTTTCTCATTGCAATGCATTCTTCTGTTAGATGCCCAAAATCTTCATGGTATGCACACCACTTTGATTTATCTTTGGTTGCAGCTGGTCTGTCATTTTTTCTAGGCCATCTGGCTTTATCACCTAGGTTCTGCATCGCAAGGATTAGTTCATTGTTATCAACGGAAAAACAATATTCAGAAATTGGAGGATAATCCTCATCATCCTCTTCTTGATCAACATCATGCACGTTCTGGTTATCAGATCTGTTATAGGATCTGAACTTGTTATTCTTAAACGAGGATCCTTGCTTCTCTTGCTTTGAGGATCCTGCTAATCTCTCCTGGATCCTCTTGTCATCCTCTAGCCGGATGAACCTGAGTGCCCGGGTTCTTACCTCATCTAAGTTCCTGCATGGTGTCATAACAAGATCATCATAGAACAATGAATCCCTAAGCAATCCCATTTTGAAGGCCTCAATAGCCGTGGCTATATCCAAGTTGGGAATGTCTAAGGATTCTTTACTAAATTTGGTAATGTAATCCCTTAACGATTCATTATGACCCTGGGTTATCCTATATAGATCACTAGTTAATCGTTCAAATTTTCTACTACAAGAAAACTGATTATTGAATAAGTTAACTAGATTAGCAAATGAGGTAATAGAGTAAGGGAGAAGACTTAGTAGCCATTTAAGAGCTGATCCAGTAAGAGTGGATCCGAATCCCTTGCATAGGCATGCTTCCTTTAACCTTTCTGGAATTGGATTGATCTCCATCCTCTCCCTGTATTGTGCTATGTGTTCCTCAGGATCCGTCGAACCATCATACAGCTTCATGGTTGGCACATGGAACCTTTTGGGTATCTCAGCATCACAAATTGGTGGTGCAAAACGAGATATCTTATGGCTTCCATCTGCAATCTCCGGGATAGGTTTGACCACTCCTGGAACACTTGATATCATATCCTTCAATTTTTGCAACTCTCTGGCCATGGCATGGTTGATACCTGTATCTTGCATGAATCCATGGTTAGTGGTGAGAGAATTATTAAAAGTGTTACCTCCCATCGGGTTTAAATTAGGAACACCAGATGTGAATCCATATTGCTGGGACTCTGGAATGATGGAAGGACCAGTAGAAGCAATGGTCTGCATCGGAATAAAATCTCCTTGATGGACATCGGAACTTCCTGTTTGCAAACTCCTCAATGATCCTGGCATCTGGAAGGATCCCTGAAACTGGGACGATCCTGGAACAAAGGAGGATCCTTGAACCTGGGATGATCCTGGGACAAAGGAGGATCCTTGAACCTGGGATGATCCTGGGACGAAGGAGGATCCTTGAACCTGGGATAATCCTGGGACGAAGGCGGATCCTTGTACCTGGGATAATCCTGGGACGAAGGAGGATCCTTGTACCTGGGGTGATCCTGGAACAAAGGAGGATCCTTGAACCTGGGACGATCCTGGGACGAAGGAGGATCCTTGTACCTGGGATAATCCTAGAACAAAGGAAGATCCTTGAACCTGGGATGATCCTGGAACAAAGGAAGATCCTTGATTCTGCTGCGCTCCCGAGTATCCTCCTGAATTCATGAAGGATCCCATATGCTGAGGATAGGATCCTGCTAGCTGGAAATATGAACCTGATGCCTGAGTCACTATTGTTGATCCATAGTGCACTCCTTTTGGTCCACCCACATATTGAACATCTGGAACCACCGATGGCTGAGAAGTAATCACCGGAGTATCAAAATTCAAAGATCTGGGCACCAGTGGGGAATGATCCTCTGCCGCTTTCTTTTGTTTCTTGAGATCTCCGATTTCTTTGAGAATCCTTTCATTGGTCTTATCCTGTTGTTGTATATGATCCTTCATCTGCAAAATCAAAGTAAACATGTCACTAGTAGTGCGAGTGTAAGAAGCAGAAGAAGTTGGAGGTTTGGAGAAAATAGGAGTTGGTTTCTTCTCAGCATTTTTCTGAGATCCAGCAGGTGGTGGAGGCAAAGGTGGAATGCCCTGAGACGAATTGACCGCAGACATTGCAATAGAGGTATTCTTCAATGATGAAGCCATGTACTTGTATGCAATGAACCGGAATGATCACCAACAGAAAAACTTCTTAGGAATGAAGCACCAATTGCCCCACGGTGGGCGCCAAACTGTTTTGGTCAAAAATCTAATGAGGATAATGCAACCAAACTCTTAGTTACGGGGAATGATGCTTGAAATGAAGAATAATAATAAGGATCACTTCGATGTAAATTGCACAAACAACACAAGGATTTATACGAGGAAAAAGCCCTTGATCAATGAATGATCTCCGGCATAAAAAACCTCGGGTGATGGAAACTACCGATCACCAAGCTCAAATAAATCAATAAATGATTACAACTTCGGATAGTGATGAGCTAGGTACAAGGATCACTATGGTTAATTGTGTAAAAGTGTGTGAAAACTGTTAAGTGTTTGCTGAAAGCTTCGAGAGTGCAGTTGTACGAGAGTGTATGTAGCTGAAAATGGCTAAGTTTTCTAAAAATAGCTCGTCACCCCTTTAAAAATAAAAGCTAACTAAGCTAACAAACTGTCCGACTTTTGTGCCATGCTCCCACGTTCTCCACAACGTCCATTTCCATTCAAACGTGTGCGAAATACCCGTGGAATATTCCATAGTAACGTTGCCAAGACCAAGTCAAGCTTATTACTCCTGCAAAACAATACGAAACATAAACAAACAATCGTTAGTATGAGGATCCTTAGGGTGATCCATGATCCTGATCCTGAAGGTCTTCTGAGGATCACTATCTGTCACAGAAGTAAGGATCACTATTAGGATAACAAGTAAGGATCACTAATTGTTAGAAAATCCTCCCCTAACAATTGCCCCCAAAATATAAGGAGTAATATGTAAAATGAACGAGTTATGTTTTCTTGATCTTATCCGTAACTAACTAACGGATATATAGCCGTTGATGTAGAACTATCCGTTGTAACCATGACGTCACAGAAATGACATCCCTGCAGAATCATGATTATAAATAGGAGATATAGATAGGATCGTATGCATTTAAATTCCAGAGTTACTCCCTTTATAACCGCATCCGAAGATCCTCCCCTAACACTGGTGATGAGTTTCCTGAGGAGGATCCTAAATCCTGGATGACCCCAATCATGAAATATCTCAAAGAAGGACACATCCCAAAGGATGAGAATCCTAACGCTTTTAGGATGAAGGTATCTCGTTTCACTATTATAAGTAATGTTTTGTATAAGAAGTCTCTTATAGGACCATACCTAAGGTGCTTGGAGGATCCTGAGACTAAGGAGGTACCTTAGGATATCCATGAAGGAGATTGTGGCAACCATACTGGGGGCAGATCATTGTTCTCGAAGATGCTAAGAATAGGATACTATTGGCCGACTATGAGGAAAGATGCTTGTCACACCCCCAAAATCCACACGCGGAGTAACACCGCTTGGGAGCGTGACTGACCAGGATCAAGCCACCAATCATATTGAACATGTAATTAATATTAAGTAAAATAAAAGTAAACCATCCATTCAATACGATGGGTGTTCAAAACATAACCATAATTTCAAAGTGTAGCGGAAGCATAGTAAATAAACCAACAATAGTTAATAGTTTTAAATGTCATAATAGTTCAACGTAGAAACCACGATCCTTGCCCACAACGACCCGCTTCTCCAGTGCAAGCTCCAAGTACCTAACGATCTGCAAGGCATGTAACAGAATGATCAACAAACTAGTTGAGCGAGTTCACAGTAAGTAAATGCGTAACAGTAAGTAACGGGTGGCTCTACAGGGCCAATAGTAAATTATACAGGTGGGGGCTTCCCATGTTATGTGACCACTAGACTATTCGTATTATCCCTGCTCTTCGTCCGAGAACAGTAGCGCGTATGAGGTGTGCGTAGGTTTTACGCACGTATCCTTTGTATCGAGGATAGTAATTAGTATATGACCACGTAGGTGTTATCCCGACCTACGGAAAAAGTAAGTAATGCGTACACGTAGGTTTTACGTGCGTGCCTGACATCCGAGGCAGTAATGGCATATGACCACGTAGGTGTTATCCAACCTACGGAACCACGTAGGTGTTATCCAACCTACGGAACCACGTAGGTGTTATCCCAACCTACGGAACCGTCCTGACATCCGAGGACCACGATAGGTGATAGTCTAGGAAAAGCGTTTGTATGTTATAAGTCAATTGAAACCTTTAACCCATTCCCACGACCCGGGAATCCCATGCCTTAGTAGGAGTGTGAACTCACCTTGGTTTGCTCGGTATGCTAGGTTATGCACTCACAAGTAATTAATCAAGTCCTAGTGTATGCACGTATAACAAATCAGTTCATGTTCACAATGATACGCATGCAATTTAATGTTCACATAACAGTCAGTTTGCATATCGGCACAACACGTATTATTTCACATTAAATCATCAGCTAGTGTACACGAATACAAATATTAACATTCATCACCAAGCATGGCATGCCAAATAAATCAAGCACATATTCCGTCATTCAAAGTATGTTCATAATCCCTAATATCTTTCGTCCCAACTGTTATCTTTCGACACAACAGCTATCTTTCGACATATTAGTTATCACAGTTATCTTTCGGACCAATGTTATGTTTCGAACCAAATATCATCTTTCGACCAAATGTCATCTTTCGGTTAATGCTATCCTTCGGTCCACACTACTATGGTTCGGTCAATGCTATCCTTCGGTCAACACTACTATGTTTCGACTAACAAGTATCTTTCGGTCACAACTATGTTTCGAACAACTAATATCTTTCGGTCAATATCAGTTACGTTTACTCAAAGTTTCCAAGTTTAACCGTGATTATCAATTAACACAAATTTCACAAATCAGCTAACATCAACAAGATCAAACAAGCATGATTCCCATGTTTATCAAGAACCCTAATCTGAATAACAAGATCATTCAAACTATCCAATTTACACATAGGTGCCGATTACATAAACATGTCCGATTACAATATTCGGCCGATTATAAACCTGGTTAACATAAACATCTTAACAACCATGACAATTCAATTCGTATATTATCCGATCATCGTGTAAATAATGTCCGGTTCTAACAACATTCTATCGATTAACAAGCAAGTCCGGCCGGTTATCAGGCATATCCGGCCGATCAACAAAGCTAAATCAACATGTTATCATCAAATCGTATTATCAATCACCCATTTAACAAACATCAATTCCTATCCGGTCGATCACCCTGACCTGATTAACTAGCCGATTAACAAACCAATTCGTAACATTGAACATGAAATCATTTAATCAATCAAAACAATACAATTAAACACTAACCGAAAATCTGGATGACGGAATGAAATCCTTCGAACAGGGAATGGGTCTGCTATGCCGTCACACACACACAAGGAAACTAGGGTTTTTGAAACTAACTGTCGACTTACATGCATTCACGTATTTAAACGTATCACAGGAATGGGCCAAGCCCATTAGAAAGACTGGGCCGAAAGATGTCGAAGGTTAGAGTCCTTGGTCGAAGGATATGTTTCGTAATCCTTCGAACCGAAAGTTGATCCTTCGAATCGAAGGTTATCTTTCGTGATCCTTCGAATCCTTCGAACTGTATGTCATGTTTCGTGATCTAGACTAAGTGTTTTAATAATAATTCTAATATTATTTTCTACCACAGCAAGTAATCACATATAGGCAAAACGACAATACGTTCCATTAAAACACAACGCGTACAATTTCAATTCCACAATCCAAACAACAAAACAGTCAAAGTCAACGCGCATTTAATGCGAAAGTGAAAGTCAGAAACTCGAGTTGTCACATTATCCCCAACTTAAAAGAAATTTCGTCCCGAAATTTGGTATGCACTCACTGAGGAAGCTAGGTAAGTTACATCGTTCACTGGTTTTCCTGGGGTGTCACATCGGACGGTTCCGTAGGTTGGGATAACACCTACGTGGTTCCGTAGGTTGGATAACACCTACGTGGTTCCGTAGGTTGGATAACACCTACGTGGTCATATGCCATTACTGCCTCGGATGTCAGGCACGCACGTAAAACCTACGTGTACGCATTACTTACTTTTTCCGTAGGTCGGGATAACACCTACGTGGTCATATACTAATTACTATCCTCGATACAAAGGATACGTGCGTAAAACCTACGCGCACCTCATACGCGCTACTGTTCTCGGACGAAGAGCAGGGATAATACGAATAGTCTAGTGGTCACATAACATGGGAAGCCCCCACCTGTATAATTTACTATTGGCCCTGTAGAGCCACCCGTTACTTACTGTTACGCATTTACTTACTGTGAACTCGCTCAACTAGTTTGTTGATCATTCTGTTACATGCCTTGCAGATCGTTAGGTACTTGGAGCTTGCACTGGAGAAGCGGGTCGTTGTGGGCAAGGATCGTGGTTTCTACGTTGAACTATTATGACATTTAAAACTATTAACTATTGTTGGTTTATTTACTATGCTTCCGCTACACTTTGAAATTATGGTTATGTTTTGAACACCCATCGTATTGAATGGATGGTTTACTTTTATTTTACTTAATATTAATTACATGTTCAATATGATTGGTGGCTTGATCCTGGTCAGTCACGCTCCCAAGCGGTGTTACTCCGCGTGTGGATTTTGGGGGTGTGACAGATTGGTATCAGAGCCATTGGTTATAGAGAACTTGGTTTTAATATGGGAAAAACGTTTTTATTAAAACCGGACTATAACCAGAACAGTGCTCTCAACGATCCACAACGACGCTTCGCTCCACGTGCAAGACTCAACTTCCTAGGTAATAAGGTTTATGTTTATTGCCTACATTGCTAGAATTTGCATAGAACTTTGCTCGTAGTATGCTTACATTACCTTGCTCACAACTTGTCATTGCATGAGAATACTTATGTGCTTACACTCTTCTGTCATCGCACTATTCGCGAACCTTTCTCACTTATGTTGCCTTTGATGTGAAGATCAATGGCCGCACGAATTAACATGACTCAAGCCCAGCTAGAGGCTCTCATTGCTGCGGCAGTTGCAGCCGCCCAAGCAGGTAGTATACCCTGCAGTATAGACACTAGGATCTTTAGATCCTACATTAATTCTCGTACTTAACTTTGCCCTATTCGTACACAATAGGTCAACCCGCTCAGCAACAGCCTGGGTGCACCTTCAAGAATTTCATGGATTGTCGTCCTAGCTCGTTCAGTGGCACGGAGGGAGCAGTTGGACTCCTCCACTGGTTTGAAAAGCTCGAGTCGGTTTTCGAAATGTGTGAATGCCCTGAGGCTCGCAGGGTGAAGTTCGCCACTGGCACACTTGAAGGGATTGCGCTCACCTGGTGGAACGCACAAGTGCAGATCTTAGGGTTGGCAGCTGCTAACGCCACACCCTGGAATGATTTCAAAGAACTGATCAAGAGGGAATACTGCACTAGAGAAGACATTCACAAGTTGGAGGACGAGTTGTATAACTTGAAAATGGTTGGTTCGGAAATCGAAGCCTACACCAAGAGATCAAATGAGTTGGCTGTGTTATGTCCAAGTATGGTGGACCCTCCATACAAGCGTATTGAGTTGTATCTCAAAGGTTTGGCACCAGAAATACAGAGCCACGTTACCTCGGCTAACCTCAACAACATCCAGGAAATTCAGCGTCTCGCTCATCGCATCACCGATCAGGCAGTGGAACAGAATAAACTGCCTAAGCGTGTCAGTGCTACTGCTACCGCTACTGCTTCTACTACACTTGCTACTCCCAGTGAAAGTAAGAGAAAATGGGATGGGGATTCTAGCAAGGGGTCAGCTTCAGTTCAGTCACAAGCTCAGCAACGAAAGACAGACAGTTACCAGAGTCCCAGTCAGCACTCCTCAGGCAGCCACAGACAGGGAGGGTATCGAGGAAACCTTCCAAAGTGTAGCACCTGCAACAAACATCACAGTGGCCAGTGTAATAAGGTTCGTTGTCAAAGATGCCTCAAGATGGGTCATGAGGCCAAAGATTGTAGAAGCGCTCGACCTGCGAACCAGAACCAGCAGCAGCCACCGGCACAGCAGAATCAGCAACAGGGCAACAAGGGGTGTTATAATTGTGGTGCTGAAGGTCACATCAAGAGACACTGCCCCCAGCTAAACAGGAACCGGAACAACAACAACAATCAGGGCAACGGGAACAATAACAACAACAACGGGGGAAACAACAACAACAACGGCAATGAAGCTCGTGGTCGTGCTTTTGTGTTGGGTCGAGGAGACGCAGTGAATGATCCCAATGTGGTTATGGGTAAGTTTCTTCTCGACGATATTTATGTTAGTGTCTTATTTGATTCGGGTGCTGATACAAGCTATATGTCATTGAAAATGAGTAAATTATTAAAACGTACACCAACACCCCTAGACACCAAACACGTCGTAGAACTAGCCAATGGTAAAAGTGTAGAAGCCGCACAGGTAGTCAAGGGTTGTAGTATTGTTCTAGCGGGTCAGACTTTCTCGATTGATCTCATACCCATAGTTTTGGGTAGTTTCGACGTCGTCATCGGTATGGATTGGTTATCCCAACATCACGCGGAGATCTTATGCAAAGAAAAAGTTATTCGTATTCCTCGCTCCAGTCAAGAACCTCTCGAAGTACAAGGTGACAAGAGTGGTGCTGTGGTTGGCATCATCTCATTCTTAAAGGCGCAGAAATGTTTACGAAAGGGGCATACTGCCATTCTGGCACTTGTCACTGACGCATCTGCAAAGGAAAAGAAGCTGGAGGATATACCAGTTGTGCGTGATTTTCCTCAAGTGTTTCCTGAAGATTTACCTGGTTTACCTCCTCATCGTCAAGTCGAGTTTCAGGTTGAGTTAGCTCCTGGAGCAGCACCAATAGCCCGCGCACCGTATCGTTTAGCTCCAACCGAACTGGAAGAACTGTCGAAGCAGCTACAAGAGCTCTTGGAAAAAGGCTTTATTCGTCCAAGCTCTTCGCCTTGGGGAGCTCCAGTGTTATTTGTAAAGAAGAAAGACGGTACGTTTAGAATGTGCATCGACTACCGTGAACTCAATAAGGTGACGGTGAAGAACCGTTATCCTCTTCCGCGCATAGATGACTTATTCGACCAGTTGCAAGGGTCGTGTTACTATTCCAAGATTGATTTAAGGTCAGGGTATCATCAGCTGAGAGTCCGGGATGAGGACGTCTCCAAAACCGCTTTCAGAACTCGCTACGGTCATTACGAGTTTCTTGTCATGCCATTCGGGCTTACGAACGCGCCTGCAGTCTTCATGGATCTTATGAACAGGGTGTGCAAACCTTATCTTGATAAGTTTGTTATCGTTTTCATCGACGACATTTTGATTTACTCCAAGAGTCAGGAGGAGCACGAGCAGCACTTACGTCTTATCTTGGAACTTCTTCGAAAAGAGCAACTGTACGCAAAGTTTTCAAAATGCGACTTCTGGCTTCGTGAAGTCCACTTCTTAGGCCATGTGGTGAACAAGGATGGGATTCATGTCGATCCATCCAAGGTTGATTCGATCAGAAACTGGCCAGCACCGCGTACACCAACAGAAATACGCCAATTCTTGGGTTTGGCGGGTTACTACAGGCGATTTATTAAAGACTTCTCAAAGATCGCGCAACCACTTACTATGCTAACACAGAAAGGTGTCGTTTACAGATGGGGTAATACGCAAGAGACCGCTTTTCAGTACTTAAAGGATAGGCTTTGCAGCGCACCTATTCTCTCATTGCCAGAGGGCACGGATGACTTCGTGGTTTATTGTGACGCATCGATACAGGGGCTTGGTTGTGTATTGATGCAGCGGGATAAAGTTATTGCCTACGCTTCGCGGCAACTCAAGGTTCATGAACGGAACTACACGACGCACGATTTAGAACTGGGAGCCGTTGTTTTCGCGCTTAAGATATGGCGACACTACCTGTACGGTACCAAGTGCACGATTTACACCGATCACAGGAGTCTCGAGCATATTCTTAAGCAAAAGGATTTGAATATGCGTCAACGGAGATGGGTTGAACTTCTGAACGACTACGAATGCGCCATCAAGTATCATCCAGGCAAGGCCAATGTTGTGGCTGATGCCCTCAGTCGGAAAGACACTCTACCTAAGCGCGTGCGAGCGCTACAGCTTACTATTCAGTCCAGTCTTCCTGCACAGATACGAGCTGCTCAGTTAGAAGCACTGAAACCCGAAAACGTCAAAGCTGAAGCCTTACGCGGCTCAAGGCAACGCATGGAACAAAAGGAAGACGGCGCCTACTATGTAACGGGGCGTATTTGGGTCCCACTTTATGGCGGTTTACGCGAACTTGTAATGGATGAAGCTCACAAGTCTCGCTATTCGGTACATCCAGGGTCGGATAAAATGTACCACGACATCAGCACTACTTATTGGTGGCCTAGTATGAAGGCTCACATCGCTACGTACGTTGGAAAATGCTTAACCTGTGCGAGAGTCAAGGTTGAATATCAGAAACCATCTGGTCTACTTCAGCAGCCTAAGATACCGCAATGGAAATGGGAAGAAATTTCCATGGATTTTGTTACAGGTCTACCTAGATCTCAGCGTGGGAACGATACAATATGGGTCATAGTTGATCGACTCACCAAGTCTGCACACTTCCTGCCGATCAAGGAAACGGACAAGTTCTCCACTCTCGCAGACGTCTATCTTAAAGAAGTTGTTTCGAGGCACGGAGTGCCCACCTCTATTATTTCGGATCGCGATGCACGATTCACGTCAGAGCTTTGGCAAGCGATGCACAAATCCTTCGGCTCACGTTTAGACATGAGCACAGCATATCATCCTCAGACGGATGGGCAGTCTGAGCGAACTATCCAAACTCTAGAAGACATGCTTCGAGCGTGTGTCATCGATTTCGGCAACGGCTGGGAAAAACACCTCCCTTTAGTGGAGTTTTCATACAATAACAGTTACCATACCAGCATTCAAGCCGCTCCATTTGAGGCATTGTACGGACGTAAATGCCGGTCACCTCTCTGTTGGGCAGAGGTGGGGGATAGTCAAATTACGGGTCCAGAGATTGTAGTGGACGCCACAGAAAAGATTGCGCAGATACGACAACGCATGGCGGCAGCACGTGACCGTCAGAAAGCCTACGCGGACAAGCGTAGAAAACCATTGGAATTTGAGGTCGGGGACCGGGTTTTATTGAAAGTTTCACCCTGGAAGGGTGTGGTTCGATTTGGTAAACGAGGCAAACTGAATCCGCGGTACGTCGGACCATTCGAAATCTTAGAAAAGATTGGCAAAGTAGCCTACAGATTAAACCTACCAGCTGAACTCGGTGCAGTTCACAATGTATTTCACGTATCGAATCTGAAGAAATGCCTATCAGATGAGACCCTTATAGTTCCTTTTAAGGAACTCACTATCGACGAGCGGTTGCAGTTCGTCGAGGAACCAGTTGAAATCACGGACCGGGATGTTAAGGTCCTCAAACACAAGAGAATCCCTCTTGTTCGAGTTCGTTGGAACTCCCAGCGTGGCCCAGAGTATACCTGGGAACGCGAAGATCAGATGAAAGAAAAGTACCCCCAGCTATTCGAAACCAATGCATCCACTTCTGAGGCTGAAGCTACTACTACTGAATTTCGGGACGAAATTCCAAATCAACGGGGGGATGATGTGACACCCCAGGAAAACCAGTGAACGATGTAACTTACCTAGCTTCCTCAGTGAGTGCATACCAAATTTCGGGACGAAATTTCTTTTAAGTTGGGGATAATGTGACAACTCGAGTTTCTGACTTTCACTTTCGCATTAAATGCGCGTTGACTTTGACTGTTTTGTTGTTTGGATTGTGGAATTGAAATTGTACGCGTTGTGTTTTAATGGAACGTATTGTCTTTTTGCCTATATGTGATTACTTGCTGTGGTAGAAAATAATATTAGAATTATTATTAAAACACTTAGTCTAGATCACGAAACATGACATACAGTTCGAAGGATTCGAAGGATCACGAAAGATAACCTTCGATTCGAAGGATCAACTTTCGGTTCGAAGGATTACGAAACATATCCTTCGACCAAGGACTCTAACCTTCGACATCTTTCGGCCCAGTCTTTCTAATGGGCTTGGCCCATTCCTGTGATACGTTTAAATACGTGAATGCATGTAAGTCGACAGTTAGTTTCAAAAACCCTAGTTTCCTTGTGTGTGTGTGACGGCATAGCAGACCCATTCCCTGTTCGAAGGATTTCATTCCGTCATCCAGATTTTCGGTTAGTGTTTAATTGTATTGTTTTGATTGATTAAATGATTTCATGTTCAATGTTACGAATTGGTTTGTTAATCGGCTAGTTAATCAGGTCAGGGTGATCGACCGGATAGGAATTGATGTTTGTTAAATGGGTGATTGATAATACGATTTGATGATAACATGTTGATTTAGCTTTGTTGATCGGCCGGATATGCCTGATAACCGGCCGGACTTGCTTGTTAATCGATAGAATGTTGTTAGAACCGGACATTATTTACACGATGATCGGATAATATACGAATTGAATTGTCATGGTTGTTAAGATGTTTATGTTAATCAGGTTTATAATCGGCCGAATATTGTAATCGGACATGTTTATGTAATCGGCACCTATGTGTAAATTGGATAGTTTGAATGATCTTGTTATTCAGATTAGGGTTCTTGATAAACATGGGAATCATGCTTGTTTGATCTTGTTGATGTTAGCTGATTTGTGAAATTTGTGTTAATTGATAATCACGGTTAAACTTGGAAACTTTGAGTAAACGTAACTGATATTGACCGAAAGATATTAGTTGTTCGAAACATAGTTGTGACCGAAAGATACTTGTTAGTCGAAACATAGTAGTGTTGACCGAAGGATAGCATTGACCGAACCATAGTAGTGTGGACCGAAGGATAGCATTAACCGAAAGATGACATTTGGTCGAAAGATGATATTTGGTTCGAAACATAACATTGGTCCGAAAGATAACTGTGATAACTAATATGTCGAAAGATAGCTGTTGTGTCGAAAGATAACAGTTGGGACGAAAGATATTAGGGATTATGAACATACTTTGAATGACGGAATATGTGCTTGATTTATTTGGCATGCCATGCTTGGTGATGAATGTTAATATTTGTATTCGTGTACACTAGCTGATGATTTAATGTGAAATAATACGTGTTGTGCCGATATGCAAACTGACTGTTATGTGAACATTAAATTGCATGCGTATCATTGTGAACATGAACTGATTTGTTATACGTGCATACACTAGGACTTGATTAATTACTTGTGAGTGCATAACCTAGCATACCGAGCAAACCAAGGTGAGTTCACACTCCTACTAAGGCATGGGATTCCCGGGTCGTGGGAATGGGTTAAAGGTTTCAATTGACTTATAACATACAAACGCTTTTCCTAGACTATCACCTATCGTGGTCCTCGGATGTCAGGACGGTTCCGTAGGTTGGGATAACACCTACGTGGTTCCGTAGGTTGGATAACACCTACGTGGTTCCGTAGGTTGGATAACACCTACGTGGTCATATGCCATTACTGCCTCGGATGTCAGGCACGCACGTAAAACCTACGTGTACGCATTACTTACTTTTTCCGTAGGTCGGGATAACACCTACGTGGTCATATACTAATTACTATCCTCGATACAAAGGATACGTGCGTAAAACCTACGCACACCTCATACGCGCTACTGTTCTCGGACGAAGAGCAGGGATAATACGAATAGTCTAGTGGTCACATAACATGGGAAGCCCCCACCTGTATAATTTACTATTGGCCCTGTAGAGCCACCCGTTACTTACTGTTACGCATTTACTTACTGTGAACTCGCTCAACTAGTTTGTTGATCATTCTGTTACATGCCTTGCAGATCGTTAGGTACTTGGAGCTTGCACTGGAGAAGCGGGTCGTTGTGGGCAAGGATCGTGGTTTCTACGTTGAACTATTATGACATTTAAAACTATTAACTATTGTTGGTTTATTTACTATGCTTCCGCTACACTTTGAAATTATGGTTATGTTTTGAACACCCATCGTATTGAATGGATGGTTTACTTTTATTTTACTTAATATTAATTACATGTTCAATATGATTGGTGGCTTGATCCTGGTCAGTCACGCTCCCAAGCGGTGTTACTCCGCGTGTGGATTTTGGGGGTGTGACAATGCTGCAGAATATGCTCGAAGATGTGATGCATGTTAGAGGTAAAGCAATATACTACATCAGCCTGCTGAGCCGCTATATCCTATTGTTTCCCCTTGGCCATTCAAGAAGTGGGGTATGGATATAGTGGGAGAATTGCCAAAAGCTCCAGGAGGAAAAGTTTTTATGCTGGCAATGATAGATTATTTCTCTAAATGGGTTGAAGCCGAGGCCTTTGTTCAAGTCAGAGATCAAGAAGTAGTATCTTTCATAAAAAGGAATATCCTGACTAGATTTGGGGTACCGGCTGAGATAATTTGTGATAATGGCTCTCAATTCATCAGCAAGAGAACTACTGATTTTTGTAAAAATTGGGGGATCAAGATGATTACATCAACTCCAGTACATCCTCAATCAAATGGACAGGCATAATCCTCGAACAAGATAATTGTCAACAATTTGAAGAAAAAACTAGGTGCTAAGAAAGGAAGATGGGCAGAAGAGTTACCCTTTGTCCTATAGGCTGACAGAAGAACGGTAAAGAATGCTACTGGGCAAACCCCATTTTCCTTGGTGTTAAGGTCAGAAGCAGTGATCCCGACAGAGATGGTGATACCTACAGCAAGATCGAGCCTCCGGGATCCTGAGACGAATCCTGAACCTTTGTGCCAAGAGTTGGATAGTGTTGATGAGACAAGGGATGCAGCAAAGCTAAGGATGGCAACATATCAACAGAGGATATCTAGATCATATAGCAAAAATATAAGGACTAGAAGGTTTCAAGTTGGAGATTGGGTGTTAAGGAAGGCTTTTCAGAATACTACTAATCCTGCTGATGGAAAGCTTGCCCCAAAATGGGAAAGACCATATGAAGTTGAATCAGAATCTAGGAAAGGAGTATACCAGCTTAAGAATATGGAAGGGGATGTATTACCAAGATCCTGGAATGCTATACACCTCAAAGCCTATTTCAAGTGAGTTTAGAATTTAATTTCTAACTCAGGACGGTATGAATTCTATCTCTTTTAAATATGTTTAATTTTATTTATTCTTTTGAACCCAATACTGACTTAAGCATCGGAGGGGTGTTAGCCAAGCTAACACCCACCTTAGTCTAAGGCTGTTTTGAAGGATATGCTTCGGGATATAACTCCAGGATATATACTCAGGATGAACCAAAAGATTAGAGGATTGGCCCCCTCTCTCACATTTATGGGATCCTTATCCCTTCAAAGGTTTAAAGGTATTCATCTTTCTCTCGAATTGGGTTTAAACACCTGTTATGGGTAAAATTCTGAGCCCATATCCTGGGAAATATCTTGAGTTATATCTTGATTGTATGATATGTGCTCATATCCGGGATGCTCATTCAGGATATTGGTAACATCCTGAATGGTATCCTCAAGATTACTAACGGATTGTGTGCAGGAGTACGCGTCCAGGTGCCCAACGTTCATGAAGACCCTTTCTCCGGGAGACTCGGTCCAAGTCGTTCAAATGAAGACGTTGAAGCCGCATTACCCGGTTTACAACGTAAACAATGGAATATTCGGAAGCATCCCATATTTATAGGAATTTTAGTTTGTATTTCGTTACTATAAATAGGTGGGTATATCAGATCGAATAGGACATCACAGCTACACTCATTACACTCTCACACTTGTTCTCTTGCAATTTTTACTTTCACACAAAGCATTGTAACACTTAGCGATCTGGTCGATATCCTGCACTGTATCCTGAAGTTTGAAGCAATAAGAAGAACTAGGTATTAGGGGAGGATTTCCTAATGACCTGTGATCCTCAAGTGTTATCCTGTTTGGTGATCCTTACTTCTGTGACAGATAGTGATCCTCAGAAGTGCTTCAGGATCAGGATCATGGATCATCCTAAGTATCCTTATACTAACGATTGTTCACTTTAAATTCGGTATTGTTTTGCAGGAGTACCGGCTTGGACTTGGTCATGGCGATATTCCTGGAGCATATTCCCTTCAATTCTGCACGTGCTTGACCATTGTGAACGTTGTGGAGAACGTGGGGAGAAGGCACGAAATGCGGATAGTTAGTTAGGCTAGATATTTTTTCTATTTTTAAAGGGGATAGCGAGCTATTTTTAGAACACTTGGCTATTTTTTGGCTACACACACTCGTACAACTGCACTCATCAGCTTACAGCAAAACACTTATCAATTTTCATACATTTCTACACGATACACTATAGTGATCCTTGTACCTAGCTCGCTATCATCCGAAGTTGTAAAAGAATTGTTGTTTAATTTGAGTTGGTGATCGGTAGTTTCCATCACCCGAGGTTTTTTATGCCGGAGATCATTCATTGATCAAGGGCCTTTTCCTCGTATAAATCTTTGTGTCACTAGTGCAATTCATTTCTGAGTGATCCTCATTGTTGTTTACCAATTCAAGCATCATACCCCGTAACAGAGAGTTTGGTTGCATTATCCTTGTCTGATTTTTGACCAAAACAGTTTGGCGCCCACCGTGGGGCAATTGGTGCTTCATTCCCAAGAGATTCTCATTTTCGTGATCATTTTGGTTCATTGCATTCAAGCACATGGCTTCATCGGCAAAGAATACTTCCACTGCGATGTCTGCAGTCAATTCATCTCAGGGCATTCCACCTTTGCCTCCACCCCCTTCTGGACCTCAGAAAAATGCCGAGAAGAAACCAACTCTTATTTTCTCAAAACCTCCAACTTCTTCTGCTTCTTATACTCCTACTACTAGTGACTTCTTTACTCTGATTTTGCAGATGAAGGAGCATATACAGCAGCAGGATAAGACCAATGAGAGGATTCTTAGAGAAATCGGAGACATAAAGAAACAGAAGAGATCGACAGAGGATCATTCCCCACTGATGCCCAGATCTTTGAATTTCGATACTCCGGTTGTAACTTCTCAGCCTTCAGTGGTTCCAGATGATCAATATGTGGGAGGACCAAAAGGAGTGCATTACGGATCATCAGCAATGACTCACGCTTCAGGTTCAAACTTCCAACCAGCAGGATCCCATCCTCAGCATATAGGATCCTTCACAAGCTCAAGAGGATACTCAGGAGCGCAACAGATTCAAGGATTCTGGCCATTTCAAGGATCCTCTCAGGTTCAAGGATCCTCCTATGTTCCAGGATCCTCGCAGGTTGAAGGATCCTCCTATGTTCCAGGATCCTCGCAGGTTCAAGGATCCTCTCAGCTTCAAGGATCCTCTCAGTTTCATGGATCCTTCCAGATTCCGGGATCCTTAAGGAGTTTGCAATCAGGGAGTTCAGATATCCATCAAGGAGATTTTATTCCAATGCAGACCATTGCTTCTACTGGTCCTTCGATCATTCCGGAGTCTCAACAATATAGATTCACATCCACTCTCCCTAATTTGAACCCAATGGGAGGTAACACTTTCAATAATTCTTATACCACTAACCATGGCCTTATGCAGGATACAGGTATCAATCATGTCATGGCCAGAGAATTGCAAAAGTTAAAGGATATGATATCAAGTGTCCCAGGAGTGGTCAAGCCTATCCCGGAGATTGCAGATGGGAGCCATAAGATATCTCGTTTTGCACCACCAATCTGTGATGCTGAGATACCCAAGAGGTTCCACGTGCCGACCATGAAGTTGTATGATGGTTCAACAGATCCTGAAGAACACATAGCACAATACAGGGAAAGGATGGAGATCAATCCCATCCCGGAAAGGTTAAAGGAAGCATGTCTTTGCAAGGGATTTGGATCCACTCTTACTGGATCGGCTCTTAAATGGCTACTAAGTCTTCCCCCTTACTCTATTACCTCATTTGCTAATCTAGTTAACCTATTTAATAATCAGTTTTCTTGTAGTAGAAAATTTGAGCGTTTAACTAGTGATCTATATAGGATAACCCAGGGTCATAATGAATCATTAAGGGATTATATCACTAAATTTAGTAAAGAATCCTTAGATATTCCTAACCTGGATATAGCTACGGCTGTTGAAGCCTTTAAAATGGGATTGCTGAGGGATTCATTATTCTATGATGATCTTGTTATGACACCATGTAGGAACCTAGATGAGGTAAGAACCCAGGCACTTAGGTTCATCCGGCTAGAGGATGACAAGAGGATCCAGGAGAGGCTAGCAGGATCCTCAAAGCAAGAGAAGCAAGGATCCTCATTCAAGAGCAACAAGTTCAGATCCTACAACAAATCTGATAACCAGAATGTGCATGTTGTTGAACAAGAAGAGGATGATGAGGATTATCCTCCAATTTCTGAATATTGTTTTTCTGTTGATCACAATGAACTAATCCTTGCGATGCAGAATTTAGGTGATAAAGCTAGATGGCCCAGGAAAAATGACAGACCAGCTGCAACTAAAGATAAGTCCAAATGGTATGCATACCATGAAGACTTTGGGCATCTCACTGAAGAGTGCATTTCACTGAGAAAAGAAATTGGATACTTGTTGAGCAAGGGGCACTTGAAAGAACTATTGGGGAGAAAGAAGTCAAGGACTCAGGATCCTGAAAGGATCCCAGAGAAAGCTCCAGTCCCTCCAGCAGATGCACAAGTTATAAACTTTATTTTTGGAGGATCAGACATTTGTGGAACATCCTTCTCAGCAGCTAAAAGGCATGCAAAGGAAAACAAGATGGATAATGGAGATAGACACATCCGAACATCCAGTGTCTCCGAAGGAAAAGTCATAACTTTTGATGAAGATGATCGTGTTGACATACAGGATCCTCATCACGATGGTTTGGTTATCACTCTTTTTATTTCTAACCATTTTGTCCGCAGGATCCTTATAGATGGAGGAAGCTCTGTTAACATTATCCAGCTTGATGTTCTTAAGAAGATGAATATCCCTGAATCCGATATCGTACCAAGATCCTCTGTGCTCGTGGGATTCAGTGGCGAGACTAAGAATACTCTGGGGGACATTAAACTCCCAATTTATATTGAAGGGCTGCATTCTTATCAGAAATTTTGTGTTATGGACTGTTTATCTTGTTGTAATGTTATCCTTGGCAGGCCTTGGATACATGACATGAAGGCAGTCCCATCCACCTATCATCAATGTGTGAAGCTCCCTAGTCCCTGTGGAATAGTGAAGATTGATAGTGATCAGCAGGAGGCTAAGAACTGTTACACTTCATCAATGAAACCAGCCTCAAAGTCAAGGGAGCAATAGCAATCAAAGTATCCTCCAAGGGATGTCTTGGAGGCAAGAGAGCAGGATGTAGTAGAAATCCTTATGGATCCTGATGATCCTGAATCTAAGGTCTATATAGGATCAGGGATCCTTGGCGAAGTGAAAGAAGACCTCATATCCTTCCTCAAAAGGAGGAAAACTACCTTTGCATGGAAACACGAAGATATGAAAGGTATATCTAAAGATATAATCACTCACAAACTTGGCATTGACAGGTCATTCAAACCAATCTATCAAAAGAGGAGCAAGTTTGCACTAGAAAGAAATGCCATTATCCAGGAAGAGGTAGAGAAATTGCTCCGAGCAGGTATGATTAGAGAGGTCAAGTATCCAAGATGGTTGGCCAATGTGGTTGTTGTTCAAAAGAAAAACGAAAAGTGGAGGGTATGTGTCGATTTTACAGATTTAAATAAGGCATGTCCCAAGGATCCTTTCCCATTACCCCACATTGACTCCATGGTGGATGCAACGGCGGGTCATGAACTGTTAACTTTTATGGATGCTTCATCTGGATTTCAACAAATTCAGATGGAACCACCTGATCAAGAGGATACAGCCTTTATGACTCCGACTGGTATCTACTGTTATATTGCTATGCCATTTGGACTAAGAAATGCAGGTGCAACTTATCAAAGGCTAGTGAATATGATGTTCAAGGATCAAATTGGACAAACTATGGAGGTTTATATAGACGATATGGTGGTGAAATCCAGAAAGGTTGAGGATCACCTAAGGGACTTGGAGGAAGCATTCGATATCCTGGACAAATATAACATGAAACTTAATCCATCAAAATGTCACTTTGGTGTTAAAGCAGGTAAATTCTTAGGATATATGGTGACAAAGAGAGGCATTGAAGCCAGTCCAAAACAAATCAAAGCTATAGTGAACATCAAATCTCCTGCCAATGCTAAGGATGTCCAGAGGCTAACAAGCAGGATTGCAGCTTTGAACAGATTCATATCCAAATCGTCATAAAAGTGCAACGAATTCTATGATATTCTAAGGAAGAACAAGAAATTTGAGTGGACTGAGAAGCATGAAAATGCCCTAAGAGCTCTTAAGGATTACCTATCCTCAGCTCCAGCCTTGATGAAACCAGAAAAAGGAGATGTGTTATCCTTATATCTTGCGGTATCCTCAAAAGCAGTAAGTGCCGTCCTTGTTAAGGACCACGAAGGTACACAACATCCTGTCTATTATGTAAGTAAGAGTTTACTTGATGCTGAATCCAGGTATTCACACCTAGAAAAACTAATCCTTGCATTAATTATGGCATCTACTAAATTAAGACATTATTTTGAAACTCATGCCATTATTGTTAAAACTAATTTTCCAATTAAGAATGTCCTCAGGAAACCTGAAATGTCAGGAAGGATGGCTAAGTGGGCAGTGAAGCTCAGTGCATATGATATAAGATATGAGCCCAGGACAGCCATTAAATCCCAAGCATTAGCTGACTTTGTGGCAGATTTCAGTAGTGATTTGCAAAAGGAAGCTGAATTAGAAGTCCAGCAGCTAGAAGAGACCAAGGATCCTTGGATACTCTATACTGATGGATCCTCAAATGTCAAAGGAACAGGGCTCGGAATACTACTAAAATCGCCACAGGGGGACATAATACCCCACTCTATAGCTTGTGAATTTCAAACTACTAACAATGAGGCTGAATATGAAGCCTTGATAGCTGGTTTGCAAATTGCTAAGCATATGAGGATCAGGTATCTTGAGGTACATGTAGATTCATTGTTAATCACTAATCACTTTAATGGATCCTATGCTGTTAAAGGTGAAAAGCTAACCAAATATTTGGAGATAGTCAAAGAGTTGGCACTCTCTTTTGTTTCCTTTAGTTTGACACAGGTACCAAGGGAAGAAAATACAGAAGCTGATGTATTGGCTAATTTAGGATCATCTTTGAAGATCCCGGAGGATATAAGTATCCCCATTATCCATATTCTGGCTCCCGCCATCGAGGATCATGTGGCTATGGAGATAGGAGAGGATTCTGCAATTATCCCTAGTGAGGATACTCAATCTCATTCAGGATCATGGATCCTCCCAATCATGAGATACTTACAACATGGAGAGATTCCTACTGGAGAAAACCCTAGGGCTTTCAAAATTAAGGTATCTCAATTCACAATTTTAAATAATATGTTGTATAAACGATCTCTTGCAGGACCATATCTAAGATGCATTGAGGATCCTGAAATCCAAGAAGTTTTAAAAGACTTCCATGAAGGAGATTGTGGAAACCACACTGGGGGCAGGGCATTATTCTCAAGGATCCTGAGGACATGATACTATTGGCCAACTATGAAGAGAGATGCTGTGGAGTATGCTAAGAAGTGTGATCCTTGTCAGAGACACAGCAATATCCTTCATCAACCAGCTGAATTTTTGCATCCTATATCCTCCTCTTGGCCATTTATGAGATGGGGCATGGATATAGTTGGTAAGCTCCCTAAGGCACCTGGTGGAAAAGTGTTCATGCTTGCTATGACTGATTACTTCTCCAAGTGGATAGAGGCTGAAGCTTTTGCCCAAGTCAGAGAAAAGGAAGTTATATCCTTCATTAAAAGAAATATTATTACTAGATTTGGTATTCCTTCTGAGATTATATGTGATAATGGTTCCCAATTTATTGGGGACAGAACTACTAACTTTTGTGACAACTGGGGGATTAAGATGATAACATCAACACCAGTCCACCCACAAGCTAATGGTCAGGCAAAATCATCCAATAAGATCATCATCAACAATTTGAAGAAGAAGCTTGGATCCAGGAAAGGGAAATGGGCAGAAGAGTTACCTTATGTGCTTTGGGCTGATAGGACAACCCCCAAGAATGCTACAGGCCAGACTTCATTCTCTTTGGTATTTGGGGCAGAATCAGTGATCCCTACAGAAATGGTGGTCCTAACTGCTAGAACAAGTATTCATGATCCTGAGGAAAATGATGAAAACTTGGTTCAAGACTTGGATACTATAGAAGAAGTAAGGATCAGAAAGAATGGCTGGTGTTTACAACAAAAATGTCAGGATCAAAAGTTCCAAATTGGTGACATGGTGTTAAGGAAAGTATTTTAAAATACCACCAATCCTGCTGATGGAAAGTTGGCACCAAAATGGGAAGGACCTTACTTTATTGAAGCAGAGGCAGGAAAGGGGGCATATCGATTGCTAACAATGGAAGGTGATTTGCTACCTAGAGCCTGGAATGCTGTCCATTTGAAGAAATACTTCATGTGAGCAGAACCCGTGATCCTCACATCATAAGTATCCTTGAAGGATCCTTAGAGCACAAATGATCCTTACTTTGGTAACATTCTAATCTCAAACTATTTCATTTCCTTACTTTCTCACATAAGGATAAGGATCTTGTATCCTCTATCCACCTTTCATGTGATTCTGAGTTTTGAAGGTTCAGGTATCCTTAGCAAAAGGATGGTTATCCACAAAAGCAACCAGTTACTTGGGTTTGACCCCAGTTATTTGGGCTTGACCCCAGTTCTGCCTGTAGCGCATGATGATCCTGGTATAGTTCATGGCAGTGGGACCAGTACTCGCTTTAGGGGCTGATAATTCCATTGTACTGGCTATACCTAGAATCCTACGTATAATGGTAGACGTACCACACATCCGTTCCTAAGGTCTCTAACGTTTTCACGTTAGCTAAGGTTTTGGCATTTTCATGCCACTAAGTTTGGATAGTCGCCAGTTAGGGCCATACTCCAGTTTACACACGATCCTTGGGCTTGTCCCCAGTTATCCTTGGGCTTGTCCCCAGTTATCCTTTGGGCTTGTCCCCAGTTGCTAACTTTTATATTGGCTTAGTCCCAAGTCATGTTCTATTTCAGGTCTTTGAAGTTGAACAATCAAGGATCCTTGATCCTTACTCCTTACTAAGGTTTGTCTTATGGTTATCCTGGCTATGGTATTAAGGACTAGGATCCTAACTTGGATCCTCAGGTATGATCCTTAACTATTTTGATTTTATTCATTGATAATTTGAATAACCCTTGTACTTTGACAACTGAACTTACAATCCTTAAAATATACTACTTTTTGGAATTTTTCAACTATAGGATATTTGATCCTGGATCATATCCTAAATATTTTCTATCTAATTTGTGCAACTTTTCTTATTCAGGCAAGTGTATATCAAAACAATTGAAAATTAAAAGGATATACAAGGATATACAAGGATAACAACACATGATAAGCCAAAAAAAGACTAAAGTTATTTTATTAACAAAGGATTAACCATCAAAAGTTGTCAAAATAAAGTTGTCAAAATTGCCAACCCACGTTTCTACCAGCAAAACGTGGCCCGTCCACATTGGTTGGCAACGAGTGTCCATTGTTTGTGCGGTTATAGCATGCAGGTGATAAAAGGCGGCAGGATCACAATGGCTTCATCCCCCAAACAGAGGATCCCTCCACCATTTGTAATCCTACCTATTGTCCAAGGGATCCTGGATCCTTAACCCTAAAGCTATTGTTCAAGTACAAACCAACCTTGTTCAACAAAAACTACCATCAAACCTAAAAAATTGGGCTCCGGCTATGTCTAGAAGTGTCCATCATTGCCCAATCATGCAGCCTACACCTTCGCTGCATCACCATCCCTAGCTCCACTAGCTTCACCACCATGATCCTTGCCACTGCCTCCAGCCTCGATCGTCAGGATCTCCTCAGCCTCCTCCTCGTCATCCAGCTCAGCCAGCCTTTCCTTCCAGCCTTCCACACCCCGGGTGCTCCTATCGAAGTCAGGATCCTGAGCTTCAAAGGCCATCTGCAATTTGGTCTTATACATCGCTATGGCAGCAGAGACTTTAGCATCCTGGGTGATCTCATGCTTCTCGTAATCAGCATTGATTAACACATTGGCCGTCTCATTTTTGGCATTCTGAAGGTCTTTTTGGAGGTTGGCAATCTTAAGATCCTTGAGCAGTGCAACTTGTTGGAGGTCAGCAATCTTCCTATCCTGCTCCTCAATGTTCCCCACATAATCTTCAATCTCAGCAAATTTCAGCAAAGAGGATAAAGAACAGTTCAAGACCAGGTGATCCTCAAACAAGCAGGATATATAAGCGGGGACAGTGATCCTTACATCGTTGAAGTACTCAAGGAATTGGTGGCGGATCAGAGACAGACCTTGCAGATCCTCAGCTTCAGAGGCTTTTCTTTTCTTGCCTCCCCTTCCTTTGGAGGGTGCCTTAGGGATTGAAGCAGTTGGGCTAGCAGGAAGCTTTTTCTTGGTGGATCGCACGTTATCCAAATCGGTCACGCTGAACTTGGAGGCGGATCGTGAAGCTTTTCCAGCACCTGCACAATCAAAGCAAGATAAGTATCCTTATCCTATTTCTATTTAACTATTTGTTCAAATCTTTAACTATACAAAAAAACAGGATACTTACTTGACATTGTGACTGAGCTTGAGGATACCTCTTGTGAATCCTGGGTGATTATCTTGAATGATCTTGTTTCAGGACTGAGTCTTCTAAAGGTAGCAAGCCTTTCTTTGGTAGCAGGAGATGGTATGAGGTGTGAGACAGTAACAGCTGCATAACAAAGAACAAAAGGTTGTTAGTGATCCTTATTGTTAGGGCTGGATTTTTACTATGAATGATCCTTATACGTGATCCTAACCAGTGATCCTTATTTCTTTGGCAGGCAGTGATCCTCAGCCGGACCTCAGGATCAGGATCACGGGACATTGAGGTGATCCTAGTACTAACGGTCATTTTCGATTACTACAATATTATTTTGCAGGAATATCTAGCAGGATATGCCCTACATATCATGATCCAGGGACGCGCTTTTACAAATATGGCAAGAGCTGAGTTGAAGATGAACGTTGTGCCGGATATGGAAACATGGCTTGATCTAAGGGCAGCAATTTAGGCTAGATTATCTTTATTTCTAAAGGGGTAATGAGCTGATTAGTGGTCTATCTACCTAAAATAAGTTACCTACACATGTATAAATACCCATCTTCCTCACTCGGAAGAACACACACAACATACGACACAACTCTCAACACTTAGACACTCAGTGATCCTTGTACTCAGCTCATTATCATCCGAAGTTGTAACTACATTTTTATTATATTGAAATTGGTGATCGGTAGTTGCCATCACCCGAGGTTTTTTATGCCGGAGATCATACATTGATCAAGGGCTTTTTCCTCGTATAAATCATTGTGTCTTTGCATATTCATCACAGAAGTGATCCTTTACTTTTATAGCTAACCAAGCATCATATCCCGTTTACATAAAGTTTGGTTACATTATCCTTGTGTGATTTTTGACCAAAACAGTTTGGCGCCCACCGTGGGGCAATTGGTGCTTCATTCATAAAGAAAATCCTTTGTTCAAAATCATTTCAAAGAGTTACATGGCTTCATCATTGAAGAACACTTCCACGACGATGTCTGCAGTCACCTCAGCACAAACCACTCTACCTCCTCCACCGGCAGGATCCCAGAGAAATGCTGAGAAGAGACCAACCCCTTCTTTCTCTAAACCTCCATCTTCTTCTGCTATGAATTCTTCTATTCCCAGTACTAGTGATGTGTTTGCTTTAATTTTGCAGATGAAGGATCGTATGCAGCGGCAGGATGAAACTAATGACAGGATCCTCAGGGAGATTGGAGATCTCAAAAGACAAAAGAAAGCGGCAGAGGATCATTCCCCACTGATGCCAAAATCCTTGAGTTTTGAGACTCCAATGGTCACCTCTCAGCCATCAGGGATCCCAGACGTACAGATCACAGGGGAGACGAGAGGATTACATCTCAAGTCAGCAGCAATGACTCAGACATCGGGCTCGTATTTTCAGCCAGCAGGATCCTATCCTCAGTATATGGGATCCTTCATGAATCCGGGAGCCTATCCGGGGGCACAGCAGTTTCAAGGATCCTACTTTATTCCAGGATCGTTCCAGGGCCAAGGATCCTCCTTTGTTCCAGGATCATCCCAGGTTCAAGGATCCTCCTTCGTTCCAGGATCATCCCAGATACCAGGATCCTTACAGCTGCCAGGATCCCTAAAAAGTTTGCAAGCAGGGAATCTAGATGTCCATCAAGGGGACTTCATTCCAATGCAGACCATTGCTTCCACTGGTCCCTCCGTTATTCCAGAATCCCAGCAATACGGATTCCCTAACTTGAACCCAATGGGAGGTAACACTTTAAATAATTATCCTACCACTAACCATGGATTCATGCAGGATACAGGTACCAATCACGCTATGGCCAGGGAATTACAGAAACTAAAGGACATGATCTCAAGTGTTCCAGGGGTAGTCAAGCCTATCCCAGAGATTGCAGATGGAAGCCACAAGGTATCACGCTTTGCACCACCAATTTGTGATGCAGAGGTGCCCAAAAGGTTCCATATCCCTACCATGAAGCTGTATGATGGCACGACGGATCCAGAGGAGCATATAGCACAATACAGGGAAAGGATGGAAATCAATCCTATCCCAGAAAAGTTAAAGGAAGCATGCCTATGTAAAGGATTTGGATCCACTCTAACTGGATCAGCTCTTAAGTGGCTGCTAAGTCTTCCCCCTTACTCTATTACTTCATTTGCTAATTTAGTTAATTTATTCAATAACCAATTCTCTTGTAGTAGAAAATTTGAAAAATTAACCAGTGATTTGTACAGGATAACTCAAAATAATAATGAATCATTAAGGGATTATATAACTAAATTTAGTAAAGAATCCTTGGATATTCCCAACTTGGATATGGCTACGGCTGTTGAAGCCTTCAAAATGGGACTTCTTAAGGATTCATTATTCTATGATGATCTTGTTATGACACCTTGCAGGAATTTAGATGAAGTAAGAACTCGAGCACACAGGTTTATCCGGCTAGAGGATGACAAGAGGATCCAGGAGAGACAAGTAGGATCCTCAAAACAAGATAAGCAAGGATCCTCCTTCAAAAACAACAAGTTCAAATCCTACCATAGAAACGAGAACAAGAATGTGCATGCTGTCGACCAAGAAGAGGATGATGAAGAATATCCTCCAATCTCAGAATATTGTTTTTCCGTTGACAATCACGAACTAATCCTTGCAATGCAGAATCTAGGTGAAAAGGCTAGGTGGCCCAGGAAGAATGATAAACCATCCGGGACTAAAGACAAGTCCAAATGGTGTGCATACCATGAGGATTTCGGCCATCTAACTGAAGATTGCATAGCCTTAAGAAAAGAAATTGGATACCTGCTAAGCAAGGGGCATCTAAAGGAATTGTTGGGAAGAAAAAAGCAAAGGACCCAGGATCCTGAAAGGATCCCTGAAAAGGCTCCAGCACCTCCGGCAAATGCACAAGTGATTAACTTCATATCCAGAGGATCAGACATTTGTGGAACATCCTTCTCAGCGGCCAAAAGACATGCAAAAGAATCAAAAATGGATAATGGAGAAAGGCCTATTAGAACCTCAAGCGTCTCAGAAGGAAAGATGATAACATTTTGATGAGGATGATCGCATCAACATCCAGGATCCTCATCATGATAGTTTAGTTATCACTCTCTTTATCTCTAACCATTTTGTCCGCAGGATCCTTATCGATGGAGGGAGCTCAGTGAACATAATCCAGCTTGATGTCTTGAAGAAGATGGGAATCCCAGAATCAGACATCACACCAAGATCCTCCGTGCTTGTAGGATTCAGTGGAGAAACGAAGAAAACTCTGGGGGACATCAAACTCCCAATCTACGTGGAAGGATTACATAATTACCAAAAATTTTGTGTTATTGACTGTTTATCTTGTTGCAACGTTATCCTTGGCAGGCCTTGGATACATGACATGAAAGCAGTTCCATCTACCTACCATCAATGTGTGAAGCTCCCTAGCCCATGGGGGATAATCAAGATCGACAGTGACCAGCAAGAAGCTAAGGATTGCTATACCTCATCCATGAAGCCAACCTCGAAGCCAAGGGAGCAATAGCAATTACAGTATCCTCCGAGGAACGTCTTGGAGGCAAGGGAACAAGATGTAGATGAAATCCTCTTGGACCCTAGTGATCCTGAATCAAAAATCTATATCGGATCAGGGATCCTTGGCAAGATGAAAGAAGACATGATATCCTTCCTCAAAAGAAGAAAATCTACCTTTGCTTGGAAACATGAAGATATGACAGGTATATCTAAGGATATTATTACTCACAAACTTGGCATTGACAGGTCTATCAAGCCAATCCATCAAAAAAGGAGGAAGTTTGCACCAGAAAGGAATGCCATTATCCAAGAAGAAGTAGAGAGACTACTTCGAGCAGGTATGATCAGAGAGGTAAAGTATCCTAAATGGTTAGCCAATGTGGTTGTTGTCCAAAAGAAAAACGGAAAGTGGAGGGTATGTGTCGATTTCACTGATTTGAATAAGGCATGTCCCAAGGATCCTTTCCCATTACCCCACATTGACTCCATGGTGGATGCAACAGCGGGGCATGAACTGTTAACTTTTATGGATGCATCATCCGGATTCCAACAAATCCAGATGGAACCATCTGACCAAGAGGATACAGCCTTTATGACCCCAACCGGTTTATATTGTTATATTGCCATGCCTTTTGGACTAAGAAATGCAGGTGCAACCTATCAAAGGCTGGTAAATATGATGTTCAAAGATCAAATTGGAAAAACTATGGAGGTGTACATAGATGATATGGTGGTCAAGTCAAAGAAAGCTGAGGATCACCTAAGGGACATGGAAGAAGCATTCGATATCCTTGATAGTTACAACATGAAACTTAATCCTTCAAAATGCCATTTTGGTGTTAAGGCAGGAAAGTTCTTAGGATACATGGTAACCCAGAGGGGCATTGAAGCAAGCCCGGAACAAATCAAAGCATATCAAGTCTCCTGCCAATGCCAAGGATGTTCAAAGACTAACAGGCAGGATAGCAGCTTTGAACAGGTTCATATCGAAATCCTCAGAAAAGTGCAAAGAATTCTACGATATCCTAAGGAAGAATAAGAAGTTCGAATGGACTGAGAAGCATGAAAATGCTTTACAAGCCCTAAAAGAGTATATGTCCTCAGCACCAGCATTAGCAAAACCGGAAAAAGGAGATGTGTTATCCTTATATCTGGCGGTATCCTCAACCGCTGTAAGTGCTGTCCTCGTTAAGGATCACGAAGGTACACAATATCCTATCTACTATGTAAGTAAAAGTCTACTTGATGCCGAATCCAGGTACTCACACCTCGAAAAACTCATCCTTGCATTAATCATGGCATCCACGAAGTTAAGGCATTATTTTGAAACTCATACTATTATTGTTAAAACTAATTTTCCAATTAAGAATGTCCTCAGGAAACCGGATATGTCAGGGAGAACGGCTAAGTGGGCAGTGAAGCTTAGTGCCCATGATATAAGATACGAACCAAGAACAGCCATTAAATCTCAAGCACTAGCTGACTTTGTGGCTGATTTCAGTAGTGATCTACAAAAGGAAGCAGAATTGGAGGTCCAGCAGCTGGATGAGACCAAGGATCCTTGGATCCTACACACTGACGGATCCTCAAACATCAAAGGCACAGGGCTAGGGATCCTACTAAAATCGCCACAGGGGGACATAATACCCCACTCTATAGCTTGTGAGTTCCAGGCAACTAACAATGAGGCTGAGTATGAAGCCTTAATTGCTGGCTTACAAATTGCTAAGGATATGGGGGTAAAGTATCTCGAAGTATATGTAGATTCATTATTGATCACCAATCACTTTAATGGATCCTATGCTGTTAAAGGTGAAAAACTAACCAAATATTTAGAGATAGTCAAAGAATTGGCACTCTCTTTTGTTTCTTTTAGCTTAACACAGGTACCAAGGGAGGATAACACGGAAGCTGACGCATTGGCCAACCTAGGATCATCTTTGAAGATTCCAGAAGATATAAGTATCCCTATCATCCATATCCTGGCTCCTGCTATTGAAAAACAGGTGGCCATGGAAATAGAAGAGGCTACTGCAATGATCCCTAGTGAAGAAGCCCAACCTAATTCAGGATCATGGATCTCACCGATCATGGGATATTTGCAACACGGGGAGATCCCGATGGGAGAAAATCCTAGAGCTTTCAGGATTAAGGTATCTCAATTCACAATTCTGAATAATGTATTATATAAGCGATCTCTTGCAGGACCATATTTGAGATGTATCGAGGATCCTGAAATTGAAGAGGTGTTGAAGGATTTCCATGAAGGAGATTGTGGAAACCACACTGGGGGCAGGGCATTATTCTCAAGGATCCTTAGAACAGGATACTACTGGCCAACCATGAAAAGGGATGCTGTAGAGTATGCTAAGAAATGTGATCCTTGCCAAAGACATAGCAATATCCTTCACCAACCAGCTGAATTACTACACCCCATACCATCCTCTTGGCCATTCATGAGATGGGGAATGGATATAGTTGGCAAGCTCCCTAAAGCACCTGGTGGAAAAGTATTTATGCTTGCCATGACTGACTATTTTTCCAAGTGGATAGAAGCTGAAGCCTTCGCTCAAGTCAGAGAAAAGGAAGTCATATCCTTCATTAAAAGAAACATTATAACCAGATTTGGCATCCCCTCTGAAATTATATGTGATAATGGTTCTCAATTCATTGGAAGGAGAACCACTAACTTTTGTGACAGTTGGGGAATCAAGATGATAACATCAACACCAGTTCATCCACAAGCCAATGGTCAAGCAGAATCATCCAACAAGATCATCATCAACAATCTGAAGAAGAAGCTAGGATCCAAGAAAGGAAAATGGGCAGAGGAGTTACCTTATGTGCTATGGGCTGATAGGACAACTCCCAAGAATGCCACTGGCCAAACACCTTTCTCTTTAGTATTTGGGGCAGAAGCAGTTATCCCAACAGAGATGGTGATCCCAACTGCTAGAACAAGTGCTCGTGATCCTGAAGAAAATGCTACAACCCTAGCTCAGGATTTGGATACTATTGAGGAAAACAGGGATCTAGCTAGGATAAGAATGGCAAGCTACCAACAAAGGATGGCTGGTGCCTACAACAAGAATGTCAGGATAAGGAAGTTCCAAGTCGGAGATATGGTGTTGAGAAAAGCATTTCAAAACACCATCAATCCTGCTGACGGGAAGCTAGCACCAAAATGGGAAGGTCCCTACTTGATTGAAGCTGAAGCAGGAAAGGGGGCATACAGGTTGCTAACCATGGAAGGAAACTTGTTACCAAGAGCCTGGAATGCTGTTCACTTAAAGAAATATTTCATGTGAACATGATCCTTCCTGCATGTGATCCTTACATTGGAATATCCTTGAAGGATCCTGGAGATATCGTTGATCCTTACACAGGTAATATGCTTATCCTAAAACTATTGCATTTTCTTACTTTTTGCCTAAGGATAAGGATCATGTATCCTTCATCCTCTACTCACAAACCATTTGAGTTATGATAGTTCAGGTATCTTCAGCATATCATCAAAGATCTTCAAAAGCATCACAGATCCTCGGGTCCAACCCCAGTTATCCTTGGGATTATCCCCAGTTTCCGCCAGCAGCGCACGATGATCCTGATATAGTTCACGTCTTTGGGATCAGTACCCACTTTCGGGGCTGGCGACCTCATCGTACTGGCTATACCCAGGATCCTACGTATAATGGTGGACGCACCATACATCCGTTCCTAAGGTTTCTAACGTTTTCACGTTAGCTAAGGTTTTGACATTTTCATGTCACTAAGTTTGGATAGTTGCCAGAAAGGGCCATACTCCAGTTTACATACGATCCTTTGGGCTTGTCCCCAGTTATCCTTTGGGCTTGTCCCCAGTTATCCTATGGGCTTGTCCCCAGTGATCCTCCGGGATCATTCTCAGTTATCCTTTGGGCTTGTCCCCAGTTACAAACTTATCTTTTATATTGGCTTAGTCCCAAGTTATACTCCATTTTTCAGGTTTTCGAAGTTAAACAATTAAGGATCCTTAATCCTTATTGTTCATTAAGATTTTTACTTATGGTTATCCTGATTAAAGGTTAGGATCCTAACTCGGATCCTCAGGTATGATCCTTAACTACTTTTAATTTCATTATTCATTTGAATAACCTTTAGACCTTGACAACTGAACCTATGATCCTTAAAATAAACTATCTTGAAAACTTTCGATTATAGGATATTTGATCCAGGATCATATCCTAAATTTCTTAAACATAATTTGCTCAACTTTTCAAACAAACATGTGTCAAAACAATTGAAAATCAAAAAGGATAACAACACAAGATAAGCCAGAAAGATTAAAGTTATATTATTAAACCAAAGGATCATTAACCCTTTCAAAAAAGTTGTCAAAATTGCCAACCCACATTTCTACCAGCAAAACGTGGCCCGTCCACATGGGTTGGCAAAGGGTGTCCATTGTCTATGCGGTCTTAGCATTTTTGCAGGAAAGTAAAAGCAGCAGGATCACAAAGGCTTCATCCCCCAAACAGAGGATCCCTCCACCTTTTGTAATCCTACCTGTTGTTCAAAGGATCCAGGATCCTCAACCCTAAACTATTGTTCAAATACAGACCAACATTGTTTTAAAAACATCACAACCACTAAACAAAAAAAAAAATTGGGCTCCGGCTATGTCTAGAAGTTTCCATCATTGCCCAATCTTGCAGCTCAAACCTTCGCTGCACCATCACCACCAGCTCCACTCGCTTCACCATGATCCTTGCCAGCATCACCTCCCTCCAGCCTTGGGATATCCTCAGCATCCTCCTCATCATCCAAGTCTACCAGCCTTGCCTTCCAACCTTCAACATCCCATGAGCTCTTGTCAAAGGCAGGATCCTGAGCCTCCGCAGCCATTTGTAGTTGTATCTTGTACATAGCAGTTGCGGCAGAGACCTTGGCATCCTGGATGATCTCCTGCTTCTCATTATCCATGTCAATCAGCCTCTGAGCAGCTTCATCCTTGGTGGCCTGGAGTTCCTTCTCAAGATCCGCTATCTTGAGATCCTTCAACACACCCATTTGCTGAAGATCGGCAATCTGGCTCTCCTGGTCCTCAACATTGCCAATATAAGTTTCAATCTCAGCAAGTTTCTGCAAACAAAAGAAATAAAAACAAGCTCGGAATCAGGTGATCCTCGAAAGATACTAGATAACCAACAGGGGCAGTGATCCTCACCTCGTTCACATAGTCAAGAAATTGCTGACGAAGGAGAGGGAATCCCTGGAGTTCATCAGAGGTTTTCCTCTTTTTTCCCTTACCCCGAATGGACGCTTTAGGAGCTGAGACTGAAGGGCTGGCAGCAGGAGCCTTCTTTTTCTTAGAAGACGTGACATTGGCAAGGTCACTTATCCCAAACATGGAGGCAGATTTAACAGACCTGGCAGACTTTCCGGCACCTACACAATTCAAAAACAAGATAAGTTCCCTTATTAAATTGAATACTTTCACATAAGACTTATTTTTTATGAGGATACTTACTTGACATTGTGGCAGATGCAGAGGATATCTCTTGAGAATCTTGGATAATAATCTGAAAGCTTCGAACTTCAGGATCAAGCTTCTTGAAAGCTAACACTCTTTCTTTGGCAGCAGGGGTCAACCTTAAGTGAGCAACGGAGATAGCTGCATAAAAAGACAAAAAAAGAAAAGACATCAGTGATCCTCATCATATGAGACAGAACTGATAGTGATCCTTCGAGGATCCTCTATCCTACCATGAGTGGCCCATTCCTTGGGCAGATCCTTCCCATCCGGGATGGAATCCCTCTTAACAAAGAAAAATCTACGTTTCCAGTTGGCATCATTCTTGGTCACTTTGAAAATGGGATGATCCTCCCCAGCTTTCCGTTTCAACAAGTACCGGTGAGAACCAAAGGTGGTGAGATCATAAAGTTCAGCTAACTCTGACATCCCCAAATCAATCCCTTCTTGCTCGATGATCCTCTCAAAGGTATATAGAACCCTCCAGATCATCGGCATAGCTTGGATAAATGAGATGCCGGTAAGAGAAAAGAAAGATTGGGTAAATGTCGGAAAAGGATATGAATACCCGATGAGGAAAGGAGTAGCAGGAAAGGCCACCCAAGTGTCCGAAACAAAATCACTCAGAGCAGTAGGATCAAAGGGTTTGAAAACAACATTCGCTGGGAAACAATGGCGAATCTTGTCTATTTGGATATCGGTAAAACAGCATCTCTCCATAGGAGAATCTTTGATAATCCCCTGGCTTTTCAAGGGACTATCCTTCTTAGAGCCTTTGTGCGGTGAATTCCGAAGAAGCATATTCGAGATGAAAACAGAGTAAAAGCACGAAAGAACAGAGCAAAGAAGAGAAAGAGGAGAATGATACCTGATCAAAGCCTTCGGTGACGATTATAAAGGGAGATACTTCGAATTTAAATACAAAGTGATCCTAACCCTATCTCCTATTTATAATGATGATTCGCAGGGATTGTCACATCAGTGACGTAAATATCATAACGGCTAGTCCATGTGCAACGGCTAGTAAATCGGAATCGTCCGTTAGAGATAAGCTCAAAACAAAATATAACTCATCCATTTACATTTAACTCCTTATATTTTGGGGGCAATTGTTAGGGCTGGATTTTTACTATGAATGATCCTTATACGTGATCCTAACCAGTGATCCTTATTTCTTTGGCAGGCAGTGATCCTCAGCCGGACCTCAGGATCAGGATCACGGGACATTGAGGTGATCCTAGTACTAACGGTCATTTTCGATTACTACAATATTATTTTGCAGGAATATCTAGCAGGATATGCCCTACATATCATGATCCAGGGACGCGCTTTTACAAATATGGCAAGAGCTGAGTTGAAGATGAACGTTGTGCCGGATATGGAAACATGGCTTGATCTAAGGGCAGCAATTTAGGCTAGATTATCTTTATTTCTAAAGGGGTAATGAGCTGATTAGTGGTCTATCTACCTAAAATAAGTTACCTACACATGTATAAATACCCATCTTCCTCACTCGGAAGAACACACACAACATACGACACAACTCTCAACACTTAGACACTCAGTGATCCTTGTACTCAGCTCATTATCATCCGAAGTTGTAACTACATTTTTATTATATTGAAATTGGTGATCGGTAGTTGCCATCACCCGAGGTTTTTTATGCCGGAGATCATACATTGATCAAGGGCTTTTTCCTCGTATAAATCATTGTGTCTTTGCATATTCATCACAGAAGTGATCCTTTACTTTTATAGCTAACCAAGCATCATACCCCGTTTACATAAAGTTTGGTTACATTATCCTTGTGTGATTTTTGACCAAAACACTTATACAAATAGAAGACTGTCTGGTGATCCTTCTCAGGGTCCTCTATCCTACCATGGGTGGCCCATTTCCTTGGTAGATCCTTTCCATTGGGGATAGAATCTCTTTTGACGAAGAAGAAACATCGTTTCCAGTTGGTGTCGTTCTTGGTGGCTTTAAAAATTGGGTGTTCTTCACCAGGCTTACGTTTGAACAAGTATCGGTGGGATCCAAAGGTAGTGAGATCATACATCTCGGCCAGCTCTGACATTCCTAGATCAATCCCCTCCTGCTCAATGATCCTCTCAAGGGTACACAAAACCCTCCAGATCATTGGCATAGCTTGGATATAAGAAATGCCAGTAAGAGAGAAGAAGGATTGGGTAAAGGCTGGAAAAGGATAGGTATAATCTATGGTGAACGGGGTAACAGGAAAGGCAATCCAAGTTTCAGAAACATGATCACTCAAAGCAGTGGGATCAAAGGATTTGAATACGGTGTTCGCTGGGAAGCAATAACGGATTCTATCGATCTGTGGATCAGTGAAACAACAGCGTTCTTTTGCGGAATCTTTGATGATCCCTTGACTTTTCAGAGGGCTGTTCTTCTGGTGATCCTTAGCGGGAGAATTCCGGAGCATCATTTTCGACGAGATGATGATAAAAGAAGTAAAACACAGTAAGAGAAGGAAGAAGAGGAGAAGAGACTACCTGATCGATCTTCGGATGAGAACTTAAAGGGAGTTTCTCTTAGATTTAAATGCAAATTGATCCTATCTCTAACTCCTATTTATAATCATGATCTTGCAGGGTAAGTCACCTCAGTGACGTCAGGATTGCAATGGATAGTTTGATTTTAACGGCTATATATCCGTTAGTTTGTTGCGGATAAGATCAACAAAATATAACTCATTTATTTTACAAAATCACTCCTTATATTTTGGGGGCAATTGTTAGGGGAGGATTTCCTAATGACCTGTGATCCTCAAGTGTTATCCTGTTTGGTGATCCTTACTTCTGTGACAGATAGTGATCCTCAGAAGTGTTTCAGGATCAGGATCATGGATCATCCTAAGGATCCTTATACTAACGATTGTTCACTTTAAATTTGGTATTGTTTTGTAGGAGTACCGGCTTGGACTTGGTCATGGCGATATTCCTGGAGCATATTCCCTTCAATTATGCACGTGCTTGACCATTGTGAACGTTGTGGAGAACGTGGGGAGAAGGCACGAAATGCGGATAGTTAGTTAGGCTAGATATTTTCTATTTTTAAAGGGGATAGCGAGCTATTTTTAGAACACTTGGCTATTTTTTGGCTACACACACTCGTACAACTGCACTCATCAGCTTACAGCAAAACACTTAGCAATTTTCATACATTTCTACACGATACACTATAGTGATCCTTGTACCTAGCTCGCTATCATCCGAAGTTGTAAAAGAATTATTGTTTAATTTGAGTTGGTGATCGGTAGTTTCCATCACCCGAGGTTTTTTATGTCGGAGATCATTCATTGATCAAGGGCTTTTTCCTCGTATAAATCTTTGTGTCACTTGTGCAATTCATTTCTGAGTGATCCTCATTGTTGTTTACCAATTCAAGCATCATACCCCGTAACAGAGAGTTTGGTTGCATTATCTTGTCTGATTTTTGACCAAAACACTAGGCAGCTGCGATTGCCAGCCCCCGGGGTTATATGCCGGCGATCTAGATTGATCAAGGGCTTTCCTCGTACATCTCGTGTCATTTCCTTTACTTTTTACTCATAGTTTGATCGTAGATACAGCTCAATATCCTGAGCCATATCCTGAAAACTGTTTTTACAAAACAACATAACAAGCATATTTCCAATACACTTTTTAGCACACTACCTCACTTATTGATCACTTAATTGCCTCGGTAATTTTTGAACAAAACAATTTGCCGCCCACCGTAGGGCAAGTGGTGCTACCTTTACTAAAAATCTTTGTAAAATCGTTAATCGGTTTTCTGCTTTCAAAACTTTTTGCCACATTGTCCACAATGGCCTCAAGATCAAACATGAGCTCCTCCACTGTGTCTGCTACAACTTCTGCTACTATTGGTTCGGTGCTTCCACCACCCCCTCCAAGGATGCCAGCTTCTTCACAACCTTAGGATATTATCCCTACCCGGAGTGTTCAGGGATCTGCTCCCGTTTTAGCTTCTAATGATGAAATTCTAACCTTATTTGGAAGTGTGCAGGAACAAATGAGGCAGCAACAGGAAACTAACCAAATGTTGTTGAGAGAAATACAACTCTTAAAAGTGGGCTCGAGCAGATCCGCTGAGGATATTGTTACTCCTTTACAACCCAGAACTTTGAACTTCAGTTCGGTTGTGTATACTGAGGATAATAGGGGGAATATTGTGCCTAGTCATTCCCAAAATCATACTCCTGAAATACCCTCATCGATCAGGATGTCAACTGTGAGGAGCTCAGGATATGTTTCAGGATTTGGCCAGAATCCTCAGACTGGTAACGTGTCGAATAATAATATTCATGCTACTAACAATAGTGGATTTTTGCAGGATGCAGGTGTTAGGGCATGAATTTTATGCTAAGGATCATCTATCCTTAGATTGGGCATGGATCATGGATTCTTAATGGATGATGCAGATAGTCTGAGGATCCTGAGGTTGAGGATCACGAGTCTGAGGATCACGAGTCTAAGGATCACGGGTCTGAGGATCACGAGTCTGAGGATCACGCGTCTGAGGATCCAGGATCCTTAACAGAACTTACAATTGTCACGTTTTTAATGTGTAAATGCAGATAATGGACGAAGTGGACCACTTCTTTACGGGAATCTCATGGAATATGCTTCCTAGGCACGTGCATAATGAGGAAATAACCGTTAGTGGTGGTCGTGGGTGACTTCCACCTTTTTCGGGAAGTTAGTTACTTGTTTTTTTCTTATCCTTTAAGGAGAAAATGAGCTCAATTAAGGCACAATTCGTACACACCACACAAACAACACACAACACTCAAATTCTCTGCAAACACTTAGCAAAAAACACACACTTACACTAGAAATTCAATGTATTGAGCTTGTTTTCTTCCGAAGTTGTACAAGGATCACTATTGTTTTTGCAATTGGTGATCGGTAGTTTCCATCACCCGAGGTTTTTTATGCCGGAGATCTTCTAAAGATCAAGGGCTTTTTCCTCGTATAAATCTCGGTGTTCATCGTTGATTTCATGTACTTGTTGTTCATACAATTAACCAAGCATCATACCTCACAAAATCAGATTTGGTTGCATTATCCTTGTGTGATTTTTGACCAAAACAGTTTGGCGCCCACCGTGGGGCAATTGGTGCTTCAATTCTGAGAAATTTTGTTCATTTCATTCATTTCGGTTCATTACCTTCAACCACATGGCTTCTCCAGCGAAGAACACTCCAAGCTCTATGTCGGCGGTCACTTTTTCACAGGGCATTCCGCCTTTGCATCATCTCCCCCTTTGCATTCCAGAAGAATGCTGAGAATTCTCCGAAAAAGACAACCCCCGTTTTCACAAAACCAACTGTTGTTTCTTCCTCTACACTTACTAACAGTGATTTTTATGCTTTGATTGTGCAGATGAAGGATCACATGCAGCAGCAGGTCAAAACTAATGGCAGGATCCTTCGTGAAATTGATAAAATCAGCAAAGGATCACTCCCCTTTGATGTCGAGGTCGCTGAATTTCGACACTCGTGTCATAACTTCCCAGCACTTTGCAGCTCCAGATGTCCAATACCAGGGTGCATCGATAGGAATGCGTTCTGGATCATCGGTAATGTCTCAGGCTTGAGGATCCTCTTTCCAGCCTTCAGGATCCTCATTTCAGCATCAGCGATTCTTCACCAGTTTAGGAGGATGCATGGGGACGCAGCCAATTCAAGGATCCTCTCAGGTTCAAGGATCCTCTCAGGTTCAAGGATCCTCTCAGGTTCAAGGATCCTCTCAGGTTCAAGGATCCTCTCAGGTGCAAGGATCCTCTCAGGTTCAAGGATCCTCTCAGGTTCAGGGATCCTCCTCCCAGGTTCAAGGATCCTCTCAGGTTCAAGGATCCTCTCAGGTTCAGGGATCCTCCTCCCAGGTTCAAGGATCTTCATCTCAGGTTTCTGGATCTATGGATTATCCTCCAAGACCCCCATTCACAGCACATCAAGGATCCAACATCTTTCAGGATCAAGGATCCTTAGGGAGTCAACAACCCGGAAGTTCAGATGTTCATCAAGGAAACTTCATTCCAATGCAGACCATTGCTTCATCTGGCCCTTCTGTCATACCAGAATCCTGTCAATATGGATTTACATCTGGGATTCCAAACTTGAATCCTCCGGGAGGTAACACTTTTAATAACTCTTATACCACTAACCATGGCTCCATGCTGGATATAGGTATCAATTAAGCTATGGCTAGGGAGTTGCATAAACTCAAAGATATGATATCCAGCGTTCCAGGAGTGGTTAAGCCCATCCCTGAAATTCTAGATGGAAGTCACAAGGGAAAGAATGGAGATCAATCCCATTCCTGAGAGGTTAAAAGAAGCATGTCTATACAAGGGTTTCGGATGCACACTGACATGATCAGCTCTTAAATGGCTGCTAAGCCTTCCCCTTTACTCTATTACTCCATTTGCTAATCTAGTTAATCTGTTTAATAGCCAATTCTCATGTAGTAGAAATTTGAACGATTAACTAGTGATCTATATAGGGTAACTCAAGGTCATAATAAATCACTTAGAGATTACATAACTAAGTTTAGTAAAGAATCCTTAGATATCCCTAACCTGGATATAGCTACGGCTGTAGAAGCCTTTAAAATGGGTTTGCTTAGGGATTCAATGTTCTATTATGATCTTGTCATGACCCCTTGCAGGAACTTAGATGAGGAAAGAAACAAGGCCCTTAGGTTCATCCGTTTAGAGGATGACAAAAGGATCCACGAGAGATTGTCAGGATCCTCAAAGCAAGACGAATAAGGATCCTATCTCAAGGATAACTGATCCAAGCAATACTCCAAGCATGACAACCAGAGTGTGCATGCTGTGGAACAAGAGGAAGATGATCAGGATTATCCTCATATTTCTGAATATTGTTTTTCTGCTGATAATAATGAACTAATCCTTTCTATGTAGAGTTTAGGTGACAAGGTTAGGTGGCCAAGGAAGAATGACAAACCGCCTACCACCAAAGACGAATCGAAATGGTGTGCTTACCATGGGGATTCTGGTCATCTCACAGATGAGTGCATAGCATTAAGGAAGGAGATAGGTTATCTTTTGAGCAAAGGATACTTGAAGGAATTGCTCGGAAGGAAAAAGTCAAGGATCAAGTATCCTGAGAAAGTTCCTGAAAAAGCTCCTCCTCCACCATCCGATGCTCAAATCATCCATTTCATCTCCGGAGGTTCTCAGCAGCTAAGAGACATGCAAAGGAAACAAAGATGGAGAATAGGGACAGACCTGTTCGGACCTCCGTCCTTACCCAACAGAGAGTGATATCATATGATGAGGATAACTGTGCGGACATCCAGGATCCTCATCACGACGGTGTAGTTATTACATTATTTATATCTAACCATTTTGTTCGCAGGATTCTCATTGATGGGAAAAGCTCAGTGAACATAATCCAGTTGGATGTCCTCAATAAAATGGAAATCCTTGAATCCGATATTGTCCAAAGATCATCTGTCCTTGTGGGATTCAGTGAAGACACAAAGATTACATTGGGGGACATTAAACTTCCTATTTATATAGAGGGAGTGAATTCTATTCAAGAATTTTATGTTATTGATTGCTTATCTTGCTGTAATGTTATCTTTGGCAGGCCATGGATACACGATATGAAGGCAGTCCCCCTCAACATATCATCAATGTGTCAAGGTCCCAACTCTATGAGATATGGTGAAACATATCATCAATGTGTCAAGGTCCCAACTCTATGAGATATGGTGAAGATAGAAAGTGATCAGCAGGAGGCAAAGAACTGTTACACTTCTTCAATGAAGCCAGCCTCCAAGGAGCAAGACATCATGGAGGCAAGAGAGCAAGACGTCAAGGATATTATGTTGAACCCAGAGGATCCTGAATCCAAAATTTTTATAGGATCCAGGATCCTAGACAGTATTGAGCAGGATTTAGTATCCTTCTTGGAAAGAAGAAAATCTACCTTCGCTTGGAAACATGAAGATATGACAGAAGAAAGTTTGCACTTGAAAGGAATCCCATTATCCAAGAAGAGGTAGACAAATTTCTCAAGGCAAGTTTGAGTGGACTGATAAGCATGAAGCTGCACTCAAGGTTCTTGAGGATTATCTATCCTCAGCACCAGCCCTGATGAAACCAGAAAATGGAGAATCGTTATCCTTATACTTAGCTATTTCAGCTAAAGCAGTAAGTGTGATCCTAGTTAAGGATCATGAAGGCTCTCAACATCCGGTATACTATGTAAGTAAAATTCTACTTGATGCTGAGGCCAGGTATTCTCATTTAGAAAAATTAATTCTTGATTTAATTATGGCTTCTGCTAAACATAGACATTATTTAGAAACTCACACCATTATTGTGAAAACTAACCTTTCTATCAAGAATGTTCTCAGGAAACTTCAAATGTCAGGTAGAATGGCAAAGTGGGCAATCAAGCTTGTTGCATATGACATTAAGTATGAACCTAGGACTGTCATCAAGTCCGAAACTTTAGCTGACTTTGTGGCTGATTTCAGTAGTGATCTACAAAGGGAAGCTGAATTAGAAGTTCAACAACTTGAGAAGACCACGGATCATTGGACACTCTTCAAGGATGGAGCTTCAAATGTTAAAGGAACTGGACAAAGCACACTACTAAAATCGCCATAGGGGGACATTATACCCCAATCCATTGCATGTGAATTCCAAACCACTAATCATGAGGCAGAGTATGAGGCCTTGATAGCAGGTTTGCAATTAGCTAACAATATGAGGATCAGGTATCTTCAAGTATATGTAGATTCTCTATTAATTACTAATCATTATAACGGTTCTCACACTGTCAAAGGTGAAATACTAATCGAGTACTTAGAAATAGTCAAGAAATTGGCAGATTCTTTTGCTTTTTTCAGTCTAACACAGGTATCCAGAGAAGAGAATGCAGAAGCAAACACTTTAACTAACCTTGGATCATTCCTAAAGATGCCAGAAGATGTGAAAAATACTCATCACCCATGTTTTAACTCCTGCAATTGAGGATCACGTAGCCATGGAGATAGTGGAGGATTCTGCAATCATACCTGGTGATCCTGCACAGTCGAATTCAGGATCCTGGATCCTTCCAATCCTAAGATATATACAACATGGAGAGATCCCTACAGGACAAAATCCTAAAGCTTTCAAAGTCAAGGAGACTGTGGAAACCATACTGGGGGCAGAGCACTATTCTCAAGGATTCTTAGAACAGGACACTATTGGCCTACCATGAAGATGTATGTTGTGGATTATGCAAAGAAACGTGATGCTTGTCAAAGACACAGTAATATTCTACACCAACCAACATAACATCTATAGAAGAAGCTTTTGCTCAAAGTCTGAAAAAAGGAAATGGCCAGTTATCAACAAAGAATGGCTGGAGCATACAACAAGAATGTCAGGATTAGAAGATTTCAAGTTGGTGATTTTGTGCTAAGAAAAGCATTCCAGAACACTAGATGGCAAGCTAGCACCAAAGTGGGAAGACCCCTATCTAAGTGAAGCTGAATCAGGAAAGGGGGCATATCATTTGTTAACAATGGATGGTGATCTCCTACCAAGAGCTTGGAATGCTGTTCATCTCAAAAGATACTTTAAGTAAGAAGGATCAGGGATTCTAAACGATACCACTATTCTGATTAAGGATTCAGGATCCTTAAAGGATATATGATTCTACATTTGGTAACACATTACTTTCATTTTCATTTTCATTCATTTTATACTTGTTACTTATCATAAGTTAAAGATGTTAATCAGTTAACATCTATTTTCACAAAGTTTAAGCTTTTGCAGAGTGGTTATCATTTTACAGAAGATCAAAGTGGTTGGCCAACCCTCCAAAGTTTTGGGCTTGTCCCCAGTTTGGGCCTGTCCCCAGTTTCGCCAGTAGCGCACGATGATCCTGGTGAAGTTCAAGGCAGTGCGACCAGTACTCGTTTTAGGGGCTGACAATTTCATTGTACTGGCTGTACCCAGTGTTTTGGTCAAAAATCACACAAAGGATAATGCAACCAAACTCTATGTAAACGGGGTTTGATGCTTGGTTTGTTGAAAAAGTAAAGGATCACTTTTACTTTGAAATATGCAAAGACACAATGATTTATACGAGGAAAAAGCCCTTGATCAATGTATGATCTCCGGCATAAAAAACCTCGGGTGATGGCAACTACCGATCACCAAACTTCAATATATCAAAATATGGTTACAACTTCGGATGATAATGAGCTGAGTACAAGGATCACTATCGTAATGTGTGTCTAAGCGTGTGAGAATTGTGTTGTGTGTTCTTCCGAATGAGGAAGAGTGTTATATATACAAGTGTAGGTGACCTATTTTAGGTAAAAAGACTAATAATCAGCTCATTACCCCTTTAGAAATAAAAGTAAATCTAGCCTAAATTATCGCCCTTAAATTATGCCAAGTTTCCATATCCTTCACAACGTCCATCTCCGATTAAGCACATGCTATAGTTGTAAAGACGTGTCCTTTAATTGTGATGCTTAAGAGCGGATCCTGCTAGATGTCCTGCAAAACAACATTAAATTCAACGAAAGCAACTGTTAGCATGAGGATCCTATGATGGTCCGTGATCCTGATCCTGGAACTCTGCTGAGGATCACTATCTGCCAAAGAAACAAGGATCACTGGTTAGGATCACTCGTGAGGATCATGTATTGTAAAAATCCAGCCCTAACAATTGCCCCCAAAATATAAGGAGTTTATTGTAAATTAACGAGTTATATTTTGCTTTGATCTTATCTGCAACGAACAACTCGGATAACTAGCCGTTAATCTCGAACTAGCCGTTGCAACCTTTACGTCATTGAGGTGACATCCCTGTAAATCATGATTATAAATAGGAGATAGGGTTAGGATCAATCTTCATTTAAGTTCAAGATATTCTCCCTTTATAATCTCTACCGAAGATCAATCAGGTATTCTCTTCTCTTTTTTCCCTCTCTTGCTCTGTTTTTCTGCTTTTATCCTGCCAAGAGTATGTTACTCCGAAATTCCCCTCACAAGGATCACAAGAAGAGCAGTCCCCTGAAAAGCCAAGGGATCGTCAAAGACTCTCCTACGGAGAGGTGCTGCTTTACTGATGCTCATGTTGGTAGGATCCGTCACTGTTTTTCGGCGGATACCGTCTTCAAGTCTTTTACTCCCACCGTTCTGAGTGATTTCGTTTCTGACGCCTGGGTAGCCTTTCCTGCAACTCCGTTTACCATAGGATATTCATATCCTTTTCCAGCCTTCACCCAATCCTTCTTTTCTCTGACCGGCATGTCCTATATCCAAGCCATGCCGATGATCTGGAGGGTTCTGTGTACCCTTGAGAGGATCATCGAGCAGGAGGGGATTGACTTAGGGATGTCGGAGCTGGCCGAGTTATATGATCTTACCACATTTGGTTCCTGTCGATACTTGTTGAAACGGAAAGCTGGAGAGGATCACCCTGTTTTTAGGGTCACAAAAAATGATACCAACTGGAAGCGGCGATTCTTCTTTGTTAGGAGAGATACCATCCCTAACGGGGAGGATCTGCCCAAGGAGTGGGCTACTCATGGTAGGATAGAGGATCCTGGAAGGATCACCATCAGACTTGTCTCTTATGATGAGGATCACTAATGTCTTTTTTTGTTTTTTTGTTTATTGTGCAGCTATCTCCATTGCTCATCTCAAGTTAACCCCTGCTGCCAGAGAGAGGGTTCTAGCTTTCAAGAAGCTTGATCCTGAAATCAGAAGTTTTCAAGTCACCGTCCAAGATTCACAAGAAGTATCCTCCGCATCTGCCACTATGTCAAGTAAGTATCCTTATTAAAAAGTAAGTTATATGTAAGACTGTTTAGCTAGTAAGGGAACTTATCTTGTTTTGATTGTGTAGGCGCTGGGAAACCTACTAAGTCTGCCAAGTCTGCCTCCAAGTTCGGGATTGATGAACTTGCCAATGTCAAGTCTTCAAGAAAGAAGACTTATGTTGCCAGTCCCTCTGCTTCGGCCCCTAAGGCACCTGTTAGGGGTAAGGGGAAGAAGAGAAAGACTTCTGAGGATCTCCAAGGATTTCCCCTGATCCGCCAACAGTTTCTCGACTATGTCAATGAGGTAAGGATCATTGCCCCTGTTGGTTATCCTTCTCGAATATCCTGCTTGTGTATTCTGCCTGTATATCCTGCTTCTTTGAGGATCACCTGATCCTGAACTTACCTTTTTTCTCTTTTGCAGAAACTTGCTGAGATTGAGACCTACCTTGGCCATGTCGAGGATCAGGAAAGCCAAATCGCCGACCTCCAACAAATGGGCGTATTGAAGGATCTCAAGATAGCTGATCTTGAGAAGGAACTCCGGGCTACAAAGGATGAGGCTGCTCAAAGGCTGGTCGACATGGATGGCGAGAAGCAGGAGATCACCCAGGATGCCAAGGTCTCTGCCGCAATTGCCATGTACAAGATACAACTACAGATGGCTGCGGAGGCTCAGGATCCTGCCTTCGATAAGAGCACATGGGATGTTGAGGGCTGGAAGGCAAGATTGGCAGAGCTGGAGGATGAGGACGAAGCCGAGGAGATCCCAATGCTGGAGGGCGGTGATGCTGAGAAGGATCAAGGTGGAGAAGCTGGTGGTGAGGGAGCAGTGAAAGTTTGAGCTGCTGGATCGGGCGATGATGGATATTTGTGACTAGGCCGGAGCCCAATTTTTAAAGTTTGGTAGTGGTTTGTGGTTGTGATGTTTGAAACAATTTGTGGTTTGTAACATAAACAATAGCTTTTAGGGTTAAGGATCCTGGATCTTTTGAACAATAGGTAGGATCGCAAACGGTGGAGGGATCCTCTGTTTGGGGGATGAAGCCTTTGTGATCCTGCCGCCTTTAATTTCCTACACCTGCTAAGACCGCATAGACAATGGACACCCTTTGCCAACCCATGTGGACGGGCCACGTTTTGCTGGTAGAAATGTGGGTTGGCAATTTTGACAACTTTTTGAAAGGGTTTAAGATCCTTTTGTTAATAATATAACTTTAATCTTTCTGGCTTATCTCGTGTTGTTATCCTTTATTTATCTTCTTATTTTCCAGTTTGTTTTAGAAACATATTTGTTAGAGTAACAAGAGTTGAGCAAACCATGTTTAATAAATTTAGGATATGATCCTAGATCAAGTATCCTGACATTGAAAATTTTTGAAGCAATCAATTTCAAGGATCATAGGTTTGGTTGTCAAAGTGTAAGGGTTGTTTAGTATAACTAAAATAGTCAAGGATCATACCTGAGGATCCAAGTTAGGATCCTAACCTTTTATCAAGATAACCATAAGTGAAATTTTAACGGATAATAAGGATTAAGGATCCTTATTTGTTTAACTTCGAGAACCTGAAAAATGGAACATAACTTGGGACTAAGCCAATGTAAAAGATAAATTAGTAGCTGGGGACATGCCCAAAGGATAACGGGGGATGATCCCAAAGGATCACTGGGGACAAGCCCAAAGGATAACTAGGGACAAGCCCAAAGGATAACTGGGGACAAGCCCAAAGGATCGTATGTAAACTGGAGTATGGCCCTTACTGGCGACTATCCAAACTTAGTGACATGAAAATGTCAAAACCTTAGCTAACGTGAAAACGTTAGAAACCTTATGAACGGATGTATGGTACGTCTACCATTATACGTAGGATCCTGGGTATAGCCAGTACGATGAGGTTGTCAGCCCCGGAAGTGGGTACTGGTCCCAAAGACGTGAACTATATCAGGATCATCGTGCGCTACTGGCGGAAACTGGGGATAATCCCAAGGATAACTGGGGTTGGACCCAAGAATCTGCGTTGCTTTTGAAGATCTTTGACGATATGGTGTAGATACCTGAACTATCATAACTCAAATGGTTCGTGAGAAGAGGATGAAAGATACAGGATCCTTATCCTTTGGTAAAAAGTAAGGAAATGTAATAGTTTTAAGATAAGGACATTACCAGAGTAAGGATCACTGACATCACCGGGATCCTTTGAGGATACTTCAATGTAAGGATCACATGCTTGAAGGATCACGTTCACATAAAGTATCTCTTTAAGTGAACAGCATTCCAGGCTCTTGGTAACAAGTTTCCTTCCATGGTTAGCAATCTGTATGCCCCCTTTCCTGCTTCAGCCTCAATCAAGTAAGGGCCTTCCCACTTTGGTGCTAACTTCCCATCAGCAGGATTAATAGTGTTTTGGAATGTTTTTCTCAACACCATATCTCCGACTTGGAACTTTCTTATCCTAACATTTTTGTTGTAAGCACCAGCCATTCTTTGTTGGTAGCTTGCCATCCTTATCCTAGCCAAATCCCTGATTTCCTCAATAGTATCCAAATCCTGAGCCAGGATTGTAGCATTCTCTTCAGGATCACGAGCACTTGTTCTGGCAGTTGGGATCACCATCTCTGTTGGGATCACTGCTTCTGCCCCAAATACTAAAGAAAAAGGTGTTTGACCAGTGGCATTCTTGGGAGTTGTCCTGTCAGCCCATAGCACATAAGGTAACTCCTCTACCCATTTTCCCTTCTTGGATCCTAGCTTCTTCTTCAGATTGTTGATGATGATCTTGTTGGATGATTCTGCTTGGCCATTGGCTTGTGGATGAACTGGTGTTGATGTTATCATCTTAATTCCCCAACTGTCACAAAAGTTAGTGGTTCTGCTTCCAATGAATTGGGAACCATTATCACATACAATTTCAGAGGGAATGCCAAATCTAGTTATAATGTTTCTTTTGATAAAGGATATAACTTCTTTTTCTCTGACTTGAGCAAAAGCTTCAGCTTCTATCCACTTAGAGAAGTAGTCAGTCATGGCAAGCATAAATACTTTTCCACCAGGTGCTTTAGGGAGCTTGCCAATGTAGGATCGGACTTTGACCTAAACGAGTCGTTCGGAAGAGCTCAACTCCGTTTCAGAGGCGGAAACAAAGAAACGGACATATACACAGCTTGTTTTACACTTTAATCCTCTTGTATATTGATTTTACAATGTTTACAGTACAAGGAAATACCGGCAGCACCTCGGTAGCAAATCTGAACAACCGTTACAAATGAAATAACAAACAACCTATTTATACTATTTGTGAACCGCTCCAATGGACTGACCATAAAAGCGATCCAGCGTCTGACGTTAAAGCGGTTCAGAACATGATGCCGTAAAGGCGGTTCAGCCAAGATCATAAAAGCGGTTCCCACATGTCCTTCAAGCGGTTCAGCTCAAACATGTTGTCATAAAGGCGATCCAGCTTCTGTCGTAAAAGCGGTTCCCACTTGACGTAAAAGCGGTCCTCATCATCTAAAACTTCCTGTTGACTTTTGACTTCACATAATCTCTTTTCATTGGCTCCATAATTGGTATAACCTCATTGGACCATATGTTGGTCCAATCAACATAAAGATGGCAACATGTTTTGTCATTATGTGAATGCATATTTCTTGTGACATTTGAGATTAATCGGCCAATAATATTTTTGTGAAATCATGACATCACTTGTGATGTCACTTGGGTGATGTCACTCGTGATGTCATGCCTGATCAGATCCGCTCCGTAACCGAGACTCGACATTAGACTTAGTCGACAGATGACTGCACCAACAGACTCCCCCTCAGATGTTGACGAGTCTAAAGTGTCGAGTCTTCAACGACTTCAGTCTTTATCAGTCTTTGGACTTCTCTCTCTCTGTCTTCAGACTCCCCCTCTCGATTTGCTGGCATTCCTTAGATCTTCAGCAACATCTTCAGGATCGACGTCTGGCTTTCCTGCAAAAACTCTACCTCAGAGTAAATTTCTTTCACAGATATTTATCAAACATATGAACTTACACCAATCCAGATTCTCATTCAAAACAGACACAGATTATGATGAACCACTTGAAAAGGTTAGATTATGAAAACAATTAATTTTACACACACACTCCCCCTCAAGAATTGCTCATCATGTTTAGCACTCGGAATTTTGAAAATCAGCTATCCAACATCAGTTGTCGAAAATCTTTTTGACTTTTTCAAAATTTATGCTAAAACACACTTAAAATCTTTTTGTATTTTTTTCTGAAAGAGAAATAAAAATGCAGAAATAAACTATTTACAGACAATATTTTTTGTGAGCTCGTGCAAAAGGATCATATCAGTTTTTGAGACAAATCACTAACACCGTTAAGCTTTAAACATACTCAGTTATAAACAATTTACCTAGATTGTCAGTATGTTTGTCCACTTAAATTTTCACACAAATTTCAATCGATTCGAGATACGATATTAATGTTTTAGAGACTTAAACTTAACTGTGTATCACTCCACTTGAATATACTCCCGTATCCAGATCCCAAATATTCAGTCTTACAGGTGAGTATACCACAGATGATATCTGTAAAGGGGTTAAATGCGAAACCGTGAGAGCTCAGGTCAGAACTTCCGTTCAGCAGAGAGATGACGGCTTCGACTTTTGGTGGGTCCCCTTTAGAGGATCTTTTTGCATTTCAACAGCAGCGACTATCAATTTTATTGTTTCATCAGCATGCTGAGGGCGGCGCTTTTTCAAGCATTTGCAGAAAGTATTATCCGGGGACTAGGTCAGTACTTCCATACAGCAGAAGTCCCGGGATAATACCCCAGATATCACTGAGTATAAAGACCTAGTATCTCAGAATACGGGACCTTTCAAACAAGATTTCGGGGGTTACCCATATATCCAAGAATAGTTACCCACGAATCAAGCAAGTTTGATTTAGGTTTATATCTCGTTTCAATCTACTAAATGTGCGAAAAACTACTGACACATCCGCAGTAAGATCGTTTATCACATTTAAACTTTCCAATTCTTTAGCGTGTTGTGATAGTCCGCTGATGTACTATCATTTCCTCTTTTATGCAACAAAAACTCATTTTTGATTTTATCATGTTTATGACTTTTTCAAATTTTCTGATGTTTTTGGATTTTCTCTAAAACTTCTTACTCCCCCTAAAATTCAAATACATCTAATGAAAATTGAAAACAAACTATACAGAACATGACAACTGATATCGAATCTCCTCAATTCGCCATTCACTAGGCATAAAAAATCAGAACTCCCCCTATCAACAAACTATTTTCCCATTTAGATTTCAAAACACTTAAGTTTGTTTTAATCAAAATGGTTTTTCCGGAAAATAAGTTTGATTGATTTTACCAATTGTAGATTATCATTTGTAGAAATATCCAACAAATGTTCGGGGTTGTGGTTCATCATCTTGTCTTTCGACCAATGTAGGAAAATACAAGTACAACTTAATGTCCTTGATTTACCATTTTCAGTTCAGAAACCTCCGTACCAATTGTAAGAAATACATAAACAAACCTCTTTACCATTTTTATGATTGACGTTACCGAATAAAATTCTGAGAAAGATGCCGATTCATGCTCCACGCTTACCAACCTGGGAGCTCCGGCAAGTCCTGAGACTTACTATTCGAAATATGTACCATCCCAGTCACATACCAGGGATGGTTCAACCTTTTCTTTTTGAGTTTTCTTCTCGTAAAACTCCTTAACCCCTTTGACCTTTCGATCAATCATCTTTCCAAAGATATTCTTTACTTTGGAGTTAAAGACCTTCTCAGCATCAAATTCCTGTTCATCATTGAAAAATTGGTTAGAAATCTCGACTTTACCAATTTTCTTTTTGTAATTCTCAGCCCGAAGTGATGGAAATTCATCATCATTAACCATCGAAACTGAGTTCTCATTTTTTATATCAGCTTCACATTTTAAATCAACTTGTGGCTCAACTGACTTTGTGGAATCAGTTTCATCGCCTGAAGATAGCTCCTCTGATTTCGATCTATCAGAATCATCGCTAGAGCTTTCACCACCATTCTTCACAACCCATTTCTGGTTGCTAGATTTGGCTCTCTTTTTGTAAAACCTGTTTGAACTCTCACCAACTTCAAAAATCGAATCTTTGAAAAATTTAGTTCTGTCTAGTGGAGTTTCAAACGCATACACCTTTTCTGAGAATTTTCGAAAAACTCCCTGTTTTGATTGTATCGCCTGATTACAATCTTTGGCGATATGTCCAACTTTGTTGCACTTGAAACAGGTTCTCGAATCTTTCTCTTGTACAGCTTGTTTCTTTTTCAGAAACTCGCTGTTCTTTTCTCTCCAGAAACATGTCTTTTCCTCTTCATCAGTAGATGTGCCTGCAACAAACGACATTTTGGACTTAAAATCACGAACATATTTTTCATTTTTCTGTTTTTCAGTCGGAGTAAAACCTAATCCTTTCTTTTTAAAATTACCGCTATGGTTTGATCTCTTTTGGAAACCAGAACCAGAACTGTAATTCTTTTTCTTGTTTAATCTCTGTTGTACTCTAGAGGTGTATTTTTTAGGTTTTTCATTAAAACATAAACCTTTTAATTCAGAAATATTGATTTCCGAGAGTATAAAAACCTTTTTAATCAGTTCAGTTTTAACACCTCCTATAGGAAATTCCTCATCAGAATATAATTTGTCCGAATTATTCAAAGTATAAGCAACTTTAAACAATCCATCATACAAATTAGATTTTGATAACAGGAATTTTCTATCATAAACCAATTTTCCCTGTTTTTCTGTTTGACTCGGAGCTTTTGACTCAGATTTTGATTCTGACGCAGACTCCGACTTTGACTCTTCACTGTCATCACTATCTAACACATGATCCACGACTTTCTTCATCAATTGAGATTGTTGATCAGTGTCAGATGACGTAAAAACAACATCGATACTTTCAGGAAGATTGACAGACGACTCTGACTCCCACTGTAGATTAGTAGCCTTTTTGACTCTTTCATCGTTAGGATGTCTAGGCAAATATCCGTTTTCCAGTGGAGGTGGACATCTGTTATAACTAACACCTTTCTTCTTACCAGATGAAATCTTTTCAGTATCCTTCTTCCTGTCACTTTTCTTCTTGTCAGCACTCTTTTCTCCAATACTCACTTCAGCTGCTTTTTCTTCAGTTGACTCATCTTCTTCCCAGACCTTCATGCTTTCAACAGTTGGATAGATCCTGTCAATCACATAGGAAGTACATGAGTAACTTTTCAATAAACGATTCACTCTTTCTGTTTCAATTCGTTGCAACTCAAGTTTTTGTTCTAACGCAGCACACTTTTCAATATAGTTGTTTACAACTTTTTGTTTTGTCATGAATGCTCCCTGAAGAGTTCTCATCGCAACTGCTTGTTCTTCACTCGTTTGATCGTACTGATTCATTGTCTTGTTCAGCACATCATAAGACTCCTTCAGTCTGTTTAAGTTGTTAATCAACGTGCTGTTCTGCTTTTTCACAATCTCACAGTTTTCACACTTCACCTGAGTTTCTTTTGCATCAACTTTTTCATCAATCTTGAATTTTTGCACTTCTGTCATCTTTTTCTTTCTCACCACTTGCACTTCTTCATCATCACTACTCACCGGCACTTCTTCATCATCACTACTCATCAACGACCCTTCTTCATCATCACTACTAACCGGCGTTTTGATCTTCTTCTTTTTCTTCTCCTTCTTGACCTTTTCATCTTCGCTATCACTCTCAGCCACCAACTTCAGAAGTGATTTCTTGCTTTTAACCATCTCCTCACTTCCTCTAAACTTCGAACGTAAAGCTTTCCAAATCGAGTACGATGTTCCGTTGTGTTGTAGAAGAACCATTATATCTTCTTTCACTGCTTGTTGAAGAAGACTAAGCATCAACTTCTCGTCTTTGTATTTCTTCCTCTCATCTGCTCTAAGATCTTTGATTGGAACTGGCTCTTCATCATCATTCATTGGTCTGATATACTTTGTCTCGACACATTCCCAAGCATCAAGATAATTAGCTTGCACCCAATTCTCAAACCGACCTTCCCAATGTTGAAATTCCTCAATGCTCATTAACTTGGGAGGTTTTTGCTTCGTTCCGGTTTCGTTTTCGAGCATTGTGGTTTGAACAGCAGTGATTGGGGTACTCGGAGTAGCGAATGCGTTGTAAAAATCAGAATCCATGCTTCAAGAATCAGATGATATTTCGGGAAATACGGTAATGCTTCGGGAAAATACCTGAAAGACAAACAAACAACACAATCAGTTTACGGTATTATCAATTAATAGAAGCGAACTGGTACTCGAACTGATGATCAATTCTGTGCGGATTTGAAAGTTGACAAGCTGAGTGAACTAAACGTTGACCAACTGTGCGAACTGAAATGACCCGAATCGAATTCAAACGACTTGACCCTTTGAAACCTTTTGAACTTCAGACTGTGCGAACTGATAGAAACCACAACTCAAATTACGAGACCTGAGTACACAACCTGTAGATTCGGTTTACACTTGAACTAAAACCACACTTGACATGATCAATTTAACATATATGAAATCAATGTATTACAACTGACTTTAATAGGGTCAAATGACGACAACAAATAATTTGGCTTATGGACGGCAAACTGTTTAAACAATGACAACTATTGGGCCTTCATTAAATGGGCGGTGGCCTTGGTATTAATAGAAGAGGATAGGGCCGAAAAATATGAGCTAATTAAATGGGATTGGACAGTTAGGCGGTGCAAGTTTGACTGGTTATATGGGCTCTACAATTACAAAGGTAGTAGGGCGGTGATGATTTTTTAATTGGATGATGTTTAGTTACAAACAATTGTGGAACGGTGCATTTAATGATGGAGCAGTATATATGATTTTATGATTGGTTAATGGGGGTGGTGGCATAATTGTTGGGCGGCAACATTTAAAGCATAGTAAAAAGTGGACAACATGCAACAAAGAACTAAATGATTCTAAAAGTGTAGTGGGACGGTGCACAAAGAATAAGACTAACACAAAAGGCGACCCATGATTTTTGTCATAAAAGCTATGTCATAAAAGCGAGTCATGATATCTTTGTCAGACAAGCGAACTACGTGAAGACTTCCTATAAGCGATCCAGATAAGGTCAAATGAGCGGTCCACACTTTACACTTTTGAGCGATTCAAGGATGTTACTTTGAGCGGTTCAAGACTGTGTTTCGAGCGGTTCAGAACTGTGTTTCGAGCGGTTCAGACCTGTGTTTCGAGCGGTTCAGACCTGTGTTTCGAGCGGTTCAGACCTGACGTCAGCAAACACGAACCTATTTCGAGCGAAAGTTCAAATTTAATCAATTTTAAGCCGAACTAAGTTCTGAAAACTTCCAGATTTTGTTAAATCATGATTCCGCACATATTGTGTGAATTTGGAGCGATTTTGACCGTAAAAAGTTGCGTTTTTTCGAAAAAGAAAGGTGTAGAAGCAGAAAAATGATGAGAACGAGCTGTATATGCGAGACCTCCTCCTCCTTGGCTCTGATACCAATTGTAGGATCGGACTTTGACCTAAACGAGTCGTTCGGAAGAGCTCAACTCCGTTTCAGAGGCGGAAACAAAGAAACGGACATATACACAGCTTGTTTTACACTTTAATCCTCTTGTATATTGATTTTACAATGTTTACAGTACAAGGAAATACCGGCAGCACCTCGGTAGCAAATCTGAACAACCGTTACAAATGAAATAACAAACAACCTATTTATACTATTTGTGAACCGCTCCAATGGACTGACCATAAAAGCGATCCAGCGTCTGACGTTAAAGCGGTTCAGAACATGATGCCGTAAAGGCGGTTCAGCCAAGATCATAAAAGCGGTTCCCACATGTCCTTCAAGCGGTTCAGCTCAAACATGTTGTCATAAAGGCGATCCAGCTTCTGTCGTAAAAGCGGTTCCCACTTGACGTAAAAGCGGTCCTCATCATCTAAAACTTCCTGTTGACTTTTGACTTCACATAATCTCTTTTCATTGGCTCCATAATTGGTATAACCTCATTGGACCATATGTTGGTCCAATCAACATAAAGATGGCAACATGTTTTGTCATTATGTGAATGCATATTTCTTGTGACATTTGAGATTAATCGGCCAATAATATTTTTGTGAAATCATGACATCACTTGTGATGTCACTTGGGTGATGTCACTCGTGATGTCATGCCTGATCAGATCCGCTCCGTAACCGAGACTCGACATTAGACTTAGTCGACAGATGACTGCACCAACAGCCAACTATATCCATCCCCCATCTCATGAATGGCCAAGAGGATGGTATGGGGTGTAGCAACTCAGCTGGTTGATGAAGGATATTGCTGTGTCTTTGACAAGGATCACATTTCCTAGCATATTCTACAGCATCCCTTTTCATGGTTGGCCAGTAGTATCCTGTTCTAAGGATCCTCGAGAACAATGCCCTGCCCCCAGTGTGGTTTCCACAATCTCCTTCATGGAAGTCTCTCAACACTTCTTCAATTTCAGGATCCTCGATACATCTTAAATATGGTCCTGCAAGAGATCGTTTATATAGCACATTATTTAAGATTGTAAATTGAGATACCTTAATCCTGAAAGCTCTAGGATTTTCTCCCATCGGAATCTCCCCGTATTGCAAGTATCTCATGATTGGTGAGATCCATGATCCTGCATAAGATTGAGCTTCTTCACTAGGGATTACTGCAGTATCCTCTTCTATTTCCATGGCCACCTGATTTTCAATAGCAGGAGCCAGGATATGGATGATAGGGATACTTATATCTTCTGGAATCTTTAAGGATGAACCTAAGTTGGCCAATGCATCAGCTTCCGTGTTACCCTCCCTTGGTACCTGTGTTAAGCTGAAAGAAACAAAAGAGAGTGCCAATTCTTTGACTATCTCCAAATATTTGGTTAGTTTTTCACCTTTAACAGCATAGGATCCATTAAAGTGATTGGTGATCAATAATGAGTCTACATATACTTTAAGATATTTCACCCCCATATCCTTAGCAATTTGCAAGCCAGCAATTAAGGCTTCATATTCAGCCTCATTGTTAGTTGCTTGGAACTCACAGGCTATGGAGTGGGGTATTATGTCCCCCTGTGGCGATTTTAGTAGTATCCCGAGCCCTGTGCCCTTGACATTCGAGGATCCATCAGTGTGTAGTATCCAAGGATCCTTGGTCTCATCCAGCTGCTGGACCTCCAATTCTGCTTCTTTTTGTAGATCACTACTGAAATCAGCCACAAAGTCAGCTAGTGCTTGGGATTTAATGGCTGTTCTTGGCTCATATCTTATATCATGGGCACTAAGCTTTACTGCCCACTTAGCCATTCTTCCGGACATCTCTGGTTTCCTGAGGACATTCTTGATTGGAAAATTAGTTCTAACAACAATAGTATGGGTTTCAAAATAATGCCTTAACTTAGTTGATGCCATGATTAATGCAAGAATAAGTTTTTCGAGGTGTGAGTACCTGGATTCGGCATCAAGTAAACTCTTACTTACATAGTAGATAGGATATTGTGTACCTTCATGATCCTTAACAAGGACAACACTTACAGCGGTTGAGGATACCGCCAAATATAAGGATAACACATCTCCTTTTTCGGGCTTTGTTAATGCTGGTGCTGAGGACATATATTCTTTAAGGGCTTGTAAAGCATTCTCATGTTTCTCAGTCCATTCAAACTTCTTGTTCTTCCTTAGGATATCGTAAAATTCTTTACATTTTTCTGAGGATTTTGATATGAACCTGTTCAGAGCTGCTATCCTGCCTGTTAGCCTTTGCACATCCTTAGCATTGGCAGGGGACTTGATGTTCACTAGTGCTTTAATTTGCTCCGGACTTGCTTCAATGCCTCTCTGAGTTACCATATATCCTAGGAATTTTCCTGCCTTAACACCAAAGTGGCATTTTGAAGGATTAAGCTTCATGTTATATTTATCAAGGATATCAAATGCTTCTTCCAAATCCCTTAGGTGATCCTCAGCTTTCTTTGATTTGACTACCATATCATCTATGTATACTTCCATAGTTTGTCCAATTTAATCTTTGAACATCATATTCACCAGCCTTTGATATGTTGCACCTGCATTTCTTAATCCAAAAGGCATGGCAATATAACAATACAAACCTGTTGGGGTCATAAAGGCTGTATCCTCTTGGTCAGATGGTTCCATCTGAATTTGTTGGAATCCAGATGATGCATCCATAAAGGTCAACAGTTCATGCCCCGCTGTTGCATCCACCATGGAGTCAATGTGGGGTAGTGGGAAAGGATCCTTGGGACATGCCTTATTCAGATCAGTGAAATCGACACATACCCTCCACTTTCCGTTTTTCTTTTGGACAACGACCACATTGGCTAACCATTTTGGATATTTTACCTCTCTGATCATACCTGCTCGAAGTAGTCTCTCTACTTCTTCTTGGATAATGGCATTCCTTTCTGGTGCAAACTTCCTCCTTTTTTGATGGATTGGTTTGATAGACCTGTCAATGCCAAGTTTATGAGTTATGATATCCTTAGATATACCTGTCATATCTTCGTGCTTCCATGCAAAGGTAGACTTTCTTCTTTTGAGGAAGGATATCATGTCTTCTTTCATCTTGCCAAGGATCCCTGATCCGATATAGATTTTTGATTCAGGATCACTAGGATCCAAGAGGATTTCATCCACATCTTGTTCCCTTGCCTCCAAGACATTCCTCGGAGGATACTGTAATTGCTATTGCTCCCTTGGCTTCGAGGTTGGCTTCATGGATGATGTATAACAATCCTTAGCCTCCTGCTGATCACTGTCGATCTTGATTATCCCCCATGGGCTAGGGAGTTTCACACATTGATGATAGGTGGATGGGACTGCTTTCATATCATGTATCCAGGGCCTGCCAAGGATAACATTGCAACAAGATAAACAGTCAATAACACAAAATTTTTGATAATTATGTAATCCTTCCACGTAGATTGGGAGTTTGATGTCCCCCAGAGTTTTCTTCGTTTCTCCACTGAATCCTACAAGCACGGAGGATCTTGGTGTGATGTCTGATTCTGGAATACCCATTTTCTTCAGAACATCAAGCTGGATAATGTTCACTGAGCTTCCTCCATCGATAAGGATCCTGCGGACAAAATGGTTAGAGATAAAGAGAGTAATAACTAAACTGTCATGATGAGGATCCTGAATGTTAATGCGATCATCCTCATCAAACGTTATCATCTTCCCTTCTGAGACACTTGATGTTCTAATAGGTCTTTCTCCATTATCCATTTTTGACTCCTTTGCATGCCTTTTGGCCGCCGAGAAGGATGTACCACAGATGTCTGATCCTCCAGAAATAAAGTTGATCACTTGTGCATTTGCCGGAGGTGCTGGAGCCTTTTCAGGGATCCTTTCAGGATCCTGAGTCTTTTGCTTTTTTCTTCCCAACAATTCTTTTAGGTGCCCCTTGCTTAACAGATATCCAATCTCTTTTCTTAAAGCTATGCACTCTTCAGTTAGATGCCCGAAATCCTCATGGTATGCACACCATTTTGACTTATCTTTAGTCCCGGATGGTTTATCATTCTTCCTGGGCCACCTAGCTTTTTCTCCTAGATTCTGCATTGCAAGGATTAGCTCATGATTATCAACGGAAAAACAATATTCTGAGATTGGAGGATAATCTTCATCATCCTCTTCTTGGTCAACAGCATGCACATTCTGGTTGTCGTTTCTATGGTAGGATTTGAACTTATTGCTCTTGAAGGAGGATCCATGCTTCTCCTGTTTTGAGGATCCTACTTGTCTCTCCTGGATCCTTTTGTCATCCTCTAGCCGGATGAACCTGAGTGCCCGAGTTCTTACTTCATCTAGATTCCTGCATGGTGTCATAACAAGATCATCATAGAACAATGAATCCTTAAGCAGTCCCATTTTGAAGGCTTCAACAGCCGTAGCCATATCCAAGTTGGGAATGTCCAAGGATTCTTTACTAAATTTAGTTATATAATCCCTTAATGATTCATTATGATTTTGAGTTATCCTGTACAAATCACTAGTTAATCTTTCAAATTTTCTACTACAAGAGAATTGGTTATTGAATAAATTAACTAAATTAGCAAATGAAGTAATAGAGTAAGGGGGAAGACTTAGCAGCCATTTAAGAGCTGATCCAGTAAGAGTGGATCCAAATCCTTTACATAGGCATGCTTCCTTTAGTTTTTCCGGGATTGGATTGATCTCCATCCTTTCCCTGTATTGTGCTATGTGCTCCTCAGGATCCGTTGTACCATCATACAGCTTCATAGTAGGGATATGGAACCTTTTGGGTACCTCTGCATCACAAATTGGTGGTGCAAAGCGAGATACCTTATGGCTTCCATCTGCAATCTCTGGGATAGGCTTGACTACCCCTGGAACACTTGAGATCATATCTTTTAGCTTCTGCAACTCCCTGGCCATAGCATGATTGATACCTGTATCCTGCATGAATCCATGGTTAGTGGTAAGATAATTATTTAAAGTGTTACCTCCCATTGGGTTCAAGTTAGTGAATCCATATTGCTGGGATTCTGGAATAACGGAGGGACCAGTGGAAGCAATGGTCTGCATTGGAATGAAGTCCCCTTGATGGACATCTAGACTTCCTGTTTGCAAACTTTTTAGGGATCCTGGCATCTGGGAGGATCCTGGTATCTGGAAGGATCCTGGTATCTGGGATGATCCTGTAACGAAGGAGGATCCTTGAACCTGGGATGATCCTGGAACAAAGTAGGATCCTTGAAACTGCTGCGCTCCCGGATAGGCTCCTGATTTCATGAAGGATCCCATATGCTGGGGATAGGATCCTGCCGGCTGAAAGTGTGAGCCTGATGTCTGAGTCATTGCTGTTGATCCGAGGTGCAATCCTCTTGATTCTCCCATAATTTGTACGTCTGGAATTTCCGATGGCTGAGAAGTGATCATTGGAGTATCAAAGCTCAAGGATTTGGGCATCAGTGGGGAATGATCCTCTGTCGTTCTCCTTTGTCTTTTGAGATCTCCAATTTCCCTGAGGATCCTTTCATTAGTTTCATCCCGCCGCTGCATACGATCCTTCATCTGCAAAATCAAAGTAAATACATCACTAGTATGGGAATATAAGAATTCATAGCAGAAGAAGATGGAGGTTTAGAGTTAGTAGGAGTTTGTCTCTTCTCAGCATTCTTCTGGGATCCTGCCGGTGGAGGAGGCAGAGTGTTCTGAGACGAGGTGACTGCAGACATCGCCGTGGACATGTTTTTCAATGATGAAGCCATGTAATTCTTTGAAATGATCTCGAACAGAAAGTTTTCTTATGAATGAAGCACCAATTGCCCCACGGTGGGCGCCAAACTGTTTTGGTTAAAAATCACACAAAGGATAATGCAACCAAACTCTATGTAAACGGGGTATGATGCTTGGTTTGTTGAAAAAGTAAAGGATCACTTTTACTTTGAAATATGCAAAGACACAATGATTTATACGAGGAAAAAGCCCTTGATCAATGTATGATCTCCGGCATAAAAAACCTCGGGTGATGGCAACTACCGATCACCAAACTTCAATATATCAAAATATGGTTACAACTTCGGATGATAATGAGCTGAGTACAAGGATCACTATCGTAATGTGTGTCTAAGCGTGTGAGAATTGTGTTGTGTGTTCTTCCGAATGAGGAAGAGTGTTATATATACAAGTGTAGGTGACCTATTTTAGGTAAAAAGACTAATAATCAGCTCATTACCCCTTTAGAAATAAAAGTAAATCTAGCCTAAATTATCGCCCTTAAATTATGCCAAGTTTCCATATCCTTCACAACGTCCATCTCCGATTAAGCACATGCTATAGTTGTAAAGACGTGTCCTTTAATTGTGATGCTTAAGAGCGGATCCTGCTAGATGTCCTGCAAAACAACATTAAATTCAACGAAAGCAACTGTTAGCATGAGGATCCTATGATGGTCCGTGATCCTGATCCTGGAACTCTGCTGAGGATCACTATCTGCCAAAGAAACAAGGATCACTGGTTAGGATCACTCGTGAGGATCATGTATTGTAAAAATCCAGCCCTAACACCCAGGATCCTACGTATAATGGTAGACGTACCATACATCCGTTCCTAAGGTTTCTAACGTTTTCACGTTAGCTAAGGTTTCGGCATTTTCATGTCGCTCAAGTTTGGATATTCGCCAGTGAGGGCCATACTCCAGTTTACATCCGTTTATATGGGCTTGACCCCAGTTTACATCTGTTTATATGGGCTTGACCCCAGTTTACATCCGTTTATATGGGCTTGACCCCAGTTTACATCCGTTTATATGGGCTTGACCCCAGTTTACATCCGTTTATATGGGCTTGACCCCAGTTTACATCCGTTTATTTGGGCTTGTCCCTAGTTTATTTGGGCTTGTCCCCAGTTTGTTGGGCTTATCCCCAGTTGCTAACTTTTATCTTACATTGGCTTAGTCCCAAGTTATGTTCTATTTCAGGTTTTTGAAGTTAAACAACCAAGGATCCTTGATCCTTACCTCTTACTAAGGTTTGTCTTATGGTTATCCTGATTATAATATTAAGGGTTAGGATCCTAACTTGGATTCTCAGGTATGATCCTTAACTATTTTGATTTAATTTATTATTCACTTGAATAACCCTTTTACTTTGACAACTGAACTCATGATTCTTAACATATACTACCTTTTGGAATCTTTCAACTATAGGATATTTGATCCTGGACCATATCCTAAAATTTTTCATCTAATTTTTTCAACTTTTCTTATTCAGACAAGTGTATATTAAAACAATTGAAAATCTAAAGGATAAACAAGGATATCAACACAAAATAGCCAAAAAGTTAAAAGTTTTATTTATTAACAAAAAGATTAAGCCATTTAAGGTTGTCAAAATTGCCAACCCACGTTTCTACCAGCAAAACGTGGCCCGTCCACATGGGTTGGCAAAGGGTGTCCATTGCTTATGCGGTTATAACAAGTGCAGGAAATTAAAGGCGGCAGGATCACAATGGCTTCATCCCCCAAACAGAGGATCCCTCCACCATTTGTAATCCTACCTATTGTCCAAAGGATCCTAGATCCTTAACCTTAAAACTATTGTTTAAGTACAAACCAACCATTGTTTAACAAAAACTACCATCAAACCTAAAAAATTGGGCTCCACTAGCTTCACCACCATGATCCTTGCCACTACCTCCAGCCTCGATCGTCAGAATCTCCTCAGCCTCCTCCTTGTCATCCAGCTCAGCCAGCCTTGCCTTCCAGCCTTCCACATCCCAGGCGCTCCTATCGAAGTCGGGATCCTGAGCTTCCAAGGCCATCGGCACTTTGGTCTTATACATCGCTATGGCAGCAGAGACTTTAGCATCCTGGGTGATCTCATGCTTCTCGTAATCAGCATTAATCAGGACCTTGGCCGTCTCAGCTTTGGCATTTTGGAGGTCTTTTTGGAGATCAGCAATCTTAAGATCCTTGAGCACAGCGACTTGTTGGAGGTCAGCAATCTTCTTGTCCTTCTCCTCAACGCTCCCAACATAGTCTTCAATCTCAGCAAATTTCTGCAAAGAAGATAGAGCACAGTTCAAGATCAGGTGATCCTCAAATAAGCAGGATACCTAGGCGGAATCAGTGATCCTCACGTCATTGAAGTACCCGAGGAATTGATGGCGGATCAGTGGCAGGCCTTGTAGATCCTCAACTTCAGAGTTTTTCCTCTTTTTGCCACCTCTTCTCTTAGTGGGTGCTTTGGGGATCGAGACACTAGGGCTTTCAATGGCCTTCTTCTTGGTGGATCGTACGTTGTCAAGATCAGTCACACTGAACTTGGAGGCAGACTTTGAGGATTTACCAGCACCTGCACATCCAAAACAGATAAGTATCCTTATCCTATTTCTATTTAACTATTTACTTAAATTTTTAACTATACAAAAAAACAGGATACTTACTTGACATCGTGACAGAACCTGAGGATACTTCTTGTGAGTCTTGGGTGTTTGTCGTGAATGGCCTTATTGCAGGATCAAGCCTTCTGAAAGCAGCAAGCCTTTCCTCGGTGGCAGGTGATGGTATAAGAAATTTAAGTGCAGGAAGGTTAATAGCGTACGATGTAGAAGGATTCATTCTCCACAAACAGAAGGATCTTCTTTTCTGTAAAGGCACTTGAGGAGTTATCTCTAACTCTATATTTTGCAATGATGATTATAGAAGGACTTATCAAGGACGACAGGCAGTGTAATGACTGTTTACTAGCAGCAGCGGCTAATCCACTACTAACGGAAATATGACAGCTGTGAATCCTTATCACAACTGCCATATTGGTGGCAATTGTTAGGGCATGAATTTTATGCTAAGGATCATCTATCCTGAGATTAGGCATGGATCACGGATTCTTAATGGATGATGCAGATAGTCTGAGGATCCAGAGTCTGAGGATCACGAGTCTGAGGATGATGAGTCTAAGGATCACGGGGCTGAGGATCACGAGTCTGAGGATCACGCGTCTGAGGATCCAGGATCCTTAACAGAACTTACAATTGTCACGTTTTTAATGTGTAAATGCAGATAATGGACGAAGTGGACCACTTCTTTGTGGGAATCTCGTGGAATATGCTTCCTAGGCACGTGCATAATGAGGAAATAACCGTTAGTGGTGGTCATGGGTGACTTCCACCTTTTTCGGGAAGTTAGTTACTTGTTTTTTTCTTGTCTTTTAAGGGGAAAATGAGCTCAATTAAGGCACAATTCGTACACACCACACAAACAACACACAACACTCGAATTCTCTGCAAACACTTAGCAAAAAACACACACTTACACTAGAAATTCAATGTATTGAGCTTGTTTTCTTCCGAAGTTGTACAAGGATCACTATTGTTTTTGCAATATATTTGGTGATCGGTAGTTTCCATCACCCGAGGTTTTTTATGCCGGAGATCTTCTAAAGATCAAGGGCTTTTTCCTCGTATAAATCTCGGTGTTCATCGTTGATTTCATGTACTTGTTGTTCATACAATTAACCAAGCATCATACCTCACAAAATCAGATTTGGTTGCATTATCCTTGTGTGATTTTTGACCAAAACAGCAGGTATGACATCAACATTTACTAGGGAGCTTCAGAAATTGAAGGACATGATATCCAGTGTACCTGGAGTGGTCCAGCAATTCCGGAAGTGTCCCAAGACAGCCACAGGATATCTCGTTTCGCACATCCTATCTGTGATGCTGAGATCCCGAAGAGATTTCAAACCCCCAACATGAAGCTCTATGATGGGACTACGGATCCTGAAGAGCATATTGCCTAGTATAGGGAAAGAATGGAGATTAATCCTATTCCTCCGGAGCTTAAGGAAGCATGCCTATGCAAAGGCTTTGGTTCTACTTTAACAGGATCAGCCTTGAAATGACTCTTAAATGTTCCTCCACATTCGATTACATCTTTTGCTCACCTAGTGAATTTATTTAATAGTCAATTTTCTTGTAGTCGGAGTTTTGAAAAACTAACAAGTGATCTCTACAGGATAATTCAAGGACCTCAGGAATCCATAAGGGATTATGTGAACAAATTCAGCAGGGAATCCTTGGATATCCCGCACCTTGATGTTGCCACAGCGGTCCAAGCATTCAAGATGGGACTACAAAAGGATTCCCAATTTTATCAGGATCTTGTGATGAATCCTTGCAGGAATTTGGACGAGGCTCGAAACAGGGCCTTGAGATATATCAGGCTGGAGGAGATAAGAAAATGCAAGAAAGGATGAACTCATCCACTACCTACGAGTCAACCAATAGGAAGTCAGAATCCTCATTTAAACCATATCGCTCTAAGCCATATGGTAGAAATGACAACAAGAAGGTGAATGCTGTTGAAGATGAGGATCCTAAAGAATATCCTGAATTATCTGAATATTGCTTTTCTGTTAACATTCCTGAATTAGTGTATGCTATGCAGGGTTTAGGAGACAAAGCTAGGTGGCCTCGAAAGAACCAAAAAAAAGCTGATTGGAAGGATAAATCCAAAAGGTGTGCCTTCCACGAAGATTTTAGTCATGTGACTAAGGATTGCATTGCTCTAAGAAAATAAATAAGTTATCTTCTGAGCAAGGGATATCTGAAGGATCTCCTAGGAAGAAAGAAGAATAAGGGTCAGGATACGGAGAAGGATCCTGAACGAGCGGCATCACCTCCTGCGGATGCCAAGATAATCAACTTTATTTCGGGAGGATCCGACATTTGTGGGACTTCGTATTCTGCGGCCAAGAGGCATGCAAAGGAGGCTAAAACTGAAAGGGGAGATAAACCAGCCAGGATGACAACCCTTACAACTGACAAAGTGATCACTTTCGACAGTGATGACCGGGATACTGTGCAGGATCCTCACCATGATGCTCTCGCAATAACATTGTATGTTGCTAACCATTTTGTACGCAGGATATTGGTGGACAACGGTAGCTCTGTCAACATAATTCAGCTGGAAACATTGAAGAGGATGAATGTATCTCCGATGGACATTACTTCAAGTCCACTATGCTCGTTGGTTTCAGTGGAGAAGCTAGGAATACCGTGGGAGAGATAAAGTTACCAGTATATGTTGAAGGGGTCAACTCGATACAACATTTCTGTGTGATGGACTCCCTATCCTGCTATAACATCATACTAGGCAGGCCATGGATCCATGACATGAAGACCGTCCCATCAACCTATCATCAGTGTATCAAGATCCCTACTCCTTGGGGGGTTATCAAGGTGGAAAGTGATCAACAGGAGGCAAAGGAATGTTACTCATCCTCGATGAAATCCTCAACCAAGCCCAATGCAGCATAGCAATAAAGATACGAACCTAGGATATCGCGGAAGCTTCAGAACAGGATGTTAAGAAAATTATCCTGGACCAGGATAATCCGGATATCTCGGTGCTCGTAGGAACCAATATCCCTCAAGATATTGAGGATCAGCTTACTAACTTTTTGAAATGCAGGATGTCAACATTTGCATGGAAGCATGAGGATATGACAGGTATATCCAAAGACATTATCACTCACAAGCTTGGAATTGACAGGTCTTTCAAGCCTGTCCAGCAAAAGAGAAGGAAGTTTGCTCCAGAACGAAACATAATTATTCAAGAAGAGGTTGAAAGACTGTTGAAGTCCAAGATGATCAGAGAAGTCAAATTTCCCAAATGGCTAGCAAATGGGTAGTAGTTCAAAAGAAGAATGGGAAATGGAGAGTTTGTGTAGATTACACAGACTTGAATAAGGCTTGTCCCAAAGACCCATTTCCTCTTCCTCATATTGATGCAATGGTGGATGCTACCGCCGGCCATGAAATGTTAACCTTCATGGATGCATCCTCAGGATTTCAGCAGATTCAGATGGAACCTTCAGACCAGGAGGATACTACCTTCATAACACCAACAGGTATTTATTGTTATACTGCTATGCCTTTCGGTTTGAAAAATGCAGGTGCAACATACCAGAGATTGGTGAACATGATGTTCAAAGATAAGCTGGGGGACACAATGGAGGTATACATCGACGATATGGTGGTAAAATCTAAAAAGGCTGAGGATCACCTCCAGGATATTAAGGGAGCATTTGATATCCTGGATCAATATAACATGAAGCTAAATCCTGCCAAGTGCCATTTTGGAGTGGGGGCAGGAAAGTTTTTAGGATATATGGTAACTAAAAGAGGGAAAGAAGCGAGCCTGAAACAGATCAAAGCCATCCTAGATATCAAATCACCTTCTAACATGAAGGATGTTCAAAGGCTGACAGGACGAGTAGCAGCGCTAAATAGGTTTATCTCAAGATCCTCGGAAAAATGCAAGGAGTTTTATGATATCCTGAAGAAAAATAAGAAGTTTGAATGGGGGGAGAAGCATGAAGCAACCTTGCAGGATTTGAAGCAATACCTCTCAACTGCACCTCTACTAATGAAGCCTGAGGATGGTGAACCGTTATCCCTGTATCTTGCAGTATTAGGGAATGCAGTAAGTGTTGTCCTAGTAAAGGATCATGAAGGTCAGCAGTATCATGTTTATTATGTTAGCAAAAGTTTATTAGATGCTGAAACTAGATATTCTCATTTAGAAAAGTTAATATTGGCTCTAGTTATGGCATCAACGAAGCTTAGACATTACTTTGAGACACATAGGATTCATGTTAAAACTAATTATCCTGTTAAAAATGTGCTTAGGAAACCAGAGATGTCCGGTAGGATGGCTAAGTGGTCAGTGAAGTTGAGTGTTTATGACTTAGTATATGAACCTAGGAATGCCATAAAATCGCAGGCTCTAGCCGACTTTGTGGCTAATTTCAGTAGTGACATTCCGGATGAGGTAGACCTAGAAGTCCAACAATTAGGAGAATCCTCAGGATCCTGGACATTGTACACTGATGGAGCATCTAATGTTAGAGGAGTAGGACTGGGAATACTACTAAAATCACCACAGGGGGACATATTACCCCAGGCTATTAGGTGTTAATTTCCTGCTACCAATAACGAAGCAGAATATGAGGCTTTAATTGCAGGATTAGAACTAGCTAAAAATATGAATATCAAGAATTTGCAAGTATATGTTGACTCCTTGTTAATTACTAATCATTTTAATGGATCCTATGCAGTTAAGGGTGAGAAATTAATCGAATACCTCGATATTCTCAAAAAAATAGCAGGATATTTCGATGTTTTTACATTTGAACAGGTACCAAGGGAAGATAATGTTGAAGCAGATGCCTTAGCAAACCTAGGATCATCAGTCAGGATACCGGAAGGAACCCAAATACCAATACTACATATCTTGTATCCTGCAACGAATCCTCAGGATAAAGAAGTAATAAGTATCCAGGATCCTGTTGCTGAATATCCTGAGGAGGATCCTAAATCCTGGACGGCTCCAATCATAAGATATCTCAAGGAAGGACACATCCCTAAAGACGAAAATCATAAGGCATTCAGGATGAAGGTATCACGATTCACCATTATAAATAATGTCTTGTATAAGAAATCTCTTGCAGGACCATATCTAAGGTGCTTGGAGGATCCCGAAACTAAAGAAGTACTTCAGGATATACATGATAGGGATTGTGGTAACCATACTGGGGGCAGGTCATTATTCTCAAAGGTGTTGAGAACAGGATACTATTGGCCAACAATGAGGAAAGATGCTACAGAATATGCTCGAAGATGTGATGCATGTCAAAGGCACAATAACATACTACATCAACCAGCTGAACCATTATATCCTATAGCTTCCCCTTGGCCATTCATGAAATAGGGAATGGACATAGTAGGGAAATTGCCAAAAGCTCCAGGAGGAAAAGTCTTTATGTTGGCAATGACTGATTATTTCTCTAAGTGGGTGGAGGCTGAAGCATTTGTTCAAGTCAGAGATCAAGAAGTAGTATCCTTCATAAAGAGGAATATCCTGACCAGGTTTAGGGTACCAGCTGAAATCATTTGTGACAATGGGTCTCAGTTTATAAGCAAGAGAACTACTGACTTTTGCAAAAGTTGGGGAATCAAAATGATCACATCTACCCCGGTACATCCTCAAGCAAATGGACAAGCTGAATCCTCAAACAAGATAATTGTCACCAACTTGAAGAAGAGATTAGAAGCCAAGAAAGGAAGATAGCAGAAGAACTACCCTTTGTTTTGTGGGCCGATAGAACAACGGTAAAGAATGCAACTGGCCAGACACCATTTTCCTTGGTATTCGGAGCAGAAGCAGTGATCCCAACAGATATGGTGATACCTATTGCGAGATCTATCCTCCAGGATCCTGAGCAGAATCCTGAAGCTTTGTGCCAGAATTTGGACACCATAGACGAGACAAGAGATGCAGCAAGACTAAGGATGGCAGTTGCTTTGGTTAAAAATCAGACAAAGATAATGCAACCAAACTCTCTATTACGGGGTATGATGCTTGAATTAGTAAACAACAATGAGGATCACTCGGAAATGAGTTGCACAAGTGACACAAAGATTTATACGAGGAAAAAGCCCTTGATCAGTGAATGATCTCCGGCATAAAAAACCTCGGGTGATGGAAACTACCGATCACCAACTCAAATTAAACAATAATTCTTTTACAACTTCGGATGATAGCGAGCTAGGTACAAGGATCACTATAGTGTATCGTGTGGAAATGTATGAAAATTGCTAAGTGTTTCGCCTTGAGCTGATGAATGCAGTTGTACGAGTGTGTGTAGCCAAAAAATAGCCAAGTGTTCTAAAAATAGCTCGCTATCCCCTTTAAAAATAGAAAATATCTAGCCTAACTAACTGTCTGCATTTCGTGCCTTCTCCCCACGTTCTCCACAACGTTCACAACGGTCAAGCACGTGCAGAATTGAAGGGAATATGCTCCAGGAATATCGCCATGACCAAGTCCACACCGGTACTCCTGCAATACAACACCGAATTCAAAGTGAACAATCATTAGTATAAGGATCCTTAGGATGATCCATGATCCTGATCCTGAAGCACTTCTGAGGATCACTAATTGTCACAGAAGTAAGGATCACCAAACAGGATAACACTTGAGGATCACAGGTCATTAAGAAATCCTCCCCTAACAATTGCCCCCAAAATATAAGGAGTGATCATGTAAATAAACGAGTTGTATTTTATCGATCTTATCCGCGACAAACTAACGGATATATAGCCGTTAGAATCGAACTATCCGTTGCAATCCTGACGTCACTGAGGTGACTTACCCTGCAAATTCATCATTATAAATATGAGTTAGAGATAGGATCAATTTGCATTTAAATACAAGAGAAACTCCCTTTAAATTCTCATCCGAAGATCAATCAGGTATTCTCTTTTCCTCTTCTTCCTTCTCTTACTCTGTTTTACTTCTTTTACCATCATCTCGTCGAAAATGATGCTCCGGAACTCTCCCGCTAAGGATCACCAGAAGAACAGCCCTTTGAAAAGCCAAGGGATCATCAAAGATTCCGCAAAAGAACGCTGTTGTTTCACGGATCCACAGATCGACAGAATCCGCTATTGCTTCCCAGCGAACGCTATATTCAAATCCTTTGATCCCACTGCTTTGAGTGATCATGTTTCTGAAACTTGGATTGCTTTTCCTGTTACCCCGTTCACCATAGGCTATACCTATCCTTTTCCAGCCTTTACCCAATCCTTCTTCTCTCTTACTGGCATTTCTTATATCCAAGCTATGCCAATGATCTGGAGGGTTTTGTATACCCTTGAGAGGATCATTGAGCAGGAGGGGATTGACCTAGGAATGTCAGAGCTGGCCGAGATGTATGATCTCACTACCTTTGGATCCCACCGATACTTGTTTAAACGTAAACCTGGTGAAGAACACCCCATTTTCAAAGCTACCAAAAACGATACAAATTGAAACGACGCTTCTTCTTCGTTAGAAGAGACTCTATTCCAAACGGAAAGGATCTACCCAAGGAGTGGTCCACCCATGGTAGGATAGAGGATCCTGAGAAGGATCACCAGACAGTCTTCTTTTTGTATAAGGATCACTGACACCCTTTTGTTTTTTGTTATGCAGCTGTTACTGTCTCACACCTCATACCGTCTCCTGCTACCAAAGAAAGGCTTGCTGCCTTTAGGAGACTCAGTCCGGAAACAAGATCATTCAAGACAATCACCCAGGATTCACAAGAGGTATCCTCAGGCTCAGTCACCATGTCAAGTAAGTATCCTGTTCTTCATATAGTTAAAGATTTGAATAAATAGTTGAATAGAAATAGGATAAGGATACTTATCTTGCTTTGATTGTGCAGGTGCTGGAAAAGCTTCAAGATCCGCCTCCAAGTTCAGCGTGACTGATCTAGATAACGTGCAATCCACCAAGAAAAAGCTTCCTGCTAGCCCAACTGCTTCGATCCCCAAGGCACCCTCCAAAGGAAGAGGAGGCAAGAAAAGAAAAGCCTCTGAAGCTGAGGATCTGCAAGGTTTGTCCCTGCTTTGGTATCCAGCTTATTTGAGGATCACCTGGTCTTGAATTGTTCTTTATCTTCTTTGCAGAAATTTGCTGAGATTGAAGATTATGTGGGGAACGTTGAGGAGCAGGATAGGAATATTGCTGACCTCCAACAAGTTGCACTGCTCAAGGATCTTAAGATTTCCGACCTCCAAAAAGACCTCCAAAATGCCAAAAATGAGACGGCCATGGTGTTAATCAATGCTGATTACGAGAAGCATGAGATCACCCAGGATGCTAAAGTCTCTGCTGCCATAGCGATGTATAAGACCAAATTGCAGATGGCGTTGGAAGCTCAGGATCCTGACTTCGATAGGAGCACCTGGGATATGGAAGGCTTGAAGGCAAGGCTGGCTGAGCTGGATGACGAGGAGGAGGCTGAGGAGATCCTGACGATCGAGGTTGGAGGCAGTGGCAAGGATCATGGTGGTGAAGCTAGTGGAGCTGGGGATGGTGATGCAGCGAAGATGTAGGCTGCATGATTGGGCAATGATGGACACTTCTAGACATAGCCGGAGCCCAATTTTTAGGTTTGATGGTAGTTTTTGTTAAACAATGGTTGGTTTGTACTTAAGCGATAGTTTTAGGGTTAAGGATCTAGGATCCTTTGGACAATAGGTAGGATTACAAATGGTGGAGGGATCCTCTGTTTGGGGGATGAAGCCATTGTGATCCTGCCGCCTATTATTTCCTGCATGCTATGACCACACAAACAATGGACACCCGTTGCCAACCCATGTGGACGGGCCACGTTTTGCTGGTAGAAACGTGGGTTGGCAATTTTGACAACTTTTGATGGTTAATCCTTTGTTAATAAAATAACTTTAATCTTTTTTGGCTTATCATGTGTTGTTATCCTTGCATATCTTTTTAATTTTCAATTGTTCTGATATACACTTGTCTAAATAAGAAAAGTTGAACAGATTAGATAAAAATTATTTAGGATATGATCCAGGATCAAATATCCTACAGTTGAAAAATTCCAAAAAGTAGTGTATTTTAAGGATCATAAGTTCAGTTGTCAAAGTACAAGGGTTATTCAAATAATCAATGAATAAAATCAAAATAGTTAAGGATCATACCTGAGGATCCAAGTTAGGATCCTAACCCTTAATACCACAACCAGGATAACTATAAGACAAACCTTAGTAAGTAAGGATCAAGGATCCTTGATTGTTTAACTTCAAAGACCTGAAATAGAACATGACTTGGGACTAACCCAATATACGATAAAAGTTAGCAACTGGGGACAAGCCCAAGGATAACTGGGGATAAGCCCAAGGATAACTGGGGACAAGCCCAAGGATCGTGTGTAAACTGGAGTATGGCCCTAACTGGCGACTATCCAAACTTAGTGGCATGAAAATGCCAAAACCTTAGCTAACGTGAAAACGTTAGAAACCTTAGGAACGGATGTATGGTACGTCTACCATTATACGTAGGATCCTAGGTATAGCCAATACGTAGGATCCGAGGACAGTGGTACGCGTGGGGACTACGTAGGCTTTACGCAGCGTGGCCTTCCGACCTGGAAGCCTGTGGATGGTATTGGGTTACGTAGGCTTTACGTAACGTATCCTCCCGACCCGGGAGACATATGGCAAATATACTGGGTTACGTAGGCTTTACGTAACGTGTCCTGACTAACCTGAGGACGATGGTCTATAGTCTGGTATATGCGTAAGTACGAGTAATCATTCCATAACCAACATATCCAACCCAATTCCCAACCCGGGAATCCCATGCCTTGGCTGTGTGAACTCACCTTGGTTTGCTCGGCAGATACACAAGGAATATAAGTAGCAAGTAAATGGTCACTCACGTCCTATCATGGTTGTTATACGAGTCAGGTTCGTATATAGCACGTATATAGTAATCACGTATAGTCATGGCAAACATGTACGCACGTAAGCAGATAAGACATAGCATGTGAGAACCCAATTGTCTAAGTCCAACAATACCCGGCCCAATGACATAAGCAGCCCAATAACAAAACAGTTCAGATTCCCCAATCGGCCCAAATAGCAAACACATACAAGTCCGTTAATAAACAGTTCACAACTCAAATCATTGGGCTCAACAGATTGGGCCCGTGACAGTGAAGGCCCAACAGTGTCTGTGCAACGGTGGTCTTGACTCGCAACGGGGTTACGAGTCGCAACGGGGATCTCGAGTCGAAACGGCTGAATGCGAGTCGCAACGGACAGTCTCGGCTCATCATGGTTTGGTTACGAGTCGCAATCTGACTCGCAACCGTGGTTGCGGTTCGTGCGGTTTGGTCTCGAGTGGGGGTTCCGACTCGCAATCCGAGTCGCAACCGGACGTGTAACTGATTTCCATACTTTTAGTCAATTAAATCCCGTGATTTCGCTAACAGTTTGGTCAGTTTCGGTAACCAGATCAATTAACATAATTTTCAACAATTCATTAGCATGATATCGATCAAATAGGATAATTGCAACACAAATTCATAAGAACCCTAATTAATTCCATATGAACAACATTAACAATTCGCATGATCCGGTCCGATTACTAGCATACACGTTAACTCAACAATTTAGCATAACATCCATATATGAACACACATCAGTCGATTAGCACACGTACAATCTGATATCATCATCTAAATAATCCGATTCACAACAAACATGAAGCCGATTACATGTATCAACATTCAACCCGATTCCTAACATATTATCTTGTAACCACTATTGTTCATCATACAATTCCAACCGGATAACATCATGTAACACGTATAGCACAACAGAAATCACAAATCCAGAGGTAATACACTAACCGATTACAAGTGAGGTGTGTGATCCGGGCAAGAGTGCTCCTTGGTGCCGTCGGGTTCAAGCAGCCGAGAGAGAGAGATAGAGAGCAAAGCTTCTAGGGTTTGTGTGTAAGTGCTTGTGATTTGCAAAAGTGGTAAAACAAAACCCCTAACTTGGTTTTGTGTGTGTTGCGAGTGGGGAGTGGGCCGAGCCCACTCGGTTGTCTAATGGACCCGAGAACAAGGAGTGGCCCAAAGGGCTTGTGCGAGTGGTGTTGTGCGGTTCAAGTTGTGTAGCCTTGTGCGGTTTGGCTCGTTTACATACATACACATATTATATGCACAACACACGTAATAACAAAATCACATAATTATTCAATAAACAACGTTCTCATAACCACGTATCGTTACACAAAGTGAGTCTAAAGTTCGAGTTGTCACATTCGTCTTGGAACCCAAGATACCTCCACCTTCAATTATTAAAAGTATTCAAAATAAACCATACTAACTGATGACCAAGGGCTTCGTCCTGAAACTCAGGATCCCTCCACCTTTGGCCATCATATTGTCTACATGCAGGAAATTAAAATTGTTTAACAGACGAGAAAGGGAAATTGTTCAAACAACTACAAACTACCAAATTTAAAAAGTGGGCTCCGGCCTTGGCACGTATATCCATCATTGCCCACCTGAATGCCCTCAAATAGCGGCATCTTCTCCAACTTCTCAGCACCAGCACCCTGAGCAGCATCCTCACCCAGCATCCTTCTTGTCTCCAGCCTGGTCCACCACCTCTGTTGACTTAGAGGATTCACCAGCTTCAGCAGGAAGTGGCACAGCCTTGCCTCCAAGCTTCTTCAGCTTTTCCACCCAAGAGTCAACTAGCCAAGATGGGCACACAAGGCCTGTCTCCTTGGCCTCATAAGCCATCTTGATGCGGGCTTGCAGCAGAGAGACTATAGCAGAAGCCTTGATTCCTTCCCGGAAAGAGACCATGGCTTGTTCATGATCCATTTGAACGGTGGCAAGTTTGAGCTCGGCATCCTGGGTTACTCTTTTCAGCTTGTCCTCATAATGCCGACTCTTCGCTTCAGCAATAGCACCTTGGTCGGCAACGGTAGTTTCAAGCTGCTTAATCCTGGCTTCGTAGAGTGCAGCAGTACCACAGGCATCATTGTAAAGGTGGAGCAGATGCTGGAGGCCCTGCACATCAAATTTCAGGTATGAGTCAATATATGTTAATCAGGACATCCTGTCAGGATGTCCTATCAGGATATATGTGCAGGATATATGTGCAGGATATATATGCAGGATATAGTCACAGGCTATTACCTTGTTGAGGAAGGATGTCATAGGCTCCAAGGAATCAAAAAAGCTGAGATCCTCATACGAGAACCCCTCAGGACCTGGGACACTGACTTCAGAGCCTTTCCTCTTTTTTGCGGTGTAAGCATGAGTCCTCGGATTAGCCTTAGGAGCCGGAGCGGCTTAGAGCTAGTGGCAGCAGGGGTCTCTTTCTTGACCATGACTGGAGTATGGTAACTATCAAGCTCATCGAGATCAAGGAGGACTGGAACTTTGCTGGAATCTGCATACAGGGAGTAAAAATTTCTCCTAAGTGAATCAAATGAAAATATATATGCAGGATATCGTGCAGGATCCTTACCAGACATGTTTGCACTGGAAAGAGGGCTTGGAGATGGTGGAGACGGGTTAAAACTTCTTTCAGCCTCGGGAAGGAGTCTGATAGCGTCAATCCTCTTCTGTGAATCTGCTAGGGGAGGTGCAAGCTTCCTAAAATCAGCTGCATATAAAACAGTAAAAAGAAAGTTGATCAGTTCAGGATATGGAACAGGATAATAGGCAGGATCATCCTTAAACCCTAAATCCTACCCTTTTTCAACTACTTCACCGGATATTCCGTTCCACCAGGGATTGAGTCTCATTTTACAAAGAAGAACTTGGGCTGCCATTTCTCCTCGTTCCTGGTGGTACGAAGTATCAACGGCTCGCCGGAGGTGGAGTAAAACAAAAATCTACAGGATCCATGGCATCTAAGCCGGTAAGCTAGGGGGAGGTCATGAACAAAAAGATCAGGAATGTGATTCTTCTTGATCTGGTCAAGAACGGACAAGACACGCCAAAGCATAGGCATTGTTTGGCTGAAAGAGATTTTTGTAATGTTGAAAAACTCGGTGATAAAGTCTGGAAAGGGGAACCGTAACCCTAAGGTGAAACGAAAGGCACTAAAGCACAACCATTCGTCGGAAACCATATCCGACCAAATTTCCCGGTCAAACGGCCGGAATACCATCCCTTCCGGGAAGATACCAGAGGATTTGAGGGCCGACAAATGGGCGCTGTCAAAGGTACATATTTCTCTCTCCGGATCCTGGAGAAGATTCTGTTGTATGAATGTGGGGGCGGAGTCGCCGAAACTCGATCTTGTTTGCCTTGCCATATTCTCGCCGGAATGCTGAACAGAAAGAGAGAAGAAGATGGAAAAGGGAGAGAGGTTTTACCTTTTTTCACTTCGGTAAAGAATAAATGGGATAAGGACGAGAAGTTATAGGGTGGTGATGAGTAAATATAGGCTGAGCAGATGCAAACGGTCACATCATGGGTCTAATCTCTTAAATTGCCTCGTTCTCTGTAAAAAATATAACCATTAGTGCCAGGATACTAAACGGTAACATTTTTTGGGGACAATTGTTATGGGTAAAATTCTGAGCCCATATCCTGGGAAATATCTTGAGTTATATCTTGATTGTATGATATCTGCTCATATCCGGGATGCTCATTCAATATATTGGTAACAACATGAATGGTATCCTCAGGATTACTAACGGATTGTGTGCAGGAGTACGCGTCCAGGTGCCCAACGTTCATGAAGACCCTTTCTCCGGGAGACTCGGTCCAAGTCGTTCAAATGAAGACATTGAAACCGCATTACCCAGTTTACAACGTAAACAATGGAATATTCGGAAGCATCCCAAGGCCTAAATGAGTTAATCTACGTCATAAACACTATTCATTATCGCGTTAATCACCTATTAATTACATAATTAGGAGCCGTAAATCACCGGTTATCACATTCTCCCGCTGTTACAAAAATTTCGTCCTCGAAATTTAGACTACGTTAACTCCTTAGAGTTACATTATGCGTAGATAAATATGAATAGTGTCAATGTGGATGACCATGAAATCGAATCAAGACTTATTCGTATTATATGAATTCAAGGACATATTACAACAATAAGAACCCAACGGTTAGGAGAAATGTGTTTCAGAATTTGATGGCAAGAGAAAAATAAGACATACTGATGCTGTCACTAGTGTGACTAAGTTAACAAGGATCCAACCAAGAACAGAAACTTCAACCAACCGAATTCCATATGAACGTTCACAATATGTAAATGAGTTCTAGAAGCAATAACATCCACTGGATGAACTTAGAATCAACAATCTCAAATGTAATAGTTTGCATGTAACGCTCGATCGTGATCAGCACAAGCTGCAAGTTATACCGACGCCGCAAGGTGTCGTAGTGAATGAAACAATTCAATAATAGCGGTGATCAAACAAATTCACTGTGTTTGAAGTCAAGAGAAAATACAAAGAAGCAAATTTGAAGATTTGATTCAAACGACATCATAAGATTTTCAATTGAGGATGGAACATCAAAGAATTAATGTTTTCGATCGAAGATGAAGAAACAATGAATTTCGCAAAACATTCGATCGATAATGAAAGAACCGTTAATAGGTACACCGGAATATAAAATGAATTTGTGTACCATCGTCTTAACACACGATTGTGTTAAGACTGCTTTAATATGATAATTCAAAGCGGATTTAAAACAAATCAATAAATAAATAATTAAATCCGTGCATAAGATATGTAAACGAGTTTAGCGCAAGCTTCAAATGAGTGAAAATACCACCACAAGGTGTCGAAATCAACAAACAATTTAAAGGAGTCGTAGACCAAACAAGTCCACTACGACTCGAAACAAATGAAACACTTGTTAAAACGAATTTTGAATATGATGTTTCCAATACATCATATAGTGTCTTGAATTGAATGTGTAATGAACAAGTTCAAGCAATTGAACTTGGTTTTGGTGCAAGCCGACAATGAATATATATATTGACAAGAAAATTTTCGGCATGGTCACAACGAAAAACCATGTATGTAACTTGAAAAGACAAGATATTTAAAGGAAATGTGTTGATTTGATAGCAAAGAAGCCAACAGTTACAATAATGCGAGTCATTCGAGTCACAAATCAATAATTAGGTTTAGCGAAACAATGTTTGAATTTTGATGAAACGTTTATTCGAAACGAAACCACATGCGTAACAAACGATGCATGCATAACATGTAAATTTTCAAGAAATGAAGCAAATGAATATTCGCTATAATGAAAGAAATGATCGTGACAAAATGACCATTAAGAGGAGTAGAGATACGAAAATCTACTCAGTAAATGTGGAAGTCGAAATTTCAATCAAAGAAATTTGAGGACTTTACCTGGGGTTTCATGTGATGACCAGTTGTTAGGTGACATTACCATGGAATGCCGAACATAGCGTATTTGTCATTAACTGAAATAGGGGGATGCGGAGTGTCACACCCCGACCACGTAGAACATACAAAACGTGGCGGAAACGTCGGGGAGTGTTGTAACAGAATCAGTTGTTTCAAATCCATGGCAAATGAAGTTTCGTTTTATAAATCAAACATGAAAGTTTACATTGTCTAAACAAGAATTAAAGTGTACATAACATAAATTAACTAGTTCTTGTCTCGTTTTAAGTCACTAAGGCACAGGTCCGCCTAAGTATGTCTTGATAAGTCCTATGCATCATCTCCTGAAAACACATGTGAAAATAGGTACGTCAGCATAAAAATGCCTGTGAAATACATTGGTTTTGTGAAAACGGAATTCATGACTTATGTTTGAGAAAATGTTTAGTCATGAACCTTGTAATTTGCTTTGTCTTGTAAATGATTTGAAAAACGGTAAGATCAAATGATATGTATAAATAAGAGAACACTGTATGGTTAAACGGATAACCATGTAAAATGAGTTTGTATAAGATAAGTCGTTTGTAAAACAATGTCTCGTGAAAAGTGTGTTATTTGTATAAAATGTCATATGTCTCAAATTGAAATGATTCAAATAACGCTACGATATGTAATACCATACAAACACTTATATATAGGAAGTACCAGCGGCGTATCCACCATGCTTGTATCATATTACACATGCCTCGTTACTTAAATCACTTACTCAAACAAAACCATCAAGATGAAATGTTTAACAACGGTAGAAATGTTCATGTATAGTCAAATGTCTATTGCCAAATGTAATCCATGTCAACGGATACAACTGGTTTACACGGTTCAATGGTTACAGACGGTTCATGAAATCAAAGGGGTAAGACGGTTCACATAGTCAAATGGTTACAATGGTTCAAAATGTAGTGTAATGTGTTCATATGCTGGATGAGCATATGCAACAGAAATGCAATGTGAAACAATGTACTACGTATGCACACAATGGGCGTACGTAGCATGAAATGTATTGTAGAGTACAACGGTTCAAAATGTAGAATAATGTGTTCATATGCTGGATGAGCATATGCAACAGATATGCAATGTGAAACAATGTACTACGTATGCACACAATGGGCGTACGTAGCATGAAATGTGATGTAAAGCAATGTACTAAGTACGCACACAATGGGCATACATAGCATAAACACAATGAAATCATGTACTATATATGTACTATCGAACATAGCAGTATATGATGCGAAAACCGGAAAGCATGAAAGTAGCAAGTAGGCACATGTGTTTCACCCCAAAACAGTTTGGAAAACAGTAAAAGAGGGGTTCAATGTACTCACCTGAGATTGCTTTGGAGTTCTTGTATAATAACCAGATAATGCTAAAGATCACGGGACATCAAACGGCACCTAATAGGTAGCTATGTTAATATACCGGACCAAATCGGAAGGATCGGATAGTACGCGGGTTTGTAAACCAAACGAGTATGGAGACTCGTGTAATATGGTTTAACAAAGCCTACATACTAAAATGAAACTTAACCTAAGTGCTTACGGTCCATCACGACCCGTTTAGGTAGCTTATGCTACCTTACGCGTCGTTCGCGTAGAACGCGTCTGGAACGCCTAACATCGTGACCACTAGGTATAACCCCGGAAGGTTACAACTATGGCCACCTAAAGTGTTTGGTCGGATCCTAATGATCGACCAAATGAGTCGGGTTCGAAAGTATAAGCGATGGTTTAGATCGCTTACCTTACGACCCTATATAAGCACTAAACTAAAAGTGACGAGCTAAGCATGTTAGAACATGCTTAACTAAGTTTGAAAACATGTTTGACATCAAAACAAACGGCTTTGATGCCCACGAGTAGTTTGGTTACAAAATATGCAAGAATGCACATTTTGGCCGAAACTACGACTCGTCACTGAGCCTAGATAACGTGGTGATCAGTAGGTATAGTCACTACAGACTATAACCATCGTGATCACGCTCACGTTATGAAGTTCCATGAACTTCGCATCGACCATAAGCTGGTCAATGTAGAAAGTCAACAAAACGTTGACTTTCGGACTCGAAAAGCGAATAAAAGAGCGAAAGAAGACTTACGGAGGGTCCCCGAGTGCTAATCTAGATCAAATAGCTCAGGTATGAAACAATGGTTCCAACTTAGAGCCTTAAGATCAGATTGTGTGGGTTTTTGGAACAAAGGGGGGGGTATTTATAGGAAAAGTGGAACCGTTAGGATCGTTTATCGAATATCGTGTCGCGATCTCGTGCGTACACTTGTCGAAATGTTGTGGTAAGTCAGAAAATGCCCCTTGGCTCTTGATTGGGTGAAAGGGCAGCGCCCCTTAATCGAACGAAAGGCCAACTGCATTAAATGCATACATTGAATCTGTCTGATAGTCCCACGCGGCCCACGTCAGGATATGCAAAAACTCAGGCGGGCCGCCTGAGCCCGTCTGATCTGCATATACTTTGAAAAATGACAGTTTTGGTCCCTGTTGCGTGTTTAAGCCATTTCCGACACTTCTAAGGCCCGTAAAGCCAACTTTAAGGCCCTAAAATGATGCCTAAACATTGTGGACATGAAACATGCTCAAAAATGTTCCGGATGTTGGTTCGTTTGACCGTACGATCGCGATGTTCGCTTAATTACGACGGAATGCGCATAGGCGCGAAAAACGATCCAAATGACGCGACGAATGGATTTTTCTTATGCCAAACACTAAGGCATAATATAAGGATGCTTACATAAATTTTTGGATGTCCGGATGTATTCAGAACGTAAGTTATGCGCGAAAGTGCAAACTTGTGCACTTTTTGACACTTTTAGTCCCTGAATGATCCAAAAGTTTGTTTTAGCATACCAAACACCTCAAAGCCTATTTCTAAGCTATGTAAAGGATATTTATGGTATGTTTAACTTATGGACATGTTTCGGAATGTTCGTTACAGTTCAAATTGGCATACTTTCGCAGTTTGTCAAGTTTAGTCCCTGTAAGCGAATTAACTTGTTTTTGCCATACCAAAGCCTTCAAAACTTATTTCTAAGTTATGTAAAGGTTATTTAAGGTATGTTGAGTATATGTTGATGTTTCGGAGTATTTGTCGCATTAAACTGAGTACGTTTACGCACCAGTTTGCGTATAATGCTCTAGAAAGCAATGTAGAGTTTGAAATTGAACAATAATTGATATGTGCAAAACATACACATATTTATACAAGATCCCAAGTATGAAATACAATATTCCATCAGCTTGGTATTTGTTTGATGGTCGCGGTGACACAGGTGTCACAGTCTCCCCTACTTTAGGAAATTTCGTCCCGAAATTATTCGTAGGAGTCTATTTGTGACTTTGCCAAATAACCACCAGCGATATGCAAGGCAATATCCTGTCATTTCCTTAACGGTCATTCCTCAGAAACGAATATGAACAGGCGGAGTCATTTTCCTCAACCAGTATTCTTCAGAAATGGAAATGACGGAATAAGCAAACGGATGTTCATTTCCTCAACGGATAAATCTTCAGAAACGAAAATGAACTAACAGAGTCATCTTCAACGGTTGCTTCCTCAGAGTTGGAAATGAAGGATTTCACAACGGATATTCATTTCCTCAATGGATAAATCTTCAGAAACGAAAAATGAACAGACGGAGTCATTTTCAACGGTTGCTTCATCAGAGTTGGAAATGAAGGATTACACAACGGATATTCATCTCCTCAACGGATTAATCTTCAGAAACGAAAATGAACTAAACGGAATCATTTTCAACGGTTGCTTCATCAGAGTTGGAAATGAAGGATTTCACAACGGATATTCATTTCCCCAACGGATAAATCGTCAGAAACGAAAATGAACTAACGGAGTCATTTTCAACGGTTGCTTCATCAGAGTTGGAAATGAAGGATTACACAACGGATATTCATCTCCTCAACGGATAAATCTTCAGAAACGAAAATGAACTAAACGGAATCATTTTCAACGGTTGCTTCATCAGAGTTGGAAATGAAGGATTACACAACGAATATTCATTCCCTCAACGGATAAATCTTCAGAAACGAAAATGAACTAAACGGAATCATTTTCAACGGTTGTTTCATCGGAGTTGGAAATGAATAGGGTTAACTCTAGACACATGACAGAACTTGCTGTGATTTCTGTGCACTAGATTCCATAATTATGTATGCATCCATAATTACGTAATCCCTTGCACAGTCCGCACAGTTTGTTTTGTAATGTTTTGGGGAAAGGTATCAAACTTGTGATGAGGGTGACTAGACTTCCATCGGTTCCTTTTAATTAGATCGACAGGGGATCTTCTTAGTTAGGCCACCAAGGAGTCCTTTCAGCTATATCATCACATGATATCCCTAACCAGATTTTTGGATGAATCTGTTTATCTAGACCACTCAAGGGGTCTAATTATGAAGTAGTACTTTATAATCCAAAGGACTTAACTATAACATAGAAGTCCATTGAGGATTTTAAGTAATACCTTTGGGTATCCTACTATGAATCTCTTGTACAAGGATATGTAAGATTCTACGAGGATTTGGATAACATAATTTGGATCTCACAACAACACATAAGGGAACACATAAGCACAAAGTCACATAATTGTTTAACTTGATTATAATTTGTTATTAACTTGTTATTGATTGAATACGGATATGGAAACCAATCGACGGGTCTCAATGTTCACTGGGATCTATCTGAGAAGATAGAAAGATCTCCCAAAATTCGATTTTTGATTACAAGGAATCACCACATTCGAATTAAGGTATACAATAATTAAAGACTTACGGGAAGTCCTTAGGTACCCTATTAAGGATTTATAGTGGTACTTTGGGTATTCGTCTTGTGTTGTAACCTGCGCTTTGTACTTCGTTTCCTTAGAATAAACGGGTACTTAGGAATTTTGTAGAAGACGCAAGCGATTATAGAATGGGAGAATTTTGGGGGTAGTTTGTTCTTTAAGGAATACGGTCCCTTGATTGTCGGTATCGTAAGGGATATGTCGTTTATACATGCAACCACAGAAATACATTGCAATGTAAATAAAAGATTTATTTATAAACAATGATAACAACTGTTTCTTGGACCTTGACAACAAAAGAAAATAATACATAAGACGTGATTATTTCTAAACGATGTTGTCTTCTAGTCAGTCTGATACTTATCCCTGTGCTGGATTTGCATTAGCAAGCCTTGGGCAATTTCTTCGGAAATGACCCATCTCGCCACAGTTGAAACAAGAGCCTGGTAGAAAACGTCCTTGAGCAGGATTGTTGCCAGCTTGGTTTGGCGTAGCTGCAGCTGGGCAGACTCTTGCTGTGTGGCCTATAAGCCCACAAGTTTGGCATTTGTGGCACTGTACGTTGGTGTGATGATGGAGGCTACATTGGTTGCACAAGGGTGCAGTTCCATTGTATGGTTTTCTAGCAGGGGGTGGAGCTGGTTGGTTGGGGACGGCTTGACCATTGTGAACGACCACGGCGAAGTTCTGAGAAGCCTTTCGCTTCCTTGACTTCTTAGGAGATTCAGTCTGTTCATCCATGGTCTTTGATTCCTCGATTGGGTTCGATTCCCCGACCTGTTTCTTGTCACCTTTTCGAAAAAGTTTATGCTTTCTGATCTGCGATTCAGTCAAGGTTGCAGATAGCTCAATGGCCTGACGGAGTGTGGTAGGGTTGCTACCAGTGACAATGTCTTGTACCGAGTCAGGCAGGCCGTCGATGTACCTTTCGATAGCCTTGTCGAGTGGGGCGACCATAGTTGGGCAAAGTAGACTCAACTCCTCAAACCTATCAGTATATGCCCTGTGTTCGCCACTATCTTGTTTCAAATCATCAAACTCCTTCTCCAACGCTCGTTGTTCATGACGAGGACAAAACTCTCTCATCATAAGAGCTCTCAGTTCAGCCCATGTTTGTGCTAGAGCAACATCTGCACCACGGTCTCTCATTACCCCGTTCCACCATGTAAGAGCCCTCTTCTGAAACACACTCGAAGAAAACTCGACCTTGCGATTTTCCGGACACTGCACGTGGCGAAAGGTATTCTCGATGCTCTCGAACCATTGAAGAAGCCCAGTTGCTCCCTCAGAACCACTAAACTTGAGTGGTTTAGCCGAGTTAAAGTTCTTGAAATTGCATGTACCATTGTTGTTGTTGGCTTGGTTCCATTGAGCAAAGAGGTTTGGGAATTGAGCAGCCATCTGCTGCGCAATGATTTCTGCCAGCTCGGCAGTTGCTATCTGGTGTTCGCGTCGAGGAGGCATTCTAAAAGAGGAAAACATGAAAGGAAACAAATAAAATGGTATTGGGTAAGAATAGGATGTTACAATCACCGACCATAATCACGGTTGATGGTCATTTGTTTGAATCATGAAGCAAACAAACAACACCAAGGCTGAATCAAAGCAAATAGATCCTCATAGTGTATCGCGAAGACATGCTCACCTATAAGTGGACACTCACCCCAAGAGTTCCCAGGTAAGAGTGACTGGTCCGATTATGTGGATTTGTACGATCACTCTAACCTTAGCCAGAAAACCCAGGGTACAGGCATTCACTCTTCCAGTTCGCACGTGTTCACACTATTTAGGACCCAAAACTTTGACGAGAGTTTTGAAAATTCAAAGGGGTTCAAAACCTTATAACAAAGGGTTCAAAACCTTACAATAGAGGGTTCAAAACCTAGTAATCAATCATCCTAGAACAGATGATAGTTTTCAAGGCGGTTTTGAAATTTATGTTCTTGTTGTGGTCGTCGCCTAAGGATAGGTAACGGTATTGTTTTATGACTAAACACAAGTGAACTCGCGTTAGGGTCCTAGGAAGGTTATAGACTAGGTCAAAGTATTACTAATAACCTAATTCCCTATAACCATTGGCTCTGATACCATCTTTTCTGTCACACCCCGACCACGTAGAACATACAAAACGTGGCGGAAACGTCGGGGAGTGTTGTAACAGAATCAGTTGTTTCAAATCCATGGCAAATGAAGTTTCGTTTTATAAATCAAACATGAAAGTTTACATTGTCTAAACAAGAATTAAAGTGTACATAACATAAATTAACTAGTTCTTGTCTCGTTTTAAGTCACTAAGGCACAGGTCCGCCTAAGTATGTCTTGATAAGTCCTATGCATCATCTCCTGAAAACACATGTGTAAATAGGTACGTCAGCATAAAAATGCCTGTGAGATACATTGGTTTTGTGAAAACGGAATTCATGACTTATGTTTGAGAAAATGTTTAGTCATGAACCTTGTAATTTGCTTTGTCTTGTAAATGATTTGAAAAACGGTAAGATCAAATGATATGTATAAATAAGAGAACACTGTATGGTTAAACGGATAACCATGTAAAATGAGTTTGTATAAGATAAGTCGTTTGTAAAACAATGTCTCGTGAAAAGTGTGTTATTTGTATAAAATGTCATATGTCTCAAATTGAAATGATTCAAATAACGCTACGATATGTAATACCATACAAACACTTATATATAGGAAGTACCAGCGGCGTATCCACCATGCTTGTATCATATTACACATGCCTCGTTACTTAAATCACTTACTCAAACAAAACCATCAAGATGAAATGTTTAACAACGGTAGAAATGTTCATGTATAGTCAAATGTCTATTGCCAAATGTAATCCATGTCAACGGATACAACTGGTTTACACGGTTCAATGGTTACAGACGGTTCATGAAATCAAAGGGGTAAGACGGTTCACATAGTCAAATGGTTACAACGGTTCAAAATGTAGTGTAATGTGTTCATATGCTGGATGAGCATATGCAACAGAAATGCAATGTGAAACAATGTACTACGTATGCACACAATGGGCGTACGTAGCATGAAATGTATTGTAGAGTACAATGGTTCAAAATGTAGAATAATGTGTTCATATGCTGGATGAGCATATGCAACAGATATGCAATGTGAAACAATGTACTACGTATGCACACAATGGGCGTACGTAGCATGAAATGTGATGTAAAGCAATGTACTAAGTACGCACACAATGGGCATACATAGCATAAACACAATGAAATCATGTACTATATATGTACTATCGAACATAGCAGTATATGATGCGAAAACCGGAAAGCATGAAAGTAGCAAGTAGGCACATGTGTTTCACCCCAAAACAGTTTGGAAAATAGTAAAAGAGGGGTTCAATGTACTCACCTGAGATTGCTTTGGAGTTCTTGTATAATAACCAGATAATGCTAAAGATCACGGGACATCAAACGGCACCTAATAGGTAGCTATGTTAATATACCGGACCAAATCGGAAGGATCGGATAGTACGCGGGTTCGTAAACCAAACGAGTATGGAGACTCGTGTAATATGGTTTAACAAAGCCTACATACTAAAATGAAACTTAACCTAAGTGCTTACGGTCCATCACGACCCGTTTAGGTAGCTTATGCTACCTTACGCGTCGTTCGCGTAGAACGCGTCTGGAACGCCTAACATCGTGACCACTAGGTATAACCCCGGAAGGTTACAACTATGGCCACCTAAAGTGTTTGGTCGGATCCTAATGATCGACCAAATGAGTCGGGTTCGAAAGTATAAGCGATGGTTTAGATCGCTTACCTTACGACCCTATATAAGCACTAAACTAAAAGTGACGAGCTAAGCATGTTAGAACATGCTTAACTAAGTTTGAAAACATGTTTGACATCAAAACAAACGGCTTTGATGCCCACGAGTAGTTTGGTTACAAAATATGCAAGAATGCACATTTTGGCCGAAACTACGACTCGTCACTGAGCCTAGATAACGTGGTGATCAGTAGGTATAGTCACTACAGACTATAACCATCGTGATCACGCTCACGTTATGAAGTTCCATGAACTTCGCATCGACCATAAGCTGGTCAATGCAGAAAGTCAACAAAACGTTGACTTTCGGACTCGAAAAGCGAATAAAAGAGCGAAAGAAGACTTACGGAGGGTCCCCGAGTGCTAATCTAGATCAAATAGCTCAGGTATGAAACAATGGTTCCAACTTAGAGCCTTAAGATCAGATTGTGTGGGTTTTTGGAACAAAGGGGGGGTATTTATAGGAAAAGTGGAACCGTTAGGATCGTTTATCGAATATCGTGTCGCGATCTCGTGCGTACACTTGTCGAAATGTTGTGGTAAGTCAGAAAATGCCCCTTGGCTCTTGATTGGGTGAAAGGGCATCGCCCCTTGATCGAACGAAAGGCCAACTGCATTAAATGCATACATTGAATCTGTCTGATAGTCCCACGCGGCCCACGTCAGGATATGCAAAAACTCAGGCGGGCCGCCTGAGCCCGTCTGATCTGCATATACTTTGAAAAATGACAGTTTTGGTCCCTGTTGCGTGTTTAAGCCATTTCCGACACTTCTAAGGCCCGTAAAGCCAACTTTAAGGCCCTAAAATGATGCCTAAACATTGTGGACATGAAACATGCTCAAAAATGTTCCGGATGTTGGTTCGTTTGACCGTACGATCGCGATGTTCGCTTAATTACGACGGAATGCGCATAGGCGCGAAAAACGATCCAAATGACGCGACGAATGGATTTTTCTTATGCCAAACACTAAGGCATAATATAAGGATGCTTACATAAATTTTTGGATGTCCGGATGTATTCAGAACGTAAGTTATGCGCGAAAGTGCAAACTTGTGCACTTTTTGACACTTTTAGTCCCTGAATGATCCAAAAGTTTGTTTTAGCATACCAAACACCTCAAAGCCTATTTCTAAGCTATGTAAAGGATATTTATGGTATGTTTAACTTATGGACATGTTTCGGAATGTTCGTTACAGTTCAAATTGGCATACTTTCGCAGTTTGTCAAGTTTAGTCCCTGTAAGCGAATTAACTTGTTTTTGCCATACCAAAGCCTTCAAAACTTATTTCTAAGTTATGTAAAGGTTATTTAAGGTATGTTGAGTATATGTTGATGTTCCGGAGTATTTGTCGCATTAAACTGAGTACGTTTACGCACCAGTTTGCGTATAATGCTCTAGAAAGCAATGTAGAGTTTGAAATTGAACAATAATTGATATGTGCAAAACATACACATATTTATACAAGATCCCAAGTATGAAATACAATATTTCATCGGCTTGGTATTTGTTTGATGGTCGCGGTGACACAGGTGTCACACGGAGACATACGTCTTCTCCTTGGCGTGTTTCGTGTCATTTGCAGGACCGCGTGCCAAGCCGCCGCTTCCGGATCGATAGTTCTCCTGCTGACTGGAATCTAGCGTCGTCATTGAATTGCGCCATCGTGTCTTTTCAAAGGCCTCGCCTCGATAGTCGTATGTGTCGTACTTCCACCTCCGTTGACATATAGCTTAAGTTTCACGTATACCCGTGCACTAGCGTTTCGTTATGCGTAGGCTGTCTGCTCGGGAAGTTAAAATATCATAGACAATATGGGCAATAGTGTGTGCCCGAGTTACTATTCGCGGTTCCTACGTGATGACCTTAAATGAACTTCAACATAAGTTTCCGAAGGTCTTAAATGCATGTTTCCTAGACTCTCAGAGTGTTGTGTACTAAATGTAATTGTTTTTGTGTACCATGTGGAAAACACCACAATAGCGTATGTTTGAAAACAAAATTTTTGACTGTTTGTTTTTCGGCAACGGTTGGAGACCATATTCGAGTACTATGCATTCTGTATGTATTCAAGTTTTAATAGTCTAAGTCCCAGAGAAAATTGAGGTTAGAGCCTAGGTATTCCTACAGAAACCTAATTCGTTGTAACCTATAGCTCTGATACCAATCTGTCACACCCCGAAATATCAGAGCATTGGCGTGACTGGACTGGTATCTTCATTGCACAGCGGAAGCAAAAATAGCAAAGACTTCTAGAAAACGAACGCCCACTAAGTACTCGACTCCACATGGTTCTCCTATTCCAACCGTTCCATAATTTTGAGGAAGTAACCTGAGAAAGAAACATGCGAAAAAGTCAACATAAAGTTGAGCGAGTTCATAGTTTGTTTGTAAAAGATTTGAAATAAATCTTTTGAACTGTAAAAGATTTGAAATAAATCTTTTAAATAACCGGTTTGTGAAATAATATTGAGAAAACGAATTTTAAAAAAAAATTTCTTGTCGAGTTATATGAAAACTTTGTATTTGCAACGCATTATGTTCGTAAAACCATGTATTTGTAGACTTGTATTTGTAAAGTATGTATAACCGTCAATGCCCACCCTGACTTTGACTCCATGCCCGCATAAATCCTATGCTTTGATTTTGTATAAAACATGGTATTTAATTTGTATAAATCCAGTATTTCCGAAAGTATGTATGTAAAACTTTCTAATAGAATATGTCTGTAAGTATGAAAATCTCTGGTATGTAGTAATAAGGAAAAAGAGATCACCAATGGTTTGCAAAGCCATTGACATGTGTGAAGTGATGCAGGAAGACTCAAACCTAGCAGATTTGTGCGTCGGGCACTTAGTCACCACATGGTCCACTCGGCGGACTCAGGAGTGGGGCTTGCTACACCCAAATAGATCTATCACTAATGTCCCTCGGTCCTACAACGAGGATTAATGGCCTTAAGTTCCACCTACCCACTCACATGATCTAAGTAGTAAAAACCCTCCCTACGCTAACCATACCATGTATAAAATGTCTGAAATAATTGTAACATGTATTTTACCTCAGCCTCTAAGGCTGAACCTCCCCAGCCTCTATGGCTGAACCTTCCCAGCCTCTAAGGCTGAACCTCCTAGTTATGAAAATCGTTCACATTTTGATAATACGTATTTGTTTTGTAAAAACCGGTGTGTTTAGTATAAACCCTTCGTAAATCATTTGAGTTCCTCGAAATCCATTCGTAATATAATTTAGCAATACGAGTGTTGCGTTTGTTCAAAACTTTGTATGTTCTTGCAAAACGTGCTTTGTCTTAAAATATGCAGTCTTTGTTTATCGAAAACTTTGTATGTTTCTGAAAATCGTGCATGTCTTTCCACCCCGAAAACATTTACAAAAATGTAAAACAGTAAAAAGTGGGGGTTATGAACTCACCTGAATATTCCTGTGCGAAGCTAGCTAATTACGACTTCGTGATGTTGTTTCCAAGACTTGACTTGCTAACGTGTATTCTACAATATTCCTAACATGGAATATCTAAATAAGTTTCTAAATAAAAGGGGTAACTAGTCTACGTGTCACCGAGCTCTACCGAAACGTTAACCGAACGATTTAACGGTAAGTAGTTAACTTATCGGAAATGATTAAGTCATATTTGATAAGTATCGTTTATTGTCGATAAAAACTAATAAGTCTTGGAAAGACTTGATCCTCGAGATATTTAAAAATAATAAATATTTATTTCAAAATATATAAATATATCGTTAAGACCACTTGTTGTCCCGAGAAGTCGTACGTGTATAAAATAATATTTATACGAAAATAATATATAATAAACTCGTATTATATATCGCGTTTCGTATGATCTTTGCCAAAATATTCGTATATGCCGTTTAGGCGTATAAAATAAATATGAAAAGTTATATTTATTTTATAAAAGAATCGTCGAGTTGTCGTGTTTGAAAATAAATATGACTATATTTATTTTATAAAAGAATTTGACTTGTTTGTGTCGGAAATAAATATATAGTTATATTTATTTATAAAAGGATTCGTTTTGTACGATATTGGAAATAAATATTTAAACCATATTTATTTTCATAAAACGAATTCGTGTCGTTTAATATTTCGAATATATAAAATATATTTATTTTATTAACAACAGCATCGTGTCGTTTGATCTTCGAAATAAATATATAAACTATATTTATTTTTATAAAAGAAGTCGTGTTATTCGAAAATAAATATAAACTATATTTATTTTGTAAAACGAAATCGTGTTGTTTGAAATTCGAAATATATAACTATATTTACTTTTATATCGGAAATCCGAGTTATTTAAAGTTTGAAGTAAATATAAAATCTACATTTATTTTTATAAAATAGTTGTCGAAATTTCGAGGTTTAGAATAAATATAATAACGATATTTATCGTCGTAAATACTTTCCGAATCGTCGTTTTCGTAAATTGTGAAATGTCGTCGAAAGTAATTACATACTTGTATTTGTCTTTCTAAAATACCGTTTGAGTTTGAAAGCTTTCGTCTTAAAATAAAAACACGTTAGTTTTACGGATTTTCTTGAAAAACGGGTAGAGTTTCCTCTGTTTTTGACTGCCCCGACAACTAAAGTTTCGTTATATTTCAAAAATTTAATCAAGATTCATCAATATACATGAAATTTTGTCAAATATATCAAACATAACTATAATTGACCGGTTCGAGCTCATTAGTCACGTTAGATTAAAATTATAACTTAATGAAATCACAATTTTAACTATTACCAAAAACTCTCGTCGAGTCGTCTAAACGTGGACTGAGTTGACCCGTTGAGTCGACTCGGTTTAACCGAGCCAACCGAACCGAACCGTCTGACCGAAATCGCGAGACCCGAACCAAAGCTTGAACCAAACTAAGTCGACATGCTGAGTTGACCGAGTCAACTCGTTGAGTTGACCAAGTTGACCCACAGTTTGACCAGCTGAGTTGACCTGAACCGACCGCGCCGTAAAAACCGAGCCACCCGAACTGAACCAAGACCCGTGTTGACCCGAACCGCCTGACCCGAAACCGAACCCGCTGACCAGTTGACTTGTTGACCTTCCTTGACCAACCCAATACTGAACCAAGTTCTCGAGCTCAGACGGGCCGAGACCCAAACCGGAACCGAGTCGATCCCGAAAACCAAACAGACAATCATGTTCAGTAATATCTTTACTTAGACTTTCAGAAACAAAACATGAAAGGAACGAGGTCTTACCAGTGGATTTCGTCGGATAAAGACATGGACCACCGGATAAATGGAGGTATCCGTCCGATAAGAACAAGGACCGCCGGTCCATGACGCATACCACCGGTCCAAGACACCGATTTCTGGCCTGAGTCTTCGACCTCCGCCGCCTGTTTCCATCGCCGCCTAACCCGCCGCCGTTTGACCACCGGATAAACGACCCGACTGGCGGTCCGAACCTCTGACCGCCGGGTCTCTCTCTCTCTCTCTCTCTCGGTCTCTTTCTCTCTCGGTCTCTTTCTGTAGCGCCGCCGCACCACCACCGGTTCATGGTGGTGGTGGTGGTCTGTTCCGTCAGTCGAGAAGGAACAAGGAAGGGGGGGCTGCTGTGCTCGTCGGAGAAGAAAAGGCCGCCGGAAAACTCAACGGCCGCCGCTTACGGCGGCGCCGTCGCCGTCGCCGATGGCCGGAAATCCGGCCGGTCAGGAGTGAACGGGAGAGAGAGAGATTCAGGTGTGTGTTTGGTTTGTGTTTGTTTTGTCTGTTCAATAAAACAACAGTAGGCTCCTTCTATAAATAAGACCTGCTAATGGGCTTTGGGCTTGGGCCCTAGGCCCACAAGCCCAAAGCTCGCGTTTAAAGAGCCCGAAATTCTTGACGAACTGGTTAATGCACCCGATACCCATGAAACTTTGTAGGATAAAATTTTTATATCCCGAATATGTAAAATAGTATCGTATATCATTATAAGGCGTGTATTTTGTCGGTTGCGTTACAACGTGTAAAACGCGTCATTGATTGTTTTAATCTATTTTTCAATCCGTTTTCAATTACGGAAAATAAAAATTACAAACGAAGCTAAATATACCGAAATATATTAATATCGAGATGAAATTCGAGTCCGGTGCTTCCGTTTCGTTACCGGTGCGTTTCCCACAGTCGCGTTTCTCGTTGTTGTTTGCGTTTCGCGATGTACGGAAGCGAAATAAATTCGCAACATTAAGTTCATAAATATAAAATATTCGTAGAAAATCCATCCTTGTCGGCATTGTCAGTATTTTGTGCGGCATCAGTTCGTTGTCACTTAATATCCACCGGATCTTTCCGTAAATCACCATACGCGCACTGTACAACCGAATAAACATTCCTGGGCACTCCAAGGCCTAAATGAGTTAATCTACGTCATAAACACTATTCATTATCGCGTTAATCACCTATTAATTATGTAATTAGGAGCCGTAAATCACCGATTGTCACAGTAGCGGCAGGAGTCTCCTTTTTGACCTGGACAAGAGTAGGATAGGTGTTAAGTTCTTCAAGATCCAGGAGGATTGGAACTTTGCTGCCATTTGGATACAGGGAGTAATTTAAAAATCCAGCTATATTACAACATCAAATAACAACATGTGTACAGGATCCTTACCAGACATGTTTGAACTGGAATGTTGGCTTGAAGATGTTGGGTATGGAATGAAGCTTCTTTCGATCTCGGGAAGAAGTCTGATCGCTTGAATCCTTTTTTCAGAATCAGTAAGAGGAGGTGCTAGTTTCCTGAAGTCAGCTGCATAAAACAAAAAGAAAGATCAGTTCAAGAAACAGGATAGGATATAACACAGGATCATCCTAAAACCCTAAATCCTACCCTTTCACAACCACTTCACCGGATAATCCGCTCCACCAGGGATCGAACTTCTTTTCACAAAGAAGAATTTGGATTTCCATTCCTCCTCGTTCCTGGTGGCTTGGAGTATCAGAGGGTCACTGGAGGTAGAATAAAACAAGAATCTGCAAGACCCATGGCATCTAAGCCGGTATGCTAACGGAAGGTCATGAACGGAGAGCTCAGGAATGTGGGCATTCTTGATTCGATCAAGAACGAGCAACACTCGCCAAAGTATTGGCATGGTCTGACTGAAACTGATTTTTGTAATATGGAAAAACTCAGTGATGAAATTGGGGAAAGGAAATCAGAGGCCCAAGGTAAACGGAAAAGCATTAAAACAGAGCCACTCCTTGGACGCCATGTCTGATCGGATCTCCCGATCGAATGGCCGGAACACCGTCCCCTCCAGGAAGATACCGGAGGTTTTGAGGGTTGACAGGTGAGCACTGTCGAATGAGCATATTTCCTTCTCAGGGTCTTGTAGGATATTCTGAGGAAAAAAGGTGGGAGCAGGATCGTCGGAGCTGGATCTTGTCTGTCTTGCCATATCTTCGCCGGAATAATATGAAGAAAAAGAAGTGAGAAGGGAGAGAAATGTTTTACCTCAAGTTTTCTTGATGAAGATAAATGGCAAATCAGATGAGAAGTTATAGGGGGTGATGAGTGTTTATAGCCTGGGCGGTTACAAGTTGTCACATCAAGTCCTATCTCTTAATTACCTTAGTATTCGTAAAAAATGTAACCGTTAGGACTTAGGATCCTCAACGGTAACATTTTTTGGGACAATTGTTATGGGTGAAATTCCGAGCCCATATCCTGCATAATATCTTGGGTTATATCTTGATTACGTATTAGCTGTTCACAATCAGGATGCTGGATCAAGATATTGGTAACATCCTGATGTTGTATCCTGATGTTTACTAACGAACTGTTTGCAGGTTTCGAGTGCATGATCACAACGTTCGCTAAGACTCGTTCCCCTGAAGACTCGGTCCGGATGGTTAGAAGAAGAACGTTGAAGCCGCAATACCTGGTCCACAACGTTAACAAGGGAATATTCCAAGGCATCCCACCATTTTAGGAAAATTAGTTTATTCTTTGTAACTATAAATATGTGGATAACCAGATCTCGTGGGACACATCACATTCACTGCTCTCGAACACTTACACTCTCTCTCGCAATTCACACACTTCTAGCAAGCATTGTAACACTTAGCAACGATCTGGGCATTATCCTGCATTGTGTCCTGACTTTTGAAGTAATAAGAAGAACAAGGCAGCTGCGATTGTCAGCTCCCGAGGTTTTATACCGGCGATCTAGATTGATCAAGGGCTTTCCTCGTACATCTCGTGTCAACCTTTACATTTTTGCTCATTGTTTGATTGTTGATATAGCTTGGTATCCTGAGCTATATCCTGAAACCTGTTTTTGCAAACAACTAACTCAGCATATTTTTGACCAAAACAGTTAGCACACTACCTCACAAAACTAATTTGATCACTAAATTGCTTAGGTTATTTTTGACCAAAACAGTCATGTCGTTTGGTTAGTCAAATGACGAGTCAACTATATATACTTTTAAAATGTAAAAAATGCCCTTTTAGCACAAAAGTAGTTTTAAACATAGATGATCATTATTTTTTACTTATAAACTGATCATACAACATAAGTAAACATGTTTTGACATATCAGACTCATCATAGGACTTAATCGACCATCCAAACCCGTAGTTACGCATACGACCCATTAAAGTGGCGTAAACCACTTTAACAAACCGTAACGAGTCAAAACACTCTTAGATATGTCCAAATCAGAATGTAAGGTTTAACAAACCATATTACACGAGATCCTTCACTTGTTTGGTTAATAAACCTCATTCTATCTATTCTTCCGTTTAAGCCACGATATACACTAACGTATAGCAATCCAATACATTAGGAAACACTTGAACTTTGCTTACACAAGACATCTACGCAATCCATCTGAGTACATAGCTCCCCTATTTTACGTTTTCTAAATGTTTTGGGGTGATTCATATGTGCTAAACTATTTCCAAGATTTTCAAACAAAGTATATGGTTTATATATAAGAATAGGTTTTCAATAATGTGGGAAACTTGTTATCCATGACACGAATATGTTCATTAACTTTGGCCAAGCCGACCAGTAGTATGTTATGGTACCATAGGACTAACAATCCTGTTACCAAATTTCCCGGGGTTTGTGGGGAAGTTGGGGAACGACAGAAACTGTACATTTTAATACACCTTTTGGTGGTTTGTTAGTCGAGACGAGTCAACACAGGCTTGAATGTATTCACCAAAATGACCACACTTGTTTACACAATTAAAACACGGATGATTGTTTTATACAATACCAAAATGACCACACTTGTTTACACAATTTAAACACGGACGATTGTTTTATACAAAACAAGGACGATTGGTTTATACATAACACGGACGAATGGTTTATACTAAATAAGGACGATTGGTTTATACATAACAAGGACGATTGGTTTATACAAGACAAGGACAAATGGTTTTAGACAAGTCACGAATGGTTTTCAATTAAAGGTATATAAACCATACAAAGTTTTCTTTTAAAACGATTTCTTATACTGTTTTACAAAAGAAACACTTTTGTCGAGATTCATGGCTACAAGGTTTTTCTTACTCATACCAATTTTTATAGTTGGTTAAACGTATTGCAATGCCAAACACATTCTATACAAGTTTAGTTACAAGGTTTTTCACGCATCGACTATCGTAGTCGGACAAGGTATTGCACAACTAATACAAAGCCATGAATTTGACTCACAAAACCTATGTTACTCACCAGCATTCATTGTTGACCGTCTTTTTCACATATGTTTCAGGTGATAATGTGTGACGATTATGAAAGCTTGCTACACGTAGGATTTGGTCTCGGGTCGTAGCTTACTTTAAAACTTAAAGAGAATTGATTATGTTTTGTTTATATTTTCCAAGACAATGTAAATTATTAATACAATGAAACAAAACCTTGAATATCATGTGTTTGAAAGAATTTTTGTAACGTGACTCCTCGACGTTTTTGCCGCGGGTTGTTTTTATACACTGCCGGGTGTTACAACCAAGTTGACTAATTTGGTATATTAATCCTTATTTTGGGTCTATTTATCATATCTCATCTAAAAAAATATCAAAACTTCATATTCTCCAAAAACAAAAAAAATGTTGCACGGAAACTCCGGTGAACACCATTTCTTTTTTTTTTCCTTTTTATCAATTGCAACTTTCTTCAAGTATTTGTCTATTAGCAATTTCATGGGGGCGGTGTCAAAATTTCATAGGGTGTACTTGAGATTTTCACGTACGTATAATGCTAAAAAAATTGTTAAAGGGGGCCTGCACCCCGTGGTTAGAAAGTGGGTCCGCCCTGCACATATGACATGGCGTAAAATGATGGTAGAGGGTTTGATAACCATAATTAAGAATAATTTTTTATAACAATAATTACTTAAAATTGTTCAAATGTTTTTTTGTCTGAGTTTATGATTTTACGAAAAATGAGAATTGACCTCGCTGCGTTGCAGCGTCCGGTCCAAAACCGAGAAAAAGCGTAACAACAACAACAACAACAGTACCCAGCAAGTCCCGCAAATAGCAAAGCTATTGGTGGGGTCTGGGGAGAGTGGGATGTAGACAAACCTTACCTCTATCCATATGGATAAAGAGGCTACTTCCAAAAAGACCTCCGGCTCGAAACCAAACATCAAGCAAACAATGCAAACTACAGATATAGCAATAGAAATCCACCAATCACAGAGTAAGTGGTAACCGACTAATATAGTAGAATAGACACAACTATAGCCCCTAAAGAAATATATATATATATATATATATATATATATATATATATATATATACACACACACATACACAAAAGATGATAAACACATGTAAGGTCCACCCGAAAAGTAGAAAATATTAACCCCTAACCCAAAAATCTCAGACACCTCATTACTCTCTCTTAAAAATCTTTAACGTTAATCCTACGTCTCCACGAACTCCTATCCTGGACCATGTCCTCAGAAAGGTTCAACTCTAGCAAATCTTGTCTAATCCGCTCCTCCCAAGTCAGTTTGGGCCTTCTTCTACTCCTCCTACCCTCCACACAAAGGGTGTCTACTACTCTAACCGTTGCCGTCAATGGCCTCCTCTTCACATGTCCAAACCATCTCAATCTCCCCTCCTTAATCTTACTCGATATACTAGCCACCCCTAGTCTTTCCCTAAAAACCTCATTTCTCATACGCTCTAGCCTTGTGTGCCCACACATCCACCGTAACATCCTCATTTCTGCCACCTCCATCTTGCGTGTCTGCGTCTTTTTGATAGCCCAACAATCTGTTCCATATAACATAGCAGGTCTAACTGCAACCTTATAAAATTTTCCCTTTAATTTAGTTGGGAACCTCCTGTCACACAATACCCCAGCGGCTGCTCTCCACCTACACCAACCAGCTTGTATACGATGGGAAACGTCACTATCTATCTCCCCATCCTTTTGTACAAACGATCCTAAATATTTAAACTTGGTAACCTGTGGCACCGCTTGGCTATCAATGGTGATTTGAGTATCTTCGCGGTCGACTGTTCCACTAAAATCACAGTGAAGGTAATCGGTCTTTGAACGACTAATTCTTAAACCTTTGCCTTCTAAAGCAACTCGCCACTCTTCTAACCTCTCGTTTAGTCGCTGTTTAGTCTCCGCGACTAACACAATATCATCTGCAAAAAGCATGCACCATGGTATCGGCTCCTGTATCGACTTTGACAACTCATCCAGCACAACTGCAAAGAGAAACGGACTCAACGCCGACCCTTGGTGGAGTCCTATCTCCACTGGGAAAAAACTAGTATCCCCTACTGGTGCACGAACACTAGTTTCGGTCCCATCATACATATCCTTAATTATGTCTATATATTTCCCAGGTAACCCTCTACTCTCCAAACTATCCCAAATCAGTCCACGTGGTACACTGTCATATGCTTTTTCTAGGTCAATGAACACCATATGTAGATCTCGTTTCTTCTCCCTATACTTTTCTATCAATCTCCTTAGAATGTGTATCGCTTCTGTAGTTGACCTCCCTGGCATAAAACAAAATTGGTTTACCGTCACTTGCGTTTCTCTTCTAATCCTAGTCTCAATTATCCTCTCCCATAATTTCATAGTATGACTTAACAGCTTAATCCCTCTGTAGTTCTCGCGGCATTGAGCGTCGCCTTTATTCTTATATAAGGGCACTACAACACTACGCCTCCACTGATCTGGCATTTTTCCCAAACTGAAAATAAGGTTGAATAGGGACTGTAGCCATTGAACTCCTTCCTCTCCCAAACACAACCACGTCTCAATTGGTATGTTGTCAAGACCAATCGCCTTAGCCCTTCCCATCTTCCTAAGTGTTGTTCTAACTTCCCCATGTGTGATACTCTGATCGTAACCGCTATGACGTTGTCGCCTTTGGATAGTAGGGTTTTCACTTTGTTGTTGGTAGTCTATCCTACCGTTGAAAAGATTATGGAAGTAGTTTTGCCATCTCAACCTAATGTCAAGTTCATTTACCAAAACACGTCCATCATCTCCCTTTATAAACTTCACTACCCCTAGATCCTGCCTCCTACGCTCCCTAGCTTTAGCGATCTTGAACATATGATGTTCACCCTCCTTTGTTTCCAGGCTTTCATACATCATTTTGTAAGTTGTGTTCTTTGCCTGCGTTACAGCCATCTTCGCCTCCCTCTTGGCCGTTTTGTATTTATCCCTCAACCTCACTCGATCCTCATCGTTTGAGCAACTCAAAAGGTCCCTAAAACATTTTTTGCTTATCCATTATTTTGGTATGCACATCCTCACACCACCACCAAGATTCCTTATGTGTACCTACCTTTCCTGATGTGACCCCTAGAATCTCCTTCGCTACATGTATAATGTTAGTCGCCATACCCTCCCAAGTCTGGTTTGTATCCCCTCCTAGTCGCATTGATGTCGTGGATATGACTTTATCTCTAAACACGGTAATCTTTTCCCCCTTCAAATCCCCCCATCGTATCCTAGGTCGGATATACATCTTTGTGTTTGTAAGCTTATGTTTTAGGACTATATCTGCCACCAGTAAACGATGTTGAGCCACTACTTGCTCCCCTGGTATAACCTTGCAGTCCATCCACCATCTTCGGTCACCTCGCCTCATCAAGATATAATCGACCTGCGTGTTATGTCCCCCACTACTAAAAGTGATTAAATGTGATTCCCTCTTCCTAAAAAATGAGTTCAAGATACCTAAATCATGGGCCACCGCAAACTCTAGGAGATCCTTGCCAGGCTCATTCCTATCACCAAAACCAAAACCCCCATGTACTGATGGGAAACCATCACTGTCCTTACCAATGTGACCATTAAAATCACCCCCTATAACAATCCTTTCCTCCCTAGGTATGGCTCCCACTACAGCGTCTAAACAGTCCCAAAACTCTCTCTTCTCTTGATCCCCTAATCCTACTTGTGGTGCGTAAGCACAAACTACTGCCACTAGCTCTTCACCTAGTACTAACCTTAACACCATAATCCTATCATTGTGTCGTATCACCTCAATCACATTCTTGTGCAATTCTATATCCACTAGAAATCCTACTCCATTTTTGACCCCATCAGTTCCTGAATACAACAATTTATACCCATTGCGCTCATCCCCTCTATGCCCCCTCCACCTAGTCTCCTGACGGCACGCTATCTGTATCCTACGTCTTTTAAGTGCATCTATCACCTCTAACAATTTACTATTTAAAGTTCCTACATTCCAAGAGGCTACTCGCAAACTATACCCATCATCCCTTCTTGCACCCCTCGTCCTTGGACACGATCTCAAGGTAAAACCATGACTCCTATTGTCTATGGTTGCAACACACCACTAGATAGGTAAATGACACACGCGCACCCAATAAGTCAAACAAACAAACACCCAATAAGTTACTATGTAAGCACGAACACAAAAAACATATAAACACATTATGTAAGAAGGGCATACAATGCGCCAATTATGACGTATAGTACCAACATCAACGATGTCCACACACAAGCACACAAACACACAATATAACAATTAGGACATAAACATGTACAGTTGTTTGTATAATAAACTAAACTGAGGAGCAAACAATGATAAAATATGTAAAAAGCGTAAAAAAACCTTAAATTTAAGTGACTCCCGTGACGTAATACGTAGATGAATTCGAACTTATACCAACATATATTAGAAAATCTTATGGAAAGGGGGCAAAAATGATAAATTTAAATCTTGAAGGTACCCTTTAAATAAGAGACAAAGAAAGCCAAAACTAAAGGGACTAACTATGACCACCATCCAAAGTTTGATGGCTAAAGTCAAAACCCAAAGAAAGTAAACCTATGGTGGTTAGATTCAATAACATAGAACCTTTGTGACAAAAACAAAAGATGTGAAAGCTAGTTGTAGCTAAGAACTTCCTCTTTTATATATCCAAAATTTGTGGTTTTAACCACTTATATCCAAAATTAAAAACTTTAATGCCTTGAGTCCCTAACTACTCATTTTATAACGTTTTGAGTCCAATTTTCTAACACTTGTACTTTGATTTTAGACTCAAATGGTTAAAACAACTAAAACACAAGGACTCATGACGTTATAAAATGAGTGGTTAAGGACTCAGAGCGTTAAGCTTTTTTTAATTTGGACTCAAATGGTTAAAACCACTAAAACACATGAACTCAAAAGGTAATTTACTCTATATAAAATAAGATATTTATAACAAATAATATTTTCATATAAACTGAATGTTTGTTTGATAAATCAAGATTTTCTTTTCCAGCCATCAACCATATTATGGTGGATTAGGGCTGTTATGTTGTTAAACATATCCCCAGGGGAAATGTTTGTCAAAAGTCTCTAATTTTTTTGGACTTTTAGGATTTAGGAATTAGGACTTGATTTCGTACAGATTTTCTATAGATGCAGATATGTTAAGTTGTTTGTAAGTTACTTGAAATCAACACCCTAAAATATCAAGCCGAGCTAAACCTCTAATTGGATCTCATGTAACAAACAAGTTGGAGTGCAAACTCCATACACCTAAATTTGTATGTAATGTAATATAATATTACATGATAATTGATAAATATAATTATGCATATTTTTATGATATAAAAAAACTAAAAAAATATAATATGTTTTATATAAATTGATTCAAGTCACAAATTTATAAAAACAGTGACAAGTCAAGCCCAAGTTTTAGACATAAGAATTAGAGTAAATTACAAGTTTTGTCCTTTATGTTCGTCCCAAATTTCAGGCGCTGTCATTTACCTTTAAATTGATGAGTTTTGTACTTAATGTTTCAAAATCCTGCATGTCCTTTAGGGCAAACCCAGTTAATTTTTTTTTTTGTTAAAACTGATCATGTGCAAGGCACATGAGGGCATTTTTCTAATTTCGTTTTTTTAGGGAAATTTATGTAATTAACTTAAAATAAATACCCCACCATCTTCAAAAGTTGCAGACCCACCACTTGCCATCACCTGCCGCCACAACCTCCCACCCTCACCTGCCGCCGACCACCACCGCCTCCCACCCTCACCTGCCGCCGACCACCCACTATCTCCACCATCACCTGACCCACCATCACCACTCCACGGTCTCCAACATCACCATCAACAACCTGTCTCTCTACCCCCTCTATTTCTCCCAACAGCCGACCACCCACAAAACATCCCCAAATCTCAAACTACAGTAAAACTAAACTAAAAAAATCCCCAAATCTCAACAATTCACACCGATCAATCAAAAACCACACAAAAAACTAAAACCTAATCGAGTATTCTAGGGTTTCATATTCGCAAAATTCAATTAACACAACACGTTACGACTCTACCTACCAAATTCCATCACACAATCAATAACAAAGGTAATTAATTACAAATAGAAACAATGTCTATCCATGAAAAACAAAACATCATAATATCAATGAAGATCATGAAACGATACAGATCCCAAATTATTACTCACCGTACGGATATTCAAAGAAAAACAGCGCCGGCGAACGGCGTCGTATGTAACACCTCGAAAATTTGTGTTCAATATATAAACGACACGTGTCATGTAAGACAAAAAGCATTATAAACCCCGATTTAGTTAAAGATGTATAGAAGGATTTTTAAACATGTCGACATGTTAATTTATACCTCTGAACGACTTCATTATGAATCCCAAGACCCTAATATGAATAATAAACATCTAGTATACCTTTAAATCCGGTGATTTCCAACAATAATGGATTCCTATTTTTAAGAATGGGATCCTATGAAATAATGCACGAAAAGCCTTCGTTTATGAATTCCAATATAGTTCAAACCAATAATACAACATGATAGGGTAGACACAACTGATAAAGCATGGGTTAAAGGCCTCATACTGACAATTCCTGGCTCAGAATCATGTAATATAAGTTGCCTGTTCGAAGCTTGAAAGGTTAAATTTTTGTGTCTTCTGGTAAAGGCTTACGGACCGTAAAGGTCCTGCCTTACGGTCCGTAAGGTGTGCCCAGATGCAGAAACTCGGACAGCAACCTGCAAAAACGTTTTAACCGACTTAAAAAGATATTTTCACTCTCATGGGCGACCCCTAACAGTTCCTAGGCACTAGGGACACTTGTGGATGATCCATGATCAGTTGTAGCATGATTTGTCATGATCATAATGAATCAAAGGCACTATATAAAGGCCTCATTGTTGCAACTTTGATCATTCACTCCCAACTCAACTTCTGATCATTTCTGGAGCTCAAGGCCATTCCCTAAGCATCTCTAGTCGTGCATTGGACCTTGGTAAGTATCCTTGACCATCCTTAGATGAGTTTTACTTAGTTTTTAGCTTAGAAGTCAAACCGTCGTAATTAACGTTTGACTTAGAAATTAATCACTAATGGTTCAGTGTTTAGTCGAATCAAAGGTGGTTATAAGTTGGTAATCATGTGGGCTTTAAACCCTTAAAAGGGCACCCTCTGATTCCCATTCTAACCAGATCAAAGGTCGGGTCAAAGTTGGTATTAAAAAGTTAACAGAAGCATGATTTTCGAATTAACATGTAATTAGTAATGTAGAAGACGTGTAACCTATTTTATCACTCATATAACATGCCAATAAGTATAAGAACTGGTTTAAGCTTGTTGATCCGACAATTTTCTGTTATAACCCGGTTCGGAACCGAAAGTCGCAAAACTTTGACTTTTGCTTTGACTTCAGTTCTGGCCCAATATGGTATGATTTATATATGCCTTAGAGCTTCCTTAGGACCAAGTTACATGATGGTATAACCCTCTGTGTTTGGTTCGTTGATTGCTCGATTCATTTACACGGTTCCGTTAAATGCCTAATGTTGACCAATATACCCTTTTGACCATAAAACGAGAATTTTGGATATGTGAAAGGACCATAATCTTTGTTACTGATTTATAAACATGTACCTAAATTTGCACATCAGTTCGAGGTCCAGAATAGGAGTTATGCTAAATAGCGCATTTAAGAAACTTTTTGTTAATTAAATGGCGCACTTAGCATAAAGCCTATCTAAACCCAATTTCGACACCAAACCTTTTACACACTGATGTAACATAATATTTTAAGATTTATAAAGATTTTTAATTATTTTTAAACTGCACATAACCCAAGGTTATCGCGTTGATTCGGTAAATATCGATTATACCCTTTTTGGTTATAAAATGAGTTCTACATAGTATTTTGACACCAATCCAATTGCTACTGATTTTATATAATAAATGTGTTATTTCGAACCTTATAACCTGATCAGAAAACTCAGATTTCCGGTATGACCCGGAAATCGCTTAAAATGGCTTTTTACGCATATTAAACACCTAGTATGGGTTTTTAAAACCATTTTGTCATATAAGACTTATCACCAACTGATATAACCTGATAAATTAAGATATTTTTCTGATTATTTAAGGCCCGAGTCTCAAAATTTAAATTAATCTCGTTTACAATCTTCTAAATGACCAAAATACCCCTTCGGGGCTTAAATTAAGATTTAACTCGTTTTGGGCATATCGGAAGGTATCCTACTGATATCACAACCTATTCAAGGCATATTAACTTAGGAAACCTGTAAACGACTCTCATGGTTACCCGTTACGCTTCCTGCGCGTTCGGTTCGGTTTATGTAACTAGTTTACATAAATTAGCCGAAACGGGTCAAACCTTATCATTTTGTCTCAAAATCCAGAATGTGGTTAGATTACCCATATCATCAAGTCTTCAAACTTGTCGGGTCTAAATCACATTCTATTCCGTTCTTCGTTTAACCGTGCAGTTGAACCGTATCTTTCCTTAAAACTAACCGGTCTAAGTTTAGACTTAATTAAAGACCCGTTAGGATTCTAATAGGTTATTATAAACCTTCGTTCCAGAATAGGAGACCCAGTAAAAGCTACACGCACTTGCTATTTGTGATTGATACTTGCAAATGTAAATACTTTTAACTTATCTTCCCTATACAGGCTTGGGGTATGGTATATAAAATACCGCTTGGTCGGACATTGAATCTTTAATTGATTAGAGGTTAAATCATTGATATGCTCCGTTTTGAAATGTTTTGTTTGCTTAAAGCCTTTGGGGGGTTAATGACCATGTCCCGGATATCCTTGGCATCATTTTACGAAATGGCCACGACCTAAGCACAGGGTGTAGGCGTACACCCGTCAGTGCCAAAAATAAATAATGTGGTGCGTCTATTGATCTTTAACCCGGTCTACGGATCGGGCTACTGAACGCATAAGGAACATGTAATTCTTTTACATGATTATATACAAATAATTATCGCAAGTTATAAAAAGTTTGTGCCTCGTGCATTCAAACCAATTTTATTAAACTTTTCAAAATGAGTCGATTGAATGTATTTACCAGTGTAAACTGACGTATTTTCTCAAAAAGGTTAAGTGCAGGTACTACGCGAACTAGGCTGGCTTTCTCCTAGCGTCCACAATAAGTCTCGCAAGCTTGGATGTCAAAACTGTTGAACAATGTTTCCTATTTATTTTTGATTCACCTGTGGATTATTTTCAACTATTTGCGATACTTGATATTACAAGTATATTCGGTTGAAATATATCTATCTTTTGCTTCCGCTTTGCATTTAAATATTGTGTTGTTTGACTGTAATGTTACCAACTATGTCACGATAATCCCCCACCGGGCCCACCGGTGAAACGTGGAAATATCGGGGTGTGACAGGTTGGTATCAGAGCCAACGTTGAGTGAATTAAACACTAACCTTGTGTGTTTAATCTCAATGACACAATTGCACATACTCGAGTCTAGACAAGAACTTAGGACGATTCCAAATTGTTGCATTAGTTTGTCCTTTATTGTTTGTTGTTTATTTCAATTGATTTAATCAGGAAATATGCCACCAGGATTCAGAAGAGGAGGAAGAGGTAAGGGGCCAATAAGCGCTCCCAACGATCACGAGGCCGGGCCTTCTCACCTGCGAACTCCTTCCACTACAATGAGTGCCGATCCTCAGGGAAACAGGAGGAACCTTTTTGTGCCCGCTAGACGGTCTGTCTCACACAGTTCGACACCTTCTTACCGTCGCTCTTTCGGGCCGCACTCGGAAAACGAGCCCGATAACCCACAACCTTCGTACATACCTCTCTAGCGTTCCGTTTCGCACCGTTCCTTCGGCGATCCTACTCCTGTCTTTCAGGGCCGGTTTAACCCGGCAAACTACGTTCAAGAACCAGTGGGTTTTAACCCATTGGGACCGGAGGACCATTTCTCAGAAGACAATGCAATGGATATGGATGAGGACACCGACCCTATTGAACCACCGTCTGGAACTCCCACGCACCCTATTGAAGTCTCTGAGGGATCATCTTTCCACGGAACACCCTATCATGGTCCAGATAGTTACCAAGCAAGGTTCAACCAGTATGAATGGTATTTTACGCCCTCTCACCATTCATCGCCTCACCAGCAGCAGCAGCAGGATCCCTCGGGGGATTCACGTTTCGTGGCTGTCACGCCACCGCCTCCACCGCCACCAGTTCATCAAGCACCTCCAGAACCACCAAGGCGTAGGAGAACAGTCGCGCGGATATCCGCACGAGGAGGGGATTTTCACTTTAGCACCCCTCGACATTCCAGTGACAGTCATTACCCGCCACTGCAGGAAGACACACAAATGGGTGGGCCCTCAAACCCAATTCAAGAGGTGAATTTTGCACCAGTTGCACCACCACCGCACCATTTGGTTATGATAACCCGATACCTGCATACGCCGGTTCCACGGCATATAACTCATTTGAGCAACCAGCTCACACTCACTACAACTATATTGAAGCCGACCCATACCTGGTAGCGGCAAACTACAACGCCCTTCATCCTGAAGGACCATATGGAACTCCCTGGGGAATGGGATACCCAGCTCATGGGTATCAAATACATGCTCGACCTCCGATTCAATAGCAGTCGCAGCCACCACGTTTTTCCCCACCGGAGCAGGAAGAAATCCTCCACCGGTTAAACAGGGTGGAACAAGATTTTGAAGAAGAGCGTAAGAACAACCGTGGATTCCTCAAGGGCCTAGCAAGCTTATTGAAAGGGAAGAAGAAGAGGGATCATTAATCCCTATATATGTATTAATGTATCTCCTATTTCAATCAAGTCCCTGCATGGACATTTGTCTGTGTATTTAGTCCCTGCGTGGACTTGTCTTTTTAGTCCCTGTGTGGACATCTATTCTAGTATTTGTCCTTGCATGGACTTGTATTCTAGTTTAACCTCTGTGTGGGTAATTCGTCTATTAAAAGTCCCATTTAGGGCAATGTGTAACCCTTTTAATAACTAATGGAATGTCAAGTTTATAATTTTCATCTTTGCCATTTTATGCATAAATACATTATATATGAAATAAATAATTCAAAATTCATTCCTTTTAAAATAATCTGCCTATCATATATTAAATAAGAATCTCAAAGGTATAACCTAGCTTGCATGTCTTTATAAGACTTTGCCAAGATGGTAAGACCTGTTTAAAAGATTCGGATCCCTGTTAACATCCGAAAATATGTTAACACTCCTGGCAGACGTGATTCGTTAAAAATCACACACGTCATTCTTATATAAGGATTCTTCAAAAGATTCCTAAACCTAACTTAATGATCTATAAATCATGGGTTTAAATCATCAATTAAGATGATCGTATATTAAACATCCATAGGTGATGTAATGCCTACGGGCCATACTCATTGTCGTATAAGACAAAAGACAGTAGTTGTCTACGACTCCCTGTCAGAAAAGGTAAAGAACTATGTTGTCACACCCCCAAAATCCACACGCGGAGTATCACCGCATGGGGGCGTGACATGACCAGGATCAAGCCACCAATCATATTGAACATTGCAAGTATTAAATAAAATTCAACCCATCAATATAAAAGGTGGTCAAAACCAAACATAGTTAAAGTATAGCGGAAGCATAATTGTGAAAACCCAAACATGAGTGTAAGTTCAAAAAGTGTAAATGTTAATATGGAACTCAACAGTCCATGTTCCCACAACGATCGCGCCTCCCGTGCAAGCTCCATGAGTACATATTGTCCTGCAAGGCATGTAACAGAGAGTCAACAACTAGTTGAGCGAGTTCATAGTAAGCAAGTTCGTAATAGTAAGTTCGTTACATCATCATGCGTCATTAACTAAGTCATTTATATGTTCATTTAGTGGGGGGGGCTTCCCATGTGTATATGTACTAGACTAAGGGCAACCATAAGTGTTCTTCTTAACCCAAGAATAGTAGTACGTATGAGGTTTACGTAGGTTTTACGTAAGTGTCCTTCTTTACTCGAGGACAGTGGTACGCGGGGGTTTACGTAGGTTTTACGTAAGTGCTCTTCACAACCCGAGGCAGTAGTGAGTATTAGTTTACGTAGGTTTTACGTAAGTGTCCTTCGCAACCTGAGGACAGTGATAAGTACAAGTATACGTAGGTTTTACGTATGGGTCCTTCGCATCCGAGGACGATGGTAGATAGTCTAGTAACAGTGTAAGTACAAGTAATTGTTCAATCCCATTCCTTCAAATCCCATTCCCTACCCGCCGAGAATCCCATGCCTTGGTAAGAGTGTGAACTCACCTTGGTTTGCTCGGCAGATACCGAAAAGGTTACTTGAGCTAAGAGGGGTCAACCATGTCCTAACATGGTTACCATACAAGTCAGGATTTTGATTTCAAGTAATGCACGTATGTTTACATATAGACTAACAGGTTACGAGCACGTGTAGATCATGGCAACCACGTAACAGTCAAGTACATAGCATGTCCGACTTGTGCGATTCAAAAGAATGGGCTCACACAAGTCTAACAGTCTTGTGTGTTTCACCCATTGAAGCCCAATACTACCCGGCCCAATAAAATATAAGCAGTCTAGCATGTTAACGGCCCAAACAATAAACATGAGTCTTGTACGATCCAGACGACTTGTGCGATCTGGATGACTTGTGCGATTAGGATTGGGCTGTGAGGCCCAACAGTGTAACAGTTTAAGTAGTTTGTGTGTGGCCCAACATCTTGTGCGATTGGCACCAGCTTGTGCGATCCACAATATGTTGTGCGATCATGCATAACTAAACAGTACTCCATGCTTTAATAGTTGTACCTAGCTTGTGCGACTCTATTGTGCGATCGTGTTGTACGATTGGTCTTGTCCGATTTGAGCTCTTGTGCAATTCAAGAGCTTGTGCGACCAGTTAACAAATTCCTTAATTCATGCAATCAGTTACTGATTTCAATCAATTCGTTTTGACCAATTATAATAGTTTCCATAATCTGAAATTTATCAATCAACACAATTACAGTTTCTAACATGAACAATAATCGATCAAAACAAGCATATTCCAAACGATTTCTCATAAACCCTAATCGAACAAAGCATGAACAATAATTTACCCATCAACATTCAATCGGATTAAACACTAGAATTAATACATATCATCCGAGTTCAACCATATCACAGCCGATTTACATACATCCATTCGGTTCCTAAAATCAATAACATGCAATCCGATTCACACAAACATCCTCACATAACATCATCATTCATCATGTATATACAACCCTAACCATTATATCAAAACGTGAAATCATAATATTATTTAACAAATCATGAAACACTAACCGATTAAAGATGGAATGAGGATGATCCGAATCAAAAGCTTCGAGGAAGGTGGGATGAATATTGCCGTCGTGTAGTAGAGAGAGAAGAGAGAGTTCTAGGGTTTGTGTGTTCTTGTTTTGTAACTAATGAGAAATAAAACTCCCTAAGAGGTATGTGTGTGAAGGAGTGGGCCGAACCCAGCTTAATGGGCTGCCCATTCGATTCATTTACAAATGGGTTGTCTTCCCGGATCGAAGAAGTAAGGCAAATACGTATGGGACTTAACCCAGAACAAATTGGAGTTCGGGCGAATCAATCATCCGAACCTGCGATAGTTAGACGAAACTAATATAAAGGAAGTGCCCGAAAGAAGTGGAAATCCGACCCCTGAGTTTATGAGTAGAAAAGCCCTTTGAACCCTATGCCATGTGAGCTTATGCCAAAACCTTTCTTCTCTTATTTCATTATTCGTTTTTGTTGCGGGGGATATTCCCCGGTCAAAGGCATTAAGACATGCCGATTTTTTGAATACCGTAGAATTGGAGTAGGACAAGGATACCAAACCTTTTGATCGGTATTCGCATTCTCTTAATCAAGGAGCCGAAGCCCAAAGGCTTGTGCGATTGGCCAAGTGTTGTGCGATCGGTTTGTTTAAATACATACATTCGTCACACATTATTACATAACATCACATATCATTCAATTAATCAATAAGTTCACATAATCACATAATCAAAGTACAATGAGAGGTTTGAAACACGAGTTGTCACATATATTCGAACCCTGATGCTTTGATTCTCTGAAATCATGGCTTATGATTTAAAAATGTCCTTGTGACTAGGCCTATTGTGCCACTAATAATACTGCTATTGTCTTATAATTAGGATAATTATAAATAAAAATCCTAAATAGATATGACTAACAAATTAACCAAATATGGTCTATGTTTACCATGGTTAATGAATTGCCATAAAAGAGACAATTCCATAATAAACTAGTGTCAATATCTTATGTAACAGTTCAACTACATGGCTGACTCGGATGAGATCAACAGTCACCCAAGGGAGAATCATGATAACACCCAGATTAACATAGCGGGTGCAGAGCTCTAAACGTTAATTGACAATGTTGTTGCAAAAGCCTTGGATAGGCAGTATAGTGAGTCGAGCGGTACTCGGAGTCGTACCCTATCCGCACCGCATTCCAAGCCTAAGACTCATTCTGAGGCCCACATCAAGCCACCACCCTCCAAGAAAGATGAACCAAAGAAAGACGATGACGATCGTCACTCTTCAAACCGGCAAAGTGTCACATCTCAAAGGATCGTGCTGAATCAAGGACCCTGTGATAAGGGTTGCTCCTACAAATACTTTGTGTCATGCAAACCCAGAGATTTCACCGGGGGAAAAGGGGCTATAGACTGCATGACTTGGTTGGATGAGATGGACACAGTGGTTGATATCAGCGGGTGCGCTGAGAAGGATGTGGTAAAGTTTGTGTCTCAATCATTCAAAGGTGAGGCCTTAGCCTGGTGGAGATCGTTGATTCAAGCTGCTGGGAAGATTCCACTATACAATATGTCATGGGAACAATTTGTAGCCCTCATCAAGGAGAACTACTGCCCTCAGCATGAGGTAGAGAAGATTGAGTCGGATTTTCTGTCATTGGTTATGAAGAATCTGGATTGCCAAGCTTACCTTACGAGCTTTAATACAATGTCAAGGTTGGTTCCCTATCTGGTGACCCCAGAACCCAAAAGAATAGCTCGTTTCATTGGGGTTTTAGCCCCAGAGATAAAGGCAAGTGCAAAAGCCTCTCGGCCAGCTACTTTCAGATCTGTAGCTGATATATCCTTATCCCTCACACTGGACGCGGTCAGCCAGAGATCGCTGAGGAACACGGATACCGAGAAAAGGAAGCGTGATGATGACAATTCACGACGGTCAGATAAAAAGAACAAAGGAAACAATGACCACAAGAAGGGATTTGGTTCTAAGAAGGATGGGCATCAATCTGGAGATAAGCCCAAGTGTAAGATTTGTCAGAAGCACCACTTTGGGAGGTGCAGACTTGACTCAAAATCCCAATCTCAGTCGAGGCCTTGTGGGATTTGCAAATCCACGGAACATAAAACCCTGGAGTGTAAGAAGCTGAAGGACGCAACGTGCTACAGTTGCAATGAAAAAGGGCACTGACGTGTGTAAAATGCAACATATAAAACACATTAATTAAGGCATAAAACTAACCCTTTTTAAGTACTAATGTTGGAAAAAGAGTGTTTTTGTCTTCCTTTTGTATTTTCAGGATGAAATGAGCTCAAAATCACAAAAGAAGCAAAAAGACCACTAATTCTACCATAAATACAAGAAAAGGAACAAAAGTAAACTGCCCGGACCCTCAACGGCACCTCCCAAGACAAAGAGAAGAGAACAGAGTCTGAACACGCCCCGTGTCCAGTGAACACGGGGGCGTGCCCAGGAAGCAGCAGAAAAGACAAACCAGTAGAAGCTTCCATTGCTCACCACGGGGCCGTGCCCAGCGGGCACGGGGGCGTGTTGAAAGTACAGCAGGCGCATTAATTGTAATTCGCAATTACAATTAATGAAGAGAGAGAATGTCAGACGGGCACGGGGCCGTGTCCAGCGGACACGGGGCCGTGTCCAGCGTTTCTGTTCAGCCTATAAATAGAGGAGCTTGGTTTCATTCTCTCTCATCCCTTGGCACACCACCTCTCTCACACTTCATCCACCACCCATCACCACCATAACACCATCATCCACCACCATCATCCATTGTCCATCGTAGAGTGTGTGAGTCGTCTCGGGATCTAAGATTGATCGTAAGAGTTCTTGACAATCAAGGCCATGTTTGCCTAAGTCTCTTACATCACTTGGTGAAGACAAGTGTTTAGTATAATACTTTTTATTTTTAATCTTTTGCACTTTTTATTTGGTTTTGTATTAATGACTTTAATAACTAGTTACTTATGTTGAAGGTGATCTTTCCTTATCGTTTGTCCGTGGTGTCTTGGCGTTATTTTACTGTCTATATAAAATAAAAGATTTTCACCATTCATATCTCCACGGTCTATATGGAGGTATGTTGGCTACCTGGTCGGGGGTTAAGGGAACGGTTTGGTAAGGGTCTTGCCCTTGTTCAGCGTTTAGAGGTCCTGCTTGGGACCTGGGTCAAATTTAGTAGGATCTCCTTCAATGCCCATAGGTATTGGATGGCGGGGATCCAAACTCTTTGATCCCCTCATAAGCTAACTACTATTAATACTATAACCCGGCTATTTAGGACTGTATCCCTGCTGACTCAGACTACTTAGCCGAGGGTAACGTCACCGCCAAAAGCGGGGCCTACCATAATTTGCATTAATAACTTAATTCATTATCTTTCAATAATCCGACCCTTTAGGATTGTATCCTTGCTGACTCAAACTACTGGGTTGAGGGTAACGTCGCCTTCAAAAGAGGGGCCTACTACAATAACTAAGATAATCTCTTAAACAAGTGCAAAAGTGCGAAAATAATCAAAGGTTATACTAATACACGAGTCGGATCCAAGTGATTCATCTTGTCTATCTGTTTTTATTTTATTTTCTTTTTCAGCATTTAGTTAGTTTTTATTTTTCTTAGTTTAAAACATTTTTCTAACTTTTTGATTTGATTAGACGTTGAGGATAAACCGGTATTAAAAGCTCTTGTGTCCTTGGACGACCTCGGTATCTTACCAACACTATACTACGTCCACGATGGGTGCACTTGCCCATATGTGTGTTTAGTGTTAGTGAATATCGTGTTTTATAAATTTAAAACTTGGCTAAAAGTGTAAAAAGGGCTTAAATAAACATCTAAAAATATATTACACTACACACGCATCAAGTTTTTGGCGCCGTTGCCGGGGACACAAGAATTTTAAGAAAGTTAGGAATCAACGGCCTAATCATCTTTTTATTTTTCTTTAATTTTTAGGATTTTTTTTTTTAGATTTTTCAGCTTCTGCAGAGCTCAGCACGGGGCCGTGCCCGCTGAACACGCCCCGTGCCCAATCATTGGAACTGGCAATCCTGTTTTATATCAGACAGTAGGCTGAACACGGGGCCGTGTCCACTCAACACGCCCCCGTGCCCAAGATTCAGTTGCTGAAAACAGAACCGTTTGATCCCGGCGGTTGGTAACTTCTGATACAAACATGAGTAATAGTGATTCTTTTTACTTTCGGCACTCTTATGGTTTGTGGTGTCAAATATGTGGAGGCGAACACGAGGAATTAAAATGTTTCTTCCTCACTTATAGGCCACACTATATAGACCCACCAATTCCTTGTAACCTTAAGAGGGGCGAAAGTAAAAATAAACACTATTTCTCCCTCGAATGCGCCCAACCGGATATTCTAGGAGATATGCTCCTTGACGAGCTATTTCAACTAGAAGAACTACTTCTAAATTGGTCAAAAGAACTTAGGAAGGATTTCTTAGATCCATCCCAAGATGATGACCATGAGGAAATGTTGGAACCGCATTCTGACAACCTCGTTGCTCCCAAAAATACCTTTCTTCCTAGACAAGACGTGGACGATAGTCGTCCCTGTGCCGATTGTGCCGTGAAGGACTCCCCATCGACCTCGTTCGGTGCATACATAGACCTGAGCGATTCGGCATACACCTTCTTTAACGAGAGCCCGGGAAAGGGTTGGACTTGTCCACCTAGAATGAAAATAGGAATTACCCTCACCGACAACCTCTTGCGTTCTCGCCTTAGTATAGGACAATTAAGGTATCTTAGGCATTTTGGGGTTGTTCCAACAAGTCAGGAGCCACCCGATAAAAAATTTAGCTCCTTAAAGAAAAAACTTCATAAATCAGCTTTCCGACACGGGGCCGTGCTCGGCCAACACGCCCCCGTGTCCATCAAAAGATTCCCTTCTGATCATGACGTCAGAATACGGACAAACTGTGTCAGAATTTTCTCTGCACACGGGGCCGTGTCCAGCGGACACGGGGCCGTGTTCAGCGGGCTGTCATTTTCTATAAATGCAGCCAAAAATCCTGCACATTTGGACCAACTTGGGGGCAGAGATTTGAAGGAATCTTCTCTCAAACAATCCTAGGTAAGTCTAAAAGAAGTTTCCAACAACCCATCTTGTCCTTTCCTCTTCTAGACATTTCCTTCTTCTTCATCTTTCTTCAAAAAACCACCATGAGAAATTTGAATTTTCAATCTTTATGGTAGGAAACAAGGAATTTTGGTCATGGAATCTTGGTAAAAACATGTTATGTAACATTGTTTAGAGTTATTTACTGTCAAAAAGCTTGCATAAACTCAGAAACTAACTTAGAAGACCAAAATTCCTTGCTCCAAAAATTCTGCAGAAAGATGAACACGGGGCCGTGCTCAGTGAGCACGGGGCCGTGTCCAGAAGCTGTTTAGTCTTATAAACTATTTTTGGTTTATTTTTCGTAGAATGGCGAGTGAAAACAGCGAAACATCATCCGTTCATTCCTCAAACAGCCGAAGGGGAAGGAGGCCCTCCGTTGAAGCCACACTTGTGCACTACGTGATAGCACTAAGAGAGGCTCTCGACGAAATGACGTCCGTAGAGGAGGTCCTCATTGACCGTATCAACGATCTTACAATGGGATTGGAAAGCAGCTTCCAAGAGATTAACCTTTTGCACCAAAGGTTAAACATTTTGGTGGCACCTCCTATGGAACCAGTCCTTCCACAACAAGACTGGAACTTAGCACTCGGTATTAACAACCCTACCGGGTGGGGAGACATCCCCGCGGAACCTCCTATGGAAATCCCACAAGAAGTCCCGGCGGAAGTTGAAACTCCTCAAACAAATGCAAACGAGCCTTCCTTCCTCCTTCCAAGGGAGGTAGAGGAGTGGCTTGCTGACATATGAGGAGAAACGCATCCGAAAGGTGGAGCTCTACAAAGCCTTATCTAACCAAGATCAGTAGATTCTTGGAAATTTTGCTAAAATTAAAATAAAACATAGGGCTAGAACTCCATAAGCTTACTATCTATGTAACTTTTATCTTTATGTATTATCTCTCTATTAGCAATGTTATGATGGTTTTTATGATTTATGGACTAATGGTGGTAATGGATGAAAAAGGGAACGAGAAAAAATGGAACCATGCAGAAGAACAGAACAAACCGACAAAAATCTCCATAACAGAAGGCTCCACACGGGCCGTGCCCAACCAACACGGCCCCGTGCTGAGCCCCCTGCAGGAAATCACCCAGTTCAGGTAACTGGACACGGGCCGTGTTCAGCGGACACGCCCCCGTGTCCAGGCTTCTGTTTCAATTCTAAAATTTTTGTTACTGGCACTTGACCACGGGGCCGTGCCCGGTCAACACGGGGCCGTGTCCAGAGCGCCAGTAACACAAATCTTTGTTTTCAAACACACTTTTACATATTCTAATCAACCAAAAACTTTATTTTTGGACACATTGAGGACAATGTGTAATTTAAGTGTGGGGGGGATGCTAAAACCTTGGAATTTTGCAAAATCCTAAAACAAGCCTTACACAAAACTCTATTGGAACCGCTAAACACCCCAAAAAAAATTTTTTTCAAAAACTTTTTCATTTTTATTTTATTTACTTGTCTTAGTTTAAGTTGGGAATAACAAGTTATAAAAGGGTTATATTTTTACAAACTTACAACCGATAGCGTCGTGATAAAAAGAACTAACATAAGAAAATTATGAAACGGTATAACAAGTCTAGCTAAAATTCGATTATATATGCTTGGTCACATTAAAAACCCATTCCCACAAAAAGTGAGTTTTGAGCCTTTATTGAGCATAAAAATACACATATTTAGATTAAATGCTCATTTTTCGTTTCTTGTGTGAATAGCCGCTCGGTCTTTACAAATCTAGAACTTGCCACGACGATACATTCCCGGTCCTTACCAACTTAAACCCAAGTAAGTAAATGATGGAGGCATTAGGACTAACTATTTTCTTTCAAAACCATTATTTTTCATTTTTTTACCTACCCAAAATCCCCCTAGAAAACCCCTTTGAGCCTAAACCTTTCATTTCATTACCCCCAAAACAAAATTTTTTTTTTTACCCACCAAAAACCTTTTTCATTTTTTTCACCTTTATTTTAGTAACAAACTCGGTTTTTCATAAACATACCCTTTACGTGACAAAAAAAAAAATATGAAGTCAAAAACAAACATAAGCTACAAAAAAAAAGCTTGTTTGGAGAAATACTTCAAAAATAAATGTCACAAAAAAAAAAGGTATTTCACGAAAACCGACACTTGTTACGATTTTCGCCCTTTTTACTAACCACTAACCAACCACCCACCTTTAAACCCGAGCCTTCACCCCAAAAGACCTCTTGATATTTACAAAGGTAAAAAGTTAAAAAGGAGGAGGATTGATCGCTTGGCAAGCATATGGAGAATGTAAATCCGTGCCGCTCTCGAGCGATTCACTTAAATATACACCTTCGGCCGAGTGATTGAGTGATCTCCCGTGAGGTATGTGAACTTGTATATAAATGGAATTTTAATAAGGCATGCTATGCCCAAATAAGTAGTTTATCTTATGAAAAGTTCAAAATAAACCATGACGAATAAGATTGTAAATAAAATAAAAATAGAACCTATACAAACCTTGGATTCCCGACACTCTAGGACAAGTTAAAAAACTTCTCTTCTACCTATTCCATTTGGGAGTGTAAGCCACATTAAAAGAGTTTTGCTTGAGGACAAGCAAAAGTTCAAGTGTGGGGGTATTTGATGTGTGTAAAATGCAACATATAAAACACATTAATTAAGGCATAAAACTAACCCTTTTTAAGTACTAATGTTGGAAAAAGAGTGTTTTTGTCTTCCTTTTGTATTTTCAGGATGAAATGAGCTCAAAATCACAAAAGAAGCAAAAAGACCACTAATTCTACCATAAATACAAGAAAAGGAACAAAAGTAAACTGCCCGGACCCTCAACGGCACCTCCCAAGACAAAGAGAAGAGAACAGAGTCTGAACACGCCCCGTGTCCAGTGAACACGGGGGCGTGCCCAGGAAGCAGCAGAAAAGACAAACCAGTAGAAGCTTCCATTGCTCACCACGGGGCCGTGCCCAGCGGGCACGGGGGCGTGTTGAAAGTACAGCAGGCGCATTAATTGTAATTCGCAATTACAATTAATGAAGAGAGAGAATGTCAGACGGGCACGGGGCCGTGTCCAGCGGACACGGGGCCGTGTCCAGCGTTCTGTTCAGCCTATAAATAGAGGAGCTTGGTTTCATTCTCTCTCATCCCTTGGCACACCACCTCTCTCACACTTCATCCACCACCCATCACCACCATAACACCATCATCCACCACCATCATCCATTGTCCATCGTAGAGTGTGTGAGTCGTCTCGGGATCCAAGATTGATCGTAAGAGTTCTTGACAATCAAGGCCATGTTTGCCTAAGTCTCTTACATCACTTGGTGAAGACAAGTGTTTAGTATAATACTTTTTATTTTTAATCTTTTGCACTTTTTATTTGGTTTTGTATTAATGACTTTAATAACTAGTTACTTATGTTGAAGGTGATCTTTCCTTATCGTTTGTCCGTGGTGTCTTGGCGTTATTTTACTGTCTATATAAAATAAAAGATTTTCACCATTCATATCTCCACGGTCTATATGGAGGTATGTTGGCTACCTGGTCGGGGGTTAAGGGAACGGTTTGGTAAGGGTCTTGCCCTTGTTCAGCGTTTAGAGGTCCTGCTTGGGACCTGGGTCAAATTTAGTAGGATCTCCTTCAATGCCCATAGGTATTGGATGGCGGGGATCCAAACTCTTTGATCCCCTCATAAGCTAACTACTATTAATACTATAACCCGGCTATTTAGGACTGTATCCCTGCTGACTCAGACTACTTAGCCGAGGGTAACGTCACCGCCAAAAGCGGGGCCTACCATAATTTGCATTAATAACTTAATTCATTATCTTTCAATAATCCGACCCTTTAGGATTGTATCCTTGCTGACTCAAACTACTGGGTTGAGGGTAACGTCGCCTTCAAAAGAGGGGCCTACTACAATAACTAAGATAATCTCTTAAACAAGTGCAAAAGTGCGAAAATAATCAAAGGTTATACTAATACACGAGTCGGATCCAAGTGATTCATCTTGTCTATCTGTTTTTATTTTATTTTCTTTTTCAGCATTTAGTTAGTTTTTATTTTTCTTAGTTTAAAACATTTTTCTAACTTTTTGATTTGATTAGACGTTGAGGATAAACCGGTATTAAAAGCTCTTGTGTCCTTGGACGACCTCGGTATCTTACCAACACTATACTACGTCCACGATGGGTGCACTTGCCCATATGTGTGTTTAGTGTTAGTGAATATCGTGTTTTATAAATTTAAAACTTGGCTAAAAGTGTAAAAAGGGCTTAAATAAACATCTAAAAATATATTACACTACACACGCATCAGGCACATTAAGACAAATTGCCCAAAATATGCAAAGAAAGCTGATGAAGGAAAGAAGACCAATGCTAGGGTCTTCAGGATGGATGCAAAGGAAGCTGTGCAGGACGACAATGTGATCACAGGTACCTTCCTTATAAATGATGTTTATAGGAGAGTGTTGTTTGATTCAGGAGTTGATAAATCTTTCGTAGATAATAAGTTTTGTAAATTGTTGAATTTACCTGTTAAAACCTTAAGTGTGAAGTATGAGGTGGAATTAGCAGATGGCACTTTAGAAACCGCCTCAACCATATTAGATGGATGTTTTATATCCATTAAGAACCACTCTTTTCCGTTGTCCCTACTTCCTCTAAAGTTAGCCGGTTTCGACATAGTTTTAGGCATGGACTGGTTATCTCATAACCAGGCCCAGATTGTCTGCGATAAGAAGCAAGTGGTGATCAAGACTCTGTCTGGTGAATCACTTACCATTCTGGGAGATACCCAGTATGGACTGCCTGAGCAAGTGACTATGCTCAAGGCCTCTAGGTGTTTGAAGAAGGGTTGTGTCATCTACATGGCACAAGTGACTATTGATGAGCCGAAACCCAAGATTGAGGATATCCCGTCATTTCTGAATACCCTGAAGTTTTTCCTGAAGAACTACCTGGTTTACCACCAGATAGACAAGTAGAATTCAGAATTGACATTATCCCTAGAGCAGCACCGGTAGCAAGGGCGCCTTATAGGTTGGCACCAACAGAGATGAAGGAATTGAGAACACAACTGGATGAATTGCTAGCCAAAGGTTTCATTAGACCTAGTTCGTCTCCTTGGGGAGCACCAATCTTATTTGTCAAGAAGAAGGATGGATCGATGCGTCTGTGCGTCGATTACCGTGAGCTTAACAAGGTCACTATCAAGAATAGGTATCCATTGCCCAGGATCGACGATCTGTTCGATCAACTTCAAGGGGCAAGTTACTTCTCTAAGATTGACTTGAGGTCAGATTATCACCAACTGAGGGTTAGAGATGAAGACGTACACAAGACTGCATTTAGGACCCGTTATGGTCACTACAAGTTCCTAGTGATGCCTTTCGGGCTCACTAATGCACCAGCGGCATTCATGGATCTCATGAACCATGTCTGTAAACCATACTTGGACAAATTTGTCATCGTCTTCATTGACGACATCCTCATCTACTCAAAGAACCAAGCTGATCATGAGAAGCATCTTCGATGTATTCTTTCACTACTTCAACAGGAGAAGCTTTACGCCAAATTTTCGAAGTGTGAATTCTGGCTTCGAGAAGTCCAATTCCTTGGACCTATGGTTAGTGAGCGTGGTATCCAAGTGGATCCCGCTAAGGTGGAATCTGTCATGGATTGGCAAGAGCCGAAGACGCCCACGGAAATTTGCAGCTTCTTGGGATTGGCAAGATATTACAGGCGTTTTATTGAAAATTTTTCAAGGATTGCTGCACCCCTAACTTCTCTGACTAGAAAGAAAATTAAGTTCGACTGGGGACCGAAGCAACAAGAAGCCTTTGATATCCTTAAGCAGAAGCTAAGCAATGCACCTGTGTTGACATTGCCTGATGGAATAGAAGAGTTTGTGGTATATTGTGATGCATCACACACCGGGATGGGATGTGTGCTTATGCAAAAAGGCAAGGTTATTGCCTATGCTTCACGTCAGTTAAAAGTGCATGAAAAGAATTACACCACCCATGACTTAGAATTGGGTGCCGTTGTATTCGCACTGAAGCTATGGAGGCACTGTTTATATGGCATCAAGTGTGTGATCTATTTTGATCATAAGAGCCTCCAGCATCTGTTTAACCAAAAGAATTTGAACATGAGGCAGCGATGATGGATGGAAACTTTGAATGATTATGATTGTGAGATAAGATACCATCCTGGCAAGGTAAATGTAGTCCTTGATGCCTTGAGTCGAAAGGAAAGGGTGAACCCTATAAGAATCAATGCCAAGAGCATTGAGATAAAGAATAGTTTAAATGAAAGGTTTTTAGCTACGCAGAAGGAAGTTGTGCTGGAAGCTAACTATCCTGGTGAAAAGCTGGGAGTAACCGAAGAACAGTTATCCTATGGCAAGGACGGAATTCTAAGGTTAAATGGACGAATATGGGTTCCAGTTTATGGAGGACTTCGAGATGTTATCCTACAGGAAGCCCACAGTTCCAAATACTCCGTTCATCCTGGAGCTGACAAGATGTACCAGGATTTGAAGGCAAACTTTTGGTGGATAGGCTTAAAGAAGTCTATAGCTACCTATGTAGCTAAATGTTTGACATGTGTGCAAGTCAAAGCTGAATATCAGAAGCCGTCAGGTTTGCTACAACAGCCTGAACTTCCCACATGGAAGTGGGAAATGGTGACGATGGATTTTATCACCAAGTTTCCGAAGACAAGGAAAGGAAATGATACGATATGGGTGATAGTTGATAGGTTGACTAAGTCAGCACATTTCCTACCTATTAAAGAGACCTATAGCTCCGACATGTTAGCCCAATTGTACGTAGATAAGATTGTATCTCTACATGGCGTACCTATGCCAATTATCTCTGACAGAGATACTAGATACACATCTCATTTTTGGAAAAGTTTCCAACAATCTTTGGGCACGCGCTTAAATTTCAATACGGCTTACCATCCTCAGACGGACGGGCAGAGTGAGCGTACAATCCAAACTTTGGAAGACATGCTTCGTGCATGTGTGATTGACTTAGGTGGTAATTGGGATAACCATCTGCCATTAATCGAGTTCTCATACAACAATAGCTATCATACCAGCATCAACGCTGCGCCTTTAGAGGCCTTGTACGGTAGGAAGTCCAGAACTCCCGTGTGTTGGGCGGAAGTTGGAGATGTCCAACTGACAGGACCGGAAATAGACTTTGAAACGACAGACAAGATTGTCCAGATTCGTGAATGCCTGAAAGCTGCCAGTGATAGGCAGAAAAGCTACGCAGACTTAAAGTGTAAACCTCTGAAATTTGAGGTAGGTGATAAAGTTCTACTTAAAGTATCACCCTGGAAGGGGATAATGCGATTTGGTAAGAAAGGTAAGTTAAGCCCGAGATACATAGGACCATTCGAGGTCATCAAATGTGTCGGATCAGTTGCTTATAAGTTAAAATTACCTGAAGAGCTCAATGGTATTAACAATGTATTCCACATCTGCAACCTGAAGAAGTGTTTCGCTGATGAATCACTAGTCATACCACACACAGATGTGCACATAGAAGAGAGCTTGAAGTTTGTGGAGAAACCTGTGTCAATCGAGGATCGACAGGTTAAGAAACTTCGAAGGAAACATGTGCCGATTGTAAAAGTGAAATGGGATGCCCGTAGAGGTCCCGAGTATACGTGGGAGGTAGAGTCCACAATGAAAGAGAAATACCCTCAGTTGTTTTAGTAAATCTCGAGGTCGAGATTTCTTTTAAGGGGGTGAGGATGTAACACCTCGAAAATTTGTGTTCAATATATAAACGACACGTGTCATGTAAGACAAAAAGCATTATAAACCCGTATTTAGTTAAAGATGTATAGAAGGATTTTTAAACATGTCGACATGTTAATTTATACCTCTGAACGACTTCAATATGAATCCCAAGACCCTAATATGAATAATAAACATCTAGTATACCTATAAATCCGGTGATTTCTAACAATAATGGATTCCTATTTTTAAGAATGGGATCCTATGAAATAATGCACGATAAGCCTTCGTTTATGAATTCCAATATAGTTCAAACCAATAATACAACATGATAGGGTAGACACAACTGATCAAGCATTGGTTAAAGGCCTCATACTGACAATTCCTGGCTCAGAATCATGTAATACAAGTTGCCTGTTCGAAGCTTGAAAGGTTAAATTTTTTTGCCTTCTGGTAAAGGCTTACGGACCGTAAAGGTCCTGCCTTACGGTCCGTAAGGTGTGCCCAGATGCAGAAACTCGGACAGCAACCTGTAAAAATGTTTTAACCGACTTAAAAAGATATTTTCACTCTCATGGGCGACCCCTAACAGTTCCTAGGCACTAGGGACACTTGTGGATGATCCATGATCAATTGTAGCATGATTTGCCATGATCATAATGAATCAAAGGCACTACATAAAGGCCTCATTGTTGCAACTTTGATCATTCACTCCCAACTCAACTTCTGATCATTTCTGGAGCTCAAGGCCATTCCCTAAGCATCTCTAGTCGTGCATTGGACCTTGGTAAGTATCCTTGACCATCCTTAAATGAGTTTTACTTAGTTTTTAGCTTAGAAGTCAAACTGTCGTAATTAACGTTTGACTTAGCAATTAATCACTAATGGTTCAGTGTTTAGTCGAATCAAAGGTGGTTATAAGTTGGTAATCATATGGGCTTTAAACCCTTAAAAGGGCACCCTCTCATTCCCATTCTAACCAGATCAAAGGTCGGGTCAAAGTTGGTATTAAAAAGTCAATAGAAGCATGATTTTCGAATTAACATGTAATTAGTAATGTAGAAGACGTGTAACCTATTTTATCACTCATATAACATGCTAATAAGTATAAGAACTGGTTTAAGCTTGTTGATCCGACAATTTTCTGTTATAACCCGGTTCGGAACCGAAAGTCGCAAAACTTTGACTTTTGCTTTGACTTCAGTTCTGGCCCAATATGGTATGATTTAGATATGCCTTAGAGCTTCCTTAGGATCAAGTTACATGATGGTATAACCCTCTGTGTTTGGTCCGTTGATTGCTCGATTCGTTTACACGGTTCCGTTAAATGCCTAATGTTAACCAATATGCCCTTTTGACCATAAAACGAGAATTTTGGATATGTGAAAGGAACATAATCTTTGTTACTGATTTATAAACATGTACCTAAATTTGCACATCAGTTCGAGGTCCAGAATAGGAGTTATGCTAAATAGCGCATTTAAGAAACTTTTTGTTAATTAAACGGCGCACTTAGCATAAAGCCTATCTAAACCCAGTTTCGACACCAAACCTTTTACACACTAATGTAACATAATATTTTACGATTTATAAAGATTTTTAATTATTTTTAAACAGCTCATAACCCAAGGTTATGGCGTTGATTCGGTAAATACCGATTATACCCTTTTTGGTTATAAAATGAGTTCTAAATAGTATTTTGACACCAATCCAATTGCTACTGATTTTATATAATAAATGTGGTATTTCGAACCTTATAACCTGATCAGAAAACTAAGATTTCCGGTATGACCCGGAAATCGCTTAAAATGGATTTTTACGCATATTAAACACCTAGTATGGGTTTTTAAAACCATTTTGTCATATAAGACTTATCACCAACTGGTATAACCTGATAAATGAAGATATTTTTCTGATTATTTCAGACCCGAGTCTCAGAATTTAAATTAATCTCGTTTACAATCTTCTAAATGACCAAAATACCCCTTCGGGGCTTAAATTAAGATTTAACTCGTTTTGGGCATATCGGAAGTTATCCTACTGATATCACAACCTATTCAAGGCATATTAACTTAGGAAACCTGTAAACGACTCTCATGGTTACCCGTTACGCTTCCTGCGCGTTCGGTTCGGTTTATGTAACTAGTTTACATAAATTAGCCGAACGGGTCAAACCTAATCATTTTGTCTCAAAATCCAGAATGTGGTTAGATTACCCATATCATACAAGTCTTCAAACTTGTCGGGTCTAAATCACATTCTATTCCGGTCTTCGCTTAACCGTGCGGTTGAACCGTATCTTTCCTTAAAACTAATCGGTCTCAGTTTAGACTTAATTAAAGACCCATTAGGATTCTAATAGGTTATTATAAACCTTCGTTCCAGAATAGGAGACCCGATAAAAGCTACACGCACTTGCTATTTGTGATTGATACTTGCAAAGGTAAATACTTTTAACTTATCTTCCCTATACGGTTTTGGGGTATGGTATATAAAATACCGCTTGGTCGGACATTGAATCTTTAATCGATTAGAGGTTAAATCATTGATATGCTCCGTTATGAAATGTTTTGTTTGCTTAAAGCCTTTGGGGGGTTAATGACCATGTCCCGGATATCCTTGGCATCATTTTACGAAATGGCCACGACCTAAGCACGGGGTGTAGGCGTACACCCGTCAGTGCCAAAAATAAATAATGTGGTGCGTCTATTGATCTTTAACCCGGTCTACGGATCGGGCTACTGAACGCATAAGGAACATGTAATTCTTTTACAAGATTATATACAAATAATTATCCCAAGTTATAAAAAGTTTGCGCCTCGTGCATTCAAATCAATTTTATTAAACTTTTCAAAATGAGTCGGTTGAATGTATTTACCAGTTTAAACTGACGTATTTTCTCAAAAAGGTTAAGTGCAGGTACTACGCGAACTAGGTTGACTTTCTCCTAGCGCCCACAATAAGTCTCGCAAGCTTGGATGTTAAAACTGTTGAACAATGTTTCCTATTTATTTTTGATCCACCTGTGGATTATTTTCAACTATTTGCGATACTTGATATTACAAGTATATTCGGTTGAAATATATCTATCTTTTGCTTCTGCTGTGCATTTAAATATTGTGTTGTTTGACTATAATGTTACCAACTATGTCACGATAATCCCCCACCGGGCCCACCGGTGAAACGTGGAAATATCGGGGTGTGACATCGTATCGGTGTAACAATATTCGTTGCTTGACGGAGGAAGATTGTTGATTGAAATTGAGGATCGTTGATGAGTTCGTTGAGGATTAGTATTTTATGAACAAGAACAAAAATGGAGTTCAACCATGGAAACTGTTGGTTGTTGCTGCTCAGATTCAAGGTGGGAGTTGTGGGTTTGGTAGATGGTGGTGTTAACAGTGGCGGTGGTAGGTGGGGGCTAGTGGCGCCGGTGGTGGTTGGGCATAGATAGAGAGATAGAGTGGGGTGGTGGATGGTGGTTGCAGGGGTGGCCGGCGGGGATGGTGGTTGCAGTGGTGGATAGTGGCTGAGGCGGTGGTTGATGATGGTAGGGATAGAGATAGAAACAGAGAGCTATAGTGAGTTGCAGAGAGAAGAGGAGAATCAGATGTATGGTATGATTCATATATATAAATAATAGTAATAATAATAATAGTATTTTTTTAATAATAATAATAATATTAAATATATAGGTAAAAAGACAAAAATACCCTTGGGTGACCAGTTTTAACAAAAAAAAAATTAACTGGGTAAAGGACATAACGTGCAAGATTTTGAAATATGAAGGACAAAACTCATCAATTTTAAAGGTAAAGAACAACGCCTGAAATTTAGGACAAACATAAACGACAAAACATGTAACTTACTCTAAGAATTAAAACAAACCAAACTCAAGTTTGAGTAAGTCGAGCTTAGCTTTACGAGTACGGGATCCCTTAACCTTTTTGAACATCTTCATCAGCTTCAAATGAGGATGTAAGAATACCTCCATATTTTCTATGAAACGAACCGATACGTTTTCGGTTTATGAAGTTACCGTTTTTGGTCTTTGGACCAATCGACAACAACATAACCACAATCACAATTACATCCGCTACTCAAAGGTAAACCATCTAACGCCCGATTCTATTCATCTAAAGTCGGTTTCAAAAAGGCTAAAACGATTTATTTCAAAAGGTCCATATTGGGCCGAACCCATTTTCACCCTAACCCAACCCAACATATCTGTTTTGCCAAGCCTATTATCCACTTGAGAATCATTGAAAGTTCAAAATGTAACCACACAAAACAAATTTAATGAACTTAAGATATGAATTTCATATGAACTATTTTACTAGAAAAACAATATATATCATTAGCTAGTAAAAGATTAACAGAATTAAAACTATACTCCAAACTTAAAAAAAAAAAAAAAAAAAACCAAGTACTGAAAGTTCACTACTAGTGGAAGGAAGATTCATCATATTACAAACTCGTATTCTTGTAAAAGGGTTAATACTCAATTACTTGATCCAGAACAATGCAAGTAGAATTTAACCAGAACCATCAGGAAACGCGTCGAGCGCGTCTTGTTTGCCATTGAAGTAGAATTCAACAACTGCTTTCATTCTCGGTAATTTATCCGGATGGTAATTGATATGGACAATAACAGGCTTTAACTTCTTCAAATGAGCATCTTTCCTTACTTCCTTAAAAAGAGCTTTACTGTTCATAAAAAGATAACGATCCATAGTTCGTTTAGAAGCATGAAGACCGATATAACCAGGATGAGAAGGAAAGAACAGCTCCTCATTGAACACCGCCTGATCCCAAGCTGGCGGTGGATGAGACAGCCTGTCCGCTACGCGATCTAAAAGCTCAATTGCAGGTATGGTAGGCCTCAAATAAAAAAACCCAGAATTATAAACCCATATTCGTATCGTATGGGCGTATCTAGCCCAACCCATTGCAGGCTCATCGAAAACATCGTTATACCCATAAGCAGTCATGTTATCATGTCCATCAGACATAGACTCCACATCTGAATCCCTGTATATGTGATCGAAAGGGTTTTGTATGTACACGATATCAACATCAGACAACAAAACACCGTAACCCAATTGCAGAAACTCCCTCAAGATTCTAAATTTTAATCCTGAAACAGCATGATTACCTCCTGTTTTAGCAACCGAATCAATACCCTCGTCAGGATCTCTCATGTAGAACGCTACATCGTTTTCTTTGCAAAAATCAACAATCCCGTCATCTAAAGCCACAACAAGATAATTGGTTATGCCTGCTTTCTTAATGCTAGAGACCGAAACCTCTAACATGGCTTTTACGTTAGAATTTGCAAGCGAAACTATAAGCTCTTTTTTGACTGCAACCTTTTCTAATATTTTGGCTAGTCTTGGGTTAACAGTTTCATCGGGGAGAACAGTAGGGTTAGTTCGTATACCCTTAACGGTCCCGAAAGGCCCAGCTTTTTGGGGCTCCCCTACAACTACAACTTGCTGCTCGGCTTGACCGTTTTTCTGCTCAGCTGCCTGCAACTTTTGGGTTAATTCCCTGATTTGCTTCTTTAGCTCATCATTTGTGCTTGATAAATCTGCAATGTCTGCTTTCAACATGCTGACTCGCTCTGAAGATTCACATGAGGTCGATCCAATCTGAAAAAATAAGTTTAATGCATAAGGTCAAGCAGTTGACTTGAAAATCGGTACCCGATTAAAGTTAACTTATTCAGCAAATATCCAGAAAGGATTCCTGAATACCTAAATATACGATCAAATAATTAAATTAAACCACATTTATGAAGTATCAACAAGAGAGAAGTCATATACTGATAAAGGGTTGTTCATAAAGAATATTACAAAATGCCATATACTGTTTCTTAAGTTTGATTTCCAGCAGCACAGGTTTAATATAAGCTTAAATAAATAACTAACTTAGAGTAAGTAACAAGAAGGTCTAAATTAATAGTTAGGTAAGTCAACAACAACAACCATAACCAGTAAATCCCACAAATAGCAAAGCTACTTATAGGGTCTGGGAAGAGTGGGATGTAGACAGACCTTGCCTCTATCCCTAGGGATAGAGAGGCTGCTTCCAGAGAGACCCTCGGCTCCAAAACGAACAACATGCCAACACACCAAGTCAAACAATATAGAAATAGCATACAACATCATTTGGACATAAATAGGTAAGTCATAATAGAAAAACAATTTCAAGTTCTTTCTTACTCTTCTTTTTTTAGAACAGCGGTGTTCTTTCTTAGTTCTTACTCAAATTAACAAAAAGTTTGAGCGCGTACAAACATTCAAATTGTACCCTTAAACAAACATAAATCTATGATTGTGATTTGTGAATTCATTTATACTAGTAGTGATAACGACCCATTTCAATATCCAAACAAATCTCTAAAAAATCAATTCAGGTAAGTTTTACGTCTAACTATAATATACCCAAAAACGCCCATTATACACGGTTGTAGGATACTTAAATCAGCTATAACATAAGTTGAACACAACTTTCATATCTAATACACAATCCTTTAAGACTTTAACCATAAAACTGTCCACATTTTGAAGATCAAACTCACTTACCCAACTTACCAACCCTAAACCCTAAGATCCAAATGAATTTTAACATGTTCAACATCAAACACAATGTGAACCTAAACAACATCCTAATTAAATTAAAAAAAAAAAAAAAAAAAACTACAAACAAATCACATAAATCAAGATAAAAACACGTGATCCAATAAAAACAGTCAACAAATTAGAATATACGCAACCTCACAAACTAAACATAATAAACACATAAACCCTAACCTGAAGATTCGATTTCGTTAACCGGCGATTCTGAAACTCAGAACCGGAATCAGAGTCACCGGAGAACAAACCGTGAGGGTACAAAAGCGCCAAAATGCATCCAATAAGAACCCCGATGACGATTGCAACGACGATTCGAGATCCACGAACAGGTTGTGAGGCGCTTGTGGATCTACGACTTATAGGGCCCGCCATTGTTCACAGAATCGGATCTGTGAGGAATGTTGTGCAGTAGAGCATGCGATTACGAAGGTTTTGAAACCCCAACAATGGTGGTGATTGTTGCAGTAGAGAAGATGCAACTTGGAAGCCAAGATGTTGTTGAGTTTGACTCTATATGTTGTTGTTTTAGTGATTGGTATTTATGATAATCTTGCATTTATTGGTAGTTTTTTTTTTTTTTTTAACGGCTAACGAAATCAATCCCGAGCATTTTCGGGGCACCTACTGACAAACGGAGTACTCTGAGAGTAACCCGAGTCCACCACCAATTCCGGGTAAAACCCATTTGGCTCAAGGATCCAACCCAGGTTTGCATGGGTCTCCTAACATTGTCCACCAGTGTCTCACTCTGTACCAATGTGAGAGTTAAACCTGCATCTCTCAAAAGAAATGCAAACTCTCCACCACTTGATCTAGAGATCATTGACGCATTTATTGGTAGTTTTAATTTGATAATAACTTTTCTTTGGAATTTATCATATAATTTTTATCAAAATAAAATTATAAATATGTTCAACTATTTGATATATTTATACATCGGGCTATGGAGGAGTGTTTACTTCCAAACTATTATCATGAATAAAACTCTAAAAACTGAATAATACATTTGTACATGTTACCTTAAAGTGGTCTTCAAGAGATGACAATCGGGACAAAGCGAGACCTCACCGAATTGGATGGAGGGGTTTGGGAGAGTGAGAGCACCGGATGTGATATACTGAGATCTAGCCTCCCGGCAGGACTATGGGATGCATTCCGTGTGATTAATTAACATAGTTTTTTGTAATAGATGTAAATGTTGTTGATATGAATTTAAACTAGAACAATGGATTAGGATCAAATACAAAGGTTTCTAAAAATAAGAAGTGTACAAATGCTCCTAAAAACCCATTTAAAAAAAAAAAAAACAACATCCATCACCACCCAAAAACCTAAACCCCCACCCCCACCCCCACCCCACCCCCACCCTCACCTCCACCCACCCCAAAAAAAATTAGGGGAGGGGGGGTTAGGTTTTTTGGGGGGTGGGGGGTTTTGGTTTTTTGATGGTGATGTAGTGGGTTTTAGGTTTTATGTTATTGGACACTTGTTACTCTATAAAACCTTCGTACACTTCTTACAATTAAGAGTCTTTGTAGAATAACTTAACCCCTAGAACAATATATTTAGTTTGTCAAGGTAGGGGAAGGTTCATTTGAGAAGAAAATTTAATTGAAAAGAAAAAGAACAAAGGGTAATTTTGTAAAACATTAGATAGTTTTTTCACTTATCACATTTATTATCATTTTTTACTAATTAATTAGTCATAAACACTACTATCCTCCACACTAACTTTTTTTGCCTACACACATTAAAAGTTATCCTACATATTTCGAAATTCATCATACACGTTGAAATTTATCCTACACAATTTGTAATTTATATTACACAACTCGTAATTTATCCTACACTGTAAATTATTTTATTTTATTTTTTAAAATATATATATATTTTGAAGATAGGTTACAAAAAATTTAATGTAGTTAGCTATTAAAGAGGAAGACTACAAATTAATGATATATCTAGATTTACCAATGTACCCTTATAGTAATATTAAATACTTATATTAAATGAAGTAAAATAAAGCATTCTTATTGGTTGAAATTTTTTCTTTTTTATTCTTACAAAAAATTTCTTCTCATTTGAACTCTCCACTTTCAAAGTTAATAATAGTATCACCCATTACATAAACTCTAAAAACCTCAAATACATTCCTTCCACCCCGACCGTTTTTTTTTTTTTATTTATTTCATTCTCTTTAGCACCCTTTATCAACTCGCAATGATAATTCACCCAAAACTAATAAAAATAAGTACAAAGTGATGGATCAGTTTTGAACAAAGTTTACATAGAAACTATATATATATATTATAAAAAAATTTAGAAACTTTTTATATATTATAAAAGTTATAATAGTTCAGTATTAACCCTAAAAAGCAAAACTGCAAAAAAAAAAATCGCACTTTTACCTAAATAAAATTGCAAAAAAATTGCAGCTTTCTCTGTTTGTTTCTTAATGGATATATACACATGTCTCAATCTTTTCACTATACATATATGAATATACGTGTTTAAAATTGAAAAATATTATTGTACATCTATCTCTAAGGGGAAAGATTTAGTTTTAGCTTTAGTGTTTAGCATTACTATTTAGGGTTTAGTTTTAGTGTTTAGCATTACTATTTAGGGTTTAATTTTATGGCTTAACTTTAGGGTTTAGGGTTTAACATTAGAGTTTAGGTTTAGGGTTTAGGATTTAATTTTTATGTTTCAACATAGGGTTTGGCCTTAGGGTTTAGTGTTTAGATTTAGATTTTAGCATAGGTGGCACAGTTTATGATTAACTGGCATCAGGCGGCCTATAGTTCGTACAATCGTGGTCAGCAAGACACGTACGATAATGTGTCTGCATTGATTGGCGAAGCACAGGAGAGAGAAGAGCAAAGGCTAGCAAGTGAGAGAGAATGGAGAGCGCAACAAAAAGCGCATTTGGCAGCTCAACAAGCCTACTTGAATGAGCAATAGGCCCATAGGTTGGCAGAAGAGGTACGTTAGAGGGCATGGAAAGATGAGCAAGATAGGCTCCAGGTTGAGAGAAACACATTGGATGATAGACGGTGGATGGCATTGGGCACTACACAACAGTTGGCAATCAAAAATGCCCACATCCTCCACGATCAGGAACGACATGAAAGAGACTTTGAGGCAGGTCATGGTTATCAGGTTTATGTCTCGTGGACGGACTACTCAACCATTCGGACTAAACCCGAATCTGTTCAGAGGTCGGTTCATTGGCCTCAAGGTGTTGCTTCTAGTTTTGTGCCCATTCCTATGCCACCACAACCTGATGGAGGAAACCCGTTGGATAGCTACAACGAGATGATGTCGGCTCTCACTAGCAAACCATACCCACTGCGAGATGAGAATGGACGATATCAACGATAGGTGGTGAGGTATGTCATTTGTTGTTGTTGTATATTTTATATTTATTTTTCTTCTTTTGTTTATTTTCTTTTTATTTCAATTTTAGTAGTTAAATGAACATTGTGGGTGTGTTCCCGATATAATCCTCACGAGACCTACTCGTCCTCTCGAGTTATTGGGAGGTTTAAAGGGTTTGCGTGCATATGCTAAATGGCACCGTGATTTCTATGAAAGTGAGTTAGGATTGTTATTGTTGTGAATTATTTTTCCACAAAATCGAAGTTTAAAAAAACGAATGACATGCTAAAATTTTCATAAAATTGTAAAAATGAAGTAACTAACCATTTGGTCTTTTGTCATGGTTAATTTCCGGAAATTAGCATGAGGGGTATTCAACGAGAGTTTTTATAAGGAAATTGCGGGTGCTTATTTGCGAATAGTCCGCCTGAGAAGTTAGTCATGTTATGCACATCACATATCATACCATTTCCATGTAAGATTTTGAGCCATTTATACATGATATACATATTTGTTTGGGTGTTTGGTGTGCCATTATTACGCGTATTGTAGAACTTGCAACTCTTGATGCGTTTAAGACCATGGACCGATTACGAGCACAAGAATGATTAAGGCACTAGGATAATCCTTTGTATTTTTACACCATTTTATATCAACCTTACCTAAAATTAATTATGTAGTCGCCAATGTTTTGCCTAAACCTTTCGTTTGATCAACTCATATAGCCCTTGACCCTTTTAACCTTTTTGTTCTTAAACCGAGTGATGAAAATTCGATTTTAGGTTGTTTTGTTTAGTAGTCTTTATATTTCATCTTAAAAAGAATCCAAAAATACGATGAAAATAGTTGAAATCATTCAAAAAATACAAAATGAAGTGTTAGTGGTTCACTGAATATAGGGTGGAGTTTTTCCTTATACTTGAATGTTTATTAGTTTAGTTTGTTTGGATAGTTTGATGTAATAATAAAAATCGATTTTTCATCACCTTAGCCACTTTCAAATATCCCATTCTATATCCTTAGCCTAGCCCCATTACAACCCTTTAAAGACCTTATGACTTGTGTCTTGTTTTTGTGTTAATTGGTGGAGAACGATTGAGTTGCAAGCTTATGCCTATACGTGTTCTAATCGGTTGAGTGTCATTATAAAAATACTAGTGCATCATTGCTAGTTAAAAATTAAACCGAATGGAGAGAATATTGTGAGGGATGTGTATGATGTATTGGCCTTAAGGATGGATTAATCTTGGGTAACCCTCTCATGTGTTTAAAATTGTAATACCCACTTAACAGTTGAAATACTGTTGATTGTGAAAATTGTGAACCGGGTATGACATTAGATCTTAACTTGAAATTCTGGGAATGGGGAGTATATCATTTTTTTCGACCCACGTGAAAGTGAAAAACAAATTTGCTTGAGGACAAGCAAAAGATAATTGTGGGGATGTGATACGTGGTCGAAATTCCGGTGCTTTACGTATTTAAGTTTACATTTTTACGTGAATTTGGGTTTCAAATGATCTACTTTGATGTGATTTGTGTTTTGCAGGTCTCATGGAGTTTAAAGAGCAATTCTGAAGCTTTACGGAGTATCGGGATGTGGCTAAGACCACCCGGATGAAAGTAACAAAGAAAAACGGACAAGAAACTGATCAACATGTCGGCAACAGCCTAGGGCTGCGTCGTCGACGCACTCCGTTGATCAGAAAAGCCCGTAGGTAGAAACAAAGTGCGTCGGGCGAGTAATTGCGTCGCCGACGTCGGATTTCCGCATTGCCGAGCCGGCTACGTGAATCTAGATGCTGAATTTCAATTTTTGTTGACTGTTTGATTGTGTTGGAGAGTATTATTATCACTTTGGAAGAATACTGAGATCAACATTGAATCTTGGAGTCTAAAATAGTTTTCAAAACACCTCTTTATCATCTTAATCTTACACACATCAATCTAACCTGTCTCCTAATCTTCATCACCATCACCTATCAATCATCCAATCCATCATCATCCAATCATTACAACAATCAATTATCAAATCATTATCAAAAACCCTAACCCTAATCCTTTATCCATCACTTTCAAGTTTCAAGGTCAAATCAATATGTCATTCGGTGTTCATGTTCTATTCACCATGAGCGGCTAATTCTCTCAGGTTTCACCCCGGTGTAGATTTTTGTAAGATTTCTTGGGTTTATAACATTTATTTTAGTATTTGATTTATGACTAGTTGTGCTTAAATGTTTATAACTTATGTCAATTGTCTTGCATTTGTATTGAAATTCAAAAATTGTGGAGTGAGTTATGAAATTTGACTTTATGAAATGAGTATGTGCAATTATGCTTTGCTATAGGTTAGAGATTACATGTTCTTGATAACGAAGTGCACTGATGTCCATTATTTATGACGTTGATAGCTTTTGGCACCTATGTGACACCTGTGTCACTACGACTATCACACAAATGCAAATCCAATGAAATATTATGTTTCATACTTAGGGATTTGTATAAATATGTGTATCATTTGCACATATCAATTCTTGTTCGATTTCGAGCTTTAAATCGCTTTCTGGAAAGTTATACGCACACTGGTGCGTAAACGTAATCAGTTTAACGCGACAAACACTCTGCAATAGTGAAGTAGGCTTAACATACCTTAAATAACCTTTACATAACTTAGAAATAAGTTTTAAAGGGTTTGGTATGGCAAAAACAAGTTTATTCGCTTACAGGGACTATTTGCGTCAACTTGCAAAAGTCTGCTGTTTCGTAAGGCAACGTACAGTCCGGAACTTGATCATAAGCTAAACATACCATAAATAACCTAAACATAGCTTAGAAATAAGCTTTGAGTGGTTCGGTGTGCAAAAATATGCTTAAATGATCTTACAGGGACTAAAAGTGTCAAAAACGGCGTAAGTTTGCATTTTCGCGCATATCTTACGTTCTGACCACATCTGGACATCCAAAATTTTTGTACACACTAAAATATTTTTATTTTAGTGATCGGCATGCAAAAATACCATTCGTCGCTTAATTTGGTTCGTTTTCGCGTCCGTTTGAGTTTCGTCGTAATTTAATGAATAACGCGACCGTACGACCAAACGAGCCGACATCCGAGAGTTTTCCGAGCACATTTTGAGTCCTCTAAACTTTATTGACCTTGTAGAGCCTTGAAAATGGCTTAAACGGGGTCAAAAGGGGCTGGAATGGGCTTAAAACAAGTGCAGGGGCCTGAACTGTAATTATTTGAAACATTTGCTGATCTGGGGAGGCCAGGTGGGCCGCGTAAGGATTCCCCCATACCTTACGCGGGCCGTGTGAGAGTGCCAGCAACCAGAAACTTGTTTTCAGCAACTGTTTGATAATTCAGGGGCCAAACTTGCAATTTCTTGGTGTGATGAGCAAGTTAACACCTCCCCAAGGCTTTGTATCTACTTGTGACAATTTTATGGCCTTGATTTTTCCTTGGAGGTTACACAAACACTTGTCATAATCTTGTTCTTCATGCATTGCTATAAATAGCAAGCCATTTCCATTCATTTTGCTCACACTTGATCTAAAACTCTCTAAGTTGGGGTTTTTATAACTTCATACCTGAGAGTTTATAAGATCAAGTTCAAGCAAGGACCTTTTGTAAGCCTTCTTTCATTCTTTTATTGCTTTCTAGCTTAAAAAGTCAAACAGTGTTTGACTTTCAGTTTGACCAATCAATGGTCGATGCAAAGTTCGGTTGAACTTTGCAACGTGATTGTAATCACGATGGTTATAATCCTTAGTGATTATACCTACTGATACCACGTTAACTAGGTGTAGTGACGAGTCAAAGTTTCGGTCAAAATGTGTTTTAGCACGCATTTTGCCACGGAACTACTTTTAGGTATCAAAACACTTTGTTTTGATACCAAATCAGTTTTCTAAGTAGGTTAAACATGTTTTGACATGTTTAACTCGTCACTATTAGTTTTGTGCTTGTTTAGGGTCGTAAGTTAAGCAGTCTAAACAACCGCTTAGACTTTCGAACCCGACCCGTTTGGTCGATCATTAGGATCCGACCAAGCTTGCTTAGTGATCATAGTTGCATAGGGAATAACCTCTGAGGTTATACCTTATGATCACTTAGGATTGGTTAGTCATTTGTTAGTTAACTTATATGCCCATAGGAAATGACCAAAACGCCCTTTTGAAGCATAAATCCGTATTTTGCATATGTGATCAACTTTTTGACATATAATCTGATTTAGTAACATGTTTAGGCATAATTGGGCATATAAGACTTGACATAGCACATAGTTAACCATCCGACCATAGTTTTACGCAAACGACGCATTATAGTAGCTTATACTACCATAATGGGTCGAAGCGGGTCAAAAGCACTTAGGTAGACTTCCAAATCAGAATGTTAGCTCTATTAAATCATACCATATGAGTGCAAATACTCATTTGATTTATAGAACACCATTCTATTCTATCTTCCGATTTAGGATCCGATTGTATGACATAGTGATTCCATACTAAGTGCCATTTGATTTCCCAAGCTTCGTTAGGACACTAAATCAAGGATACTTGCAATCTCAAGTGAGTACATAGTCCCCTCTTTTACTGTTTTCAATTGTTTTGGGGTGAAACGTATATGCCTATTTGATATTTTATGATTTTAAACTATATGATTTCATATGCATAGTACCTATTTCTTTGACAAATTAAACGATTATATATGGTTTTAAACACTGATTTTCAAACTTGTAAAACAAATTGTTGGATTGTACTCATTATAATACATTCACCAAGCCGATTGGTAGTACGATATAGCGCTATAGAACTAGACACCCCATTCCTGTTGTACGGAATGTCAGAAACCAAATTTTAACCAAATAGAAATTGCCTTTGTGGTATTTCTATAGTCTCCAAAGTGTAGCTTGATGCACTAAGGTTTGAATGAATCCAAATCACAATTTCTTTTGTATATTTTGATATACTACCAAAGTATAGCTTGATATACTCTCAAATGTGATATTATTATCCAAAGTATAGCAGTACTGAAAGCAGAGTCAAAGAAGGTGGAAAAGCACGCGAAAGCTTGTGAGGATAATCAGCATCCCTTTGTCCCCCTGGCGTTTGACACGTTCGGCTCCTTGGCGCCGGAGGCAGTTCGATTCTTGTCTAGAGTTCAGCTTGTGGTCCATAGCAACTTTTTGACCCCTCAAGGGCGGGGCTTTGTTTTTAGTAGATTAGGGTTTTCTATTTAGAAAGGGATGGCGGCGTAGTTCGTTGCTCGTCTACCTGCTATTCTTATGTAATTTGCCCTGATGATTGGAATGAATTTATTTTTGACTGAAAAAAAATGTACAAAATCCAACATATGTTTTAACATGCTACTTTGTTATAAACCAAAGCATAGTTTGATATGCTACTGTTTACTAAAGTATATTCTAATGTACTACCAAAGCATAGTTTGATATGCTATTTTCAAACCAAAGCATAGTTGATATGCTATTTTCAAACCAAAGCATAGTTGATATGCTATTTTCAAACCGAAGTATAATTTGATATGCTACCTATTACCTATTTCAAAACTAAAGTATATTTTGATATACTACTTATCCGGTCTTTTCTAAACCAAAGTATATTTTATATACTACAAACCTTTTATCAAACAATGCATTTTAGAAACAAAACTTTTCATAAGGATTCATGGTTATTTTTTGGCAAAACATAAAACCTTTTTCTTATGTTAACTAAAGCCATGAATCTAAATCAACAAAACCTATGTTACTCACAGGCATTTTTATGCTGACGTACCTATTTTCATATATGTTTCAGGTACTGCTATGTGATGATTGTTGATGCATGCTACACATAGGATGGACTTGTGCCTTAGCGACTTTAAAACTGAGAAACAATTATTTGTATTATCTGAATTGTAACAAAACATTGAGTTCAATAATTCAATAAAACAAAACTATTTGATCCATGGTTGTGAAACAATGACTCTGTTACATCACTCCCCGATGTTTCCGCCACGATTTGTTGTTTTACGTGGTCGGGGTGTGACAACCTAAGCCATGTTACATGTGACACCTTGGGTTTTCCCTTCACGATTCACCTTACGTTGTAACCATGCGAGTATTAATAAACGTGAATTATTATATTTGATTTCTCCTATACGTGTATATGTATCTAGATGTATAACTGATAATAAATATATTAACAAGTTATCTTGATCGCACATCTCTTTTACCCGTACACATCACCACGCCTCGCACACTCTCTTCATTACACTCTCTTGGGTTGCACATTTACTGGACCTGGCCCAATTACCAGCCTACAACCAACCCTAGGGAGCCAAAACATGAATTTCAAATTACAATTCAAAGGTCAGATCATAGAGAAGCTGATGAGAAATAAAGATTGATCAAATAAATATTTGTTTTGACATCATCTGTTCTAGAGGGAGATTGTTGGACCTACAAAAGAACAGATGATATTCAAAAGCCAAAACATGACTTCCTGATAAAGAAATAAACAGTTGATGAAGCATTCTCCTCCCAAAGATAGTGAATCTTGAACACTAATCCGAACATATATTGAAGACTTTCAAAGATCTGTTTGAAGCCTTGGAACCACTGTTGAAGAAGAAGAAGAAACCACTGATCAAGGCCAAAACTCTTTTGAAGCAAAGCACTGATCATGAAGACCAAACATCTGTTATGGCCAAACAGATGTTTGATACAAGCCAACAACAGTTTGAAGAACAAAGGTTTATTCAGTGTAACAATATTTAACTTAGAATAGGAAGGTGATGTTTCTCCTGATGAGCTTGGAACAAAAGCGCAACGTCGTGACTTGTTGGTCTACGTAAGAACTCGGGAGCGTATATACTACATATTGTTTCGCAGAAAAATTCTATACATTCACGTGAAGTCCTTTCGGACATATTTAAATACTTGTCGTTCTTGTCTGGAGGGTTACCGGTTGCAAGTTGTTTAATGGCCGATGTAACCTTTTGAAACAGTGTAAAACTCTTCTTCATTCTCCCATCCATGCCTTCTTGAAACCACGGATTATTCGCTTTCACATCGCTCGCAGTTTTTAAAAACAACCTTTTTGACATACGAAACCTATGACGAAAAAAATCATCAATGTATTTCTGCTCCTCGAAAAATAAAATGCCATAAGGTTTTCATGGCCTTTCTCCCGATCACGACGGACATATTTTTTTTTTACTAGATGTGTTCGTGTCTTCTAATTCGGCTTGTTCGATGAGATCTTTGAATAAAAAACTAAGCTACTACCGCTTGAGAAGAAATCATCATCGCTAATGTCGGGTGGAATAAAAAATGGTATTTGATCCACCATTTTGAAAAATAAGGTATAAAATGAGAAGAGAAATGGCTTGGTTTGAATTGTTTGGCTAAGAAGGGTTTTGGTTTGTGAGTAATGGTTTGGTTTAAATAATAAAATGTATTTTTTTTAAATCAACATTCAAGGCATCAAGCCTTTGGTGACTCCTCCCCGCCTTTATACCTTTACCGCTCGATTTTAGGCAAGCCTTAGGTGACACCTCCCCGCCTTTATACATTTAATGCTCGATTTTAGGGGATGGAGGCGGTGATACCGCATGGTAACCCTTCACCGCACACCATCCCCACAAAACACCCATTACGCCCTTAGTCGTTTGCGAGTGAGTAAATTTAATAATGTTTAATCACTTTATCCGATTACAATTGTTTAAGATTGTTAACAATGGAGTTAACAAATGGTCCAAGATAATTCACCACTTTCATACTTGCTAGTCTGATACATTAAAAAGTAAAGTTAGTTCAAATAGTTGGCACCCTCTATATTTTAATCTTACCCACCCCTATAAAGGGTAACAAGTAAAGTTCGTTCAAATAGTTGGCTACCTCGAATCATGATGTTATTTTGTTGACTGATGGCTATTACAATGTTGTTATTATGTTGATTGATGGCTATCTTAATGTTGTTACTATGTTACTAATCTATCCTTAAAACCCTGATATGCATCTGTAGCTAATAATTATTTTCAACTTTAACCAAAAACACCATCGAATTGATAAATTAAATTCAAGTTTAACCAAAAGCTTTCGCAACTAAACTGCATACATATAACCATTGGGTGTCAGCCCAGTGGCCACCGACCCCCACTTTAAACCGGCTTGAGGATCCATAGAGGTCACGGGTTCGAAACCTGGTAACCCCAGGCTCTTCAGTTCCCCTCGAGTTGGCAGGGGTTTCTCCGCCGGGTCGCTAGCTTGGGAAGTGGGATCACTTCCGCGGTCGGGGGTACCTTCATACCTTTTTTTTTAAACTGCATACATATCTCCAAATCGTATATGTTTGGTTCCTTCATACCTTGAAATCTTGAATTGAATACAAGTACATAATTGAAAAGGGAACAAATCAAAAGTAGACAAGTTGAGATAACTTTTAGATGTCACACCATAAGATAACAGTAGATAAACGGTCAATTCATGACATCGCCCATCCCTCCTACGTAGAATACAATTTTAAATTCAACTAAAGATTCATAGTCGTTGCGTAATGAAACATAATATAATTATGTCAACTTGTCTTTTCGAGCCAAGGTAAGGCGTATTTATGGTAGATGGTAGGGAGTATGTCTCCGTGAGTAAGTGAGCTTGACCTGACCAGTAGTTGATTTGAGATAAGAACAAGATACAAAGAAACAATTGTATACCTTCCCATATATACAGCACAGCTAATGTGAATAAAAGATTATGTTTCTACAATTCTACTATCAGTCATATTTGCTCCATAAACTCATATTCATGAGAAATTTACCTTACAAAGAAACTGCAGATGTATCATATAATCTATTGAGGAAAATATATGACACATTCTACTGTCTTCATATAATCTTTTGAGGACAGTATATCAACATTCCATTGTCGTCCAGCGGTTAGGATATCTGGCTTTCACCCAGGAGACCCGGGTTCGATTCCCGGCAATGGAACCTTTCTTAAGTCGCATATTTTTTGTTCAAGTAACTATTTTTCAACTTTGCATCGACTAACTAATATGTATTTTCTGCTCCCTTAACTTATTAATACTCATTTTTAACCTTGATTATGATATAATTGCTTTACAAAAAACCTTGAAACATTTCTCGTTCCGTCCTTGAAGTCTCATTTTATCCAATGCCAGATATACAACTACAATTGCATGATATACAAGACACTTGAGCCCGCAATTACCCGTCTATAACATAGATCAAAAGAAGTGGCATACCCAAAAGTTTATTTTACTAGCGCCATCATGTTTCGATCTTTAGATGTCCGAAAAATATTTTCGGGTCAAGTAACCAAAATTCCAATAAAATTGTATACTATAAGATTAAGAAATATATAAAGTATAAAATAGCTTTAAAAATGAAGCTATATTTATTAAAGTTGGAGTACACTTGTTTTTGTTTTCTAGTTGGCTGATTTTGGCAACAACCTTTCTGATATGTTTTTTTCTTTAGGTATTGGATACTTGTTATTATACGTGTATTAGAGTTATATCTGATTCTAAATGTTTAGACCTTTAGTTTCTCTACTTTTTATGATTTGTTAGTATTATTAGAATCCTTAAGATGTTAAAACATATTTGAAATCACAGAACATCTATACAAGATATACAATATTCGTTTATAGAAAATGTGTTTATAAATCATAGAACATCTATACAAGATATACAATAATTTACATATAACTCACTCAAATCAGAATTTGAGATTAGATTTGGTGTGATATGCAAGTTAGATTTTTATTTTTGTACTATGATATGTAGTGTTTATGTGTTTGCCTTTTCAGATGAAGTGATTGTTTTTTCACTAGTGAAATCCAGGGTTTATGTTGATTTTTATAGAGCTATTTAGAAAATTTGATTTTTTATCCCCCTTCCCAAATTTTCCTTGTTTCCACCAAATATGATAAGAAAATGAAACTTTCTGTTAGGATAAAACAACTGGTGGCTGTAAACTACTAAGGAGATGTTTGGTGTTGCGTTTTCAAAATAGATTATGCGTTTTCAAAATAGATTTTGTGTTACGTTTTGAAAAAGCATGTAGGTACATGCTTCTCCAAAACTGCGTTTTAGAGGCAGATAATCACTTTTTCATCCAAACACTTTTTTTCGATTATTTATGTTTTACAAACGCAATAATCAAATAATCACTTCAAAACGCAATCCCAAACACCCTCTAAACCGTGTGGAACAACTGATTTTTCTTCCTTGTTTCCACCAAATATGATAAGAAAATGAAACTACTAAACCGTGTGGAACAGCTGATTTTTCATTAAAACTAGGTTCATACCCACGCGCGCGTTGCGGCGCGCTAAACCAAATCGTTCTCGATATGAACATTTTGCTTATGCCAATGAAGTTTATACGCAAAAGTTGCTGATGTGAATTATAGTACGGTTTTAACATAGATCACAAAAGTTTTTTTTTTCTTCATGCGTCTGGTACCTAGTCTTCTTTGTGGCGCTAATGACACTAATGCCTTCACTTGTATATATTGGCAAACCGAATAACCTCTGAAACACCCAATAACATGAGAAGTGTTGGAAAAGGATTTACATTACCCCGGGCCATGGTGTTGTTTTACTTGTTGATTATCTCAAGTTCACCCGAATACATTCCGCCTCCATCCTCTGTAACAATAGTTCCAATATTTATTTTAGCCAACAAATAAAATATTAGAAAACCCGGATATCATAATGAAAATATAAAATAAGTATTTGCATCATTTAAGTTTGGAGTCAAAACACATGTCATTTAAATCTTAAAAGTCAAAAGTGGAGTTTGATTTCACGATGGACAGAGTAGTTTAGTTATAAATTCATGCCTGAAGCCTCTAAAGAGGTTTTCATAACAAAACTAAGTGTTGAACACATACCACTGTACCAGTGAAAATTCAAAATAGCAAAGTAAATCAAGAGCTGTCATAGTAGTGTTCCATTACTGAATATTTTTAGCTTTGAAAGTAAAAAATGAACTTGTTATATTCTAATTCATACTCCCATATGAGATAATAAACCCCTTACATCCTAACTCAATTCATCAATATATCGTGCCTTTTGATGCAAATGTCTTCATGTCAAGTAAACATTGTTATATATATAGATACATAAGAAATCTGTTTTGACTCTCAAACAGGTAAACTTGACATTGGGTACCAGTTATGGTAATTGTACTACAAAAATGAAAATGAGAACGTGATTGATGAACTCAATGTACCTGATCACCAGAGAATCTATCGGAATAAGAAGACATGGATTCGCCCGAGCTTTCATCAATGGGGCTTTTCTCCAATGACTTCTTCGGCCGCAGCCAACTTATGTGATCCATTGTTTTCAAAACAGATTGATAAACAAATACTAATACCCACACACACTCACCACCCCCACACTTCAACAACAATCCTATCAATCTTAATCATTTAAACCTAAACTTCATAACTTCAAGTGTCAAAACTAAATTATAATCACACATAAGCAAGTCATCAGATATGAATTGCGTCTAAATTGGATCAGTTTGTGAGGATGAAAAAAAATATTTTAGTACTTTATTGAATAAACTCTTTCTTAACATATTTGATTGGGTTTAGATTCAGGAAATCTGGCGTTTGCTGAATCACAACACCCCAACGACTGCCAATTGTAGTCATTAAAGTTATATGAAACCGTTTTTTCCATTTTCTACCAATTCGTTTATACGGATGATTCACTCACTTTAATGAGGTTGGTTACTGAACCGGAACTCGTTTTGGTTTGTTAATGACTTGTAGTTGACGGCTCAGAATCAGTATTGAGGTTCTGATGGCTGCATAACAGGTTGCTAGTAGCAAACAGTGCACTCACCATCCTTGCTATGCAACATCATACCTATTTTTTACCAAAGTCATCATAGCCGGCAAACGAACTCGGGATGTAACGGCCGAATATAACTTTCAGTTCCATATACCTTTAATTCCAACATGTCCGGTAAATATAACTGGGTTGATAATGGCTGCAACGGGTGTTGCAAAAACAACGACTAACTTACAAACAGTCCCCATTTTGGTTACCAGATCGAAGTCAGACCCAACCGAACCACATTAAATGGGTTTAGACTCATGTATTTAAATAGGGATAGACTTGATTGTTTTCAATCTATTTGCCGGTACAGAACCGTAATCCCAATTTCATTTCCCAAATTCGAACAATAATCCAACAGAGCCAAACATAAGTCACAGAACCGTGATTAACCTAGTGACACGAATACGGTATCACGAAATGGGAAAGAAGCGCGTAATCCCAATTTCATTTCCCAAATTCGAACAATAATCCAACAGAGCCAAACATAAGTCACAGAACCGTGATTAACCTAGTGACACGAATACGGTATCACGAAATGGGAAAGAAGCGGGTGACGTGTGAAGAACTGCCCAAATTGCCCATTCAAATCGAACCACGACTCAAAATTCTATTCATTTAAGTTGTGTTATTAACAGATATATCAAACAACAAATCTAATTTGATTTCCAATCAAACAACAACAACTTGAATCAAACCATGAAGAACAAAAACTAAATCAGAAATTGTATGTAACTTACCACCGTGAAGAACAAAGCGATCAAAACCTTGAGAATAACCAGACCGCCATTTTGAAAAAATCGAACTTAATCATTTACCCAATTTTCTCATCACTGCTTTCTCTCTCTATCAGACTCTCACAGTCACTGACCCAAGAAGACAACGCCGCAACACACACGCCACCTAAGGCGGCCGAACATGACCACTGGCAACGTGTAGGCATGCGTTTCTCTCCATCACATCCACCTACAAAAGCACAAACAGGTTCAAGAACATCACCGGATTTCGTATCATAATAAGTTTAATCCATTAATTCAACAATAAAAACAGATTTCATATCATAAAACTACAAAAAAAACACACAAGAAAATGACGCAAGTTGCTAATCTTACCTGCTGGTGACAGAAAATTAGGGTTCCGACAACTCGCGTTTCGGCAAGAGTATTAATAATCGTCAAAAGTGGTGGCTCGTTGAACAATTGTAATCGGAATCATCGTGTAGATTCTCAAGCACGAAACAAACAGAATCAAGATTATGATTTATGAATCGCATCGATATAATTAAGAATTTGGGGATATTGGAAACAGTTGTGTACCGTGATGTGGGATTTCATGGCTACATGAACCAAATCAAATCAAGAATAAACATCATCAATATGGGAAGTAATCTGGTTTTATGTGTATATTGAGATCGAAATCAGTGGTGGAAGTCCTGGATGATCCAAAGCAGGCGGTGGGGGAGAAAAGGGGGTAAAAGGGGAGGTGATTAGGAAAGAAGCGGGGTGACGTGTGAAGAACCGCCCAAATTGTCCATTCACATCTAAACATGACTTCAAATCACTATTCATTTAAGTTGTGTTATTAATAGATTTAGATTAGATTGTGAACATAACAATGGTAGAATGATCCTGATTAATATTTCATTTATTTTGTTTTAAAAGTAAATTACAAAAACTATCCATTATGTTGACATCAGATTGTAAACTGTATCCTTTACCTTCAAAACGTACAAAAAAAAACATACCCGATGTTTGAAAACTCTTGCACGTTACGTCCTTTAGCCTCACGTAATTAATTTTCATGGTTAACTCTAACCAATTGAATGCCACATGAGAGTATTTTCGTCAAATTACCCTATATATGTATTATATAAATATATTTCTCTCTCTTTCTCTCTTTAAATCCAGAAATACTCATCTCTCTCTCTACATCCATAAAAGCCCTTCAGATTCAATCTCTCTCACTCACTCTCAATCTAGAAAACACTAAGGGGGTGTTTGTTTTTTGTGAAAAGCACTTCAGAACCTCTTATGTCTGCCCCACGCAGACCACGCGCAGACGTTTGAGTCTGCAGCTTGTTTGTTTTTTGTAAGTGATTTCATTAAAAAAACCTCTTCCAAACCTCTTCCTCAAACAGACCTGGCCTCACATCTTCACACCTCTTCCAAACCTCTTCCTGCTCTTTCAAAACGCATCTCAAAAAAACCCTAGCTTGCTTCTTCTCCACAGCGACACCTGCCTCACGTCGCTTCTTTTCCACAGCCTGCTCCGGCGACCCTCATTCTTCCCTTCGATTTCTCTGTCAAATCCGTGATCATTACGACCTGCAACTATTTAGCCATCACCTTGAACCCAATGATTTTCCAACCAAAATCAAAGGATGTCCTGGGTACTTGGCAGCAGCGTTTCTTACGATATCCGAGTGAAACCCAACAAGTTTTTCGGGCTTTGGAGCGGCCTTCCTTCTATCATTAATGTCTGCCAGACACAGATAGTTACACGAGTGAGAGTTTTAGATAAAATATGTGTATGAAAACTCACATGGGTAGTCAAAAGTTACGACTTTGACAACGTTTAAAGCGTTCGCCAGCAAGTTCTTCCATCTGCATAAAACTCAAGCTTGGTGTTCAATAGAAATCTTGCTGTAAGCAAAAATAAAGATATGTGCATACATCTTTTTGCCCATTCAGTTTGTGCTGCTCTAATTTTTATTTCAAATTGCAAAGTTAAAACAATAAGTTTTTGTATTCATATGTACGATTTGAAAAATAACAAACATATTCAGCATTGCAATAGATAAAGGGTTTAATTTAGCCGTTACCTTGAACCCAATGATTTTCCAGCCAAAATCAAAGGACGTCCTGGGTACTTGGCAGCAGCATTTCTTACGATATCCGAGTAAAACCCGACAAGTTTGTTATTTTTCGCTGCCTCTGGCGACCCCTCTTGTCTTTGATTATTATTATTGTTACAAATTTCTGAAAAAAAAGTATGCTTTCTTGTATGTTTAGGCGCCAAAGAAGGAGAAAGCTCCCACACCGTCATCAAAGCCGGCCAAATCCCATTGCGGAACGCAGAAAAAGGTCAATTGTTGTATTTTTTTTTTTAATTTTCATTATGCATTTGTGATCTGTTTTGAGCTACAAATTGAGTGGCCAACACAGTTTGAGAAATGTTGAATTATGTTTGTTTATTTTGGCTGATTTAAAACCTGTATGTTACATGATTTGTGTTTGTTTTTAATGAATGGAGATTGCACAACAGGTGTTTGTTTTTTATGTGATATTTATGTCTTTGTTTTTAATTAATGGAGATTGCACAACAGCTTTGTGTAATTTGGATGCCATATTGTTTTTGATACAGTTGCTTGCTAAATGGTTAGTTTAAAATGGAGCTTGCAGAAGTTAAAAAAACAAACAGTCTTCTTCTTGCAGACTGCAGAGGTTTGGTCCACCTCTTCAGCTGCAGATATGGTCCGCAGACTGCAGACGTTTTACCTCTGAAAAAACAAACAACACCTAAAAAACACTTTATTAAAAATGTGTATGATGTATTCATCTTTAAAAAGCCATTTAATTTGTTGTTTTCTTTATTTCTAGAGTAAATTGCCATTTTAGTCCCTGAGTTTTGTCCAAATTTGCCATTTTAGTCCAGATAGTTTTTTTTTCACCTCTGGATCCCTGACTTTTCCACTTTGTTGCCATTTTGATCACATTGACTAACTTCGTCCAAAAACCCCATTTTTAACCAGGGGTATTTTAGGGATTTTCAATTTAAATCTTTCAAATTGCCATTTTGATCCATTCTTTTTTTATTTTGAAAAAATAAAGAGTAATATATAAAAAAACCTTTAATTTCTAAAAGCAAAATATTCAATAATATATATTAAAAAAACCCCTTTAATTATTATAACATATGTATATACAGATAACTCAAAACAACCCTCACCCCCTCTCTCATCAACCACAACAATCTCCACCGTGCACCACCACTGCCACCGCCATTCACCACCACTCACCACCGTTCACAACCCCACACTCTCTCTCATGCCGCACACGTTCTCTCTCTCTCTCTCAACATTCCACCACTGTCACCACTTACCCCACAACACCTTCAACACCTTCCACCACCATCACCACTGCCACCACTTACCCTACAACACCATCTCTACCTTTTTCGGCCAGATCCACCACTACTCCCCGCATGCCACCATTAATCTCAATGGAAGCTAGTGGCACATTGTTGGCTATATCAACCATTTTTTCCTCTTCACCGGAACAAAACACAGCTGACATGTCGAAATCAAAGGAGAGGAACCGGATTCAACGATTGTCGTTACCACCAACCCCACCATCACCAACGATTCCGCCGGGATGTCGATTAGTATGTTGTTCAACATTAATTTTGATTTTTAGGGTTTATTAGGGAAGATTTGGGGAGACAGTTGCAGACTTATGGGTGATTTTGGTGATTGGTGGTGGGTTTTGGTTGAGTTCTCTATTTTGATTAAACCCCCAATTCATAATCTCATGTTATTCAATCAAATCCCTCGATATATGGTTCAAGAATAGAGAAGGAGGTGATGGTGATGGTCAAGAAAGAGAGAGGAAAAGTATATGTGTGTTTATATAATATCAGTATATATAATTGTATATAATAATAAAGTATAGATTATAAGAATAATATAATAATTATTATAAGAATAAGATTAAAGGGGTTTTTTTAATATATATTATTGAATATTTTGTTTTTAGAAATTAAAGGTTTTTTTTATATATTACTCTTCATTTTTCAAAATAAAAAAAGAATGGATCAAAATGGCAATTTGAAAGATTTATATTGAAAATCCCTAAAATACCCCTGGTTAAAAATGGGGTTTTTGGACGGAGTTAGTCAATGTGATCAAAATGGCAACAAAGTGGAAAAGTCAGGGACCCAGAGGCGAAAAAAAAACTATTTGGACTAAAATGGCAAATTTAGACAAAACTCAAGGACTAAAATGACAATTTACTCTTATTTCTATAAAGCCTCTTCTTCACAATTTTAGATCCAATTCGTGTCAGTGTTACGTGAATCCCCTAATCAACTTCATATCTCCTTTTTCCTTTTCTCAAGTTCATGACACCCATCTATCTCATCGATACAAACACTAACAACCCATTCGCCATTCTTGTGACCACCTGCGACACTGATATTTGGATTAACAACAATCGCTTCAGGAAGCTTGGTGAGGGTCTGTTTGCGAGACCACCACCACAACGACAATCACTTCAGGAAGTTTAGGGGTCATACATAATTAATCAACCCGCAACCACCGTGACGTCCACCACATCCATCCAACCTTTCTTCTCCTGAACACTATCTCCTCTGATCAGATCTGTCATATTTTGGTGGATGGTAAGTTCAGATCTCAAGGATGGTTGGTTTAGAGGGTTCGTTTTTTAGATGAGGGGGTGGTGGCAGCTAGTGCTTGTGATGGCGGTGGTCGGATTTGGCAGTGGCAGGTAAAGGACGATTATGGTGGGGGTGGTGGTGGTAGTTTTTTAAAGAGAGAGAGAGAGAGAGAGGAGAGCGTTGTTCCCGAGTCTTATTTAACAGGGGAAGAGGAAAGAAAAGAGATGAAAATATGAAAAAAGCATGTTCCCGAGATTTTTTAAGAATAGAAGGGAGGGGAAAGGAGGAAAAAGAAAAGAAAATTTGTTAATATATTTATCCTTCCAAATCGGAAAGATTAGGAGAGAAAATCTTATTAATTACTAAATTACCCGCATATCTAATTAAAATGTTTTATGTTTAAAGGATATAATAGTAAAATTGTTCCTTTTTTTTTCTTTTCCTCCTAACTCAGGAACACATAAAATGCTTCATTTCTTCTATTTTCCTTTACTTTTCATTAAACTCGAGAACACGAAAAAAATCACATCTTTTCCTTCCTTTTCTCTTTTAATTCACCCCCCCCCCCTTTGTTAAAGAGAGGGCGAGTGGGTGGTTTATTTGTACATAGATATGTAATTTTACATTTTCAAATTGTTTTATTTATTACTTTTTATGTTTATTAAATTTAAGTAAATAGTGTAAAATACCAAAATAACCTTATATGGGGTCCACTTGGACATACATAATCATGAAAATTAACTAAGTTAGGGCTAAGAACATAACATGTAAGGATTTACAAACATCTTGTACTTTTTGAAGGTAAAGCATACATTTTGCCATCTGGTATTAACATAAAAGACAATTTTTGGATTTTACTCTTGTTTTAATTTGGAGCTCATCAGTAGGGCTGCAAACGAACCAAACGTTCGGCGAATAGTTCATGAACCGTTCGGTTGGAAGTTCATTTGTGTTCGTTCGTTTATTAAACAAACGGACACAAACAAGAAATTCTGTTCGTTTTGTTAAATGAACAAACATGAACAGAGTTCTTTCATTTATGTTCGTGAACGTTTGGTAACATGTTCCTTTGTGTTAGATAGTTCATTGGTGTTTTTAGCTTTTATATATTATTTAAATACTTCAAAATTCCAACAAATAAAATATTTAATCAGTGTGAAATGTATTAAATATTTTGTTCATGAACGTTTGATTGTATTTGTTTGTTACCATTTGTATTCATGAAAATTAGTTTGTGCGCATTTGTGTTCATCATCGTTCGTTTTCATTCGTTAAATTAACAAACGAACACGAACAAGTTCATTTCCTTAACAAACAAACACAAACATAAAATCTCGTTCGATAAGCGTTCATGAACAGCTCGTGAAGACAAATATTTCTTAACAAACGAACAAGGACTTGTCCGTGTTCGTTCAGTTTGTTTGCAGCCCTACTCATCAGCTACAAATTTGATTTTTGAGTCTTAAAATATGTTTTTATTATAAAGTTGTTCATCTTGGTTTCTACTCATCTTATTTTAACATCATAATAATGTGCTCATATTATCTTTGCCATGTATTTTAGACTTCATAATTTACAGCAAAATCTTTGGATTAAACAAGAGACTACACACACTTTTAAAAAAACAGTTGACAAAATGTTTCATCAATATCACGCCTAATTCATAGGAACAGATCATATCAGAAACTAAAACTAGTCAAATTCAATAACGCATATTAAACACCGGTTGATCCAAACCCACCTGCACCTCTAACAGTCGAATCCAGATCATCAACCTCAACAACTTCAGGCATCACAATCTTCTCAATAATCAACTGCGCAATTCGATCACCAACTTTCACTTCAAAATCAACATCAGAAAAGTTGAAGAGTATTACACCAACCGGGCCTCTGTAATCGGCATCAATTACACCTGCCCCAACATCAATAGAGTGTTTCCATGCTAGACCAGACCTCGGAGCTACAAAAAAGTTACACACGTTAAGTAACGGAAGTTCAAAACCATAAACTGAATACAAAAGCATTTAGAAACTTACCAATGCGGCCATAAGTTCCTTCGGGTACTGCTACGCTTAAATCTGTGGGAACCAATGCTTTGCCCCTTGCAGGTACTTTTGTGTCGGTTGCACTGAATCAATTAATCAAAACATAAAAAAATGAATTTACCCTAATCAAATGGCCACGTGAATATCTATTATTATTTTTTTATGACAACTCTTAACTTTCCCTCTGATTTGGTCCCTTTAACAGGCCTAGTTCAACTGTTAAGGGTCCTAACCACTAACAGCAACTACACCTTTCGTAAAAAAAAAAAAAAGATTAGCAAACATTCCAGAAAAATCTTTACGTGATAAAGTTACTTTTAATTTTATTAAAAATATATGAATTTAAACTTTTTAAATATACATTTTCAACATATTCGGTTTCTCAGCGGGTGCCAAACCATTAAACCCGGTTTTTTAAAGCTTAAACCGAACCGCTGCACTCCTAAATCAACCAAACCAGCCAATTCAAAGGGGTTTTAAGGACCAAGAACACAGTTGAATCAAGTTCGTTTTAAGGGAATTGGTACCTCGAAAGATCGTAACCTGCGGCGAGAGACGAGCCTCTGGAAGGTAAAACCGCTTTCTCCGAGAGCTTCTTCACTTTGAAAACAGGAATTTGGTGATCTTCTACTTTCTGAACCTTTGCGGCCGGTCCTTCGGTTTCAGGGTTGCCGTTGATGCTCTGTGCCATTGCTGAAACGAATGATCCAAATTGATGAAAATGGAGATGGGGGTAGGGTTTATAATTGGCCGCTAAAAGGGGAGAACGTGTAATGGCGCCAAGAATTCCCGCCATCTTTAAACCCAACAACATATTGATAGTGGGATGGATATGTTGAATGTTTTTTATATGGTAACCTTATAATTTACTTAAACTAAAATGTATACTTAATTTTGAATTCTATATTCCAAATTTATAGAGTAATTGTGTATGTTACATTATTTTGATAAACTAGTAGAGTAATTATGTATACTTTAATTTTGAGTTGTATATTTTTTATGAACTTATAGAGTAATTGTACATGTTATGTTATTTTGATAATTACTCTACGAACAAAATAATTATGGAAATGTCACCGTATATTTTTGTTTTCCACTTTATTCGTACGTTTTGTACGATTGTAGAGAATCTTTACTCTGTTAAAAATACACTTAGGAGTAAGTTTAGCCGGTTGTTTCATACATGGAGAATTCAAATAAACTTCTCAACCCGACCATTTATCTTTTCACTTTCCTGCCCGACTAGTTTTGTGCATAAAACATAAAAGGCATACCAAGAAACAAAAAAATGGTAAAACTTCTATAAATTAATTTTCGGTAAATTAATGATGTGGATTCGCTCTAGGATCGATTCCTTAACCGTTGAATGCGTAGAACATGAATCTTGTGCGGAATCCAAGAACGTGTGTAGATTGAACACCAAGAAGTAATTAAACTATGATTTCTATTGATTCTAGAACGTTACAGAACCACGAAATCAAACTGACAGAGTTTCCCCTCTAAATCAGCAAAGTTACCATGAACAAGACCCTACACTCCTATTTATAAGCATAGAACATCCTTAAGTATGTAGCTAAGAATGGACCTCCATTCATACGGATGCACAATTACGAATGGACTTGAATGTTACGGATGGACATGAACCTACGAATGGACCTTGAAAGTTACGGATGGACTTGCTGATTCGTCTGAATGGACTCTATGTGCATTCGTACGAATGGACTTTAACATCCTTGAACTTTATAGTTTGCTCAGTTCAGCACTAGTCTTGTCTCATCTGATTAAGCTACGATACGTGATTGACGGAAACGATAGACATATGCACTCACAGACCCCCCCTTGGATATTGCTGCAGTCAATCTCGTAGCTTTCTATCTTCTCTATCTGAGTCTTTTAGAAGCTTTGACATCTTCAGCACCACATGCTCCTCGTTGCTCTACAAGCTCCTCTTGAATCTGCTTCCTGCTTCAGCAGCTCTTTTCAGTTGACTCTCTTTCCAGGCTCCCCCTTTCATTAAGCTTTCGGCTTTTCAGGATCAACACCTGGTTCTACCCCTTGCTTTGAGCTTTTCTTTAGACTCCCCCTTAACCTCAGTTATCAGGATCGTAATCTGGTTCACCATCTGAAATCACAAGTATTTAACAGTGAAAGCTTTTTAGGTCACCTAGAATTGGTAACCTGGCTTTAAGCATTCATACGTATGTGCTTTTTAGATTACCAGGATCATGAACCTAGTTCTATGAAAGATTGACAATATAAAACTATTTTTGGTTCAAGATCGTTTCCTAGCCCTTTAAAAACTATTATCTTCCAGTATCGAACTCTGGCTCAAAGAAAACCATTTAACAGTTTTAAAACTCCAGGATTGCATCCTGGCTCTCTCCCCCTATCAAATAACTATATCTGACAGTAAAGCATCCAAAACCCTCAGTTGATCATCCAAGTCCAAATTAATGACCTTCGAGATTTTCACAAACTGGTTTTGGATTTTTCGATAAAAACCTCAAGTTTCAAATTAATGAACTTGTTTATTTTCAGAAAACTTGTTCTGCATACTTAGATTTTGAAACTCAGCTTTCCAACATCGGTTGTCGAAAATAAAGTAGAACAAAATCTTTTTGAATGTTTCAAAGTTTATGCTAAAACTCACTGAAAAACTTTTTGTATATTTTCTTTAAAGAAATGCAGTAAAGAAATATTTACAGACAATATTTTTGTTTGAGTTCACGTCAGAGGATCATATCAGTTTATGACAAATCACTAGCACTGTTGACCTTTTAAACACTTTAGGTTCTAAATGATTCACTTACATTGTCAGTATACTGGTCCACTTAAATTTTCACACAAACTTCTATTGATTCAAGATACTAGATTTAATATTTTAGGAACTTAACTTATTCGCGTGTTCCACCTCAGAATATACTCCTGCATCAAGATTCCCTAGATTCAGTCTTACAGGTGAATATACCTAATTGATATTTATCTCTGGGTTAGTGCGAGGCCTTGAGAGCTCAGGTATGAACTACCATTCAGTCAAAGAGATGAAGGCTCGACTTTAGGTGTGTTCCACTTAGGAATCTTCTTTACAGCTGCACTTGATTTATATCTTTCGATATTTTTCAATTTTTATGCAGAGGGAAAGCTTTTTAAGCACGCAAAGTATTATATGAGGTCTAGGCCATTGCTGACACAAAATCAGAAGACCAAGTATAATACCCCGGATATCAATAAGTATAAAGACCTAATATCTCATAATCAGACAATCTCTCAAACGAAAGTTCGGAGTACTAGGTCCATATATCCGAGAGATGTTCCCCACGGGATAAGAAAGTTATTGATTTAGGTTTATATCTCAAAATCAATTTACTAAGTGTGTAAAAACCTACTGACATATCATTAGTGAGACCGTTTATCACATTTGAATTTTCATTTCTTTAGCATGCTATGATTGTCTAATGATGTACTATCATTTCCTCTTTTTACTCCCCCTTAAAATCCAAAACATTTAAACAATTTGACAAACCGATGTAGACAACTTTGTCTTGCCATCCATTTTCTGCAATAACATGCTCTGTTTTGCATAAAGAACCCCCATGATTGACAACACAATGATATTTAACAGTTTGAAAGCCATTTTTAACCACTTGTGAAATTAATCATGTTTGTTCAACCGTGAGGGTTTCGGCGTATTCAATCAACATTTTTTTTTTCAAATTTTTGATTTTTTAACAAATTTAAAAACAAACATATTTTTTCATTTTTCAATTATTGACAAAATTAAAACATATATTTTTAGTTTTTAAATTTTTTTATTTTTAGGGTTTTTGATTTATGTTTTATTTATATACAAAAACAAACAAACTCCCTGTTTTTCATTCACAAGGCATCGCCTCCTCTTGTGCTAGGCTGCTCCTCTCTGCTTGTTGACATTCAGCAACCTTCTTGAGTACCTGCACATTCATCTAACTCAATTACTTGAATAATGCAACCCAGGCCTGTTTGACCTTGGGTATTGTGGCACAATATGAATCATTTAACTTCGGAAAATCTTTGTCATTTTAAACAAACACTTTTTCGTTCTTATTTTCAACCTTCTTGGTTGAATCGATTTTCCGTTTGTTACTCACAGAAGTCTGTTTCTTGACCACCCACATTTGTCCTTTTAAACATTCCTTTAATAAAACCTTGATTCATTTTGAATGTTTTGTTTTGACAAATCAGCTTTAGGTTTCCAACATTGGTTTGGCTTTGTCAAATCAGCCGTTGATTTCCAACTTTGTTTTGTCTCAAATCTGGGTGTCTTTGATTTCCAAGTTTGTTGTGATTCAACCTTGGATGACTTCCAAGTTTGTTTTGATCCAAACTTGGTTGACGATGTGTGCAAAATGTAACATATAAATTACATCATATGAGGCATAAAACTAACCCTTTTAGTACTAATGTTGGAAAAAGTGTGTTTTTGTCTTCCTTTTGAATTTACAGGACCAAATGAGCTTAAACGAGCAAAATGTCACACCCCTTTCTGCGGCGGAAGCACGAGGTGTGATCATGAAAGGTTCTCATTGCATACGAAAGGTAAACATACTACATGCTCATAAAAATAACTTCAAATACCAACCATTCATAATTTGAAAACACAAGTTTAGCGTCTACATCGCGACGATGGCATAAAACATTGTCTTAAAAGTTTACATCTTTATTTAATCATAACATAGACGACATCCATAAGCATGAGTAGGACCGCGCGCACATCCACCTTTAGCTACCTGAAATACATGTGAGATTTTGGAAAAACGTCAACAAAATGTTGGTGTGAATTCATGCAGTGATTGTTTTGAATGTTTAATATACTCTAATGATAACATAGTATGAATGTTTGAATGTAACTTGTAAAACGTATCTGTAACTGGGTACTATGACTGTTTGAATGTGTGAGGCTGCTAGTGGTTTGCAAGGCCACTAACATATGTTACGACATAGGAAGTCACCAAACCTAGGCATTTTTGTCAACTTTGACTGAGACACAGAAGCACTCATTGGTAGAAGTAGGCCAAGAGTGGGGTTGCCTGAAACCCATTAGATCTAACCTTTTGTTCCACGGTCTGAATGTATACGTTGATTAATGGTGCTTATTGATGGGAAGTGTGAAACATGAGCCTTAAGTGTATTAGATTGTGTGATTTAATGTGGTTTATGCGATTATATTCGTTGAATATAGTAACTACGAGCTTTTGTGGTGTTACAGGTTAATCGGCATAATTCGGAGAAATTAAAGTGCTTAGAAGCGAAACGGAACAAGCACAGATGATTATTAAAGAGATATCATGTTAAACAGGATTGGTTTCGGGCCAAATGATAGCTTGGAGTTGCGAGAAATATAAAAGTCTGAAGCCTACGGTCTAAAATGTAAGCTACGGTTGACGGAACTTAGTAGCGCACATGTAAGGGTTTAAGGTATTAATAGAAATTGTGAAAATCTAAGCTACTGGCTATCATCTCCTGGGCGATTAGTGGAACACATGCAGCAAACACAAACCGTAGGTTACGGTTACGTAAGTGTAGCCTACAGTCATGAAATAACAAAAGAAACAGAATGTTGATACCGTAACCTACGGAATGTAACCGTATGCTACGGTGGAATGAGATAAGTCAGCGCATGTGTTGTTTGAATTGAGAATTAAATGGGGTTCAAAATCTTTATATATGGGGCCGACATGAAGGACTTTTGGATTTCTTTGATTTGGCCGCCACACAATGGGGCACATCACGTGACCAGAAGGTAAAACAACATCATCATTATATTAGTGGACTTCTTATTGGCAGCCATATTTGGTTTGGGGGCCCAATATTAATGAGATTCACGTGAACAAAAATTAACAACATCATCAAAGTGGGTCGCTAACAAGAATTAACAACACCACTCATCACATCTCACGCAGCCCAAGAGGGTCTTGGGGATTTTTTGGCGGCTGAAGACACCATCAGTTACGTGATGGGCCGCACATGTGGGCCTGAGTGTGGACGGCCCATGCAGGGTACACGCATACAAGGGTTTCGAGAAGCAACATTTTTTTGACGACAAGGGGAGAAGGAAGTCAGCACTTCGGAAGCACACGAAGATCAACCGAACGAGATGAGCGGCTAGTCTAGTGGTTTCCTCCGGATGGAGGGTTTTGTAAGTGGATAATTTTATGTGTTTGTGACAATCGTTTAACTCGGTGATCTAAGCATTCGATGCTTTTCACCTTTGATTTGATGTATTGGTTGTAAACAATTGCATTTATTTAAACCTTAATTTCTAAGCATTCAGTTCCCGAGAGTTCTAGTAATTGGGATATATTTGACATGGGGTTAGGGTTTGTAATCGTAATTGATAATCATTCGATAACCTCCCGTTATGTATTGACTGGAGTACTTAGTCGTTGGTTATCACAATTGATGAATTAAGTTAAACACTTATGTCTATGTGAGTGTTTCGATTAAACACATAATTGAATCTAGCTGCAAAACCTGAAATCTGGAGGAACCATTGTTCTCTCCAACTGTTTACAACCTCGTATTTTCGTAGTTTGTTAGTTAATCAAACAATCAAACCAACAACTGAGTTTTACTTTTTTTTACTAGTAGTTAATTAAAACTGAGCATTACACACTTTCCACAATCCTCCTCTGGTTCGATATCCGACTTACCCTAGCTATAGAGTTAGTTGGTTTTTGCATGTCCATAACGACAGACATCACTTATGGTACCCTATTCGAGACACGATCTAGAATGTTTCACTTGAATGTTTTCGTACCCATCATAACACATGTAAACATTGTAAAATTTTGTAACATGTATTTCACCCGCGAGAGTTATAAAACCAAAAACAGTTAAAGAAAAGGGGGAGCACGAACTCACAACTTTCCATTCCTTGCATCGTAAACTTCACCGGATTTGCTTATAGTGCGTCGTGACCTAAACGTGTTTTATTATCGTTAGTCACTAGACTTGTATCGTACAAGCACAAGTCACTATCTTTTGTATATATATTGTTGTGTTAAAAATATTTTATATTTTTAACTATGTATCTTACTTATATTATTTTCTCAAAAATTAATATAAGTATCTTGTATTTTGCACTTTGCACCCGAATTATGTATTTTGTTCAAAACTTCATTTTATGCCCATAACTTGACCAAGTTATTTATTTCTATCAACTAATATATTTACACAAATATATTTTCTTGTATTTGTCTAAGTATGTTGTATGTGTATTTTTGTGTTTTTACTCCTCAAGAGTATTTAGTGTATTTTCAAGTCCTAATACACTAGCACGTATAATACATACTACATACACTTAGCACAAAATTTGGTGATAAAATAATATATATATTTTTCTCAAAAATATACATACTTAATGTCATTTTTTTTCAAAACCTTGACGAAATCATCGTTTCTTAACTCAAAAAAATTAGGGAAGCCTTGGTAAATACCTTGGTATGCATTTTTAGGGAATAAGTTTCTCAAACTTATATATTTTTCTAAGTGTCAAAATTTATAAAAATTTTGACAGAGTTTCCCCTAAAAATGGAGGTTTCCCATGTTTTCAAAACATGTGTTTATTTTCTTTTAGATCATTAACAATATACACTCATTTTTCTATCTCATGAACTTGAAAATTTATAAAAATGTGTAGTAACTTACTAGGGTATTTAGTAAGTCTTGTTACTCTTTAAAGTGTGTTTGTTTCTTTAAAAGCTTTATTTTTAAAGAGTTTAGTTCTTTACAACTTGTGACAATATTTTCTAAAAATACTACTTCTTGTATTTTTCTTGTTACACATGTGTATCTTTACTTTATTAATTACCAAAAATAAGGTTTATTTGTTTAAGAACCAAGATTAAGTTAAACTTGTATTTTTAACTTGGTTCTTTTGAAAACCCACTTGTAGATCTTTAGATCTACATGTTTAGTGTCTTATTTTACAAGAAAAATTATGTTTACACAAGCTTCAAGTTCATGGTGGATGATTTCATCATCTTTTATATCTCTAACACTTAACCTACTACTAGTTCATGTTCTTGAACGTGAACTAGTATGTGTAGATGATGATCTATCCCACTCTTAATGACAAACAACATCAAATAATCACAACCATACAAGATTCACAAGATTTACACACGTATCTACTCTTTATCCACCATTAATCACTTATGTTCAAGACTTTTATGGAAGTTCTTTAGTGTTCTTAATTTTTAACCACTAAATCACCTATTAACCACTAAAAATAAGAACAAGATGAAGATTTAAAGCACTTACTACTAGCACAAGGCTAGGGAAGTTCAAGAGGGTAAATGAAGTGGATAAAAGCAAATGAAGAAGGTCCTTCAAGATCTGCTTGCACCGAGCTTTGTTAGTGACCTTCTTACACCCTAATATCACCTTAGAATGGATGGATATGGATTGAAAAATGGTGGTAATGTGGTGGTGTATGGTGGCCGTAGGTAATGGAGGAAGGAGAGGAGGTTAGTGAAGGTTGAAGGTGATGAGAATGATATGTGGTTATCCTTTGGTTTTTATGGAAAAAGTTCCAACATCTTTTAATCTTTCGGTTCTAATGTCCACTACTTTCCCAACATGATCCAATTAAATAATCAAAGAAATCCCATGTGGGACCCCATAGTGAACCGTCCTAATGTGAGGGGGGGGGGTATTAGTTGAATTTCAATGGTTAGTTACATAAGCTAGTTAGGAGATTAGTGAAATAATTAGTGGTTTATATGTGTTGTGGAATGTATAGTGCGTTAGGGTGTTCGGGGACCCTAACTAGCTTAGAAAAATAAAAACAATGCGTTTGACATTATTTTTGTGTTCCGGGTAAAGTCCGGTTGTTCAGTTGGATACCGGTTCGTTAAAGTGCTAAATTGCACCGTTTAGTGTCTTTCAAGTGCCCTTTTGTAACCCTTTTAACTCCGACAATTAGGGAAGTATTCTGAATAATAAAACGAAATTTCTGCATGATATTTATGTGTTTAAAAGCTGATTTGAGCTGAATTTAATAAATTTCTGCACTTAAAGTGCGTTTCGGGTGCTTTTTAGTGCGTATCTTGGCTTCCGGATGGTATATATGTAAACCCTTGTATGTACTCTTGGGTTTTTAATGTGTTCATGTAATTGGATCTACACCTAGGCCCTAATTTTAATGTTTGACTGCTTTCTGCAATTCTGTTGACACATTTGTCTTACGGTGAGTTTACTAGTATTTCTGACGCAACGCAGTTCATTAATGTATAATGTAATTCTTGTAGTATAAAACGTGCATGAATTCACTTGTATTGTATGAAATCAGATAATGTTGACACTAAAGCAAATAATTGCAGTCATTAAATAATAATTATAGTGTACGGAAATTACCGGTTTGGTGCCAGTTGTCACAGTCTCCCCCCGTTAAAAGAATTTCGTCCCGAAATTCAGGCTGAACTAACTCTCGCAGGAGTCTTCTTGAACAGGTGGGGATACTTTTCTTTGAACTGGTCTTCACGTTCCCACTTGTACTCGGGTCCGTGTTTAGAGTTCCAACGTACTTTGACAAGCTTGACACTGCTCCTTCTGGTCTTGTTGACTTTCCAGTCTGTAACCTCAACGGGTTGTTCTGTAAACCGGAGAGTGTCGTCAATATGCACTTCATCCGCAGGGATGATCACGTTTTCCTGTGTTGGACTCTTCTTGAGGTTGGATACATGGAACGTATCATGTACTCCATTAAGTTCCTCCGGTAACTCCAACTTGTACGCTACGGTACCAATTCTTTCTAAGATCTTGAATGGTCCGATGTATCGTGGATTCAGATTTCCACGCTTTCCAAATCTGAGTACGCCCTTCCAAGGTGAGACTTTCAACAAAACTTTGTCTCCCACCTCGAATTCTAATGGTTTACGTCTTCGATCAGCGTAGCTCTTTTGTCGACCTCGAGCCGCCCTAATGCGCTCTCGGATCTGTGTAATCTTGTCGGTCGTCTCTTGTACCAATTCAGGACCAACCATTCTTTTGTCTCCAGCGTCTGCCCAACATAGAGGCGATCGACACTTGCGGCCATACAGAGCTTCGAACAGTGCGGCTTTGATGCTTGTATGATAACTGTAATTATAGGAAAACTCAACTAAAGGTAGGTGAGTATCCCAGCTGCCGCCTAGGTCCATGACACATGCGCGAAGCATATCTTCTAATGTTTGTATAGTCTGTTTACTCTGGCCGTCTTTTTGTGGATGGAATGCCGTGCTTAGATCTAGCTGAGACCCAAAGGCTTCCTGAAAGGATCGCCAAATTCTTGAGACAAAGCGTCCATCTCTGTCTGAAATGATTGAGATAGGCACTCCATGACGTGTCACAATCTCTTTTAGGTATATCTCAGCAAGCTTTCCAGTGCTATCCTTCTCTCGGAATAGTAGGAAATGCGCAGACTTTGTTAGCCGATCGACTATCACCCATATCATGTCGTGCCCTCTTGGGGTCCTGGGCAATTTCTTTATGAAGTCCATCGAGATTTGCTCCTACTTCCACATGGGAATCTCTGGTTGTTGTAATAGGCCGGACGGTTTCTGATATTCAGCCTTAACCTTAGCACAGGTTAGGCATTTTCCTACGTAGACAGCAATGTCACTCTTGAGTCTCGGCCACCAATAGTATTCCTTTAAGTCTTGATACATCTTGTCCGATCCTGGATGGATCGAGTATCTCGATTTATGCGCTTCATCAAGGATGACTTCTCGTAGGCCACCATAGAGCGGAACCCAAATACGCTTCTTAAATTATAAGGCTCCCTCTTCATTTGGCGCCATGTACTTCAATGCACCCCGGAGATATTCAGCTTTACGGTTTTCCATCTTAAGGGCTTCTTGTTGTGCGTCACGAATGCGTGAGGTGAGGTTCATTCGAATAGTCATTTCCAATGCTCGAACCCTTAGGGTCTTAACCCTTTCTTTTCGACTCAAAGCGTCTGCTACAACGTTTACCTTTCCAGGATGGTACTTAATCTCACAGTCATAATCATTTAACAGCTCGACCGATCGCCGCTGGCGCATGTTCAGTTCCTTCTGATCAAGTATGTGTTGCAGACTCTTGTGATCTGTGAAGATTGTACATCGAGTACCATGCAGAGAGTGTTGCCAGATCTTTAAGGCGAATACCACCGCACCCAGTTCCAAGTCGTGTGTAGTGTAGTTTCTTTCATGAACTTTCAATTGTCTTGAAGCGTAAGCGATGAGTTTTTGGCGTTGCATAAGCACACAACCCAAACCTTGGTGCGAGGCGTCGCAGTATACCACGAAGTCTTCTGTGCCTTCGGGTAATGATAGTATTGGTGCATCGCATAGCTTGTTTTTGAGTAGTTGGAAGGCTTCTTCTTGTTTAACACCCCAATCATACTTCTTGTCTTTCTGCATGAGGGTCGTTAGCGGTTGAGCTATTTTTGAGAAATTCTCAATAAATCGTTGATAATAGCCCGCTAAGCCCAAAAATTGCCGAACTTCAGTCGGGGTTTTAGGGGCTTCCCAATTCTTTATGGCTTCAATCTTGGATGGGTCTACGTGAATGCCCTTCTCATTCACAATGTGACCAAGAAATTGAACTTCGCGAATCCAGAATTCGCACTTTGAGAATTTTGCATAGAGCTTCTCTTTCTTTAGTAGTTCCAGTATGGTTCTGAGGTGTTGCTCGTGCTCTTCTTTCGTCCGTGAGTAGATCAGGATATCATCGATAAATACAATCACGAATTTATCGAGATATGGTTTGCATACGCGGTTCATTAGATCCATAAATACCGCTGGCGCGTTCGTCAGTCCGAATGGCATCACAAGAAACTTGTAATGCCCATAGCGTGTTCTGAATGCAGTCTTTGGTATGCTTTCCTCTTGTATCCTTAGCTGGTGGTATCCAGATCGAAGATCGATCTTGGAATAGTAGCTTGATCCTTGCAACTGATCAAATAAGTCATCAATCCTCGGTAATGGGTACCGATTCTTGATTGTGAGCTTGTTCAGTTCTCTGTAATCGATACACATCCGCAGAGTTCCGTCCTTTTTCTTCACGAACAGTACTGGAGCACCCCAGGGCGAGAAGCTTGGCCTTATGAATCCTTTATCCAACAACTCCTGGAGTTGTGTAGATAATTCTTGCATCTCGGATGGAGCAAGCCGATAAGGTGCCTTGGCTACAGGAGCGGCTCCTGGAACCAAGTCTATACGGAATTCGACTTGTTGTTGCGGAGGTAATCCTGGTAGATCTTCGGGAAAAACATCCGGGAATTCCTTCACCACAGGAATCTCTTCGAGTTTTGGCTCCTCGGCCTCCTTATCAACAACGTGCGCTAGGAAAGCAACACATCCTTTCCTTAAGCACTTCTGTGCCTTCATGCAACTGATGATTCGTAGAGGCGCGTCTCATCTTTCTCCATGTACGATGAGAGTTTCATCATTCGCCAAAGGGATGCGAATGATTTTCTCATGACCAATAACTTCAGCTTTGTTCTTGGACAACCAGTCCATTCCGACTACTACATCGAAGCTACCCAATTGAATAGGTAAGAGGTCGATGCTAAATCTTCGTTCACCAAGTTCTAGTGTGTAGCCTCTAACAACTTCACCCGATTTGACAAGTTTACCATTGGCTAGTTCTATGGAGTAAGGAATATCCAATCTACTAGACTCTATCCCAAGCATATGTTTAAATTCCATAGACATGAAATTATAATCGGCACCGGTGTCAAATAATATGGATGCAAAGTGATTGTTAACGAGAAACGTACCGGTGACCACGTTAGGGTCCTCGCGTGCGTCCCTTGCTCCAATCACAAAAGCTCGAGCCTGAGCGTTGTTTCTCCTTGGGCAGTCTTTCATGAAATGTTCATTGCTTCCACAGCTGAAGCATCCTTGGTTTCGCCCAGCTTCATTTCCAACCCGGTTATTGTTGCTATTTCCATTCCCACCATCGTTCCCATTTCCAGCACCGTTACGGTTTCCATTCCCATTCCTATTACCATTACCATTGCGGCCTCCAATACCTTTACCCCAACAATCCTCGCACTTCCCAACGCGACAATTTCCCACATGGTGAAAACCACAACGGTTACACTTGGGCAGAGTGCCCTGATACTTCTTAGCTCCAGACTCATTTGCAGCTGCGAAGGTTTTTGCCTCCCTAGGTGGGTTAGTGTCACGCTTCTTGTTGTTCGAACCCTTGTTGCTGCGGGTTGCTTGGCTGAGATTTGAATGCTTCCTTTTCTTGTCACCAGAAGACTCAGCATGCGTCTCGGTATTTTCTGTTGGGTTCAGTGATAGCTTCTGCATACGAACACAATCTTCAGTAAGGCTGACAGCCAGAGTTACAGCCTTGGTAATTATTTGTGGTTTGGCTGAAGTCACCATGCCACGAAACTCTGGGGCCAGTCCCCAAATGTAGCGTTCAACGCGTTTGAATTCCGGGGTCACCATGTAGGGAATCACCCTAGACAAATCATGGAACCTTCGAGTATACCCGGTGATGTCAGCACCCACCATAGTCAAGTGCCAGAATTCCGTCTCCAACCTTTGGAGTTCGGCACGAGAGCAGTACTTTTCTCTCATCTTCTCTTTCAATTCATCCCAAGTCATGCCATACGCGACATCATCACCCAGCGTTTGAACTAGCAAATTCCACCATGTCAGTGCTTCGTCGACAAACAGCCCAGTAGCAAAAGTGACTTGTTGATCCGCGGTACACTTGCTCATGCGGATTGTGGCTTCAGTCTTTTCCGTCCAACGCACAAACGCTACTGCTCCTCCAGTGCCATCGTAGTTCATTGGTTTGCAGTCAATGAACTGCTTGAAGGTGCAGCCTGTAATTGACCCAACCAATTCATTTGTGAGCAATCGAAGAAATAATGAAACAAAGACCGTTCATAAATTTCCCCATGCTTAGCAAATTGTCTTATGGTTACCTTGAGCTATGTGTCCTCCAGATGAATCTCCATGTCTGTTACGCCTAGCATTGCTTGGTCCTCCACTGTCTTGAGTACGGTTCGCCTCGTACTGGGCGATAGCAGCAGAGATCCTTTCTTCCAGTAGAGCGTTCAGTTCTTCAGAAGTCTTTGGCAGTGGGGGAGGGGGAGGTTGATCACGAGCATTCACAGCTCTTCTTGGTGCCATGTTCTGACAGAACATAACATAATAGGGTTAGACATTTGTTTGATATCATCGTACGAGACAGTAGTAGTATATATATATATACGCAGGCATATACCACATAAGTGACATCAAACAATTCGCGCAATTAATTCATACAGCAACAAGCATGTATAATTAGGTAAACACCTTACTTCACATTGGCGGTTCTTGTCTTTATACCCTAAGTCATCACTCCAAAGAGTGTACGTTTGACCTTTTTCTTTCACTGAGGGAATGCATACGCGACAAGACTTGCTGTGGTTTCTGTGCACTGAGTTCCATAATTATGTATGCATCCATAATTACGTAACTCCTTGCACAGTCCGCACAGTTCGTTTTGTCCTCGTATTACTTCCTTCAGATAGGCCATTGTTTCCAGGTAAAGTCATGTATACTAGTGGTATTCTACATCTAGTACATGTATATGCTAATTATCACACAGAATTGCAAGTAATGTCTCAGTTAAAGACATGTGCTACTCCTGTGCACCCTAAGTCTCGTAGTGTCTTTTCTAGACTCATGTAACCAGTTTCAGGCAGTGGATGTCGCGGGAAATTTTATGCAATGAAAACTTTTTTGAAAAATTTTCGTGAGGATCCTAGAGATTGTAGACTAGACTCGATAAGGAATCCTGGTTCACTACAATCGCAGCTCTGATACCAATCTGTCACACCCCTTTCTGCGGCAGAAGCACGAGGTGTGATCATGAAAGGTTCTCATTGCATACGAAAGGTAAACATACTACATGCTCATAAAAATAACTTCAAATACCAACCATTCTTAATTTGAAAACACAAGTTTAGCGTCTACATCGCGACGATGGCATAAAACATTGTCTTAAAAGTTTACATCTTTATTTAATCATAACATAGACGACATCCATAAGCATGAGTAGGACTGCGCGCACATCCACCTTTAGTTACCTGAAATACATGTGAGTTTTTGGAAAAACGTCAACAAAATGTTGGTGTGAATTCATGCAGTGATTGTTTTGAATGTTTAATATACTCTAATGATAACATAGTATGAATGTTTGAATGTAACTTGTAAAACGTATCTGTAACTGGGTACTATGACTGTTTGAATGTGTGAGGCTGCTAGTGGTTTGCAAGGCCACTAACATATGTCACGACATAGGAAGTCACCAAACCTAGGCATTTTTGTCAACTTTGACTGAGACACAGAAGCACTCATTGGTAGAAGTAGGCCAAGAGTGGGGTTGCCTGAAACCCATTAGATCTAACCTTTTGTTCCGCGGTCTGAATATATACGTTGATTAATGGTGCTTATGATACCCTATTCGAGACACGGTCTAGAATGTTTCACTTGAATGTTTTTGTACCCATCGTAACACATGTAAACATTGTAAAATTTTGTAACATGTATTTCACCCCGAGAGTTATAAAACCAAAAACAGTTAAAGAAAAGGGGGAGCATGAACTCACAACTTTGCGTTCCTTGCGTCGTAAACTTCACCGGATTTGCTTATAGTGCGTCGTGACCTAAATGTGTTTTATTATCGTTAGTCACTAGACTTGTATCGTACAAGCACAAGTCACTATCTTTTGTATATATATTGTTGTGTTAAAAATATTTTATATTTTTAACTATGTATCTTACTTATATTATTTTCTCAAAAATTAATATAAGTATCTTGTATTTTGCACTTTGCACCCGAATTATGTATTTTGTTCAAAACTTCATTTTATGCCCATAACTTGACCAAGTTATTTATTTCTATCAACTAATATATTTACACAAATATATTTTCTTGTATTTGTCTAAGTATGTTGTATGTGTATTTTTGTGTTTTTACTCCTCAAGAGTATTTAGTGTATTTTCAAGTCCTAATACACTAGCACGTATAATACATACTACATACACTTAGCACAAAATTTGGTGATAAAATAATATATATATTTTTCTCAAAAATATACATACTTAACGTCATTTTTTTTTTCAAAACCTTGACGAAATCATCGTTTCTTAACTCAAAAAAATTAGGGAAGCCTTGGTAAATACCTTGGTATGCATTTTTAGGGAATAAGTTTCTCAAACTTATATATTTTTCTAAGTGTCAAAATTTATAAAAATTTTGACAGAGTTCCCCTAAAAATGGAGGTTTCCCATGTTTTCAAAACATGTGTTTATTTTCTTTTAGATCATCAACAACAATCATTAACAATATACACTCATTTTTCTATCTCATGAACTTGAAAATTTATAAAAATGTGTAGTAACTTACTAGGGTATTTAGTAAGTCTTGTTACTCTTTAAAGTGTGTTTGTTTCTTTAAAAACTTTATTTTTAAAGAATTTAGTTCTTTACAACTTGTGACAATATTTTCTAAAAATACTACTTCTTGTATTTTTCTTGTTACACATGTGTATCTTTACTTTATTAATTACCAAAAATAAGGTTTATTTGTTTAAGAACCAAGATTAAGTAAAACTTGTATTTTTAACTTGGTTCTTTTGAAAACCCACTTGTAGATCTTTAGATCTACATGTTTAGAGTCTTATTTTACAAGAAAAATTATGTTTACACAAGCTTCAAGTTCATGGTGGATGATTTCATCATCTTTTATATCTCTAACACTTAACCTACTACTAGTTCATGTTCTTGAACATGAACTAGTATGTGTAGATGATGATCTATCCCACTCTTAATGACAAACAACATCAAATAATCACAACCATACAAGATTCACAAGATTTACACACATATCTACTCTTTATCCACCATTAATCACTTATGTTCAAGACTTTTATGGAAGTTCTTTAGTGTTCTAATTTTTAACCATTAAATCACCTATTAACCACTAAAAATAAGAACAAGATGAAGATTTAAAGCACTTACTACTAGCACAAGGCTAGGCAAGTTCAAAAGGGTAAATGAAATGGATAAAAGCAAATGAAGAAGGTCCTTCAAGATCCGCTTGCACCGAGCTTCGTTAGTGACCTTCTTACACCTTAATATCACCTTAGAATGGATGGATATGGATTGAAAAATGGTGGTAGTGTGGTGGTGTATGGTGGCCGTAGGTAATGGAGGAAGGAGAGGAGGTTAGTGAAGGTTGAATGTGATGAGAATGATATGTGGTTATCCCTTGGTTTTTATAGAAAAAGTTCCAACATCTTTTAATCTTTAGGTTCTAATGTCCATTACTTTCCCAACATGATCCAATTAAATAATCAAAGAAATCCCATGTGGGACCCCATAGTGAACCGTCCTAATGTGGGGGGGGGGTATTAGTTGAATTTCAATGGTTAGTTACATAAGCTAGTTAGGAGATTAGTGAAATAATTAGTGGTTTATATGTGTTATGGAATATATAGTGTGTTAGGCTGTTCGGGGACCCTAACTAGCTTAGAGAAATAAAAACAATGCGTTTGACATGATTTTTGTGTTCCGGGTAAAGTTCGGTTGTTCGGTTGGATACCGGTTCGTTAAAGTGCTAAATTGCACCGTTTAGTGTCTTTCAAGTGCCCTTTTGTAACCCTTTTAACTCCGACACTTAGGGAAGTATTCTGAATAATAAAACGAAATTTCTGCATGATATTTATGTATTTAAAAGCTGATTTGAGCTGAATTTAATAAATTTCTGCACTTAAAGTGCGTTTCGGGTGCTTTTTAGTGCGTATCTTGGCTTCCGGATGGTATATATGTAAACCCTTGTATGTACTCTTGGGTTTTTAATGTGTTCTTGTAATTGGATCTACACCTAAGCCCTACTTCTAATGTTTGACTGCTTTCTGCAGTTCTGTTTATACATTTGTCTTACCGGTGAGTTTACTAGTATTTCTGACGCAACGCAGTTCATTAATGCATAATGTGATTCTTTTAGTATAAAACGTGCATGAATTCACTTGTATTGTATGAAATCTGATAATGTTGACACTAAAGCACATACTTGCAGTCATTAAATAATAATTTTAGTGTACGGAAATTACCGGTTTGGTGCCAGTTGTCACACAAAAGGAACAAATATACAGCCAAAACCAACACAAATACAAAGAAAAGGAATAAACGTGACATGCCCGACCCCTCGGCAGCATCCCCAAAGCAAAATCAAGTAAACAGAAGAGTGACAATGGGGCCGTGCCCACTGGACACGGGGGCGTGGTTAGATGCCTGCAGAAAAGACAAAGCTGTAGAAGTTTCCACGCCCCCCACGGGGGCGTGCCCAACTCGACACGGGGCGTGGTCATTGCTAAGATACGCAGAATCTTGCAAAATCTTGATAGTACAGATACGATTCTGCCCACGGGGCCGTGCCCGCTGGACACGGGGCCGTGTGGGGCCCTCTGCTGACAAATGCATTTAATGAAGGAAGAGTAAAGGCTGGCCACGGGGGCGTGCCCACTGGACACGGGGCTGTGGCCAGGGCTCTGTGCAGACTATAAATAGAGGTGCTTGGTTCACTTCAAAGGCATCCCTTGGCAAACCACTACTCTCCAATTTGCCACCACTCCACCACCACTACACCACCAACACCCACCACCATCATCCATCATCCATCTTTAGAGTGTGTAGTAGTCTCGGGATCCAAGATTGATAGTAAGAGTTCTTGCCAATCAAAGGCCATTAGGCCATGTTTGGCTAAGCCTCTTACATCACTTGGTGAAGACAAGTATTTTATGTATTACTTTTGATTTTTAATCTTTCGGCACTTTTTATTTGGTTTTGTATTAATGACATTAATAACTAGTTTCTTATGTTGAAGATGACTTTTCTTTATCATTTGTCCGTGGTGTCTTGGCATTACTTTACTGTCTATATAAAGTAAAAGATTTACACCATTCATGTCTCTACGGGCTATATAGAGGCATGTTGGCTACCTGGTCCGGGGTTAAGGGAATGGTTTAGTAATGTTCTTGCCTTGTTCCGTGTATAGATCATGCAAGGACCTGGTTCAAGCTTACTAGGACCTCCTTCAATACCCACTGGTATTGGATGGCGGGGGTGCGAATGGCTTGAATCCCTCATATGTAAACTACTATTAATACATTAAACCGGCTACTCGGGATTGTATCCCTGCTGACACAAACCACTTAGCCGAGGGTAACGTCACCTTCAAAAGAGGGGCCTACCACTTTTCGCATTAATAACTTAATTAATTATCTTTCAATATTCCGACCCTTTGGGATTGTATCCTTGCTGACTCAAACCACTGGGTTGAGGGTAACGTCACCTTCAAAAGGGGGGCCTACTACTATAACTAAGATAATCTCTTAAAAAGTCTGAAAGTGCAAAAATCATCAAAGTATACCTTAAAGGCGAGTCGGATCCAAGTGATTCATCTTGTCTATCTGCTTTTATTTTATTTTTATTTCTGTATTTTTAGTTTTTAACTTTCATGTTTTAAACCTTTTCTCAAAAATTTAGATTGATTAGACGTTGAGGATAAACAGGTATTAAAAGCTCTTGTGTCCTTGGACGACCTCGGTATCTTACCAACGTTATACTACGCTCACGATGGGTGCACTTGCCCAAGTATGTGTTTACTTTTAGTAGAATATCATGTTTTATAAATTTAAAATTTGACTAATGTGTGAAATGGGCTTAAAATATGAATAAAAATATATCACGCTTTGCACACACCAAGTTTTTGGCGCCGTTTTCGGGGACACAAGGATTTTAAGAAAGTTAGGAATCAACGGCCTAATTATTTTTTCTTATTTTTCTAATTTTTTTAAGATTTTTCTTAATTTTTCAGTTTTTGCAGACTTTAGCACGGGCTGTGCTCAGCCAGACACGGGGTCGTGTCCATCTTTGTTACTGGTAATCCTATTTTAAGTCAGACAGTAGCTGAGCACAGGGCCGTGCCCACTGAACACGCCCCCATGTCCAAACTTCAGTTGCTAAAAACAGAACCGTAAGATCCCGACGGTTGGTAATTTCTGACTCAAACATGAGTGATATTGATTATTTTTACTTTCGCTCCTCTTACGGTGAGTGGTGTCAAATATGTGGTGAATTTCATAAAGATTTAGAATGTTACTTTCTAAATTACACTCGACACTATTTAGACCCATCGTCTCCCTGTAACCTTAAGATGGGCGAAAGTAAAAATGATCCCTATCTCTCCCCGAATGCCCTCAACCACTTTTTTTAGATGACATAACTTTTGAAGAATTATGTCACCTCGAAGAAATAATTCTCCAAATATTAAAAGAGCTTGAGATGAAAATAGATTATTCATCACAAGACGACAATCAAGGAGAATTATTGGGGTTGCATTCGGATTCTAACAACATCGACGATACCGAAAGCACCTCCAACTCTTGTGAGAACTTGAGCGATAGTTGTCCCTGTGTCGATTGTGTCGTGAAGGACTCTCCATCGGTCTCCACCGATGCGTTTATAGACTTGAGCGATTCGACATACACCTTCTTTAACGAGAGCCTGGATAAGGGGAATAAAGGTCGGTTTCGCCCACCGATATTTAGCTTATGTTTTACCCTTTCCGATATCCTCTTGCGTTCCTGTTTAAATCAAGAGCAATTTAGGTACCTTAGGCACTTCGGTGTTATTCCCTCCAGTAAGGAACCACCTGATCCGAATAAATTCCTTAAATAAGACAAAACTTCATAAAACTCTCTAGCCACGGGGCCGTGTCCAGGTCAACACGCCCCGTGCCCACCTAAAAATTGACCACGGGGTCGTGTCCAGGCCACCACGCCCCGTGCTCAGAATACGGACAAAATGTGTCAGACTCTTGTCTGACCACGGGGCCGTGTCCAGCCGACACGGGGCCGTGGTCAGCGTGCTGTCGTTTTCTATAAAGTCAGCATGATTCCTGCACATTTAGACCCATTCCAAAGACCAAGATCTGCTGGGATCTTCACAAATACCCTACAAGGTATATTCCAAAGAAGGTTCTCAACAACCATCTTGTCTTTACCACTTTTGTCTCTTGCCTTCTTCTCCAAAATCTCCTTAAACCTCTATTAAAGCTTGAAACTTCCATGTTTTCAAGCTTTATTGTGATATTTGCTAGGTTTTTAACCAAGGAAATTTATTAAAAATAAGTTTTATAACACTGTTTTAAGTTATTTATGCTCAGAGATGTCTCAAAAGTCAGAAAAATAATTTAAAACACTAAGATTCCTTCATTCAAAATCTGCAGAATGGTGGCCATGGGGTCGTGCTCAGCGAGCACGGGGCCATGGCCGGAGTTACAGTTTCATTATTTTGAACTTTTTGACGTGTTTTCTTAGAATGTCGAGCCAGAACAGCGGAACATCTTCAGCTCACTCGAGAAACAGTCGCAGAGAAAGAAGGCCATAGAAGCAACCCTTGTGCGTTACGTAATGGCGCTAAGAGAAACACTCGATGAGATGACATCCGTAGAGGAGGTTCTAATTGACCGTATCAACTATCTATCGGTGGGGCTGGAGAGTAGCTTCCAAGAGATCAACCTTTTGCACCAAAGGTTGAACATTCTTGCAATGCTGCCTATGGAACCAATCTTCCCAGAAGAAGATTGGAACTTGGCACAAGAAGTTGTTAATCCCACCGGATGGGATGACATTCCCCCAGAACCTCCTCTAGACGCCTTACAAGAGGTTCTGTTAGAGGTCGCACCTCCTCCACGTGAGGTGGACAATGAGCACGTCTTCCTTCTCCCTTGGGAGATAGAGGAATGTCTCAACGATGTGTGAGGAGCACCCTCCGGGAAGAAGTTCTAAAAAGCCTTATTCAACCGAAAAATCATTTTTCGGGTTTTTGTTGTTCTTATAATAAAAACATCTAGGATAGAACTTCTTTGTGGTTTAAAATTTCCTGGATTCTAGGACCTATCCATATATCTTAGTTTTTTTAGTTTGTACTTTTTATTTTTCTAGGAAGTATGTATTCCGCACTATTAAATGAATGATGGTTTGAATTATTGATTGGTGTTTGGATGATGTTATAATGGTTAATCACACTCGAACAGGTGGAGGTTACCAAAGGAACGTTAAAACCACACCCCATGCACGAAAACAGAGCCTCCCGACAATTTTCCAGCATTAAAGCCAGTTCAGCACGGGGCCGTGCTCAGCCCAACACGCCCCGTACCCAGGCTCTGCAGAAATTTGCCCAGTTCAGGTAACTGGACACGGGGCCATGCTCACTGAACACACCCCGTGTCCAGCCTTCTGTTAAATTATGTTACTGTCGATCTGACCACGGGGTCGTGCCCAGACCAACACGGGGCCGTGGCCAAACGCCCAGTAACATAAAATTTTGTTTTTCAACACCTTTTTATACATTCAGTCAACCTAAAAACTTATTTTTAGGACACATTAAGGACAATGTGTAATTTAAGTGTGGGGGGGAGCTAAAACCTTGAAATTTGCAAGTTCCAATTACAAGCCTTACACAAAACTCTATTGGAACCGCTTTCAATTTTTTTTACTTGTCTCGGTTTAATTTGGGAATAACAAGTTCTAAAAAGGTTATATTTTTACAAATTTACAACCGATAGCGTCGTTATAAAAAGAACCAAATAAGAAAATTATGAAAAGTCATGACAAATCTAATTAAAATTTGTTTATATATACTTGATCACATTATAAACCCATTCCCACAACAAGTGAGTTTTGAACCTTTATTGAGCATACAAGCACATATCTTTAAACTAAATGCTCATTTTTCGTTTCTTGTGTGAATAGCCGCTTGACTCTTACGACTCTTGAACTTGCCACGAGGATACATTCCCGGTCCTTACCAACTTAAACCCAAGTAAGTAAATGATGGAGGCATTAGGACTAACCCATTTTCCTTTCAACACCATTATTTTTCAATTTTTTATCATCTACCCAAAGATCCCCCTAGTTAACCCCTTTGAGCCTAAACCTTTTCATTTCAAAACTCACAAAACAAACACCCTTTACCCACCAAAACCCTTTTTCTTTTTCAACCCCTTTTTTTAGTAAAAATCTCGGTTATCTTGTGACGTCTCCTATCAAAAAAAAAAAAAAATGAAAGTCTTGCAATAAACAAATAAGTTCTTCAAAGAAACTTTATTTGAATATGCTTAGTTTGAATAAAGTTCACAAAAACAAAAGGTTTTTACGACAACCGACGCTTTTTACGCTTTTAAGCCCTTTTTACTAACCACTAACCAAAACCACCTACCCTTAGCCCAAGCCTAACCCTTTCCCAAAGTCCTCTTGATATTTACAAAGGTTTATAGTTAAAAAGAAGGAGGTTTGATTGCTTGGCAAGCATATGGTAGAAGTAAGTTCCATGCCGGTCTCGAGTGTTTCACAAAAATACATCTTCGGCCGAGTGTTGAATGATCTCCTGTGAGGTATGTGAACTTGTATATAAATGGAATTTTAAAAAGGCATGTTATGCCCAAACAAGTAATTTTTCTTATAAAATGTTCTAAATAAATCATAACGAATACGATTGTAAATAAACTAAAAATAAAACCCAATAAAGATCTTGGATTCCCGACACTCAAAGACAAGCCCAAACTTCTCTTCTACCTATTCTATTTGGGTGTGTAAGTGTGACAACCCTCGTAATTACATGTATCCGGACAATTAATTAATATTAAATTGTGCTTATTGATTGTGCAGAAAAATTGACTAAATGATCCTGTATGCTTTTCTATGTATTGAGAATTAATTATGTTACAAAAGATGCATAAAAGACATTATACAGTACAATTTAACACATTAACGGAACGGTACTTAACCGAACAACCGGATACTACCCGGGATACCAAAGTTTTATCAGAAACATTACTTTATTATTGTTAACTAATTTTGGTCTCAAAAATCCCCACACACTATAAAAATATGTCATGCACTTACTACTTTAGAAAATACCCTGAACCTTCCAAGTAATCACCTACTTATAATAAAAATTTACAAATAACCCCCCCCCTTCATATTTTCGGCTCACATAGGGGCCCCACCATAATCATCACTAAATCCCTAATAAATATTCCCTTTTCATTTGATTGGACCTCCTTATTTGATGCTCTTGCCAAGAAATCACCATCATTACATGTAGGTTGGGCTAGAGATCACCATATCATCATATCACACACTCTCTCTCTACAAATTCACTTCATCTTCTCCACTCTCTCTCTCCCTCTTGGCTGCACAAAATCGCCACCATCACCATCACATCAACACTCACTCATTTGATCCATTATCAAGTCCAAAACAAGTGCTAGAAGAAGTCTTGTGAAGCTTGGAGCTTGGAGCCTTGAAGAAACATCACACCTTGCATTCTCACGCCATCTTCATCATCATTCTTTGTTCACAAGTTCATCCCTAGCCCTTGTGCTAGTTGTAAGTCTTCGATTTAACTCTTGGTCACTCCTACGTTGATTATCCGAAAGATTGTAGTTGATGTGTAACACGAGAACATAAAAAGAACATGAACAAAGAACATGAACATAAACTTACATAAAATCTGGTTGGATTAAGTTGGTATAAGCATGCATGTTGTTTGATCATTAATTTATTGATAAACCCGTTGTTAGGACACTTGTTGATGCGTTTTTAGTAACATTTATACTATAAAAAGCATGCTGATTAGCATTTTCAGCCAACTTCAACTGGCTGTAACTGGATCATTATAAATCGAAAAACTAATTTTCTGAAGTCTAAATTATGCATTTTCGAAAAATGGATCTAACGGCACTGGAATCATAATTTTTGGACTTGGTTTACTATTTTTAAAGTGTCGTTTTGTAACAGCAGCTAAAGCTGCATTTTTGCTGCTGAAAATATGTGTTATATTCTTCATCATAACTTGAAACCTGAGTAGAACTAGGTCACGAAATCGGTACTGTAGATGGATACTGATGTCATAGTAATTGTCCCACTGGAATTTCGTCAATCTGACTTACAATGAATTTTTAATGAATTATTCCGTAGACTGCAGTCAGAAAGTAATGAATCTGATTGCAGTCTGGAAAATGAATTTTTATAAAATATTGGTGATGAATTGGATCCCGAGATTTTTACACAATAATATTTGGATCGTGTAGACCTTCTGTAAAAATTTAGGGATTTTTGAAGCAAGATAACTATTTTATTAAAATGCCCGAAAACAGCCCAGTTTTGGATAGTAAAGCTGAAACGACAAAAGTAGTAATTTGCGTGCCTAAATGTCGAGTATATTATCTGAGGATGATCTAACATGTCATATGTCAATGAAAGTAATATGTGCAATATCGTATGCCTGTTCTTGAGTAGCTATAGGTGGAATGTTGATATGAGCATGAACTATTGATGTGATGCTTGTTATGTGATAGACGCGTGTAGGAACTTTGTGCTTATTTGAAGTCGCTAATAAACTAAGTAGTAATCATACTAGGACGTGATTGACCGACCTTGACTATTAGCTATTTTTGAGAATCTAACCGAGCAAACCAAGGTGAGTTCACACACTTTCTAAGGCATGGGATTCCCGGTGGTTGGGAATGGGTTAAAGAACTTAAAACGGAATCTACATATCCTCCTTGGGTAGGATATGTACGACCATCTTCCATAGGTAGGATGCCAATATTAATCCTGCGTATTCTCCTTGGGTAGAACTACATACGTTCGTCCTCCTTGGGTAGGACAACAACCTTAAAACTTACTAGACAAAACTCTATCATTAAGTCTCTCATCTTATATCGACTTAATCGCCGAGGCCAATAGCGAGCGGGTCATTAGTTAATAGCGCTATTAGGTTTAACAAACCTCACACCATGCCAGTTGGACGGGCGTGTACTAATGGACTATGGCAAACTGTCAGTGGTGATAGACACTGACGTAGGGCACAACTTATTTTCGTTAGTAGTCGATATCATAACGGTCTAGTAGTTTACACGGGGAAGCCCCCGCTAATTATGGGTATGATTTGGGGAAAGAAGGAAATGGGTTAATCATATTTTCAATTATGGGGTAACCCCCACGGCAAGTAAGTCAACTAAACAAAAACAATGTTTTTGAACCAACTAAAACAAACACCTAACCGTGAACTCACTCAACTTTGTTGTTGACTCGTTGTTACATGCCTTACAGGTCGTTAAATGCTTGGGGCTTGCACGAGGAAGGAGTCGTTGTGGGATACAGACTGTTATGTTCTGTGCCTAACATTTAAATCCTTATGAACTTATTAAACTTATGCTTTGGACTTTAAACTTATGAACTATGGACTTATGTTTCTTTTTGGGAATTACGTTTATGCTTCCGCTGTTTAATTTAAACTTGGATAACTAGCTTTTGGTCACCAATTGTATTGTGCTTGGTTTTATTTACTTAATTACGTTGTTCAATATGATTGGTGGCTTGATCCTGGTCACGTCACGCCTCCAAGCGGTGGTACTCCGCGGGTGGATTTTTGGGGGAGTGACAGATTGGTATCAGAGCCATTGGTTATAGTGAACTTGGTTTTAAAAATAAAGGGAAAAGCTTTTTGGATAAAACCAGACTATACCTGTACAGTGCTTAACGATCCACAACGACGTTTCGCTCCGCGTGCAAGACTCAACATCCTAGGTGATATGGTTTATGTTTATATTACCTACTTGTTAGTTACATGGTACATTGTTCATGGTATACATTAGTTGATGTGATAACTGCTATTTGAACCTTGTGTGCTTACTCTCTTCTGTTACCCCACACTTATGCACGTTGCGATACCTTTCTTACCTGTGTTTCCCTCAATGTGAAGATCATGAGTGGGCGTCTCAACATGACCCAGGGTCAGCTGACGACCTTGATTAACGAACGGATTGCTGAAGCCTTAGCAACCCAATCAGGGAGTCAACCCATGCACACCTAATCATGCATGGGCACCTTTAGGGCGTTCTTGGAGTGCAAACCTTCCACTTTCGATGGCACCGGAGGGGCAATCGACCTTCTACACTGGATCCGAAGAATCGAATATACGTTCGAAGAAAGTGAAAGTCCTACCGGCAAACGAGTAGAGTACGCTACTGTCATGTTGCAAGGGAAAGCGTATTCTTGGTGGAACGCACAAGTTCAGATGCTCGGGTTGGCAGACGCGAATGCCACCCTCTGGAGCGACTTCAAGGATTTGATTAAGGAAGAATTCTGCCACCTGGACGACATTCTGAAACTTGAAATAGAGTATTATGGTTTGAAGATGGAAGGATCAGAGATTGAGGCGTACACAAAGAGGTCCAACGACTTGGCTGCCTTATGTCCTAACATGTCACAACCCATATCTAGACGAATCAAGCTATACCACAGAGGCTTAGTCCTGGAAATCCAAGGGTCTGTAATTGCGGCCAACCTTCCCACAATCCAGCAAGTCGTTCGTTTGGCGCACCAACTCACCGATCAGGCGGTGGAAGAGGGCAAGTTGCCCAAGCGTAACTCTTCCAATGCGAATGCTCTTATTAGTAACAAGTATATTTGGGGTGATCACCAAGGTGAGGGTCCTAGCTCTATACAACAGGCACCGCACAGGAAACTCGGGCTGAACTACCAAAATCAGGGGGGATACCTAGGGAATAAACCGAGATGCCGCAAGTGCCAACGGCACCACAGCGGTTCATGTGCGGGATCGTGTTGTCATCGGTGCAAGAAGATGGGACACATGGCTAGAGACTACATGAGCCCATATCCAGCAAACCGGAACCAGCAGCAGCAGAAACAACAGGGTAGCAAGAAAGGGTGTTTTCGATGCAGAGCTGAAGACCACCTCAAGAGGAACTGTCCGCAGATGAGACAGAATCATGACAACAGCGGCAACCAGGGCAACGGGAACAATAACGAAGACAATAAGGATAACCGCAGGACTGGTAAGCATGAGTTCCTGAAGGGACAAGAGGAAGAAAGAAACAACCACAACGTTGTGGCGGGTAAGTTCCTACCAGACTGTCATACCCTGATATTTCCACGTTTCACTAGTGGGCCCGGTGGGGGGATTATCGTGACGTAGTTGGCAACATTACAGTCAAACAACACAATATTTAAATGCATAGCGGAAGCAAAAGTTAGATATATTTCAACCGAATATAATTGTAATATCAAGTATCACAAACAGTTGAAAATAATCCACAGGGGGATCAAAATAAATAGGAAACATTGTTCAACAGTTTGACATCCAAGCTTGCGAGACTTATTGTGGACGCTAGGAGAAAGCCAGCCTAGTTCGCATAGTACCTGCACTTAACCTTTTTGGGAAAATACGTCAGTTTACACTGGTAAATACATTCAACCGACTCTTTTTGAAAAGTTTAATAAAATTGATTTGAATGCACGTGGCACAAACTTTTATAACTTGGGATAATTATTTGAATATAGTACTTGTAAACGAATTACATGTTTCTTATGCGTTCAGTAGCCCGATCTGTAGACCGGGTTAAAGATCAATAGACACACCACATTATTTATTCATTTATGCACCGATGGGTGCCGCCTACACCCCGTGCTCAGGTCGTGGCCATCTTGTAAGATGATGCCAAGGATATCCGGGACATGGTCATTAACCCCCCAAAGGCTTTAAGCAAACAAAACATTTCAAAATAAAGCATATCAATGATTTAATCTCTATTCGATTAAAGATTCAATACTGGACCAAGCGGTATTTTATATACCGTACCCCAAGCCCGTATAAGGGAAAATAAGTTAAAAGTATTTACCTTTGCAAGTATCAATCACAAATAGCAAGTGCATGTAGCTTTTACCGGGTCTCCTTTTCTAGAACGGAGGTTTATAATAACCTATTAGAATCCTAACGGGTCTTTAATTAAGTCTAAACTTAGACCGGTTAGTTTTGACAAAAGATACGGTTCGAACGCACGATTAGGCGAAGACCGGAATAGAATGTGTTTTAGTTCCGACAAGTTTAAAGACTTGTATAATATGGGTAATCTAAACACCTTCTGGATTTTGAGATAAAAATGATAAGGTTTGACCTGTTTCGGCTAATTTATGTAAACTAGTTACATAAACCGAACCGAACGCGCAGAAAACGTAACGGGTAACCATGAGAGTCACATTACAGGTTTCCTAAGTCAATATGCCCTAAATATTTTGTGATATCAGTAGGATACCTTCCATTATGCCCAAAACGAGTTTAACCTTAATATAAGCCCCGTAGGGGTATTTTGGTCATTTCAAAGATTATAAAAGAGATTATTTATAATTCTGATGTTCGGGTCTGAAGTGATCAGTAAAACCACCTACTTTAACAAGTTACATCAGTAGGTAAAAGTCTTTATATGACAAAAAAACGGTTTTAAACCTATACTAGGCGTTTAATACGCGTAAAAAGCCATTTTAAGCAATTTCCGGGTTAAACAGGAAATCTGAGTTTTCTGATCAGGTTACATAGTTCAAAATACTCTATTTATTATATAAAATCAGTAGCAATTGGATTTGTGTCAAAATACTATGTAGAACTCATTTTATGCCCGAAAAGGGTATAATCGGTATTTATCGAATCAACGCCATAACCTTAGGTTATGAGCAGGTTAGAAATAATTAAAAATCTTTAAAAATCTCAAAATATTATATTACATCAGTGGGTAAAAGGTTTGGTGCCAAAAGTTGGGTTTAGATAGGCTTTATGCTAAGTGCGCCGTTTAATTAACAAAAGTTTCTCAATTGCGCTATTTAGCATAACTCCTATTCTGGACCTCGAACTGCTATGAAACTTTAGGGACATGCTTAATAATCAGTAACGAAGATTATTGTCCTTTCATATTTCCAAAATTCTCGTTCTATGGTTAAAAGGGCATTATGGTCAAACATTAGGCAATTAACGGAAACTTGTAAACGAAGCGGACAATCAATGAACCAGTCACAGAAGGTTATACTATCATGTAACCTGGTCCTAAGGAAGTCCTAAGGCATTTCTAAACTCTACTAAAACGGATCAGAACTGAAGTCAAAGCAAAAGTCAAAGTTTTGCGACTTTCGGTTCCGAACCGGGTCAAAACAGAAAATTGTCGGATCAAACAAGCTTAGACCAGTTATAATACTTATTACCAAGTTATATGAGTGATAAAATAGGTTACATGCCTTTTACATTGTTAATTATGCGTTAATTCAAAAATTAGCATTATGTTGACTTTTTCTAAACAACTTTGACCTGACATTTGATCTAGTTAGAGTGGGAATCAGAGGGTGCCCTTTTAAGGGTTTAATGCCCACATAATTACCAACTTATAACTACCTTTGATTCGACTAATCACTGGACCGTTAATGATTAATCGTTAAGTCAACCGTTAATTACGACGGTTTGACTTTTAAGCTAAAACTAAGTAAAAACTCAACTAAGGAAGGTTAAGCATACTTACTGAAGTCCTATGCACGATTAGAGATGACTTGGAAAGGCACTTGTGCTCCAGAAATGTTCAGAAGACTGGGTATGGGATGAATGATCAAAGTTACAACATGATTGGCCTTTTATAGTGCTTTTGATCCTTTCAGATCATGACAAACAACTCTACCAACTGTCACACCCTGGCTTTGCGGAAGCGTGGTCAATTTGGTGTGACTTCTTAATACCATAGCTTAATCATAACCAAGCTATATGAATTAAAAATATGCAAGATCATCCATTAAAATAAAAATACCATAACATTGTCTTAACGGGATAACACCCTAACAACCATAATCTTGTTCACCAAACATTACAAATTCAATCTTAACATAAACATGATTCAAGGACTGTGACTTGTCCAGGAAAGAGTCACATTCCCCGAACCCTGGATGACCTCGGAGACTAGTGCAGCGGGAAAACATGCCATACCGTGCCAGATCTTTTAATTCCCTGAAATACATGTAAGTTGAAAAATCAACAATAATGTTGAGCGAGTTCATGCGAAAGTGAGTAAACAAACCTTTGTATTTATCAAAAACCCTGGTATGTAGCAAATAAGGAAAAAGAGATCACCAATGGTTTGCAAGGCCATTGATATGTGTGAAGTGCAAGTAGGAAGACTCAAACCTAGCGGATTTATGCGTCGGGCACTAAGTCACCCCGAGGTCCGTTATGCTGGACCTGGGGCTGGGCTCGCTACACCCAGATAGATCTACCGCTCCTGTCCCTCGGTCCTACCATGAGGATTAATGGCCTCAAGTTTCTGCCTACCCACTCACATGATCTAAGTAACAAACCTCCTTACGCTAACCATACCATGTATAAAGTATTCATAATCAATGTAACATGTATTTCACCCCCGCAGTTTAGAAAACTGAAAACAGTTAAGAGAAAAGGGGGACATGAACTCACAGTCAGTGCGTCTCTACCAAGTACTCCGAATGTCAGCTGTGCGACGACCTACATGTACTAATTCTATTAGACGGATGGCCGTGCCTTAGCTTTATAGTTTGGGTTTTTGGGAAATAGTTAGACAACCATTCCGTGTTTATATTTTGCATGTACTTGGTAGTTAATCTCCTTCCCTAGGATGGGGGATTTAATACATGTGTATTTGTATTATATCATTAAGTCCCACTTAATATATTTTTACTTCTACTTCCAAAATATAAATATTTTTCTCAAAAATATTATATTTTCACTTCACATAATACTTCCAAAATAATGCGTTGACAAAACACGCGTTCATGAATATTTCCGTATAATGCGTAAGTTACGTTTTAACGATTAAGTGGTAATAATAATTACCGGTGTAACTTATATGTTTGTCGTGTAAGCGTTTGTATTGTTTTGGAGCTGTTATCGTTCGAAATATTATTTTTACTCTAAAAATAATATTTATGTATTTTCACAAAATAATCATAAACAGTGTGGTGAAAAATTATATTTACCAAATATATATTTATCACGTTTAGTTTTGTGAAAATCCCACCTCCGAATATTTGTAATTAAAGTCGTGGCGAAATATATTTTGAAAACATGTCGAAAATAATTCTAACACTTGTAAATAATTCTAAGTGTTAGGTTTTAGAAAAATCTCGCCAGAGTTTCCTCTGTAACTGGAGGTGGCCACGCTTTCAAGCGTATCATTTTCTTTTACAAAATCACTTCAACACTTCTTTAAATCAACCAATCAATTTCCGACACATCAACTAGTCGACAAGTATGTAAAATCGCATGTTCACATGAACTTGTAGTTTTTCTGAAAACTATAATGTAGATCCCCTTATATTTGGTGGATCTTTATATAAAGTAGCTTAATCTTGTAAAAACCTCGTTTTTAGAATAAATCATCCTTTACAACTTCCTGTCATCTTTTGCAAAAATTATTATTTTGTCGGATCTTTCATTTCACAAGTGTTTATACGCTTGTGGTTTGTAAAAATCACACTTGTTAGTGTGTTATCAGTCTTTTAGAAAACATGATTTTCTCGACACTTGGTCCTTTGAAAATACCACTTGCAGATACGTAGATCTGCTAGTTTTAAACACTATTTTACAAGTAAAAATACTTTTACACAAGTTCATGTTTCTCGTGTGGTAGAGTTTCACCTTTTAACCCTTGTGCCGATAGAAACAAGCTTATGTCAAGATCTATGATCTTAACAAAGTCGGGTTAAACGATGATCCAAGCTACCACAACGTAGATCGGGCCTCAATATTCACAACTTTCAAATACTACAACTTTTACACAAGTATTAAGCTTTTAACCAACAATATTCATGTTTTAGTAGACTTTAAAGATTCAAAATGCAAGTTTCTGAGTTTTAACCGTTACAAATCTTATTAACCACTTTAGAATGATCCGAGTATGAGTTTTAAGTGTTATACCTCTAGCTCGGGGCTAGGGAAGAATCTAGGCGAAAAGGTGGTGGATAAAAGCAAGATAACGAGGTCCTTCCACTTCCGTTTGCTCCAAGGCTCCTAATGCGTGACCCGAAAGACTTGTAGATGCTTGGAATGAAGAGATCAAAAGCCGAAAATGGATGTAGAAGGGGGAGGGGGTTCGGCCGAGAGTTAGAGAGGGCAAGGGAGAGAGTGTTTTGGGTGTTATGTTGTGTGAGTAATCTCTAGAGTTTAGTTTAGATTTTATAGACAAAATTAAGTTCCTTAATCCATTGGTCACTATGTCTTCAAGATATTAGGCAACAAAATAAAATAATCAAACTTTTGTACCCTTGTGTTCCCCTCTAGTTGGCCGATCTCAATGGGGGGGGGGGGTCTTGGTTCGATTTCAAGTATATAGTTAGTGTTTAGTTACTCTAAACCAAGTTAGATTTAGGGGTTAACTCGGTTAGTGGTGTGATGTGTTATAATGCGGGTGTTAGGGTATTCAGGGACCCTAACTGGCTCAGAAAAAGACCAATAATATTATTGTCAATATTTTCATGTTCCGGGTATAGTCCGGTTGTTCGGTTGGATAGTAATCTGTTAAAGTGCTTAAATAAGCTTTTAAGCGTCGTTAATAATACTTTTAGTGACACAATTTATTTCCTATGTGTCAGGAATATTTCCTCATGTTTTGTCACTTTATCAGTTAGCCAGAAGCTGGTATGTTAATAAAAGTGCTGTGTTTCGTGCTTAGAGTACGTTTTAGGCACATCCAATCATTATTTCTTATTCCTAGAGACGCAGTTCTACAACCTTTGTATCCCTACACTCACTATGGGTGTAGTAAAATATTTCTGGCTCATACAGGCCTTAGAGGCAGTGTCTGCCTGATGCTGGCTTTATCAGCATGTTCAATAGGTTACCCGTTCTAATGCTACTGTGCTTTAGGGCATCATGTTTGTCACTAAAGTTCAACGTGTAAATAATGTAGTGACGGAAATCAAAGTATGATGCAGGAATATACAAGTACTAGAAATCAAGTAGCAGTTCGTCAGCAATTTCAGTTAAGCACAGTAATTAAGCAGCAATTAATTATTAATTAAATCGTACGGATACCTGGTTTAGTGAGGGTTGTCACATTCTCCCCCCGTTAGAAAAATTTCGTCCCGAAATTTTAAGTTCTGCTTGTAGAAGCAGGGTTCTCAGGAAATAGGTGGGGGTATCTCTCTTTCATTCGGTCCTCACGCTCCCAGGTGAATTCAGGACCATGTCTAGCATTCCAACGAACTTTGACGAGCTTGACACTGCTCCGGCGGGTCTTGTTAACTTTCCAATCCGTGACCTCGACAGGTTCTTCAACGAAGTGGAGCGTGTCGTCTACATGAATTTCGTCGGTAGGAATGGCAACTGTATCTTGCGTTGGACTTCTCTTCAGATTGGATACATGAAATGTATCGTGAACACCATTCAGTTCGGCAGGTAGGTCCAACTTGTATGCTACTAACCCGATTCTCTCCAAGATCTTGAACGGTCCAATATACCTCGGATTCAACTTTCCACGCTTCCCAAAGCGTGCCACCCCCTTCCAGGGTGATACCTTCAACAAAACCATCTCACCAACCTCAAACTCTAGAGGTTTCCTGCTTCGATCCGCGTAGGCTTTCTGCCTGTCACGTGCCGCACTGATGCGGTCTCGTATCTGTGCGATCTTATCTGTGGTTTCCTGTACCACTTCAGGACCAACCAACTGTCTATCACCTGCGTCAGCCCAACAAAGCGGTGATCTGCACTTGCGCCCATATAAAGCTTCAAATGGCGCGGCACCAATACTGGTGTGGTAGCTGTTGTTGTATGAGAACTCAACCAAAGGCAAATGCTTATCCCAGCTACCGCCCAAATCCATCACACATGCTCTCAGCATGTCCTCCAATGTCTGAATCGTCCGCTCGCTTTGGTCGTCGGTCTGCGGGTGAAAAGCAGTGCTCAGATTCAACTTTGAGCCAAAAGCTTCCTGGAAGGATTGCCATATCCTTGACACGAACCTTTCGTCTCTATCAGAGATAATCGAGAGAGGTACTCCATGGCGTGTAACAATCTCTCTCATGTAAATTTCGGCCAGTTTGCTCGTATTATCCTTCTCTCGGATAGGTAGGAAGTGTGCTGACTTCGTTAAGCGGTCCACTATTACCCAAATAGTGTCATGGCCTCTTGGCGTTCTTGGCAACTTCGTAATAAAATCCATAGAGATTTGTTCCCACTTCCACTTGGGAATCTCTGGTTGCTGCAGAAGTCCCGAAGGCTTCTGGTATTCCGCCTTAACTTTGGCGCAAGTTAAATATTTGCTCACATAAACAGCCACATCGCCTTTCATCCTAGGCCACCAATAGTAATCTTTAAGATCCTGGTACATCTTATCCGCTCCAGGATGGATAGAGTACCGCGACTTGTGAGCTTCATCGAAAATAACCTTCTTTAAACCACCAAACAGAGGAACCCAAATCCTTTTCTCAAAACACAACGTTCCTTCCCTGTTTCGTACCAATAACTTCTCCATCCCACGGAGATACTCTTCTTCAAGGTTTCTTTCTTTGAGAGCTTCCTTCTGCGCGGCACGAATGCGCAGAGGAAAGTCGGTTCGAACAACCATCTCCAAAGCCCTAACCCTTATGGGCTTGATTCTCTCTTATCGACTTAGGGCATCGGCGACCACATTCGCCTTCCCTGGATGATACTTAATCTCGCAGTCGTAGTCATTCAACAGTTCTACCCATCGTCGTTGCCTCATGTTCAACTCTTTCTGGTTGAATATATGCTGGAGGCTCTTGTGATCTGTGAAGATTGTGCACTTCGCACCATAAAGGTAGTGTCTCCAGATCTTTAAAGCAAAAACTACTGCGCCGAGTTCCAAATCGTGTGTGGTATAGTTCTTTTCATGTATCTTCAGTTGGCGTGATGCGTAGGCAATAACCTTTTGACGTTGCATCAACACACAACCCAATCCTTGACGCGATGCGTCGCAGTATACCACAAAATCATCTGTACCTTCTGGTAGTGCCAAGATTGGCACGTTGCAAAGCTTATCTTTCAATATCTGAAACGCTTCTTCCTGTCTGATTCCCCAATCAAACTTCTTGTCCTTCTGCGTGAGGAGCGTTAATGGTTGAGCGATCTTTGAAAAATTCTCAATGAATCTTCGGTAATAGCCAGCCAAACCCAAGAATTGCCGAATCTCGGTTGGCGTCTTTGGCGTTTCCCAATCCCTGATCGCCTCGATCTTGGTGGGATCCACGTGGATTCCATCTCCATTCACCACGTGCCCAAGGAATTGCACTTCTCTTAGCCAAAAACTCGCACTTAGAGAATTTGGCGTATAGCTGTTCCTTCTTTAGCAGCTCCAGAATGGCTCTTAAATGCTGCTCGTGCTCAGCCTTCGTCTTTGAATAAATCAAAATATTATCGATGAACACAATCACGAACTTATCCAAGTACGGCTTACAAACTTGATTCATCAAATCCATGAATACTGCAGGTGCGTTTGTCAAACCAAATGGCATAACGAGAAACTCGTAGTGTCCATATCGAGTTCTGAAGGCTGTCTTTGGGATACTCTCCTCCTGTATCCGTAACTGATGGTATCCAGATCGAAGATCGATCTTTGAATAAAAGCTTGAACCTTGTAGTTGGTCAAACAGATCATCAATCCTTGGCAGAGGATATCTATTTTTGATCGTCAGCTTGTTCAACTCTCTGTAGTCAATGCACATATGGAAACTACCGTCCTTCTTCTTGACAAACAAAACTGGAGCTCCCCCAAGGCGAGAAGCTCGGTCGGATGAATCCCTTGTCTAACAACTCTTGAAGTTGTGTCGACAGTTCTTGCATCTCAGACGGAGCAAGTCTGTAGGGTGCCTTAGCCACAGGCGCGGCGCCTGGAACTAAGTCTATGCGGAACTCCACTTGTCTTGGAGGCGGCAATCCAGGCAAGTCTTCTGGAAAGACTTCTGGATATTCCCTCACGACAGGGATGTCTTCGATCTTTGGCTCAGCAGCCTTCTTATCTACAATGTGTGCCAGAAAGGCAGCACATCCCTTCTGCAAACACTTTCTTGCCTTCAGGCAGCTAATAATCCTCAACGGCGTCTCACGCTTCTCTCCGTGAACAACAATGGTCTCACCATCATTGGTCGGGATACGAACGACCTTCTCATGACAAACTATCTCGGCCTTGTTTCCTGACAACCAATCCATTCCTACTACCACGTCGAAGCTTCCCAACTGGACTGGTAGTAAGCCTAGCGTAAACCCGTGCCCTCCGAATTCCATCACACATCCTTGGACAACTTCACTGGTCTCCACTAGTTTTCCATTTGTTAATTCGCTCGAATATGGGACGTCTAACTTACTAGGCGTCAAACCAAGAATATTCTTAAATTCTAGTGACACGAAGCTATGATCGGCACCAGTATCAAACAAAATAGATGCAAAAGTTTTGGTTGTTAAAGAACGTACCAGTAATCACGCCTGGATCCTGGCATGCTTCACAAACTCCGATGCTGGGTGTTCTTTCACGGTCTTGTTTCAACTTCGGGCATTCTCTCTTAAGATGCCCAATGTCCCCACAATGGAAGCATCCTAGCACTCAGCCATTTCCTTTCCTGCTTCCACCTTGAGCGTTGTTACGGTTTTCTCCTTGTCTGGGACTCTTCATCCCACAACCATCCTTGTTGTGCCATTTTCTCCCGCACCTAGGCTTCCGACATCCACATTCATGGTGATACTTACACCCAGCACGTCTTGCTTTAGTTTCTAAGTAAATCTTATCATTGGCCTGTCTGTTGTTAGGGCAATCTTTCTTGAAATGCCCTTTGTCTCCGCAGTCAAAACAACCTCGAATAGATCTTTGTTCATCATTATTCGTTCGGGTATCTTCGGTAAGCTTCCTTTTGTTCTTTCCAGACGACTCTACCTGAGTCTCCCTATCAGGGTTTGCAAGTTTTTCTAGTCTAATGGCTTCCGTAACGAGTGCCAAACCCATCTTGCTTGCAGCAATAGTTGTTGGTGGCGTAGATGCTGCCATCAAGCTCAAGACTTGTGGTGCCAGTTCCCAAATGAACTGTCCCAATTTCCTCATTTCTGGTTCCGCTAAGTGGGGAACAACTCGTGCCAAGTCATGAAGTCTTTGCATGTATCCCAACATTTTTGGACCTTCCATCATCAGGCTCTAGAATTCCCCTTCCAACTTCTGGGTTTCCGCTTGGGAGCAATACTTCTTATGCATCATTCCCTTCAGTTCATCCCATGATAATGCATATGCTGCGGTTTCGCCCTTTATTTGTGTAACACCCCCAAAATTCCACCTGCGGAAACCCCGCGAGGCGTGTTACGCATCAGAGTTCGAGCCACCAATCACATTGAACCAATGATAAACATTTAAATAAGTCATGACATTAATTACCAAAATAAGATGTCAACATGATATCAATTCTCAAAAGTTGTGTAGCGGAAGCATATAATAAATCATTTGGCAATTGTTTCGTAATAACACTTAAACCAGGGTATCAATATAAGATAATCCGAAAGCCTCGATCCATTACCACTCCAGCACTCCCAAATAGCAAGTCCATGTTCCAAACATTAATGACCTACAAGCATGCAAACAAGTGTGTCAGACTACGCTGGTGAGTTCAAGGTTTTGTTAACATGTTTTGTTACCAGATGTATGTTAATGCGGTTCAATGTTGTGATACGATGTCGTTCACGTTAGATACCCTAGGGAGTGTGCCCATATGTATCCGGGGAGTGTGTACCCCTTAACGACCGATGCTATGTTGTCTTCGTTAGATACCCTAGGGAGTGTGCCCATATGTATCCGAGGAGTGTGCCTCTAACAACCATAGCGATACCCAGATAATTAGTTCACGCCCGTCCTTACGGCCCGGTGTGAGGTTTCCCACCTAATAGCGCTATCAACTAATTACCCCATTGCCCTCCAGGCAATCCGATGATAGATCCCATGTTCAATAACCAAAACCGATTAAGTTGTTTACCCAGAGTTTCCCTTCCAAATGTTTATCAGTTGTCCCAAAACCACCGGGACGCATGCTTGAGAAAATGCAATGAACTCACCTGGGATTTGCTCGGTATGTTTTATCACTTTGTTTCACGTTGATCAACCATATCCTAAAGTGATTATCGATAACTATCAGTTCCGTATACACATGAATCACGTATTCTACATTCACATTGCACAAGTAATTTACAAACATCATCATATAAGTTGCAACAGTCGTTCATGAAGTCCAACAGTAACATATGTCTTACTTTCACACAATTATCACATTGCACTTCATGTACTCATCAAGTGACACATATTAGATGTTTAGCACGTTCACGGGTTCATATTACAAGTTCACATTCCAAGATATTCGACTAACATGCCAGATCATTACACGTATCACATAACAGTCAAGACATTAAACAAAACCATGTGCGGCCCAGGCATTCGGGCCCACACGTCTTGTGTGACCCGAATGACCTTGTGCGACTGAACCACTTGTGCGACTAGTCCGCTTGTGCGACTGGTTTGGATTGTGCGACTCACACCACACCCGGCCCAAATATCTTGTGCGATTTCCCATATGTCCGGCCCATAAGCACAAAGACCCAAGTGTTTGTGCGACTGGGTTGAGTTTGTGCGATTGGTTTCATTTAGTCGTGATTCTAGGTGTCAGTTACACAACTGGCAATCATTCATGTAATTTAATAAGTTACCAAATCCTTCCAGAATTTCCCATAATTACCCCCATCAATCTCGATCATACGGTTGTGATTGAAATGTTTCTGCCTATCAATTACTACCAAATCGACACATTACAAGAACTCTAATCATTTAGCAATTACATTCATCATGACTAACAATATTCAAAACAATACAAACATCACATAACCTTACACATACTCGATTTATTATGCAAACCATCATTATAAACTAGTTACGAGACTTCATGCCAATTACAAGATCATCAGTTAATCATCATCATGTAAATCAATATCTACACCACCTTAACCATAGTGAATCATTTGTCTCGCAAACCCTAGATCATCATTCTAGCAACCCACTGATCAACCAACATGTTTGCAACCAATATGCCAAGAAATCAATCTATAAATGATTAGACATACACTAACCTGCTTGTGAGACATGAGAGGTGTTTCGGCCGAGATGGGGCTGCCGTCCAAGGAAGAGAAGAGGGGAAAAGGAGGAGAAGTTTAGGGTTTAGCGTAACTTGTGTGTTTTAAAAGTTATGAGAAATCAATCCCCCTATTGGGAATGTGTATGCGCACATTGGGGACGGGCCGGCTCAGCTTTGGGCTCAATTGATTAGGGCCGAGACCATGCTAAGGAGTGTGTGGTTGTGATAAGTGTTGTGCGATCCGAAGGGTGTTGTGCGAGTGGAAAAATTATAAACCAATTAACATTTAGCAACAATTTACATAATACATGATCATAAACCACTCATAACATTACATTTAAATAGCATACTCATTTAGTCACGTAATGTTCATACATGCCGCATCAAACACATAGAAAGGTTCTGGAATACGAGTTGTCACAATTTGAACCTGAAGGTTCCACCATAGTCGAGCTCCATCTTAAAACAACTCAGAAACGTATAGGACTTGTTGTTCTGGCGTACAACCACTCATTCGAAAGATGGAATCCATACTTTCAATCCATTTCACAAAAGCTATGGCACCTCCAGTGCCGTCGAACTTCGGAGGCTTGTAATTGAGGAAGTGCCAGTAGGAACAACCATTATCTTCTGAGGTGCCTCTGCTAGGTTCGGAGCGTAGGGCCTCGTGCTGTGCTATAGCTGCAGCAATTATCTTCTGAAGTTCCGCTTCTGAGGTGGGCATGTGCATTTCGCGTCTTGGTGGCATCTTCTAAAAGATGTTTCACGTAGGTTAGGTCATAGCAGGTGAAATGCACGTATGTATTCAACAATATCAGCACATAACATCTCATGTTATAAATAAATCAGCCACATAACATCTCATGTCATAGAGCATAAACAATAGATTACTGCGATTGCATTGCCACAAATCGAGACCACAATGTAAAGCTTACACGTACATAACTGTATCATACAACAATAATGACTTAGTAGGGGACGACCCTAGGCAAGTCGTGCGATTGCTGGACATGTTAAGGAATCTCTGGTCTGTCCATTTTCAAATTCCAGAACTCCACCTTAAGCTTCTGAATTCCAGTCCTAGAACAACATTTCTTCTCAATCATTTCCTTGAGCTCGTCCCAGCTCAGTGCATAAGTAGCACCCGTGCTAAGGGCCTGAACCTGTTGGTCCCACCATGAGAGTGTGCCGTCTAGAAATGACCCCGAGGTAAAGGTATCACTCTGTTGGGGCGAACAGTTAGTCTTTCTTAGAATGGAGTCAATCTTTTCGGACCAACGAACAAATGCAATGGCGCTCCTCGTTTCGTCGAAGTTCAAAGGCTTGCAGTTCAGGAACTGCTTATAGGTGCGGTCAGCTGGGGGGGGGGGGGGTTATTACCAGTTGTGCCATTGCTGTGCTAAAAGCGGAGAGCTCCATGTCGTGCAATTGCCTGTGAGTTGCGTTTTTGCAGCTCGGCTTCTATCCTTGGCAACATACTGGCGTTTGTGTCACGCCTGGGTGGCATCTTCTTCTGCCAAAATGGCATGAAGTGGGTTAGACAACTTTCCAATTGTCTATGAGATACATAGCACCATAATCCATCATGTACTCACCCAATTTTACACATAAATATACTCAATGTATGGGTGGGGAAATAAATTTTCTGAGCCTTCACATAGGCTTGCCAATATGGCTTGTTGCTTGAAATGGAATGAACTCGAGGCTTCATCGCCTTGGTCATTCGTGTTCGAGTTATTTCCTGCTACATTGGTTTTCATTAGCTTGACCCGCAGAGTCAACCAGGATTTCTGTGCACTACAAGTCGTTATTACGTGGGCCCCCGTAATAATAAATTGTCTTGCACAGTTACCCCAAATTTTCTCTCGTCCAAGCAGATGATCAATCAAGGAGCAACAGCAGGTGCATCGGCATGAACCAGGTCATGCTCCAATGCGGTGTTAGGAGCAACGCCTGGCTCAAGGGCCACGGCTGGCTCCGGATCAACCAACTCCATCTCAAAATCAGCTGGATTAACCATCATAGAGGGTTACAGGATCCTCCAAGGGCTGGTCTAAGTGTATGAACTCAAGGTCATGGTCTGGATCAAAACCGGGTGGAAGAACAAGATCACCCTCAATACCGTGATCAAACTCAAAGCTGTGTGCGGGAACCGGTGCAGCTGATGATGCCGTATCAGGGTCGGCGTCGTGTGAATGGTGCTGCACTCCTTGTATATGCGAAAATGTGGATGTCAGGAACTCAAATGAGTCTGGGACAGGGGAATGGGCATGAGTTTCCCCTGCAGGAGCGTCCGCAAGCAGTAGGCTAATACCAGCAGCAATAGGGCCTCACCCTCGAATGGGTCCTCCTCTAGTAGATCATTATCGTCGTCAGAGGCCACGTCGGGGGGGGGGCATATCAACAACAGGATAAGCGGCAAGGGGCACAGGAGCAGGGATCACCGCGAGTGGCAAATTCCCAACAAGATGGCCATCAGTAGGCTCTGCTACGACTTCAGGCAGCGCAAAAGGGCTGAAAGTCGTCATTGTCTATGCCGGTAGTATCGGAAATGTACTCCTCGTGCTCCGATGAAACTATGTCGTCTGATACTATGGCCATGGGATTCGTAGTGTCCATCTTTCTAGTACATGATGAAGGCATGACGTTTGTAACACAAACACACATACGTATAATAATCAATCATATATTCATATAAATATGTAAGTCAACAATAAACAATCAAATAATTCTCCTACTCCCACTAGCCTCCCAGTCTCCTAGACTGACATTCCTAGTCCCACTAGCCAAATTCTTCCCAGTCTCTAAGATTGCTCTATCATCCACCTCGACCTCCTAGATCGAGCCTCGGCCTCCATGACCGAGCCTCAGCCTTCATGACTGAGCCTACTCTTCCTAGTCTTACTGGCCATCTACCTCGATCTCTAAGATCGAGCCTCAGCCTCCAAGACCGAGCCTCAGCCTCCAAGACTGAGCCTAAAATATTAAACATCTACCTCGATCTCTGAGATCGAGCCTCGGCCTCCAAGACCGAGCCTCAGCCTCCAAGACTGAGCCTAAAAATAATAAATAAACATCTTCCTCGATTTCTAAGATCGAGCCTCGACCTCCAAGACCGAGCCTCAGCCTCTAAGACTGAGCCTAATAATGAATAAATAAAATGTGCTCAACATTGGTTTGTAAAAACGTTTTGGATCTGGACTTAAGTGGTATGCAGTAAAAATGTTTTCGTGAGAGCCCTAGTGATCATAGTCTAGACTCGAGAAGGAATCCTAGTTCGCTATGATCAGAGCTCTGATACCAAGCTGTCACACCCTGGCTTTGCGGAAGCGTGGTCAATTTGGTGTGACTTCTTAATACCATAGCTTAATCATAACCAAGCTATATGAATTAAAAATATGCAAGATCATCCATTAAAATAAAAATACCATAACATTGTCTTAACGGGATAACACCCTAACAACCATAATCTTGTTCACCAAACATTACAAATTCAATCTTAACATAAACATGATTCAAGGACTGTGAACTTGTCCAGGAAAGAGTCACATTCCCCGAACCCTGGATGACCTCGGAGACTAGTGCAGCGGGAAAACATGCCATACCGTGCCAGATCTTTTAATTCCCTGAAATACATGTAAGTTGAAAAATCAACAATAATGTTGAGCGAGTTCATGCGAAAGTGAGTAAACAAACCTTTGTATTTATCAAAAACCCTGGTATGTAGCAAATAAGGAAAAAGAGATCACCAATGGTTTGCAAGGCCATTGATATGTGTGAAGTGCAAGTAGGAAGACTCAAACCTAGCGGATTTATGCGTCGGGCACTAAGTCACCCCGAGGTCCGTTATGCTGGACCTGGGGCTGGGCTCGCTACACCCAGATAGATCTACCGCTCCTGTCCCTCGGTCCTACCATGAGGATTAATGGCCTCAAGTTTCCGCCTACCCACTCACATGATCTAAGTAACAAACCTCCTTACGCTAACCATACCATGTATAAAGTATTCATAATCAATGTAACATGTATTTCACCCCCGCAGTTTAGAAAACTGAAAACAGTTAAGAGAAAAGGGGGACATGAACTCACAGTCAGTGCGTCTCTACCAAGTACTCCGAATGTCAGCTGTGCGACGACCTACATGTACTAATTCTATTAGACGGATGGCCGTGCCTTAGCTTTATAGTTTGGGTTTTTGGGAAATAGTTAGACAAGTAAAAATACTTTTACACAAGTTCATGTTTCTCGTGTGGTAGAGTTTCACCTTTTAACCCTTGTACCGATAGAAACAAGCTTATGTCAAGATCTATGATCTTAACAAAGTCGGGTTAAACGATGATCCGAGCTACCACAACGTAGATCGGGCCTCAATATTCACAACTTTCAAATACTACAACTTTTACACAAGTATTAAGCTTTTAACCAACAATATTCATGTTTTAGTAGACTTTAAAGATTCAAAATGCAAGTTTCCGAGTTTTAACCGTTACAAATCTTATTAACCACTTTAGAATGATCCGAGTATGAGTTTTAAGTGTTATACCTCTAGCTCGGGGCTAGGGAAGAATCTAGGCGAAAAGGTGGTGGATAAAAGCAAGATAACGAGGTCCTTCCACTTCCGTTTGCTCCAAGGCTCCTAATGCGTGACCCGAAAGACTTGTAGATGCTTGGAATGAAGAGATCAAAAGCCGAAAATGGATGTAGAAGGGGGAGGGGGTTCGGCCGAGAGTTAGAGAGGGCAAGGGAGAGAGTGTTTTGGGTGTTATGTTGTGTGAGTAATCTCTAGAGTTTAGTTTAGATTTTATAGACAAAATCAAGTTCCTTAATCCATTGGTCACTATGTCTTCAAGATATTAGGCAACAAAATAAAATAATCAAACTTTTGTACCCTTGTGTTCCCCTCTAGTTGGCCGATCTCAATGGGGGGGGGGGTCTTGGTTCGATTTCAAGTATATAGTTAGTGTTTAGTTACTCTAAACCAAGTTAGATTTAGGGGTTAACTCGGTTAGTGGCGTGATGTGTTATAATGCGGGTGTTAGGGTATTCAGGGACCCTAACTGGCTCAGAAAAAGACCAATAATATTATTGTCAATATTTTCATGTTCCGGGTATAGTCCGGTTATTCGGTTGGATAGTAATCCGTTAAAGTGCTTAAATAAGCTTTTAAGCGTCGTTAATAATACTTTTAGTGACACAATTTATTTCCCATGTGTCAGGAATATTTCCTCATGTTTTGGCACTTTATCAGTTAGCCAGAAGCTGGTATGTTAATAAAAGTGCTGCGTTTCGTGCTTAGAGTACGTTTTAGGCACATCCAATCATTATTTCTTATTCCTAGAGACGCAGTTCTACAACCCTTGTATCCCTACACTCACTATGGGTGTAGTAAAATATTTCTGGCTCATACAGGCCTTAGAGGCAGTGTCTGCCTGATGCTGGCTTTATCAGCATGTTCAATAGGTTATCCGTTCTAATGTTACTGTGCTTTAGGGCATCATGTTTGTCACTAAGGTTCAACGTGTAAATAATGTAGTGACGGAAATCAAAGTATGATGCAGGAATATACAAGTACTAGAAATCAAGTAGCAGTTCGTCAGCAATTTCAGTTAAGCACAGTAATTAAGCAGCAATTAATTATTAATTAAATCGTACGGATACCTGGTTTAGTGAGGGTTGTCACACCAACAGTCCCTGATCACCAACACATGTCCCTAGTGCCTAGGAGTCATTTAGGGGACGCCCATGCTGTGAAATTATCATTCTAAGTCGGTTAAAAGGCTGAACAGTGTTGCTGTCTACGTATTCTGTATCTGGGCATCTGTCGCGGCCCGCGTAAGATTTTGTTAAGTCTTACGCGGCCCGCCTTAGACCTGCTGTAAGATTTCAAATCTTTCAGTTACAGACGCGGCCCGCGTAAGCCCTTGTCAATTTTTACGCGGCCCGCCTGAGACCTGCTGTAAGATTTTCAAATCTTTCAATTATTACAGCTTGGCTCTTGGCTCTTCGAAAGGGTATTCTTTGCATTATGAGCCCTTTTTATTTACGCATAAGGGCCTCGAGACCTTTACCCACTTTGTTAAGTCCTTGGTCACTTTGTTATTACCCGCAAAGTCATAATTTTTAACGTTTACGCTTTAACCCCTCTTAAACGAATTTGATCATAACTTTCTCATATGGCAACGAAACTTTATGAAATTTTTATCGTGCATTCTAGTGAGCATAATTTACCGTTACAAAGCTTCGGGTTTGCTAAAAGGTCACTCAAAGGTATAACTTAAACATGTTGACACATTTAACCCCTGTAGTTTGTAATCTCTCACTTTCTTTCACATTTAACTCCGTATGATCCATGATTTATTCGTTTGGAGGTATAAACGTTTTATAGGGCCATTCTAGGATATATTTATCCTTTGTTGACAATTTGAACCTTTATATCCACATACTTTCCATGTTTGTCAACTTTAGTCCCTGTAGGGTATTCTTTCTCACGTTCAAGCTTATGACACGTGTCAATACATTATAGCACGCGAATTTTCGAGGTGTTACACAGACAATATCTTTGTTTCTATTTTAGTTGATTCGGGTGCCGATGTTAGATATACGTTCTTAAGAGTTAGTCAGGTGCTTAAGCGTACCCCATTACCCTTAAAACACCAAACACACGGTAGAACTAGCAAATGGTAAAAGTCTTGAAGCCACACACATAGTTAAGGGCTGTAACCTCGTCCTAGCTGGTTAGACCTTCTCTATCGACCTCATTCCTATCGTTCTGGGTAGTTTCGACGTTGTTATTGGGATGGATTGGTTATCTCAACATCAAGCGGAAATTCTTTGCAAGGAGAAAAATTGTCCACATCCCTCGTTCTGATGAAGAACCCCTTGTGATCCATGGCGACAAAAGTGGTGCAGTCATAGGCATTATCTCTTTCCTTAAGGCCCAGAAGTGTTTGCGAAAGGGCCACACTACCATTCTAGCTCTCGTCACTAACGCATCAATGGAAGAGAAGAGAATTGAAGACATTCCTATTGTGCGTGATTTTCCTGAGGTATTTCCTGAGGAATTACCTGGTCTTCCTCCTCATCGACAAGTCGAGTTTCAAATCGAGCTAGCTCCTGGAGCAGCACCAATAGCTCCATCAGAACTTGAAGAACTGTCCACGCAACTACAAGAACTCTTGTAAAAGGGTTTCATACGTCCTAGCTCTTCGCCTTGGGGAGCCCCAGTATTATTTGTGAAGAAGAAAGACAGTACCTTCAGAATGTGTATTGACAACCGCGAACTCAACAAGGTGACCGTGAAGAATCGTTATCCTCTCCACGCATTGATGACCTATTCGACTAGTTGCAAGGGTCGAGCTTCTACTCCAAGATTGATCTGATGTCAGGCTACCATCAACTGAGAGTCCGGGAGGAGGACGTCTCCAAAACAGCATTCAGAACTCGTTACGGCCGTTACGAGTTTCTAGTTATGCCTTTCAGATTATCGAATGCACCAGCGGTCTTCATGGATCTCATGAACCGAGTGTGCAAACCTTACCTGGATAAATTTGTCATAGTCTTCATCGACGACATCCTGATCTATTCTAAGAGTCAGGAGGAACACGAGCAACACCTGAGACTTATTCTGGAACTTCTCCGAAAAGAGCAGTTGTATGCCAAGTTTTCGAAATGTGACTTCTGGCTTCGCGAAGTCCATTTTCTAGGCCACGTAGTAAACAAGGATGGAATTCATGTGGATCCATCCAAGGTTGACTCGATCAAGAACTAGCCTGCACCCCACACACCAACAGAAATCCGCCAATTCTTGGGTTTGGCAGGATATTACAGAAGGTTTATCAAGGATTTCTCAAGGATTGCGCAACCTGTCACTTAACTGACTCAGAAGGGTGTCACCTATCGTTGGGGTGATGCACAGGAGTCCGCATTTCAGCACTTGAAAGATAGACTTTATAGCGCGCCTATCCTCTCATTGCCCAAAGGCACAGATGATTTTGTGGTTTATTGTGACGCTTCCATCTAAGGACTTGGTTGCGTGTTGATGCAACGTGACAAGGTCATTGCCTATGCATCGCGCCAACTTAAAGTTCACGAAAGGAACTACACTACGCACGACTTGGAATTGGGAGCAGTTGTTTTCGCACTTAAGATATAGAGACATTACCTGTACGGTACCAAGTGCACCATTTACACCGATCACAGGAGTCTCGAGCATATCTTCAAGCAAAAGGAATTGAACATGCGACAACGCCGATGGGTCGAACTCTTGAACGATTATGAATGCGCTATCAAATACCACCCGGGCAAAGCCAATGTTGTGGCCGACGCCCTCAGTCGAAAGGATACTATACCTAAGCGTGTACGTGCGTTACATCTTACCATCCAATCTAACCTTCCCGCTCAGATTCGCGATGCTCAGGTTGAAGCATTGAAAGCAGAAAACATCAGGGCTGAGTCCTTACGAGGATCGAGACAACGGCTAGAACAAAAGGAAAACGGCGCCTACTATGTTAACGGACGCATCTGGGTTCCACTGTATGGAGGCTTACGCGAGCTTGTGATGGATGAAGCACATAAGTCTCGATAGTCAGTACATCCTGGTCCGGATAAGATGTACCACGACCTAAAGACTACATACTGGTGGCCTGGTATGAAAGCCAGCATAGCAACCTACGTCAGTAAATGCTTGACTTGTGCGAGAGTCAAGGTCGAATACCAGAAACCATCAGGCCTACTCCAACAACCAGAGATCCCGAAATGGAAATGGGAGCAAATTTCCATGGATTTTGTTACTGGCCTGCCCAGATCTCAACGTGGAAATGACACCATTTGAGTGATCGTGGATCGACTGACCAAGTCTGCACATTTTCTGGCTATCAAGGAAACGGATAAGCTTTCTACCCTAGCAAACATCTACCTAAAGGAAGTAGTATCAAGGCACGGAGTGCCAACCTCCATCATGTCTGATCGTGACTCACGTTTTACATCTGAATTGTGGCAAACTATGCACAAGTCCTTTGGTTCTCGGTTAGACATGAGCACGGCATACCATCCACAGACGGATGGGCAATCTGAACGCACCATCCAAACCCTTGAAGACATGCTTAGGGCATGCGTAATCGACTTTGGCAATGGCTAGGAAAAACACCTCCCGTTAGTGGAGTTTTCGTATAATAACAGTTACCACACCAGCATCCAGGCCGCTCCGTTCGAGGCACTGTACGGAAGGAAGTGCCGATCACCTCTTTGTTGGGCAGAGGTTGGCGACAGTCAAATCACTGGCCCAGAGCTTGTAGTAGATACAACCGAGAGAATTGCTCAGATACGACAACGAATGGCGGCAGATCGCGACCGTCAGAAAAGCTATGCGGATAAGCGAAGGAAACCATTCGAGTTCCAGGTTGGGGATCGAGTGCTACTTAAAGTCTCACCTTGGAAAGGTGTAATTCGATTTGGCAAACGAGGCAAACTCAATCCGCGTTATGTTGGACCGTTTGAAATCATTGAGAAAATTGGCAAAGTGGCCTACAAGTTGAATCTACCTGAAGAACTCAGCGGAGTTCACAATGTTTTCCATGTGTCGAATCTGAAGAAGTGTTTGTCAGATGAGACCCTCACAGTTCCTCTCAAGGAGCTCACTATCGACGACCAGCTGCAATTCGTCGAGGAACCAGTAGAGATTACTGATCGAGACGTTAAGATTCTCAAGCGTGCCAGAATACCCCTTGTTCGAGTTCGTTGGAACTCCCGTCGTGACCCATAATATACCTGGGAACGAGAAGACCAAATGAAACTCAAGTATCCCCAGTTGTTTAAGAAAAGTGCAACCATTACTGAGGCTGAAGCTACTGCAGAATTTGGGGACGAAATTCCAAACCAACGGGGGGATGATGTGACACCCCAGGAAAACCAGTAAACCACGCAACCTAACTAGCTTCCTCAGTAACCACGTGCTAAATTTCGGGACGAAATTTTCTTAACAGGGGGAGAATGTGAAATTACATGTATCCGTACAATTAATTAATATTAAATTGTGCTTATTGATTGTGCAGAAAAATTGAGTAAATGATCATGTATGCTTTTCTATGTGTTGAGAATTAATTGTGTTACAAAAGATGCATAAAAGACACTATACGGTACAATTTAACACATTAACGGAACGGTACTTAACCGAACAACCGGACACTACCCGGGACACCAAAATTTTATCAGAAACATTACTTTATTATTGTTAACTAATTTTGGTCTCAAAAATCCTCACACACTATAAAAATATGTCATGCACTTACTACTTTAGAAAATACCCTAAACCTTCCAAATAATCACCTACTTATAATAAAAATTTACAAATAACCCCCCCCCCCTTCATATTTTTGGCTCACATAGGGGCCCCACCATAATCATCACTAAATCCCTAATAAATATTCCCTTTTCATTTAATTGGACCTCCTTATTTGATGCTCTTGCCAAGAAATCACCATCATTACATGTAGGTTGGGCTAGAGATCACCATATCATCATATCACACACTCTCTCTACAAATTCACTTCATCTTCTCCACTCTCTCTCTCCCCCTTGGCTGCACAAAATCGCCACCATCACCATCACATCAACACTCACTCATTTGATCCATTATCAAGTCCAAAACAAGTGCTAGAAGAAGTCTTGTGAAGCTTGGAGCTTGGAGCCTTGAAGAAACATCACACCTTGCATTCTCACGCCATCTTCATCATCATTCTTTGTTCACAAGTTCATCCCTAGCCCTTGTGCTAGTTGTAAGTCTTCGATTTAACTCTTGCTCATTCCTACGTTGATTATCCGAAAGATTGTAGTTGATGTGTAACACGAGAACATAAAAAGAAAATGAACAAAGAATATGAACAAAGAACATGAACAAAGAACATGAACAAAGAACATGAACAAAGAACATGAACATAAACTTACATAAAATCTGGTTGGATTAAGTTGGTATAAGTATGCATGTTGTTTGATCATTAATTTATTGATAAACCCATTGTTTGGACACTTGTTGATGCGTTTTTAGTAACATTTACACTATAAAAAGCATGCTGATTAGCATTTTCAGCCAACTTCAACTGGCTGTAACTGGATCATTATAAATCGAAAAACTGATTTTCTGAAGTCTAAATTATGCATTTTCGAAAAATGGATCTAACGGCACTGGAATCATAATTTTTGGACTTCGTTTACTATTTTTAAAGTGTCGTTTTGTAACAGCAGCTAAAGCTGCATTTTTGCTGCTGAAAATATGTGTTATATTCTTCATCATAACTTGAAATCTGAGTAGAACTAGGTCACGAAATCGGTACTGTAGATGGATACTGATGTCGTAGTAATTGTCCCACTGGAATTTCGTCAATCCGACTTACAATGAATTTTTAATGAATTATTCCGTAGACTGCAGTCAGAAAGTAATGAATCTGATTGCTGTCCGGAAAATGAATTTTTGTAAAATATTGGTGATGAATTGAATCCCGAGATTCTTACAAAATAATATTTGGATCGTTTAGCACCTTCTGTAAAAAGTTGGGAATTTTTGAAGCAAGATAACTATTTTATTAAAATGCCCGAAAACAGCCCAGTTTTGGATAGTAAAGCTGAAATGACAAAAGTAGTAATTTGCGTGCCTAAATGTCGAGTATATTATATGAGAATGATCTAACATGTCATATGTCAATGAAAGTAATATGTGCAATATCGTATGCCTGTTCTTGAGTAGCTATAGGTGGAATGTTGATATGAGCATGAACTATTGATGTGATGCTTGTTATGTGATAGACGCGTGTAGGAACTTTGTGCTTATTTGAAGTCCCTAATAAACTAAGTGGTAATCATACTAGGACGTGATTGACCGACCTTGACTGTTAGCTATTTTTGAGAATCTAACCTAGCAAACCAAGGTGAGTTCACACACTTTCTAAGGCATGGGATTCCTGGTGGTTGGGAATGGGTTAAAGAACTTAAAACGGAATCTACATATCCTCCTTGTGTAGGATATGTACGGCCATCCTCCATAGGTAGGATGCCAATATTAATCCTGTGTATTCTCCTTGGGTAGAACTATGTACGTTCGTCCTCCTTGGGTAGGACAACAACCTTAAAACTTACTAGACAAAACTCTATCATTAAATCCCTCATCTTATATCGACTTAATCGCCGAGGCCAATGGCGAGCGGGTCATTAGTTAATAGCGCTATTAGGTTTAACAAACCTCACACCGCGCCAGTTGGACGGGCGTGTACTAATGGACTATGGCAAACTGTCAGTGATGATAGACACTGACGTAGGGCACAACTTATTTTCGTTAGTAGTCGATATCATATCGGTCTAGTAGTTTACACGGGGAAGCCCCCGCTAATTATGGGTATGATTTGGGGAAAGAAGGAAATGGGTTAATCATATTTTCAATTATGGGGTAACCCCCACGGCAAGTAAGCCAACTAAACAAAAACAATGTTTTTGAACCAACTAAAACAAACACCCGACCGTGAACTCACTCAACTTTGTTGTTGACTCGTTGTTACATGCCTTACAGGTCGTTAAATGTTTGGGGCTTGCACGAGGAAGGAGTCGTTGTGGGATACGGACTGTTATGTTCCGTGCCTAACATTTAAATCCTTATGAACTTATTAAACTTACGCTTTGGACTTTAAACTTATGAACTATGGACTTATGTTTCTTTTTGGGAATTACGTTTATGCTTCCCCTTTTTAATTTAAACTTGGATAACTAGCTTTTGGTCACCAATTGTATTGTGCTTGGTTTTATTTACTTAATTACGTTGTTCAATATGATTGGTGGCTCGATCCTGGTCACGTCACGCCTCCAAGCAGTGGTACTCCGCGAGTGGATTTTTGGGGGTGTGACAGTAAGCCACATATTAAAAAGTTTTGCTTGAGGACAAACAAAGATTCAAGTGTGAGGGTATTTGATATGTGCAAAATGTAACATATAAATTACATCAAATGAGGCATAAAACTAACCCTTTTTTTCTAATGTTGGAAAAGTGTGTTTTTGTATTCCTTTTGAATTTACAGGACCAAATGAGCTTAAACGAGCAAAAGGAACAAATATACAGCCAAAACCAACACAAATACAAACAAAAGGAATAAACATGACATACCCGACCCCTCGGCAGCATCCCCAAAGCAAAAACAAGTAAACAGAAGACTGACAACGGGGTCGTGCCCACTGGACACGGGGTCGTGGTCAGATGCCTGCAGAAAGGACAAAGCTGTAGAAGCTTCCACGCCCACCACGGGGGCGTGCCCAGCTCGACACGATGCGTGGTCAACGCTAAGATACTCAGAATCTTGCAAAATCTTGATAGTACAGATACGATTCTGCCCACGGGGTCGTGCCCGCTGGACACGGGACCGTGTGGGGCCCTCTGCTGACAAATGCATTTAATGAAGGAAGAGAAAAGGCTGGCCACGGGGGCATGCCCAGTGGACACAGGGCCATGTCCAGGGCTCTGTACAGGCTATAAATAGAGGTGCTTGGTTCACTTCAAAGGCATCCCTTGGCAAACCACTACTCTCCCACTTTGCCACCACTACAACACCAACACCCACCACCATCATCCATCATCCATCTTTAGAATGTGTAGTAGTCACGGGATCCAAGATTGATTGTAAGAGTTCTTGCCACTCAAAGGCCATGTTTGGCTAAGCCTCTTACATCACTTGGTGAAGACAAGTAGTTTATGTATTACTTTTGATTTTTAATCATTCGGCACTTTTTATTTGGTTTTGTATTAATGACTTTAATAACTAGTTTCTTATATTGAAGGTGAATTTTCTTTATCATTTTTCCGTGGTGTCTTGGCATTACTTTACTGTCTATATAAAGTAAAAGATTTACACCATCCATGTCTCTACGGTCTATATAGAGGCATGTTGGCTACCTGGTCATGGGTTAAGGGAATGGTTTAGTAAGCTTCTTGCCTTGTTCAGTGTATAGATCCTGCAAGGACCTGGTTCAAGCTTACTAGGACCTCCTTCAATACCCACTGGTTTTGGATGACGGGAAAGCGAATGGTTTGAACCCCTCATATGTAAACTACTATTAATACATTAAACCGGCTACTTGGGATTGTATCCCTGCTGACTCAAACCACTTAGCTGAGGGTAACGTCACCTTCAAAAGAGGGCCTACCAGTTTTCGCATTAATATGTTACTTAATTATCTTTCAATATTCCGACCCTTTGGGATTCTATCCTTGTTGTCTCAAACCACTGGTTTGAGGGTAAGGCCACCTTCAAAAGAGGGGCCTACTACTATAACTAAGATAATCTCTTAAAAAGTCCGAAAGTTCAAAAATCATCAAATGATACTTAAAGGAGAGTCGGATCCAAGTGATTCATCTTGTCTATCTGTTTTTTTATTTTTATTTCTAAATTTTTAGTTTTTAATTTTCATGTTTTTAACCTTTTCTCAAAAATTTAGATTGATTAGACGGGATAAACCGGTACTAAAAGCTCTTGTGTCCTTAGACGACCTTGGTATCTTACCAATGTTATATGGGTGCACTTGCCCAAGTGTGTGTTTAGTGTTAGTAGAATATCATGTTTTATAAATTTAAAACTTGACTAATTTGTAAAATGGGCTTAAAATATCAATAAAAATATATCACGCTTTGCACACACTAGCTGACTTCTGTTTCTCAACCTCAACTTTCTTTTTCTCCTGTTTAACATCAACAGGCTTCAGATTTTGTGGACATTTACGACTAACATGACCCACTTGTTGACATTTAAAGCATATTTTATTTGAAACATCTTCGGTCTGTTGTTGTTGTTTCTTTTGAGCATAGCCATCTTCATTAGTCTGTCGACTAAATTTGAGTCCCTTTTTCTTTGATTTTGTTTCTTTTTGTAACCCAACCCAACCTTCATGTTTTTCTTCTTCTAACTAGGTTTGTTATAAAAAGTTTTCTTGCTCTTACTAGCAATTTTGCAATTTTGCAATTTCTCGATTTCTAACAGTTTGAAAACTTTGTCAATCTTTTCCGAAATCACATTTTGAATCGGAACTTCAATATACGAAAATAACTTGTCCAATCCAATCATGGTATATGCTAATCCTATTGGATCATCATTCACATTTTTCTCAGATTTTGAATTTTTAAGATAACTTTCATGAAAACTTTCCTTATTTTCATCATGTGATTCAGACTTACCATTGTTGGTAGAATCATTTTCATTCAAAACGCTTTCAACAACCTTACCTACCACCTCTGAATCACCAATATCATCAGATTTGGTGTAAGTCACATCAATATTGTCAGGCAACTAGTCAACCATGTTCATTTCTTTTCCACCTTTTCGTCGCTGAAGTAACAATGGTGCAGCGGCGTGCCTTGTCGGAAAAAATCCACCGGATTGACGCCGGTTCTGGCTCCGGTCTTCGTACCCAGTAGGTTGAGAGGGAGAGAACAGATATGAGGTGTTTCGCCGAAGAAAAAGGAGGAGCTGTTGTGGGTGTTACATATACAGGAAGAGGGGGGGGGGGTTATCTGAGTGTCGGCTGAGCTTGAGAGAGGAGATGAGGGAGTGGATTTGTGGTGTGCCTGAAGTATAGATCGAGAGAGGGAGCAGAGGTGTTTGTCATTTTTTTTCTTGTGTCTGCAGGTAGAGATATCGAGAGGAGGTGTTTTAGTAGTTAGGGTTTCTCCTAAACAAAGTGCAGAGAAGAGATGGGAGATTTGGGAGGGAATTTATGTCACACCCCAACCGATGGCGGAATCATCGGGGTGCGACACTGAGCGAAACAGATTGTCCAAGAGAATCCATAACACTATTAGTGACAATATATTTAACATTCACGTCCCATACCATAAACATATAAAGCATTAATAGTTATTACAGACATTGTTCTCAAAGACAAATAATTTTTCCGACAACTCAGATTTTATTGAATGACGTTTCTAGACCACCTACTTCGTTCATGAGGCAAAGCATAGCATCATAAACACCTGTCACATACGTTAAAATAAAGTCAATACACATAGTGTAAAGGTGAGTACACAAGTTTAACAACATATAATAGCAAAAGCGATTTACGCATAACCAGCATGTAACACGTAGAAATGTGAAGCAACTAAGCTATCGACAATGAAATATGCAACCGACATGACTACGAGTTGTAGAATGTGCAACACATTATCACCACTGTGACCATGTGAAGTAAAACCCTTAACAACCCGTGTCCACGACAGGTGCTGAGTCCAAACTATAGTACTATCGTTGCTAAGGTGTCAAGCAACAATCACTATGTAAACATAACATACAAGCGTTCATCGAAAACACGTATAACATGCGAAAGCGGTTAGCGTATAAAAGTGGTTGCGTTGTGTGTCGATGTGATTTGATATATATAACGTATGTAACACCCAAATGTGCGTTAAGCAAAAAGGGATCGAGTATACTCACTGTCTGTGTTTAGTAAATAAACACAATCTTGGATTAAATGGAGCGCGTGGGAGATTAGCCTGGTCACAGAACAATAGTGTAAGCGTTGAACAGCGTATAACAGTGCATCGCGTGTGATGATCGATCAGATAATGGTTCGACCGGATGACCGTCCGGACGGAGGTTCATCCGGACGGATGACCATTCAGTCGTTTGGTCATTCGATTGAGGAAGTGTATTGTAAGGTGTTTGAACTTTTGATGTCTTCGTTGTAGTATAAATAAAGTCATTCGATCGGATGGTCATCCGGACGGATGACCGTTCGATCGGATGGCCATTCGATTTGAAGTTTTGAACAATTCGTTTAAGTGTGGAAAGTCATAAAGAATAAGCCTCCTGGTCGGATAGTCATTCAATCGGATGGTCATCCGATCGGATGCCTATTCGATTGGATGTTTGATATTCTTTGAAGTTTTGCGAAATTGATTAAGTGTTAAACTTACAGGTCATCTGGTCTAATAGTCATTCGATCGGATGGTCGTCCGATCGGATGGCTATTCGATTGGCGATCTGATGTTTTGCAAATTCTGTAAAATCAGTTAAGTTAAAAAGTTTTGCGGTTTAACCGAGACGGTGTGATGACGTGTCAAACAACGGAAACCACTCCAAGTTCAGTTCAGTCGTTCGGACGGGAATCACCCCGTGCGATCAGACTTAACTGTTCTTGACGGAGTTTCATGTTCAACCCGTGAATCGGTCGTCTCTTTGATAGGAATCCGTCCTCAGACTGGTTCTCTACTGGAGAATGGGTAGAGGGCTTGGACGAGTCCAGATTCTAACGGTTTTGAGTATAAAAAATGGAGAAATGTTAAAGAAAAGTTTGAATCAGTTATGAAGGCATTTATCAGTGTTCATCGAAACCCGTGATGACGTCACCCTAAAACAGCTTAAATCAGGTGATTTCATGATGAAAGTGTGAGATTTGATGGAGAAGATGATGAGAAAGTGTGTAATGAAGATGGAAGTACAAGATTTAGGAAGAAAACTTACAAGGATCGCGAGGAACCGAGAGAAAAGAGCCTGAGAGTGCGTGGGTCGGACAGAGCTGTCACATCAATGAACAATTGATGTGACAGGAGGGGTATTTATAGGTGAAAGGGAGAAAGGTGGTGGAAAGTTACGTGGGTTGGACGGCCGTTCGATCAGATGGCTTTCGCAAGTTAGTTTTCCGACTTTCGTTTCGTGCGTTGAGCGTTGCGCTGCGTTTAAGCGAGTTGCGAGTAAGCGATGAGATAGTATTAAAAAATAGTTACACAAATAACATAACTAACACATAAAAGCATACAAGTAAGTAAATCTGCATTTAGAGTTTGCGATAAGATTACGATGCGATAGAGTTGCGATTGTGTTGCGAATAACATCCCAAAACATATACAAACATGCACAAGTAAAGCACATAATAACACACACACATAGAACAAAACCAATAGTTGCGTTTCGAGTTGCGGTGCGATAACGATATGATAGCGTTTAGTAGAATAGCGTTTAGTTGCGTTTATCGCATTGTTACTTCACATTTTAATAAATCGTAGTTTAAAATAACGTTAACTAATACATATATATTATCGGGTCTCGAGAGTACAAGCAATAATTAAGCAAGGAATGACAGATCTGAATAACAACCTGACTTTGACCTTGATTTTGACTTTGACTTATACTTTGACTTTGACTTTGGAAAGTCGGGTTATTACAATTTAGTCATAAGTGGCTGATGTATAATGAGAAGATAGGGTTTTGACTTCTAATTTATACTTAGGTTTAATTGTGTTTTTAGAGGGCTTGGGCCCAAGGCCCAGAAGCCCGCTTTCTATGTTTTGAACGACCCGTAAGTTTCTACGAGACCCGTTTTCAAAACCCGAACACTACGGAACGTTGTAAATTATAATTTTTGTTTCAAAAATATTTAAAATAGTGTATGCAGTCGTTGTTGTCGCGTCTGAGCGTCGGTTGCGTAAAATGCGCGCAAATTTGCGTCGTTCGTCGTTTTAATCCATTTTTCGATCCGGTTTCGACTACGGATATTAAAATTTAATTACGAAGCTAAATATATCAAAAACTTTTAGTTTTGAAGTTAATTCACGTGCCCGATGCTTCCGTTTAGTTGCCAGTGTGTTCCTACAGTCGCATTTTCGTTCACGTTTGCGTTTTGTGACATACGAAGCACGATAAATTCACAAATGTAAAATATTCGTAGGAAATCCATATTTGTCGGCGTTCTCAGTATTTTGTTGGGTTTTAAATTCGTTGTCGTTTAATGTTTAACAGGTTTTTCCATAAACCATTGTTCGCGCACTATATAGTCGGATAGACGTTCCTAGGCATACTTAAGGCCTAATTAAGTTAATTTTCATCATAAACACTATTTATTATCGTTTTAAACATCTGTTAATCGCGTAATTAGAGGCGTAAATCACCGGTTGTCACAATATCGAGGTGAGTTCATAACCCCCACTTTTACAGTTTTACATGTTTATAAATGTTTTCGGGGGTGGAAAGACAGGCAAGTTTTGCAAAAGGACACAATATTTTGACGAACAAAAATTCATATTTCTAACCCATGTTGCAAATGAATTTCAACAAACTCAAATGGTTTCGAAAGGTTTATGCTAAACATATCGGGTTATCCTAGTTACTACGGGACTGGGTTATCCTGCATACAAATAAGGGGACTGGTTGGTCCTGCTTATAGACACAAATGGGCTAGGCCCATTCTCACTTGTGCAAGGCACAAGGACTCTAGTGGGCTAGGCTCACACTTACTCGTGCGAGGCACAGAGACTTAAGGACGGGATTGTCCACTACTCAACTGGAAGAGCCGTAGGGTTCTTTAACTGTACAATGAAGTCCTCACTACATATTGGAACTATAACCGCTTGCTAGTCAGCCGTCTTCAATAAACGGTTTGGTGATGCACTTTCTAGTACGGGGTGGGTTATAGGCTCATGCGGGCACGTTGTCTTTGCCGTACACGGACATTGACGGTTAAACAAGTTTTACGAATACAAGAGTTTTCATATGACATGCCGAGGAAAAATGATTTTATTACGTTTTCTCAACACTATTTAAACCGGTTATCAAAAGGATTTATTTTAAATCTTTTTCAAACAAACTATGAACTCGCCAACTTTATGTTGATTTTTCGCATGTTCTTTCTTAGGTTGCATTTTTAAACTATGGCATGGTTGGAATAGGAGAACCCATGGGGATTCAAGTACTTAGTGGGCGTTCACTTTCTAGAAGTCTTAGCATTATATACTTCCGTTGTGCAACGAAGATACCGGTTAGATCACACCGACTCTGATTTTAGCGGGTGTGACAACAATAAATGTTAATGTGAAACCCGTTTAACGCGCAATTTCAATCGCAACCACAACCAACACCGCCATCGTTAAGATCGTTTCAACCCGTAGAAGATGATGTTGAGGAAGTTGTGTCCGAAACACAACCCCAAACTTCCAAACGAAAAAAAGTGAAGCAAACAGCGCATGTAGCCGTTGATAAAACTTCTAAATCGGAGCCGCAACCTTAGTAAAAAATCGAGGAGGACGCATTAGCTAAGGCGTGGATTAGTACTCAAAATGCCCAATTGTTAGTAAGCAAAAATATATATTGTTGTTTTAAAGTTTTTAATATTATGATGTTAAAAATTAATATATATTTTTTATTACATTTTTAAAATATAGGCAACAACCATACCGTAGATGGTTTTTGGAAGGAAATACTAGCAAATTCCTTGTGATTATGGAACAAGGTCCGTATCGATATCGATTTCGTCTCTTCCAAGTAGTGGAAGATGCATCCTGTCGTTAACCGTTTTTGTGGGTATTATACCAATTTATATACTTATCGTCCAAGTGGCTGAAGTGACGAAAAGGTTTTCAAAGAGGCGATGCGTAAATACGAAGATGAGCATAGGCATGCTTTCCCACACGTCCGTGCGTGGGAAGTCAAGTTATGAGGAAAGCTAACAAGTGGGCGCTGGTTCCAAACGAGGTTGCAAACGCTAAACGGTCTACAACCTCGGAGTCTGGAAGTTACAATGTGGGAGGCTCGGACGGCTGTTGTTAGATAAATATAAATGACGAGCCTGAATTTGACGAGGAAGTGAATGTCGTTCGAGAGGAGGAACGTCCCCTAGGAATGGACAAATCGAAAAGGCGACGACTGCGAAAAAACAAGCCTCATTAGGGGGCAGTTTGAAAACGGACGATTTGATGGCCCACTTCAAAGCATATACCGAGCTCACAACCGAAAAGATAAAAGCGAAGAACCGTGAAGTCGACGCAAGGGTTAGGTTGAAGGAAGAGGCAGGCGAGAGAGAGAAATGGAAGATCATGACAACCGATATCGACACGTATCCATCCGGAAGAAGACCGCGCCATTTTGAGAAGAATGAAAGAAAGTATTTTAAAGAAATTCGGTGCGTAGGTTTTTAAAGTTTAAGCAATCTAGTATTTTTTAAGTTATTTTTTTTATTTTTAAGTTATGAAGTGTTTGTTTTTTAAACTTACGTAATGTTTTATTTTATAAGTTATGTAATGTTTTTTTTTAACTTATGTAATTTAAGTTTGGTTTAAAAAATAGTCTAACTTTTATATAAAAAAATTCCAAACCTTTAAAAAAAGGGACGAAGGGTCCGACCTCCACACACTTGCTGTCTTCTGTTCCCGAGTCTCATTTAACAGAGGGAGCGAAAAGAAAAGAGATGAAAATATGAAAAAATCATGTTCCTGATATTTTTAAGGATAGAAAGGGAGGGAAAATGGAAGAAAATTTGTACGTATATTTATCCTCCCAAATCGGAGAGATTAGGAGAGAAAATCTTATCAATTACTAAATTCCCCTCATATCTAATTAAATTGTTTTATGTATAAAGGGTATAATGGTAAAATTGTTCTTTTCTTTTCTTTTTCTCCTAACTCGGGAACATATAAAATGCTTGATTTCTTCTCTTATCCTTTACTTTTCATTAAACTCGAAAACACGAAAAAAACTACATTTTTTTCTTCCTTTTCTCTCTTAATTCATTTTTCTTCCCCTCCCTCTATTAAATGAGACTCGAGAACACAGATTAGCAAGTAGTAGATGACGTAGAGAAGCATGCCTTGAGGATGAGTCTCCTCCACACCCCATATATATCCAACAACTTAAAACATTTTTTATCCTCCAATGATATTAAATGAATATTCGGCCCATATCACTTTCATTAAATTAAATTAAACTATATTATAAAAATGATTTTAAAAGAACTTGCTGGACTGAGAGGTCGTTATCGTGTTCAATACAAGGGGCTCCACTATTCGTACCTTCCAAAGTTTGCACGCCAATCTTCACAATATTATTATTATTATTATTATTATTATTATTATTATATTTCATCTTCCACAAATTCACCGTCCCGGCGCCGATCACCGTCGAACAACACCCCGGCATGTAATTCTCGAACTTTTCCCTTTTAATTCTTCATTATACATGTAATTTTGTATCTATTTATGTTACAAACAATGCATGTTTGATCGATATGATTTGTTAGGGTTTTGGATCAAATTTGTTGACAGCGTTTAATAATTTGAATATTAATTTAGGTGCTGATTATGTGTTTATTGTTTGATTTTTGGATGGATGGAGCGTTGATTAGTTTAGGTCAAAAGGATTTTGTTCAAAACCCTAATATTGGTTTTGATTGTGTATGAATTTATTGATGTTAATTTGCGGTTGAATTTATATGAATTGATTTTGTTGTGTTAAGAGTTTGTTTAGGTTTTGCTATACCTTTAGGGTTTGATTTTATGTATCCTCTGGGCACTGCTGATTTTTATTTTTTAATTTGTTGTAGATTAAATATCAGACTACTGTGGAAAATGAGTGAAACTGGTAAATGACTAAATGATGATTATGCAATCCACTTGCGAATTCACAATCGCTTCAGCTGTACCGCGTCATGAGTAATATGGTAAGTTGGTTTTTTTTCAGGTAGACTTTAATCATGTGTAGAATGGGGTTCCTTTGATTAGTTAATCCTATGACTTTTAAACTGTTAGATTTGATTGATAATGTTGTAGAATTAGATTAGACATCATTGCAGAGAATCTACTGCTCGAAATAAGCAATTTTTTTAGAGAAGGTTGAGGTTGTGAAGTCCTTTTCTTATGTTATTATTTAAGCTTTGTTCAGTAAACGTGTTTGGGGTACAATCATAGCAAAAATGAGACTTTATATACACCATTGATAGCCCAGCATGAAAAATGGTATAAGTTTTACAGTCGATTTTTCTTTACATTTCACAGTAATTTGTTGATGTTCTGCTTCTTAGTCTGATAACTATACATTCATCTCTCACCACTCCACAAGATCCACGTTCCCTGCTTTATCGAAATAATACTTTCACTTAAGAGTCACTTTCAACTTTTGTGTGGTGTACTGTTGGATGAACAAGAAACACAATGTGTTAGTGGGTCTGTGGGTGAGAAGCATGATCGGTAGAAAGAGAAGTTTTAGAGCGAAAATCAAGAACGCGGATGCGTTTATTTCTTGGTGAAACTGATCTGGCTAAAACCTTAAATGGAGTTTATGAATTGCTGCAAAGCCACATTGAACAGACCTTTGCTATGCATAATAAAATTCAAGGGTTCCTTTGTCATTTTCCATTTTATAAGTTTGCATTGGTTCCCTAGAAACAAGGTTTGACACTTAACTATGGTTTAAGTTATCCAATTGAGTCAAACAATCACTATAGACTATAGACTCTTTAGTCTGCACTTCAGATGAAACAAATTTATTGAACATAATTCTTCTGTTATTGGTAGTCTGTTCCAGATTTTTATCATTTTTTTATTTATTTGACCATAAATATGGAGGGACACACACAATGTTGTCTTGGAAATACTGTGTTGGCGTCAAACAAACTATTCAAGTTTGTGCAGAATATTAGCTTATAGCTTTAAGATAACTGAAAACCTATAAATTTGTCTATTTGAAAGTTAAAAATGTTTAACATGAAATCTCCTTTTATGTATTATGTTACTTCTGCGACCGTGTTATAACTTATCCAATATATCTTTCAGAAGCAAAAAGAACAACCCAAAGTTCCTTTCCAAATGGACACGGAGGTTGATAGAATCAGCAACTTACCAGGACATATCATAGACAAAGTTTTGTCCCTTTTAACACTAAGGGATGCCGTAAGAACATGCATATTGTCAAGTAAGTGGAGATACAAATGGGTCAACCTTACAAGTCTTGTGTTCGATAATCAATCTGTTCTTGTATCATCTCAAGATCCAACGATAATAAAAAATAAAATGGTTAAAATCGTTGATCATGTCCTCTTACTGCATAATGGTCCAATACACAAATTCAAACTTTCTCACAGAGATCTTCAAGGTGTTTGTGACATTGATCGATGGATTCTTTTCCTTTCACGAGGTTCGGTCAAAGAATTTATACTTGAAATCTGGAAAGGTCAACGCTACAAGCTACCTTCTTCGTTATACTTGTGTGACAAGCTATCTCATCTTGAGTTATTCAACTGTTTGTTAAAACCTCCGTTAGCATTCAATGGTTTTAAGATCTTAACCAGCCTTGATCTTCAGCACATTACAATGGACCAAGATGTTTTTGAGGATTTGATATATAAATGCCCATTACTCGAGAGGTTGACGTTGATGAACTTTGAGGGATTTGCTCATCTCAAGATTCATGCTCCGAAACTTACTTTCTTCGACATTGGAGGCGTCTTTGAAGATGTTAATTTTGAGAATACGTTCCTTCTCTCTACTGTTTCCATTGGTCTGTATGTCAATATTGGCAATGACCATGAGTTGACTCTTGGAACTACAAGCAAGTTGATCAAGTTTTTTGCTTCTCTGCCCAGTATTCAAAGACTCGAGGTTCAAAGCTTCTTTTTGAAGGTAGAAAGAACGTCATTAAATTCTTTGCTTTGATTTTCACGCTTTGATTTTGCGTTTCTTTTCTTGCACATAGTTTTTGGCAGCTGATATGGTGCCAAGGAGGTTGCCAAGCGCATGTATGGACCTGAATTATCTGTCACTGCGTATAAATTTTAATGACATGGACGAGTGTCTAGCGGCTCTTTGCATTCTTCGGAGTTCACCCTGCCTTTTGGAACTCGAGTTATTGGTGAGTTTCTTTTACGTTCTGACCTGGCATCAGGGCTGTTCAAATAACTCGCTTGAAATCAGCTAGTAATTAAACGAGCCGAGCCAAGTTGAAAGCTTGCCATTTTCAGCCGGGCTCGTTAACTCTATTCATTTTTCTTCGTTAAGTCAGGGTTAATTTTCGTCTTTTTTGTTAACTTAAAGGGCAATTCGGTCTTTTTCACTTTATGTACAAGCATTTAGCATAATGTACAAGTATTCAAAAGACCGAATAGTGCTTTAAGTTATCAAAAAAGGCGAAAATACCCCTGACGTAAAGGAGAAAAATGGATGGAGTTAAAGAGCTGGACGAAAATGGCAAGATTTCAAACCTTTTGGATCTAAATGCGGAAAACCAAACTTTTAGACTAAAGTTGCAAAACTAGCCAAACCTCAGGGCATTTTACTCTAACGAGCTGGCTTGTCAAGCCCTTGGCTATAGCTTTATCCGAGCCGAGCTTGAGCTCACATTTCAGGTGGTTTAAGAGTTATTGCGCCAAGCCGAGCTGGCTTGTTTAACTTGGAGCCCTAGCTTGAGCTGAAGCTAGATGGGAATCCAGCATTGATTAATATTTATCTTGTGTAGGCCCGGCCAGACGAACAGCAATCATCGAAAGTGGCTGCAAAGAATTTACTAGAAGAAGACTATCAAAACTGCTTCTTTACCCAGTTACGATTTGTAAAAATTGCTGGCATTTTCGGGGTTCCAAGAGAGCTCAACTTTATCAACTTCTTGCTTGCAAATTCACCGATGCTGGAGAGGATGACTGTGAAGCCTGCTTCTCAAGATGGTGGGTATGAGCTGCTCAAAGAACTACTACGCTTCAGGCGAGCTTCTGTTCATGCTGAAATCATTTACCTTGACCCCTAACTCACCAATCATGTATGTGTCTGGAAAACATGAGTGTGATTTGTTGTTTTTGATTTCATCTGTTCTCTGTGTGTTTGATCGCTGGCAAAATCAGGTTTTTTAAAGGGTGTTTTTATTATTACTATTACTATTAGAGAAAAATGCCCGGATAGTCCCCGTGGTTTGCTTCATTTTCACCTATAGTCCCTATATTTCTAAAATTACATCTATACTCCCCAACTTTTGCACATTCGTTCTCGGATAGTCCCTAACGTGGATGAGGGTTAGTTTTCTCAGTTATGTCTATGTGAAATTACTAAACTACCCTTACTTATTATAAAAAATCTAGCAGGTTGCCCGCGTGACGTGGCGGGAGTGATACATCGATACTCGTTTTTGGTAGTTTTCTTATTTGTGTGATATTTATTTATTTATTGTAGCATCATTGTGATAAGTATACATAAAAAACGAAGTAATCGGGTAATCCATTTCATTGTGTTATACATGGTTTTGTCGGTTTGGTTATTATCCTCAATCAAAGACGAAACTAAAGTCATCGGTTAGTTTGTTTTATTAACCAATCAGTTTTCGGTTAATCACTTCGTTTTGTTTGGTTAGATTGACGGGTTTCGGTTTGATTCATTTAATTTCCGTTAATAGCCATAACCAAACTTGGGCTAAAACTTTTGATTAGAAATACATGAAATGGATGTATACGTACATGAAATGGAAGTATAAATACATAAAATGCGGGTATAAAGATGGAATACATGAACTGACGGTATAAAAGCTAGAACTATATGAAATATGAATGGTTCGGTTCAGTTAATTTTGGTTAAATGACGGTACAAAAAAACAATAACCGTTTTGGTTGATTTCGGTTTGAGAGATTAAAGTGTAATCTAGATGAGAGTATTAAATTGACGGTAACTCACATGACATTTTGTAGCTATTAAACATCTTAAGATAATGACTAAGTACGTTGGACTTTAATCACTTGTACATTTTAATCTGCACACCAATACTGACCAAGACAACTATCAAAATGTCGACAAAAATGTGTAGATTGTCACGGTGCCTTTGGATTTTTTTTTAAAAAATATTATAGTTTATAAGATTTGACAAAAATACGTAAAAGAATTATAAGTTTGTGGAAGAGGAGGGAAGTATAACTAATTATCCATAATTTTGTTAAAACAAAGGGATTAAAGTGTGATTAGATGAAGGCTAAAATATAATTAGTGTTTAAAGGACTATGTTACCCTCATTTTAAGAATGTATTTATTTATAAATAAAGAGGAAAAAGTTCTTATTTTTTTTGTATATTAAAATGTCTTTCTGTCGTGCATTATAATATAGTATAGATGACTAAAACAGCGCTCTGTCACCCCTTCCCCGTAACCCCAGCCCACCCCTTCCTCTCTTCTTCTCCGGCGAAGACTCACAAACCACTGACCTTCGACAAACAATCACCACGACAAGGTCCGATTCATAGAGTTTCACTTTAGTAAGGCTTCAAAAATGTACATTTTAATCTGCACACCAATACTGACCAAGACAACTATCAAAATGTCGACAAAAATGTGTAGATTGTCACGGTGCCTTTGGATTTTTTTAAAAAAATATTATAGTTTATAAGATTTGACAAAAATACGTAAAAGAATTATAAGTTTGTGGAAGAGGAGGGAAGTATAACTAATTATCCATAATTTTGTTAAAACAAAGGGATTAAAGTGTGATTAGATGAAGGCTAAAATATAATTAGTGTTTAAAGGACTATGTTACCCTCATTTTAAGAATGTATTTATTTATAAATAAAGAGGAAAAAGTTCTTATTTTTTTTGTATATTAAAATGTCTTTCTGTCGTGCATTATAATATAGTATAGATGACTAAAACAGCGCTCTGTCACCCCTTCCCCGTAACCCCAGCCCACCCCTTCCTCTCTTCTTCTCCGGCGAAGACTCACAAACCACTGACCTTCGACAAACAATCACCACGACAAGGTCCGATTCATAGAGTTTCACTTTAGTAAGGCTTCAAAAAAATCACCATTAAAGGCAGATCTCTTTCTAAAACTTGGATGAGGCTTCACCATCCATCCTATACTAAAACAAACCAAAAGCTCCAAAAAAACACCATTAATGGTGGATCTAATTATTTTCCCAGTACTCATTATACCATCACCAAAACCCAAAAAACAATTAGAAAAATATAAATCAACTTTTTTTTAGTAACTTTTTTGTAATTTATTGATTTATGTATAAAATATTAAAATGGATATAAAATTGACTAATTATTTACATGAACTTTTTGAATTTTTCATCCGAAAAAATGATGGATCTTTTACTGATATGATTGGTTATATACAATGAGATTTACTCAATAATTATCAGCCTGTGTGGCGTAAATGTTTCATTGATGCAACTTAAGTGTCCCATATGTGAATGTGACCATATGCAATTGAAGAGCGGTGTGTGATACCATGTCATGTACGTGTAGACACTCAAGTGAAATATTAACTTTCACAAAAAAAATGGACCATACAGGTGCAAGTTATCTTGGGCAATTTTCACCATAACTTATCGCATTGTTAGTGTAGACCAAAGCAGACCCGTTGTCCGTAGTTGACATATTGAATGACCATCTACATTGATGAATAAAGTTTGTAGCGTGCTCGGGACTTCTTTCTCTCTTGCTTGAATGCCAATCTACTTTTGATGAACAGAAACCTACCAAGTACCATCCACGCTGATAATCAAAAGTGGATGATGAGACACTGATGAGAGAACTTTATTTATTATTTTCAGAGATCGATGTACATGAACATGAACCAATATATATGATTGAACCACTTTTCATCCAAATATAAAAGGATGTCATTTTTTTCGTTAATGTGTATAATGTAACTGTAATACGTTTCATGGAAAAGGTGCAACATTACATGGAAAGTTGCAACGTTTTCTAATAAGTTGTAACGTTTAATGAAAAGGCACTTCTGTTACATATGCTGCATTTTGGTCCCGGCAACAAAATATATACACTTACAATATCTCACGTGTTTTGCTAGAAGCCTTTTGTCTAAACACTACTAGAAAAAACACATTTTTTGACGCGCATTGCGCGTCATAAAAGGATAATTATGACACGCAAAAGCGTGTCGTTGATGGACATGTCATAAAATTAGCATGACATGCACTTGTATGTCATGTTTTTATGACACACAACTGTAACACACTTTAATGACAGACGTTCATGACACACTTTAATGACACGTGTTTATGACACGTATTTATGATATTAATTTATGTGTGTCATGTTTTAATTGTTTAAACAATTTTTTTTTGTAGAATTACTAATTTACACTAAATACATATATAGTAACAAAAAACCATAAATCCATTTCATAATACAAACACACACACATATACAAAAAGAACCCATTGCATAATCATATACAAAAAGAACCCATTGCATAATCATTGCTGGAGTGTACTACAAATATTTAGTTAACAAAAAAATTGTTTGCCAATACATTAATCGACCTAAAATGCAGTTTGCTACTTCAAAATAAAGGTAGTTACTTAAGTCGACCAATTTTTGCAAATGTTATCCATATCCACAATCGAGTATTCCGCCACTCTTTCCCCAACCTGAGACAACAATTAAATAAAATAAATCTTAAAAAACAAAATTCAAGATCTTAATCTATAAATTTAAGCATTTGTTTGAATATTTATTTTCAAGACTAAATCTAAATCTACGAATTTAAGCATTTGTATGGACATATAAGTACAATATGCCTAAACTTACATTGTCATTGTCAAATATTTCAACTCCTTCGTAAGCTATCTCCTTCATAAACTTCATCACATAGTAGCTACATTCAATACTTCATGGCTGACGTGGACACTACACAATTAAGAATATCAAGAGTGTGATACCATTGTGATTTAAGTTTAAAGTAAAAGATTTCTATATTTATAGCTAATATGATAATATCTAGCCTTAATTAATCAAAAATAGAAAACAAGAATTATAAAAAAATAACTACCAAACCCCAAATTAACTTATCAAGCAAAAAAAAAAAAAAATCATTATGCCCATAGCGCCGCGCCACCTTCAATCTATTAATTACTTTTCACCAATTACGCCCCCTTCAGTCTGTTTTATCACATGGATATGCACTATCAAGTTTACACGTGTCAACAAGTACCAAAGAGGTTATGCAAACATTATACATTTAGCAATTGGGTTGAATATATTATTATATAACTTAAAAAGAAATGTCGGTGCTATTTATATACTTTGTCCCTCATTCTTTTTCCTTTTTGGCCCTACATGTTTAACAATTTGTTTGCTTCGGTTCCTGTGCCTCATTTAAACACTTCTTTTTTTCTCTGTTGTTTCTTATTATGGGTGTTCTCATAGACATCGAGGAAGACAATGAAGATAGGTGAAGCATAGAAGATAGTGCAGCTATGCTTCGCGTAGTGTATTGAGCCAATCGCCGTCATCCCACCCGCCGGCAAACCAGATTCTCCGCCCCAATCATCCACTCACAATCTCCTGATTCCGCTCTGATGTGCGTGAAGTGTGTTATAATTTGAATGTATATTTTAAGCCATTTTTACACTTTTTAGCCAAGTTTTAAATTTATAAAACACGATATTTACTAACACTAAACACACATATGGGCAAGTGCACCCATCGTGGACGTAGTATAGTGTTGGTAAGATACCGAGGTCGTCCAAGGACACAAGAGCTTTTAATACCGGTTTATCCTCAACGTCTAATCAAATCAAAATGTTAGAAAAAGATTTTTAAACTAAGAAAATAAAATTAACTAAATGCTGAAAAATAAAATAAAAATAAAAACAGATAGACAAGATGAATCACTTGGATCCGACTCGTGTATTAATATAACCTTTGATTATTTTCGCACTTTTGCACTTGTTTAAGAGATTATCTTAGTTATTGTAGCAGGCCTCTCTTTTGAAGGCGACGTTACCCTCAACCAGTAGTTTGAGTCAGCAAGGATACAATTCTAAAGGGTCGGATTATTGAAAGATAATGAATTAAGTTATTAATGCAAATTATGGTAGGCCCCTCTTTTGGAGGTGACGTTACCCTCGACTAAGTAGTCTGAGTCAGCAGGGATACAGTTCTAAATAGCCGGGTTATAGTATTAATAGTAGTTAACTTATGAGGGGATCAAAGAGTTTGGACCCCCGCCATCCAATACCTTTGGGTATTGAAGGAGGTCCTACTAAATTTGACCCAGGTCCCTTGCAGGACCTCTAAACGCTGAACAAGGGCAAGACCCTTACCAAACCGTTCCATTAACCCTCGACCAGTTAGCCAACATACCCCCATATAAATCGTGGAGATATGAATGGTGAAAATCTTTTATTTTATATAGACAGTAAAATAATGCCAAGACACTACGGACAAACGATAAGGAAGAATCACCTTCAACATAAGCAGCTAGTTATTAAAGTCATTAATACAAAACCAATTAAGACGTGCAAAAGATTAAAAATAAAAAGTATTATACTAAACACTTGTCTTCACCAAGTGATGTAAGAGACTTAGGCAAACATGGCCTTGATTGTCAAGAACTCTTACGATCAATCTTGGATCCCGAGACGACTCACACACTCTATGATGGACAATGGATGATGGTGTTGGATGATGGTGTTGTGATGGTGGTGGGTGGTGGATGAAGTGTGAGAGAGGTGGTGCCAAGGGATGAGTTGCAATGAAGCAAAGCACTCCTATTTATAGACTGAACAGAGGCCTGGCACGGCCTCGTGTCCACTGGGCACGACCCCGTGCCCGTCTGACACTATCTCTCCTCATTAATTGTAATTCGCAATTACAATTAATGCGCCTGCAGTACTATGGGTACGCCCCCGTGTTCACTGGGCACGGCCCCGTGGTGAGCAATAGAAGCTTCTACAGGTTTGTCTTTTCTGCTGCTTCTTGGGCACGGCCCCGTGCTTGCTGAGCACGGGGCGTGTTCAGCCTTCTGTCTTCCTTGTTTTGCTTGGAAGG